>NC_046331.1:31460446-33860446 GCF_009819535.1 Lacerta agilis | reverse complement strand
GATGCTGCTATAGCTTGTTGACAACTGACTCAAAAGCCAAGAGGATGAAGGATGAAGGCTTACCTCATCTAGACTAGAGACAGTGTGGTGTAGTGGTTATAACACTGGACTAGGACCTGGCGGCTGGGCCAAAGCCGAAAGGACACTCAGTTGCAGATATGCCTGGAAGCGAAAGGAAAGTCCAATGCTGCAAAGAAAAGTATTGCATAGGAACCTGGAATGTAAGAACCATGAACCTTGGTAAGCTGGATGTGGTCAAAAATGAGATGGCAAGAATAAACATTGACATCCTAGGCATCAGTGAACTAAAATGGACGGGAATGGGCGAATTCAGTTCAGATGACTATCATATCTACTACTGCGGGCAGGAATCCCGTAAAAGAAATGGAGTGGCCCTCATAGTCAAAAAAAGAGTGGCGAAAGCTGTACTGGGATGCAATTTCAAAAATGATAGATTGATCTCGATACGAATCCAAGGCAGTCCTTTTAACATCACAGTAATCCAAGTTTATGCACCAACTTCCAGTGCTGAAGAAACTGAAATTGACCAATTCTATGAAGACTTACAACACCTTATAGAAATGACACCAAAGAAGGATGTTCTTCTCATTATAGGGGATTGGAATGCTAAAGTAGGGAGTCAAGAGATAAAAGGAACAACTGGCAAGTTTGGCCTTGGAGTTCAAAATGAAGCAGGGCAAAGGCTAATAGAGTTCTGTCAGGAGAACAAGCTGGTCATCACAAACACTCTTTTCCAACAACACAAGAGACGACTCTACACATGGACATCACCAGATGGGCGACATCGAAATCAGATTGATTATATTCTCTGCAGCCAAAGATGGAGAAGCTCTATACACTCAGCAAAAACAAGACCTGGAGCTGACTGTGGCTCTGATCATCAGCTTCTTATAGCAAAATTCCAGCTTAAACTGAAGAAAGTAGGAAAAACCACTGGGCCAGTAAGATACAATCTAAATCAAATTCCTTATGAATACACAGTTGAAGTGAAGAACAGGTTTAAGGACTTAGATTTGGTGGATAGAGTGCCTGAAGAACTGTGGATGGAGGCTCGTAACATTATACAGGAGGCAGCAACGAAAACCATCCCAATGAAAAAGAAATGCAAGAAAGCAAAGTGGCTGTCCAATGAGGCCTTAAAAATAGCGGGGGAGAGAAGGCAAGCAAAATGCGAGGGAGATAGTGAAAGATACAGGAAATTGAATGCAGATTTCCAAAGAATAGCAAGGAGAGACAAGAGGGCCTTTCTAAACGAGCAATGCAAAGAAATAGAGGAAAATAACAGAATGGGAAAAACCAGAGATCTGTTGAAGAAAATTGGAGATATGAAAGGAACATTTCGTACAAAGATTACCACAATTAAGGACAAAAGTGGAAAGGACCTAACAGAAGCAGAAGATATCAAGAAGAGGTGGCAAGAATACACAGAGGAACTATACCAGAAAGATATAGAGGTCTCATACACCCCAGGTAGTGTGGTTGCTGACCTTGAGCCAGACATCCTGGAGAGTGAAGTCAAATGGGCCTTAGAAAGCCTTGCTAACAACAAGGCCAGTGGAAGTGATGATATTCCAGCTGAACTATTTAAAATCCTAAAAGATGATGCTGTTAAGGTGCTACACTCAATATGCCAACAAGTTTGGAAAACTCAGCAGTGGCCAGAGGATTGGAGAAGATCAGTTTACATCCCAATCCCAAAGAAGGGCAGTGCCAAAGAATGCTCTAACTACCGCACAATTGCACTCATTTCACACGCTAGCAAGGTTATGCTTAAAATTCTACAAGGCAGGCTTAAGCAGTACGTGGACCGAGAACTCCCAGAAGTGCAAGCTGGATTTCGAAGGGGCAGAGGAACCAGAGACCAAATTGCAAACATGCGCTGGATTATGGAGAAAGCTAGAGAGTTCCAGAAAAACATCTACTTCTGCTTCATTGACTACGCAAAAGCATTTGACTGTGTCGACCACAGCAAACTATGGAAAGTTCTTAAAGAAATGGGAGTGCCGGATCACCTCATCTGTCTCCTGAGAAATCTCTATTTGGGACAAGAAGCTACAGTTAGAACTGGATATGGAATAACTGATTGGTTCAAAATTGGGAAAGGAGTACGACAAGGCTGTATATTGTCTCCCTGCTTATTTAACTTATATGCAGAATTCATCATGAGAAAGGCTGGGCTGGATGAATCCCAAACCGGAATTAAGATTGCCGGAAAAAATATCAACAACCTCAGATATGCTGATGATACAACCTTGATGGCAGAAAGTGAGGAGGAATTGAAGAACCTTTTAATGAGGGTGAAAGAGGAAAGCGCAAAATATGGTCTGAAGCTCAACATCAAAAAAACTAAGATCATGGCCACTGGTCCCATCACCTCCTGGCAAATAGAAGGGGAAGAAATGGAGGCAGTGAGAGATTTCACTTTCTTGGGTTCCATGATCACTGCAGATGGTGACAGCAGTCACGAAATTAGAAGACGCCTGCTTCTTGGGAGAAAAGCAATGACAAACCTAGACAGCATCTTAAAAAGCAAAGACATCACCTTGCCAACAAAGGTCCGTATAGTTAAAGCTATGGTTTTCCCAGTAGTAATGTACGGAAGTGAGAGCTGGACCATCAAGAAGGCTGATCGCCGAAGAATTGATGCTTTTGAACTATGGTGCTGGAGGAGACTCTTGAGAGTCCCATGGACTGCAAGAAGATCAAACCTATCCATTCTCAAGGAAATCGGCCCTGAGTGCTCACTAGAAGGACAGATCCTGAAGTTGAGGCTCCAGTACTTTGGCCACCTCATGAGAAGAGAAGACTCCCTGGAAAAGACCCTGATGTTGGGAAAGATGGAGGGCACAAGGAGAAGGGGACGACAGAGGATGAGATGGTTGGACAGTATTCTCGAAGCTACTAACATGAGTTTGGCCAAACTGCGGGAGGCAGTGAAGGATAGGCGTGCCTGGCGTTCTCTGGTCCATGGGGTCACGAAGAGTCGGACACGACTGAACGACTGAACAACAACAACAGGACCTGGGTGGCTGAGGTTCAAATTCCCATTATTCACTGAAGCTGACTGTCTGGGTCTGAAGTCAGTCACCACCACTCAGCCTAGCATTCCTAGCAGGGATCTTGTGAGGTTGAGATGTGGAGGGAGTAAGGTATAAATGTGATAACTAAACGCACGAATAAAACTAGACTGAATAGAGATGCCAGGTTTACAAGCCCCAAATCTGGGGCTTGTAAAAATCTGCTTCTCCATTTAACTGACTCCTTTACATTAAATAGAAAGAGGGTTATGAAGTGGGTCATATTTCATTTTCCTAGGCCTTGGGCTGGCTTGGAAAATCTTCTGAGGTTTTCTGATCGCCACCCCCAAGAAGTTCTTGCATCACTCCAAATTAATCCAAGGAAATTCTAGGAGCATTCACCTAGACTTGCCATGGTTCATTCGGTTAAACGTATATATGGAAGGGAGGAACACTTGCTCAGCAATCTTTTTATCTAGAACAGGGTGGTCCAATGTGCAGTCCCGGGGCTTCCCTACCCTCCCACCCCCACTTCAGCCCTCCTTCTGGCTTCCCAAATCTGGGTAAATGTGGCACTCAACTTTGGGAAGGAGGCATGAGGTCTCCGATAGGGTTTAGATTTAAACCCCATACCCTGGGTTAAAATCTAAACATCAGCCTGTAATGAGAAAAATAGGGTAAGAAACACAGGCATTTGCCTCTCTGTCTGTTTGAGGCTTTATCTGAGAGAGCAGAGGGCAAGTGGAGGTTATGCAGCAGGCAATTCTGAATAAGAATGACCACCGCCCCCTGCAAAAAATTGCAGCTTAGAAAGTGTTAGCAGGAAGTCGAGAGTAAATACAAGGGGGGAAACAAAACAAAACAAAATTGTGAGTTGGGAAAGAAGTGGATTTTTTGCTTGTTTTTTTTTCCATTCTACCCAAAATAAATAAATAAATAAATATATAAATTTCAGATCAAGGTGACCCTACCACTGAGAGGAAGTTGCTCTCATTGTCAATAATATCTCAGTGTTTTCTGGCACTCAAACAGCCATTGCTTCCTAATTTAGTAGCAGCATAGACATGGCCTTTATCCTCGCCTTGGCAGCATGAAGCTGGGATGACAATCTTTGATTTAAATTTTGCACGTTTTGATCTGGTGGAAGATATTCCACATTTGCATTTTCAAAGCTAAAATTTGAAGATAAGATCTCTTTTTGTAAAAATAATTATGATGGTACGATTTGCTGGGAACGATTCCTAGACACTTAAACTATTTATTATTGCATTTATTTATTGCATTTACATCTCACACTTTTTACAATCAATCAATCAATCAATGTGCTGCAGGGGGGAAATCAGCGCAAACTCCCAGCATGTTTTGGGTGGTGATGGTGGAGTGAAGGGATAGGATGTTATTACTCCCAGGAGGATTACCGGTACATAGATAAAGGCCTGTTGTGGCTTCTTCCTCGGCTACTTTTTCAAACACAATGGTAAGCGCTTTGCATTCTAGCTATTTTCAGTTCAAAACAGGAAAGGAAATGTCAAGAGCAGCCTGCTCAGATCACCTCATAGAAATCATTTGATAGATGTGGATTCTTGGAACTTGGAACTTTGTACACTAGGCTGGAAGATGCGGATCAGTTGAATTTTCCCTCAAAATGCAAAACCCTGGATTTATCCAAGAGTACTAGGAGTATTGAGAAAACACACAAGTATAAAAACAATTCCTTTGAAACAACAACAATCACAACAACAGCAACAGGAAATACTAGAGTGCAGGTCATTTAGCAAAATCTGTTGGTGGAAAATCTAGGCCAAATGAACAAGGCTATATCTTCAAGCAATGTATGGTTAATTGACATAATTTGTTTCCCCGAGTTGTGATGATGCCTGGCTCCCAGCTGAAATTAGATAGATTTGGGGAGGAGCAGCTTTTCCAAATCTGTTAATTATGCAGCCAAAATAGAAACCTTCATATCCAAAAGGAATCCAGCATGATGCAGCGAGACACCCCCCCCCCCCATGCTATTCTAGACTGCATCTGGAATACAGTGGTACCCCACAAGACGAATGCCTTGCACAACAAAAAACTCGCAAAACGAAAGGGTTTTGCGAGTTTTTAGTTGACTCGCGAGACGAATTCGTCTATGGCCGTGCTTCGCCAGACGAATTCATCTGGCGAGGTACCACTGTAAGCAGGCCCGGAGCCGCGCGACGACACGTTTTAAGGCTGCAGCAAGCTCTGCAGCTTTAAAACGCGGCGCCGCGCCGTAGCTAAAAAGGCTTACCTTTTGGCTCCGGTGGGGAGGGGTGTTTTCCGCGTTGCGTCCGCCACTTTGGATCGACTGCGCATGTCTGCAGCTTTAAAACGCGGCGCGGTGCCGGTCGGGAGGGGCGCGGGCTTACCTTTTGGCTCCGGTGGGGAGGGGTGCAGTCGGAGCGCGTCGCCATCTTGGGGTCCACTGCGCATGTCTGGACATGTCTCGCTGCAGCCTTAAAACGCGGCGCCGCGCGGCTCCGGTGCCGGCCGGCGCCCCTTCCTACCGGCGCCCCCGGACTTTTCCCCCCATAGGAACGCATTAATTAAATTTTAATGCGTTCCTATGGGAAACGGTGCCTCGCAAGACGAAATTTCCGCAAGACGAAAAGTCTTGCGGAACGAATTAATTTCGTCTTGCGAGGCACCACTGTACTGTGACCAGTTCTGGGTGCCAAAATTTAAGAATGCTATTGATGAGCTGGAACGTGTGCAGAGAAGGATAACCATGATAATCAAGAGTCTGGAAAGTAAGCCTTATGAGGAATGGTTGAGGAAGTTGGGTATGTTTAGCCTGGAAAATAGGAGACTAAGGGGAGATATGGTAGCCATTGTAGAGTTGCCACGTGTCCTCTTTTTCTAGGACAGTCCTCTTTTTCATGGGTAGGGTTGTCATAGCGATCCATAGTTAAAAGTAGAAGTTGGCAAATGTGTCCTCTTTTTTGCTCTTCAAAAAAAGGCAACCCTAACTGGGCTGTCACTTGGAAGATGGAGCAAGCATGTTTTCTCCTGATCTGGAGGGTAGGACTCAAACCAATGGCTTCAGGTTACAAAAAAGGAGACTCTAACTAAACATCAGAAAGAACTTTCTGCTGGTAAAAGCTGTTCAACAATGGAATGGACTTGGTTGGAAGGTAGTAGACTCTTTCCTTGGACGTTTTCAAGCAGAAGTTGGGTGGCCATCTGCCACTGACACTTCAGTTGAAATTCCTGCATTGCAGAGGGTTGGATTAGATTACCCTTGTGTCCTTTCCAAATGAATAATTCTATGATTCTACCAAGTGCTAGGGACAAACTACAGAGATTGGATCTATCATAGGAATGGGTAAAGCTGGCAGTTTCAGCTCCTAGTTTTTAGAGCCTTTAGTTTAGTTCCACCATTTCCATATCCGTTTGTGAATTTTTATTAAAAAAATCTGCCTAAAATATATGCGCATTTTGCAGGTAGTATGTATCTCCTAATGGTTGTATGTTTGACACATAATATTGCTTAATATACGCAGTTTCTGCAAGTACTGTCCCTGAATGTAATGTAGTTTTATTTTTTACTTCCATATATATATATATATATATATATATATATATATATATATATATATATATATATATTCACACTCTTTGCTTGGAGAACTGCGTCACAAAATTAAGAAAACTGTGAAAAGCTGTGTTGTGGTTTGCACATTTTCACTCATTCACTTATTGGCTCAGGAAATATGAATTATGTCTGAGCAAATTCATTCCTCAACCCTTGTGGGAATCAGTGCTGTCAAATATCCCGTTTTCCCCGGGATTCTCCCTTATTTCAAGCAGTTTCCCGCTGCTCTCCCTTATTTTTTATTTCCCTTACATTTCCCATTTTTAATGGAAGCAGCTCCTCCCCTGCTGGCCAGGGACTGGGTGGGAAGACCTCGCCTACTTGGAGAGAAAAGCCTCAGCCCTCAAAGCAAGTGGGAGCCGTTTCCCGTGCTTACAGGGGGGTGTATTCCTCCCCCTGCATCAGCCCCTGTCCGTTGCCGCCGAGCCCCTCAGCCGGCCAATAGGGTTAGCTGGTGGGCAGAGCCTGACTGCCTTTGAGCAGCTGCTGCTTCCTGTCCTGTTTTGATGGGATCAGACAAGAAGACGATGGGGCTCCATTGCGCGGAGCACATGGCTGCCCTCCTCTTTGCTCCGCTCCGAGCCCGCTTGGAGTTTACATTGCTGCTCCACCCACTTTTGCTTCTGGCTCCACCCACCACTGACATGTGACTGTCCCCGGGATAGGTGAGATTGCTGATCCCTTATTTTCAAATCCGAAACTTGACAGCTATGGTGGGAATACGCTGCAGCGCTCCTGCGCGCAGCCGTTGTCATCTGCAACACAAATCTGCCGATCCTCCTGTGCTTGCCGCGCGCGGGGGAAGGAAATAGATGCAGCGCGATCTGGCGAGCATAGAGCTATGCTTGCATAGAGTTGTTTCCGGCCACAAACATAGAGCTACATTTGTACAGAGTTTACTTCGGGCACGTCTGGAAAAAGCGCACCAGGAAATGCCTGAATTGTAACGTTGCCTGGAGCTGTTTCCCACCAGGAAGTGCCTTTGTGTTTGATTGTTATTGGTTGTTTGAGTGCCTACGTGGATACACAAGTTTGTAATAAAAAGCCCTTCCTCTGTGCGAGAGGGAAAAGGCTTACTCTCTGCTCTTGAGTGCACTAAAATCTCTGACTGCAGTCTCTTCATTTCCTCTTTCCTTTGTTCTGGGGGCCTCCTCTGAAATCTGCCCTGCAGTTCTTCATCCCTCTTCTAAGACTCACGACCTAAAACCAGAGTTGTTGGAGCAGGCTCCTCCAACAAACCCTGATCATAATGCCTTTCTGTTCTTCATAGAAACATCTGGTTTTCCATTGTCAGGGAGAGTGAGCCAGATGGATCTACCGGCAGATGCAGCCACTCGGTTCTTATAGGGCTTCATGTTAATAGAAAATGTCCTCTACTACCCATTTGCCCGTACTTTTGCCCTAATAAGCTGCTTCGCCAGGTTGTTTTGAACATGAATAAAATGCAGATTTAAAAAAGCAATTGGCAGAGTTAAAAGGGCTCTCCAAATGAACACTAAGAATACCACTACTAGCAGCTTCTGTTTTGCAGTCAAGTGGCAGTTGAGTTCAGACAGCTACAATCAACCCAAATAATCCTGTGTCCTTGCAGAGACACACACATTTTAATTACTTGTAGGTGTGTGTTGAGCTTTAACCCACTGCAGTCATTGACAAAACTGTTCAGCGCATCACACTCCCTAGTTTTTTCTCTGGCCTCCCCATCACCAGCAGGCAATAAATGTGTTTGTTTTGTAGTCATTGTTTGTTTTCCCACCGAAGCACCCTGTAAATTGTTGCATGCAGGTTGCTATGGGGAAAGAATGCTTCAAATTAAAAGTTTTCATGGGACTACTCCTTGCCATGTGACAAAGACACATGAGAGCCAAAGCAGCAAAGCAGGCTGGGAAGTGCTGGGACTGCACAATCATTCAAGCCTACTAGCCTAACTGCTGAGTCACTCTGACATGTGATTCATTCTCCTTAAAAGTAGCAGCCATTTTCTCTCTGTGTTCTTAAATTTCAGTCAGTCAGTCTGCCTCAGTTGTGAGCAGAGTCAGTATGCAATCTCAGTCAAACTGTTTGGAACCATGTTGTTTATGAAGAAGTTTATTTTAACTCAGTAAAGCTCTTATTCTTTCAATGTAAAACTCTGCATTACAGTGGTGCCCCGCTAGACGAAAAGAATTCGTTCTACGAGTGTCTTCGTAGAGTGAATTTTTCGTTTAGCGAAGCGGCAATGCAGCACGGAGGTTTCCGCGCTGGGGAAAAAAAAATCGTCTTGGGAGGCAGCCCCATTGACTTTTTCGTCTTGCGGGGCAGCCTTCCGCTAGCAAATGCCGTTCGTCTAGCGAGTTTTTCGTCTAGCGAGGCATTCGTCTAGCGGGGCACCACTGTATTAGTTTACGCTGCACGGCACTCCTTTCCTACCAAAGGATGGATTTTTTAATTATTATTTTTTGCTGCTTATAGGGGGAGAATATTCTGATAGCAGTCAGACAATAGTTGCATTCTTTTTCTAGTTAATGTTATGAGATGGGCAAGAGTTCCATCTTCCTTTGTTTTGCTTTTTTAAGAAACAGCATTCCAGTCCATCACACATCAGTTTTGATCTGTCACATTGCAATGGCTTAAAGAGGGTGAGGGGGATACTGCCATAATCACAGACATTATGTTGGTTGTGTAGATAGCTTTGATGTCTTGGTCCCAGTTTACAGACAGTGCCTTCCCATCAGCCAGAGTAAGCATGGCCAAGGTCAAGGGTTATGGTAGCCATAAACCAATAACATCTGGAGGGAACACCAGGTTGGAGAAAGATTGCTTACCCTGATGTAAAGTCTAGATCTAGATGATTTCAAGAGGCTAATGGAGTGTTGAAGGCTTTGTTCTTCCCCTTCTTGCTAATATGAATTATATACCTATCTATGCTTTTTTTGTGTAAGCAAAGGGATATTTTATCTGTTTCATGCGATAATGGCAGTGTTTATCACCTGCCTGTAAATTGGATTATTATGAATATTATTGATATTTCTTTAAAGCTTTCGGAAGAAAGCATGTTGATTTGTGCACTGGGTGCCACATTTGTAGGTTTTTCAGCTGTTTTAAAAATAATTCTAAATGGTACTGCTAGGACTTCCAACTTACATTAATTCTTCTTTAAGGAAGAATTCCATTAATGTCAGAGCATAACATCGTGAAAGCTTATCTTAGGCTGCATGCAACGAACAAGCGAGCAGGGCCATGGGAATGACAGGCCTGAAGCCTCCCTCATTGAAAGATCAGCATATAATGTGCCGTGCATTCATCAGGCTAAGCTCCTACATTCTGACCATCCAGGATTGTGCCATTTTTAAAAACAAAAACAAAAAAGGAACTATAATTCCTTGGCTATTCCTAAATATATCCTTTTAATGGCACAAAGGATAACATCTCCCCCTGCTGGCTACCGAAAGTAATGATTATAGGGCAAAGAGCAAGGCTGTTAAAGGTTAATGGACAGAATATGGGTACTGTACACAGATACTAGGTACAGTACACCGTTTCCTGTTTGCTTTTGTGTATGAAATCATGTTCATCTCATACATCCATTTGTCACATGCTGTGGGTGTATGTCTTATTTTCACTGCACATGAGAGTAGGGGGGAAACTTCTGGTTCCCCTCTAACGTACCTGTGCTGAAATTGTCCTACACATCCTCATCTCCTTTGGTAGTACATGTGGTTGTATCCTAATAGGAAATGTGCCTCTGGGCTGCTGAGCACTGTGAGGTTAACTCCTTAATAACTAGGCATAGAATAAGGCTGCATGTATCTGCAGGCTTAATTATTTTCAAACATGAAAGCTACTCCCCCCTCCCCCCAGACATGTGTTATGGGACCCACATCTTTTCACCATATGTGCACAGGATGGTTGCCTAGCCCATCTTAGATTAGGCTGTATCACAGTTTTGCATCCTGATTTCTTCCTTTGAAGAACAGCTGCATAATAATAATATAGGCAGTAGGCTCACTATATTATCTTGCTGTTAGATAGCACTCCGGTTGATATGCAGCTTCGCACTCTGGGCCATGCTTGACTTCCACACCCTACACTCTTGAGGGATATCCAGCTTTCTCATCTACTCTGCAGCACCCTGTCTATCCCCCCTTTCAAAAGTAATAAAAAAAGCTTCTACCGTGGCATAGGGTTAAACTTTAACAATGGAAAATCCTTCAGAATTGGATATGCAGAGGTCCATTTCAGGAAGACACATCTGGGCCTGTCTCTCTCCCTACCTCTCTCTCCTTGTTACATATCCTTTAACTATCATGACTTTCCCTGAAGAACCCTGTGATCTGTAGTTTGAGAAGGTACTGCCATCTACAACCCCCTGGGTTCAGTAGGGAGTGAAATGGAATCAGCACCAGCCTATTGCCAAGATATGTCCTAAATTGCCAGTGTAATCAGAGGGAAGGGAGGGGAGGGTATAATGGTTATAGTTCCATCTATGTAATCCCAAGAAAAATAAACCAAATTCCACAGTGTGCATTACACTAGAATAGAGCACTTGCTTCACATGGAGATCAATCCCCAGCATCTTCAGTTAAAGAGTGGCAGATAGCAGCCACCGCAGGAAAAATCTCTAGAGAGCTGGTGTCAGTAGTGTAGACAGATGGGCTATTGAATTGAGTCTAAAGCATCTCTATATATCCTCACAGAGAGTCCTGGACCATCCTAGTATAATGAAGCAAAGCAAGCCAAGCCCTTAGATCATTGGGGATAATAAGCTCACAGATGGGCTTCTTTCTGTTGTTTTGTTGGTGCTGACCCAAAAGTACTGTTGCTTTCCCCACCTGTTTTTGGCCTCGAATACATTGAAAACACAGGCACTTTGAAAGCCTAAAAACATTCCAAGGGTTTATTTAGTTGGCTATAACATAGAGTCTTCTGCCATTTTACATACTGCAATTTTCTGTCATCTTACCAAGACAATATGTGCAAACCTCCCCTGCAGCCAGAATACATTTTATCAGTTGATTCCCCCCCACCCCCACCTGCCGCCCTCTTCTTCACCACCAGAACCTAAAATATATGGGCAAGGAAGGCTGATTTGCATTTTTGGAGATTCTTTTTTTCTTTGTTAAGAATACAAGTTTGGTAAACATGCTAAGGGGCAGGAGGGATGTCTTTGTCACTACACTCGTTCCTCCAAGTCATGTAGCCTGAACTTCTGAATTGAATACCCTCCTATACTTTGTGTAGGCTCCATGCGCCTATCCGAATGCTAATTTTCTCAGGGTTCTAAAATGAAACCCACATTTACTATGGCATGTACTTTCAATGACTCAAGTCCACTCTATCAGATGCATAAAATGTCTTATTGAGATGCTGCTATATGTGGATTGTGGAATATTGTAAATGAGAGGTGGCTAACCTGTGGTTCTTCAGCTATTGTTGGACTTCAAGTACAGTACCATCATCCCTGTACATTAGCCATGCAGACTGGGACTGATGGGAACTGGAGTCCAACAACCTCAGGAGGACTTTTGCAAAGAGAGAGCACCTTGTAAAACTTTCTGCAGTTCATTTCCTTCTGACTTCACTGGTTTTATGCACAGAACACCATTTGTAACACAGTTTGAATGTCCGAAACCATCCTCAACTACACTGCTAGCCTAGGTAGAAGAATATAACAGCTTCTGTTCTATAAAGTGCAGGTGATTGTGTGAATGGGTCTTCTAGTGAATTACTAAAATCACAACACTCTGATAAGCATGGGGGCATTGTAACAGCCTAACATCCCAATATCTTGATAACTAATATTAAAAATCAGGGTGCCAAAACAATATTTAGCACCTGGCTTGCCGTCTTAAGCATATTTACAAATATGCTTTGTTTTCAATTAAGCGGAGGTGAACCTGTTTGCAACCCGTCGCAAGAACACTGGCATCATAATTACTTCCATGCACGACTTTATTACACTTAATTTTGCTGTTATCTCACATAATTATGCATTTCCAATTAATGTTCCTTCCACCCCACAGCCCCCGCCACACAGTCACAATTATTATATAATTTGGAGTAATTTTAGGGAAGATCTTGCAAGTTGAATGCCAGGCTGCAGTATCACCTAGGAACATTAAGAAGCTACCTTATTACTGAACTGCAGAATTGTGTGTGTGTTTTCTGCGTGTGACACACACACAAAAATCCAGCCTAGATGAAAAATACTCTGGCATCCCTAAATGTCACTTACACTCAGCATGTGAAACAAAGACATTCTGTACCAATTTTCATTTCTGAGCCAGAGGAAACATTGGATGTTGAGGCAGATGTTGCCTGTATAAGCTGGGACATTCTCCATGCAAAGCATCTGCTCTGTCGCTGAGCTATGCCCCTTAAAGCCTTATATTACCAGGGACCACCTCTCCTGGTATGCCCCGCGGAGACCTTATGGTCCGCTAACAATAATAGCTTGGAGGTTCCGGGCCTCAAGGAGGTTAGACTGGCCCTGGCCCCAGTCTGGTGGAATGCTCTGTCACAAGAGACCAGGGCCCTGTGGGACTTAAGATAAGTACAACTTTGTACAAGTACAACGAAATTGGATGCCATCCCATAAAAACAAAACGAAAAAGCACAAAAAACAAGTCAGCCACACATGCACAACATACATACACACCCATCACAACTCTCCAAGGTCATATTATCTGGTTTCAGCAGTTACGATGGTTATAGCTCTTGGGTAGAAACTATTCTTCAATCTATTTGTTCTTCATCGAATTGTTCTATATCTCTTGCCCGAAGGCAGTGGTGCAAAAAGACTATATCCCGGATGAGATGGATCCTGTAAAATATTGTTTACCTTTTTAAGGCAACAGGAACTGTATAGTTCTTCCAAAGATGGGAGAGGATGACCAATAATTTTCCGGGCTGTGGTTTTGACCTTCTGTAGTACCTTCCTCTCCCTGGCTGTGCAGATGGAAAACCAAGCACAAATACAGCATGTAAGAATGCTCTCTATGGAGCCTCAGTAGAAGGACACCAGCAGTCTCTCACTCATATTGTTCTTCTTTAAAAGTCTGAGGAAATAAATTCTCTGCTGGGCCTTCTTTACCAGAGCAGTAGTATTTGCGCTCCAAGTCATACCCTGCTCGATAATCACCCCCCAAAAACCTAAATACTGCCACCCTCTCCACCTGGTCCTTGCCAATATACAGGGGCTGAATATCCACCTTTTTTCCCTGTGATCCACCACCAGTTCCTTGGTCTTGGCAGCATTAAGAACCAGATTATTTTCTCTACACCAAACACAGAGCCGCTCCACCTCATCCCGATAGGCGGACTCATCGCCTCCCCTTGACATCTTTCCACAGGGCCTGCAAGACGGAGCTGTTCTGCCAGGCTTTTGGTCAGGGCTCAGTCTGACCCCTCTCCTCTTACAAGACCCTGCATATAAGTGGCCTCTCTAATTCCTCTCACCAGGCACATACAAATAGCTGAGCCTGGTGAGTATTTAAGGTTCACAACCCCTATAGTTATAATTTGCGGGTAGCCATCTGATCTTATTTTGATTTTAATCTATTTTTAAGCTGTTTTTCAGTTGACTGTTTAATTTTATGTCTTTTTTCCAAAAAAAATATTGGATTTTTATAACAAAAATACACAAAACACAAATACATACACTACAAAAACCACACAAAATACACACAAACAAAACAATCATTTACTCATCCTTATCCTCTTTATAATCCTAAACTTGGGACTTCCTCACATCCTCTCTGTTGCATTCATTTCTAATCTTCTTTAGTAACTTTGTAACATTGTAAAATCTACTTTCTTACATCTAATCTTATTCTTACAATTATAATCCACATATCTTAAATCCTAAATCTTATTCTTATCAGATAAAACATCAAATTCCACATCTCCACTTCTTTTATCCTCTCTTCACTTAACTTTGTTATGCTGTAGCCTATATTTCTTCTGATTCCAATTTCAAATATATAAAAATCCACACATATTGACAAATACCTGAATGTTTCTTCCATCTCATAGTCCGTTTCCCCTCTGGTGTCGGAGTACCGTGGTCAGCCTTTATAATATCCCCATTAATTCATACTTTACCCCACCCCCCTCCTGACCAACATCACCCTTTCCTTTACCTTTCCCATCCCCCACCGGTTCCCCCCCCAACATTTCCCCAGTCCAATTTCTTCTTCCTTCATGTTCAGTTTAGCTTTTATGTCTTAATGTATTATATATTTTGATGTTAGCCGCCCTGAGCCCGGTTATGGCTGGGGAGGGCGGGATATAAATACAATTATTATTATTATTATTATTATTATTATTATTATTATGCTTTAGTGATGTCCTTGTCCTTTTTTGAGGTGGTGATTAATGAATGTTGGAAACATGGGCGTGGCCAAGGGCGTGCAGAGGAGCAGCTGCCCCCCATCAAGTAAATAAAAATACTTAATTAACTGACCAATTGTGTGGCAGATAACTCAGTTCTCCCCCCCCCCAACATAAAGCTGCCACCCCTAAAATAAATTCTGGCTATGCCCATGGTTGGAAATAAATAGGAACATAATAAATTTATACAGTACTGAGTCAGACCCTTGGTCTATCTAGCTCAGTGTTGTCTACATTGATAGGCAGCAGCTCTCCAAGAGGTGGTAAGCTTCTGAATTCAGTTGCAGGACATCACAAACTGCGGAGAGTTGCTGTTGCACTCAAATCCTTCTTGTGGACTTACCTTAGGCAACCGATTGGTCACTGTGAGAACAGGTTGCTGGACCAGATGGGCAACTCTCCTGATCCAACAGGCTCTTCATATGTCCGTATGTGCTCAGTACACCAACCAGATTTTTAATCTTGCTTTGCTTATTTCTTTTGCAACAGATTTCTGAAACTCCTAGTTAGATTTAGGAGCAACCATTCAATTTCAACAGAATTGTCCTCCTCGTTTGGAAGTTTAGTATTAGGCTTTGCTGCAAAGTTGATGAAGTGGGAAGCACTTGAAAGGAGAGGCAGTAAGAATAGTACAGAACACAACAGCTGAAAACTATCTTGCCCCCAAGTATATCTGGAAATACATTTGTATTTCTTTTTTGTATTTGTAATTTTTTTTAAATGTCTGAATATTTTAAAAAATAATGACTTAATTGGAAACCAGTAATAGATCGTATGTTTTAAACAGAGCTAGTGTGGTGTAGTGGTTAAGAGTGGTAGACTCGTAATCTGGGGAACCGGGTTCGCGTCTCCGCTCCTCTACATGCAGCTGCTGGGTGACCTTGGGCTAGTCACACTTCTTTGAAGTCTCTCAGCCCCACTCACCTCACAGAGTGTTTGTTGTGGGGGAGGAAGGGAAAGGAGAATGCTAGCTGCTTTGAGACTCCTTCGGGTAGTGATAAAGCGGGATATCATATCAAAATCTTCTCAATAATTCTTAAATCATATAATGAAATCCAATTTTTCATCACACATTCTTCCTTTTCTTACTCTCTGGCTCTCCCTACTCCCCTATTGCTGGTTGTCTAAGATTGAAGTCAGTGAGTTCCATTCCTGTTACTGCATCAAAAAAACATGAGATCATTCAACGGGGGAAGGGGAGCACTTAATGTGCTTTTGAAAATAATGGAAATAAAATAATGTTTTTCACATGATTAAAGATCTTGTGACATAGATTGTTCCTTTTTCCGTATTTGAAATGCATCAGTGCAGATCAAAAGGCACTGATTCTCCCTGAAATTCTGTTGTTTTTAGGAAATGAAAGAAGGAATGTTAGGTACACATAGGGTGTCTTTAATAAACTGAGATAAGAGAAGGAGGAGCTAAATTTAGCACTCTGCTATATGTTTAATGTGGGAAAAGTTCAGCCTGATTTCTTTCTTTGCAGGGGGAGCAGCAAAAGAGAGATAGACGCTGCCTCTCTTTCATGTTTATTCTTGAGAGCTGAATTTTGAGGGTTTGGTGCAAAAATCACATGTACTTCCTCTGGCTCCTCTCTGCTGCTGACAACCATTTTGTGCTGCCCAGAATGCTCCAAAACAGTGCATTGAAGGGGGGCATAGAAGGAGCATTGAAGAAACAGTGGGTCCTGTGTCCCCACTTGTGAAGTCACACAGCTTCCTCATCCGACATTGCAATACCTGCATGGACTTCTGGGAAGAGGCAAGCTTAGCCAGGGATATGTGACCTCTAGAGATAGATGAATTGGCTAACTTCTTTCAGTTTCTCATTTTACCAATCTTAAATTCAGTTCTCCTGTTGCCTTGGGGGACCTGATGCTCTGTTTAGACATGTGACCCCTCTTTCTTTCTTTCTCATTGTAACTTACGACCAGTGCTGTCAAGTATCCCGTTTTCCCCGGGATTCTCCCTTATTTTAAGCAGTTTCCCGCTGCTCTCCCTTATTTTTTATTTCCCCTAAATTTCCCATTTTTAATGGAAGCAGCTCCTCCCCTGCTGGCCAGGGACTGGGTGGAAAGACCTCGCCTACTTGGAGAGAAAAGCCTCAGCCCTCAAAGCAAGTGGGAGCCGTTTCCCGTGCTTACAGGGGGGTGTATTCCTCCCCCTGCATCAGCCCCTATCCGTTGCTGCCGAGCCCCTCAGCTGGCCAATAGGGTTAGCTGGCAGGCGGAGCACGGCTGCCTTTGAGCAGATGCTGCTTCCTGTCCTGTTTTGATGGAATCAGACAAGAAGACGATGGGGCTCCATTGCGCGGAGCACATGGCTGCCCTCCTCTTTGCTGGCTGCCCTCCTCTGTGCTCCGCTCCGAGCCCGCTTGGAGTTTACATTGCTGCTCCGCCCACTTTTGCTTCTGACTCCGCCCACCACTGACATGTGACTGTCCCCGGGATAGGTGAGACTGCTGATCCCTTATTTTAAAATCCGAAACTTGACAGCTATGCTTACGACACAGAGGGCCAAGTGTTTACTTTATGCTTATTTGCATCCTGAGCTTCCTCCAAGCATCTCAAGGTTGTGTAAACTGGGTCCTGCCATTTTATCACCTCCTTGTTGTTGCGATGATAAAATGTTAGAACTGTTCCCCATGAGACTAGAGCCTGGCTGGCTTTTATTTATTTATGGCCTTTCCCTCTCGATTTCCTTCTACTATGGGAACCAATGTAACATGCCATTGTCATCTCCCATCAAAGACCAATTTAGCTTCAGCAGGGGTGTTGTAACACATGTCCTCTGAGCATGTTTTAAATACTGGAACATGGGAATCTGTTTTATACTGTTCACATTGAATAACAGTGGTTCTCCAGGGTTTCCGACAGGCAACCTTATGAAGATGCCGAGGTAAAAATGTGGGACCTTCTGCACGCAAAGCAGATGCTCTGTCATTGAGCAGTAGGTCTCCCCATTCCCTTATTTTTGGAGAGGCTAAGTTTTTCCCCTGCTTTCATACTCATACCTTGAAGGGTTAATGGCAAGCATCCAGTGAGGAGGAGATGTTGACTACAGCGAAATAAGTTTCCCAGTTCCTGGATGACTTTTTTCTGTTGTTTTTATCCAACAAGACTCAGCACAATGGAAGAGACATTGATTGTGATCGAGGCAGCAGACTCTGGGGACCTAAACATGTTATCAAGAGAGTGCTCTTGCATTTTCTTTGCCTCTTTCCTTGGACCACAGCAGTTTTCCTATTCCTAAATTCAAACCAAGCCTGCGTTTGCTACTTTATCTATGCTACACACCAGCCTATTCTCTCCTTCCTCATAAAAACTGTTTTTTTTTTGTGGGGAAGGGGTTAGTGTGTGTGTGTGTGTGTGTGTGCGTGCACGTGCATGATCTTGTCTTTCTTGCACTTTTACAGATTGCTGCAACTTCAGTAGAGATTTTAGAGCTTGAATGGTCAGTCTAAGGAGGTAGCAGTGGGGCTTTGGCCCTACAGGTGCAAATAGAAACAAATTAAATGGTGTTTTCATTGCAATCTCATATGTGGAATGCAATTTGCTCTTTTGTCATTGGGGATGTCAACACGTCCACTTGGGTTGATTGGCTGTTTTTTTTTTTTTTTGTCTGGCTTCTCCACTTCCCTTCAATACCAGATATGATTTCTTAAAAGAAGAAGAAAAACCTTTGGAGCTATGCTGAATTGTTTTACAAGATGAAACAATTATTGGGAAGACACTGTAAGGGGATTCAAAACAAAACAAAACTACGAGCAACCAATTTTGTATTCGAGATAAAATGTTTTGGTTTTGTACTTCGCGGATACATGATAGTATACAATTTGGGCCAGCCTCAGGGAGTTCACTGGTGATCTCCTTACTTCCTTTCCCACTTTCAGACATTTTCCCAAATACAACAAGTTGGGAAAGGGGAGGAACATAACTGGTGTGGCAAAGCTATTTAGCTGCAGACTGCAGGTGGGATTTTGAGATCTAGATGCCAGAGAGGAGGGTGCTAGATTCACAAGTCACTTAAATAACAACAACAATAAAACAAGGAAAGACATTTTGCATCTTTGGGCTTGGCAGAATTGGCACTACTGCAGGTGCCACATAATACCAGTTCCACATTTGTAAAAACTCAGTTGCTTAGTGTGGCAGCACCTGCACTTTGTAACTGCCTGCCTATTGACATCAGGTAGGTACCTTCATGGTACACTTTTTAGCACCTCCCCGGACTGATAATTTTCCTGTTTTATTCTCATTGCAAATCACTTAGGGATTTGTTTGTTTGTTTGTTTGTTTACAATCAAGCAGCATATTGTTTTTATGAAATAAATAAAACTGCATACAGTTTTATTTGTATATGTTAGGAGAAATTTGCCAAATTCCCCCCCCAAAGAAAAGATTGCATACTGGTATAGATTATGAAGAATTTAAGATTGGGGGGGGGGGGGTTAATAAAGTGAAAGAAAATAAATTGACATATATATGATTATGCCTGCTGGTGAGCTGTTTCATTGCAGTCCAACCTTCCGCATTGCCAGAGCTGAATATGAGCGCACTCCCCACTTCCTCAGCCACATGATATTTTTAAGTGCCTTTGATATTTATGCAATTTTTGCGCTTCTTCCTTAGAGAGCCTAGCTTGAACAAATTTGGAGCCTGAGAAATATTGAAGCTCCCTGTTAAAATGTGATAGCTGATACACGATCATGTAGCTGTGTGTGAAAACACATTAGGAGGAATGAGAAACGATCCTTCTGGCTCACAAAAGTACTGTGCAGAGCTCACAGCTGGAATGGAATACAGATTGTTAGTCACCACAATGCCAGTAGTCATTCCCCAGCAACGGGGGAGACTGAGGGCAGCGAGGGAGAGTAATTTGTCAGGCGCATTCAAGGAACTTCTGCTGCATCTCACTGTTCCTGGCCTCATCTATTTCCCTGCCTTCCTATCTTACAAAATCAGCAGAGGACAGAAAAGCTGCTTCACTCTCTTATTATCACAGTCGGCAGAGGGAGCAGCGTGTGGGATCGAGGGAAAGAGACTGGGGAGGGAACCAAAGCAGAGAACCAAAACCCTTTTGCAGAGCTTGAAAAGGGAGAAAAAGTCTCCAGCACTGCTCACACACTTCTCTGTTACAAGTCCTCAATGCTTTTTACTAGTCTCCTGTTCTGTGCAAACCTCAAAATATTCTTGCTCGATTAGTCCAAAAGTTCCATCTAGTGCAGGGGTGGATAATCCTTTCTAGATTAAGGGCAACAATGTCTTCTGGGAGACACAAGCTAATGGTAGGCATGGTCAGAAGCAAAAGTAGGGAAAACCTTTGTAAAGTAGGTTAGTCCCTCCACACAAGAGAGAGATTTGTTGTTGTTCAGTCATTCAGTCGTGTCCGACTCTTCGTGACCCCATGGACCAGAGAACGCCAGGCACCCCTATCCTCTACTGCCTCCTGCAGTTTGGCCAAACTTATGTTGGTAGCTTCGAGAACACTGTCCAGCCATCTCATCCTCTGTCGTCCCCTTCTCCTTGTGCCCTCCATCTTTCCCAACATCAGTGTCTTTTCCAGGGAGTCTTCTCTTCTCATGAGGTGGCCAAAGTACTGGAGCCTCAACTTCAGGATCTGCCCTTCCAGTGAGCACCCAGGACTGATTTCTTTAAGGATGGATAAGTTTGATCTTTTTGCAGTCCGTGGGACTCTCAAGAGTCTCCTCCAGCACCATAATTCAAAAGCATCAATTCTTCGGCGATCAGTCTTCTTTATGGTCCAGCTCTCACTTCCATACATTACTACTGGGAAAATACTGAGATAGACACCTTTTTATCCTACAAATAGGCAACCAATAAGGCTTGTCAACATTCAAGCACAAATGCAAGGCAGCAAAAGCCACTCAAGAGGGGTATAGTGATTGAGGTATTTTGGGGAAGTGGGTGTGGCCTGGGAGTCTTGAAGGCAAGACAGAGAATTATGGAGGACCACACTGGGACTGCACATGAGGTTCCCCTCAGCCCTTCATCTAGGAGTCCATCATCCAACTTCCCACACAGTGGCTAACCAGATGCCCCCAGGAAGCTGTCTAGCAGACCAGTTTCTGTATTGCTTTTTCCTCTCTGCTCTATTTGTTAGGCAATTTAAATAATTCAGAAAATAACAAATACCACAGAAGACATATATCAAAGCAAATGGCTGCTTAGTTTAGTTTCCACAAATTCAATAAGAGGAAGGTAAGCTTTCAGAATTCTCACTCCAACACCTTTTCTCCCTTTCCCCCTATCTCTTTGAACAGAACATATTTTGCTGTCATTGCCATTCAGCTTCATTTCCACTGCTCCAGTGTAGGGGGGTTATGACAGGGGTGGAACTTGGTAATTTGGTGCCCTGTGTGAGGCCAAAAATTGACACCCCCCTCCAAGCTATCATGCTATCTTCCCAAAGCTGGGTAAGCAATATGCTGGGCCTTGGGAAGATGTGAGGGCTCCGGCAGGGTGCTAGAGCCCCACCAGCTCCTACCCAAAGCTGGGCAAATGCTTAAAGGACTTTGGTAAGGAGTGGGGAAAATTCTAGGATCCTCTCACCTTCCTTCCAAAGCTAGCATTTACTAGGCTTTAGAAAGGAGGTGAGAAGGTCCCCCTTGACTTGGGGCACTGTGCAGGGGAATTGTTCGCACAGCCATAAATTCACCTCAGTTTATGACCTCACCATTTTCTTGCAACCACATTGCCAGTGCTGTTAAAATTTATAGCCCACTTTTTGGATTGGACCAGGGGTAACTCCCACCAGCCCCATCCAAGATGGTGGAACTACATATTCAGCTCTGGCAATGTAGAAGGTTGGACTGCAGTGAAACAGCTCAAAACCATGCATACACCCCCACCCCACCCACCCTTTCAAATGTACTGATTCCCAGGACACTGGACAGATCTGCTTAACTTTCACAAAGCAGTGGTCTCATGTATCTTCCCTAACAACTGCTACTGTTCTACTGCAGTTCATCTTCCACCACAAACTACATTATCCAACTTTCTCTCCACTGTGATGAAATTATGTAATGCAAATAATTTATGTAAATTATATAGATCATGTAAGTTACATTGTCAATATGTTATGCTACCCCTTTCTTTTCAGTACAAAGGAAACACAGTGCAAATGCAGGGGTGTGTGTGTGTGTGTGTGTGTGTGTGTGTGTTTGCTATCTAATCAATTATGCATCATGTGTGCAATGAAAGCAGCAATAATAAATACAGATCATATTCAGTGGATTGATTTCCATTATGGACATGAGGCAAATAAGTGAACATCAGCTATTTCTACCCTGATTCCATTTTTGTGTGACTTCTCCAACCTTTGTACCTGGGAACCACAGGTATGTTGCTTTGAATTCCACTATGGAAAAAATGTGGGATATAAATGTTAGAAAATAAAAATACACCAAATATAGACATAACTGTTGGTAGATTCCAAATTAACATTTCTTTCTGCCTCTTTTCTCCTGTACTAATTAGAATACTGCTTCTCTTCCCTCCCCCCATATTCCCCTTCTCATGATTCCAATCCGCCAGTCTTCTCCTGCTTTATCTTTTCTGACACTCTTCAGACCACCACATAAGGCATGTGTTATTCAAGCGAGTAGTTCATTTTGTATGCTTTCCTGCTGTTCGGGCTTCCTGCAAATGTGCTCAGAAATATTTGCAGATTGTGGGACCATGACAGAGCCACACCATCTCACACCACTGCCCCCTGGGGCTGGGAAGCCCGAGCAGCCCTGCTTTTGATTAGGGTGGAACAAAATGAACAGATGTCCAGGTGAGATTTGCCGACCCTTCTGACTGCAAATTGGATTTCCTCCTAGCTAGGGGGCCTTCTGGAGCCAAACAAGAGGAATAGCGATATTTGCACAAGCCTGTTTGAACCTCAGTAGAAAGGATTGGATCCTGATCAAGGCTCAAGTGATTTTTTTTCTTCTCCAGAGCAGTTCTTAACTTATGCCAAATGATTTACTTCTACATACACTGCCCTTGTCTTGTTTACAACATTTATAGCAAATTTGTGCACATCTCTTGCTGTTGTTGTTGTTCAGTCGTTCAGTCGTGTCCGACTCTTCGTGACCCCCATGGACCAGAGCACGCCAGGCACCCCTATCCTCCACTGACTCCCACAATTAGTATATGTAAAGGCACAACATTCAGCCTCTTGCACCTTCACCCCGTAATAGCACAGAGGAAATACCTGGTTAGAAAGGTGATTTCAGGCTATCCTGTGGGTCAGTTTATCAGAGTTGCTTCACTGAGTTGTCTGCTTAAAATTACTATAATATAAAAATGTGTGTGGAAAGAACAGCTGCAACAACAACAACAACAGAAATACATTAACTACTTATTTCTGAGCCTGGATGTAAATATCTGCTCTTGGAATACTCCCTAATTTCCTTCTTAACAACCTCAAAGTGCTTAGTATAACTCATCTAATATCTATGGTTAAAACCTGTGCAAATTGAGATTATTTTAGTTGCTATGGCAAATGATAATATTTAATGGTTCAATGTGAATCCTGAAAAAAGATTGATGTGAGCGTCAAATATGAAAGGAAGCAATCACCCCAATAAAAATGTATTGTAGAAAGTGATATTTTAAACAGACCAGTAACAACAATAAGCCTCTCTACATTTATCTCTTCCTTTCTGCCTTCAGTGGCACAGCCATAGAGATATGGGGGAGGGGGATTCTGGGGTATGTTGTAGGCTTCATATTCGCTCCATGCATGGTATTGACCAGGGGTCAGCAAACTTTTTCAGCAGGGGGCCGGTCCACTGTCCCTCAGACCTTGTGGGGGGCTGGACTGTATTTTGAAAAATATATATGAACAAATTCCTATGCCCCACAAATAACCCAGAGATGCATTTTAAATAAAAGCACACATTCTACTCATGTAGCTCATTCTACCATCTGCGGGCTGGATTTAGAAGGCGATTGGGCCGCATCCAGCCCCCGGGCCTTAGGTTGCCTACCCATGGTGTTGACCAAGGGTTTATCCACACTTGCTCCTGTCTTTCTAGGCATGCTCTTTGCTTTAAAGCTCTGTGCCCAAGTGTTCTTTGTTTTGCTCCAGAGCTCTTTAAAGCTCAACTGGAGCAAAGAGCAATCTCCCACAACGCTCAGCCACGGAACTTGTATGTGTGGATCTGTGCCTGGAAAGAGAGGGAGGAATGGTAAGTGTAGATAAGTCCATGGAATCTCATTGCTACCATGCGTGAACGTGCGCTGGTGGAAGGTAGGGTCAGTTTCTATGGCTCACAACTCCATAGCTCAGTGGTAGAACATCTATTTTGCATGCAGACGGTCCAGATCCAATCCTTGGCATCACTAGGTATAGCTGGGGATGCTCCCTGGAGAGTAAATACAGCCCAGAAGAGCCAGTCATTGTTGACAGTATTGAGTGAAATGGACCAATGGTCTGATTCAGTACAAGACAGCCCTGTGTTCCTAATCCCCTCATGCATGTGCTTAATGGATTCAACTGGTCCCCCTCAGCACAAGCCCAAGGGACAGGTTGCTCAATGATGTATAACATTCAGAATGGCATCCTGTCTTATGCAAGCCTCATGGTAGTGCTTGGGCTGGAGAGATTCCTCATAGATTGTGCCATTAATGGATCAGATCTGCCTGTGTCTCACTTTGCTATCCGTATTGGTATTTGGAATGTGCTCTTTAAGACCAATGCTTCAGCATGTCTCTTTTTTAGAAGAGTCATATGACCACCAATACCCATTTTCCAAGAAGAGGGCAAATCAAAAAATGCCTGGACAAATAGCTTATAGGAATTTGGCTATTATTTATTCATGTTCTATCTGTAGTTATGTGAAATAATGAGGAGCCTCTAGTGAACAAGAAATGCCTGGTTACATCCATCTCCTGATTACACCAGAGCATTGAACCAGGGATCTCATCTTCAGTCATGCTGAAAAAGAAGCGCATTAAAGGCCTACCGGTTAAATACCAAACTTCTATATTACACTGTTCTCATTAACTGCTGAAATACAGTGATGCATCTTTCAATGTTCATTTGAAGCTACTTGGGGTAGAAAACATCAGTGTTATTGATTTCATTGTACCGCCCCCCCTTTCCCCCTTCCTCTTTGTCCCCCCCCCCAAATACAGCACACATGCAGAGCAAATAAATGATTGATTTAATTCTAGCAGAGGGATGGGTTGATAGATCTTTTAATGAGGCACAAGTGTTTATGTTGTAGGGTATTTGCATTTGCATTTTAATATTGAATGCAAAAGAGTAGGAAGAAAACAGATTTGCAAATCCTTAGCATCTTCTTCATTTCTAATAAAGCTACTCCTTTGAGTAGATCCTATTGCACTGAACCCAAATTAGACGCGTGTGCACTGTGTTTTAGAACATTCAACACACTTTACACGTGTTATCCTGAATCCTTACAAAAACAAACACCTTCAAATGTCTGACAGGTTGTTAGATGGAAGAGGGAAGTAATCTATTCTGCCCTACTGCTCTGAAGGAAGAGAATGTGTTACTGGTTTACACTAGAAACATAGAACACTGCCTTATGTCAAGAGACACCATTTGTCCATCTTACCTTGTATTGTCTATTCCAGGCATGGGGAACCTGTGGCCCTCCATGTATTGGACTCCATTCCTACCATACCTGGCCATTGGCTATGCTGACTATGGCTGATGGGAAACGGAAGGCCACATATTGTTTATTCCTAGTCTACCTTAAACTGGCACTGGCTTTCCAGGGTTTCAGAAAAGCAATCTACCCCTATCATGTTCCATGTGATCCTTTAAACTGGAGATGTCAGGGATTAACCCTCGTAACTTCAACATGCAACAGAGCAACCCATATACTGTAGCAAGCATGCTTCTTCCGTAGTTAATTGTTCTGTCAAAAAATGCCAAAAACAAGCAGTTGATGTTTTAACGTTTAAATGTTATATTATTAGTTGAATACATTTGAACATATTGGACTGCCTGTATTTAGGCTCTGGCTGTTTGGCATTGATTCTATCACTCCGTTTTCTCCCCCCTCACGACCCATGTACTTTTAACACCCCATCAGCACAACATTTCTAGCTCCTGCCTTGATTCCAATTCATTTTCAGAGTGTTGTTGGATTTCTTTATTTTTGCAAATACACTTAGCCTTTGCTTTTGGGCGATTCCCTTCGGATTCCGTTCCATAATGGTGTGCTAATGTAAGTTATGCTCAAAGACCCTTGGTATTTGAAGACATAGCAGAATATAAGCGGAGGGGGGGGGAGAATGCTCCTTTGTGTCTGGCACCGTAAGAGGCTAGAACAGTGCCGTGTAATTAAAGGCAGTGGAAGGTGCCCTGGGACTCAGAGCCTGCTTCTTCCACAGGTCAGGTTTTGAACTTAACTCCCTGGAATTACTGTTAATCTAAACCACTTATTGACTTGAACAGGGACAGAGTGTGATGGTTGGAGACTTGAGGGCTAAAGGCGACACATAACAAGCAAGTTTATTTTGTCTCCATACATGAATGAATGGACATGAATGTTGCTACATTTCTTGTTCCCTCCACCCTTGAAGCATGTTCTTCTTTTTAAGGGGAAACCCCCCCCCCACGGTTTTGCAGGGGATTATAGAGTGCAATATCAGCTATGTTTAGAATTTAATGGTTCTTCTCAGTGGACCGAAATCTTACAAAATCTCCTATATAGGCACTGAAAAATTAGGATTCTTCAAATCAGTGGACATTTGTGAAGGGTTCAGAAAAATATGGGGAAAACAAGTAATTGAACTTCTCAGAAGTATCCCCCCCCCCGGTGAGGCTAGAATTAGGAAAGAAATTTGATTAAATTCACATTTTATTAATTTTATTTAAAAAAAATGCACTGCTTGATTGTAACACACACACACACACACACACTCCAAAGCAGTTTACAAAAAGAATAAAATGACCAGTAAAAAAAAGAAAAAAAAACACTTAAAAGAAACAGCTATTTAAAACATTCAAATAATAATTAAAATCAACAATTAGCTAAAAGCAGATTAAAACACATGTAGGCATTCTGCATATCTGGGTAGACTTTTATTATCAGCAGGTGCCAAAAGGACAACAGAGTACAGAGAAGATGCCTTCCTAGTGTCAGTAGGCAGGGAGTTCCAAATTGTGTGTGCTGCCACACTAAAACATTGTTTTCTTACAAATGCAAATGAGTACCTAGGAGTGGTGGTGGAGAGAGCTGGCATACCTGTTCCTTCCTTTCTAACATCTAGAGCAGGGGTGTCCAACTTCCAAGAGACTGCAATCCACTCCCAGAGTTAAAAACTGGCAGTGATCTACCCCCTTTTGAGGGGTTCAGGTCAAAGTTGTTGAGCTTTTTTTTTCAGGAAGGAAAGCCCTGTTTTGGGGGGTTCACATAAAAGTTGTTGAGCTTCTTTAGGGAGGAGGAAAGCGACATTGAGCTTTTTTTAGGAAGGAAAGCTGTTTTTGGTGGTTCAAGTCATTTTAGGGGTGCAGGGCAAAGATGCTGAGGTTTTTTTTTTTTTTTTAGGAGGGCCAAAGTTTTTTAGCTTCTTTGGGGGGGGAGCCACTGATCTGCCAGTTACCTACCACAGACGTCCAGTGATCTACCGGTAGATCACGATCTACCTGTTGGACATGCCTGATCTAGAGACACAAGAGGAGAATCTCTCCCCTCCTTCCCTGAGAGCCTACCTTCCACCCCACCCCACCCCAATCAGTTTCTCCTCCAACTCTTGCATTTGGAGTTGCAAATTGTGCCAGCTGCTGGCAGAGGGAAGAGGCCCATGGCAGAGTTAGTATGAGATACAAATCAGGCCACTCTTTCCATCTCTACATGTGATACACACCCACACCCACCCGTATAGGTTTAGATAGAAAGTGGAAAGGACTAGCACAAGTGAGGAGCAGTTCTGCAACAATGCCAAAATTGTACTCTTAAAAACAGACATGCAACCCTCCCCATGCATGTACAGAAAACCCCACTGGGCTCACTGGAGCTTACTTTCAAGTAAGTGTGCATAGAATAGAAGCCACAAATCTTGTTCTGCTCTGACCTTGTGGAATAAAAGCAAGTATGTTTGGCTGATGCTCTGTAAAGCACTGCATGACTCAAATAATGTTCTTTTAACATTACCAAACAGCTAGTTGCAAGTAGACTCCTATGTCTCCTTTGATTTATCTCCCTCTTCCGTTTGAGTTCGGTGAAGGTAAAGGAGCAGGGAGAGAGAAGCATTATAATGTGCAACAAGGTTTTCCCCCCCTCCAAGGTGTTCATCTGCCATAAAGCATATTTCACATCTTTCCCTTCCTTACGTAATGAGAAGTGTTATGTTTCTGTCTCCCGTGGAGATGTTGCAACCCCAAGCTATTTACATCAACCCCATCCTGCCTGAAGCTGAAGGAAATCCTTCAGGTTTTATCAGGGAGAGCTGGTGGTGGGTCTGACACCCTTAGCAAAAGCAGCCTACTCCCCCATCCTCAGTGTGCCAAAGTACTGCTTCTTCACTAAAGCTCTTGTCATGTGTTCGGGGCGATGCCTTTATGTGTCACTCCATGTTCAACGTGCCACACCCACAGTGCTTCCATCTTGCCAGGATTCTAGCTTAGTTTATTCCCCGCCCCAGTCCATTCCATCACTACATCCAAACACCAGTCCAGAGACTGCTGATTAAGATGGTAAAGGTAAAGGGACCCCTGACCATTACCGGTAGGTCCAGTCGCGAACAACTCGGGGGTTGCGGCGCTCATCTCGCTTGACTGGCCGAGGGAGCCGGCGTACAACTTCTGGGTCATATGGCCTGCATGACTAAGCCGCTTCTGGAGAACCAGAGCAGCGCATGGAAACGCCGTTTACCTTCCTGCCAGAGCGGTGCCTATTTATCTACTTGCACTTTGATGTGCTTTCAAACTGCAGGAGCAGGGACCAAGCAACAGGAGCTTACCCATCACGGGGATTTGAACTCCCGACCTTCTGATCGTCAAGCCCTAGGCTCTGTGGTTTAGACCACAGCGCCACCCGTGTCTGAGACTGCTGATTCAGATGTTATGGAGAAATTAATCTTAATATCAATGTACTGGTGGCGCTTTGCCCCCAAACTCCTAATGACCACTCCAAGGCTTTATATAGATATTAAGTAGCAGTGGGGATAGAATAGTGGCCTGTACGCAGTGACCATAGTGGAACCATCAGGGGCGGGCGACAAAAGGCAGTTTTATAGTGCTACCCTCTGGACTTTGTCCCATAGGTAGGACCAGAACCAATGTAACACAGTGCCCCCAATTCCCATTCTGCATAGCTGGTCCAGAAGGACATTGTGGTTAATCACATGCTAACCACAAGAAGCACTGCTTATCAGGGCAGGGCCCAGAGTTTTGGGGAGATAGGAATAGGCATGGAGAAATCTGTTAATTGTGGTTTCTCTTAGCTTATAAATTTTCAAATATTCAGTTTGCAACACTTACACATCACCTTTTTTAAAAATAAAAAAATAAAAATAAAAGTCCTCTGAAAATTCATCTGCATTTTTGTGCACATTTCTCCCAATATACACATTTTTGCAAACAATTTCCCCTACTGTAATGCATTTTTGTATGCTATTTTCTTTAAAATATGTACACTTTTGTACACTTTTTCAGCTGGAAAGCTGCATGGCAAAATTTTGAGAAGTGCAATTTTTGAAGGGTAGTTGTGTTTCATTTCACATATAGGTAGTTTTGTGAAGCACTAATTTGGGAAGGTTGGATTTAAAATGGGAATGGAAGCAAATCCTACCCCCACCCCCTCAAAGCAGCTTCTTATCATAACACTATGCTCTACCTTAACATTATTTTTTGATTTCACTAGTATTTCAAGGTAACTGGCCATGGGACTGCTGCCTGAGTGTGTGTTGTTTGGGGGTGAGGAACTGCTGGACACAATTTTCAGTAGATGCAATTCAAATGTTTCTGTCTTTCTTTGTCTTTTCCTCCCTTCCTCCGAAATCCATCTTGTCTTGTACCAATCAGATGGTCCATGCTCTTGGATCAATGGCTGGCAATTTGCAGGCTGTACTGCAGATAAGGTTGTCACATTTTGGCAGCCTCATCACTGCCAGTCAGCATTATAATAGCTGATAGGTCCATTTCAGACAAAGTAGATAGAGAACTGAAGGAGAAAAACTGGTGAAGGGAATGGCTTGTGGGGCGGTGGTGTATGGCGGGGGGAGAGATACTTGCTTCAGAGAGTGGCGGTGCAGGGGGAAGAGGGAGATTGCAAATTGCAAATCCTACAGCCTTGCAATTTATTTGTGCGTCTTCCAAATGACATCAATTGGAATGTATTTAGATACATTGGGGGGATCTGTATCCTTTCTTAGAAGGGAAAGCTATGAGATAATGTCATTCTTTCAACAGCCTGGCTTTTCTTCAACAAAGGGATAGAAGCTGGCGTGAGAATGGAGCTGTTGTAAATTGGTACAGTCAGCAGTAAAGAGAATAGGTGAAGCCAATCTAAGCCCAAGAAGTCAATTTGCACCAAACAGAGACATGAAAATGCAAGGACTCAGATTCTCAATTCCTTTTGCAAGAAAGGAAAACTTAATTGCTGGCATTGATTGTAGAAGGTTGGATTTATGTGTTATGTAATGAATTACTAATGGGCATAGTATTATTATTATTATTATTATTATTATTATTATTATTATTATTATTATTATTTAAAAAAGAATTGTTCATTTTTTATGGGGACTGAGACAAAGACCTTTTGATTGGGAAAGGAAGTGATATAACAATGTTTTCATTTATCTAGAGCTACCCTCTCTGATCATGTAAATATGCATTCTCTCTTTCCCTCTTAAATTTTTGTTCTGCAATGAAAGCAGAATTGGTGGTAGAAGTGAGACCCTGTTCAGAGATCTACTCTGGCTGCCATTCTGTTACTGGGCCAAATTCAAAATGTTGTTAGTAGTATATAAAGGCCTTAAAGGTTTAGGGGCAAGTTTGCTTGAAGGATTGCCTTACCCCATAGATTGACTGCTTCAATATGCACAACTGGCACACAATGTCTGTCATACTCTTAAAAGAAATCAACCCTTTAGGCAGTACCTACTCTCAAACTCCCTGCCTTCACTGATGCCTGTTAAAAAACCTTTTCGTTTAGGCAAGCCAACCCAGACATGTACTTTATTCTACACACATACCTTTAAATTTCTTAATTTCAACTATATTTGATAAATGTTATAATGTCTACTTCTGGAAGATCTGTTTTTTTGGTGTTCTTCTTAGTAGTTTATATTGTTTCTGAAAAACCATGCAGTGTTTGTTTGTTTTGATTAAGCAGTTTATTTGTTTGTTTGAAACAGAAAAGGAAGGGGCAATCTGAACTGTCTACAGGGTCCTGGACATCACCAGTGATGCCAAATACCAGACCAGTAGTGCATGTTCTCAAAGCCAGGAGGTTTTGGCCCAGAGCTAAACTGTAACAAGAGTTGTGTTTTAAGCTGCGGGGAGGGGGGGGGTCCATGTGACATTGGAGACATGGTTGCCATCTGCTTCTGGAGTAGGGATGGAAATCTGCCTTACACTAAGTCCGATCAGTGTCCCATCTAGCTCAATATTTTTTACACCGAATGGCAGTGGCTCTCCTGGGGGACATTCCCAGCCCCACCTGGAGATGCTGGTGGGTGCGGAGAAGATTGAACCTCGAAACTTTTTCATGCAGAGCAGTTCTTCTACCACTGAGCTGCCAGCCTTACTCCATTATATTTTTATATGTGCATCCACATTGACCTTTCTAGGCACTGCCCTATCACCACACAGGAACATAGAAAGCTGTCTTTGGTCCATTGAGCTCAGTAACGTCTACGCTGACCAGCAGCAGCTCTCCATGACTTGGGTTCTCTCCCAGCCCTGCCTGGAGGTGTCAAAGATTAAGCATGTCACACAAAGCAAGCACTTTACTTCTGAACCACAGACCTTTTACAAAACCATGGGAAGCTATGGATATTTCTTACCACCTATTCTTGTGCCCCTGTTTGTTTGTGCTCATGCACATTATGAGCCTTGCACTGCTCTACATGCCCTGGAGCTAGTGAGGTGTAGTTGTACCATATTTCCAGCACTGCGCTGAAGAGTTAATTTGAGACTGCCAGCCATTGCCACAAAGAGAGACTCGAACATGGGAAACATTAGGACAGGAATAATGAGGAGGAAAGGGAAGAGCCCCCTTTTAGCTGTTGGCATTCTGAGAGCAGCAGAGTAAGATCACAGGCAGTGCAATGGAAAGCTGACATGAATTGTTTATTTAATTCCTCCAATTTGTTCACCTTAATGAAACAGCGTAAGGTTTTGAGTGAGCAGTAATTAATGAAAGCAAGAAAGAATGAGAGAGAGAATCAATGGCAGATTGTGAGTGCAGATCAACTGGTATCTATCTATCTATCTATCTATCTATCTAATCTATCTATCTACACACAGACAGACAGACAGACAGACAGAGAGTGTGCTCTTTTCTGAGGGGACGCATACCCCTAAACATTTCGTGAATCTTTGTATTTTTCTCCATTTACTGTATCTATTTGCGGGGACTTTTTAAAATGTTTAAAATAAAAAAACTTGGGTTAGGCCTACTGTAAACAAAACAAAACAAAAACCAAATTTTTACCAAATTTTAAAAATTCTGTCTGGACAGAAATTTTAATCCTGAAAAAGAGGGTGTGTCCTGGAAAAAGAGGACATATGGCAACCCTATTTTTAGGTCACCCATCAAACCTTGCAAATCACTAAAGTACAGTCTTATAAATACCATTGGTCTGCTTTATGGAAAAGATGCAAGAACCTGTTTTGAGAACTGTACATTTGCATCTTTCCAACCCATCTGTGCCTTTGCCTTCATTTCAAAAGGTTTGAACTTCAGCTCCCGTACAACTGGGTGCATTACAAAGCGCGGTGCTCCACCGGGAATATGACTGTGATGCTGGGAGAGGACGACGCGCCTGTCATTTCTAATTGAGTGGCTCTGTGTCATGTGGACCTGAACTCAACAAGTCCAGCATTATTGTCAGCAATGAGCTGAAAGGCAGAACGCAGTATTCATATTCTCCGCCACAGTTGCACATCGCCTCACACATATGGTTTATTCTGCATGACCAAACTCTGAAATCAAGAAAGGCGCATACGTCTTGCACAGTGATTCCCCTGTTGATTTACCATTTCATTTATTTAACAGTATTCTCCTTTGTCTATATAGGGGGCTACAGTGTCTGCATTAGAGAGTTCCTTTTCGCCTTTTGTTAAAGTTCTCAGCTTTTTGTTTGTGCTTTTGCTTCTCATTTCCCTGTATATTTAATCTCATCATCACATGTAGCATCTATTCTTCCTTTTACTTATATCTATCTCTGCAGCTGGATTGCAATAATAAAACATTAGAGAGAGAAAAGGGGAAATAAATGATATTTTCTCCCTTTAGTGGATGGTAAAAATAATAATGATGCTGAAATAGAAATTGCAAACAACATAAAAAAATAGAATCAATGAAAAAGTATAAATAGCTCATATCTGGAAAGATATTTATGGGGCTCAACACACCTATATCTGAACAATTGTGTTAGTTGTATCAACACTCCTTTTGATATATCTGCTTGAGATGCTCTCATATATTAATTTCACATAAGAAGAAACATCCAAATTAACTTTGAATTTTGCTTTAGGATAAACCTAGGTACAGCTTTGGGATGTGCAGAACCCCCTAGGAAATTCTCCTAGTCCTACTGTAATTTTACTAGATTTCCTTTGAGAAGGAACTCCCAAATGTGTAGGATTCACCCCTCAGCCTTTTTCTTCTCCCAAAGACATCCTGCAAGGTGGCAGAGTTTTCGAACCAGAGTTTTCCTTCTCCAGTATGGGCTATCTTCCCAGGTTGATGAGCCTCATCTGCCCCTCATTTTCTCTACAGCACGTGCAGAAACCACATTCTTGACCATTGGATCCACTATTGGTCCCACCCACTCAATCTGCCAGAGCCTGTCTTTGCAGGCAGGGGAGGTCCCTAACCTACTGAGTGTTTGAGACCCATTGGCTACCCTTATCTGGTTTAGTCAGCCAGTCGAAGCTGTTCCTGGGGTGTGGCTGCTGTTGCCTGCTGGCAGCTTCCAGGAGCCACAGGTGTGATCTGAATGCAGGGTGGAGACAAAGAAGGAGTATGAGGTACTTGTTGTTGTTGTTCAGTTGTTCAGTCGTGTCCTACTATTCATGATCCCATGGACCAGAGCACGCCAGGCACGCCTATCCTTCACTGCATCTCGCAGTTTGGCCAAACTCATGTTAGTAGCTTCGAGAACACTGTCCAACCATCTCATCCTCTGTCGTCCCCTTCTCCTTGTGCCCTCCATCTTTCCCAACATCAGGGTCTTTTCTAGGGAGTCTTCTCTTCTCATGAGGTGGCCAAAGTACTAGTGAGCACTCAGGGCTGATTTTGTCCATGGAGTTTTCTTGGCAGGGATACTGGAGTGGCTTGCCAGTTCCTCCTCCAGGTGGATCACGTTTGGTCCAAACTCTCCACTATGACCTGTCCATCTTGACCTGTCCATAGCTTCCCTGAGTAATTCAAGCCCCTTTGCCACGACAAGGCAGTGATCCATGAAGGGTACTACCCCTCCCCTATCACCCCTGAAACACCCAATTAAGGTGATAACCAGGGAATGTGAAAAGTGTGACTGGGGAGAGGATGTGACCTGGGAGAAGTCCAAAGGGCTAGCTATAGATGCTTGGAGGGGGACATTTACACACACACACACACACACACACACACACACACTGGGTCTGAGGTGCCACAGTGCTGCTATAAAAGATGTTGGCCTATTGTGTAAGCCCAATTTGGCTACTAGAATGTTGCAGTTGCAAATGAAAACTCCCCCCCCAAAAAAAAATGTGTTTGGCTTTTCAAAGCAAGATTAGAACCATACTGACAGCAGTTTCTTGTTTGCTGCAAGGATGCATCTGCTATAAATCAATGACAAATATAAACTCTCAATGCAACAGTTAGCATCACCGAACACCCTCATTTTAAGGTGATTTTATGGAGTTTGTCATTTTACCTGCTACAGAGAAAATGATATTGCAAAAGGGGGGAAATCTTTGATATGCAGTGTATGATGTGCACTGTCATCTCAAATATGTGGGAGGCCGTAAGGGTTTTCCTGGGGAATTCACAAATTGGCAGTGGCAACTTGCATAACATTTTCCACATTTTTAATTCATAGCAAATCAGTTCAGGCATGCTATTTTATTTACAAAAAACCTATGAGTGGTAGTGATTTCTTAGTGCTGCTATTTTCTGTTGTTTCTTCTCAGAATGTTGAGCCCTTTACACGTACCAGTAGTAAAGAGGAGTTGAGCATTATCCTTTATTATTAGATAAGGTGCAGTTGTCAGCCCTGGCTCCTGTAAAGTCAAGGGCAGGGTAGAGCAAAGACAGAGGAGGAGAAAGTTTGAAGACTAATCCATAGCTTAGTAGGAGAAAGTCTCCTTGTTATCCAGATCAGCAAAAAATCATGTTCCAGCATGAGCGGTGTAGGAGGAGGGAGCAGGAGTCTAACCAGGAAGGATCTTCTCCAGCGAGACAATGTTATCAGGCCGAAGACAGGGATTTCACAAGGCCTTCTGGAGCTAGATTGGTCCTTGTGAGTCATGTAAGTGTTAAATCAAATTGTGTTGTATTGAAGCTTAGAAGTTGCATGGCTAGTGGCAGAAATGATCATAAGGCACCAGAGTCGAGTGCTGGCTTGAAGACAATCCCTCCTGCAGTGTCCTATTCCACCTAATTTCAACACTGAGATCATTGCAGACTCCTCCAAAGATGAAACTCTACTGGTTTAGCCATACTGGCTGTACATGATCTCCTGTTTCTGCACCTCCATGACAATGGAAATAACTTTGTCCTGTGCTGCTGTGGCCAGGACCGTGCAAAGCTGGTAACAGGCCCAGGCCAGATGGAAAATGTAGATGCTGTTTTGGTAATCCTTACCAAAGGCAGAAGAGACTCTACCAAAGGGACTCAGGATAGGGTCCCTCGAAATTATAGATCCATGCCAATTGACCCACCTGCCCCACCTCCTCTGTTCTGGCGTGGGTGTGACAGGTGGCTGTTTTCTTCTTTCCCCCCTGCAGACAAGAAGCAACCAATTTTACACTGTATAATGGCAATGCCTGTGTACACTTGTTCCATTGCCCCAAGAATTGTTGCCTGTTTCAAGTTGCAGTGTTAACCCAAATAATGTGCATCCTTGTACTCAGAGACAGCTGTAAGTCTTGAATCATGTGAACAACAATTCCTGCCTAAATACATCAACTCCTTCTCTGAGTGCTTCCTGAAGAAGGTCACTCCAGTCTGCTCCATTCCATGGCTGGTACATTTTTCTCTTGAAATTGCAAAGATATGATGATGATGCCCACATAGAACTTAGGAATTTCCCTTTTACTGTGCCAGACCATTGGTCCATCTAACTCAATACTGTCCTTACATATTAGCAGTGGTTTTCCAGGATTTCTGTGTGGGTGCTCTCTCCATCCTACCTGGAGGTGCCAGGGATTGAACATGGGACATTGTGCATGTAAAACAGATGCTCTAACATTGTATTGCAGCTCTAACATGATATCCAACACTGCTTGCACAGAGTTCAGCTTTTGCAATGGAACTTTCCCTTTGTCTCCTCTTCCCTCGCACTCTAGAACAAAACAATCTACTTCTCCAACACTTTGCAGCAGATAGATGTTGAAGGTCAGCAGGGGGCTGCAAGGGAGAGTAGAAAAGGGCAAGCTTCAATGTGTAAGCAGAAGTCTGCTGCACTAGCAGAATAGCAATGCAGGATAGGAAGAGCAGCAGCAGCAGCAACCACAACAACAACCACAACAACAACAACACACCATCTAGGTGCATTATGTTTCATGAAGAACAGTTATGACAAGTCTATTTATTTTCTCCTCTAAAATAAAAATAGGGAAATAGCAGGGCTAGATAGACAAAGAAAGAAAATGTTTCTCAAAATGCCCTTTAATATTAAATATGCTGGAAAACCTAATTGTCAAAATGGAATAACATGCTTTATTTCCACTCCTGTCCACCACTAATAATTGCATACACATGTACACACACACACACACACACACACACACCTCTTTTTGTGAGCTTGTGTTGTTTCTAACAATGCAATTCTCACTTTTTGTTGTGCTGGGGTGGAGAGGGCACCCCAGCACAACAAGATGTATTTGGAAACAATACTTTAAATCAAGCAAAGTAGCACATCACAATAGTTTGCAGATGTTCCCCTTCTTTTTTGTTTTGTTTTTATGTGCTGTGACTCCCTCTGGGTGACCAACATATGTTAGCAAGACCTGAATCTCCCCGGGTATAACACAAAGTCAACAGAATAGTGTGTGTATCTTATATTTTCCTAGATCTGACAACTCTTTGTCTCATTTTCAAGATTGCCTAAATGTGTGGATTACTAAACAGGCATTCACAAACAAGAATGTGCTAATTACTCAGTGGTGGTTAGTGGGAATGGGGAAATAATGTTGCTCTTCCTTTTACCTCTACTTCTCCCTTTTCCACTTTTACTTTCAATTTTCCACATTTCCTTGTGTAAGAAAGATGGTGGCTGGAGGATGCTTGACTTGGTAGGAATGCTAGGAAATAGTGTGGCATGGTGAGTGACGTTGCAGAGGCATGGCCAATGAGATGAAGTTTTGTGGTTATATTATTTGGGTTGCCTCTCTAGCCTCTTCCTTAAACTGCAGTTTTGTTAATATTTAACAACTAACTCTCTTACCTAGGTTCTTGCATGAGAGCCGGAAGTGGATTGAGGTATCAGTTTACTCCCAATTAATGCTAAATTCAAATGTATCTCCTCATATGAGCAGATAATTTGCGCCTGTCCATTGGGGGATACAGGAAGCCCCGAACACATATTTTTTTTAGATGTCCCTTTCACGATGAGGCACGTAGAGAAACCATTGACCCCCTGCTGGTGAGGCTTGCTGACCTCCCAGTAAAGCAAAAATGTGATCTTCTGTGAGGCAAAGATCACAAGACGACCCAGATGGTCACCAGATTCTGCTCACAGATCTGTAGGCGCAGACCACCCCCCATTTCAATCTACCGGTAGTTTGTTAAGGAAATTCCCAAACTTGGATCCACGGGCGACTCTGGGTCATTTCTCTATGGTAGTCTATCTTAAAGTTTTTATGTGTTTATATGCCTAGCACATTTTTTAACTTAAAATCCATTGTTGTATATTGTTTTAGATGTTTGTTTTGCTTTTGGGATTGTAGTTCCATTTGAGTTTCACAAGCTGGTCTCTGATCATATTAAATTTCATGTCATGTCATGTCTGCTCATAATTGCTTAATTCTGTTTCTACATTCTTCTTCTTTTGCGGGGGGGGGGGCTTAGTAAAAAAAAAAAGTGTATGCAAATACATATTTTTGGATGTGTTGTCTCTCAAAATACACATTTCTAAATGCATTTTCACTCAATATATGCTTTTCCTAATGATTTCCCCAAGGGCTTTTTTTCAACCAGAACTCAGTTCCGGCACTTCTCAGTTGGGTGCCATTGCCATTATAAGAGAACAAGGGAGGCGTTCATGGCGAGTTCTAGCACACCTTTAAATGCTACGGTGATGCATCTGATGTGGCCCAAACTTTGAGCAATATCTGATTCCTCCACCACAGATTTAGTTTTAAAAATAAAAATAAAAACAAAGCTTCTGATTAAACATTAGCACTGCCCCCAAACTAATCTGCCAGTTGATCCAGGGTGAGGAAGGTGGTCCCAGGGTTGGCCTGTTTGGGGACCCCTAGATCTGGGCCACAGGGTGTACTAGGGGCAGTACACAGCCCGTTAATTACACCCACACACCACACACACCTCAGCATGTGGTTGCCTCTTATAGCAGAGGGCAGAGTCTCAAGAAAGATTCTTAATGGAATGAAGTGAATAGGGTATAGTTGTTACGATGCCAGACATGCAGGAGGAAGACTGATTAAATTCCCTGCTCATCCTTGAAGCTCACTGGGTAACTTGAAGTTAGTCGGTCAATATATCTCAGCCTAACCCACCACATAAGATTACTATGGGGATGCCATCCCAAGCTAATTAGACAAAGAGTGGGATGGAGGTAAATGAAAACATAGATATAATCAACTTTTCAATAATAGTTCCTCGTCCTTACATTGCAGAGGTTGCGCTGGGTGTGCGCTGTGCACATGTGTGTGTGTGCATGTATTTTTCAATCTTTATTTTCCCCACCCGATACCTTTGAGTATAATCCATTTAATGCTGGGAAAAATAGGTTGGATACAAACATTTTAACAGTTCTGGTATGTGCACACTGGGAGCCTCCATTTATACCCAGGACCATGAATAGAAAGGCATATGATAGTATCCGCAGTGTTATAAAAAGTGGAAGAGACAGTGGCTTGCAAGCTGTGAAAATAGTTTTTTGAATAATTTAGTACCCTTATAATCTAGTTCCTATGAAGAGAGGCCCTTTTCTTTCCCCCCCTCTCTCCCTCTCTGTTATTTTCCTTTATTTTTATTATTTTTTTGTAAAATCGAAGACGTTAATACTCTAAGCTTGTGCACAGAAGCGCAAGAAGACTATTAAAAAGGGAAGTAATGGGCTTTCTGGATCTATGTAATGTTTATGAAGTATTTGTTTATCACAATGCACTGGGTTGTTAATTGGTTAGTTACTCGCCTAAGCAAGCAAATAACATGGGATGGATTGGACTATTACTTTGAGGCGAGACGAAGAGGGCAGAAAGCATGCTATCAATTTCCTGGCTAATAGCCGTTCCCTGTGGCTTCAATGGTTGGGCATTTTGGAACGCCAGTGAGAAAGAAAGAAAGAAAGAAAGAAAGAAAGAAAGAAAGAAAGAAAGGATTTACGTGACAGATTGAAAAGTACCACCTGAGCACAAATCATATGCACAGATTTTAAAAGGGGAAGTCAGGGTGCCTTTCATAATGTTAGTCTTCCTACAGTGACTGTATCTTTTATTTCTCCCTATCAGCCTTTTAAACTCAATTTTAGCCTCCGTCTCTTGCTTAATCTCACAAACTTCCCCATTGAGTAGTGGTGGTTTTGTTTTTTTAGTTTTTTTTACTAGTAGTATGAATTCTGAGGTGTTGCCGTGGAAACACAGCTGTGAAGGCAGCTGTAGTAACTGTATGTGGTGCTCTCCCCCACTTCCTGCTTTATCGGAGGGGGGAGAAAGGGAAAACAGAAGAAAAGGGATTTTGGAGCCGCTGTGTACTTGCCTGACATTTTCTGATACCGTATCGCTTTGTGGCAATATGCTAGACAAATTGTCACAGCTGGAGGAAAGAATAAGAGCTCCGAGCTATGGGAAGGTCCACCTCAACTTTGGCGAATCAGCTGTTGTCAGTATTCAATACATCTTTGCCTCTTAGAAAGAAAGCAAGAAGAACATTCTAGGAGTTTTATTTTTCCTTTTGCATAGAATGCCAACCCAAGTTGTCTGCTATGTTGGAAGAGCCAAGGTAATGCAGACAGATGAACCTGTTGATTTCAGTTATTCTCAGGCCATGTTCACACTCTTATTTAATGTGCACTCACTGCATTTATGGTGCTGGTTTTCTAATCCGTGTTCACACAGCATTATCCCACAAGCACATGTATTAGGTACTTCATTTTAAGATGCTGCCGTTTAATGTGTTGTTTCTCAAACCAGTTTCATTGCCAATTGAAGTCCGTAAGTCAGTCCTAATTTATCTTGAGCCGGTGTTCAGAAGGTAAAGAAATATCCTGTCAACACCCTTTAGTGTGTATGCTCACATAAATACACTAAAGCTGTGCTGCTGTGAGCACCAGGGAGCAAGGGGTAATATCAACATATTCAGTTTCTCTCTCTCTTTGCTACCCCAATTCTGCATCAGTTTCTTTTCATAAAATGCTTCCCGCAACATTATTTCTATACATTTTTCAGTGCAGTTTTTCAAAATGTCCACAAGAATTCACCCCTCATATATACATACTTGTATACTTTTGCTTTGGTTGGAGGGGAGAAAACTCACAATATTCAGAAAAGGGTGAATTTTCAAAAATAAGTTATGTTTAGGTTTGTGCATAGTTTCAGGAAGTGTGAATTGGGATGGTCCAAATTAAAATGTGAACTTCACCAAATTTCCTCCTCAGCCCTAGTTGGTTGTTAGTGGGGGTGGGGGGTGGGAAGTAACTTAAAAAAAACAACAACACTCAGGTTTTATTTGTTAGAAGGATTTATAGAAGCAGGGGTTATACTCAGACTCAAATATCCAGTCCCTGTAGGCTGCACACTCTCTATAGCCATACCCTTTGTGTGGCAATGTCCTGTCCTCCCCGTGGAAAATAAATGACACGTGACACAATATATAAGGTTAATGGGTTAGCTGGGAGCAGGGGGGGAACAGGAGGAATTCCCGGCTGCACCCTCCTTAAATAGGACAGGACACACCTCAATGCCGACTGGATTGGTCGGCCTGGCAAGTGACACAGCCGGGATTCCTCCTATCACACAGGAGCTGGGCACGTGGCAAGCCGTGACTGCCTGCAATATCACCTCCTCTTAAGGCGGAAGTGGCTTTGTGCTCCGCCCACACCAACCCTATGTTATTTATACCCTCCTTGAATGTATTTGCCTGACTGAAATGTGTCCTTGCACTCTGGTTGCTGGGGCGGAAGACAGAGGGTGGGTTCACTTATTGTTCACTTATTGTTTTGGGAACTGCAAATTACCGGTAGGTATGTTCACCTTTAAATGTGAACTGAACCAAATTTCTTCCTCATCTCTATCCCCTGCCCTTCCTATATCTTTCCTTGGCTGGCTGCCCTGTTCTAGTTATGTACCAATGCCAGTAGCTGATTGGGACACTAATTTATATACACACAGTAATGGGCTCCATGAAGGATTCTGAATGCTTGCTTGCCCAAGCAATGGCTGCTGGTGAAGGCGCTGCTTGGAAAACAGAGGAAGTCTAGTTAATAAGGGTTTATGAAATACTCTTTTTCGGCAGAACTTTAATAGACTATCAGACTTCCCATGTGGAATGTTCCATCTAGTACAGTGGTACCTCGGGTTGTGCACTCAATTCGTTCCGGGGTGCTTTCACGCATGCACAGACTGTGTGGACATGCGCAGAAGTGTCCGCGCTCCGTGTTGCACTTCTGGGTTAGCGGAGTACGCAACCCGAATGTACGCAATACGGAGCGTGCGCAACCCGGGGTATGGCTGTATTGACTATTGTGACTACCAGCAAAGAGACCTGGTACCTGGAATCCTTTGACTTGGAAATTCCAAAGACTGAACTTGATACCTTGTACAAGCAAGTCATCTAATCTGCCAGTGAGTAGGAAGGGGGTATAAATTCAGTTCAGTTGAAACGGTAAACCCAGCCAGATGGGTGAGGTATAAATAAAAAAAATATTATTATTAAAATTATTAAACCTCTTTCTTTCTTTCTTTCTTTCTTTCTTTCTTTCTTTCTTTCTTTCTTTCTTTCTTTCTTTCTTTTTCATACTTTCTGAAATAATATGCAAACTAAAATGCAGTCATCCTTCAAAATGCACACTTGCTATCCTTTCCGTACTCCAAAATATTAGTGTACAAAAAACTACAGTAAAGTTTCCATTTTAAAAATACATATTTTAGTGAAAACAACATGCGAAAATAGCTTTTCAAAAATGTGCATAGTAGGGGAAATTGCATACATATGTATCTATGAAGCGATTTGTGACAAAATGCTGATGAATTTCCATGAGATCTTAAAAAAAAAGCAGACTGATGTGAGAATGTGAATAACCAAATATTGTAAAAATGAGAAACTGAAATTGTCAGGTTCGCCTGTGTCTACCAGTGAACTGTGGCTTGATTCATAGAGCTAAGTTGTTGGAAGACCCACAATCACCGGGGAACATTATATTTGGTGCAGCAGAACTTTCATAATGTATTGCTGCCTCAGCAGTTGCTACAAACCTTGGCAGCTCCATCACTTGAAATGCTTAAACCTGGCACGTGTTTGCGTGAGTATGTGCATGCGCTTGCTTTAAGCCGAGATACCTAATTGCTGCAATATTTTGAAGCTCTATACCTGTCAACTGCACCAGTCTGGCTGGCATAGCACTATTTTTATATGGGTTTCTCTCAGTGAAGGGATATAAATAATAGCATGGTGCTTTATTTCTAACACATTGCTCCCGCACGGGCAAGCTGGACACCCTTCTGCAGTCATTCTTCTTGCACAATGGAGCTAGGGAATAGATTCATTCAGGTTTTCTCTCTTGTCAGGCACACAGTGACTTTGGCAGTCGCTCAGTTATTTGTTTGTTTTATTTTTGTTCAGCCATTCGATTCAAGAGGATCCATGTGCCAGTTTGCATAGACTAGCAAAACGCAGTCAGATCCATTTATAATGATTAAAACACTCCAAGGATATCCACCCACTTAAGCCCACTAAGCCAGTTATGAGACCACCCAACTGTTGGCATAAAAAATACCCATTGTATTCACTAGCTAGCAATCACTTAAATATATTTATGGTTTTTAAAGAGATTCCTCAGTCTCCCAAAAGCCAGCAGAAGTGGCCTGGTGGGTTTCCTAGGATGGTGGAATCCACAGTACAAGTTACCATGAAACATTGATGTGGTCTTCATTCTTTAAAAAGTCAGAGAAAGGATAACATAGTGGTACCTCTAGTTGCGGACACGATCCGTTCCGGGGTGCCCTTCGCACCCCAAAAAGTCCGCAACTAGAGCGGTGCTTCTGCGCAAGCATGATAGAGTGCTTCTGCGCATGTGCAAAGCGTGCAGAATGCTTCTGCACGTGCGGCAAGACCTGGAAGTATACACTTCCGGGTTTGCCGTGTTCACAACCCGAAAAGCCGCAACGTGAAGCAAACGCAACAAGAGGTATGACTGTACTGATTTCTAATGCTTCTCCGAGTCTGCACCTCCTGTGATGCCCACAGGAGGCCAGTGCATCATGCTGCCTCCCACAGACATTATGAGAGGTGTGGCCAGTCAGGAAGTTTCCCTTCTTTCTTTCTTTCTTTCTTTCTTTCTTTCTTTCTTTCTTTCTTTCTTTCTTTCTTTCTTAGCTCATTTTAATGTGTTTGTATTATATAGTTTAGAAATATTGGCGCTGTCTCACCATTGCATTTTTTTTTGGGGGGGGGGAGTAAAAAAGTAAAGGGACCCCTAACTACAATAAAAGATTGAACAGCACATTTATTCAGATCTGACCACACATTTAACCACCCCAAAGTGGGTTTCCCTTTTTGAGCTTAAAAAGCTTCCATTTAACCTACCAAAAAAAACCCCCCAAACCCTCAGTCACTGGAACCATAGAAGGAAGACCACTGCTCCACTCAACACCTTAGAATGCCATCAACGTAAGAGCTAAGTGAAAGTTTCAATGAAGTTCTCCCTTCACAAAAAAATGAATATATCCTGCTTCCACAGGAGGGAATTAGTTTCATGAGACAGAGGAAGGACTTCAAATGTACTGGTGTCTAATGGCTGAGCTATATGAGTCAGCACATCTCTGGGTGATTTATGTTGAATCTTCAAGCTTCAGACCAAGTGTTTGCATTGACTAGCTTGCACGAACATGGCTGTAAGGATTGAAATATGATAATACACGTGGCATAGCTAAAAGTGATATATAAAAGCTTATTATATATATTTATTTAATGAAAGGGCTGGCAAGAAGATTTTTTTTTCCTGGCCACTGATCTGGCCTACTAGCATATTCATTGGAAGCTAGGCACAGAAGGGCATCGCTGTAAAAATAAACTCTGATTCAGTGAGGATGTTATCACTGGAGAAGCTATGTTTACCCTCATTCAGTGGTGACTTCTAGCAAAGCTTATTGAAGATGTTTACAGTGTTCAAAAGCAATTACTTTATCTGGAGAAACCAGACTGATTTGGAACACACATACATCCCATAGAGACCGCCTCTCCTAATTTTTGTTGCTGTTGTTTGGCTCTCACTGGCTTTCAGGAAAAACCTTGCCTTTCTATTGTGTTTCCAGTCTCCTATACTGACATGTACAAAATAATTTTTGATTCTTCACTCATTTGACACTGAACACCATGCACAAATGAGAAGTTTACGAGCTTTTCTAGCTATAACTGTATCTCAGATGACTGTTGCAAAAGTTTTTTTTTTCTCCTCCATCATAATTTTGCCTAGAGTAAAATTTGAAGTGAAATTGGTGTTTCTCCTCTGTGCAAGTCCAAGGGAACTAACCAGAGTGCTAGAACACCTGCTTTGCATTCAAAAGGTCTCAGGTTGAATCCTCAGCATCTGTAGGTAGGGGTTAAAACCCTGCTGTATGGAATCCTTGAGAGCCACTGCTAGTAGTGTGGACAGTACTGAGCTAGAGTGACCATTGATCTGTCTCACTATAAGGCATATTTCTATGTGTCTAGCAAAATATCTAAGGAAGAGAAATGTCATGCATCCTCAGTTGTGGGTTACCATGCTTTGCTACAACTAGTCGTATAAGGTCACTGGACCTTTTCTACAGTATCTCATTGTGGTCTAAATGATATAGATTGGCCCTCTGCTTACATGACTGGTCTACCTTTTCCTTTTTTAAATACATTTTTTTAAATATTTTTTATTTATATGCAATACAATTATTCAACAATAATTCTAACATTTCAGATTTAGACTCCCTCCTTCTGCAGTTCTTTACCCTCTTTTTGTCATTTTCTGCATACTCCAAATAATAATAATAATAATAATAATAATAATAATAATAATAATAATAGTAATAATAATAATAATTTATTTATGCCCCGCCCATCTGACTGGGTTTCCCCAGCCACTCTGGGTGGCTTCCAACAAAATATTAAAAATACAATAAAACATCAGACCTTTAAAACGTCCCTAAACATGGCTGCCTTCAGATGTTTTCTAAAAGTCAGATAGTTGTTTATTTCCTTGACACTTTATTCATCTATTATCATGTGTACCTCATATATGTTTTCAAAACTGCAGGTTTTTACAAAAATCTTGCCAATGTCTTAAGCTATGACCTGTCTACCTTCCTGATCCTAAAAAAAGACCATCTCTTTTGTGCTTGTATCCTTCTCAGGACAGGCAAAATACTTCCTGTATGCATCTCCAGTCCTGTGTTTTGCCTTTCCGTGCTTCATTGCCTACCCCAGTGTAACCAATGTGGTGTCATCCAGGCGCTCTGGACTCCAACTCCCATCACCCCCAACCATTGGCCATTCTGATGAGGGACTATTGGCAGTTGTAGTCCACAACATCTGGACTACATGTTGGCTACCTTTGCCCTGGACAGCCCCCTGCCATTCCCCCTGCATTTAGAGTTGTGTATGTAGCATCAGATACATTTTCAGACAATGCTGCAGTGAACACATTTCTCCACATTGTGGCTTATTAATTATTTGCTAAGCATCTGAGGATTTGGTTCATTACAGTGTCTTGCGGAAAACACCATTAATATGCAGCACAGCTGAGAACTTGTAATAAACAAACTGAATTAACAAAACTATTAAATATCTCTGGTGACCAGTTTCTTTACATATACAGTTTATTTGAAAAACATTGCCTGAGATCAAATCCTAACATGCCTCTTTTATATTTCAAACATTACAAGGGCATCAAGCAATATATAATGTTTTGAACAGATTTTTTTTTTTTTACTGTTTTCTGTCTTTCTCTTTTGAGCTGATTTATGTTTCTTACTAGTTACAATAAGGAAATGGAGGCTCATCCATTAGCATGAATGCTACACGGCATCAATAACCTCATTCTATCTTAAGCCACCCTCCACCTTCCTGCCTTCTTACTTACAACCTGTACAAAGGGTAGTGAAAGATACTCGGAGTCCAGTGTGATTTTCATGCTCTTTATTCAGCTCATAGTAGTGAGGAATGTAGTTCCCCCAAAACGTTTGCTTTATATACACTATTTACACAATGGGCCCCACGTGATTGGCTAATTCCGGGATACTCCTGTATGCCAATCAGAGTGCGGATTCACTTCCACCTGGAGCTGGATTGGGTGGCTCCTGCAGACCAATCAGACTGCTGCAATCTCAATCCTATTGTTCTGGGACCAATCAGACTGCTGCAATCTCAATCCTATTGTTCTGGGACCAGTCACACTGCTGCAATCTCAATCCTATTGTTCTAGGACCAATCAGACTGCTGCAATCTCAATCCTATTGTTCTGGGACCAGTCAGACTGCTGCAATCTCAATCCTATTGTTCTAGGACCAATCAGACTGCTGCAGTTTGGATCCTATTCAACTCAGTACATAACAGGTAGCATTGGCTGTCAGTTCCCTCCCCCTTAGTTCTAAAAAAGGACCACTGAAACTAACAGGGGAAGAGGATTAGCTGGTCTTGCCTATCATTGGTTCTGACTCAACATACAGTTAAGCTCCCCGCATATCGCCCTACCAGTTCCACATTGGTGCAGAGTAGAATGACATTCTACCTTTCCAGAATAATGATTCAACCAGGGCTTTTTGTTATCCCATGGGCAGGCAGGCAAACTATCCCAAAGCGTACCTTAAAATGGGCATTCATTGCTCTGGTTGCATGGTACACAGTGCTGCCACTGCTACTGTTGCATTGCACCTTTTGTTAAAGAGGGTACTAAGCACTGATGGGTGGCGAGGTGCTGCAGGACATTCAGTGCTGAAGAAGAGTCTTGCTGAGTCAAGTCAAAGGCCAATCTAGTACAGCATCTTGTTCTCAAAGAGGCCAACAAGCTGCCTATGGAAATGCTTGAAACGGGACATGAGGACACAACTCTGTGTTCCATGCACCCTGCCCTGGGCCCCATAAGCTAGCCTGCTCTCGTGACATTGAAGTGGAATATTCCAGAAGTAGAATATAGGATCCCAGTGGCCTATCTAGTCCCACATCCAGTTCTTACAGTGAGTAATCGGAGGCCTGCAAGAAACCTGAGAGCAGGATATGAGCATGAGAACTCTCCTCTTCTGTGCTTCACAACAAGTGGTATTTAGATACATACTTACTCCAAACCTGGCTAGTACACTTTTATAGCGTTTTCTTCCGGGAATTTTTCTAATTCTCTTCTAAAGCCACCCAAATTGTGACACGCAAAGGTAAATTAATCAAAGCAGAGTCTTTCTTCATAAACAGAACGAAACTTCACTGAAGAAAATAAAGTGGTTCAGAAACAGCATAGTTAAAGAGCATACGCAGAGCGCTCATAGCAGCTATCTGACTCTTCACAGAGGCACAGTCTTCGTTATTGATTAACTGGAGTCCTGGAGCCACTCTGTCTGCAACAACACAACATACTGGCTCAGACACAGACACAGTACTGTACTGACAGACACTGACTGAGGCCCATAGAGAGGCTGGCTGCTTTCATAGGGCACACAAGATGAGTCACGAGTCACAGGCTTGAATGATCTTTTAGGCCTTGTCTTACTGCTTCTGCTCTCAAGAACCTTTGTCTCATGAGAGATTGGTGGTCATTACTGCCTTCTTTGGGAGTGTTTTATTTCGTCTGTCCTTTTATTATCCTAAGTTTCAGGCAGCAAAATACCTTGCGCCATTCCTGGTGTTTACTGAACACATCTGAGATCTTCCAAACCTCTTTGTGGTCTCTCTTTCATAAAACTTGTTTTTAGTTTTGGATGCTGCTGCTGCTGCTGCTGCGTGTATATAGATTTCAAACTTTTTCAGCAACAACATTATCAGTTGCAGAAAAGTGCCCTCATTTCAAAATATTCCTGGTTTTGTAAAACTTATAGTTGCAAAAGCTCTATGTGAGCTGTTAATGGGCAACATCATTTCAGATTAGTTGGGAGAACTGTGAATTTCCCCCCAGGAGAAATTCTCCTTCTGTATGCAGAACGAGCAAGAACTAGCAAAAAGTAAATTTTAAGGAAACCTTAATAGACTCCCCCCCCACACACACACACTATGCATGCATAAAAGGAGATAGTTTTGAACTTTTTCACCAGCATTGGAAGTCGGTTTGGGCATAACCAGTTTTAAGAATTACTACCCTGCAGTGGCTTTGCTATCTTCTACTTTCTTGAGTGGCTAGAATCGCCCACATGATACCCAGGAAGCATTGGACACACTATACTTCAGTGTTATCTTATTAGACATGTATCAGCATGATGTGTAGTGGTTAAGAGCAGTAGACTCGTAATCTGGTGAACCAGGTTTGCGTCTCCGCTCCTCCACATGCAGCTGCTGGGTGACCTTGGGCTAGTCACACTTCTCTGAAGTCTCTCAGCCCCACTCATCTCACAGAGTATTTGTAGTGGGGGAGGAAGGGAAAGGAGAATGTTAGCCGCTTTGAGACTCCTTCGGGTAGTGAAAAGCAGGATATCAAATCCAAATCCAAACTCTTCTATATTTCATGATCCCTGATTGAAAAGAAACCCTAACAACTGGGGTTGGCAGAGGATAGCACCAAAGCATTAGTGGATCAGGAAGAGAAAGAAGGAACTGGCAATAAAACTGCATATGCTCCCTAAAGGGGGGGGGAGAGAGAAAATCACTGTAGGATATCCCCCCCCCCCAGGAAACATTTCAGATGTGCCAGGAACCACCACGACTGCAATAAGGTGCCCTCAGCTCTATTTTATTTGAGTATCAGACATTTGATCCTCTCTGAGTCCCTTGCCCAGCAGATCGGTTGTAAACCATCCGGCAACAGCTACATCACATATGGCTCCCCCCCCCCATCTTTTGAAAATACTTTTTAAAAATAATGATTCCTTCTAATAGCAAATTGAAGTATTGAACGCTGAGTGCATTGTAATCAAAATGGGGCCACTGGGAAATGAGAGGGTGGGTAACATGGAGTGGTACAAAAACTTGAAAAGCAACTATGGCAAAGCAATAACAAACAATACATTGCAGGCTACTCAGAGCAGATCCATTTAAATCAGTGGGCAGGATCAGTTTTGGCCCATTAATTTCAATTCTGAGTATAATTTGTTTGAATACAACATGGTGGGAAAGTGGCCCACTGAAGCCAGGCCACCCTCAATACCCATGGGATGATGACAGAAAATTGAGAATTAAAACAGAAAATGAGAGGAGGACAGTGTCCTGTAGCCTTTAGTAGCTTCTTACAGCTTCTTGCAGCATCCTGGTTGACTGGTAGGAATCCTAAGCAGAACCACTTCTTCTAGGAGGTGGGGATAAACTTCAACATTTTGTTCAGAGTTGTCACTTGTTAAAATCACTACAGACATTAAAAAAAAAGATAAAGGAAGCTTATGCTCATCTGCGTTAGCTCTTCTACATCAGAAGGAAATCTTCCAGCCTATCCTTTTTATGTCTGCCTATGACGTTGCCCTCTTTGGAAACGGATGTCTTACACTCCATTATAGCAAGACTAATCCTAATATCAAGCTGTGTTTATAACACTTTCCTGTTTTCATTTCCCCCTGTGATCTTCACAATAGCCTGCTTGAGTCCACACACTGTATTTTCTGGGGGAAAGTATTGTTTTGTGTTGTTTCCCTTTATTGAATCATGTAAATATTCATTTGCAGAAAAGGCTCCAAGGACAGACAGACTTGGATTACGATGGAGGTGTTTATACATCTTAACTGAATCCATAAATAATTGGGCTTGATTGTATTTATGCATATTCTGCTTGAAGCCTTAGTGCTCCCACTTATAAAACATTTCCACAACAAAAACATGGAATATTCTGTAAATGTGGCAGTTTGCAATTTCACTCATTAAGTGGCATCCCAGCTGCATTTCCCCCTTTGTAGCCCAGATTGGAATCCTTTATGACTGTGCTTTTAAAAATAAATAAAAATGAAATAGTGCTTTTTTGTAATCTGCTTGCAGCAAATCGAAAGAGAAAAATAATGGTCTAACCTACAGCAACAGCAGTCACGAAATTAGAAGACGCCTGCTTCTTGGGAGAAAAGCAATGACAAACCTAGACAGCATCTTAAAAAGCAAAGACATCACCTTGCCGACAAAGGTCCGTATAGTTAAAGCTATGGTTTTCCCAGTAGTAATGTACGGAAGTGAGAGCTGGACCATCAAGAAGGCTGATCGCCGAAGAATTGATGCTTTTGAATTATGGTGCTGGAGGAGACTCTTGAGAGTCCCATGGACTGCAAGAAGATCAAACCTATCCATTCTCAAGGAAATTGGCCCTGAGTGCTCACTGGAAGGGCAGATCCTGAAGCTGAGGCTCCAGTACTTTGGCCACCTCATGAGAAGAGAAGACTCCCTAGAAAAGACCCTGATGTTGGGAAAGATGGAGGGCACAAGGAGAAGGGGACGACAGAGGATGAGATGGTTGGACAGTGTTCTTGAAGCTACTAACATGAGTTTGGCCAAACTGCGAGAGGCAGTGAAGGATAGGCGTGCCTGGCGTGCTCTGGTCCATGGGGTCACGAAGAGTCGGACATGACTGAACGACTGAACAACAACAACAGCAACAGGATTGCCCATGCTTGGGTTCTGAATTGATTGACTTGCCTGTTTAGCTGCATACAATTCACAGAACATGTCAGCCACACCTGGCAAGTGGGCAACAGAATACAGGCACATGAAGCACATGCGGGCGGCCTGCATTAGGATTTATGTTGAGCTGAAATCCACCTTCCAACAATATCATGATTCATTTTGTAGGCTTTGAAAGTTGGAGGTATTTTGGCATGGGGGATGGAGATCTCAGCAGGTGGAGTTCAAAGAGGGGCAAAGTACGAGACAAACTCTCCAACAGTATCTGCTGGATAGCAGGGATTTTACCCACACAATTCTAGGCTGAAGGCAGGAAGCATTTCCCTTACTCTGATTTGGCTTTTTATGTCTTCATGGGCTAAAGGCTGAAGCCAGTTCAAAGTAAGGGCAGCTTTTCCTGCTCTCACTCTGGAGTGTGTGTGTTGTTTTCCTCCCCACAAAAAAAAAACAAACAAACAGCATTCGGGGACAAAGTCACAAAACCGGTGGTGGCAGAAAGAAAAGAAAATGAAAGGAGGATGTTTATTTTTCCTTACCCCCTGAGCTTTTCCAAGCTGAAAAAAAGTTATTTAAAAACCTTTTCAGTTCAATCTAATTATGATACATTGCTGGGATAGAAATTTATCTTCTTACAAGTCTTAATGAATTTATAAACAACTTTTCAGGAGAGAGAAGTCTTCACTAAACCAGGCATAAGAATAACCACCACTTAAACAATGCAAACATGTTGAAAACCTCCAAAATTCAAAATATTCAAAATATTTAAAAGTCTCTACAAAAACAGATAGAGCATAGAAATAGTTACACTATTATAGCACTATTTATATTGCTATGAAATAGCAGTATATGTCTAATGCAGAAAACACCCCCCCCCCGGTATCTCTTTGCAAAAAAAAAGTATTTTCCCATTCTGCTTCTTGGTTTAACATAATACTAATTGTTGTGTATTAATGCTGCTTCTGTGGACATCTCGCCTTGTTTTATCTGCAGTAATGCACAAATATTTCCACTGAAGCAGAAAAGGAGTGTCCCAGGGGCTTTTCTGGAAGCCGTTTCTGTCTGGCAAGGGGGCATGTTGCTGCCAAGTCAAATGTGTGAATTAGTCAGGTATGCTGCCATGAAAAAAAAAATGCCCCTGGCTTTGTGGATTGCAGGATCTTAAATATACCATGTTGAACTCTCTCTTGGGAGTACTGAAATTTTTGCTGGAAGGGGTGATTGGCGGAAAGAGACTAACATCAAGGGCTTGAGTATTTCTACCTGTTGTTGAGTGGGGATTGGGGGGAAATTAGATTCAGTTCTCAATTTAAAGGGGAATCTATGAAATTTCCAAAACAATGTGTGAACCAAAGTACAGCCGTCACATACCTCCAAATTTTGCAGTGCAGTTCTCCAACCAAGTAATGTATCCTCATATTGTGAATAAAAATTCTCATATTAGTGAAAAAAAAACATGCAAACAAACCCTTATACAGTGGTGCCCTGCTAGACAAAAATAATTCGTTCTGCGAAAAATTTCGTCTAGCGGGTTTTTCGTCTAGCGAAGCGGCAATGACAGTCGTGCTTTCGCTAGATGGGAAAAAAAGATGAAAATTTTTTGTCTTGCGAGGCAGCCCCATAGACTTTTTTGTCTTGCGGGGCAGCCTTCCGCTAGACGAATGCCTTCGTCTAGCGAGTTTTTCGTCTTGCGAGGCATTCGTCTAGCGGGGCACCACTGTATTGGGGAAAATTCCTTTGGGGGAAAAGTATATATTTTGCAAAATCACATATGAATATGAACGTGAATGATAGGAGATATTTGCACTATAATGCTAATGAATTTTCATGAGGACTTATTAAAATGCAAACCAATATAAAAATGTGGAGAACTGAATTTAAGTTGGGGTGGAGGAGTGAGAAATAGAACCTAAAATTGATGAATTTGCTCATTCATACTTTGGAGTCTGATAAAGCCCACTACAGGACAGTATTAAAAGGGATGCTTGGTGGAGAGTCTCGAAAGCATCCAAACAGAATTTACCCAGTATATGTGAGTGGCAGAATGTATCCAGTATATGTGAGTGGTTGGTAGAAGGAGGACTGGCAAATTCCACCTTCCCAGGTGAAGGATGCAGTAGAAGTAACAGTGGAGACTGGGGTAAGAGCTGGGAAGCAGAAGCATGGTGTAAAAGGGAGGTGTGGCTGCCTACCGTTGTATGTAGATTAATTGCAGAGGTGCTGGTGTTGCATTCATGGCACGAGGATCACTTTAGCTCTGTGTATGGTATATTTTATTTCTGTATGAGGCTTTATTCTCTTTCCTGGTTGGCTTGGAGTTTTGATTCAGATCCGTTGTATCGTTGGATAAAAAGGACCACCATCACAGTACTCACAGGTGCAAGTGATCAGAAGAGGTGGTACCCATAACAGTCAAATTTCCAAATGGGACTAAAATCTTTAGTGAGCCTATTGTATATAGTTGTTTTATGTGGGGATCTCTCATCCATACCCTTGAAATTGTCTCTCTTGCACAGTCCCCCCCCCCTGCATTTTTAAGGGCATGTATGGCGCTGTGGTCTAAACCACTGAGCCTAGGGCTTGCCGATCAGAAGGTCGGCAGTTTGAATCCCCGCAACGGGGTAAATGGTATTTCCATGCACTGCTCTGGTTTACCAGAAGTGGCTTAGTCATGCTGGCCACATGACCCGGAAGCTGTACGCCGGCTCCCTCGGCCAATAAAGCAAGATGAGCGCCGCAACCCCAGAGTCATCTGCGACTGGACCTAATGGTCAGGAGTCGCTTTACCTTTACCTGTAACATAATAGTTACCTCCTTCTCCAGGACAAAATTGGTTTGGTACATTAATATCAAGTATACTGTAATCTCAGAATAAATGAGATGGTAAAGCAGTATATGATAATACTTTAACCAGTTGCCCCTAAAGGGAATTTGCATTACTAGCTGCCACATCTTATAAACGGATATTGCAGATGTGGGGAAGATGTTGAAAAGTGCAGCAAACAAAAAAAAAAAAGTTACCAGGAGCTGGAGTTACTAGTTACAACATTTCAAGCTTTTTAGTTTTGGGGAAAATTGAGTAAGGACATGATGGAGCAGGGGCAGCCAACATTGTGCTCTACATTATTCCTGACCACTCTCAAAACCAGGAATCTTCCAATGAAGTCTTCAAATGAAGTTCTCTGGTATGAGATACAGAACAAATAAGTCCCTTTTCCCATGCAGCACATGATTAAACTATAGAATTCAGTACAACAAGAGGCAGCCAGCAATTTAGGCACCTGTAAAAGGGACGGGTGGCGCTGTGGGTTAAACCACAGAGCCTCGGGCTTGCCAATCAGAAGGTCGGCAATTCGAATCCCCACAATGGGGTGTGCTCCCGTTGTTCGGTCCCAGCTCCTACTAACCTAGCAGTTCGAAAGCACGTCAAAGTGCAAGTAGATCAATAGGCACCGCTCCGGCGGGATGGTAAACGGTGTTTCCGTGCACTGCTCTGGTTCGCCAGAAGTGGCTTTGTCATGTTGGCCACATGACCCGGAAGCTGTACGCCAGCTACCTCGGCCAATATAGCGAGATGAGCGCCGCAATCCCAGAATCGTCCGCGACTGGACCTAATGGTCAGGGGTCCCTTTACCTTTAAAGGGGGTGGGGTGTGCTGTTAGACAAACTTCTAGAGAAAAAAGCTATTAATTCCTAATGGTCATGATGATGGACATACTTGAAATTTTTAATTTCCATTATAATTTATTTAATTTGTATATCTTTTAACCTATTCTGTTGCTAGTAATTGTAAATCAGAATGTGCGTGTTTTCTCTGTTCTTGTTTGTTATGTCTATGGGCTTAAAGCCGAAATAAAATAAACTGTATGATGGACATAATATTACCTGCAGTAACAACTGCACCAAGGATGCCAGTTGCTGGGGAACAAGCATGAGAGAAGGCTATTGCACTCTTGTTCAGTTTGTAGGCTTTCCATAGGCTCTGGTTGGACACTGTTCTTACAGGATACTGCACTAGATGATAGACCTTTAATCTGGTCCATTAGGGATCTTCCTCTCTGATATGATTTGAAATATACTGGGCCAAATAAATTAACTTTTATTGTTCCCATGACATCTCTTCTCACTTTGGCTTCATAATGTAGCCTTCATTTATTTTCTTCCTTTATTTATTACTACCTTGGTAGTCTTTGTGAAATTTTGAAAAGAAGTACCCTGAACAGGTAATGAATTATGTAGCCCTCCATGAACCAAACCTATAATGGAGTTATTATTTAGATATGTATGTATGAAGTTTGCAGGCAGATCTGTCTGCACAGTGGGAAAAATAGTAATAAATCCACAGCTGTTCACCTTAATGAACAGATTGGGAATATCTTATTAATCAGGAGTGGGGAGGAAGGGTAAGTTTTCAAATGTTGTCAGAATTTTGGTTTTGATCCTTACAAGAGTTGGGCTTATGTGACAAATCAATTAATAATGGATAAAAAGTTTCTTTCCATTTTATCGTATTGTTACATGCTGCCCCAGCCTCTGAGCGGTGCAAGATTCCAGGGGTTCCAGGCATGCTTGCCCAGGGTCTGTGTTTCCTTTCAGGAATGAGGCACAGAGGAGTCTTTATTATATATGGTTTATTTACAAATATATAAAACCTGAGCCTCAGCCCTGAGTGCTCACTGGAAGGACAGATCCTGAAGTTGAGGCTCCAGTACTTTGGCCACCTCATGAGAAGAGAAGACTCCCTAGAAAAGACCCTGATGTTGGGAAAGATGGAGGGCACAAGGAGAAGGGGACGACAGAGGATGAGATGGTTGGACAGTGTTCTCGAAGCTACTAACATGAGTTTGGCCAAACTGCGAGAGGCAGTGAAGGATAGGCATGCCTGGCGTGCTCTGGTCCATGGGGTCACGAAGAGTCGGACACGACTGAATGACTGAACAACAACAACAAAACCTGAGCCTATGAAGGAGGGGCTCATAGTATTAACTCTACTTTATATTTTGAGGGAGGGCCCCTTTTGATCCTCTTTGTTGTCTTAATGGCTCATCCCTCAAGCTCAGAAAGGTGAGGTGTCTTAATTGAAAGGTTATAATTATCTAGCACACAACTCGATGCACATTGGTCTTGATTAGCTTTTATTGCTTGCTGATTCCAAGGGATTTAGAAGTGTCTAGCACAAAGCTTAAAACACACAGGTCTGGCTTAATACTCATGGGTTTTGCACCCAAGTCTTAACACCTCAAACTCTGGCACCAACTGGACCCATGGATTTAGGGGAGTCTGGGACCCATATCAACATCTATACATGCATTTATTTAGTCTCCCCTGAGAATTTGGCTCTCCAGTGGGCTTGTGGGTGATTCTTAGAGGAATGCTCTAAGATTCAAGTACTTTTCTCTGATCCCTAGCTGATGTCACAGGAGGCTGCTGGCAGAGTTGAGAATATATAATTTGTGATACCTATTCAAAACAAAATAAAATAAAAATTTCCTTCCAGTAGCACCTTAGAGACCAACTAAGTTTGTTCTTGGTATGAGCTTTCATGTGCTCATACCAAGAACAAACTTAGTTGGTCTCTAAGGTGCTACTGGAAGGAATTTTTTATTTTATTTTGTTTTGACTATGGCAGACCAACACGGCTACCTACCTGTAACTGATCACACCTAGGATTCACATGATAATTTGTACTAAGCTGCTATTCACTATGGCTAGCATAGCATGTGGCCTGGTAATGGAAGTACCACTTCACTTGGCAAAATGCATGAGATGAGGCGTGGTCATATCTCACTTTCTGCTTCTGAGTACAGTGGTACCTCAGGTTACATATGCTTCAGGTTACATACTCCGCTAACCCAGAAATAACACTTCAGGTTAAGAACTTTGCTTCAGGATAAGAACAGAAATTGTGCTCTGGCAGTGCAGCAGTAGTGGTGCTTCAGGTTAAGAACAGTTTCAGGTTAAGAACGGACCTCCGGAATGAATTAAGTTCTTAACTCGAGGTACCACTGTATTTTACAGTTAAGTATGTGCTGATTAGGGATGACATTCGCTGCAGAAGCCATAGCTTAGCGGGAAGAACATGTGCTTTCCATTCAAAAGGTCACAGGTTCAATCCCTGGCATCTCCAGGTAAGGAAGCATGAACAGTATTAAGGGTGGCACCTCTGCTGGGTGAATCATAGAATCATAGAGTTGGAAGAGACCACAAGGGCCATCCAGTCCAACCCCCTACCAAGCAGGAAACACCATCAAAGCATTCCTGACAGATGGCTGTCAAGCCTCCGCTTAAAGACCTCCAAAGAAGGAGACTCCACCACACTCCTTGGCAGCAAATTCCACTGTTGGACAGCTCTTACTGTCAGGAAGTTCTTCCTAATGTTTAGGTGGAATCTTCTTTCTTGTAGTTTGAATCCATTGCCCCGTGTCCGCTTCTCTGGAGCAGCAGAAAAGGGTGAAACAAACCCAAAGCTGATTTTTTTAAAAAAGAGATGCCATTTCTGTGCAATAAAAGGTGTTTGTACAAACGAAAAGATGGCTTTTCCCTATGTCATTTTTCCCCTATGTATGTATGATGGGCCTTGGTTATGTACACAGAAAATGACATGTCTGCTGTGAAACTTCTCCAAGCAGCTTCATAGTGTCAAAGCAAGAAAAGAGGGCTGGGATTGAACTGTAGTCCTGTTTAATGCAAAGCACGTGCCCCAACACTGTGCTACAGCCCGTGGGCGTACCCGGGGGGGGGGGGCAGCTGCTCCCCAGCCCGAAGCAAAAAAATTTTTTTAATGGTTATCAGCAGCCTAAAAAGAAAAAAAAAATCTCAAGACTGGTCTTTCTCCCCCTCCCAAAATCTCAATAACAATTGAGCTCTTCCGCTCTTGCCGAGGCAGTTGGCCACTGTGTGTGTGTGTGTGTGTTGCGCTGGCTGCTTCCCCCTCCCTCATGCCGACAAAGAGCTGGCGTGCCTCTCAGAGACCGGATCCTAGCCTGCACCCTGCTTGGTCAAATGGGGATGCAGGCTGAGACTTGGGCAGTGTCAGGGGGCAAATTCATTGTTGCCGGGATTCATCGTTGCAAGGGAGCTTGGCAAACTGAGTTCCCTTGCGTGGTGAGTAGTTCCTTTGCGAGGACCGAGGATCCTTGGAAACTGAGTTTTTCAGCCATTTGGGGCTTTCTGTTGGGGGGGGGGTCTGTTTTTTGAAGCTGTTTTTGTTTCTTGAAGCTGTTTTTGTTTTTGAACCTGAACGACCATGGCTTGCCCCCCCCCCAGTTTTGATCCTGGGTACGCCCCTGCTACAGCCACCTCCTATCTTCCTAGTCAGCCCTATATAGTGCATTTTACAGTAGTCTAGTGTATAGTCCCGAGTCTTTAACAGAAGTGAATTGCGGGGAGTGCAACCAGTTCTGCTGCACTGGGCACCGACACGAGAGGGCGCAGCAGGGCTTCACAATTATAGTGAACTGAGCAGAACGGAAGGCAAGAGGCGGGGGGACACCTCACACTGGGCACCGCTACAATGTTAAAGCCCAAAGTCTGCCACTGTCATTAGCGACAGAGGTCAGGTAATTAAAAATTAGTCAACTACTTCAGTCTGGGGTAGTTGAGTGCAATGTTTCATAATTCAGACTGAAGATGGGAATTGAAGCCTTTCGTTAGGTGGACGTGTGTCATCTCCTTTCAGCATCAAATCTCCCCCCCTCCCTAATAAACACTTTCAATCAAAAAGCAATAGATGCATGTGAAGAGAGACTTGTTAGATTTGCATTTCAAAGAGGTTCCCAGTGAGACAATTCAAAGCATCTGTTAATGTGGGAATGCTCTGGAAAGCTAGAGGCTAGTTTTGCAGAATCCCCACTGAGTTTTCCGCCTAATGCAGAAGTTCTTACAGAAATCTCATCTCCAGTTTCCTCTGCCTTCGTAGCCCTGACTCTTGCCAGCCTCTCCTCCTCTTCCCTGGGCAATAAAACATTGAAATCCTTCCCCACCCCATGACCTCATTTCCAGAGAGAGAAGTTCTGATCCATCCCTGATTCTGTTATATAAGATGACTCAGCAGTTGATAGCCCTCTTATCCTTTTTCTTTGAGGTAAGTATAAGGCAGCTCAGCTGTGCTAGAGTGTGACTCATTAATTTGCATTCTGATGCAGTATGCTTATGCATCAATCTATGATCCATGCTGTTTGGTGTCCTAAACCTGAGGCATGAAAACTGATTTTTTTTTCAGGCTTTGATTTTGTACTTGGTCAAAATAAAGAGGTGGGGTAGACTCAATGAGAAGAAAAATCTTAGTGGGGTTAAGTTCAAAGTCTTTGCTTTGAGCCAGCTTGGGTGTAAAGAAAAATTCAAACAGAACACGATTAAATTATACTGTTCGAAAGGATATATAACATCCTTTTTATCTTTTTTTCTTCTTGATTATTGGATTACTTATTTTCCACACTCCGTAGTAATTAAGCTGAAAATTTAGCAAGCCTTTGAGTTCATTTTTAAAATAAAAAACCCTCTGTGCTAATGAAATAATGTGTTCCTTTTTAATCACACCTATTAAGATGTCACTGTTTGCTAATTACTTCCTTGAGCTCAAAGCAGTCAGAGCATCAAGAATATCTTGATGCTGATACTCTTTCTTTTATTTTACTTTTGGAGTTACAACAGGAAATGAAATCTCTGGGTTTGAGCCAGTGAAGGGAAACGAGAATCTTATTGTGCAAGTTATCGTGAGAGGTCTGATAGCGCCAATATGTCAGAACCAATTTCTGTAGCAGATTTGGAACCTAGAACCTGAAGCAGTGATGCCCTCAGACCGGGGCTTTGGGGGTGGACATCCACAGCCCATTCAGCAGAATGAGTAGGTCCCCAAATGAATCAAAACAGGCCTACCACATTCTGAAGTGATATAATGTACATTTACCTCTAAAGAGGATGCTCCCCATAAGATTATGAACTGTACCACTGACCTGAGCGATGTCTTCTATATGCCATGACCCAGTCCTGGCCAAAGAAAAGGTCTCCCTGCAGACCAGCCAGTGTACAGGCCAGAGCAGGTCATGTGATACAAAATTCAGGTAATTCATCCCCCCCCACCCACCCAGCCCAATAACTTCGTTCCCTTCTGGACAACTTTCTGGAAGCCATATCCCAGTGTTGGTCAGGTCCACAAAGGCAAACATGAATGAAGAAATGAATTATCAGTTTAAAATTTAGGTTAATTTCCACACTCACTTCTCTCAATTCTCCATTAAGGGAATTGACTCTTCAGAGTTCAAGGAAACATTCCAACCAAGCAAAAACAACAAGGAAGATCGTTTTATTTGGGGAAATGCTGCAAGGATTAAATACTAACCCCGCTCCTCCCAGAGTGTCATTAACAGTTCATAACCTAAAACCTAGCTCTCTCCACACACCTTTTTTTCTTTTTAACAACAATTCTAGGACACGGAGATGTAATAAAATCCACAGTCCCTCTTCTGCTGTGGGAATATTGTACCGTGCTCTCTACAACACCCAAATCTGCAATGTATTGTTCAGTTTGCACTGAAAAGTTGTCCCTTTATCTCTATAACCCCATTGTTTCTGATGATTGGTTTTTGTTGATGGCATCCGTCTGTCTTGGGAGACAATGGAGAAGTGCACCTTTGGGGTAGGGGGGGTGAAGTCAAAGTTTTTCATTGAACCCTTCAGGTTTTGCAGAGAAAACATCAGTCTGTGTATTAAAACAGGGGAAGCCAAAAGGGTTCCCCCCAGACACTGCTGGACTCAGACACTCATCAGCCCAAGCCAGTAATTGGGGATGGGTGCCATGGTGGCTTTAGCCTGTCTTAAAAAGCTGCAGAGAAAATAAGCCCATGCTGAAGTATTTCCTATCACCTCATTCTCTGGTCTGTGGTGGCGGGGAGGAATCTTTGGTTATCCAGTTAACACTGTATTGATTGATGCACAAATCAGTCAATAGGCTTGCAATGGTAAACTAAGCAAGCATGTAAGCTGGTGGCTGCTAAAAGGTACTTTGTCTTCTATTAACTCGCACTTTGCTGCTTGCCTCAGTTGTACAAGGAAGAGATTCCCAAGTTAATGTGTTTAGTTGCATATTCCAGGCAAAGTAAAATCTTTCACTGGTAATGAATCTCCAGCTCATATGACAGATCAGAGATTAAGTTGTGTTACCTCTAACCATGACATTTTAGAGTAGACTGTATTATTTGTGGGAAAGCAAAAGTAGGGTAAGAAGAGAGGTCATGGCTTTAAAGAAAAAACCAGACAGTCATATTGTACAATAGAATCATGCCTGTTTAATGGAAACATAGAATCATAGAGTTGGAAGAGGCCACAAGGGCCATGCAGTCCAACCCCCTACCAAGCAGGAAACACCATCAAAGCATTCCTGACACATGGCTGTCAAGCCTCCGTTTAAAGACGTCCAAAGAAGGAGACTCCACCACACTCCTTGGCAAGAAATTCCACTGTCAAACAGCTCTTACTGTCAGGAAGTTCTTCCGAATGTTTAGGTGGAATCTTCTTTCTTGTAGTTTGAATCCATTGCCCCGTGTCCGCTTCTCTGGAGCAGCTGAAAACAACCTTTCTCACTCCTCTATATGACATCCTTTTATATATTTGAACATGGCTATCATATCACCCCTTAACCTTCTCTTCTCCAGGCTAAACATACCCAGCTCCCTAAGCCATTCCTCATAAGGCATCGTTTCCAGGCCTTTGACCATTTTGGTTGCCCTCCTCTGGACACGTTCCAGCTTGTCAGTACCCTTCTTGAACTGTGGTCCCCAGAACTGGACACAGTATTCCAGGTGAGGTCTGACCAGAGTGGAATACAGTGGTGCTATTACTTCCCTTGATCTAGATGCTATACTCCTATTGATGCAGCCCAGAATTGCATTGGCTTTTTTAGCTGCTGCATCACACTGTTGACTCATGTCAACTTTATGGTCTACCAAGACTCCTAGATCCTTTTCACATGTACTGCTCTCAAGCCAGGTGTCACCCATCCTGTATTTGTGCCTTTAATTATTATTATTATTATTATTATTGCCCAAGTGTAGTACTTTACATTTGTCCTTGTTAAAATTCATCTTGTTTGCTTTGGCCCAGTTCTGTAATCTGTTAAGGTCATTTTGAAGTGTGATCCTGTCCTCTGGGGTATTAGCCACCCCTTTTGTAGGCATCAGGTAAGGTGATGTTAGAACATGACTCCTCTTTTAATTCTCCCAACCAAAGAAAACTGAATGAATTTCATAAGCAGAGTTGTCATTATAAATAAGATGCTCACGTTATTCCTGGCAATAACTGGCAAATGTTATTAAATAAGTAATGATTGGAATATCTCATTCAGATGGGCAATAACCCATTAAGTAATCTTAGAAATGATGGGAAATTGTACATTATTACACATTCATGTGGTTTGATTTTAATGCAGTATTTGATGCAAAAAGATGACGTTAATGGCTCATAACTACTATCTTCTCTTCTGAATTCAATTTTTTAAAAGCCTGTAGCTTCAGAAATAATTAACCAGTGTTAGTCAAGGTCTTTGTTAATCTAGGGAATTAGAGAAACGAATAGTTAGAGGCAAAACAGTAATTGGGGGAAAAAAACGATATTAAACAAAAGATCAAAATTGATTCACTCCAAATGATTTTGAATCAAAGTCATCAATGACAAAACATATTCAGAATATTGCTCTTGGTTTTCATGCAAACATCTACAACATACATCTAGTTAAAAGTGCATTTCAAATGTAAAGAAATGGCTGCAAGCAGTTTGATCACCCATGCCACCTAGTGGCCAGAATTGAACAACCCACACACAAAATCCTAACCCCAATGTAAGTCAACTAACATCTTGAGTCATTGCGGCTCCGGGTTGGTTCTTACAATAATGTCCCCGCCCTGAAGGTAGCTTTTAAAACTATTCCTGTAAATCTTTAACCAGTTCTGCTCTATCCTTCAAGGAAGACACTGTAGTTACAGGTTACCTGGATGTTCAGTGGTGTTTTACATCCTGCCTTGTAGTAAAAGGATGCCCATTTGCCTAAACACCCCTCACTCTCATTGCTATTTGATTATGTCTCATTGAAAAACCTCCTTGTTTTCACCATTCATTGGACTTTAATCCTGAAAAAGGTAAATGTTGGTCAGTGATTCCTCAGAGCATCACAACACAGCACGTACACAACAGGCGATGATGATTCAAGCGCAGCTATTTAAAACATCGGATAAAAAAAGAATCCTAATGCACAACACATCCATCAGCATAGGGTCTTATTTCAGCAACCCTTTCCAAAAGCTTGAGCAAAGTGGTTTATCTTCCAGTGGCACTTAAACCATGGTGGCTTAGCCATGTCTTACAGGAAAGGGCATTCACCACTGCGAAGGTTCTTAGAAGGCAAATGAAGAAGACAAAATGATGTCAGTATTGTTCTGAACTGGAAGTCCTTCTTTCCTTCAATGACAAGCCTATGCAGATATTAGGTGGAGAAATGGCCACAGTTCTGCAATGTAATGCATGTTTTGCATACAGAAAGTCACAGGTTCAATCCCCAGCCAGCCACTCAAGGTAAGGCTGGGAGAGACTGTTTCATGAAACCCTGAAGAACTGCTGCATGTCAGTACAGGCAATACAGTACTGAGTTAGATGGAGCAGTGGTCTGACTCCATATAAGGCAGCTTCTGGTGTCCCTTGAATGCAAAGCCCAGGGCCGTCTTAAGGAGATTGGCCGCCCTGGCGCAGCTATCCCTCCGGCGCCCCCGGCATGCCGCCTGAGATAAATGGGCGAGCGGGGGGATGAGGGGTGGGCGAGCGGGGGGATGAGGGGCGTGGCGCTGGAGCAGCGCGGGGCTCTGCACGCCCTTCCAGTGCTTCCGGGACGGGAGGCGGGGGCGGCCGGCTCGCGCTCCTGCGCTCCGCCGGGCAGCCGGATGGCGCGGCGCAGCCAGGCAGCTTGCGCTCTGCCAGGCAGCTGGAGGGTGTGTCGCGGCTGGCCAGCTCGTGCTCCCGCACTCTGCCAGGTAGCCGGAGGGTGCGGCGCGGCTGGCTTGCCCTCCTGCGCTCCACCGGGTAACCGGAGGGCGTGGCGCAGCCAGGCAGCTCGCGCTCCGCCTGGCAGCCGGAGGGTGCGGTGCGGCCGGCCGGCTTGCGCTCCTGTGCTCTGCCGGGCAGCCGGAGGGCATGGCGTGGCCGGCCAGCTCCCTTGCTCTGCTGGGCAGCCGGAGGGTGCTGCTGGCAGGTGCTGCCAGCGGGGCTGGAGGGCGGAGGCGCCCTCCAGGCCATTGCGCCCTGGTGCACCGCGCCACCAGCCCCAATGAATAAGACGGCCCTGGCAAAGCCATTTCTCATTAATTCATGGTCAGGTGGGTACTTCCAACTTCATTCCTGCACTTTTAATGGGAACCTTTGCCTTCCAATTAGATGGGCAAAACCTGCTAGAGAATATTCACTAGATTTGCTTCACTTTTATCTCTTCCTTCCTCCCCAAAGGAAACCTTCAGGTGCTTTCGCTTAGCATCCTCAAAATCTGTATTCAGTTTCTATACATGTCCTTTAAAGTGAGATTAGACAACTCAATGGAACATACGTTGTATGTTAGCAATATATGAAGTTATATGACCAGTGAATGGAACTGCCGGCTTCAGAATATTAATATAGGCTACCAGGAGGCAAGGAACAGTGATGGAGTGTGGCATTCTTGCCCTGCTCAAGGTCTTCCTAGATGAATCTAAGATGAATCTATTTGGAGTTGTTGCAACAGAAGACTTGAGAAGATGAACCTTTGGCTTTGACCTAACAGGACAGGTTTTTTTTTTTTTTTTCAGAAGTCCATAGCAATTCTTCTCATTAAACATACAGCCATCTCCCTTTCATTCCAGAGTATGTTCTCATCATTTCAGAGTCCTCTGCAACCTAAGAATGGAGTAGCAATCCTTGTCAAACACAGGTTAGACCACCCAAGTCAACTGTTCTATACACCAGTACCTGCACACAGTTTTTTGCCCTAGATTTGTGGAGCTAACACTGATAGACAGACCTTTGCTGTTTCTTCCTGCTGCATTTATTCTAGGAGGCTGCCTTTTTCCAGTAGTCTCCCTTTAAGGGCAACAGACTGGGTATGTGTGATGTGATTTGCTGTCATCTGTATTATTTCATATTCCTTTTCAGATCAAAACACATAAATGTCTCTTGGACTCCTGGGGAAGCTTTTTAATCTTCTTAAGTACAAAATAAGATTTATTGCAGAGGGTGGGTTTTTCCCCCTTCCTCTTTGCTTTTTGGATAAGCATTAAAGTTTGATAATTGCATTAATTATTCTTCCATGTATGCTATTTGCAGTCAACAAAACAGTTGGTTAAGGGTTTTGATGATAGGAGGGATGCAAGGTTTGGGTCAGTGCTGTTATAAAACCAATTCATTTTAATTGGGTGAGATGATGATTAGCAGGGATAATTTTAGATAAACACTCTTACGGTACAAGATCTACATGCCAGTACATATTTACTGATGTAATATATGAATTCAGACAATGCAGGTTCCTATCATATCATGGGCACACACATCTGAAACCCACAGTGCTTCTAAATGCCTGAAATTGCTGTGAAAATAGTTTTGGTGATTTAGATCTGAAATGAGGCTATTTAGGGTATCCTTTCAGCCTCATGAAGAATTATTGTATATATTTATCCATACAGCTATAGGGCTGGTTAGAATAACCTCTTCCATGGATGGATCCCATGGACCATCATTCATCACTGCCTTATACTGAGAGAGCCTGCTGGTCCATCTAGTGCATTATTATTATTATTATTATTATTATTATTATTATTATTATTATTATTAGCATTAGCATTAGCATTATTATTAGCATTTATCTCAGCTTTCTCCCAAGCTGGGATTCAGGGCAGCTTACAACATTTTAGAAACTTTATTATAAAATGCAAAGTAATAGCAACAAACTAGTTTAAAACAATTGTTAAATACACTAAAACACATTTAGAACCAACATTAAAGTGCTGATTGCTCTGACATCAAACCAGTCTGCACTTAGTTTTCAAAGGGCTGTCTGAATAGGAAGGTGTTCACCTGCTGTTAGATCTAACCTCTCTTGAAAGGGAGTTTGACATTATAGGAGTAGCCACAGAAAAGGCTGGGACTGAGAGAAGGTGCTCACCCGAGGGTCTTAGCAGGTGGGCAGGTTTGTAAAGGGAGCTGTGATCTTTCAGGTAACCTGGGCCCAAGTCATATATGGCTTTATAGGTAATAACCAGCACTTTGAATTATGCATAGAAATGGAGTGGTAGCCAGTGAAGTTGCTCTCTGAAACTGTCCCAAGTCAGCAGTCTGGCTGCAGCATTCTGGACCAGCTGAAGCTTCCAAATGTTTTTTTTCTTCTTGTTCAAAACTAAAGTAGTTCAATTGGGATGTATCTAAAGTGTACATCACTGTGGCCAGCTTTGACATCCCAGTATTGTTCACACTGGAAGCATCTCTCCAGGGTTTCAAACAAGAGCATTTTCAGTGCTACATGGAGGTGCTAGAGATTGAACCAGGGTATGGTCCTCAACTCAATTCTGATGCACTTGGATTCTATATGATGTTGAAAATGGGAACTGCATAGGTTTGCACTCTCCACACTATGGGGAAACCTAGTCATGCAGCATGGAAAGACTGCATATGGAAATGCACAATTTCTGGGGACAAGAACAGCAGTGCTAACCCTTCACATATTAGTTGGAGGGGAATCTTCTGAACACCTCTAATACACCTCTCATGCATAAGTAACATTATATGTTGATGTCAAACCAGGAATGAACCAGTAGTTTTAGGTTCCTACCACTTCTGTTATTTCAATCTTAAATGTGGTTCACTCCATTTCCCCATCAGTTTGCTTTTTTAAAAAGTATGTTTGAAAACGTTTTCACACATTTCTCCCTTCACCTGTACAAAGCTGTGATCACAGACTTACTAGGCTTTGGGAAGGGAGCCACAGGGCTCTGGGACACTGCCATAGGCTTCCTGCCATCTTCCCAAAGCCAGGTAGGCAGCCCTCTGCCTTGAGGGGGGGGGGAGAGAAGTTCCAGGTGTTCCTGGCTTTACATGAGTTCACATATACACATGAAAACCCAGAACCAAACCTTTGTGTAAGATGTGTTACCTTTACCCATCTTCACTGCTTGATCCTCAAATTAAACTGCCTTGCCCTTTCTTGTGTCTGTTGCTTGAAAACCCTCAGCTGATTTGTCTTATTTACTTATTCTTATAAACTTCAACAATCATCATATTTCATTCTCTTTTCTCTTCTCCATTTTATTATAAGCAGCTTTTGAAACTAAATAGAGCACTTCTGAAATGAAATAAAAGCAGGGAAAGGGTGGGAGGTAATGACTTCCCAGTTGATTTCTAGCTTTTGAGGAAGAAGCAAAAAGTTTCCTTAAAAGTGATCATCAGCTTATTGTTCACCCGGGCTCAGGAGACAATAATCTCTAATCAGATACAACTGTGATTCATAACACTAAAATTATCTTGACTTTTACAAGATTGGCTTTAACCTTTCTAAGGCTGCTCTTCCTTCCTTTTATTCTTCTTCAGACTCTTTGATGCTGCTGAAATAAAATGTGTTTTGCATTTATCTGACTCCAAAACAGACGGGCTTGCCTCACAACAGAATTTGTCTCTTTGAGGGTCTCTCTACTTTCCCCATCAGTTCGTTAATCCATCTGATAGTGTTAGTTTAATCAGTTTTTAACCAGTTTTTAACTCAATGCTTTAAAGAACCGTGTGTTTCATTGTACAGTACATCTGCTGCACATTCTGCAGAACATCAGGCTGCATGATGGTATAATTGCGTGTCTGTGTGTTTGTGTACGTGTGTGTGTGCCTGCAATCTAGGAATACATGTATTTATTTATGAGTATGGAACCTCCAGGTCCTGTATAAATTCTCTGTCTGAGCTACTTGGCTGCTAAAGCAGAAGCTCACTTTGAGCTCCAAGTTCCAGCACAAAGCTTCTCTTTATCGTAGAAATGGACAAGGGCTCACAGATACTTGTGGGAAGGAAAGAAGGTTCCTGTTGCACCCCTAGTGCTATAATCAGGAGCCCATCAGGCTTGGAATATTTTCCAAAATTATCTCATTGCATTCAAGGAACACACAGGTAACGGGGGTTGGGGAGCAATTTCCCAAGTGTATGTGTGTGTATTTGTCAAGCTCAATTCTGAATCTAGCTGGAGTGGGAATGGCATCACCCATCACTGCTTGATCATATAATGAAAAATTCACTTTTAACAGCAGCTTTGATAGTTTCCGGAAAGTAGTTTCTCCAAGAAAGAAAAAGAGAGAGAGAGAAAAAAGAAAAGAAAGGTTACTGTGCCATGCTATTATCATACCTGATTGCAGCACAATTCATTCTTCCCCCTCTCTCAGCCAAAGTGTACGTAATTTTGTTCTGAGTAGAAATAATTATGAAAAGCTAGAACACGAACTTCATTATGGAAATGGATATATCCAAGGTGGAATTATAAAGAAAACTTTAGTGTATTAATAAAACATGCCAAAGATGGCTGCCCCCCCTCTCTCACTCTCACCCCATCACTAATGGCATCAAAACAAGCTTTGTACTGTGATAGCAATAATAAAAGAGCGAACAAACACTCTACATGCAGATGCAGAGTGTGTTGGCATTTTCTCAGCATCTGTGTTGCCATCAATCTGCCTTTAGGTATGCAGCTCAATGTGTGTAACACTGTTAACAACAGACATAACATTATAAAGCTGCAATTAAATGAAGGTGATTGGAGGACCCATTAAAATGTCATCTTCTGTTAGAGCACTGTTTAAAGATATTTAATAGGATCTCTATGGATATTATGAATTCTGTTTTTTAAGGAAAGGACATAACACAGGGGTGGTGGACCTTTAGGTCTCCATATATTGTTGTACCCCCTCACATCAGACTCAGCCAGCATGGCCAGTGTTGGGATGGTAAGAGTTGTCGTCCTGCACGACCTGGAAGACCACAGGTCCTCTATCACTGGCACAGGACATTTGTCAAGGGTTCCTTAAGGAGCTAAGTGCTACCATGTTGGATCAGACATGTGGAACCTGCAGCTGGTAAATTTCATTGGAAAAGCTGTATTGAGTTGGAAGATTTCCTTATTTGAACAAATATGGAACATTTGAGGGGGGGGGTACTGCAAAGCTCCAGAACATCCTGATGTTTCTCCGAAAAAGTGAAAGAAAGTGTAGACAGTTTGATGTTCCTCTTTAGTTCAATTAAATAAAAATAAATCTGAAAAGGCTTAATGAATGTAATCATCTCCAAATTTATATTCTAGCATTCAAGAAACGTGGGTGGAGTGGAGTGGCTGTATAGGGCATGGCAACGGGGGCCATGTGCTTCCCCGCCCTTCCTGCATTGAGTGTGAAGGTCTGCATGGGACTTTTAACTCATCATGTAGAGGATCCAAAGGTCTCACTTGGGAAGTGGGACTTGTGCACACAACACAACTGCTCTCTTCACACGTTCAGTTTGAATGCCTGATGACTCAAGCAAAAACAGTATGCTGCTAACCCACTTTACTTCCTTGTACAGTCGTACCTCATTTTGCGGCCGGGATCCATTCAAGAGCCCCGACCACTAGCCAAAAAGGATGCAGGGCAAAGTGCCGCGTCTGCACATGCTCACGGAGCAGTTTGCGCTTCTGTGCATGTGCAAGTGGAAAACCTGGAAGTAACCCATTCTAGTACTTCTGGGTTTTCCATGGACATTCGCCGGAATGGATGCAATACAAGGCGGACGTTCACAGAAGTATAACTGTAGTAGTTATGGCAAACCTCTCTTGCCCCAGTTCTGCTCAAATTAGCTCAGAATAAACTCAGGTTGCATTGGAATAAACTGTGCTGCTTCCTACAAACTAAGATTACACATTGTTGTGCCCCTGAGTCCCTCCCAAACTCCCTTTGAGCCTTCAATACACATTTTACCTCCTGTCCATCTGCTTTTTTTGTGACTACTGCTACAGCTTCAACAGAAGGGGTGCAAGTGGCCCCTATCTCTCCACACACACACCCAGCACTTGTGCAGCTATGACATCCTTCCTGCTGCTGGGGAAGCAGTTAGAATAGTGGGCACAGGGCCGTCTTAAGGAGATCGGCCGCCCTGGTGCGGCTATCCCGCCAGCGCCCCCGCCATGCCGCCTCTCCGCCGCCTCCCTCCGGCGCTTGCCCGCCCCTTGGGAGGGGGGGTGGGCGAGCGGGGGATGAGGGGCGTGGCGCTGGAGCGGTGCGGGGCTCTGCACGCCCTTCCAGCACTTCTGGGACGGGAGGCGAGGGCGGCCGGCTCATGCTCCCGCGCTGCGCCGGGCAGCCGGATGGCGCGGCGCAGCCGGGCAGCTCGCACTCCGCGAGCAGCCGGAGGGTGCGGTGCGGCTGGCCGGATGGCGCTCCTGTGCTCTGCCAGGCAGCCAGAGGGCGTGGCATGGCCGGCCAGCTCCCTTGCTTCGCCGGGCAGTCGGAGGGCACTGCCGGCAGGCGCTGCCAGTGGGGCTGGAGGGCGGAGGCACCCTCCCGGCCATTGCGCCCTAGTGCGCCGCGCCACCAGCCCCAATGGATGAGACGGGCCTGAGTGGGCAGCTGGAAGGGCTTTGGTGGTTTGCTGATGAGGGAGTGAATGGTAGAGGTGGCAAAAATTAGTTTGGGGTGTCGTAATGCTCACTCCATATTTGAGGTGGCCATTGTGAGTCATCACAGTTCGTTTTTTCATGCCAGTAAATTACACAGGTTTGTGAGATCAGTGCATCCATTGAAGGTGGAAGAATGTGTTTTTGGTTCCCATTGAACTAGGTTTGGACTCAGAAGTGGCTCAGCAGAAGTGGCTCAACGTGGCAGGAATGGGGAGGGGGATCTGGCTTCAACATTTGAACTTTTCTTCAAAGCAAATAGGCATCACTTTCCCCACTGTTGCGCTTTTCAAGTAGCCAAAAACAAAAATCATTTAGAACATGAAAGTTAAACTCCTGTTGCCTCCCCTGATTACACCACCAGGATATCTTTCTGTGTCAGTGTGTCTGATAGATGCTTAAACTTTGATTTCCAAGGGAAATCCAGGGAGATAATCGGGAATGCAAAGTCTTTGTTCCATGAGTCTTTGATGTGGTAGGACTTCATTTTCCTTTCTTCGCAGAACTGTGTTGTCATTTGCAAGCATGCAGAGCTTTGTTTCGATTACTCTTTTTAAATGGTCCTATTAGGAGTAGTGTAGTGCCCCAGGTCCATCAGTGCATCATCTTGGAAATTAATCAATTCAGCATTGTTGGTTTTCAACGTTTTATTTTTACTCAACGGATGCTGCTTGGTGGATCGTTGATTTTATGCCTCAACTTCATCTTCTTTCCACTACTTTAAATTGCCTGTGCATTTCAAGCCAGTGTTTGCTGGCCCTCTTACCCTAAACATAATGGTTATGTTACAGAGACAGAGACCCGTAACTGCCAATGCCAGAAGCTTATACCTAGATTGAACACTGGCTCATCCAGTGTAACATCTGCACTGACTAGCAGTGGCTTTCCATGGGTTCAAGCAGGGCTTCTCCCAGCCCAAACTGGATATGCTGGAGATTGAACCAGCGATGTTCTGCCTGCAAACAGAGACCCTGCCATTGAGCCATGCTGCTCCCTAGGAGTTATGCATTGTCAGAGGAAAGCGAAATCATACTCTACTTGACATAAATAGCAGTAGGAGTGAGAAATGCCTTTAAGGCTTGTTATCACATCTGGCTACCATCAAGTCGGGGAGCACCATCCTTGGGTTGAGGCAAGGCTGCTTTTGGGAGGCAAAAATAACCTCCCAAGTTTCCAACATTATTTGCTGGGCAGGGGACGAAAGACATGAGGGTGTCATTCCCCAAATATTCACTGGGGAATTGTGGGGTATACCCCTCAGCTAATGTGTAGAGAAATGCTGTCCTGCAGCAGGGTGTTGTGAGCCCAAACAAAGCAAGGTAGGCTGGAAGCTGGGTGGTTCTTAAAGGGACAGTGCACAGTTAATATGCCATGCCTGGATATGTGTCAGTGGGGCCAGAGGCTTTTAGTACATTTGAATCAGCCCCATATAATTCTCCAGCTGTCAGAAAGCACTCCTGCCACAGTGGCTGGCTGTAAGTAAGTGCACCACACAGCTCATTAACTCCTGGTCTGTTTCGTTTCAGCACTTTCACAACTACAGGTCCTGTCAGGTCTATATCCATGACAGCAATCTATTTTACAGCTTGCAGTATGGATTTTTAATGTCTGCTTCCCTTTGTTGTTTTGTTTTATTGGGAGCAGAGTTTTCCTTTTGTGCTTCTAGCGTTGTTGCTGCCTGACTTCTTATCTTCGTCTGACAATGTGCTGGGAGGCTTTTGTTTGTGCGGTTTTTTTTTGGTTTTTTTAATGTTAGTCATCATTACACGAGGTGATTATTCTTTCACTTCGGATGGTGGGACTCTGTAAGAAGTGTATTATGATATTGTTATATATATATATATATATATATATATATATATATATATATATATATATATTTGGGGTTTTCTTTTCTTTTTTCTTTTTAAACTTTCCACATTAGGATTTGTGTTGTTTGTATTTTTTTTTTTTTTTAAGAAGCTGGCCACTTGGTTTTATTCACTTCAGACTTCATTTTAATTTTTCACATTTAAATTCTGAAATCTGCCCCAACTACTACCTTACATAATATCAGTCTTCCTTCCTTGAAAAGTCTTTACTGCATTTCTGATCTTGTTTAAGACTTGACTGAACGGGGGCGGAAATCAGATACCCATCCTTTAAAATTATCTATATACCAGTCAACCACAGCTGTGTCTAGAAACTACTGGAGAATACTTTACTGTTGTATATTCCCCCATTGATAGTTGTAGTTTCCTGCCTTCTGACATTCCTTCAATTCCCTCTTCAGGTTCTGTTTCTTGAGCAAGATGGGGGGGAAGCCATAACCCAGAATTGTCTCAAAATAACTGTTCTTGCACCTTTTCTGCTGCCTACTTATGACTTCCTCCATGGAGTGTAGGCAAGCATGCATACCTCCCCCCCCCATTAACACAATTATTCTCATAATGACCCTCTGAGGTAGGTTACAATGAAATAATGTAGTTGGCCCAATGTTCCCCAGTGAGTTTGATAGCTTGAACCAGGGTTTCTCCACTCTTAGACTGACACTCTGCAATTCACTGGTTCTTCCGCTGCCCAGTCCTTGATCCATCATTCTATGATTGTTGATGAGATGGGCTGTTATTATTTTATTCCAGTACATTTTCATGTCAATTGATTTCTGGAGTGCTTTACTTCCCTGCTCCCTCCATTGTTATTCTCATGTGTGTTATTCTCATGTGTTGGTTGCTGGTTGAATAGTAAAATAAATGAATTCTTCGTACCTGGTCCTAGCCTAGAAATCTCATATCCATCAACAGTCCTGATTTGATTGGGACATCCCAGAATTACAGAAGCCATCCCAGCTTCTGATCGGATGTTTTGTTTCCGGTGCCAAATGCTTGCCTGAGTCAGCAGGTTCCCATGGGAGCTTGGCACCAATAGATGTGTGTCTTCTGTGCAAAAGAAGCCACCTGAGCTGGAGCTCATGGAGGGGGAGGAGGGAGGGCTGATGGTAGTGCAGGCCAGGGTGCCCCCCCCGCCAGGCCCAGATGCCACACCTCCTCTACCCGATGACACCCCTGCTGGAGGAGTAGAAGAAACTGATGAAGACGAGGATGATGGCAGGGAAAAGGGAGAGGAGCTGGTCCAGTGCTCAATCAAAGAGCAGCTACCCGTAACAGGAGCTGGGGTTGGGAAGCCCCAGCTGGCTTGCACCGAAAGATGTGCATTCTGATATTAATCAGCAGACTGTTGGAGAGTATGGAACCTCTGCTTAGCTCAGCTGGTCCACATCTCTGAGATGTTAGGGAGATGCTTCTACAGTAGGTAGAACAGACAGTACAACATATACTGGTAGCTTGATTTAAGGAGGCCCCTAATATCCTAATTTCCCCAAACCACAACCCCAGCAGTCCTGATATGCACCCATACTGAGGGGCTTTGTCTGACTGGAATGTGTACCTGAACTCTGATCATGCGTCTTGGTTGTCTGGATGGACAGTAGAGAGAACTGTGTGAGTCTATGTAGAAACTAGCCTACGGTACATAGGTAAATTTAGCATTCGTTGTTCCATCCATTTTCTCCTCCAGATCCACTCACTTCTGATATGTCACCTTCAGATGGTAGCCCAAAATTGAGTGTGGACCTCAAGCTGGAAAAAAAGTTTCCCCACCCCCATCCTAATGCTTTAAAACAAACAAACAAACAAAAAAAACAGCATTGCAGATTGCAAATTCTCCTGGCAGGCCATACATGGCTTTGACATTTTTGTAGAGTGGCTGGAACTTTGTACTCCTGAATAAAAGACTTTGGGGTGTCAACTGTAGGCATAAGGGGTAGGAGTTACATGACCAACAGGGTACTAAGTTAGAGTCTGAGCAATGGAGAACATGGATTGTTGAAGATAGGCCCAAAACAGTGAGCAGGACACCAAGTTAGAGCCTGCAGGGTCACCAGCTGCTGAGCTGGACCAGGTTCCAGGTTCTGAGTGATGCTGTGTTCAGGGGTTCATTGTACCAGAAGCTTGCAGGCAGGAACCCACTGAACCAAATCCCATGGCACAAGGGATGGGACTCTCAAGGGGTTCTTCTTCTGGACTAGATGAACTGAGTACTTCCCACACTACCTTGCCAGATTAATGGCATAGTAAGTGCACCATTCAGGATGCCTTTGAGCAAAGAAGAAGCTCCCTTCTTCATGTTAGAGGATGTCAGATGGAAGCAGGTAATAGCTATATTAATTACTCTGCCCAATTTTGCCTCTGGCCCCACCCACCACAAGCATGTAACCCCCAGAAAGTTGCCCAGAAGGCAATGTAGCTCATGGGCTGCAAAAAAAAATGTTATCCACTGATGCTCTACATGAAGTGATGATCTCTCTTTCCCTCCTTTAATAAACATGCCCTAGTAGTACTTATTAGTACTAGCATTAGTACTATCGACCAGAAGTGTTTTGCTCTTTTCCCTACTGGCTTCAAGTTGCTCTGGGGGAAAGCAAAGGAGAAAATGATACTTTTATTTCTGTCTTTTTATCGGCCAACTTGATAGAACAGAATTGTAGGCCTGAAGTAATCTTGTATGTAACTCTTCTTAAATCAGTGATTACTCTAGAACTGCTTCCTGTCTCCGTTGCACTCATCAGGAGTAAATCTGATGATGCCAGTAAAATGATAGTGAGAGATATAAAAGCGTGGATGAAAGAGAAGTCTGGCAGATAGAAGCTCAAGCTTTTGAAACAGGCATAGATTATTCAGTCTGCCTTTCAACAAATACTGGACCATTCCCCAAAGGGCACTTTATTACATTATTTGTCTCTAGCCTCCCACAAGCGTACAATCAATAAAGCAAAATGAGGCAAACAACATGAAACAGCAAAGTAAACCAAACCATATTGAATCTTCAGTGGAAGGACGAGTCCCGTGCTCTGGCATATATTGAGCAAGGGAGAAAGCATGCCAGAGCAGCCCAAGCATAGAATTTTGACAAATTTGACAAATTCTACTGCCTTTTCTGTTCACACTTGGGCACTACCATGGTTACAAATCTGTTCTTAGCATCTTCCGGTGAATCTTTCAGGCTGTTGTCCGTAGGCTAGGCTTGTCTTGTTCAGTCCACGGTCATTTATATTGCTGGTTCTTGTGCCTCTGCTGTTTGGGAGGGAGGTGGTTGGAGGAGGTTGCTGGGAATTTGGGGGCTGCAAGGACTGGTGAGGACAGAGTCTTGGCATGGTTGTCATGAGGCAGAGCCTCCTAATGCAGGGACTCAGCTATATTAGTAAAGAAAAAGCATTTTATATGCTTTATAACAGTGTTTTTCAACCTTTTTTGGGCAAAGGCACACTTGTTTCATGAAAAAAATCACGAGGCACACCACCATTAGAAAATGTTAAAAAAATTAACTCTGTGCCTATATTGACTATATATAAAGTAATTTTTCAATTTTTCCCACGGCACACCAGGCAACATCTCGTGGCACACTAGTGTGCCGCGGAACAGTGGTTGAAAAACACTGCTTTATAACACTGTGACACCAGATGCCACTGTGGAATCCCGTCTTTTGCCAACATGATTTCCCCCTTTGAGGTTTACAATGTGTTTTTCTGAAACACATTTTTTGACGTATTGAAATCCAGCCCAAGTGTTACTGCTGCCTTTGTGGATTGGATTAGGGCAGTAGCGAGCTCAGGGCCACATGTTTACATCAACAGGAACATTGGATTTGTGGAGGCACTCCCAACTGTATGGCCATGTCCTCACCACCACCATACCCAGCCTGGTCCAGGAAAGCAACAGTAGCAGGAGGATAATTCCACCCGAACACACATGCAGATATTTCCTGCCAGTAGTCATGGCCAAAGATAACCTCAAGGACAAACCAGGAGGCAAGGTCAAGGAACCAGCCGAAAGCTGCTGCTGCTGCTGCTGCTGCTGGCAGGTCATATAGGTACTGATTCTAAGCTTCTGGCTCACCTCAGGCTACTGCCCATGATCCAGAACTAACAGGCTGAGAGAACTTGAGAAGCTACTGCCAATTCAAATAGCACCAAACTGGACTGGATAAATCAAAAGACTGACTTGGGAATACAATAACATTTAGTATCTACAGCTATATCAGATATGCAGGCTACCCTTCCTAGACAAACCCCCATTGTTAAAGAAGAACCCTGATGAACCAAGCCAAAGACCCATGTATCCCAGCATCCTGTTCTCACAGTGGCCAACCAGATGCCCATGGGAAGTCTGCAAGCAGGACCTGAGCACATCACTTGTGATTCTCAGCAGCTGGTGTTCAGGGGGATACTCTGAATAATCAAATTACTGATCAATGTTAGGCCTGTTCTTCCAGGTCTTTAGTGGTGCCAGAAGAGCAGGTTTTATCGCCAGTGCATGGGGATTGTCCTTGCATTCCAGATGGTTTGGTGCACTTTGCTGCTTTATGTTGTTTGCCTCTTCTGTTTTTGCCCCTCAGTGCTCTCCCCATAAGTGTACATTTTAATAAGTAAATAGCAAATGTGAATAGTAAACTGGTCCAGCTTTTATTCATGATTTGTGTTTCTGGTTTTAAGAGTTGATTGGATTATGCACCTAGGGTGGTTGCTGCCATGCCAGGTTGCTGCTTACGTGCCCTTCAGACCAGGTATCTACAAAAGCAAAAGAAGGAGCAGTTTGGCTCTTTCTGCAAGCCTGCGAGGGATTGCAGGGTTCAATCATGCTTCCATAATCTAAAGTTCCAAAGCTCTAATGGGATGGATCCATGCCAAGCCTGGTCAAAGCTTTGTGGAGTGGAACAGCTTGCTTCAGCTCACTCTTGACTTTTATAACAACTTTCATTATTTTCAGGGTCACAAGTGGAGAACTGCAAGTAGTAGACCCATTAAGAATGTAGGATAAGTTGTAGCATTTACCCGTACAGGTGTTGGGCTAATGAAAGGAACCAAGCATCTGAAATGAATTAGAGATTACACTGATGTGGCTCTGCATAGCCTTGCTGGCCTAGAGTCTTGATTGCTACACAACGCCTTGGTGATAGAACTCTTCTACTGTCACCAAAGTTTCATCTCATTACTTCTGGCTTTTGTGCTGCATTCTGCCACTGCAACCTGAAATGTTATCAATTGATTGCTTAATTCCGCCTTGATCGTTGCAAATGATTGTTCCATTGTCAAGTGCTAGATTCGAAGAGATTGCTTTAGAAACTGCCTAAAGCAGAGACTCATAGAACTTCAGATAGCTGTTCACTACACACCTGACTTGTAGAACATACTTTTTTTTTTCATTTTAATTGGAATTTGCAGCCTCTAGGTATGCTAGCAAAAGTCTCCTGAGCCAGGTCCATAATTGAACTTCTGGAGCTCTTGGGAAACCTGCCTCACACAAAAGCTTCAAAAAAATTTCCTCTGTCTCAGATTAATTTATGAGCCAGGTAATGTCTTGTTGACCATTTCTTTTTTTTATCCTATCATGCCTGGGAGCACATGGCAGGCTTTGGGATGTATGAAGCAGGCCTCAGGTTTCTGATCTCCTTTGCTGTGTGAGCCCCCTGCCTTGGGATCCAATCCTTTCGTCTCATATGAGTGCCAACATCTCATGCGACATCCTTTGCTATGGTCTGGCACCTAGTGCTTCTTCCTTTCTGGTTACAGGTTTCTCACATCTATGCCATCTCAGTTTATTTTCAGTTTTAGCATGCAAAACCATGTGCAGAAAACTTGATGTGAACTGGGTGGAAATAGTAAATTGGCAGCAGCCATCTCCACAATGGGAGCTCGAGTTGGACATTAGAACAGAAATGGCTTCCAGCTCATCATAATGTACAGCCTGTATTCCAGTCAGCTTCTGTGCAGGGTGAATGAGCTTAACTGTGTTAATGGATTTCTAGAGAGCCAGTGTGGTGTAGTGGTTAAGAGCGGTAGACTCGTTATCTGGGGAACCGGGTTCGCGTCTCCGCTCCTCCACATGCAGCTGCTGGGTGACCTTGGGCTAGTCACACTTCTCTGAAGTCTCTCAGCCCCACTCACCTCACAGAGTGTTTGTTGTGGGGGAGGAAGGGAAAGGAGAATGTTAGCCGCTTTGAGACTCCTTCGGGTAGTGAAAAGCGGGATATCAAATCCAAACTCTTCTTCTTCTTCTTCTTCTTCTTCTTCTTCTTCTTCTTCTTCTTCTTCTTCTTCTAGACTTCTAGCATGTATGCCTCTTTCCCTGTTCAAAGTTCTGAGCAGCTTGCTGTTGGGCATGGTGCCTAGCTGTTGCTGAAAAGTCTGGTGTAATCCACACCAGCACTTGCATTATAAGAGGGCAAATTGGACCTGATCCTGTTGTGCTTCTTTTTTCTTTCTTTCTTTCTTTTTTGCAGTCCCATTTGCTATGATTTTCAGGAGGCTACAGAGGGAAACAGTTAAAACTGGGAAAGCTCGCAGGTGGAACTTGTACATTTCAATAAGCACCTTCCCATTTTGTTTCCCTCCTTTAATGAAATCACTATTTTACTTCCTTTTCCCCTTCTGTGAAACTTAACTTAGGTGTGAAGTTTCACATGCAGTCCTTGCTACTTCTTGTTTTCTCCCCCAAGCCAGGATCTGCCACAAATATTCAGAAAGCCACTGCTTCATTTGAAACACTTATCCTTAGGTTGGAATGTGTGATTATTTTTGCTTTGGGAAATGAATGTCACAGATATTTGTTGCATCCTTAATGCATGCAGGGGAGTATGAGGCAGAATCTTGCCCCTCTTCTCCTTTTCATTGTCTCTTTTGCTTTCCCACACTTCACACCCACCATCTCTCTTCATTGCGAGCTTCCCTCTTGCTGATCTTCCCAGTCTGACCGTGCCGTCGCACACTTCTGGAGAACACCCACAATTTATCCTGCATTTATACAATGTTATCACATCCCTCATTGGCTACGCTGTCATCTTCATCCCTGCAAAGCTCCCCCACCCTTTTTTCCCTTATTTTCAAAGTCATTTTTATGCTACTTTGCAAAGCTCAATTCCCTTGGAGACCATTAGATCTGCGAGATGGAATTGCCCAACTGAGAGCCGTTACAATCCCACACTTCGAGGTGTTGTGGAAAGAGATGCTGAGAGCCTGCATGAATATTTAACATGCTAAGAAGGGCTGAATTATATGCTGTATAAACCATACAAACAGTTTAAATTGCTAAACTAGAACTATATAAATTTAGTTATGGAGCTGTGCTATAATGTGTTTCTTTCTTGGGATTTTGATGCTGTTGTTTCAATACCTCCCCACCCACCCTCAGCAATATATTAGAACTATGTATTATTGAATACAAGCTTATAGGAGAATCACTGCAGTTGACTCTCACTCTGTGTGCACCCCAGTCTTCAAGTGGCAAGAGATTCCGGGGTCCAAGCACCTACTCAGGGTCCAGTTTCCTTGGATTGATCCGTAGAAACTGTGCTGTCTTTAGGATGTATGTTTTTATTTACACATATATACAAGCTGAATATATGGTGGGGGTGGAGTGGGTAGATGGAGATGAGGATATTGGGGGTGAGGGCAGTGGCGTAGGAAGGGCGGGGCATAGGGGACGGGGTGCCCTGGGTTCCGTAATGGAGGGGGTGATGCGGCGGGTCCTTTCGCCTCTCGGTTAAAAGGGGAAATGCCCTGGGAAGATGGCGCAAGCTTGTTTTCTCCTGCTCCAGATGCTAGGACCCGAACCAATGGCTTCAAATTACAAGAAAGGAGATTCTGATTAAACATCAGAAAGGACTTTCTGACAGTAAGAGCTGTTTGAGAGTGGAACGCTCCTTCCTAGAGGTTTTTAAGCAGAGGTAGGATGGCCATCTTTCATGTATGATCTCATTGAGATTCCTGCATAGCAGGGGATTGGACTAGATGACCCTCAGGGACTCTTCCAACTCTAAAATTTTATGATTCTATGAATTCTAATGGCAACTTTTGCACCCGCAAAATTAGTTGTTGAAATGAACCACAAGAGCTTCTTGGGTCCCCCTCCCCCCCCCATCTCAGAAGCTCAGCCAGGTTGTGCTGTTTGTATTTTTAGATGCCATTATTTTGAAAGTCTAATTTTGCATAGAAATTCAACCAGTGCTGTCAGCTTACAGATGAAGTGATCAAAACTTGCATTTTCATCAGCTTCCATGACGCCGCAAAGAAGCTAATAAGGATACACCAAGCTTTTATCCCTTCCTCTAGATGAGTTATTCATCCCTTGGTTTTCTGCACATCCCTTGGTTTTCTGCTTTTGACAGACACTCAAATTATGTATGTATATCAAAGGAGTAAACACACTAAATAAATAGTGAGGTGCCTAAACTTCCTTTTATTTATGGGTGTTTCTATCAAGTTAATCACTACAGAGTTACCAGGTGTCACTTCATCAAGAAAAAAACAAATGTTATGTCAGACGATCCATCATATTTAGATACATAATTTAACTTTGTGGGTTTCTTTTCAGTGAGATGCCCTCGCTAATTTTACTTTATCATGCTGGGACAATCATCTACCTGGCAATCATTCGCATAATCCAGTCTCTCCCAAACTTCTGATAGCTCAGGCATGCTCTTCACACCCATCCCAGAAAATTAAAACTAGAGGAACTTTTTTTAAAAAAACAAAACAAAAACACACACACTAAAAAGGTTTTACTTCTAGTGGTGGAAACTAATTTCAGATTGCCCTAATTTCAGTGGTGTTGCTTGGAGAAAAAGAAGGGAGGTGGGAGGTGGTCTTCAATGGATGGAATGATGCTCTCTGAAAGCAATTGGTCCACATCTCCAGCAAGAGCAAAGTCTGTCTTTCCCCAGGAACCTGCTAGGTAGGAAAAGAGAAAATAGAAGGGGTGTCAGAGAGAGGGGTGGGTGGGCCCTTCATATCTTTTTTTCTGGTACCACCCATAACCAGCATGTGGCCCTTGACAGGTTACCTACAAAGGAATATGGACCTTGACCGGGGGGGGGGGAGGACATTCCCACCAACTACAGAACAGCAAATGCTATGCAAGCAGAAGGCCCTGGGTCTACGTCTTGCCATTTCTTCTGCAGCAAAAAGAATTTCAGGTAGCAGGGTCTTTGACTGAGATCCTGGTGAGCTGCTTGCAGACAGAGTGGGCAACACTGTTCTATGTGGAACCATATTATAAATCAGTGTTATTTCTTTCACCCTAATGGGGGAAAGCAAATATGCAGAAGGGGGAATTATTTTGAGTAACAATACCCACCCCCCTTTTGACTCACCCTATCTATAAATGGATGGGTAAAATCAATTCTGGGGTGCCAGGCAAGCGGGGCTGTCAGGCCCTCAGGACTCTCCACATATGATGCCATTCACCCATGCCCTCCCTGCCCTGCACCCTGAGTATTTTTTTACCTGACTGCAATGCGTCCTTCAACTCTGCTAACTCTTGTTTCTTGCCTGGGTGAAGTATAGTGTTTCATGTTTGAGTGCGGAAGAAATTAACCTACTGTACAAAAGTAAACGTTTGTGGTTCTACCCACTTTAGCTTCTGGCCAAACCCACCTTGTGGCTTCTGGAAGGCTGCCCAACAGGGAATGCAGTCCCTGGTCTGAAAAAGCTTCCATACCTCTACTGTAAAGGAATGGAATTAGGGAACCAGTGAAGGGGCTGGCATACACATCATGTTGTTACAAGCCACCCCAATCTTTGCTGAGTGGTGCATGTGATTGCCCTTATTTCTCTTCAGGAGGAAATAAGGTGCAGTGGCGTCCGCAGTGTCTTTGAAATATGGTTTACTAACATATATGTACAACCTGTGGGACGCGGGTGGTGCTGTGGTCTAAACCACTGAGCCTAGGGCTTGCCGATCAGAAGGTAAGTGGTTCGGATCCCCGTGACGGGGTGAACTCCCGTTGCTTGGTCCCAGCTCCTGCCAACAGTTCAAAAGCACGTCAAAGTGCAAGTAGATCAATAGGTACCGCTCCGGCGGGAAGGTAAATGGCATTTTCGTGCGCTGCTCTGGTTCACCAGAAGCGTCTTAGTCATGCTGGCCACATGACCTGGAAGCTGTCTGCGGACAAACGCCGGCTCCTTCGGCCTATAGAGCGAGATGACTGCACAACCCCAGAGTGCAGAGTTTACAGCAATCTCATCTGGGAGTACCTTGTCCTTTCCCACCACCTGGCATTGAATTCACAGTAATCCTACATGACATCTTTCTGTTCCTGCTTCTCACCTCCACAGCAGCCCATGGAATTCTGCCCCCTCCTTCCCAGCAAACCTTTAGATTTCAAAAGGGACAAATTTTCCTGTGACATCATGCCTGAAACTATGGCAACTTTCCCTTTTTTCTTCCAACTACTCAGCCAGTTGCTGGTCAGCACACAGCTTTTGTTACGCCGATCTCTTCTTTCCCTGTCTCTTGTTAGGTTAACTGCTTCCTGGTGCCAAGTGGCTTCCTGGGCCCAGAAACCAGTCTCACCTATGTTTTAGCACTTCGCTAAATCCAACATCTGGCTCCAAGCGTTTATTAAATTTAAGAACTTTGGGGAAATTTGCCCACCCACAAAACTTACAACAATATATACCTTGTTTTATGATCCACAAGTGAAGAAGACAAAAGCAGAAAGGCAGTACTTTATCCAACTTTTAAGATCCCTTAGCTGAAGCAATATTAATAAAGGCATCTGGCATGATCTACATTATTTATGCTGTAGAGAACAAATAATTTGTTATTTGTTCTACTCACTGAGGGAATCTTTAAACCACAAAATAACATGAAGTTTCAAGGTCTATAATTCCACACCAAAAGTAAGCACCTAGGACTTGCACTGGTGTATTAAATCAGAAATGGAGACTAGCAAATGAGAATGCTGTGTATGTATAGCAATGCATCACTGGTACACACTTACACTAAAATTCTATTTCAACTCTTGATTTTTTAGTAGACTGAAATGTCTTTTCACATTTAAGGACCTCTAGTTCAATATATATATTATCATGTATTATATGGTACTACATTGTATTATAATTTATTTTAAAAGAGTTATCTTCATGCTTAAATCTAATAAAATTTATGGTTGGATTGGAAACTAATCAAACAAATGGATAATTTACTACAATTTATATTGCCTTCAGTTTATTTTATCTTTAAAAAAACACACACACTGAGATTTAGTGAATGAACTCTGTAACAGCTTATGAGAGACTATGCAACTAGGGAGGAGAGGAATATTTGATTTAAATGTGAATTTACTAATTTTAAGTTCCCAAAACAGTGTGTGAATACAGACATCCTTGAAATATAACATTTCTGTGATTTTGCATAACAGTTATCTAGCCAAGTAATATATATATAAATTGAATGTTTGGGTTAAGTGTGCTTGAATATGCATATACTACAGAAAATAACAGGCCCAAATTCATTATGTTAGAGGAAATTGCAAAGATGTGTATATTATGCAAAATTCTACACAAAGATTCATGTATTAAGAAAAAATTCTCTAAGGTGCTGATTAATGTGTGAGGGGACATTAAAAAAAGCAGTTGCAGGCAGAAGTGGAAATGTGGAAAACTTCAAGTAAGGTCGGTAAAATGAGAAACTAAAAGAGAGATTCACCCATCCCTTTATGCAACAGTCCAAAACTCAGTATACACAAATCAGTAGTCTTGTTCCCCCTTTAAGCTCTCTCTCACGTTCACATTGATCAGAATTATCCAAGGAGGTTTTTTCTTTTTCTTTTGCCGCAGCCATTGTCCATTTTTTAAAACAATTATTAATATATTTATTATTGTTATTTCATAAAATGTATACACTGCATGATTGTCTTTTTTAAAATAATAATAATAATAATAATAATAATAATAATAATAAACTGAGCAGTTTACAAAAGATGAAACAGTAAAATCAAGTTAAAAAAATCACAACCATAATTTAAAACATACAAAAGTTAAAATACTAAAACAGATTAAAATTGCCTGAACTTTCTAAGCAACTTTGTAGGCTTTATCTTGAGCCAAAAGATTCTCAAAGTGCCTTGTTATTTATGGTTCTCATTATTACCATTACAAAAATGGGTTTATAAACTGCTGAATATCTTGATGGCTTATAACAAAATGTTTTAAATGGCGTAACATAAAAATTTAAAAATACAAAACACAGGATCAAATTCAGAAACAGCAGCTCAGTCGGTTGAGCACGAGACTCTTCATCTCAGGGTCGTGGGTTCGAGCCCCAATTAGAGCAAAAGGGAGTTGGGCTTGATGGGCTCATGGTCCCTTCCAACTCCATAATTCTATGATAGATCATCCAATTCAATGCAAAGATATGCAGGGAAGGGATGGCTAAGAACAATGCAATCTGATGTCCCTACTTGCTGCAACTGCTGTGGCTTCTTTTGGGGGTGGCGAGGGGAAGGACCACAGCTCAGTGTTTAAATCACATGTAAAAGGTCTCAGGATCATTCTTGGTAGAGGTGAGCAAGATCGAAAACCCGGGACAGCTGCTGTAAGTCTGTGTTGATGGAACTGAGATGGGTAGACTTGTGCCCTGGTTTGGGATAAGACAGCTTCCTATGCCCTTAGGGCCCTACAGGAAACTCGGTTAGGTCCAGTCACAGATGACTCTGGAGTTGCGGTGCTCATCTTGCTTTTTTGGCCGAGGAAGCTGGCATACAGCTTCCGGGTCATGTGGCCAGCATGACTAAGCCGCTTCTCGTGAACCAGAGCAGCGCACGGAAATGCCATTTACCTTCCGGCCGGAGGGGTACCTATTGATCTACTTGCACTTTGACGTGCTTTCGAACTGCTAGGTTGGCAGGAGCTGGGACTGAGCAACGGGAGCTCACCCCATCGCAGGGATTCGAACTGCCAACATTCTGATCGGCAAGCCCTAGGCTCAGTGGTTTAGACCACAGCACCACCCGTGTCCCACGGTGTCACAGGGATTCGAACCACCGACCTTCTGATCGGCAAGCCCTAGGCTCAGTGGTTTAGACCACAGCGCCACACGTGTCCCTTGCATAACCCATACTTCTACTCCATTCTACTAGCACGTTAAGTTGTAGTGCTCACTGGAAGAGGAATATGCAGCTGCTTAACAAGACAGGTGTGAATGCTTCCAGAAAAAGAGGGAGAAACAGCTGTCAGGGTGGTGCCTGTGTAGGGGAGGTTTACCCTGAAGTTTTTAATATCAAAACTATTGCATGTGTGGATTTTTTTGGAAGTTATTATAAACATGTTGCCTAATACTGAATTAAATGACTTGCCCATCAAGCCCAGTACCAGAGAGCTGCATCTGGCGGTGCCACTCCAGAGTCTTATGCAGAACTTTTCCCCAGGCTTGTTTATCTGGGATATTTGTTTAACTGGATGTGCTGGGGATTGAATGTGCAGCTGTCTGATTTTGTATAATATGTTGTCTACTATTGCACACCTGCACTATTCAGCTAAAGAAGGGGTCAGCAAGGTTTATCTTGCCTGGGTCGGATCGGTCCTACGGAGATCCCTCCATGGGCTGGATCACATGCGCACCCACAATTTTCAGCACTGCGGAAGCGAGTCCCCGCGCCTCGCTGCACCGGTTTAGCACAGCACATGAGTGTGTGGCTCGGTTCTGGGGCGGCTCGTGGGCCGGTCAAACGACCTCCGCGGACTGCTTCTGGCCCATGGGCCTTAGGTTGCTGACACCTGAGCTAAAGTATTATCATACCACTTCACCAGTCATGGCTTTCCCCCAGAGAATCCTGGGAACTGTAGTTTGTTAAGAGAGTGCTGAGAAGCTCACATTCCTGTCACAGGGATACATTTCCCAGAGTGGTTTAAGAACCAACCCCTCTTCCCAGGGAACTCTGCAATATTTAGCTCTGTAAAGGGTGTAGAAGCCTGCTAACAACTCTCAGCACCCCTAACAAACTACAGTTTCCAGGATTCTCTGGGGAAAGACATGCCTGTTTATGTGTTTTTAAATGTGGATGTGGCCTTAGAGGCATAGGAACATAGGAGATTGCCTTATACCGAGTCAGACCATTGGTCTAACTAGTCTACACCGAGTGGTAGCAACTCTCCAGAGCTTGCACACTTCAGTTAAAGCTCAAGGGAAGACATCGTGAGGCCGCTCCTCTGACAGGGCTTTTTTTTAATATCAGGAAGGTGTGGACAGCCAAGGATGCTGCATGGTGCTGGAAAAATGTTTACTGAAAAAGCCACCCAAGTCACACTTAGCCACCTCATGATCATGGTTGTTGTTGTTCAGTCGTTCAGTCGTGTCCGACTCTTTGTGACCCCATGGACCAGAGCACGGCAGGCACGCCTATCCTTCACTGCATCTCGCAGTTTGGCCAAACTCATGCCAGTCGCTTCAAGAACACTGTCCAACTCTGCCCCAGCCAAAATTCTGAATACAAAATTCTGAATACAAAACCCTGCCCCGGCCAAAATTCTGAATACATTTTCAAGCTCCTTATAGGTATGAGTTGTATACCTAAGCAATGACTTCCACAAACACCTCAGTGATCGCTCAGAGATATAAGGAATCAGGTGGCCCTTGAGGTAAGCATCTTGCATATTAATACAAGAACATTGAACCTGGCCTGGTAGTGTGGGGGCAGTAATGTGGTGGTGATAGTCTGTCCCCATTAACAGCCATTCTGCATATTCACGAAGAGAATGGGCTCGCTGAGTTTTGCCCATATTTTCCAATATCATAAGAGTGAGATGGGAGAAACCTAGACTGCAGCAGCACACATTCCAGTAAGGTACCATTAGTAGGAGCTCCTGGGTTCAAAATGCCTGCAAATGCAGTTATAGCACAAATCTACATTTCCTTTAAAGATGTGCCGGCATACCTCTGTTACACCAACATCCACAAAGGGCTACTGAGGGTAATGACAACATGGGCACATCAAGAAGAAATATCTAAAGAACGTCTTTCTGTCTCTGTATTATGGCTCCAAACAGTCAGGGAACAGTAATTGAAAATATATCTAAAATCAATTTGTTTTTACTCATATCACTCATGTTTGGAATGTACCAGCAGCCCAAATTAAGTTGTTGAGCTTACAGGAAGCAGAGGCAGCCTTTCATCAGAGTAGTTTAGAAGTCAAATGATGTATAAATTCTAGTGAACAAAATAATAGAAATAAAAATAGGTACTGCAATACCATCCATTGTTTTGAAATTGGCTTGACCCAGTCTGTCATTCTGCGTTCCCAGCCTTTGAGTTAACCACTAAGTTGCTAGATTCTATGACCCTTGGAGCAAATAATTGCTTCAGTGTGTATGTATGCTTATAACAAAAAAAAAAAAAAAAATGAAATGGATGCCGTATAAATTAATCTGGGTGCTTCTTGTGTGCGGTTTGGAAAGAAACAGAATACAAACGAAATCCAGAAATGCTGGATGCGACATTCAATGCATTTTTCAAGAGCTACTGAGTAAATGATCTCCAGGAGCATGAATATAGAACAGCCTTTTTAAAGCTATGGAATGAATTAAATTTTCAGCCTCATATTCCTGTTCGGCAAATAAGAAGAAATCCCAGCTGGTCCAGAGCCAGTCAACAAAAACCTGTGTGCACAATTTACTATTCTTACCTAAAAATTGGCTGCCATTTGGTCCTCTAAACCAGGTTGCATGTGATGAATTTTCATAATTTTGACTTCTTTTTAATGCAACATTTTGCTTTTTTGAAGAGCGAAAAGGGTCCTATTTCCCATCCTATTTTTCTAAATGCCAAATAAAGAAATGAGCAACCCAAAGTTGTGATGTATTTATTTTTGCACCTATCATTAACATGATCTTCTGTGACCTTATATTCACACACTGCCTTCTCTCAAATTTAAGTGAATTGAAAACCTATTCTTTCTTTACTATGACTCTCATGTTAGCCATAAGGTAATAAAGGTGTGTTTTTTTCCTGGCTTTTTAACATTTCTTGTATGTTTACACACAGCAGATGTGTTCAGATCTGAGGGCAACTTTGCATATGCATACCAGTTGGTTGGTTTCTTCATAGTGCCTGTGGCATCATGGTAGCAGAACAGTTACTGCACCCTGGTTCACAATGAGACTATCACATCCACATTAAAAAAAAACCCACACAAAACACAAAGCCCTTTAAAAGGACTTCTCTTCCCGCTGCCGCGTGGAGCCGCCTGCAGGGGGGGGGGGCAGCGAGGATGGGGTGGTGTCACCCATGTGACACTCCTCCTCCTCCCTGGCCGCCCCTGCAGCGGGGAGAAAAGTCCTTTTAAAAAAGAAAAGGCAAGGCTGCTTGCCTTGCCTTTTCTTTTTTCAAAAGGGCTTCTCTTCTTTTGGGGCGCTCATCCTGCCACCACCTCTCGCAAGAGCAGGCTTCCTTCCCCCCCTCTCTTCCCTCCCTCCCTCCCTCCTTCCCTCACTCCTCCCTCTCTTTCACCCTTTCCTTCCTTGTCTCTCTTACTTTCTTTCTCCCTCTCATCCCTTCCCCCTCTCTTTCTTTCCCTCTCACCCCTTCCTTCTCTCTTCCCTCCCTCCCTCCCTCCTCCTTCTCTCTCTCTCTCTCTCTCTCTCTCTCTCCTCTTCCTTCATTCCTTCTCCCCCCCCCCGTCTCTCACCCTTCATTCCTTCTCTCTCTCTCTCCCTTCTTCCTTCCTTCCTTCCTTCTCTCTCACTCACCGTTCCTTCTCTCTCTCTCTCACCCTTCCTTCCTTCCTTCCTTCCTTCCTTCCTTCCTTCCTTCCTTCCTTCCTTCCTTCTCTCTCACCCTTCCTTCCTTCCTTCCTTCCTTCCTTCTCTCTCTCTCTCTCTCTCTCTCCCTTCCTTCCTTCCTTCCTTCCATTGGCGGGGGGGGGGGGGGCAAAAGGTGATCTTGCCTAGGGTGCAAAAATCCCTAGCACCGGCCCTGCTTGCAAGTAACAATAAAGTACAAAAACCACAATGCAGAGAACCAACTCTATGAAGTCATCAGCTATGAAGCTTCCCACAGGGCTGTTGGTGGTAGTTGGCCTTTAGGGGGGTGGGGGTAGGGGAGAGACCATTAATGTTTTCTTCAACTACCTCTCTTGGGATCCTTCCTGCATTGCAGTTGGTGGCAGATAATTTGCTTGGTAGTAACATAGCAATTCCCAAGTGGAATAAGCAGCTTTCTTCCTTCATTGGAAGTTTTCAAGAAAATCTTCAGGCATGGATCTCTCAGAGATGTTTTAGGGCGAAAAAGGGAGGGGGGACTAGCTAGATTCGTGCAGTTCCCTGTCATTCTTTCTGCCTCTGTGCATAGCTGTTTTCAGTACTGAACTGACAGAACTTTTGTTGCCTCTGTGAATGGCTTCCTCGGTAAATGAACCATTGTGGATTTAAATGAAATTCTCTACTGCAGTAGATCCAATAAGACTCTATGTACTGCAGCACCTAATCTTTTTCATCCTGGTTCTTCCAAGGCAATCCAATATTCACTTAGACATTGAAATGAATTTAAAGAGAGGGATCGGAACACTATAGAGGTGAAATATCCATATTTCAGAGCCAGCTCAGCTCTAACAAAGTTCTTGCCAAAGTTGTGAATTTATATAGCTCTGAAGTTAAAGTGCCGCTGATTGGTCAGGGCCAGTTTTTTCTCAGTTCTTGGAATCTTATGGCTGTAATTTGAACAGTTCCACTAATGAAGTGATCCCTGTTATCAACAGATGCCACATTTGGCAGTGTGCACCTTTGACAGCAGCCAATTTCTCAGTCTTGTTAAGAGTTTATAAGGTCATTATTATCCTGTGAGTTCCACATACAGGTGTGTATATCCAGAGAAAGTGCTAATGGCATCTTTGGAGTCAAACAGCATGGACTAAATTATGACTCAGTATGCTGCCTTTGCCAGCGAACGTTAACACAACTGTGCAGGAAGCAGATATTGTTTTAATGATTTGGTTGGCGCATTGGTCAGTTCTGTACTGAGTTACCTCCTCCACCCGCGATAAATGGTGCCAAGTGAACAAACATAGACCTTTTACAGAGATCCAGAGTATGGAACCCTATTTAAATTTGACAGCCACATTCTGTTGTGGACAACTTTTCAGGGGCTTCTAGACAGTGAGTGGCCCATGGATGCAACACCTTTATACAGTATGCTGTATTCCAGCCATGCAACACTTCCTACATGCATGTTTGCACACACACATGCAGGCACACACACATCCCTCCACCCAGGCAAGCTTGCATCATATAGAGTCCTTTCCTCCATGTTGAAAAGTTATTTGCATGATTACGAAACCAAAGTGAACAGGCATCCTGTCCCATGAGATACTTCAGAAATCTTCCTGAGAACTGCTCCCAAGTTGCTATCGACACTGATGAAGAGCTTTGCAAAGTAAAACACGTGGAGGAAGCCCACGTTTTGTTGGAGTGGCAGGTGGGCTATTGATTGGAAGAAGCTCCTTTTTCCTGCAGTCACTCAGTGCTTTCCATTTGTCCTGTGAGTCCCTGGAGGGCGTGCAGTTGCGAATGAGGCAGGTTTTTGTTGTATGAGTAGATTTACAGTCTTTAATTGTGAGGGCATTTCTTCACTGACATTGAACAGTTTACAGTGCTGGAATGTAAATCAGTTGGTGGCTTGGACAGCATTGGGGATGGGTGGGAAATCTCAGGTTTTTAAGGAAAACATTCAAGTATGCCTTGCATCCCTTCCCACCCTTTGTAAAGCTCAGCAAAATTAGGTTAGCTTCTGACAACCTTCTCCACCCCCCAAAAAAAAGAAAGAAAAGAAAAAAATATTTTAAACACAGTTTTACAGTGATTGCTTTGAACCAGTTTGTGCTATTCCCCAAAACCAGTTTGTGCTATTCCCCAAAACACACTGTGCGCTGCTGCTCCCGGGGCGACGGAACGAACGGCGGCACGTGGGGTGACAAGCGGCGGCCCCTCCCACCACTCCCACGCGCCGCCGCTCCCTCCGTCACCCCGGGAGCAGCAGCACCGCATGGACGGGGTGCTCGCTCGGCCGAGCGAGCACCCCGTCCGTGCAGCGCTGCTCCTCCCAGGGTGACCGGTGGTGCGTGGGGAGTGGTGGGAGGGGCCGCCGCCGCTTGTCACCCCACGTGCCGCCATTTGTTCCGTCGCCCCGGGAGCAGCAGCGCAGTGTGTGCGGTGCTGCTGCTCCCGGGGTGAAGGAACGAACGGCGGCACGTGGGGTAACAAGCGGCGGCCCCTCCCACCACTCCCACGCGCCGCCGCTCCGCTCCCTACCCGCTGGGCTCAGGGAGCAGAGCCCGGGGGAAAGGACAGGGGCAGGCAAGCTGGCCCAACCCCTCTCCTTTCCCCGGGACGGCTCCGCTCACGGAGCGCAGCGGGAGAGGGGCGGGCCAACTGGTCCGCGCGGAGGCGTTGTTCCGTGAGCATGCGTCATGATGTCATGCGCACGGAGCGATGCCCCGCCCCCATGGGTGCCGCTGGGCTTGCCGCCCCCAGCAGCCCAGCGGCTAGCTACGCGCCTGGCTTAAAGCACATCAAAATCATTATGGGGGATCTATGAGTCAGTGGCCCTTGTTTCTCTGCTGCAAGCTAGAGTGTCCTTCCTTTCATTTCTGAAGTTCTAGGACCACTGGCAGTCTGAGCAAAGCTTTTCCTAGCCAACAAAAGGGCCAAAACTGGTGTTCCTCTTGCTATGCTATTGGATTGTAACCTTCCAGCCACCCATCTTTCCCTGGCTGCAATGATATGGACAATGAACTTATTTACCAAGACATTTAAATGAGAGCCTTTTGTGCATTTTGTGAACCTAGGACTAGTGACTCCGACCTCCCACCATCCAAAATTGCTGTCACTTATTGTGTGATACCGGAGTCTGTAAGGGAATTGGCAGCTTTTCTATTGAGTTGCTTATCTCTCTCTTTGGAAACATTATATAGAAAATGCTACGAGGGCAGATGTTTGTTGTGCTTGTTATAATTAGCGTTGTTGCCCCCCAAAGTCAAGGGACTCTGATTTAAGGGACCCAAATCTACCACCCTGTAGGAAACGGCTTCTGTTCTTTAAATGCCTTGGTCTCTTGCCTTTAAGGAAGTAGTATAAAAACAGCAGTATAAAGACACTGTAAAACTGAAGTAAAGCTCATCACCACCAGTATTTCCTTCCTTTAATTCTCTGTCAGCAGCTAACATGCTTTAAGCAAGGCAGGGCTATTTTGGAAGTGATATTATCACCTGGTGTGGAAGGTGAACCTGTAAACATTCAGTAGGAGAGCAAGAGTGGGAGCAAAAGAGGCATAGACTGAAGAGTGCAGAGGAAGCTGATATACAGGTATCTCCTTCCATTGGCAAGGAAGGAGCCATATAAAGAAAGATACAGAACAATGAAACCTAACTTTACCTTACAGGGGCTGAAGGTGGGAACAGCTAAACAATATAGAAAAAATAACAATTTAACACCAATATAACCCTTTAAATGTGTTTGTTAGAGGGGGGTTATTGGTTTGTTTTTGTTTTATTATGCATTTTGCATTTTTCTGTTGTGAACGGCCCTGTGATTTTTGGATGAAGGGCGGTATACAAATTTAATTTGTGGACATTGTCTTATTTATTTTCTTTATTATTGTTTGTGAAGTTGAAAACCTAAATAAACTAAACCCCAAACCCAAATACCAAATGAATTTAATAAATAAATAATAAAAATAAATGATGGAATTAAAATTATATAAAAATATAAAATATCTATTATGACCTTAGTTTCATCCATGCCAACCTCCTGATGCAGCTTAAAGTACAATGTCAATTTCACAGGCAAAGATCTATGCATAGCCAAGTCCTGTACAGTCGTACCTTGGTTCTCAAACGTAATTCGTTTGGAAAGTCGACTTCCAAAAACGTTCGAAAACCAAGTCACTGCTTTCAATTGGCTGCAGGAGCTTCCTGCACTCAATCGGAAGCCGTGTCAGACGTTCTGCTTCCAAAAAAAACAGAACACTTACTTCTGGGTTTGCAGTGTTTGGGAGCCACAATGTATAAGTATCAAGACGTTTGAGAACCAAGATATGACTGTACTAGCAAGATAGGGCCTCCTCTGTTGTGGCCCCTTGACTGTGGAAATCTGTTTCCCTAGAGGAGCAGATGGCAACAACCTTCTAATTTTGTGACTGCTGTCACCATCTGCAGTGATCATGGAACCCAAGAAAGTGAATCTCTCACTGCCTCCATTTCAGAACCTGCTATACTGTAAGCTAAGTCCACAGCACTAATAAAGTCTCTTTTGTATTGGCCCTATCATTTTGCTTTCAGTATTATTATTTTTAACAGCATGGAGCAAAAGGAGTACTGTAAGTATAGGAGGAGATTAGTGATGAAACCCAGCGGCCGCTTGATAAACCCTTAGTCATGGCAGGCATGTGGCATAACAAGGTATTAATTGAAGGCAGGTAACACATAGGTAAGAAATACAGAAAGATGCTCTGGGAACAGCATCAGTGTTGTGGTCTGTAAATAAAGGGAAGATGGTTTAGAACATGATCATTTTCTGCTTTGCCGTATTTCAGGTGATAGAGATATGAAGAGAGTTTGTATTTATTTGTATCTAGTTCCACCCGTAGTTCAGTATCAGACCTCCTGCAGATGAAGCAGATATTCTGATACTGAACTATTGGTGGAACTAGATGTGACGAAAAAACATGATCCCCAAATGTGCCTTACTTTATCTTCCCCTGTAAAATGAAGAATTGAAATTGGTAACATGTCAGCATCCTTTGATGAGGGGCAAGGAATGAAGAAATGAATGATATGATCCTTTCCTTTGTGTTATGGGGATGAAGAGGAGGAACTGGACATGGGCCCCTTGGGCCAGGCAGTTTCCGTAGCACCTGGTTCCTCCCTGAAGCAAGCCACATTTGTCATTGAACTGGTGGTTCCTGAATGTTAAAGATAAAAGGGCCATTAGCACAAGCACTGATTTCCAGCATTTGTAGCAAGTTGTCCTTTGAGGGGCGTGGAGATAAGCAAAGCCACAAAGGATTGTAGCCTTCCTGCCAATTTACATCTTGGCTTTGCAGTTCAGAATGACAATTGGGGTTATAATTAGTGCCAGCTCCATGGCTCAGAGTGCTAATTGATGGCATCTGTGTGACTGCTTAATGATTCTAGTTCCAAACCGAAGGCCAGTCGGCAAATATAGGACAGTTTTATAGGTCTCACACCATAATTTCTACTCAAGGATTAGAAGAAAACAAGGCAGCAGGATTCTTCCCATCGTCCTTAACACACCCAAAAGGCAAACCATGTCTAGGATGTCTAAGCATCAATTAGCAATAATGAATAATAAGTTTTCTCCTTTAGAGATGTCTGTCATAGAGGCTACACATTCCAGAAACAGGATGACAGGATGTTTCTGCAAAGAAAGCATGGCATGGCAAAAAGCCTACTGTAATGTTCCAAATAACATTTGTCAGGAGAGAGATGTAGGCAGTGTGACCCTACTCATTCCCCTATTCAAGATCAGAGAGTTGGATGCTGGAAGGGGGAAGAATTAAGCCCAGGATCAGCAGAAGAATGTGTGTGTGTGTGTGTGTGTGTGTGTGCGCGTAAGCACACGCCTGATGAGGAATAGTGAATTCTGGCTATAGATGAATCCAGGACAGGGAGCACTCTACACTACAACACTTTGTTGCAGGTCCCACTTGTAGAATTATCTTCCTGAATAATAGCTTCATAAGGACTTGACCTTTAAATGAAAAATTAAGGGGAAATGGTGGGAGGGGCAGGCAAAAAAGAGCAAATTGATTTTTGATCAGCTGTTTCCAACTTTCTCCAAATCCCTGGAGCTCATATTGCTTCATCATGTAGGCACTTAATGGTCTAACCTTGAGCATTACCATGTAAAATGAGGGTCCAGAGGACAATGAAAAAGGTATTGCAATAACTTACGCCATTGAGTAAATCTGCACCTGCACACAGGGAAGGAAGAAGTGTAGCTGCTTGAAACACAATGGGGAAAAAAATCTAATTCTAAAAACTGATGCTATCATAAATAATACAGCACATTTATGAAATGTAAATTCACACTTATCTGCATATACAGGGAGAAAGGAGAATGTACAGGGTTGTGGGGTATTTTTTTTTTTTTTACAATGAGCTTTTATCAACAGTTGATGATACCTATGTGAATTATAACTGCATTGCAGCTGACTGGCAAAATAGTGTGAGGTCCTAATTCCAGAGCTTCCTCACTATACTGCTGATGTTCTTCACAGCCCCTGAACCTTATGGAAGATGCAAGGGTCTCTGGGAAAGCAAAGATACTATAAGCCTTCCTTCTAGTCCTCAGATGTTCCACGTGTCACAGCAGGTCTCCATGGAAGTCAGCCGCTGCATGGTAGTCCTTCACAGATGGTTGTTCACCAGGAGGCTTTGAGGGAAGGGCTCTAGATCAGTGGTGAAACACCTGTTTTGCATGCAGAAGGTCTCAGGTTCAACCCCTGGAAACTCCTGGTAGCTCTGTGAAAGACTCCCTGCCTGAAACCCTGGAAACTCCCAAGTAGGGCAAGGAGAGAAGTCCCCTGTTTGAAGCCCTGGAGAGCAGCTGTCAGGCACTGAAGAAAACTCTGAGCTAGACTGACCTATTTTCTGACTCAGTTTAAGGCAGCTTCACTGATGGGAGATGCAAGAGGCATAGCTCACCATATAGCTAACAAAGTCTTATCCAGCCCTATCTCACAATGTTTTTTTAGCCTAAAATAGGGTAACCACATTCACTCCGAGCTCCTTGGGAGGAAAAGGTGGATCAATATTTTTTTTGGGGGGGGGGGAGGAGCATGCTTTAAGCCAGTCTCTGGGCTTGCCCACACTTGTCCCACTTCTATCCCCCAGGAAAACGCGCTGTTTACCATGGAATCAGTTTTTTCCTGAGACTGATGTTTGTTCTGATTCAGTTGTCAACTGGGCAAGTAGTGGGAAAAGTGAAAAACTGCTTGGACCTGTGCCTACAGATCATGGGACAAGCAGAAACCCCTCTCAAAACCATGGTTTCTAGGAACAGGACAAGTGGAAGTGTGGATGAACCTTCAGTTGTCACTTCGTGCCATAACATTAGCTACCAAAGCTTAGAACTGCCATATATACATTTCTTTAACCCTAGGGTACAACACTCACACCAGGCACCACTTAGTTGTGTATCGTATGAGCAATTTCAAATTAATCATATGCCAATGTGATAGACTGTGCACACATTAAATTTTAAAATCTGCTTTTTAGGTCTTATTCTGACATCTAGTTAGCATACAATAACTGCCTTTCAAAAGCCAAATTAAATATCTGTGACACTTTAAATGTTGCTGTATCCCCCTCCTTTTTTTATTTGCTCTTTTATTTCAGTTCTGTGGCTCTTTTGTGATGTTGATAAGTGTGAAAGATGATAGTTTAATTGGTAGATGTTGTTAAGGGAAAATGATGATTAACACATCAAACATGTTATGTTTTTTGGCATGAAAGAGAATTAGAATGATTGGGAGGTGATCCTTTTGGCTTCTTCTCATAAATCATTGAAATCCACCTTTGATCAGATTCCCAAACAATGAAAGGCAGAGCGAAGATCACCTTCCTACTGTGTGTGACATCTGTGGAGGTTTCACTACTTAAGAGAACTGTTCAAACAGATCTGAGGAATTTGGGTAACGGTTTAGGCCTAGTGAATTTTGATAAGTTAAGGGGGATTGAACTTGCTAGCTCGAAGGTATTTACGAAGCAGCCACAATGGATGCAAGTACACCAATTGTATTACCCTCAAGGAACAAGCAAAATGTGGGAAATCAGCCCACAAGGGACTGCATCAGAGACTGGCATTATTGACAAGTGATGAGGCCTACAAATTATGATGAGCAAATCTGACAATTTTTTAAGTCAACAGGAAAATTCACCATTATTATTTTTATTAAGACATTTTTCCTTGCAGTTTTGCCTTATCGATATGATTTTTGCAAAGCAGTTTCTTCTTATGTATGCATACCCTCCAAGTGTCCCAATTTTCCAGGGACAGTCCCAGCTTCTAAAATGATCCTGGAATGTTCCTATTTCCTCTGCCGGTGCCACCACTGCCAAGCTCAGGGAGGAGAATGAGCATGCGCTTGTCCCGAGTGGTGGCAGCAGCTGATGTGAGGGAGCATCCTGGTGCCTCTTCATGGCCTCCTCCCTTGGGCAGCTCATAGCAGCTAATGGAAAGTGGGTGGAGAGGTGGAGGAGGCAGCCACCAAGTCCCAGTCCCAGCCAGCTCTGAGGGAGAGGCAGAGGGAAGGACTGCCCTGGGTGGGAAGAAAATGAGAGCAGAGCACAAAGAGTCTTGATTAAAAAAATAAATAAATACGCATCCACATCTAATCTAGGCCCTTTCTAATATTTATTTATTGGTGTGTGCTTTTCTTTTTGTAAATCTACCAAATAATCAAATAAAATAAAATCGGGATTAAGGGATTCTGTCCGGGCGGTGGAGGGTCTGTGTACTGTGTCCCATTGGTGTACTGCTGACACTTGTCCTTCCTCTGGTAAGAAATACTCTGCAAGGCAAGGGGCAAAAATGGAGGGGCGAGGAGGGTCAGTTGTGGGAGAATGAGAAATGTCCCTATTTTCATCTGAGGAATGTTGGAGAGTATGTGTACACTTTTCTGTATGCTATTTTCACTAGACTGTGCATTCCAATCCATTCCAATGCACATGCGTTTCTGCATTGAAAAATTCAGATAAGGTAATAAAGATTAAATTGCAAATAGAAAAATTCAGATAAGAATGAATTTTAAAGATTGATTATGTTGCTTTGGAAAGCATGAATTAGGTGGGTTCAGTTTTAAATGCAAACTTAATCAGATTTATCCCTCTGCTATAACTACAACAGACACCTGGAGATTCCTAGCCCTGCTGTTATTGCCAGTTCACTTGCTCTCAGAACCAGTGCCATACTTCATGGGGTCCTTGGCATGCTACCAATTTGCCTTCACTCACAATACAGTTGTGTTGTTTAGTTTTGCTGCCCTCCAGACCTCTCATGGAGGAGGCATACAAAGAAGGGCCTCAGAGGATGATCTCAATCCCGGTAGGTTCATAGGAAAGAAGGCGGTCCTTGAGATATTGTGGTCCTGAGCAGAATTGTCTCACCAGGGCTAAATCCATGTGTGAACTGGTCCCTGGCAAAGTGGAGTTTGATGGACTCCCAGTTCTCCCAAGACAAACTTAGCAGTCTTGACAGTACTTCCACCACTATCATGTTTGACATTTATCTCACATTGTAACTACTCAAGGAGGCCTGATGGGAACATTTTTCTGATGCATTATGTGCAACTTAAAATAGCAGCTCCCAGGCTGTATTCCATGCTAGATACAGGTGGGTAGCCGTGCTGGTCTGCCATAGTCGAAACAAAATAGAAAATTCTTTCCAGTAGCACCTTAGAGACCAACTGAGTTTGTTCTTGGTATGAGCTTTCGTGTGCATGCACACTTCTTCAGATACCCGTAGAAGTGTGCATGCACACGAAAGCTCATACCAAGAACAAACTCAGTTGGTCTCTAAGGTGCTACTGGAAAGAATTTTCTATTTTGTTTCTTCCATGCTAGAGTTACTACTACATAAGGTCCTGATTTGGACCTTATGTAGAAATAAATGAGCTTTCCATCCAAAGAATGAGTTTCAAAGCTTTACTGAAATAGTTTTAAATAGTTACAATAAACTTTATGAAAAGCAAAGTAACACTTTTCAAACAAGCAATGTGGTTCAGTCTTCTTTTTAGACCTTTATGCATTTCAATAAACTTTCCTCTCTCTGTTCCCAGAGAGAGATCCTAAGCTTGTTCATCTTTGTGGAGCTTAGCTTCTACTACTGCTGCTTCTAAGGGCAATTGCTGAGGAAGCACACCCTGACTTCTCAAGTTTTAGCTTCCTGCTGTGTGATATCTGTAGCTTGAGTTTCTGGCAATGAGTAATCAGGTAGCCTAGCAAACTGAAGTGACTGAAACCTCTCAATTAATACAAACTTTTTGCAAACATTTTGCAAATGCAAATCTTAACATAACTTTTAACTTCAGTCAAACATATTTTTTTACATTATATTTTTACACATATTAAACTTATATTGTTTATACACAATTACTAATTGAAATGACTGGGCTCAGAGTAGATATCAAGAAATTCCAGCAATGCTAACAACAGTGAGAAGTACCAGAAGATGTTGAGCACTGATATTACAGAGGCTGCCCACTGAATTGTAAGAACAACTGTTCCAGTCAGGAGGACAAGTTGGGTCATTATTACTTTTGCATATGTACTCAAAAAGTACCTTGAGTGTTCTATTTCAGTGCAGGAGTGGAGTATCATTTCCAAAATAAAGTAAAATAAAAATAAATAAAAAGGTACCTCCAGTTTTAAGGGGGTCAAATGTAATGCCACTTATATCCAACAGTTGGAGGAATGATGCCCTTACCAATCTTATTAGCAACTGTAGTGAACATAAAGTTGATCTAACTAGATCCACAAATAATAATAATAATAATAATAATAATAATAATAATAATAATAGAGCTTAATGATGCTGGAGAGAAGGAATCCACTGGGAATGATGGATCAGATATGGCTGCTCTTAACTTGTCATTTGGAATGCTCTTCCAGAGTCTCATGGGTTTAACTTGTTACTACCCCTTCCCCCGGTGTATAGTTTCCCAGGGAAGATGAGATTTGGCAGCAAAAGGGGAAGGAGGTGTAGGAAGTGATGTGATTGCTAGCGGCTTGCCTTTCAGATGTGCTAAGTACCAGAAACACTGAGAAAACTGGAAGAGGACAGTTCTTGATGTTCAGTGACTCTGACAGTCTATCCCCAGGTGAACAGGGCATCTTTAGATGCAACTTTAAGATGAGGTTTCTCTCTTGGCCCTTCACTTTGTTCTGAATTTGGACTGAGGGCAACAGCTGGTAAACAGTATTTTATATCTATATTGATGAATTGTTGTATTAATCATTGCTACACTCCCAATTTTCTTCAAGTGATAAAAAGCCCAGAAAGAAAGCTACTGGTCATCAAAATATTTTACGTCAAGGAATTCTTGAGGTTAATTGTGCCAGTTCACCAGGGATGGCAACCGCTTGGTTGCTTTTCATAGCAGGTTGTTATTAAAGAGCTGTACTGGGAGCGGGGGGGGGGGGGGGCTGTCTATCTGCCAAGAGGACTCTTGGCCTTGACTAAATATTTTGATTGTGTGTGTATTGTCGTTACAAGTCCTGAATTGGATCAGAAAATTCCATGAGTTCTTTCTCATTTGTGGTGGGTGGGTGGATGATTGTTCTTGCCCTCTCCTCCACATATATCCAAAACAAAAGCCTCCAATCTGCCTTCCCAGCTATCTGTTTGCCTTCTTTCTGCCCTCACATTAATGAGTGGAATAGAAAAACCAAGAGAGTAGCAGAAAGGAAAGCAGTCAGATGGGGAAGAGTCTTCCGTTGGATGAGGCAGGTTGGGATCTGGAGACTGGAAAGTACAGGGTCATTCTCCCTAGATTTGGTTCCCTTCCACAGTTTCCTTGGAATAAACTTACATAAGACTTTGAGGTTACTCAGATAATTATCAGATAAAGCTCAGAAAAACCCAAATGATTCCTGAACTGTGCCATGGGCAGAGCTTGCCATTACTGCTGGTAATATAACAAAGAATATTTTATTGCCGTAGGGGCTACCACCCCTGCTTGCTCCACTCATCAACTCACCATCTAAATCATTTCACACCCTCCTTAAATACAATTCTAGCAAAATATGACGACGGCAGGGCACTTCAGAAAGCTGTATGCCCAACTGCTCTCTGAAGCATCTCCCACTTCCTTAAACACCATTCTGGATATGTTTAACTGTGTGTGTGCATCAGAGACTAGTTGCCCAAACCACACTCTGAAGCACCCCAACAGCTCACCTGTGCTTCCCAACTGCCACATTGCTTGCTTGCTTGTCTTCTGTTCTGTCATCCTGCTGCAGTGGGCATGGCCATTTATCTGCACCCATGCCCACTGCAGCATGGCAACAATTTTTCTTCCAAAACGGATGGGCAACCCCTTGGGTAGGCAAGAAGCATAAATGTCCTAAGTACTTCTTACTTCTATCAGTTGCCCACTGAACTTCATCCCCAATTGGCTAGCCAGGTTCTATCAGGCCTAAAAGAGAATTTAATTCTTCCATAACCCTAGAGATGAACACACACACACACACACACCCCTTCATCTTCCTGTGTCACACATTCATAAGGTGTGATTGAATTCTTCTGGGACACAGAAAAAGATGATGAATTTATGGCCGCTTAAGATTTGGCCTATAATCACCTACTTGAAAGCATTCGGGGTGGGGGGTGGGGTGGGATTAGGAATATTTTATATCTTGTCATTATTACCTTGACAATCGTTTTACAGGCACATACAAAAAGAGAAGGAAAAAAAAACTGTTCTTTACTCCTTCCCTGAGAAGTAGACGAGCTGTGGTTTTCTGAATTCCTGCAGACATCGTTACAGCAATCTCAAGCAAGACATGCGAATACAATTTTGCCAATAGCAGGGAGTTAGCTTCTGTCACGTTTATTTTTGAAAGTTCTTCCTTCAGGCATTTCAATTTGAATTTATAAGATTGCAAAATATCCTCAGACTCCAGCTGTTTTCCTGTTTGTTTTCCAAAGGGAGCGTGTATAGATAGAAGCAAAATAACATGGATTGTGAGCTAGTCCTCCCCATTTTTCTTAATTTGATTACCACATGCTGTTTGCTTTATTTATTTATTTATTTATTTATTTATTTATTTATTCAGTTTCTTACCTGCCTTTCCCCATAATGGTCTGGCATGTGCAATCCCTTCCCCAGTTTGAACACTATTGTCCCTTCAACCAAATCCACCAGGATCTACTGGCTTCTCCTGGTGGGGGAACTCCATTGCTAGAGGGGGAGCCTCACCAGTGAGCAACATTTCAATGTGCACATCCAAACAGCTGGCAGTGGTATTCCCATTGATGGTAGCCAGAGGACACCACTTAAGTTGGGTTTTTCGGGAGGGAAGGGCCAGAACTGAGCTCGCAGGTTCTTGACCCTGAGCTAGCCCTGCAGCTGTCACATGATAGCAATCTAGGGCTCCTTGCCAGATCAACCTGGGAGCTGGTATAGAAAAGAGTCATCCTTGTGCTCACTTTCCACTCTGGCACTCCATAAAACCAGTAAGCTGCAGGCCAGGGCTTTAGATTTCCCCCGATGGTGCAATTGAGCCAAACGGTATATGAATATAGCAAGCTGCTAAGTGAAACCATTGGGTCCACCTAGCTTAGTACTGTGTACACTTACTGGCAGTAGCTTTTAGAGGGGCTTCAGACAGGGGTCTCTCCCATTCTTACCCAGAGATACAAAAAATTGAACATGGGACATTTGGCAGGTAACGCAGATGAGTCACCATTGAGCCACAGCTCTTCTCCAACTTTTTGGACAGTTAGTTAAGCGGGTGGTGCTTCTTTTGCCAGAATACAGCTCTAAAGTCTTACTAAGGTTTTCAAATCTAACCGACCCAGTAAATTGCCCCATCAATCCAGCAATTGTGTAATATGCTCACCCATTATTTTAAAAAGAACAAAAGATAAATCTTCATTAAATATGAGAGATTTCAACCTAAATCCACCAGGGATATTGCCTACTGAACACAATGCATGACGATATGTGTTGGGCAATGCATATTCTGAGTTTTAAAATAAATATAGGCATGGTGTGATGGTTTTACTACAGGGACATCAACTAGAATTTTTAAGATAGAGAATTTGGCCAATATTTGTTTGAGTGTTTGTGTGTAAATAATTTGGGTGGAGGTGTTCTCAGTAAAGGCCTCTCCCTCATTTCTAACAGCTACCTCACCCCAAGCAACACCCCACAATCTAGGTCATAATCCAGCGAAGGGATGATGTTAGATTCCAGCACCCACCATCCCTTGCCACTGGCCATGCTAGATGGGACTGACTGGAGTTGTACACCAACAACATGGGGAAGTGCACAGTGTCCCCATCCCTGATCTGTCCAGTGACATTTTTCAAGAACCTCTGCTCTTCAAAAAATTATTTGCTTCAATGTGATTGTTCCTGAAATGTCCTTGGTTGATGGCATGGCCTTATTTGACACCTGACATTCCTTAAAAGAATTGCATTTACACTTTCGGCAACCTTGGGAGCAAAAATAATTTCCCTTTATTGCAGGAAACAAATTATAACAGTATGAAATATGTCATAGAACATTTCACCCTTTAGGAAAGGTGACAGATTTTTTAGAGTTTCTTGTTACCTATACCATACTTCCATTGTAGCACTTCAGCATTTAGATAATTTTTCAGATGGAGCAATTGGTTGAAAACACAAGCTCTTTTCAGGCACAATTCCACTCTACATGGAAGTGGTGAGCAGCGGTTAGGATTAATGGATAATTTTGATTCAGTTTTAATGTTACTGAGTAGCTGCATAACTTGCACTTTCTGAAACAATATGCAAACCAAAACACAGCCATCCTTTGTCATTTACATTTCTCTAAATTTTAGGGTGCAGTTCTCCAACCAAATGATGTGCCCCAAATTGTGCATATTAAGCATAAAATGTATCTATCTGTGAAAATGGCATGCATACTAAGCCTTATATTGGGGGGAACTGCTTGCAAAAATGAGTATATCAGGCAAAATTGCATACAAAAATGTGTATATCAAGGGAAATTTGCCCTAAAATGCTGGGGAGTTTTCATAAGAACTAGAGCAACACGGGAACAGTAACAGTCAAACGAGACTACTACTTATCAATTAAAAAAGATATTCTTAATTGGAGAGTAGGGTGCTTTGTTTTTTTTTTAAGATAAATCACTCATTGTTATTAAATATTGATAGCTAGGAAGAAATGTGGTAGAATAAAGAAAAGTTAAAGGGGGGAAAAATCAGTTGTAGGTTGTTAGGAGAAACAGACATTAAGTACTGTCATTCTTACTCATCTCTAAGCTTCTGAACTCCCTAAGATCTTAAATATCAGTTTTATGTTAGATGTTTAAAAATAATCTGACTGTAATTTGATGTGCATTATCTTGTGAGCGCAAAAGCCTTCAGTTGGTTTATTTTAAAAAGGGATGTTTACATCCTTTGCATTGTTCTGAATGTCACGTTCAAAGTAATGTGTGATTTCCCGCACCCTAAAGAACATAAATACAAGGAGTAAAGTTGGTTGGTTGGTTGGTTAGATAGATAGATAGATGGATAGATGGAAGCATTGGTACTTCCCAATATTCTGTTCCATCTCTTCCAAATACCTTTTTTTCTTTCTCTATGAAAAATATGAAATATAGATCTTAGAGAGAGTATCAGAATAGTACACACAACCAATGCATGAGAGTGTCAGAGTGAATATATTAAAGTGAATTTTCTTTCTTAGAAAATACAGTTGTTTTGTACAGTGTCATCTTTGACAGGGGTGTAGAACCTTTCTTTTCAGCCTGGGGGCTGTATTGCCTTATGGACAATGCAGTTCTTTAGCCATTTAATGTATACAAAAGTGAATACGCTAGGGTAAAGTATGAATAAAATGTAATGTGAATATAATAATAACAATAACATGCGAAATGTGTTGTATTATGGAAAATTGCTCTGCAAAGTATGCATATTAGGCAAAATTATGTACACACATGTGTGTACATTAGGATAAATGCTGATGAATTTCCATGAGGACTGTTTAAAATATATATAAATAACTTCCAAGAAACTGATGTAGAAATGGGGAGAACTGAGGGGTGGGGAGAGAAACGGAGAGAAAACAAAATTGGCAGATTTGTTCATCCTGATAGCTACCGTGGCTAGAACACATTTCATCAGTTGGTTATAGTCAACAGCAAACTGGGAACACTGCTGGAACAATATGGTTTTCTTCTCTCCTCTGCAGTCGCAGCGCCGAGTTACATTTCACCTGCCGGATGGCTCTCAGGAAAGCTGCAGTGACAGTGGGCTAGGAGACCATGAGCCCAGCAGCACCGCTAGTACAGCACATCCTCTGCCACTTGGTTTCCCGCAAGAGGAGTACTATGAGCAGACATCACCCAACAGTCGGACAGAGGGAGATGGCAATTCAGATCCAGAGTCCAGTAAGTCTGTTGGATCATGGGCATTTCTCACTCTAGGGAATTCATGGGCCCAAAAGCATCCAGTGTATAGTGACAATTTATTCTGATTCAAATAGTATTTGTTTTGTTGCACCTGAAAGGACAAAGGTCATCATTCTGTCCAGGGCTGAAGGGCCTTGTAGGAATATTTTCTGAGCTGCATTTTGAGATTCAGATGACAAACCCATATGGACCAAATTGGCTGTATTTAGGATGCAGCAACCCAGCTCTTGGAGGGAGGCCCTATGTGGAAAAGCAGGATAGAAATCAGGAACAGAAGAGCTGTGGGGTCTAAGCTAATAAGTGCCTTAGAGGATAGTAAACACTGAGCAGTAACTGTCTTTGAGTGCTTCTCTTTTAATTTCAGTGTATGTTTCATTGTTTGGGTAGAATACAAAGATAGGCTTTTCATATGACTGGGCAATTGAAAGGCCTATAAAGAGTTTGCAAAAAGATGAAAAAATGCAGCTGAGGCAGAAATTAATAATGAAATTAAATCACACTTGCTGTTTGCTTCTTAAAGGGCATGCTACTATTTACAGGGTGGGTTTTTTTAGGTTGTCGTATAATTTCAGAGAGAGATATCCAAGCTGGCATTGATCCAGCAAAGCAAATTGTGAGTTTGTAGTTGTTGTTTTTTTAATGTTCATGAACTATTATGGAATAATAATCATACAGTTATAGAATTGGTTTTATTTCTTTGGTTTTGAGCCTGTTATATTTTATATTTGATCTTTTTTTATTGCTGTATGCTGCTTTGGTACCTTTTGGTTGGGAAACGTTTTATAAATCTGCAGATAAATAAATAACCAATCATTAAGGGAGGAAAAACTCACGAGAGGAGACAGCAGCAACAAACATGTTAGTTCCAGCCACACGTTGGAGGGAAGCCTCCAGTGCTCATGTTTCACAACAAGTTCTAAAGTATGCAGGAAGTCTCCATGAGTACAGGAGTGCCACTTCAGAAGAGTGCACAGGTTGGATGGTGACAGAGATAGCTTGTAACCCCGCTCAGATATTTACTTAAAACTTAATGGTCAATCCAGAAAAGGGCTGTGTTTTCGGCTTAAACTGAGATTGGATCAGTTGTTGCCATTTGGGATGCCTTTTTCTGATTCTTTCCCTCAACTTAGGGAGAGGTATGTGTCCCATTTGAAACAGCTGCAATGTCAGTTTGATCCTAATGATATATACTTTGATAAGTAGTGGCACACATCACTACCTCAGGGTTGATGTGGTGATAGATGTGTCTTAGGATGTGAGAAGTTTGCAAGGAGGTTGGACTCACCTATTTTTCTTAGATGACTAATTATCTGACAGCTCAAGTTGAAATCCAATACCAAGAATAATTAGTGTTCTGCAGTGTGGAGATGTATACCCCAACTAATGTGATTTCGACTTCAATAGCTGTGCTTTGACGTATGCAATTGATGTTGTGTCCTCTGATGTTGGTAGTTTTCAACCATGTCTGGGATTCTTTACTGTGATGTAGCTCTTTAGTGATTCTACTCTCACACAAAAAAAATGTTCAGGATGTTCACAATACACCCTCATCAGATGAGTATGATATATGAAATGTTTTCCACAGAAACAAGAACTAGAATCATAGAGCTGTTTTGTGGCAGATATACTTTTTTTCAACTGAATGCTTGAGTGAACTGAACTTGAATGTGGATAATTGAACCTGAGACTGTATACATGCAAATCATCAAACTGTAGCCACTCCTAATTTGCACTGACAGCTGGCAAAATTGGACTATATCCAGCGAGTTAAATTTAACTAGCAACTAGAAAAATAACACAGCTAACTTTCTAGGGTGGTGGTGTGAATGAATGAGAAAGAATTAACTGTATTTTAAAAGTGCAGTACATAGAAAAAAAGAGTTCATGTGAGTTATCAAACATTTAACTTTTACTTTTTTAAAAAAGAGAGACTTAGACAAGTGTTAGTTCTGTATGCATGTTGTACAGAGTTCTTTTATTTATTTTATTGAACAAAATTTCTTTGCTGCTTCATTATAATAAAACTTTCAAACAGTTTATAAAAAATAAAACACAAAAGTTATCAATAAAATGCTGTTAAAAACAGGCATTTAATGATTGAAAATATCATTAAAGTCAACAATATACTAAAAAGAAATGTGTTTTACATGTGCTTCTACCGGGCAGGAGTGTACTTGGTGTCATGAAGTAGACATGAAGTATAGGGTTTGTAGCCAGTTTTGGAATGTTATCATAAATTACTCTGGACAGATTGTAAATGGAGCTTATGTCAGTCACATGGCATTTGGGGAGTTTACACAGTGTTTGTAAAGGGAATCTCCTTGAGCTTTTAATCATTTGGTCTGGCCGCTTACCTAAATTTGCCCTTTGTGGAGTAGTTCAGAGACTTCTGGGCTTCCTGGTTTTTAAGGCTTGTTAGCTTCCCTAAACTGTGATTTCAAAATCAGTGCTTTTCATAGTTCTGTCCAAATAATGATTGGAGCAGAGCAATGGGATTAACAATTTAGTAGAGTTTGTGATTTCTGTCAACCAGATAAACGAAATCTTATCCCTTGTCAAAAAAGACTTTGATATGAAAACGAAAATGACTACATATGCAATATAAAATGGTGGTTCAGACTTGAAAAAGTGGGTGTGCCAGGGCTAATTCTCTATCATCTATCTATCTATCTATCTATCTATCTATCTAATTTTTAATTAACATTTTCCAATATAGAATAATAAAACTGTGTGTACGAAACCATAACATAGCCATAACATAAACAAAAAATGAGCCACAGCTCACCAATAAGGATATATGTTCAGACAGAGAAATAAAGCTGCATCAAATGTTAATGATTTTAAATATAATAATAATGTACTCAAAGTACTCAACTTTTTTTTTTTTTAAATGACATTGAAGTTCTACAACATTTAATCCTTAAGAAACAGTATGTTTTAACCAAGAGGTAGACTCTGTCACTGGGGTATAGAAATATATATATGTTGTGTGTGTTCATATGCACCCATGTTGATGTCCACTTGTAGGTTCCTCCATAACTCTACCGATTTTTCCCATCTTCAAAGTGGTATGCTAATAATTAATTTGCAGAGGGGCAGAGTAATTAATCTTAGCAAGACAGTACTGCATGATTGATCTTCTACCTTTAATCTAATTAGCCTGCACATAGGTGGGAGAATGTAATAGCTGAACACTTTACTATAAGGCTTTGAGAAAAGTCAACCCCTTTTTTGATGACCCGCTGAGACCATTCCCATACATCACTTCTTGGGTAGTCATTAGTTGGATGTTTGAATTAAAAGGTGAGGAAACTGGGGAAGATCAAAAAACCCAGAGTAGGTTGAACATTCTCATTTTAAATGAGTCAGTCCTTTTGTACACTCTTAATAATATATGATTATATCTTGATAGCATCAAATTTGGTTTGGTAGTAGTGGCCATAACAGCCATAGGTGAAAATCAAAGCAGCAAATATTTTAGATGTGCCAAACTTTCATATCATAGAGGAAGATTGAAGAAAAAGTTCTTTGATGTTCACAAAACTTCACAAATGAAGACTGGCACTAAATTAAATTTCACTGTTTGATGCAGCATCCTATGTTTGGTCTACAACAGTTCAGCTCATGCATTGCCCAGGCAGGTGCATTATGTGACCCATAAGAGCAGCAAAATAACTTGTACAATGGAGATGGGATAAAATCAGGCCAAATCTTTATTGAGAGCAGCAGGAAGGGCAAGGGTTGACATGGCATTGGGTCCCAGGATCAGGTCCTCATTCCACAAGCCCCATGTTGATGGAATGGATCCGCTGGGTTTGGATCGCTCCAAACCTGCATGATGGGAGTCAGCCAGTGTTGAATTCTGCCATGGTGCAAGCCAAGCAAGCAAGGTCTCACTGGGGGACCAGGGTGCAGATTCCCACCAGGCAGATACCAAAGACACGCTTGGGGTTGCCGCGGTCATTGCTCCCCTCAGGCCCCTTATAGGGAGCCCTCTATACTATCTTAATCCTGACCAATGCTATTTCCACCCTCGTGCAAACTATGTTCTTCCACCTAACAAAGGAAAGCCATAATTTCACTGAGGGGAAAGTGGAAGAACCCCCCAACCAAGTGCTAAACAGGTTGATTGAAAAAGCAAAAAGGCTATGAGATCCAGAAAAAGCAGCCTTATATAGGCTTTCCCCTCTCTTCTGCTGCAAGAGCTCATGGGACATGAGCCCACCACACAAAGAAGAAACTGGACGAAACCTTGCCCAGTATTTTGCTGCAATCTATGAGTGTCACCAGGCAAAGGGGTCCTGTGCTTATTGGGCACGGAACGGGGCTTACAGTCACAGGTCTGCCAGCTCCCTCAGTTCGCATTCCTTTGCTTATCTTTCAAAGGACATAAAAAGCATTGTGCTGAATCTATCCAAACTCCAGTGTCCTGCTTCTACAGGGGCCACCCAGATGCCTTTGAGAAACACTTCCACACTGAGCCATTCAGCAACTGGCATTCATTGGCACCACTGACCCTGCACATGGTGGTTCCATGGTGGTTTTGTTTGTTTGTTTGTGTTTGTTTTCCCTGCTATTTTAGGGAAGGTGTCGGTGTTGGATTGACAGCCACCACTTTGCTGAAGAGCTCATCCCACAATAGCTAAGACATCAAAAGCTCTGTGTTTCCAGGGATGCCTGAGGAATTTGATCCAGCTATTTACTGGATTTCATGCTTCTCTGGATGTTGTGATGCAGCTCTTGGCAGCTTGCACCCCTATACTTACACCGTATCCCTATTTTCATAATGCACGTGTAAATAATATTTTGAATGAATTTCAAAAATGCAGATTAACATGGAACTGGAATGGAATTACAGGTCACAATATGTGGAAGTGACACGGGCTGGAATAGACAGATCCATAAGTCTAGTAGTGTGTACACATCTGTAGCAGGATACAAAGGAGAAACAAAGCAGATTTCTTTCATTTTATATATCCCTTCCCCACTGCTGTTACTGATGTGAAAAGTGCTGGACATCAGCTGTATAAAGGGAGTCCAAATTGGTGTGCATGTGTTTTCAAGGCAAGCAATGGGGCACTATACTAGCAATAACCCCCAAAAGTCAAAATGGATAGCAACCTAGAGAGAAAGAAGTCATTCTTTAATGTATGAACTTGAAGCTGTTGACAGAGTTCCATTTACGTTTGCAGTTTTGAGGATGAGTTTATCTCGAGGATCTTAAACCCAGTATGGATTAGACTGAGGATTTATCAGAGACAGAGAGAACAGTCTGATCTGAGTGTAGCAATCCCTTATCTTGTCAATTCTGTTTGAAAATGACAAACACATGGAACCTGGTGTGCTTGGCCAATAGAAAGCTGATGTCAGAAGGACTGGAATGCCACTGAGCATGAATGACTATCTTCAGTGTCACAGAATAGGTAGCCCCTTCTCCTCGCAAGAGTCTTCCTTTGCTTCTATTTTTTTTTTTAGTAGGCAGCCCATGCTGTAAAATAAAGTTCACATGACATTTATATTTCTATTATTTATGAGTCAATGAGGCAATCCCTTTTTATGACCTTCTCTATTTCCTCTTACTCTTCCCCCCATCACATTTTCAGACTACTGTATCTTAAGCTCTTTTCTTCTTCTTCTTATCCTTTGGCAATAATAAAATAGGGACTTTAAAAACAGGTTTATTTTATTCCCTTTCCATAATACAAGACAAAATTGCAACCAAGCGGGTAGCCTCTCTCCTCATATTTCCCCCCTGCCCCTCATCAACAGCAGTTCCATCCCATTCTCAAAAAAAAAATAAGGACAGGAAAAGCTATAAACCAGGTGTTGCGATCCTTTGGCCCTCAATATGTTGTCAAACTACAATTTCCATCATCCCCAGCAAGCATGACCATTGATTGGGGTAATGGAAGTTGCAGTTCAGCAACATCTGCAGGGCCAGAGGTTCCTCAAACATGATTAAAATTAGAATTTTTTAAAAAATCGGTTCCTAATTTTCTCACTGGGCATCCTAACACGACAATTCAACCCTGGTTAGGCAGCATCGGATCGTTACAGAGCATCAGAGCTGGCACAGCAATTGGGTCTAAATTGGCCTGATGCCATCAAGTGGCAGAACTGAGTTTGGTTCCAAGAAGCTTAATAGTAGTAGTAGTAGTAGTAGTAGTAGTAGTAGTAGTAACAACAATAATTTATTTATACCCTGCCCATCTGGCTGGGTTTCCCCAGCCACTCTGGGTGGCTTCCAACAGAATGTTAAAATACAATAATCTATTAAACATTAAAAGCTTCCCTAAACAGGGCTGCTTTCAGATGTCTCCTAAAAGTCTGGTAGTTGGTTTCCTCTTTGACATCTGGTAGGAGGGTGTTCCACATGGCGGGTGCCACTACCGAGAAGGCCCTCTGCCTGGTTCCCTGTAACACTCATGGTTCTCCAGCTTTTCCCACATTTTATGATCACAGGTGTAGATTAGGCTGGGACGTTCAGGTCACCCAGTGAACTTCATTTCTGGGTGTGGATTTCTACCTGCTTCTTCACTCTCTTAGTCCAATACTCTTCATCTGACTACACATGATTATCATCTTCTTATTTGTATCTGCTGATCAGAATAAAGAAATAGACTCAAAGGCTGGACTGAGGTAGGGCCTCTTTGTTCAAGATTAAACCCATAAAATCCCCTGCAGAAGGAAAACGCTATTGATGTCAGTGCAAACCTCAACCTGAAAGAAACTGCAGCTACTAAGGTGCTAAGCCCTGTCTGCAGGAAGTGGCAGCATGGCTGTCCAGCCTGACTCCCATTCCCAGGCCACCAGAGGCGTAGCAAGGGGGGGCGGGGTGGGCCACCCCGGGCAATGCCCTGCTGGGGGTGACACTTCGGGCAGTGGCCCCGCCCCCTGGGCTTTTTAAAAAAAGTTTTTTATTTTTAGGCTATTTTTGGCACTGCTGGGGTGGAGCCACAAGGGCGGCCAGCGAGGAGGGGTATCACCCCCCCCTCGCTGGCCGCCCCAGCGGCTCGGCCCCAGCAGCGCCGAAAATAGTCCCCCCTTCCAGTGGCTTTTTTCACCACGGCATGGAGGCAAGGGGTGGGCCAGTGAGGAGGGGTGCCACCCCCCCCCCCGCTGGCCCACCCCTTGCCTCTATGCCAAACTCCGCCGCTGGCTGGCTTGTGGAGCTGGGGCATGGAGAGGGGCGGGCCAGCGAGGAAGGATGACACCTCTCCTCGCTGGCCCGCCCCTCTCCCTGCCCCGACTTGCACTCTGCCGAGGGAGCCCGAGCGGCGGCTTCAGGTGTCTCTGCGGGCTGCAGAGACTCCTGAAGTCGCCGCCCTGCACCCTTTCATGCGGTATCTGCTCGCGCAGGCATGAGCAGCCGCGGCACGAAGGGGTGCCACCGCCGGGTGGCGGCTTTGGGAGTCTTTGCAGCCCGCAGAGACTCCCGAAGCCACCACCCGGCACCACTTTGTGTGGCGGCTACTCGCGCAGGCACGAGCAGCCGTGGCACGAAGGGGTGCCACCACCGGGTGTCGGTTTCGGGATTCTCCTGAAGCCACCGCCTGGCACCCCCGGGGGCGGAGTGTTGTGGCGTGTGCGTGTGTCATGACGTCATGACGCACGCACACGCCTTTTGGCTTCCCGCCCCAGGCAGCCAAGGGGCTAGAAACGCCCCTGCAGGCCACACCATGAAACTGAGTAGGAAGGCCTATGCTGCTCTACCACCCCCTGAGACCCCATAGCTTCAGGATGATGAAGCAGTTTAGCCCCAAAAGCAGGCCCTATTCAACCCCCAGAGCCCCAGAATCCAGAAAGTAAGCATCACAGTCAGCTCATAACCCAGACTAGGATGACCTGGCTGAAACATAATTTATTTATTTTTATTTTATTTCATATAATTTATGCACTGATTGATTGTAAAAAAACAAAACAAAACCTCAAAGTGGTTTACAGAAAAATAAAACAAGGAAATCGAGGGAAGTCCACAACCCTACTTTAAAACACATAAAAGTTAAAATAATAAAACAGATTAATTTTACGTCAGCTTCCTAAGCATCTGGGCAGGCTTGTCAAGACAGGAATGTTTTTTAGCAAGCAATGAAAATAATGCAATGAAGGCACCTGCTTGATCTCAATAGGCATCAAGTTCCAAAGTGCAGGTGTTGCCACACAAAATGATTGAGTTCTTCCAGCTGCAGAATGGGTATTATGTGGCTATTGCCAATTCCACCAATCAAAGTGGTTGAATGGGCACATGTAGGGAAACTTAACACCCAAAGTGACTGAATCAAAGACCAGATTAACCTGGTTAACAATACAACAGATGGTTGTATTTTTAGGGAACTGCAAGTCATGGGGTCATGGCACGCAATATTATGCTTTGTATCCACACTTTACCTAGTAAGTGCATTTTTGTGCAAACTGTTTAACTGGAGAACCATAGGTGTAGCCAGGATTTCTTTTTTTTGGGGGGGTGTGTTATGGGAGGGGCAGAACCTCAGTTTGCTATGTATTTTTATTGATTGTTATTGATTGTGGGGCAGTTGCCAATCCTTGTCTCTCCGCATGTGGAGAACTGACTTGCTTGCAACATTTGGAGAAATGCAATTTTCAAAGGATATCTCTGTGTTGGTTTGTATGTTGGTCCGATAAGTAAAAAGTATGTAGTTTTTCATTAACATGCCAACACAATCTAATCTCTCCCTATCCCTACTTGAAGCCAACTAATTATGTTATGAATCATATCAAAATATTCATTTTTTGGATGGTTTGCACCAGACTGATTATTTTGACCAATTAGTCCTTTCACACAAAATGTGAATGGGAGAGGCAAGGAAGTTTCTCTGAGATCCTTTCAGGAATAAATGGGCATGAGTGTTAGCAACACACACCACTTTAAAAATCTTGGGCATTGCAAGTGGATGAATAACAATACAAATTAGCCACCTATAAATGCACCTCCTCAATCAAACACATTTGATTGGGATTTATTCTTCAGAGACCTTGGAAGAAACACACACAGCAAGCTTATTTACTTCCCACATTTACAGGATGGGTCAGGGCTGAAGTCATTGGCAATGTGATTAATGGAAAGCTCACCCTTTGGCTGCTGGCATTGTGTATTCAAGTGCAAGCTGTATTCTGCTTGAGTTCAATTTTTGATGCTCTCTGACCCTTACTCCGCCATAAATAATCAGATGTATTCATCAGATGACAGCAGAGGATTGGATGTGCTGTACCAAGGAGAAGAAAATATTATATCCTTGTACTATCTGGTGACCTGATCCTATAGAGATCCAGATCTACTCAGGCATTCTCACTCATGTGATTCTAATCAGTCTACTGTGAGAACTGGACTAGATTGACTACTGACCTGATTCAGCAAAATCCAATCCAAAAATGTGTATAGCAGCCAAAACTGCATACAAAAAGAAATTGTATTGGGAGAAATTATCACCAGAATGATGGGAAATTTTCATAGTGACTCTAAAAAAAAAAAATCATCATAAAAGCTGGGGTAATGTTCAGAACCGAACTCAGAACTGGAAAAACAAGAAATGGGGAGAAACAGAAATTGACACACTTATCTACCACTAGTCCCTTAACGTAAGTTTCCATATCATATGGGAACCTAAGTAAAATTCACTTCAGACATGAAGTCCCCCATGCAGGGGTGAGCAATCAAGAACATGATGCAGTGGGAAGGCGTGGTGAGTGTGTTTTGCTTCCCCACTACATGCAAAATGGAACCTCGTGAGAGGAAATATCTGAACTGGGCACATGAATGATTAAAGTATGGTAAAAAAATTGGGAGGTCCCGTCTTGTCTTTCGCCTCTGGCACCAGAAAGTATTGGCCCAAACATTCTTGAAAACCCAAGGACATGAAAACATTCCCTTCTTTGAAAGAGAAGTCTGTCCCCATTCCACACATCCTTTAAGTTCTAGACGTAAGAGGGAGAGAAATGGATCTTCACAATAATAAAGGTTATGTCAAAGAAATAGCTTCATATAGGAAGGAAGTGGGGAAAAATAGTTGTCTGCTTCTTTTCTTTTAGCATGATATATAAGGGTCAACCTCCGCTTGTTATAGATTTCCCGTAGTGCCGCACGATAAATACTTCTTCCTCTGAAGCTAATAACAATTTCTTCCTTATTTTCTTTCTCCACCACCCCCAGGGCACCAGCTATTATTTCCCAAGGACCCGTGAGACTAGTAGCACGATCTCAGAGTGGCTATGCAATTTAATCTTGTCCAATACAAATTACCATGGGGCAAAATGCTCTTTCAGAACTGTGGGAGGCTTGAAATTATGTAAATGTAACCTAATGTTCCTCAGTCTTCAGAGAGCTGATTTCTGTTACAGGGAGAAAGGGGAATCCCACAGCATGGTGTGAAAGGCCACAGGTAGCTTGCGAAAGGTTGGCGGGTCTAAGTATGGTAAGTGCCTGTGTAGGATAATGCCTAGGAATGCCCCTGTACACCAATTTGAGTTCCACCGTGAAAGAAAGGCAGTTATAGTATTATTGTCATTTCCTCCCTGGTGACTCTCATGAGGACAGTGAGTGGGAGAAAAGACATCCAAGTGGGAGGCCCTCCCATTGACACTCTCCTTTCAGAAGTCTTGCAGACCTCCTCTTCCTTGGCTCAGAGCAGCAGAAAGGCTTAACAAATGCCGGGGGGTGGGGGTTTGCTCTGCTGGGAGTGGGGAGGAGTTCTTTGGCAGAAAGTGAGCTGTGATGGGAGGAAGCAGGGCCAGTGCTAGGGTTTTTTGTGCCCTAGGCGAGATCACCTTCTGGCGCCCCCCCCCCACCAATCCCTAGCACCGGCTCTGCGAAGAAACCCAATTTCGGGCTGCTCCCCCCTCCCCCACCACTCTGCCACTGGCAGAGCGGCACCGGGCAGGGGGCGGGGGGCAGGCTGGCCAGCGCCCCCTCCATTTTGGCACCTGCCTACTTTGCCTAAATGGACGCACCGGTCCTGGGAGGAAGAAAGCTAGGCATTGTCCCTGCGGCAATTGTGGCACCTCAAATCCATTCCTTAAGTATCTCTTGTGTGTTTTCTTGGAAAGACACCACAATTAAAATGGAGCGGTTGCTCTTAAGCATCCACTTTTTTGCAGAGGCAGCCACCTAAGTGTTTGGGGAATGTACTTCCCATCATTGGCCACGCTAGCCCGGGCAGATGGTAGTTGGAGTCCAATAAGATCTGAAGGGCAGATACCCCTAGTCAATTGTCATACCTATTTTTATTCTGCTTCAGATAACAAAGGTACCCAAGAGCCTCTGCTCCAGGTCTTGCAAGCAAAGGGGACAATTTAGAAAATACTTGAGGGGATGTATAAAGGATGGAGCATTGCACTTTCAAATGGAACTGGATGATTGGTCAAATGTACTTGACCAATCCTGTTGCAAGTTGGTTGGTCTCCTGGGATAAAAGCTGGTGTTAACGTTCCTTACAGATTGCCCTGTCGGTAAAGCACTGGAAAAGCTTAATCAGCTAAGCTCAAACTGATTACTATAAAGTAAATGACTTCTACAGTACAGCTGTAAGAAGCGGAACAGAAGTCTTGAAAATTTGTCAACTACTTAATGGAGCAAGTTGTCTTCTCAGAAATATTCTTGGCATTGTGTTTGAATAGGCAAACTGCAAGCCAGCATGCATCACTTAGAAAATAAAGTTGTAAATGCCAGATTCTTTTTGTACATTTTTTTGCCATATTGCTCTCACCACCTGCTTATTTTCAAGTCCATCTTTGCTTTTCTTCCCACATCTTATTCAAGATGTCTATATCCTCCTCCTCCTCCTCCTCCAGTTCTACATTTATCTGACTGTCTCTGAAACCCTGCCTACCTTATCCTTCCTGTCTGCACCTTCATTTGTCCTTGCAATAATCTATTTGTACAGAGAAAGCATTCACACATAAAGCAATGATCACTTTTTCCGAAAGAGTACTTTGAAATAATTGATTGTGCCATGCTCCAGAACTGGAATGTTTACTTAGATTGGAATAATTGAAGGTCAATTTAATCATCCTGATCCAGATTTTGTGTGTGTGTGTGTGTGCATGTGTGCGCGCGCATGCATGTGTCTGTGTAGATGTTTTTATAATGGAGGAGAATCTATATAAGTGAAAGAGAAATATTTTTTTCTCAAACTTTTTTCCTCCAAAGTTTCCAGAAACTCAGCTATAAAGCTGCAAATGAAAAGTTTTATGTGTGTTTTAAGTGGAATATACAATGTAGCACTAGATGGCGATGGTGAGCCTTATGGAAAATTCAGTGTATTTTTTAAAAATGCTTTTTTTTTAAAGTGTTTTCAAAACAGTTTTCATATGTGTGTAGATTTCACCCAGGACAATGCACAAAAGCTGCTACTGTTAAAAATAATACTGAAAAGCAAAACCATCAACTTGAGAATTTAATGAATGGTGCAGGTGAGTGATTAGGTTGAGATCCAAGTTGTGCTGCATTTTGTCTCATTCCTTTGTTCCTTCCTTGAACAGTATCCTCCCATATTATGACATGAACTGATTTTGAGACTGCCCACATTTCAAAAGCCGTCTTTTACTGGGTTGGCTGTCTGATAACTTGATAAATCCCAAGTGTGGAAATTGTTCAAGGTTTTGGAACATGGATGGACAATGGATCTGGAAATAAGAGGATATATCATGCCATTAAAACTGTTGGCAGAAATTAATTATTGCTATTGAAAAGTATTCCAGACAAGGCAACAGTGGTACCTCGGGTTACAAACACTTCAGTTTACAGAATCCGCTAACCCAGAAGTAGTACTTTGAGTACTTCGAGTTAAGAACTTTGCCCCAGAATGAGAACAGAAATTGCACGGCGGTATTGTGATGGCAGCGGGAGGCCCCATTAGCCAGGGCCATCTTAAGCATATGCGGCGTTGGGATGCAAACATCCACCTGACCCCCCCCCCCGTTGCCCAGATTTGTTGACCTTTTTTGGTTGTTGAGTTGTTGACCTATTTTTAGGGCAGGTGGCTGAGCGGAGCCGGGTATCTCATGTGAGCTGTGTGCACTGGGTGGGCCTCTCCACTGCCAGCCAATCCCAGGTGTGCAGGAGGGTGGAGCCGGCCGGCTGCCTCAGCGCCTCACTCACCCGTAGCACAAGAGCTGTGGTGCTCTGACGGGCTCAGCTCCGCTCAGCAGTGGCTGTCGGCTCTTCCCAATCCCCAGACTCCAAATCTTGGCCCCAGACTCTCAGCCTGGCACCCCTGACAGCCTGATGCCCGGATGCCCTGCACCCCTAGTGCCTATGGGTAAGACGGCCCTGCCATTAGCTAAAGTGGTACCTCAGGTTAAGAATGGTTTCAGGTTAAGAATGGACCTCCGGAACGAATTAAGTTCATAACTAGAGGTACCACAGTATAAGGCAAGAAAAGAAAAGAAAAGAAAAGGCAAGAAAAGAAAAGAAGTTAATGTGCACTGAGCCAAACTCCACTCCAGGATTTCTCAGACCTCAGCTATAACTGCCAGAAACAAGAATATAAGATGCTGTCCTTTTGCAACCCTTCACCTATTTCACCATGCCTTAAGATCAGAAATAAAAGTCCTTCTTTTGTGCCAAATGTACTTTGCCAAAAACATACCCTGCAGTTTTAAGCCATTCTCCATCAATTAATGGGAAAGCAAATATTCCATAATTAGCAAAAGGAAAAGAAACTTTCAGTGAAATTATCATCAGTAAGGTTCAGGGTCTTTGTCATGCTTACCTAAATTTTGAGGGGCTAGTATGTGAGAGTGCTCCCCCCCCATTGTACAAATTGTATGAGCCATAGTCTGCACTCTGCAGCCTTCCTGGGTGTCAATGTATGAATCAAAGCATAGAGCAATGGTGGGGAATCTTTCTGTGTCAGTGGCTCATGCTGACCTGCAATTTTATTTTACCCAAACAATGCCCACCTTTGCATCAGCTGATGTTCAGGATTTGAGGGTTCAATCCAGCTAAGGTCTGCTTTGCCAGCATGTTCCTTACAAAGCATATCCCTGCTGCCAGCATGATTCAACTCTCCACTCACTGTTGTTGTTGTTGTTGTTCAGTCGTTCAGTCATGTCCGACTCTTCGTGACCCCATGGACCAGAGCACGCCAGGCACCCCATCCTCCACTGCCTCCCGCAGTTTGGCCAAACTCATGCCAGTCGCTTCGAGAACACTGTCCAACCATCTCATCCTCTGTCGTCCCCTTCTCCTTGTGCCCTCCATCTTTCCCAACACCAGGGTCTTTTCCAGGGAGTCTTCTCTTCTCATGAGGTTCCACTCACTAGCAAAGGCTTAAAGAGCAGCACCGAGCTTTCAAACAGCCTCACCCTGATCTTTGAAATCCTGGCAATCAAGAGCCTCAAAGGGCAGCAATGCCTGATTGTCACTGACATGTCAGGTGATTGACAACCCAGCATAGGGGAAGATATCATTAGGTTGCATGGAGCATTATTTTTTTATATATCAGGAAGTAGAGGCAGCTGGAGAGGCTGCAGATTGTTGGAAACTTGTGCTGGAAAGTAACACACGCCCAAGCTACCTTTGGCTACTGCACAAGGATAAGGAAAACTCAAATCCTGGTGCCCACTGAAATGCCAGTGACATTCTAAATAATTTAGTGCTCTGCAAATGGAGCAGATAAAGGAAGCTGCTTTCATATGACAAAACTTTTCAGAAACTGAAGGGCAGATATTGTCATAGCACTATTGCCCATTTAGGCTATTGAGCAGCAGGAGGGGGACTTTCCCCCAGTGGCTCAATCTTTCTGGAAATAGCTGAGAATTGTTGAGCCCCCATCTTTATAGGCATTAAGGAGAACCCTGAAGGCTCATTTGTTTTCACCGGCATTCTCCTAAGTTTATATTTCTAACGTCGTTTAGGTGGATGCCTATTTATTTATTGTAGGGAGACAGTGTGCATTGGTAGTTTATATTCATTTATTTGCAGTTACTTTAATAGTAGTCATATTGCATTATATTATTTAAGCCACCTGGGAGGAATTTCCCCTCTTAAAGGTAACCTGGGGGGGGGGAGAAATAAAAGTAGTGATCTAAGGCCATAACCTTCTGAAGATAGAGAACCTTGCCTTTCTCACCTTTTGAGGAAAGTATGCACTGTACCAAAATCCCTAATTTTTACTGTATAACTATATGAAACTATCTTTTGCATAACGAGGCAGTGACCATTCCACCCCCCAGGGACCACCTGAAAGGAATAAAGACTCGTCACAGCGTGTTATGGAATTAAAATTTGGCCACAACTTTATTAAACTTTCAAATGTAGAAAGACCTTGGCTTAGGCATTGGGCGTATAACCCTCCCAGCCCCCCAGCTGGGGGAACTGGGGCTCCTCTGGGTGAATGGGATATGGGGGTGCCCTACACAACGCATGTATACACAGGCAGCCCACCCCATATCCCCGCACGCCGGGTAGTTCACTGACAACCTTTCAGTGTATGGCCAGTGACACCCATATTACGACCCCCTTAAGAGGGGACCCTGGAATCGCCGCCGCGGGGGGAGGGTGAGTCACCACTTCACACACACACCCCATTTTAGGGAAGAAAAGACTAAAGGATTCCGCCCAAGGCTTTAAACCGCCAAAGTTGTAATGAATTGCTACAGGGAAGACAAAACTTGCCAATGCATGAAAATTTCTTCACGGTTCTACAACAGCAACCACTCAAAAGAATGTAGCAGTGCCCGCTAAACAGGAAGAAAAAGGTTAACCTGAAAACAAGAAACATTAAACAAAGGGAGGGGTGGGTGAAGCTCACTGCCAGGCTGCTGCCTGGCTGATGCCAACTCCACCCCCTAATTATGCAACTGGCCCCACCTCCCAGCAGTGTAATTTGACTTAACTGAGGCTGGGTGTGACCCTCCAAAGAATAACACTGAGAGGCAGGCCAGCCCATACAACTGGTAAGTTCCCCGGGGTCCGAAGCACTGCGTGTGATCCCACAAAAGGCACCCACGGTGTAAAGTGTGAGTGCTCAATACTGCATCAGACCATAGCTCTAAGCTGCCCAGTATTGTCTACTTGCAGAGCAGGGATGGGAAACTTTAGCCTTCCATATGTTGCTGAATGAAAATTCCAATCAGCCCCAAGCAAGCTTGGTAAATTGGGATGATAGGAGTTATATTTCAGCAGCATCTGAACGGGCAAAGTTCCCCACACCTGTGGCAGAGATCTCCATCACATTTGCCTGGGATTCTTTAACTGGAGATGCTGGAATTGACCCTGGGACCTTCTGTATGCAAAGCATGTGCTCTACCACTGAGCAGCCTCTTCCTCACCCTGGCCAGTGTAGATGACTGCAGTTCACATATACAAGTGTATCCAAAATCAAGTACAGTGGTACCTCTGGTTATGTACTTAATTCGTTCTGGAGGTCTGTTCTTAACCTGAAGCACCACTTTAGCTAATGGGACCCCCCATTGCTGCTGCACCGCCAGGGCACGATTTCTGTTCTTATCCTGAAGCAAAGTTCTTAACCTGAAGCGTTATTTCTGGGTTAGCGGAGTATGTAACCTGAAGCGTCTGTAACCCGAGGTACCACTGTAATCCAAATGCACCGTAAATTGAAAAGGAACATATTTTTCATTGATATATCCTTGCTTAAAATCATGACTTTGAATTTGCTTCTAATGATATTAAAGGTGCAGTAGTTTTACTCCCAGAAACGCATTTATTTATTTATTTATTTATTTATTGTCAACTGGGATGAAAATCAGCACAATGCCTTTTAGGATCAGGGGCAAGGGGATTTTAGATAAAGAGCAGTGGTGCTTATGAAAATCAAATGAGATGAGTCAAGGCAGGAAAAGGACAGATAGAGTAAATGGATTTTTTTTCCCCAGAGAGAGATATTGATGGATGCTTCTAGGGTTATGCATGCCACTTAGCAGCAAATATAGTGTGAGCTGGGAAGGGAGAGAAATCTGCAAATAAACAGGGAGGTGTAAAAGATAATCAAGGGTGAGAGGCATGTGTTGGTAATAAAATGGAAAGGACAAAAATAGTCTAAAGTAGCAGCTATGGAAATAAATCAGAGAACGTAGATGCAAAAGGTGTATATTGTCTAAGACTGTGTGGGAATAAATTGTTCCTTGGAAACTCCATATTGGCAAAAGAGACAGCAGGCCATGGCTAGGCATGCTTTATAGACAGAGCAGACAGTTGCAACACAAATGATGGAACTATTTGCCCTCAGTGTTTGCAGGAGAAGATGGTATGACATGACTAAATTTGTAGGGTGAAGGGAACTGCACCTGCCAAACGATAACAAGCCTTGCCAAAGCAGTGGTGATGGCTGTGGCCAGATGAAATTAATCCTACTGCTCTAGAGAGCATGTCAAGATATGGGAAAACAAGAAGCACAAAAATGTAAAACATCTATGTAGGGGAAAGCTATAGTGTAAATAGGTTTGGGCAAATCTGTCATTTTGGCTTCTTTCAGTTTCTAGTTTTCCAGTCTTAAATTCATTTATCCACCTTCCCACACAAATTTGTATGTTTAAAATGTCCCCTTGAAAATTCATCAGCATTATAGTGCCCATTTTTCCTAATATACACAATTTTGCATGGATTTTTTTCCTAATATAAACATTTTTTTTGCAAAGACAGTTCCCCAAATATAATGCATGTTTGTTTGTTATTTTCACTAATATATGCATTCATATGCACACTTCATCCTAGCATATGTATTCTTTTACACATCACTCAACCTAAGAATTGCATCCCAAAATTAAGAAAAATGGTGGCTTGTTTTTGAAGCTGAGAATTGGATAAGTGCACCTGAAAATGCTAACTGAATTTAATCCCCACCCCACCCCTAAAACTAAGTAAACATAAAAGAGACAAAAAAGAATGAACACCAGCACATATAATACAATATTACATATAACCCCCAATCTTAATTTGAGAGAGAGAGAGAGAGAGAGAGAGAGAGAGAGAGAATCCCTATCCTCATCTCCAAAGGAGATTGACACCCCCTGCATCCCCCCCCAGAAAAAGCTGTGTGTGTGTGTGTGTGTGTGTGTACACACAGTATAATTTACTCATATTCCCTGACACTTTAATAATACTAATCTCAGGAAAATAGGAGGACCTATACTGTAAAAGGCAATGAAAGTGATGGAACATAACAATATGGGAAGGAAAGACCAAATGTCCACATGCATTTACACTATTTTTAGCTTATCAATCCTTTTAATTATTTTTTTTATTTTTTTAAGTTGCTGGGTTGTTGTTTTTAAATTGTTTTTACTGATCCTTTTATTGTTTTGTTCTATTAGTAAACTGCTTTGAGGTTGTTGATTTTTTTACAACCAAGCAGTGTAGAAATCTTGTGAGAATAAATAAACAATATTACCTATCCCAGATTTGAATGGTGCCTTCCTGAAGCTGTGTTTGGGTTAAGTAGAACCAAATGCTTGAGCTAGGAATTCCATGCCAAAGTTTGCTTGGAGTCACAGGTTTTGTCAGTGCAGTTGCTTTGATTTCACGACTGTAGTGAAGGAGAGTAAAACAAGGCAATAAATTTCATTACCTCCAAGCCTCTTGCAAGTCTGATGCATTGTGTTGTGATGTGCCCTGAGAACACAGTGTAGGTGTGAAGCTAATATACCTAGGTAGCAAGGCAAAAATCTATGCTTTAGATAAAGTTTTGCTTCTCATCAATTTGCATGTGCAAAAAAGGGGAGATGTAAAATCATGTGATTAAAAAAAAAATGAGAAGAGGTGGGAGGGTCCCTTCTTACCTTGTAGAAAATGACAAGATTCAAAAAGTTACCTGAGATCCTAAGCTGTTGGCAGTCATGTATCTAAATGTGATCCCATCTTGAGTTTCTTGGGGAAAAAATAAGATAAAATAAAATAGAAACAGAGTGGGGCAATCACATAGAAGATATCATTATCACTATGCCAGTGTGGTGTAGTGGTTAAGAGCGGTAGACTCGTAATCTGGTGAACCGGGTTCACGTCTCAGCTCCTCCACATGCAGCAGCTGGGTGACCTTGGGCTAGTCACACTTCTCTGAAGTCTCTCAGCCCCACTCACCTCACAGAGTGTTTGTTGTGGGGGAGGAAGGGAAAGGAGAATGTTAGCCGCTTTGAGACTCCTTCTTATTTCCAGTTCTAGACAGGCACGTGTTCTCCCCCCAACTTCAAACATCTGTCCATGGTCATGTGGTCTAGAAGCATGTTCTTTGGGTTAAATCCCAATTAAGTTCTTGAATAATTCATATTATGACTTTGGAGAAGATATCTGCACTTAAAGGCTTGTAGAAGATGAACAGAATTAATCACAGAAAGAAAAAGAGACAATAAAATCACGGCCTGAATCACCCTATTGTAATCCAAGAAGTCACATCATAGGTAATGAAATTAGCAATGATTTATTTAAAAGTTACAAGGCAACAACTCCATTTTCTATTTTCTTCACAACATCCCATTTATAAATTAATGCATTTTTTGATCAATGAAAATTGTTTTAAAGTATTTTTATTTTTAACCTTGAGGTTAACAGACAAAACTCTGCATAACTACAATGCTGAATGTGAGTTTTGGCTTCTGCTGGCGCTGATTCATTCTGAGTCATTGTGTAATAAAGCTGGTGTTATCATTGCACGAGCGTCCTTGTGGTTAGATTTTTTTTTTTTTTGCAATTTTCAGAAATTGCTTTAGGTCAAATGAAAAACTCTTGGTTCTGTTCTCATTTTCATTTCCTTAGCTTCTATTAGACTCTGCAGGGTGGTATCAACAACAAAATAGGTCAGAGATGCAAATCACATCCAGGGAAAACAGTGTCATTATCACTGTCACCATCTTTGTTGGATTCTTACAGATCCACCTTGACCTCTTCATGTTTTAATTATTGTTGTTATTATTAATAATATTTTATTGTATAGGCCACCTAATATCTGTACAGACCACTTAGTAAGAGGTGTACATGCATAGATCTATTCATATACACACCTTGCCCAAGGGAATCATTCTGAGTCACCATAGGAAATTAAAGTGGTGTCGTCACCAGTGAATTTGTATTTATTTATATATTTCCATCCCATCTCCCTTTATTAATCATTTCCTATGAAACATCTCAACATGATTTAGCAACAAGGAACATCAAAAATGAAAACCCATATAAGCCAATTTCATACACAAAAACAGCTACAATTATTTCATGTATGAAACTGGTTGCAAATCCAGTGCAGACCAGGACAGTTCAGTTGTGGTGGTGGTGGGGACGACGACTATTCAAATGATCCAAATTATATATACAACTTCACTTCCAAACCAATTGCATTTTCTTTTTTTAAAAAAAATGTTGGTCATTGGAAGTTGGTATTTAATGTGGGGGCACTTTCATCCTCTTTATTTCTGGTTCTTGGCACTTGGAGAGGGAAAGGTTGGGCCGTTGTGTTGTAATGTGCAGAATCTGTTTAATTCTTAATGTGTCCATGAAGTTCCATATGACTTTTATTATGGAGTCCCTTGTCAAAACCCCATCAGTTTACCTGCATAAATGAATAATGATGACCTGTTACAATGTATCATCAACTCTTCTCTGATACATTATTAAACATTTGCACTTTCCTGATGGAAATTTCTTGAGTGACAAAGCATTTGAGCAAGGAGGGTTTTTTTTAATCTTCGGAGTTTGCAAACTAATCATGTTGGATCAATGAATTCTCACTTCATTAGCAGGAATACGTCTTTCAGTGTTAGAGCCTTTATGAGCTTGTTGATTGGGGTTGCCAATGATTTTGCTGACCACTGTAATGAAATTTCTTTCTTGATTCGTTTTGGTTGCCGAAGTCTAAGCTTAATGAGTGCAACTTTTCTTTGCAAGAATAGTTAATGTAGGAAGAGGTAATGAATGTTCTTCCATGGACTTGGGATCTCACTGGGAGCAATTAATTCTCTGTTTATACAACAGAGTAGTAGAAACATGCAGTTTTATTTTGTTTTTGAGATGTTGCGAGAATAATCTATCAACAGGGCAGGAACAGACACAAATAAACCGAAAGAGCTGGGTCAGACAGAGAGACATGCTGTTTTCTGTAACAAAACACTAAAAAGTATATTCCCATTTTTGCCCTGGCTATGTACCTAAAGAACCATAGTCCACAAACTGTTTTACTTCTGAGAGAAACAACATTTTTGTATTGATTGTTGTTAGGATGAAAATCCAGATACCTTTGACTCCTTTCTATAAATCTCCTTTTGACTTCCAGCTGCCACCTATTTGTTCCATCTCCAGCTGAGAAAATAATGAGTAATGCTTCTCTGAGCTTTGGATCCCCAGATCTGTGATTAGAAAGGCATGTTTATTTGGTATTTGTCTATCACCACATTGGACAAGAGCCTCATGAATCAAGTGCTGATTTCTTACATGTTCGAATCATGTAGACAGTTCAATTCAGGATACAAAAGTCACAAACCAGATGACCCCAGAGAGCCACATCAATTCCATTACTAGCTATATAACCTCTAGGTTTGGTTGCTATAGTCCCTCATTCTAGGGAAATGAAATTAAATAATTAATTGTGGTTTTGTCTTAGGGCTCATCCACAGTTCTGCTTGTCCCATGCCTATAAAGCATGGGTCCAAGTGGTTTTCTGCTTGACCCACACTTTCTAGGCATGGGTCTGAACGGTTTCCTCCTTCTCTCCTTTCCCATGGAAAACCTGCTCTTTAATGCTAAAGTAGATCAAACATTCTGGAGAAACCCCCAATTGCATATTGCTCTGATTGACTACTAAAGAACTTTTTTTTTTCTGCGGTAAGGCAGTAGGACAAGAGCCCCTAGCCTCCTGTGTAGGCTGTGTTGACATCCAGAAGGAATCAGGAGGCCAGCTGGCTAGCCCCCAGCTGTATCAAGCCCTCCCAGCCGAACTGCCGGGCAATCTCCAATCTCTGGTTCAACATAAATAGCGACTCAGGCTTTAGAAACCTGAGCACACTCTATCAGCAGAATGCACTGCGCAGACAGAAGTGGCACGAGAGGCTTGTGTGAGCATATTTACAAGCAGTTTATTATTGAGCATAAATCAAGACAGATAAAGACATGGTGTCTCTCTTTCGTCTCCTCAGAGAGAGAATCAAAAGCATAAGCTATACACAACGGAAGTTCCCAGCAATCTCTGTGCTGCGTGTAAACAGACATGTGACACACAAAAGCTCCATGTCTGCAACTTAAGGTGGAATGGAATCTCATCAGACTGCAAACTCTACCCAGGCCCTACTTTCTCTGCTCCTATCCATCTTCAGCCTCTCCATCCATTGCATATACTTCCTCCTGATATACTGCATAAGCATAAGTAGCCTACAATCTGTGAATGGTTCAAAATATACATTAACAGCAGCAGTGTGCAAAATGGCAAGCTGTACACAGCATGACACCCTAGCATTCATGCACATGTTTTTATCTATGTGTGCACAAGAGATATCTACCCATCCATTCTTTAGATTTAACATTTTGCAGATCCCGAGTACTAAATCCTTAAGAATGGCAACACTACCATTTGTGCTACCATCATTTTAAGAAGGTAATAAAGGGACATAATAGGGACGATGATTTAACAGGGTCAGTGACCAGACAAAATGGATGTGCATTTATTTTGGAATTAATGAAAAACAGGGCCAATCAGCTGAATGGATTACTTGCAGCGTCTAGAAAAGGGGTAGGTTTTCAGGACCACTTTCATCACCTCCCACTGGCAATAGTATTCAGAAAACCTCAAAATTTATTAGGGATAGGCCATTGGTAGCATTGGATCTACTTGATCAAAAGCCATATAAATCTTCCAAGGAACCTGATCTCTGGTCCTTGAAGCTATACCAGCCTAGTGTAAAAAAAGGGGGGGCTTTCTCTTTTACCAGCACCAACTAGTCTTAGGATTGCTCTGTGAGTCTACCTGTTCCCCGCTCTTGCTTCCTCTACCCACAACCCTATGCATGCTCTGAACTTCGCATCTCCTTGAAAGACAACACTTTCTCTAAATGTGCTGCAGCATTTGATTGAAATTATGGTTTAGATGAAGAGTTGTCTTTCAAGGAGAGGTATAATTAAAGCACATACAGATATCTGAGAGCAAATAAGCAAACACACATATACAAAGTGGTTTGGTGCAAGAAAAGGAGAAAGAAGAAAACAATAAGTGGGGGGATTTTCTCCTAAGGCCCAACTTATTTACATCCACAATCTAATTTCCCTCTCAACACAAACTGAACATTGTGGCTGACATTGATTCTAGCTGTAAAGGGCGAAGACAATTCAGGATTGGCTCTTGGCTTGTTCTCGTCTCCCCGCCCCACATTCCCAGTCCCATCTTTAGGCCTTCAGCCTGCTGATTAGAAGTACACTTAACAAAACAGAAATCAGCATGAACTACTCCAGTTGCTTTTCAGAATGAAAAGAAAAGAAGAAGAAAATGAAGTTCTTGGTTCAGCATTCAGGTTCCCAATAGGCTTTTAATCAAGGTTATGGGAAAGTCCATAAACTTTCTGCTGAATATTTAACAAGCTGGAGGTCACAGCAAACACAGCACTCCCAAGGACAAGTGAAATGAGATTGCAATCAGAAGAGCTGCGAAGACCTGGTGTTAAGCAGGTCTTTGTCTTCGAGATAATATCTGGCAACACAACTATCAGGCAGACACGTCCTGCCCCTCCCCAGGTTCCTTTTGTGAGACTTAATTTTCCAAGCATAAGCTGCCAATAAAGCAAAAATTGATGAATAGGACTGGGTAGTTCGATTGATTTTAGTCACTGGCTTTTCTTCAAAATCGTGATTGAAATCCAGGCTTAACAATGCTGAAGCAGAATAGGCTCTAACAACAGAGCTACATGCAAGCCTTTGTGTATTTTATTTTTCACCATGTAAGCAATTTTTCCCCTTTAAAAAAAGAAAGGCTGGTTTGCACTTATTGGAGTTTAGAGGATAATGAAAGAATCAAAAGAATCAAAGTCAAATAGTATAAACAATGTCTAAAATCTCGGCAGTTTAGATACTGGAGCAGTGTGGGTGGCTTGTACCTGTAGGCTTTGGGGTTGCACACTAAATATTAACGTTTAAAAATAAAAATAAAAGATTGAACGTTCTTCCAGCCCTCATTGGGTTTGTTTGCATGGATGGTTTTCCTCGGATAGGAAATTTCCACAAAGGAGTGCAATAGGGATGTGAAATATTAGTTGCAGATTGGCCAGACCTAGCATGAACACTAGGATCCTAGCCTTCTGCCTTTCTCCAGTTGATAGAGCAGTACCTTGCAATAGTTGCACTGATGCCATCTCCTCAGTGCTTTTTGGCCTGTCTCGAATATGTCATTGACTTCCGAACATTCAGCTTGCTTGCCTGAATAAAGGATAGAGAGGGGTGTGTGAGTGTGCATCCAAACTAGCCTGCCATACAAAGATATAAAAATAGCAGGAACTGCTTCTGGCCTCACCCACCTGTGGCCCCTGGAGGTTTGGCCATGCTTGAGTTAAGACAGCCCTCCCACACCCACACTGGTTCTGACCTCAGTTCTGTTCTAGGTTCAGACAATAGTGGAGGTAGGGGCTGCATGCACCAGCCTTGCACCCAATCACCCCACCAGCTCCACCTCTGACTTTTCTGTATTGTTTGGGAAGTTATGAAGTGGGATTATTCATGTATTCACCTGAATGGGCTTAGAATCTTCATGACTGGGAACCCTGATTCTGTAGGATTCCTGGTCATGGGGAGAATTATTAGATTGTCCCTCTGAACACATCAAGAACCCCCCTTCAAGCTTTCATCCTGTAGTAAGATAATGAACTAACATTGTGGGGGTCTCTCTCTCTCTTTCTTTCTCTCTCCTTCTCTCTCTCTCTCTCTCTCTCTCTCTCTCTCTCTCTCTCTCTCTCTGTGTGTGTGTCTCTGTGTTGTACTTATGCAGTATAGATATGCTGTAGGAAATGTTCCTCCAGCAAGCAGGTAGAGTCAGTGTCCCTAAACTGTATGCTCTCCCAACCCAATGCTTGGACTAGTCAAAGACAAAGTTAGATAGAAGACATGCAAACTGTATCTGGCACATAGCTGTCAACCCTCCCTGCTGTTTCCCAATGCTATAATAAGGGAATTTCCAGCAATAAAGGGGAAAGGTTGACAGCTATGATCTGCCATAGCCTGTGATTCCTCTCCGCAGAAATGGGAAACACAATGGGAAGAAAATTGCTGCATAAGCTACTGGGTTGCCCTGTCTAGGACAAGAGTGAGCCAAGTGATTCCTTTCACACTTTTTTTTTTTTTAGATATGTTTGACAAAATGATCTTCCCAGACTGCTTTCTTACATAATCTATTACAGTTTCCACTTTGTACAGTTTTAAGAAGTTTACATTTATTGGTCTCAAATTCATGGAAAGAGCTATGAGCCGGTCTATCTTTTGCATCAATCGTTTTAAACCCTGTGGAATTGGTATGTGTTCCATTTCTTTGTTGTCGTTTTGATGTGCTTGTATTTGGTGAAAGCGCACAAAGTAGGGAGTTGAAATCCTTTCCCCCATTCCTTTATTCATAAGAAGAGCACTGCTGGTTCATACCAAATGTCCAACATCTTGTTCCTCAGCTTGGCTACCATCATGCAGCTAAGCTTACCAGAAGCAGGAAAGGATTTTCTGATAGCTTTGCATGGAGACAATCCCAGATTCAATCTCAGTTTCACAGCCCTCCCCATTTAACATTTCCCAGCATTTTAGTGCACTTTTGCTTAGTTTCTAGGCTCAGGAAAGAAAGGAAAGGGGTGTACGTGTAGTGGGTGTTGCTATGGAGGAAAAACAATCTGACAGAAATACAGACAGACGGACAGTTATAGGAATTCTAGTGTTTCGAGAATGAAGTGACATTTCTCTACATTATTTTATTAGTGAAACTATGTTATCAGCAAAAGGAAAAGAAAGGAACAAGTTTATGCGTTCTGCAAAGCCCTGTTAATTTTTGTTTTAAATTTTTGAAGGTAATTGTGAAGGTCACTTATATTCAGGCTGTGATCCATTTTCTTTTGTGATCTTTCCAGCAGTAAAAGCAGGAGTCACCACTGGGAATTGAGAGCCTTACATCTCTCTTTGTCTTGGAATGATAAAAGCCACCAAATGCTTTTATAGAAAAGCCATTTCCAAGAATTACATGGGATTTTGCAAGTGCTGAAAGAAAAAAAAAGCCTCATTCACATAGAGCTTGTTGTATCCCCTGTGCTGGAACCCAGAATTATTTAACTAATTCATTTTATGCGATTTATGCAGTTTAAAATAAACCCCCTTTATCCCACCTTTCTGAAAAGTTTAAGGGAGGTAACAGAGACACACACCAGATAGACAGATGGTGGGATATGACAGGTAGAAAGATAACAATGTGATAAAACAATGCAATCAAGATGCTACAAAACACTAAATTAAAGAAGAACTGGGGCAGCAGGTAGCAGAAAGATAAAATTGTAAGGAGAGAATTAAAAACCCATCAACCCAAATCCACAGGAAACTGTGGCTATGACCACCTCACCTATTATTATTATTATTATTATTATTATTATTATTATTATTATTGAATTTATATACCTCCATATACCCACAGATCTATGGGGAGTTCACAGGATGCTTTGCTTGGACAAATATCCCCCTTCCCCTTCTTAGGTTGAGGTAGGAAGGGAGGAGGAGGAGGGCTTAGCCACTGCTGCTGCCAGTAAAGTAAAGCAAAACAAAGAAGAAGTAAGCAGAGCAGGGATACAGACAGAGGGGGAGCTGCCACTACAAAAGAGGAGAGGGGTGGGGGAGATCAACCAGAGGAGTGATGGTGATAGCTGAGGTGGCATAATAATTTGTGGTGGCCCTGCAGACCAGGCCCCATCACACATGCCTTAGTCAATCCAAGGTGGACTACCGTAACATTCTGCATTTGGTGTTGCTGCTTGCTACATCAGCTGATGTAGACATCAGTGAGCATGTCTCTAATTCAGATCGATGTGCTGGTCATACCGCTTGGGCCCAGGGTATGAAGCACAGCCTTCTGCTGTATGAAATGGACCAGCAGCTGAGATCATAACTAGTGTGGCTTTGTTTCCTGCCCTATCAGAAGTGCAGTGTGTGTGTGTGTGTGTGTGTTTTGAAGAAGTTCTGAAGAAGTGTGCATGAACACGAAAGCTCATACCAAGAACAAACTTAGTTGGTCTCTAAGGTGCTACTGGAAGGAATTTTTATTTTATTTTGTTTTGACTATGGCAGACCAACACGGCTACCTACCTGTAACTCAAAATGCATAACATAGTGTGAAAACTTTTTAAGTTTCCCAGAACTGTTCATCAGGCTCTATGTATTAAAAAGTCCATGGAGTGGGATGGAATGAGAGGGGAAAGGCTGTTGGTGTTATTGTAGTTTTTTTCCTCTCTCTCTCCCACCATATAGTTTGAAGAAGAGTTACAGGAATGTTACATTTGTTTTGTGACATTTTGTTTGGCTTAACAAAGTTATTGCCCTAATATGGACTTTAAGTCAAATAAGCACTCAAACGAACATATCAGTATCTAAATATCTAAATATCAATATCTAAAAATGCAAGAAATTAAAATAATAATAATAATAATAATAATAATAATAATAATAATAATAATAATAATAAATGTTCTGCAATAATTTGTTAATCAAGGTGAAAACAAATTAACCCTTTATTTGTAAAACCATTGATTATACCAGTAAATGACTGTTGCATTCCATCAAGCAATGCTTTGTTTCTCTTTCTTGAATGTGAAATGAAGAACCTTTAGAATTATATTGGGATCAGTTAGGCTAATCTGTAGTTAGAAACAAAGGATAATATGAACCAATTAAAGTGAAGCGAAGTTTCATTTTAGCATGCCTGCTGCTGAGCAGATTTTAAGGTCACTGATTTAAAAGCTCCTTGGATGATAGACAAGCCATCCCGGCTAATTTGAAATGAAAAGCGGGAGTGTTCATAATCACTTAAAGATTCCACTGGAGGCGGTTACAGGCTATTTAACCAGTCATATAGAAGAAGAAGAAATATAAACTGAGCCTTGTGACATGGCTATGGGACTTCTGATTGCTTTCAGTAACTAACAGCCAAGCTATAGACCCTGCATAATCAATCATATGGTGTAGAGTGCATATTTGTTTCCAGTTTGTACCTTTCGGACCACAGTCAGAGGAAGAAGGGTCATGTGAGAATATTTGTATATCTGAAAGATGGCTATCTTATCATCTTCCTTCTCTGAGATGTGCTAAATATTTCGCTTGTACGGGACCCCCCCTCCCTCCTTCTGTCACTGGGTGAGAACACTAATATGTTGATTCTATGAAAACCATTGTCATGTGATTCCATTGAAAGTGAAGATAAACTCTAGGTAGCTACATTCAATATGACTGATAATCGAAACATTTTAGGGTGTACACTAAGCATAGTGGGGAGTCTGCCCCCCCCCCATGTCCTGCTTACAGGCTTCCTATCTGGTTGGACAAAGTGAGAATAAGACGTTGGACTGAGTGAGCCTTTAGCATAAATCTGATATCAGGAATCACAAGACAGAGAAACCAGTAGGAGAACACTTCAGTCTCCCAGGACATTCTATACAAGATCTCAAAGTAGCTGTGTTACTACAGTACAAAGGAATTTCAAAAATAGACTAGAAAGAGAAGTTGCTGAATTGCAACTAATTACCAAACTTAAAACCATGAAGAGACCTGGTCTGAACAAAGACATTGGATTCTTATCTCATTATACATGACAAAGCTATCTTTAGCCATCTCACCCCTTGCTTTTTCCTTTAAAACCAATTACAGTCGTCAACAGGTTTTCCACACCTATCAGCCAATCACCCATCTGAGTAATACCCCTCCCCACTCTCTCACTATATATAAGGGTCTGGTGACTTTTGTTTCAGTGTATCTGAAGAAGTGTGCATGCACATGAAAGCTCATACCAAGAACAAACTTAGTTGGACTCTAAGGTGCTACTGGAAGGAATTTTTTTTATTTTTTATTTTGTTTTGACTATGGCAGACCAACACGGCTACCTACCTGTGTCAGGAAATACTTTGACTCACAACTTATGAAACATCTGTGGAATGTCTATGCATCTCTGAAAGGTATCCTGCACTGCCTGGAAATATATGTTGCTATTACAATTTAATTCTGTCATACTCCATTTCCTTAACAGCATACATGATACATTCGCCAGCACTTCAGTCATATTTTCTGGTTATAGCTTCCATAGTCTAGGTCATTAGTTCATTGACTGTTATCTCCATTACTATAGCAGTAATTAAAAAAAGAAAAAGGTAAAGGGACCCCTGACTGTTAGGTCCAGTCGCAGACGACTCTGGGGTTGCGGTGCTCATCTTGCTTTATTAAGCACTTGTATTTATTTCCCAGCCCCCTTCCTGTGGCACAACATTTTGTTTGCATTTTGCTTGAAGTCTCATATTCAGTCATAATAGTAGTTTGTTATCATTTGCAAAAACAAAAAATTAAAAGAACTAAATATATGTTGAGGAGGTAAGAAATAACACCATTCAAGATTGCTGAATAAATGTGGTTTAGAGTCTCTTTTACCAGCTACACATGATAAATTATGAGTGAAAGCATAGGTGTTTCTCCTTCTGAACCTCCATTTATCAGCATAATGATGATGTTTTGTTGTTGTTGTTGTTGTTGTTGTTGTTGTTGTTGTTGTTGTAATCATCATTGCAATAGGTCACAGGGAGGAGCCAATACTGTACAGGAGAGATTTCCCATGGACTCTCCTTAACTGGAAATGACATGTTGAATAATATTTTCTCTCAGAGATTATAGCAGCAAGGAAACGGTTGAATGCTATCTCAGATCAGAGTCAGCTTGAAGGGACTGAAGCTAACTTGAAATAGGGCCAAATACATACGTGTGTGTGTGTGCGCGCACACACACACACACACACACACACGCACACACACCTGTGCAATGTTTATAAATCTGCTTCCTGTTTTTATAGCACTTCTAGCATGCCAGAAACTGGAGCAGATCCAACACAGGTTTTAAAATGGAAGTATAGATCCCTTCCCCTCACAAAACTACACCAGGACATGCAGCCATGAAAGAAACTGGTAAACCCCAATCTGAGTAGTTCACTGAGGCTAATGTTTCTGTAACTGTACCATTCCCTACTTAGACATCTTCTCTGTATTTTCCTTGGTCACTGAAAATTCCCCGGTCACTGCTAATGACAAAAAGACTACCATCTGCTTAAGCAAAATGAGGGCAGAGTATTAATACATGGTTCCCTAGGTCAATTGGACAAATCATCAGTTTGGGCTGCACTCGTTGCTGTGTCCAAATCCTTGCCCTTTAGATTGGCTTAAGTCAAAAGATCAAAGAGGTACCTGAACCTATCAACTGTCAAGTGTCCAGCTATCGGCCTGACTACTAATATTTTAATAGTTGCGTGTCAAGGTCCCCAAGCCACACTCTAATACATCACACAGAAAATTTTGTTTAAGGTTTTCGGGATAGTTTTTGGCCACTTTATTAAAATACAAAATGTGAGTGGTTGCTTAGGCATTGGTTGCAACTACCTGTCCCTGCCCAGGGACAGAACTGACATCCGCAAGCCTGTGAAAGTCAGTAAGGGAAAACATTTTGGGGAGAGAATGGATCTGGGCGCCAGACCCTTGCCTCTCCCCTAATGCTCCCAGGGGATCTTGCACGGCCCTAGCCCCTTCCCGGGGGTACGGACAAAAGCATGGCGAGCCCCTGGATTTCTTTAATGGAATACCCTGCAGCAGCAACATTAGAGAGGCAGGCACAGCTAATCCATACCCCTCCACCAACCAATTTTTTAACCAATGCCTAACTGCAACCTTACAAGTTGTGACTAATTGCTATGCAGTAGGCAAAAAAACAAATGGCACCAACCAATCAGCCAAATGGAAAAATTCCTACCAGGCCCCTGCCCCAAAAGCAGGTGACCCCATGACAGGTATAGCAAGGTCAAACGCAAAAAGTCCTAATTAAAGGGAAGGTGGGTGGGTGATCCGATGCATGCAGCGAAAAGAGAAAGCTCAATGCTGCGTGCAGGGAATGCATAGCCTCTGGGCTGTCCATCAAAATTGGCAGCATCAAAATCTCCCCAGCAACCCAGAAGAACCCATTCACTCTCGTGGCCATCTAATCAGTCCTGCCCAGCAATAGAATGGTGCCTTGTTACACCCCACTGCAACATGTGTTCTCCATGAAGGAGAATGTGCTTTCCATTTATATACAACCCCCCCCCCCCCGTCTGTCTGCTTTCAAAGCAGTGACCTGTGTGGTTACTCTGATGATATCTGATTTTTCTCTTTGTGAGCTTTTGAATAAACAGGCCTGCCATGCTATTAACATTCTGGAACATATATTTTAAAGATAAAACACAATTACTTAAATGTGCTGGTTTAAAATAAGTATGTCCTGCAGGCCTAAATGTTTCTGTCCCTTATTATCCGTGCAGTTCTACTGGTCTCATTCAACATTTATTTGGAATTTATGTATAATTGCCAAACATTACAAAATACACATTACATATTAAGATAATGTATATTTTGTAAGAGTGTCAACTGATGAAAGAATGTGAAAATTATATTAAGCTTGTTTAGAGCATTACTTTACCTCAATATAACTAGTTTATTTCAAGCTGAATTCATCATGAAATTGCTTCCACGTGCATTGAAGTGCAGCTGGATTTGTATTTTTTAAAAGGAGCCAACCCAGTGCAAGTGGGTTGTCCATTAACACTAGTTCTAGCTGCAATTTACCATGCTAGTGTCAACTGCTTTAGAGTATTGAATGGAATCCCTATTGGCCTTAATGACTCACTTGATCTTTAGTAGGTTGGAGAAGGGCTATCTGCAGTGGTGACTCTGCAGTATAGCAGAAAGAAGACCAGACACTCAATGCAGCTGCTACAGCACGGATGGGGGAACATGTGACACTGAGGCTTAGGGGAGTCCAACAGTTCCTGGGGGGACACTGTGCTGCAGCGTATTCGAGAAAAAGATGATTCAGTCACACTGTTAATGTTTCCACTTAGAGATTCCTGTGAGTCAGATATACAACTGCAAACAAAACATTTTAAGTGTGTTGTAAAGTGCAATATACAAATATGACACTAGATGGTGACAGTGAGCTATGGTAATTTCAATGGATTTTTCAAAACTTTTTTAAAAAGCATTTTCACAGCGTTTTTAATATGTGTGTAGATTTCTCCCTAGTGTGTATGTATGTGTGTTTGCTTGTTTGTAGAAGTTCTTGACAAATGTTTAAAACACTGAGCTAAGACCCCATAAGGTTAAACATACTAGGTATGGTCTGGAGACACCTTATCCTCCCTAGCCCTCTTTGTTCTCATCTCAATCAAATATTCCCAAAAAAAGAAAGAAAAGAAAGGCAACATAAATATACCCACTTCTCCCCCTCTCTCTTACCCACCCACCTGCCACCTTTTGGAAAGCTATATATGATTAGGGCCCTGACACTGCATGGACTAAGGATGTCCATCTGGTACAAAATGTTTACAATAACAAGTTGCAGGATTGCAAGTGAATACTCAAGAGTCATGGCACATTAAATAGGGATAAAATGTCACTCCATTCAGAAGTGGTAAATATGTAGGACACATTTTTCCAGTCATTTGTGGGTGTTAGAACTCTGCATTAATCAGGAAAATGGCCCAGGAGAAAAGAATTAGCTCACCTTCTCAGTCTGCAATATGAATCAGATCTCTCCTGTCCATATAGTCATAAGAACATAGGATGCTGCCTTATACTGAGTCAGACTATTGACCCATTTACCTCTGGATATTCCCAGCCCTGCCTGGATGTGGTGGGGACTGTGGTGGGGACTAAACCTGGGACCTTTTGGTGTAAAACAAGATAACAAGATAGTACTGCCACTGAACTATGGACCAGTCACTGTTCAACTTTTAAAAAAAAAGCCACAACAACCAGGGTTTCCCAATGTCACATCAAGTTTGCATCTCACATTGCAACCACATCATTTTCTTCATTTCTTTTATTTTTAAAGTTGCCATAGAAATATTTTTAATTTTGTAACTCCTGTGTGGTGTTAATTAATTATATCTGGGATAAAACAAATGGCCCTCTGCTGTCTGAACAGCACACTCCCCATAACAAGAGTGTTATTCATCCATTATTGAAGTTGTGCAAGAAATGGGCAATAAAGCCCATCTTTATAATCTATTCAGCAGTCTGGTCTTCTTAGGTGTGCATCCGCCGTGTCATATTCTCATGCATTTGTGAGTAATAATTCATTTCATAATTTGTTTACCAGGGGAAGACCTGACAGAGAAATGCCATTTCATATTCTAAGGATCATAAAACAGTAACCCGAGGTGTAATTGGTACAAGCACTAACCTTTTCTCTACACGCTGTTTATTACAAAATTATTTGTTTGCACAACATTTGTACCAAGGAGCTTTTCTCCTAGTCTATCTCATGCTTGTTTCAGCTGGCTAAGATGCTGGAGAAAGAGCTTCACTTAAATGGGGGAAAACAACATATTGGCACCTGCTTCAGTCTCATGCCTACTTAGAAGTAACTGCTATTGAATTCAGTTGGGGTTCCTTCCAGGTAGGGATGGGAAAATCTGTCAATTTTGGTCTCTCTAAATTCCTCATATTTTCAATCTTAAGTTCAATTCTCCACATTTCCATATCAATTTACATTAAAAAAACAAACCTCACACTTGCATTTGCATTTTAGTGCAAATTCTCTAATAATAATAATAATAATAATAATAATAATAATAATAATAATAATAAATATATACCCCGCCCTCCCCAGCCAAAACGGGCTCAGAGCGGCTAACATCAAATATATGACACATTACCATAAAATCAAGCAATCAATTAAAATACATCTTAAAATACATGTTTCATATGCATTTTTGCCTAATATATAGTTGTTTGCAATGAAGTTTCCCCTAATGTAATGCATTTTTGTACGTTATTTTCACTAATACAGTGGAACCTCGGTTTTCAAACGTAATCTATTCTGGAAGACCATTCAACTTGTGAAACGTTTGAAAACCAAAGCATGCATTTCTGGAAGCAATTACGTCTGGAAAACTCAATATGGAAGCCGCATGACACATTCAGCTTCCAAGAAGCATTCGAAAACAGAAGCATTTACTTCTGGGTTTCGATGTTCGAAAGCCGAAATATTCAACTTCCGAGGAACTCAAAAAGCATTTTGTACACATTCCTTGCCTGCATTACACAATCTGAATACAAATTTCAAAGGACTGCTATGTTTTGATTTGTGTATTGTTCTGGAAAGTGTGATTAGGTAGGTTTGCCTTTAAATGCAATCTGAATCATATTTCTCCCTCATCCCTATTCTACACCTAGCTCTAATGGACTCCACTAGCCTCTACCCTCAGAGTGATACCAATGTCTGTCTGTCAGCGTGGAGCTTCCTGTTATGCCTGCTGAATATGCAGGTGGATAAAAGTTCCATTGGTGGGATCCCTGCCAGCATTAGACCATAGAGAGCCTTGAAATTGGCCATTATGGGGTCAATGTTGTGCTGAGTCAGCCCCACTGCCTTCTCTCTCTCTCTCTCTCTCTCTCTCTCTCACTCACTCACACACACACACACACGTACAAGTGCAATATTCACAGTGGAAGTTAACAAGAGTTAATAGGGGACAAGCTGAGTTGCTGAAATGAGCTGAAATGAGTTTTGCACTTTTTGTTTCCCCAATAGAAATATGCCAGAATATGTTCTCCAGATGTTGTTAGAATACAACTCCTATCATCCTTGAAGGGAGCTGGATTCCAACAACATCTGGAGAGTCACAAGTTCCCTGATTTCCCAATACTATAAGCTTGCATATACTTGGATGGATTTTTAAAAGGTGGAAATGATTATAATTGATTGAGTTTCTATGCCACATTTTTACTAAGGAGCTCAAGGTGGCGTGTATGTTTTTCTCTCCCACCCTATTTTTAACCTCACGACAACTCTGTATGGTAGGTCAGGATGAAGCAGGCTGTGAGTGGCCCACAGTCACTGAGTGAGTTTCATGGTTGGGTGGGAGGATCTTTAGCCTGGTTTACCTGTCCTGGTGCAGACTCTAACCACCACTGGCTCTTCATGTGATCTAATGTTATATTCACACCACTGCACACAAACACATATGCAAAGAAAAAAAAAAGTTGGAGAGCGTTCATTCTATAAAAGTTCATTTTTTCCAGTTTATTTCCCCGTCATGTTGCTTTTTAACAGCATATGCATTTTGAATCTAATTTATATTGGCTGCAATAGGTATGGACCAGTTTCCCTGCTGCCATCCATCACTGAAACTATATAAATGCAGTCAAAGCATTTGAAAATATTAGAGCATCCACTTTCCCCCATTACTTTCATGAAGAACATATTCATTTTTAATAGGCAATGTTATCTGAAGTTTATGATGTAACCCTACCCGAGAGAGATTGTCCCAATGACTTTTTAGTTGTTATGAGGCTAATAGACATGTCTCCCTTTTGCCTCTCTACTTTGACTGCTCTGAAGCGAGGCTAATACGGCACAAAAGGAAACAGTTAAAAGGAGTCTGGTGGTCCTTTAAAAATTGATTGTGGCTTGAAGAAAGCTGTCTCTTGGCAGACGCCGCTGCAATGCCTGACAAGGAAAGGCAGAGAAGATAAAGGCCTGGAAAATATTCTGAACCACGTATTACTCTTCAAAAAATATCATTTACACAAAATCAACCACCTAACACTGAAGTGGAAACCAGGAAAAAAAAGGTTGTATGTATCCAACAACAGTCATACTGAAGTAGACCCATTGGGTAGTATTCAGCTAAGGTCTTGTCCACATCTCCCTCTCTAACGCTGCTTTCCCTTGGAAAAAAATTGGTGATTTAGTGCTGAATCGGAACAAAGGGTAATTGGGTTTTCCATGGGTTACCTCTAAAGAGATGGTTTTCAGGATAGGGAAGTGTCAGGGAAAAGGCTAAGCCACTCAGACTCGTGCCAAGAAAGGGGGACGGGCGGAGGAAGCAGAAAACTGTTCAGACCTGTGCTTTCTAAGCAGGGGACAAGTGGAAATTGCGCACGTCCCAAGTTTTACTCAGAGTAGAGCTATTGGAACCAATGCATCTAACTTCATCATTGTCGTTAACTTCAAAAACTTCAAAAGGTCTGGGAAGGGTTTCTTAACGTAAAATATTTTACCATGTCATTAATTGGTACGGCTGCATGGAAGCAACATTTAGCTGAAGACCACCCACATTGCATGATCCTTCCCAAGTCTTTGGGATATATATATATATATATATATATATATATATATATATGTGTGTGTGTGTGTGTGTGTGTGTGTGTGTGTGTGTAATACTAATCAAAAAGTTGCAAAATGTATTGCTATAGTAATTTCCCTTAAACAATCTATCCCGTTCTGATCTTTTAACATTCCTATATATTTAACATTCTGTAAATTGTTTATTTGTTGCCAGTGGGCCATAAATAAAGGATATGCATATTTGTTAGTCAGAGCAGACCCATTGAAATTAACTTAGGATGATTGCAGTGCATTTTGTTAGGGGAAATTGCTTTACAAAATTGCATATATTGAGCAAAAAATGCATACAAAAAAATATTATGAGAATTTTGCACTAAAATTCAGATGGATTTTCATGAGGACTTAAAAATAAAATAAAATAAAATGCAAACTGAAGTGGAAATGAGGAGAACTGAGCTAATAGCACAAACTGAAAACTGGGAGATATTGAAATGGATATATTTGTGCAAACACAGTGACACACCGGCCAACTGCAAAGGAGCTTTGAACTGCTGTACGCAGACCTCACAAATGGGCATACTTGCAATGAATTAGTTGTGCATGCTATCAATCATATGCATGGGCATATATCTTCAGATAGTGTATACCAGGTAGAAGGAGGGGTTGGTTTTTTGCCTGTTATTTATACAATGTGAAATAGCTGTTAGCAGAGACTGTCTGGAAACCACGTGTAAGCTGTTCTAAGGAAGGAACAGTGGAGTTTGTGTATTCATAATAACAGCAGCAACAATACTTTTGACATCAGGAGGTGCACGTTTATTGATAACAATATGAATTAGACGTGCCTCCACAAGTGCATACAACTGTATAGGATTTGTTCTTCCAAGACCTTGGAAGAAACAGCAAAACAAGCTTATTTACCCCCAACATTAACAGGAGGGGGCAGGGTTGAAGTCACTGAATGAATGGAAAGCTCACCCTTTGGCTGCTGGCATTGCGTATTCAAGTGCAAGCTGCATTCTGCTTGAGTTCAATTCTTAATGCTCTCTGACCCTCACTCCACTATAAATAATCAGAGATATTCATCAGATGACAGCAGAGGCTGCAATGAAAGATGGGGTTTTCTTTGTAGAGAAGAAAGAAAATATATTCTGACCTCGTATTAACTTGCAAAACAGTAGTCTGGTCCTGTACAGACATGGTTAAGACAGTATTCAGAGGTTTCTGCACTGCGGCAATGAGCCAACCTAGGATTTTACAACATGTAGTTTTAAAATAGTGGCCCATATACCCCCAACACAAATATTTTAAGCACGGGCGTTGCTCATGGTATTTTGAATAGAGCCTATTCCAGAAAGTCATACAGACAACATGTCATGGGTCCTGAGCTATGACCAGGCACAGGAGGAGAGTGGCAGGCTAAAATAGATGAGGAGGATGTCATAAGGAAGTTTGAGACTGAGGAGAAGAGGCTTGGAGGAGTTGGAAGGAACAAAGGCAAAGATTGCCGTTGCTTGTCCCAGCCCCTGCTCAGCTCCCAGGCGGAGGCCAGGCACACAGAGGGTGTCCAGCAGTGGCAGATGTTGGCTCCCTCATTATTGGGGGAGGGGCTTGGCCCCCTGCCTCAAAATATTGAGGGGGCTGAAGCCCCTTGCAACCCCTATACCTGGTGCTCCTGGGCATGGTAGTCAATAATGAATTAGGTACACATTAGTGTACAGAGTTTGCAACAATTGCAAGAAGCTAAATCATTTGATGGACCCCTCCAGAGAGGCTGTTAACAACAGAAGCAATATAGAATGCTCCTGTGGCAAAACTGCTCCCCCCCCCCCAATTCTTTTAATGCTTCCATCCCCTCTTAAATAAACTACATTTTTTCTGCCTCTCTCTCAAGACAGTTTAGACTTCATTTTGAATTTTGGTGGATGTGGGTTTGGGCTTATCTTATCACTGAGAAGTGACAGTGAGCATTTCTTTTGTCTTCTTTTCTTTCCATTCAACATTTTTTCACCCTACACTTTTTGATCTGAAAAAGCCACGGGGGGGGGGAGTTTATTTATTGATTTGTTTCAATTCATGAATTGCTGTCTATAAAACATCTGGAACAAATGTAGCAATAAAGACATCAACGATTAAAGCAATTTCATGTATTAAAGCAATTTCAGAAACAATACAGATGCAGACTGAAAACAGCCACTTAAAAGGTGTGTTGCTGTTTTATTTTTTAAAAAATGAAAGCCTTTAAGAAGCACAAAAAATAACAATAATGAATGGTCTCCAACTACTGCATATTTTCTTAGAGTTGATTTGTCTCCAACTATGTTTTACTTAGAGCAGAACCACTGAAATTAATAGATCAAAGTTAGTAATGTTAATTGGGTTTAACGAGTCTACTTTAAATTGGACTAGCCTTGGATCCAACTTCATGCCTCTCTGTTATGTAATGGGAGGGAGTTCTACACTAATGGCCTGATTCCTACATTGTGTGGAATGGACTTGAGGGCAGCAGTCTAGCTTATGCAGGCCATGCAACAAATACAGCTCTGTCTATACTCTATCCATCTCACTCTGTCTAATGATGGGGCTGGCCCTGTCCCCTTTCATAATCTTTGAGTGCAGTATCTTTTCTTATAAATTGATGATCTTCTGTAATGCAACTCTTTACACCCTTGGCAACTGAGATGTGTGGTTTCAGGACTCACCCTATTCATGTGGCTATACTTTGTTCAATACTGAATTTTGCATTGTTGTAATCCATCCTAGGAGCTGTTAGTGAAGGGTGGGTAATAAATTTAACAACAATTACAACTGAATGATATACCAGAAATATTAGGATATTAGATACCCACCCTCCGCCCCCACAAACAAAAGATAATTTTGCTTGAATATTTAGAGAACATCCCTTTCCAGAAAGGGATTTTGAGGTAGCAATTAATTTATTAACTGTTTCAAAAATAATCATAGCTATAAATTGGAAAAGAGTATTATGTTGTCTTTCATTCAACGAACTGAATAAAATATGTTCTATCGTGGTAATGATTAAATTAACACATTATAAAAAATGCAAGCTAATCAGCCAAATAGTTCTATGGAGAAACTAGCTATGTTTCTAATGTTTTGGAATAACAAATATCGAGTGTGAATTTCATGCTCTTTATTCAGCTCATAGTAATGAGGAATGCAGTTTCCCCAAAACGTTTGCTTTATATACACTATTTACACAATGGGCCCCACGTGATTGGCTAATTCCGGGATACTCCTGTATGCCAATCGGAGTGCGGATTCACTTCCACCTGGAGCTGGATTGGGTGGCTCCTGCAGACCAATCTGACTGCTGCAATCTCAATCCTATTGTTCTGGGACCAGTCAGACTGCTGCAATCTCAATCCTATTGTTCTAGGACCAATCAGACTGCTGCATTTTGGATCCTATTCAACTCCGTACATAACACCGTGTGAAATTAGAGGTTTGGTGTTTGTACCTTGTCAAAGCTGGCTGATTAGGAATTGTGAGTTTGTTGGTAATCCCTGCCTAAGATCACTGATATGGGATTGGTGCAGCACGACACTGGATGGGGATGATAGGAGTTGGCCTTAATGTTTTATGATATAAAAAGGTAAAGGTAAAGGGACCCCTGACCATTAGGTCCAGTCGTGGACAACTCTGGGGTTGCGGCGCTCATCTCGCTTTATTGGCCTAGGGAGCCAGCATACAGCTTCCGGGTCATGTGGCCAGCATGACTAAGCTGCTTCTGGCAAACCAGAGCAGTACACAGAAATGCCATTTACCTTCCCGCGGGAGCGGTACCTATTTATCTACTTGCACTTTGACGTGCTTTCGAACTGCTAGGTGGGCAGGAGCAGGGACCGAACAACAGGAGCTCACCCCATTGCGGGGATTCAAACTGCCGACCTTCTGATCGGCAAGCCCTAGGCTCTGTGTTTTAACCCACAGCGCCACCTGTGTTTTATGATATAGAGGAACCCAAATTCTTTTTAAAATAAATAATTATTTATTTGTAACATCTGGAGGGCAATAGGCAGAAGGAGGTTGACATGTACCAATCAATATACATAGAAACAAATATTATGTTATTGCTAATCTGTTTGGTTCTTCTTGGTGTCCTCATTTTTTCCCCCTGGAACTGATGACTAGGGATTCTTTTCAGATATATTATCTTTATGAATGGACATTGTGGTTTCTGTTACTTTGGGGAGGTCAGGATGATGAAAATCCACATTAATCTAATATGTGTGCGTGATGATAAAGAGATGTGATAAGTGTGCTGCAGCAACAATTTTAGTTCGATAAATGAATGGTGCATTCATTTGGCCCACTCTTTAGAAAATGTATCCAGGATGCTCTGAATAGCAATGGAATTGATTTTGTTTCTTAGTGTAAAGCAGTTTCATCTTCTCTCTTGCCAGTCTTGCAAGCTCTGCCAAAAAGATCAAACTGAAATATGTTGTAGGTAGGAATTTAATGCTTTCATTCATATGTACGTAATCATGACTTATTTTCACCCCATGCCCTGCTTTATTTTTATGGAACTGTGTGTGATGTGTGGCACCTTCCTTATCTCTCATATCTGTAACACAGCTTTGTGAAGTTCTTTTCCATTTTCCAGATAGGAAAATGAAGATCAGACCTAGGTAGAAATCAGTGTAGCGAGGGTAATAGGACCACTAGCTTATGAAAGTAGTGATTAAAAGTGAAAAACCTTGGATGTAATGAGTGTGTACACATGCAGGGAGTGTGGAAGGAAGTCAGGAGGCCATAGCAAAAAAAGGGGACGACAGAGGATGAGATGGTTGGACAGTGTTCTCGAAGCTACTAACATGAGTTTTGCCAAACTGCTAGAGGCAGTGAAGGATAGGCGTGCCTGGCGTGCTCTGGTCCATGGGGTCACAAAGAGTCGGACATGACTGAATGACTGAACAACAACAACAACAATTTAGCTCTAAATTGGTTTATTACATGAAAAGATGGTGTTAATCCACATCAAATTTTGATAGTAAAATGACTACAATGTAAGACAGAATCCTTTATTGGATATTTATTATTAAAGAATTCAACTACAGTATCTCTCCCCTCCACACAGAAAAATGTTTATGTAAATAAAATATTAACCAACAAAACATTGTATTACTGTGTGGAAATCAAGAAATGCAAGCTTGAAAATCCCATTTGTGCATATTAGGTGCAAGTTCATTGTACAATGAGATGTTTTGCATTGTTATGTTGACTATTAAATACTACTTTTGATGCTTGTCTATCAGTTTTCAAAGCGCCGCCTTTGTACAATCTGCAGAGACAGAAATTAATCCTTCAATTATGAGTGAAATGAATTCCATTACGGGTTGGCTACAAGTGATTCTACAAAATGCAAATCCCATTTCAGCCAATATGCTGGTCTTTTGTTGTAAATGGAACATATTATGGTTGATAGAGGAAGCGAGTGGGGGGGGCCCCTGCATTTTATTGTACATTATTTCAATGTTTTGAGTGTCACAACAAGCCATGGCTCTTCTCCTGTCTATAGATTTACTGATGTGCACTGTACAACTCTGAATTCAGAAGCACTGAAATAATCTCATTATGCAGTTAAAATAAAGAGGCATTTGCTTAAGATTAATAATGCACCTGCTGTGCATTCCCCCCCCCCCGCCCCCGGTTTAAACCAGAATTCTGAATCTTTGGACTTTGTAGAGAAAGTTTGAATACAGGCATATATGAGGTATATTTTGAAGTACTGCCAGCTGTTTTACCCTTGTGGTAGTTGACCTCAAGATATAATGCAAACTGCTTTTATTTTGGTAGAGTGAGGTCAATTTTTCCCTACTAAAGGGTGTTTTTCAACACATCGAAGTGCTAATGCACTGGTACAGTTTGCACTCTGGTAAGCAAATCACACACTTTCCCACTTCTTGGGAGTCGCCCCCATGGCAGAGCTTACACGGCAATCTTTATGCCTTTATTATTATTATTCCTGACATGTTAAGGAGACATGCCAAGCTTATCAGGGCTTAAGGGGGGATGTACGTGGACATCTCAAACTGGAGGTGGGGGGAAGTGTGAGAGAGATATTTTTTTTTTCCTGTTAAGTGCATTGATCCCTGATGTGTTGGTTGTCTTTAGAAGTGTGTGAACAGTCTTGCAGCAATTCAAGCCTCTCTTGAGAGCCAGTGCTCTGTTTTGGACCAGCTGCCAAACACATAAGCTACCTTTCTCTTTGCTTTTCACATTGGCTCCAAGAGAACTGTGTTCTCACCTCAGTCCCATTTGTATTACCAGACCACTAGCTCCCAAACCAGTATTCCCAGGGAGCCTTACAAGCATGCAGAAGTGGGAGGCAAGAAAGCCGCTGTAATGGAGAGTTCCTGCCAGTGTGAAAACAGAGCAGGCTGGGGTTGCTTTCCTTTCTACTCTAAGATCTTGCAAGCCAAGAGGATTATTATTGCATTAACTGATCTTTTGCAAACTCAGTGTGTCCCTGAAATTGTTTCTGTCATCTCCAACTAAGCGTGCATACTTTAAATATGCAGCGGCATGGACACCCCCCACACACACACACACTCACACCCCAACCTGTTTTCCAACTAAGATCACTAGTCCAAAGGCTTAGAGGTAAATACATGGTTCCTTCCAGATGTTTTGGACTTCAATGCCCTCAGAGTCAGGCTGCATGGTTAATGGTCCAGGATGTTGGGAGGACACAACATCTGTGTGTGCACATGTTGACGCACCACAATGTCTACTCAAGACCTAGAGAGAACAGTACATGAGAGATTACAATCTCTAAAGTAAGAAGTCTGGCCTGATGCCGACATAAGATCCTAGATTTTTTTAAAAAAATAAATTTATTGTTTGCATTATCTTGCCCAGGGCAGCACAAAGCAATTTGCAGCCAATTGGACAAAAAAACCAAAACAACAACAACCATGTAGATACATTAAAACCAAGAAGAAAGAGAAATACATTAAAAACATCCCACCCACTTCTAAAAGGCCACAGTATTTTAGAATATTTTAGAATATACCGGTATTGGGATATATTATTTCTCCTAATTTTTAAACACTTTGTTATGATCCTTGTGCTGGTTTTTAGGTTGGAAATTGAAGTGATTTGCTTTTAACATTTTAAGTGTTTTAATTAGTGTTTTAATAGGTTTGGTTGCATATTGTTTGAACTTGGTGTGAGCCACCCAGAAGACTTTATTGTTTTGCAGTCAACAAATGTTCTATAATTAATAAATAAACAAGCACATGAAAACCATTTTCTGTGTGTATGCACACATATAACACAGAATTTCTTCCAAGACTTTTAGTATGCAACAACTTATTAATAGTTTTCTTTACATATTTTTATGAGATACGGTCTTACAATACGCTTCATAAATATTTGAACCAAACTTCCACTTAGGGTTACATTTTGGGTTTTTTTTTATTTCTACATACTTCACTCTCAAAGCCATAGAAGTTGACTTTATCATATATATGATGTTGGGGGGGGGGGTGATTAACTGATACAGTCCTGGTAATCTGAATATTGGACTGTTAACAATAGTATGGCTAGATTCTGTGGACTCTGTAGCTCAAAATGTTATTATGGTCACAGAGAAAGTAAATTGAGAGCCTCCCCTCCATGTTAAAGTTCTTTCACACACTTATACGTGATTTCTGGAGAGTTTAAATTTGTTTCTGAACACCTGACATGAAAGATATTTTCTTAATCAAATATTTAATGACTCTGCATCTCACTGGGCAGCACTGAAAAATAGTAATCATTATGAAGAAGACCCTTATCTTCTCTAAGGTCCTTCAGGCAATCAAACCTTGAAGCAAAAATCAGGATATCACATTTAGAGGTCAGAACTCAATTTGTTTTATACCACCAAACACACACACACACACACACACACACACACACACGAAACATGGAATTCCGCAAACACATTGGGAAGTATCCCCAGCAAAAGTTTGTTTTGCTTATCCTGGGCATGAGTAAGTGAATCTCTTCTTTGCTTTCTGTTTTCATTGGAATTCTCTGACATTTCTGGTCAGTAGATCTGTTGTACAGATCTTGCCTAAAAAAAATGAATTTTGCAGAGTTCTAAATCTCACAGTGTTGGACAGTGTTCTCAAAGTGACTAGCATGAGTTTGGCCAAACTGCGGGAGGCAGTGAAAGATAGGCGTGCCTGGCGTGCTCTGGTCCATGGGGTCACGAAAAGACAGACGCAACTGAACGACTGAACAACAACAAAATCTCACAGGCTGCTTTCACACATAGAGGAGCTCTCTACTTAAAACTTTATTTTCCAGTTTGTGGGGCATGACAGGCATAGGGACATGACATGTGATCAGCACAGCAAAATGGGAACATAGTTACATGAGAAATTGTATCTCAACAGTGGATGTATGAATTGGCCTACATTGTTTACATAAAGAATAAAAGTATTACATCTTGATTAGCTTTGTTGTTTTTGCTTGTGTCTTGTCTTTGAAGGCTGGACTTGGGGTTGCTTTCTTCTGAATGCTTCAGTTTCATTCTATTCCCTTCTGTCCACACTAAGTTGTGTGTGTGTTGATTTTAATTGAATTGTTTTCCAGTTAGCACTCCATATGGTTTGCAAACTGTCTCATCACTTGGACTGTTGTTGTTCCTCAATAGGAGATGAGTGAGTCATTGAATAACCAGCAGCTCTTGGGAGAAATTGGAGCTTGTGAGTAAAAATACAATCCGACAATAGATATTTGAAAGAAGTTTCATCAACAACAAAATTAAGCCACCGTGTAGGAGTTACATCTATTTATAGTCTTGAATGTGGATCAACGTTATGCATGAGAGCTGGGTGGTCAAAATACCATCATTGCATGCATATCTATTGGGAAAATTCTTTTCTGAGTAACTAAGCGGAAACCTCAGGAATGGCTGAAAACTCTCATTTACTTCCCCGGCTTGTGGTTGATTGGGGGATTAAATTTTGTAAGTACTGTCAGCCAAGTGAAGACATGAAAACATAATTGCCAGGGATGGACAAATCAGTTAGCATTCCTCTCTTTTTTCCAATCTGAAGTTCAGTCTGCCACATTTATGCATCAATTCGCAATTGATTAAAAGTCATCACAAATATTTGCCAGCATTTCAATGTGCATCTCTCCAAATAAGGACATTTTTTGTAATCAATTTCTCTTTGCAGGGGCGGACTTTGGTAATCTTCCATAATATGGCACCCTGTGTGAGGCAAAAATTGTGTCCCCAAATGGAGCGTTTCAATTATGGATCTTCTCAATTTTGTGCCCCCTCACCTCAGCACCCTATCTAGAGAAATGGTCTGCACTGCTTTAAATCCAAGGCTGTTCTTAATATAGTTATTTTTATACGCTGTTGGGGTGTTGTTGTTGTTTTACTGATACATACATTTTATGTACATATTTCCCTAATATGCAGCACAAATTTAAAAGAGTGGATTTTAAAGATTAGCTGTAATTCAGTTCTCATATCAATTAAAGAAGCATGAATTAAAAAGGGTTGCATCACAATTTAAACCAATCCAAATTCCCCCCACCCGTAGTAATTTCAAAGTGAAAATAGGTGATATTCACATTACTGCTTTTCTTTTTTTCCCCTTTTTTTTAAAAAAAATGCCATTTAAGCCTTTTGATTATATGTGCAAGTATTTAGTAGAGAGGGAGTATGGGACAGAGGGAACTTGACACCTGGCCAAAAACTTTGTTCACATTATGAGTGGTTTTTGAGGTTTTGGTCTAATTAGAAGTCACTGAGGAAAATCTCAATATATCACACTTTCTGAAGGAAATGGCAGAAAGTCGTCTTGTGAAAAATATATGTCTGCTTTGAACTAATCTGCACATTAGCCCAGGAGGTGGAGATCAGATCCCTTTGCCTTGGAATTCACAGAAACCACATTCTCAAATATCCATACTTCTATATATGGATAAAATAATAAGGCACTTCAGCTTGGATGTTCTTGCATATTATAATATTATTATTCAGTCACCCCACAAAAAGAACAAAATTACGTTCAGGAAGGGATGAGAAAAAAATTATTTTAGTTTACTTTTTAATGTGAAGCTGCTTTATTTGTACTTCCGAAACCAATACAGGAACAAAAACAAGGTTGTGCTTCAAAATTCACACTTCTGCTATTTTTGCAATGCATTCTCCCACCAAGAAATGCATAACAAAAAGCATATGTTTAGGAGGAATGTGCACAAAAATGCTCATAATAATGAAACTATTTTTACAATTATATTTGTTTTGGGAAATTGCTTTCAAAAATGTGAATATTAGGCAAAATTGCACACAAAAATGGGCACAAAATACATACAAATTTTCATGTGGAAATAATAATAATAATAATAATAATAATAATAATAATAATAATAATAGGTGGGAAATGGGATGAACTGAAGGCTGGAAAAAAGAACCGACAGATTCAAAATCCTTGGCAACACAGCAGCCCGTGCTGGATAAAGTTTGGGTATGGTGGAGATGTCTTGCCACCAGCATACAGGGCCCTGATGAACCTGATGAAAGTGGATGCTACCGCAAGTGGTAATTGTAAGACCCTGACTTGGAGCACTGGGGGAAGCGAGAGGACAAAGCTGGCTTGGCAAGGATCCAGTGGGATCTAAGCCATTCTACCTAATGGTGATGGGCCTGATTCAGACCTCTGCACTGCACCATTCTGGAGCTGGCACAGCAAAACAACTGAAACAAAAATATTTCATTTACTACCTTCCCCACCACCACCACCAATACCAGCAGCACAAGCAGCGGACCTTTGAATGCAACAGTGGTTGCACTGCTATGTTCAGCTCTTCTGATCCCAGCTGTGCATGTGGACTGTGCTTTGGATGTTCTTGCTGCAGGCTTGCTCTGAGCACAAACGTGCCATGGAAACACTAGGCAGGAGGCATCAATAGTAACATAGCACCTTCCTCTGCCCCACCATATATATATATATATATATATATATATATATATATATATATATATATATATATATATATAATGATTTGTTGCTATAGTGTATTGTTGTCTAGCAGTTACCAGATGCTACCCCCTGAGGAAGTGATCAGCTGCTTAAAGCAGAGGAGGGGAACATGTTGAATGCTATGAAATATCCAGGTCAACTGATAATGACTTTAATTAAATAAAGAAATATGACTTTAAATAAATAAATAAATAAATAAATAAGCAAATAAATTTGAGTTTGTTTGGTTTTTTTAATTGAAAAAAAATCGTGATTAAATGTAGCTAAGTATTCACGAAAACCCTCTGGATTAAGCTGCTGAGAAATCTCTCCCCGCCACACCATGTCTTTTGTGTACTGCATACTTACATAGATATAGACCAGGGTTACGTGTCTGCTTTTTTATTTGATTTGATTGTGATGATGAATTGTAGTTAGAGTTGAGCTGTTCCTTTTTCTTCTCTGAACACACATTTCCCTCTGGATTTCTTTTCTTTTTTTCTTACCTGCCTTGAAAAAGAAGGTCAGTTCACAGAACATTTCCTGAAATTTACCACCACCACCACCACCACACAAACCCAAATAATGTCCCGGAACAATTCCAGTACAGGGTGCAAATGCATGTTCCCAACACAGTTGTTGGCGTTAGTCCTTGCAGTGGCAACAGCTTCCCTGCCCCCAGCGAAAGAAAGAAAGAAAAAAAGAAAGAAGAAATGCTGTTGGCACTGGAGCCAAACCCCTGAAAAACTAATTGGAGAGTTTTTCCCTTCCCCTGGAAAGAATCGTTGTTGACAGTGTGTCCTCCACGTTAGTTGTGAGACAGCTCCAATTTTACTAGAAGTCCTTACCATGTGCTGCTGCTGTCATATGTCCAAAGCTCAACAATTTTGGGGTTTCCTTTTAAAAAAAGAAAAGCTCCTGTCCTGGTTTTTACTTTTTGGAATATGGCAACCCTACCATGTGCAGAAATGCAATATCATTTGCATTTATTTAATTTTTAAAGAACTCATGCTGCGGTACTTAAATAAGTTTCGCTGAGAGAGCCATCTACAACCCCCCTGTGGAAATGGCACTTTGTTTGTCATGGAACCATGTGGACTTTATGTAAGTAGCCCTATATTGATCCATGCGGTTGCACTTGCTCCAAAATGGTATCGTATTGAGCTCCTTGCTTTTTGAGATATACGTAAATTGAGATCCACAGCTGATATTTGATGCCTTGGCAGATTGCCATTAAGCTGTTGGGGAACCATCGTAACAGGGGCCTTGTCAAAAGGCTATATTCTTGCTCCACTAGACTGATGTGGTATCAGCATGTTTTGTGAATGTGCATGGCCAAAAGAGTTTTAATTCTCTCCTTCAAGCTACCAAAAAATACCAGGGAATATTTAGAATAGGCCATTCAGCAAGTTAAGGGAGAGAGAATGGTGAAAATGCATGTCATATTCAAAGGATGGCTCACACAAGCCAGATGCCTTGTTGCAGGTTCAATCCCTTTATGGGACAGCTGCATATTCTTGCATTGCAGGGGTTAGGACTAGATGATCCCTTCCGATTCTACAATTCTATAAGTATATAAGCCTCAATGGTGTTGCCTTAGGAATGTACAAGAGATGACGGAGAAGGCTTTTGGAGGTTGGAAGTAGACAAAGGCATGAAGGACCAGTGGCTATGAGCTGTGATAGCAATCTTAAACCTCCAGAAGCAGTATATTTGTGAATGCTGGTTAGCAGGGGACAGCAGATGCATCACATAACACTCTTTTTATGTTTATATTAACCCTGACCTTCCTCACATTTTTTTTTCTCCCAGCTCTGAGAAAATATGTTATACTAGAACCATCTAATATCTGCATGCATGCTGTGGTCAGAATGTGTGGATATGGCAGGAATGTGACTGATACCTTGCACCTATTTTCCCTCTCTTCTGCAAAATTCTAGTGAAATCCGGCATTCTTCTACCATCATTCCTGATCATTGGCCAGTCTGGCTGGGGCGGATGGGAGCTGTGGCATGACAACATCTGGAGGCCCCAAAGCCGCCTAGCCCTGATACTGTATATTCTAATTGCAGAATCCGAGTTTTCAGTTTACAGAATACAGAATTGAGAAACAACTCTTTTTGTTGTCGAAACAAAATAAAAAAATAAAAAAATTCCTTCCAGTAGCACCTTAGAGGCCAACTAAGTTTGTTATTGGTATGAGCTGTCGTGTGCATGCACACTTCTTCAGATACCAGACTCTTTTTGCGTATCGAGGACCTCAAGCCACCCCCCCATTGACTTGACACAGGAGACATAATTTTTGTTTGGGTTTTTGGCAATAATTTAGGCCACAACTTCATTTAAATACAAATTCGGTGAGTGGTTGCGTAGGCATTGGTTCAGACTACTGTCCTACCGGGACAGAGGCTGGCCTAGAACCAGCTATTGGGAAATTGCAACTGAGGAGAGTTAAAGAGCAGGGGATACAACGCTACCCTCTCCCCAGAGGTCCCGGGGACTCGGCTACGGCCCTAACCCCTACTGGGGCTTGGACAAAGCATAAGAGTCGCTGGATTCCTTTAACGGAATTCCCAGCATCATCATGATTCTGGATGGGTACCGCCCAAACCAGCAATCCACACAGGAACCAATGCCTAACCGCCAACCTTACAAGTTGTGACAAGTTGCTACTGCAGTACAAAAAACCAAATGGCAACAGCCAATCAGTCAGATGGACAAATTCCTACTGGGCCTCTGCTCCAAAGCAGACGACCCCATGATAGGCAGTTGCAAGGTCAAGCGCAGAGGCCTAAGAAAAAGAGGGGGGCGGGATGGGTGATCAGAAGCCGAAGCCAAGAGAAGGATCACCCTCCCGTGCAGAGGAATATATAGGACGCTAAGCTTGTCCATCACAAATTGCTACATCTTACTTTGCCCAGTAACGCCTCACTGACCCATAGCTGCTACGGCCGGCTGCCGGCCCCATCCCCACTGGAAGGGAAGGGAATATGCCTTGCCAGGTCCCGATCGCAACACATGCTCTTACTCAGGGTAGAACCCGATTTGTTGTTGTTAACTTTGCAGTGCTCTGGCTCGCTTATTCAGCCCAAGGCGCTCTCTCTCTCTCTTTCTCTTTCTCTTTTAAAGAAGGTAATAAAGAAGAACATTAGGTGTTGAAACACAAAATTAAATGAGTACACTTGAATTGGTAGCATATGGCCCAAGCACTGAATATAGCTGCCAGTGCATGAGGCTGAATAAATGCTAAGATAGCTCTCTCTAAAAAATAAAAAAAAAAACATGCTCACACACAACTAATACAGAGCTTAATCAGAACTCCTGGGATCTGACAATGCTGCATAAATGGTGGCTTCTGCCAGTACCATTTAGATTCTTAACCCCCTGAATAGACTGACAAATTGCAGATAGGTTTTTTTTATATATAATAAAAAAGCCTGATGGAATTATCCTGCCTATTTCCCTTAATGCTCCTTTAGGTAATCATTGCATAACTCATTTTAAACTGAATTAATATAAAATCTCTTCTGTACAAAATATGGTTTTAGCTAGAGAAATGAGGGAGGGAGCTTATAAGATACTATTATAGTGGGTATGCTAACTCCCCCACTCCCCACCCTGCATTTTGATTAAAGTTGCACACCAAAGTATGTTTTCAAAGATTTTCAGGTGGATCCTTCATTCGACCAAGGCTTCTTGGCCAGTTAAAAATAGAGGATGAAACTAGCAAGGTTTCATCGTTTCCTCATACAGCTAACAGCATCCATAAAATATGACACAAAAGCAAAATTAAAGCCACGCTTCACCCACAAATTAATATAATAGCAATAGAATGCATTGAAGTCACGGGAAGGGAAAACATTTTAGGCAAATTAGCCATATAAATGGGGCCAGTCCTGCCATGGTAAGAAGGCCTGCAAAAATAAATGGGTCTTAAGCTGCTGCTGCTTTGGTGGAGTTCTGTACACTGAGTGCCATCACCGAGAAGAACCAGGGTGGCTGGTACTGAAGAAGTCCTTTAAGTATTTGTAGTCCTTCAATTGAACATGCTTCAAGTTTTTTGCCAGTTGAAGTTTAGGATCAGTTTTTGTTCTCTTAGATGGCTTGCCTTCCCAGGTGGACGAGCCCCACCTGCCTTTCATTTCCCTCTTCAGTACATGTAGAAACCAGTTTCTTGGCCACTGGATCCACTATTAGCCTTGCATGCCTCCACGTGCAAGAAAGTCCCTAACACACTGAGGGTTTGAGACCCATTGGCTACCCTCACCTGCCTTAGCTGACCAGTCAAAGCCATTTCCCCGGGATGTGGCCACTGCTGCATCTAGGAGACACAGGTGAGAGCTGAGTGCAGGGTGGGGACCAAAGGTGGACAAATAACCTCAGAAGGAACACAACATGTCCCCCACCAGAGGTACTGCCCCTCCCCTAATACCACATGCTCCCCATCAATATGAGATAATGACCATATGTGGGAGAGCGAGAGAGAATGTGTGTGTGAGAGTGAGAGTGAGAGAGAGAGAGAGAGAGAGAGAGAGAGCAGTCAAGCAGTGCAGCTTGCTGTGTAAGGGTGTTATAAGTACAGAAGTGTATCACTGTTTTCATCTGGGAAATCTTAAGAGTGTATGTTCATTTAAGCTTTTGCACTGTTTACTATTAGTCCACAAATTTATGCCCTTCACAGATGTTTCACTTTTACTCATAGATTTAAAGGCCATGTTGTTGTTTTGCATGCTTCCCTATTTACTCCTCTCACACGGACTCGCTTTTTGAAAAGGTCCGTTCTGAAGCCTAGTTTTAGAGGTCAGTTGCTGTCTGTCAGCTGTGATGCTCGAAGTCCATTTGCATGCCACAGCTAGCTTATTTGCGGGGATTGGACCACACATTTTAAATACTTGGCTCAAAGTCCGACCTCCCGAGGCATCAAATGAAGCCTGCACTGGAAATCAGGCCTACTGAGCTTTTGCCAGAACACTCCAAGGCTTAGCATGAGATATTACTAAACAGTGTGGAGTCTAGTCCATCTGTTATACATTTAAGCCCCAAGTAAAATGACACTCAGGCAGAAGTCATTTGACAATCTTTACAGATAGCACACAAGTGTGTATATGTGTGCATCTGAGATTATATATATGATTGAGATTATATATATGATTGAGAGGGACTTTTATTTAACCTTTTCCCAGTTGAAACAATGAATCCTTATTTATTACTTCTTTGAGAACCCACAACCATAAATCTGTTTATCCAACAGATTAATCAACTAAAGCATGAATTAATTAATGTGGAGGTAGCCATTGTTGCGCCCTTCAGATGTTATTGGGCCACAACTCCTATCATCCCAGACTCCCAGTCATTTCAGCTGAAGCTGGTGTGTTTTGGAGTACAACCACAGCTGGAGGGCATCACATTGGTTATCCTTGGAATAAAGCCAATCTTAATCTGGCAGGTTTTATTCGGAGGGATTGACAGTTTAAAGTATGGCTGCTATTTTTGAGGATGTTCTGGTTTCTTATGTGTTTTATTATGTGATGAAGCAAGAAGCAAATAAAAGATTCAATGGGGCATCAATGGTGGTGGTTTTCTGGTGTGAGGAGAGACTATTGCCTTCATACCCTATTACTTTTCTTCCAGGAAATATTTGGAAATACTCTGGGAAACAAGATCCCGGAATATATGGATATTCAACCTGATTTAGCAAGGTTCTTCATATGTATGTATGGGTTATATACAACTAAATCCTACAAGGAGCATACCCATGGAAATTAATGGTCCCAATTTAGTTGTGCCAATTAATTTCAGTGAGTCTACTCTGAGTAGGACTAATGCTGGTTGCAACTCTATTTTTTGTGTTGTTACCTATATTTCTCAGAACCTCACCTTCTGCCTTGATGTCAAATGGAATAAAGAAGGAGGAATCACTTTTGGAATCTAGGCACCCAGTTGAAAAGATGGTGTGTGTGTGTGTGTGTGTGTGTGTGTGTGTGTAGAGATGGATGAAGGAATATTCTGGAAGGAAACCACTCAGCTTTATTAAGCACAGTGGTGACTGGTGTATTAGGGCAAATGTGCCATTGCTCCACCAACTCAGTCTGCGCTCTCTGCCAGGTGCCACCTGCTTTCCTTCCTACTTACCCTATTTCCCGCCTATAAAATGACCCCATGTATAAGATGACCTCTATTTTTGGGAGCCCAGAATTAAGAAATCAGTATTTTAAAATTGTTCACCTTTAAGTCATTCAGTGTCAGGCTTCCGGGAATTCTATCCTTCTCCCGGTGGCAGCAATAAGCAGAGGAAAAACAAGGCAGAGTCCTTTCTAATGAGTTTATTCATTCATAATAGCGAGAGAGAAAACAATGCAGTCTGCCTCCCAATAATGTAGTTGCTCCAACTGAACTCCTCCTTCCTTCCCAACAACAGCATTTCCCCTTACGGTGTCCGCTTGTGGCAAACTGTCTCTGAGCCCTTTGTTCTTGCACTCTTAATGAACACCGAGTTCTGGGAGAAGGGGGGGGCCAGAAACACTCTCCAGTGACAATGTGTCAGCTGGCTCTGTCTCCTCTCCCCCTTTTCCTAACACCTCCCAACTCTTCTGTTCGCGGGTCCTTGCACTGTGATCTACCTCAAACCCCTGCTGTAATTCAATACTGCCTTCTGCTTCTCCAGAAGCTACAGGAGAAAGGGGGGTGATCTCCACCATTCCTCCCCCATCTCATCCCCTTTTGTCCATTCCCCGACGTTGAGCTTTTTCAGGAGATTCCCCATACCTCAGCAGGCACAACCTCACCTTGTCTCTCCAGCCTGTGCCTGGCTTCACCTCACCTCAGCTGACTCTGCCAAATCACCCAAGACCTACTGTATAAATCCTTGTATAAGCAGCGGTGGAGCTTCATGATCCAGCACTGGGGGGCGGAGAGCAGGTGGGGCGGGGCTGGTGAGCATCCTGGGGCGTGACATGCATCTTGGGGGCATGGCACTCCGCCTGCGGGGGCATGGCACCAGCGCGGGCAGGGGCAGCCACGATGGCACCCCACTGGGATTGCGCTGCCGGGAGTGGCACGCTCCCCCCCCACTCCTCTTCCTCCGCCAGTGTGTATAAGACGATTGTCTTGCACATGGAAAAATATGGTACATCCAGGCCGGGCAGTGGCACTGACTGTCAACTACCTCCTCCTTAGTTTCAGTTGACCTTGTACAACTCAGCTGCGAGGATGATGCAGGGAAAAAATAGAGCTACTGTAGTTAGCTCTACCTCCCATTGGCAGAGCCTGGTCCCCTGGTGTCTTGTCTGCTCTCCCTGCTCTACTGGTTCCAATGGTCACCAGCCACCACTGATTAAGAGGCCTGGAAACAAAAGAGGCAACAACAAAAGAGGGCAATGACACTAATGACCAGGACAATGACCAGGACAAATCTCCCCCTTTTCTCACCTTTTCCTTCCTTTGACAACCCTAGTCTCTCATTTTCACCACTACAACATTCCTTATGTCTCCTTTGCAGATGACTTTTGATTTTTCTTCCAGGTCTAACAGGAAAAGCTAGGCAGACACTATAATCATGGCTGTTGTTTAAAATGTGTGACTTGTTTCTCAAATAGAGACTTGCATGAACCTTCCTTTCTGCTGAAGATGGAAATTTGATTTGGTCTTTACCACTTTTCATGGCTAAAATGTTCAGTGATCTGTTTAAGTACAGTAAAACTGGTGCTTATTAGCTTTGCAATCAGCAGGAGATGTTGTAGGGTGACTTGAATTATACATCAAGAGGGACTGCATATTTTTGCACCTGTGGAGGAATGTTATTAAAATTAATATTGCTCACCATGCAAACGTATCCAGCCATTATTATGGCACTTCATGCTTCAGGATGTGTTGTTTTTCATTCTGACTTTACAACACGTTTTGACCTTCAGTACAAGCATTTTTCTGCCTGAACAGGAGGAAAAACTATTCTGAGGGTTAGTTCATAATAAATGAGTCTGGAATTTAAGAAACATAAATTCAAGGCTCATTGGCAAAGAATAGCACATGGGACATTTTCTGTAAGAGAGACTAGAGTCTCTGAACAATACATATTCATAAACACGTCGACTTCATTCAGTGATGAAATTATAACCTCTGTAAGTAGGCTTTGACCAGACAATTCTTCTAACCTAATGCTTTTCTTCAGTGCGAGTTACTCTGTTTTTTCCTCTCTTTTTTTTTTAAAAAAGAAATGGGTGATAACACAGAAGTTGGATATCCATTTAGAATTTTCTAGAAAATTCCAGGAGCAGGATTAGTACACTAGGGCTGACCACTGCTCATGATTCGTATTGAAAAATCCACATGTGATTTATTCTCTACATATTCTGCTCTAACAGAAGGCTCTGGGTGGCCTTTGAGGGAATTATTTATTGTGCTTTCTCTTATGTGTTTTTATTACAGTGGTACCTCAGGTTAAGAACTTAATTCATTCTGGAGCTCCGTTCTTAACCTGAAACCGTTCTTAACCTGAGGCGCGCTTTTGCTAATGGGGCTTCCCGCTGCTGCCGTGCCACCAGCGCGCAATTTCCGTTCTCACCCTGGGGGCAAAGTTCTCAACCCAAGGTACTGCTTCCGGGTTAGCGGAGTTTGTAACCCAAAGTGTTTGTAACCCAAAGCATTTGTAACCTGAGGTACCACTGTATTACTAATGTTATTATTAATTTGATTTATTACTTGTACTTCCTCCTATGGTACCAGGGCAAGGTCACAACTATTTAAAATACAACATTAAAAACTGTTTAAAACTAATCACAAGAATAAGGTGGATCCTAAAAAAGTGTATCTTTAGCACAGGTCCCTCAACTGCCCTGATTAAATCGGAATATCCCATTTTTAAGTGCCAGTGACGTTTATGGCATGATCTCGAATGGGTTGTGTGACTCATGAAGGATTGCGTCCTGGAAGATGTGTGTTCCTGTTTTCTGTGGCGACATGTTAGAGGGTATGACATCATTTGCATGTGGAGGTCCCCAACGCCACCCCCCAAATAATTCAGACATGAGACATCATTTTTGTTTGGGGTTTTGGCAGAATTTAGGCCACAACTTTATTAAATTACAAATCAATGTGAGTGGTTGCGTAGGCATTGGTCCAGACTAGCTGTCCGATGGGACAGAGCTGACCACGTGTCAGCAGTGGGAAATCCCATCTGGGGAGAGATATGGGGGTTGGTAGGCAGAACCCTCCCTCTCCCCAGTGGTTCCCAGGGGCTCTTGCGTGGCCCTGACCCCTACCGGGGTTTCGGACAAAAGCATATGAGCCCCTGGATTTCTTTAACGGAATTCCCAGCACACCATCACCATTTGGACAGACTACCGCCCCTCCAATCACACATAATGACCAATGCCTAACCGCCAACCTTACAAGTTGTGACTAGTTGCTAAGCAGTAGGCAAAAACCAGATGGCAACAGCCAATCAGCCAACTGGCAAAATTCCTACCAGGCCCTTGCCCCAAAAGCAGACGACCCCATGACAGGCATAGCAATGTCAGTGCAGAGGCCTAAACACAGTGGGGAAGGGCAGGTGATCCACAGCATGCAGCCAAGAGGGCGGTCAGTCATGAGGCTGACCCATATATAGACTGCTGGCTGTCCATCACCAATCGATACATGTGAATCTCCCTAACAACACCCCCAAGCCCAATCAGAGCTGTGGCCATCTATACTATTCCGCCCACAGCAATGGAGGTGGCTTGCTGGCCCCCACCGCAACACGTGCTCTCTATGAGGGAGAACCCGCTTTGCAGAAACTGTATACTGGAGGTGCAAGATACAACTCCATGGGCAGAGAATTTCACAATTTAGGGGCTGCCTCAGAGAATGACTTCTCCCAGGCCACTGTCACCAACCTGAGCTTCTGAAGATGGTGGAATTACCAGCCTCTGCTGATCTCAACACTCAAGGAGGTCTGTGAGGAAGGGTGTGGAAGGAGGTGGGAAAGGAGAATGATTTGGGAGTCAAATCATGTAACACTTCAAACACTAATGTGAGCATCTAGAATTGGGGCCAGAACAAACTGGCAACCAATGTAGCTTTTCTGAAACAAGGATTGTATGATTTCTAAATGGAACCCCAGCCACTAATCCGGTCACTGCATTTCAGACTAGTTGAAGTTTAAGCTTAGTCACCTTCAAGAGCAATCCCATGCAGAGCAAATTGAAATAATCTAGTCTGGAAGTTATCAAAGAATGGAGTCCTGGGGCCACGTCATTTCTCTCCAAGGAGAATCTAGTTGGCAAACTATATAGAACTGGAAAAGCACTCCTAGCCACTGAGGCTACCTGAGCCTCCTGTGAAAGTGATAGATCCCAGAGGTATTGAATGAAAGTGACCATCCATCAATCCATCTCTTCTCGGGTCTCCTTCTGCAGGCTTTCTGGTGACAATGGGACAAGTCTGTATGCTTTTTCCAGCATGTGTTTATAAAATATTGTGTTTTCTGTCCTCTACGTCAGGTATAGAAACTCAATCTTTGACAACTGGATTAATTTATTGCTGTGTGCACAGTTCATCTTCCATAAAAAGATCCTCCTCCATCCTTTCATTTATTTGGGTGACCTTTTCAACTGTCAAGCCAAAAATATTTTTGTGTGTGTGCAGAAACACCGAGTCCTGGCCTAGATCGAAATTGCAGTAGAAGTGATAAAGAGCATCTACTGTCAATGCTGCCAATGGTACAGACTGAGACAGTATTTTATGCCTTTGCCATGGAAATGTGCATAAAATATCAAATAATTGATGCAGCAATAAATTCCTAATTCTTTATAGAAACAAACTGGGGCAATAAGTATTAATAAAAAAAAATAAAAAGTACCTTTTTTTTGCTTGTCCTAAAATGAAATTAAATCATACTTATTTTTTGGATATTTGTTTTGCATAGTAAATCCAGCATATTATCAAATAAAAGCAAAGCCTGTTATTTAGTTTAGCCTGTCATGTTCTTATATGCTTGGCATCCATATAAAATCACATTATTCATAAGCTGAGCATTTATGCAGTAAGGGAAGCAGGTGCGACGCCTTTTGCTGACATTTCTATAACGCGCTGCGTGCGCCTCGCTTATGCCATCATTAATCCTGCTGTAGTTTAGGATTATGATATAGAATTAGCATACTGTCTTGAGAGTTATCTGCCTCAAGTGTTAGATGGCATTTAAAGTAGGTGACAGGAGGACATATATTGTGCAGTCTGCATTTATTATCTTATCCCCACTGCCACTCCGGCTGTAAGGCAATTCTCCTTCAGCCACCACATCTTGTGAACTGCAGCCTATTAACTTCCTTACCACACCTTGTGAACTTCCATGTAAAGATCCTGGCCTTAGGTCTGTTGACAAAGCTTCCCTTTTCTCTCCTTGTCCGTCACGCCATAACTGGGGTGTGTCTGTTAAGAGATTCCTACATGCGAGTTGGAGAAATATTTCAGATTCCTGGAGGCTTAGGGTTGTAGCCAAGTAAGTTCCATTCAACATCCTCCTCCATCCATTAATTCTTCCATGACTCCCAGGCCTTGTTTAATTAAATACTAGGGGTTGTATCCAATGTGGGTTCCAGTCGGAGTTGTTGTTGTTGTTTAGTCGTTTAGTTGTGTCTGGCTCTTCGTGACCCCATGGACCAGAGCACACCAGGCACTCCTGTCTTCCACTGCCTCCCGCAGTTTTGCCAAACTCATGTTGAACACGGTCAAACTCATGTTGGTTCCAGTCGGAGTAGACCCATTTAAATTAATAGACCTATCTTAGATCCATTAATTGCAATGGGTCTACTCTGAGCAGAACTTAGTTTGCTACATCCCCAGTTGGGGTGGATGGTGTGAATGAAGACAAGCCCCCCTCTTTTTATTGGGGGTTAATGCATTTCTATTTCTTACAAGAAATGACATATTGAAATGAAAGGGTTAGTTATTCTGTTTAGGGATGCAGAACTAAGATATGCTAGGAATAACACTGTTTGTTTGTATATACTGCTTCACACCTTAGACTTTAAGCAGTGAAATATTCAGAAGAACATCATCATCATCATCATCATTACTACTACTTTTATTCTAGTCACCATTTGTCTGAACCACTTGTACAGACCAAAACTGGTTGCTATCATTTTCTTAATTTTATTTTATTTTTTGAGTTTCATTATAGTTTTGGTTCTTATTAGAAATAACAGTTCAAGCCTCTGCAAAAAAAAAAAAAAAAAAAAAAATCACCAGTGGGAAGGGAGATATGAGCTAGGGGTCATATTATTTCCCATAATGCTTTTCACTTCTTCTTAACACTCCAGTAGGAGATCAACATTGCTGCTTGGAATTAATTAAGAAGATGGCTGGAACATTTTTATTTTAGAAATGGAGCAAAACCACTGATAATTCTGCTTGGAAATAATAATTAGGGGAAGGTTTCATTCTCTCCTCATCACTGGCAATACAATCCTGAAGCTCTCCAGATATTGCTGGAATACAGTACCCATAGTCCATCACTAGTCTAGCTATGGCTGATGGGAGTTGAAGTCCAACAATTTCTGCAGAGCTACAGGTTCCCCATCCCTGTGTGCTCAGAAAGTGCAGTGAGTTTAACAGAGCTTACCCCCGGGTAAGTGAGCATAGGACTGCAAAATGCACTTCCTTCATGAACTAACACTGAAAAAGTGAGTCATTCTCATCCCTTGTGTCTGGTTTGGGTATAAGTGAACCCCTACCCTCAATGTGAATAAGTTGGCAGGGAAGGTGAGAGAAATGGTTTGAAATGTTTCCACCATCATTAGTAGCCAAGGTAAGACGCCATGATGTGTTTCCTTCCTAAGGGATCAGCGTATCACTCTGGCACTGCTATAAGGCAGACAGCATAATTTCTAGCTACGTCAGATATTTTTCTCCTCTTTTTCAACTCTAGCTGAGAGGTTTTACACTGTGATCCTGGCAGCTTTCAGGTCAGGCAAGGTCAGTGCATTGGGCCCTAAGGAGAACCCCATTGGCACATGGAGTAAGGTTGCCTTTCTGTAGATGGTGTTCTGCCTTGATTCAGATCATTACTTTAGAAGGCAGCAATGCACAGATGGTTGTAAAACAAGGTGCTGGATGAATGAACCTTTCTCATGCTTGGTCTCAAGCCCAGGGTGATTTTTACTAGCAAAGGTAGCCCTTTCTCCCCCCCCCCCAAAAAAAATCATCTCAGCACAGATCGAGTATATGAATGTGCCTTTGGCTGGGCAACACAGCCAGATGGGTGGGGTATAAATAAATTATTAGTATTAGTATTATTAACCAAATAGTTGTGGGGCACCCTTAGTTCCCAGTCCACTTCCCTTGGAACCTTGGAAAAAGTGTGATTTCAAAATGATCTAATAACTAACTAGTCCACAGGATTTCAGACCAAATTGGGAGCTCAAAGCACATACAGTCAACTCTTTTCACACAATGGCAAATATAATTTGGCCCTTGGGCAACGTCCCTATATGGAATCTCCATGTTCACAGCCGTGTATTCTCTGGTTGTCAAGGTTAAGCCTGGCCACTGCATACTAGTTGTGGAGAAAGCAGAGGATGTCCATACATGGATCAAAAACTAGTTTATATATTAGTCAGGACCTGTGGATGCTGGTGAAAAGCTGTTCCCCAGGTGGGTGATCTGCATGGTAAAAAGTAGAATGTGGTGTGTTGGTCTACATCTGAATAATATGCACATATCAGAGCCCTGGTATGTGTGCAATCCATAGACTTTAACATTGCACTGTCATGTGGATCACACACATAGGGAAGGAGTTTTCATAAGCAGTTAAAGGAAGTGAGTAAATATTATGTAAACCTGTTTATCTGTCTCCCCCCTGCCCCGGACATGGGAATAGCCACTGGCACATACATTCTTGCATTACGAAACATGAATCTATTTTTATGATATTGCAATATGATTGAAAAGGTGATTGCATTTTTAGGTATTGCCTATTCACCAAAAGCATTGAAATGCCAAGTTCCTTTAGTTGAGTTGATAGATAAGTGGAGAATGACCTTCCTGTATCCAGGGTGACAGCTGCAGCAGTATCAAAATGCCCTGACTTGAAGTCAGCACTTGAGATTTCCAAGAGATGGCAGAAAAATTACTTGGTATTCTTACAAGACATATGCCATATTACAGTTAGAACATGGCTAGGTAGCTATTTTAACACACACTGGTTGACTTCACCAGCTCAACTGTCCCTCTTGTCATATCCAAGCACATCAGTTTCAGTGCTCCGTGTAACAGATTTCTAGTTCAGTAACAGGCCTTGAAGTCAATCGCTTTGCCAGGGTTTGTGTTTACGCTAGATTTGGCCTGTCCTAGAGAGATATCATTACAATGAACTTTTGACATGATCTGAATATCTTGGACTCTACTAGAATATCTGCTGTCATCTTGTTTAACATCACTGGAGGGGGGTGGAATTCAAAGAAAACTTGTTCAGAGGCACTGCTCTTGATGGCTAACCCCTGTCATTAGCGTGTCCTTGAATCTGCAGATTCTCCCTGCCTTCCTCTCTCCAACAGCTCTATAGAGGATCTGTACAATGCCTCCTTTACCTTCTCCAAGATCCTGTCATGTTAGCTGGAGGCTTTTTGTTTCTTTCTAATGTATGTCTGCGTTCTTTTTTCCTAAAGAAAGAAATAGAATCTTTGACATGACCCGTCTTTGCAACCATGGTTTATAGAGGCTTGATATTTCCTTATGCAGAAGTAATGAGGCAATTCATCCATATCTCTTGAATACACCTTCAGTTCTTAGAAATAATCACTCTTGTATGCTGCTGTTGCATGCACAGCCCAAACAGTACACATGTCAAATTTAGCAATAATCCTAAATGATACAGCATTCTGGAGACAAAAGGTTGAAAATATTTAAAGAGTGTTGCTCATTACCTGATGAATATTCATTATAGGACAATTGGCAGCAATTTTGCTTTATGTGGCAATAGAGGTGATATTTCACTCACAATGTCAAAGCGTGTTGTGGAAATGCAGGTTTCCATTACATGCTTGTGTTGTTGCAAATGGCCCAATCATTTCCTTTTCCATTGGAGCTTACCTGCAGGCAAAGAGACTCAGTGAGGAAGCTGAGTATACAACACTCCTGTTTCACTTGATAACTACCATTCCTACATGGAAACTTGTAGCTTACTTGATCCAGAGCTAGCAGGCTTTGGATTTGCTCCCCATCTGCACATGGAAAGTAAAGCTGAAGTTTGCATTCCCTTGCCAATGCTTAAGCAGGAGAGCACTTTATGAGGCAGTTGTGACTCTACCTGCCACATGCCTGATGTTACAAAACAGGCCTGTCCAACTGGTAGATCATGATCTACCCGTCTAATGTGGGCCTCCCCTGGTCAATCCTGGTCGATTACATGATCTTAAGTGATTTACCCCCCCCCCAAAAAAAAAAAGCCTTCTCCCCCAAAAAAGAGAAGCCTCTGCCCAAAAAGCTGAACAACTCTGGTCAATCCAATGGGTAGATCACTGCCAGTTTATTTATAGTGGGAGTAGATCACAGACTCTTGGGAGTTGGACACCCCTGTTATAAAAGATGCCAAGTATGGAAGCATAGGTCAGGAGGCTGTGGTTTGGCAAAGCAGCAGTGCATCTACATTTGAATCCCTGAAGGGGGAAGCTCATCCTGCAGACCAGAGCCTCTTCAACTCTGGGCTATATTCTGCACCTCAAAATGCTGCTTCATCATGCACAAGCACACATATCCCAAATCATTTCTAGAAAGCCCCACAGTATTGTAGCACCTGAATACAGTTATCTCTTTTTGTCAGTGGTTGTGCATATATTGGGTTAATCAAATATGTGGCTTTGCTTTTATTCACTTATGACTAGAACAGCTTCACTTTATTCTGTTGACTTAGAATTTGATATTGATACATAGCTGTCAACCCTCCCTGCTGTTTTGCGGAATTTCCCGCAAAAAAAAACGGGAAAAGGTTGACAGCTATGTATTGATAGTTACCCTAATTGGTATTTGATTTTTAGACTGGTACAGGGGGATTGTGGTTATCATGTGTGCAGTGAGTATTTGGCCTATATTAACAGTGAGGGGTTTGGCTGAGCATCTACGCACCTTATCTGAATGTTAGGAACAGACACTGTCCATGATACTTTGGCTTGTGATTAGTATGAATAGGCGATTCCATCCCATTTGCAGTCACTGTAATTTATTACTGTTACTGTACCACCATCTGCAGAAGTCCACCTCACAGTGGTGCAGAGAAGAGTTTTCCTCATGGTGGTACCTAACTGGAAGGCATCAGTTGTTGGAGGCTTGCACCAACAATTAAAATAATACCTTTCCTCAACCATCTTTACTAATTGATTTTGGGGTTCTCCCAGACTTAGCTTTGCCAGTGTGTGAGTGCATAGCCTTTTCCCTTCTTCAAAGACAATGTTCTTGGGTTCTCTTTTACAGAGCTGTTGCTGAAGTTATACATTGCCCATTCCTTATTTCTCCTTTCCTTGGTAGTCCCGCTGTTCTGTTTGGCAGCATGGGTGAAACCAATCATGTTTCAGGGCTTGGGACACTGATTTGCCTCCCGCCTGCTTTCTTGGGGAAAAGACCCATAGCATACACCTTGAATGGGACCAGTTGTTGCTGTTTTTATCCTCCTCCTCTGACATTTTCAGTTTAAGTAGCAATCTACACCATGGAGATTACAGCAGTGATCGTGTTTACTATTCTAATCTATATAGGGAAAAGCTAGATGCAAATATAGATGTTTAATTCTGCCAGCACAGAAGAAAAATGTCTAGCCAAATACTTCTGGTGCTTCAAATGAATATAATACATTGACTTCCTAGGGTTATAGATTGTTGTGGCGCCCCTGTGCAACCCACTGTCCACCTCTGAACAGCTGCTAATTTGACTAACACGGCCGGATACAAAATAAATTTGATGGTGGTGGTGATTGGGTCTCTTTTTTTAACCTTTTCAAAGGAATGCACTTAAATTTCTATTAGCGTATTGAAACAGACAGCATTACTAGGATTTTGACTTTGAAAAGTTCATTTTCTTGGCAGCAAGAAGCTATAATTAAAACTATGCTCTAAACAGTAATCTATCATTTAATACACAAGGGCTTCCTCCACTCTTCTGGAAGATGTAGCACCAAACCCCAGCAGTAGTACTTAACATGGCAAGACTCTATTAGTAATTCTATTTTAATTTAGACCTTTTTTTGGAAGTGGGGGGAAATGCTAAAGGCTGGGTCTGCAAAAAGTCTCCAAAGGAAAAGAGAACCCCATTGGTGAAAACTCTGCATGCAACTTCTCAAGTCAGGTTGAGATTATTATTTTTATTGTAGCTAAATTTTTAACATTTTTTTTTCCGCGAGTGCACTCCAGTGAGGTTCCCTGTGTATGTATGGAAGCATATAAAGGAAGTTGCATAGAGTTCCCAATCACAAATGGGCAAAAGTGAGATCGTAGCAGAATTGCATTTTGTGGGGAAAGATTCTTGCTCTCTCGCGACCTTGCTGCCAGCGGATGCATTGTTCATGCCTGGATGGAGTTTCTGACAAAATCAGCATACAATCACGAACCATTTATCAGAAGTTCAGCTGAAGAAGATACAGTCACAATGAGCCTTGACGGGGTCACTTTGAAAATGCACTCTGGCAGCCCTACATAGGAATATTGTTCCGTCTTCGAAGGTATCCCCCAACTGGGGCCCTCAGCTCAATCTCTAAGTGTTTAAAGCTCACGTTTAGACCAGTTTAGTTCCACTGATGTCACTGAGTTTGAAGGGGCTTAAAGCAGAATTTTTGTAACTCTATTATTTGGATCAGGCTAAAATAGTAGCTGTAACTTTGACCTAGGTTTATAATCTGTCTCATTCAATGACCAATGCTCCAATCCTGGTCATTTCTTTTCAATATAATATACTGCCCAATTTCACCAGGTCACAGTTGGTTTCTTATGTCACAACTGTCACCACTTTCTGATTGGCAATATCAAGGAAGCCTAGCCCTGTGTTGAGTTGAACAAAGTTGTTGGTGCATATTTTTTTAAAGGATGGCTTTCATTTTAAACTGGGCTGACCAAATTCCGCAATCCTTGACTTGTATGTGGACCATAACAGTGTCAGTTGGATCATGCACTTCTCCGAATACAGTGATGCAATTTAGGTCCAAAAGATGTGCACAGAAATGCATATGTTGCTCAGAAAATGCATAGAAAAATGTACATTTCCGGGGGGGGGGAGCGTACAAAAATTCACCTTCTAGGGAAATGATGTGTATAAAATGTGTACAAAGAAGTAAAACAGAACAAAACAGACCTATGACTGACCTTACATGAAGCTGACACAAAATATGAATAAGTGGCTCCATATGTGATTCCTAATGGATTCATGACATTCTCTTGTGAAGTTTTAGTAGCCCCATTGAAACTATTTGGGCTTCCAAGTAGGAATCTTTAAAGTCATCTCAAATGTTAAATTAGGCTAAGTTCATCACCAACAACAGAGATTTTCTCACCTTGTGAACTGCATATTGATGTAGAATAAGAAACCCACCATTCCTGTCAGTGTTGCATAAACAAGCCTTAGGGAAATGAATGCATGAAGTAGCTGGTGAGAGATATGCCCTTGTATGTCAGTTTCACTTTTAAGAAAAGCCTTTGGTCAACCCCTTTTAGGGATTTTTGAGCATCTTGAGAATAATACCGGCAAGGAATTGACAGATACATAGCCATCCAAAAGTGACATTGATGCTACTTGAGTTGATGAGAAATAACACTGAGAGCAGCCGTTAGCATATGTATGTATATCTACATTATTTTGTACGGCTAAGAATTGGTAAGAGAAGCTTTGATATGAGAAATGGCATTTTCATTTGCCTTTAAGAAATAAAAGATTGCATTCAGCTCCCTAATCATAGCAGACATGCTCAGTTTCATTTATGTTTGCTATCTAATAAGCAATTAACACTGTGTTAAGCTTCACTTTTTGTATAGCTTTAGCTTCTGCTGACTGCACTGCAAACTTAACTCTTGTGATATGGCTACAATGCCACCTTGGTTCCTTTGGCATTTAAATCAGAGTTCATATCAGAGCTTAAGGAAGCTGCCATTTACAGACTTTAAACTAAATCTACCTCTTGGTAAAATTGATCAGTTTCCTTCCATGTTGCAGCAGCATGCTGAATAGTTATTGTGTGTGTGTGTGTGTGTGTGTGTGTGTGTAGTATGTGCAACAATTTAGTTGTGCATTTAAACCTATAAATAGTTCTATGCTGCTCATATGTTTCGAAAATAATTTGATTGACATACATTAGTAACTTTTTAATGGTAAAAATGGAGACACTTTGCTTTAATGCTGGCTGTCCTGCAGTAGCAGATGGCACAGAGAGGCAGAGGGCACTAGCTGGCAGGTGAGCTGCTGCTGCTGCTGCTGCTGCTGCTGCTGCTGCTGCTGCTGCTTACCAGAAGGGAGAGAGGGAGCAGTGAGACAGGAGAGACGTCAGTGCAGTGCAAATACACCAGCAGACCCAACTGGCCAACATTATCATTGCATTTGCACCTACACACCACCTCACCACTTCCTTATCCCTCAAAGGTGACAGATTTTTCCATGCATACTTGAAGGCACAAACTTCCTGTCTTTGATACTTTGAAACTCCCTCATTCAACCACTATTCTTCTTTCTAATCTTAACTCTTCTGCTGTCTCAGAGCCCAGTCAAGATAAAGGCAGCTGGGAATAGGGGTAAGTGTTGGTGGTAGTGATGGAGGAAATCCAGCCCACAGAGGGATCTCTGCTGCGGTGAACCGGCCCAGGCGAGGTAAACCTTGCCGACCCCTGATGAACCCTCTTCCTCATTTTTTCTTTCTTTCAGTAAAATGGGAATAATAGAACACTTCCCTCCCTCAGAAAGCTCTTGAGAATTGTAAAGCCTTCCACATGTTTGACATGCAACATTCCTAATGGTTATACATTGCCAAGCAATTCATTTCTAACGCAAACTGTTTATGGCTTAGTGTTAATTGTGTCAGCCATGCTACATGCACTTATTCTGCTTCTTTTAAGTTTTAATTAATCAGAACAATCCCACTAATTAATGTTAGCTATACTTGCATGGAGGGAGATCACAAGTGGATGTCTCAAAGGTTTTCTGGTATTTAATTAGCAACCCCCATTTCAATCTTACCTTCTTTCATGTTAGGGACAAAAAATTGCATTATTCTTTCACCTTTAGGTTGTTGTTTTTTTAACCTAGAAAACAAACAAACAAATGAAGCAGACATATACAGGTAGATCATATGCTTTGTAGATAGAAGTTCTCATCTTAAATTCTTGGCATCTGCAGGTAGGATTGGATAAACTTGCAGAGTCACAACCAGATAGTGTAGTCCTGGAATCATGAATCTGCAGTATTTATGGACTGCAACTGCCATCATACTTGACCATTGGTCACCCTGGCTGGGACTGATGGAAGGTCCAACAATATTCAGGGGGGCATAGGTTCTCCATCCCATGTGTAAACAATTCTGAACTAGATGGACCAATGGTCTGAATCCATATAATGTCGTTCCCTTCACCCATGTTCAAATTGGTGCATAATTGCAGTGGAGAATCTATTCAGCAACCACAAGGCTCTGTTTTCTTCTTGCCAGCCTACTAATTTCCCCCTAGACTATATTCTTAAATGCCTTCTACAAAAAGAAGACTCTTTCGTCTTCAGACAGGAAAGGGAAATCGATTGAGATGTGAAATGTTTGTGTTTCTTCAGGTTAATGAAACTTTTTGCAGACCTTGCTTAACGGATTATTTCCCCAAAGTTCACATCCTGACAGATAACATCAAAATCATTCATTAATGGGAATTTGATTTGAAGGGAGACTTTTCTTAAGTGTTTGTCACCATGTGGTAGTCCATCATGCTTTGAGTAGAACAAGACACAATGACATTTCAACCTTGTTTGCACAATGAAGAATTAAGAAGGGGATCTAAAAGCCAATTTTGTAAGCAGGTGTACGATCTTTCAGGACTAAGAATAAATAAAAGAGATGTGTGTAAAAATCAATGCATACACCACAGAATAATGTGCCTCCACAAGATGTTAGGAAGTTTGCTTATACCAGGTCAGGCTCTTGGTGCATCTATTCCAAAATTGTCTACTCTGGCAGTGTACTTTTATATTTTATACTATGAGATATCATTGGGCAGAGGTCTTTCACATCATCTTTAGTTGGTGATCTTAGGAACATAGGAAATTGAGTCAGAGCATTGACCAATCTAGCTCAGTGTCATCTGTAGTGAACTGGCAACGTCTCTCAGGGTTTTAGATGGGCTCTCTCCCAGCCCTACCTGGAGATGCTAGAGATTGAACCTGAGGCCTTTCACACGCAAAGCAGAGGCTGCAACGCTGAACTATGGACCAACCCCCTGTTTGCCTTAGTTTCACTTGGGGCAAATGTGCTACTCACATCTGCCTGAAGAGGAACCTCCAAACTTTATGTGATTTTCTCTAGAGATACCTGAAGCACAATCGTTTGCTATTTTTATCAAAACTTTTAAATGGCCGCCTACTCTTAGAGTAGGAGGATGAATTGTTGACTATTTGCTCCAAACTTCTGCTTGATCATGTAAGTCCAGAGCTGGAGCTGCCCAATCAGATGGCATTTCAGCCTGGGTGGAGAACACTGAGGGGAGTGTGAGTGTTTGTAGAAACTACCCTACTGTACTTAGGTAAAAACTGAATTCAATGCTCTGTGCATGTTTGACTCTGGCCCTACCCACCACTGGCATCTAGCCCCCAGAATATAGCTCAGAAGGAAATGTGGTCCTTGGGCTCAAAATGTTTCTGCACAAAATCCAGGAAAATGCATTTTTCCCACCCCCACCCCAATCGGCACACCAGGAATAGGGTGGAGAGCTTCAGCAGGCCATCAATAGAAATGATAAACCTCAATAAAATAATGACACAAGCAGCAGTAAAACAATTAAGATAAAACCAGAAGCTCCAAAAATAAGACGACCCATTAAAAACCTAAAAAAAACTGTCACCAGCTGCTGATGACAGGAAAATTAAGCGGGCCCCAGCTAAGTATACGGATGCTTTAGGAATTCCGTCTTGCAAATTCCAAAATGAACTGACCTTATGTGTACATTCTCAAGTAATATGCAGTTCATAACTGAGTTACACAATGTCTTTTTCACTCCCTGAAAGTTACTACGCTGTTCCTGGCTCAAAAGAGTTTCAAAATAAGTTTTAAAATGTGTATTTTGTGAAGAGACATGTTAAGCATTGTGGATTTAAACATGACATTTCCTACCGATTTATTTTTTTTAAAAAAAGAAACAATGCAGTCAATAAAGAAACGTAATAGGTAAACCCTTGTAAAAATGACATATTTCAGCTAAGCAAAGAAAAGTGTGTGAAACAGGGCCAATGAAGAACATAATCTTGGGAAAAGAGATATGAGAGTTCTGGTGGTCAGATAGAGGCCCCATGGGGGGCACATTTAACCCCTAAATAACAGGGGTCAAACACATTGCTTCCTTCAATAATATTAAAATCAACTGGGTTGGATCCACAGTTTCACCAGAAATTTTCTAGCTTATCTGTGGGTGGGAAAATGGGGTGGGGGAAATAAATATTGTAAATAAATACTTCAATAAATACTGTATGGAGAGATGAAATCCTCTTCAGAAACCTCTCAGAATTTTTTTTCCTCTGAAAAAAATGCAGCACGGTTCTACTGAAAGGAAGCCAGGAAGCAAACAAAAAGGCTTAAACGTAACAGTTGTGTTTCCATTTTAAAGCCTTTGAAGGCACAGGCCAAGGAGGAACCATAGCAGTGGGTTCAAAATTGCCCTCAGGCAAAGCTTCTACTTCAAGTTCTAGTCTCTGTGAAACAACAGAGGGAGGGCCACATCTATTCCTTACCCGTGTGACCCTAATCCACGACTCTGGTGTGTTTGGGGAAGCTCAATAGCTCAGTAGTAAAGGGTCTGCTTTGAATGGAGAAGGTCCCAAATTCAATCCCCAGCATCTCCAGGGGCTGGGAGAAAACCAGTGGAGCTGGTCAACAAGGGCAGTTATAAAACTGCCCCACCAATTTCAGTCTGCCTTCACCTAGCTTCTACCTGCTTGCCTTCTTCCTTACAACCAGCCAGGTGGTGGTCCACCTGGTCCTGGCTCCACTTGCCATTTGTCTCCTTATTTTCTGCCCTCCCAGTCCCAATAGGCACCGAGTAGCACTGGATAGAAATCCTGAGGAACCACTCTGCCTTTCAGTGTGCTGACCTAGATGGTCTGATTCAGTACAAAGCAGCTTCCTGTGTTATTATGCTTAGCAATTATCTGAATGTTTTTTCAAGAGATCAATGAAAGAGGCTGGTCGGCCAAATATGTCTGGGTTTGCCGATAAGTGTTTCCCAGCTTTTCACAAATTCAGGTGTTTTTTCCCTGAACATTTTGAATGATTAATAATAATAACAAACAATATTGTTTTAAATTCATCTGGGAAGACAGTACGAATATCTATCTTAAGTTCAGCAAAGAAAGGAGAAATTGTATTTTAATTGCATCAGGATAAGTTAATCGGTTTCATGGTGAATCAAAGCATGCATCTGGCACTGAGCAAACATTCTCTTTTCCTTTTTAATAAATTTGTTCAGAATACTCCGTGTCTTCCCATAGAGTCATTGACTTTATGCTTCTCTCTCCCCCCACCCCCTTTTCTACTTCATTTATCTTTGACATTTAATTTCCAGATGGGTCCATAATGTGGTGGATACTTTATTTCTTAAGGTATCCCAGAAGTGAAATCATTTCTGAGAACCCAGGAAGCTGATGGCTGCCAAATAGATAACAGACTTTTTTGCATTTTGATCTATATTATTAGCTGATCTACACAGGGTTCATTCTGCACAATGTCGATAATGCCAACTTAAAATCATGGAGGGGGATTCATTTTGCTCCATACTGCGGCACAGGAATGAATGTAAAAAGGTTTTTCCCTCCACAATTAAAACATCTATATTAAATATAACTGAAAATGGCTCCGGGATTCTTAAAGACTGTTTGCCGTCAATAGCTTAGCCTTCTCTGATGGGTTAGGGTGTCCTGTTGTAAATATAAAATCAAAAGGCACAGAATCCGTAGGGTTGTATCCAAAACTAGTCCTATTCAAGTTAGAGATGCTGAAGTTAATGAACACGAGTAACTTAAGCCCATTAATGTCAAAGGGTCTACTCAGAATGGAACTTATTGGGAAACATAACCCAACCCATAGTGATGGACAGGGCCTGGCTCAGTATAGGATTTGGAATAGCAGCCTCTGCTTAATATATCCAGTGAAGAAGTGCCCGCCAGCTCCAATACAGTGTTGGTCCACTGTCTTTCCATTAAATAATTTATTTGAAAGAGATTTGTCATCTGTTCTTTGAGGAAATCATCCACACAGTGGCTTAACAAAACCTTAACAATGCAAATCCATTTCATAAAGCCTTTGAAAATACATAGATCCAGCATGTAACACCAAGCCTAACCATGTTTCACCAAGAGCCCTGACTCCCAGAGCAGAGATACTTTGCTCTTCCTCTACTCCAGCTGTGACTTAAGCCCATTAATGTCAAAGGGTCTACTCAGAATGGAACTTATTGGGAAACATAACCCAACCCATAGTGATGGACAGGGCCTGGCTCAGTATAGGATTTGGAATAGCAGCCTCTGCTTAATATATCCAGTGAAGAAGTGCCCGCCAGCTCCAATACAGTGTTGGTCCACTGTCTTTCCATTAAATAATTTATTTGAAAGAGATTTGTCATCTGTTCTTTGAGGAAATCATCCACACAGTGGCTTAACAAAACCTTAACAATGCAAATCCATTTCATAAAGCCTTTGAAAATACATAGATCCAGCATGTAACACCAAGCCTAACCATGTTTCACCAAGAGCCCTGACTCCCAGAGCAGAGATACTTTGCTCTTCCTCTACTCCAGCTGTGACAGCAGCAGCACTACCATATGTAGCAGGGCAAATGCGCCACATGTTTAACGCACTAACCAGATAAACAAGGGTACAAAAATGAAAGAATGATTTACTAGGTTTATGATTGTTACGCACTTGTAAGCACTTAAGAGTGATACACTCGAGCGATACATAGCAATAAAAATAATGTGATGCTCTGATTGTCCAGCAACTGTCTTCGTGGCCTGGTCTTTTCCTTGGCATAAACATATATAACCTGCTGTTACATTCACGGTACTATTTAAGATATTGAAATGTCACAAAGTATTGCTGTCTAGAACTACAAGCTTTGACTCAGTAATAATGCTTCTGTGTCTCTTTTCTTTCTTACGGGAAACTTTTCAACTAATTCTTTGATATAAGAGCATATATAGATTTATTGGACATTGATTTGTAGGCATATCTGAATCCCTAACAATCTGAGCTCAGACTTGTGGTTTGCTTTTGCTCCAGATTGCTATGGGTACAATAATATTTACTTGGTTTTTGGTAGATCAGAATGCGCTATTCAGTATATTCCAATTTCCAAGCCATTAAGAAATAAGGTTGCAAATCATTAAGAAATAAGGTTGTAATGGGGCCTAATTCTGCATGGACATGGTTAGGAGTGTACCATAACTTTGCCAAGAATGGCTTCTCCATTTATTTGGTGGTATTAAGTCTTTTATCACCAAGATATATCCAACATCATTAGCCCATTTATTCTTGAATATGCTTCTTTTAACCTAAAATATAAATAAAATAAATGTGACTGCTTGTTGGTTTCTCCTGATTATTTTGTCACGAACAACTCTGGGGTTGCGGTTCTCATTTTGCTTTACTGGCCAAGGGAGCAGGCGTACAGCTTCCGGGTCATGTGGCCACCATGACTAAGCCGCTTCTGGCAGACCAGAGCAGCACACGGAAACGCCGTTTACCTTCCCGCTGGAGTGGTACCTATTTATCTACAAAGTACTTTGATGTGCTTTCGAATTGCTAGGTTGGCAGGAGCAGGGACCGAGCAACGGGAGCTCGTCGCAGGGATTCGAACCGCCAACCTTCTGATCGTCAAGCCCTAGGCTCTGTGGTTTAGACTACAGCGCCACCCATGGAGCTGTCAAGTTATTAATGCTGTTGCATGCCATCTATCAGATACAAGGACTACTACATGTCAGTTATCACACATTATCAAATATGTAATGATATTACATATCAACCATCAAATATTGTCAAATAGGAAATATCATGATCTGTAAAAAAAATCCATAGATTTCAAATATTATTCTGAAACTAAATATTAAAATATAATAGTACAATCAAATATCACTGGATGTCAAATATGGAGAAAATATGTTTGGCAGATAATTGGCTATTTGGGATGCTATGAATGCATCTGGGGAATCAGGATCACAAACATCTATTTAGAGGGAGTTTGAGGGGAAAATTTTGAGGAGAAAATTTCAGGTTTAGTCCTTCCATTCATTAGTAGGAATATGATTGTTTAACCTTTATCCTTCTGCTAAATGCTCTGTTAATTAGTGTTTAGCACTGCAGACCATAGACAAGAAATGTTGCTCTTATTATGTTCTCTTAGCCAAGAATTCGTGTGCCCAGGAGACAGTATGCAAATGCATGCATATTTCATGTTCTCTCCTTCTCATAACTGCTTTTTTGATTTCCTTCTTACCTTTTTTTTTCCTTTCGGGGTGAGTATTACATTATTTTTTTAGTTCTGTTTGTGTTTTTCCGCTCCCCCCCCCCACATTAGCCATGTGAATCTGGTACCCCAGAAGATGGAGAAATCTGAAGGAAATAGGTCACATTTTTACAAGAGGGGAAAAAGAGCAAGGAGGAAATGAATAATAGAGTCATAGATGAAGAAAGTAGATTTCCTTCTAGTTCTGCTTTAAACCAGTCCCCTCCCCCATACACACACACACACACACACACACACACACACAAAGAAGAAGAAGAAGAAGAAGTTGTTTAAAATGGCCCACTGCATCTTATCTAAGTAGTACATGGGAGGGGTCTGTAAAAAAAGAGATGACCCATTAACCCATAAAATAATATATATTTACAGAAGCAGCCAGCTGGGTGAACTGGGGCAGGGCAGCATTGCTTACCATGCTTCGTTCTAGTTCACAACTGCACCCACAGCTCCCCATGAACTCCCCCCTTCTCCTCCCCCCCCCAAGAAATCAGAATGGGTACAGGTTGGGCTGAGCGATAAGCTCGATTTCAACGTTCTGATATATCACCAGCTAAACTTTGTGATATACCAATATATCATGTCTAAAATAAGGATGGAGCTATGTTGAAGTATTGGCTGGCTTCACGGTTTTCCCCACATCATGAGGTTTGTTTGTTTTTTCATAGCGCGTGCACACACACACACACACACACACACACACACTTCTTGATTTTTTGGGTACATTGCTGGGTCAAAATAAATAAATAAATGAAAACAATATCACGATATGGACTTCAAACCGGTTTTGGGTGATATATCTCCCAGCCTTAACACACATCATGATTTGTGATCACAGACTATGAAATCAGTTTTGGTTGATATATTGATATATCACCCAGCCCTAGTACAGGCTTGGCAGCAGATGCAGTGCTCGGGAGTTGTGATTCAGGGGTTCAGCAGCAGGGGAAGGTGTTCAGAACTGAATGGAAGCAACGAAAGAGGTCCCAACAAAGATGTTTCCCTGCCCTTCCCGCTGAGCTTTTAAAGATGAGGTGTGACACCCTCACTCATGCCAAGGTTGCAAGCATACATTGGGGCTGCTCCCTTCTGCAATTTAGTGACCTCTCTTGTTCACTCAGGGCACCAGTAAACATTTTTTTTTTTTTTTTTAGTGAGGCTTGTATGAACATAAGATTGCAATATGTATATACACTGATGTACCGTATTTTCCGGCGTATAAGACGACTGGGCGTATAAGACGATCCCCAACTTTTCCAGTTAAAATATAGAGTCTGAGATATACTCGACCACACATTCTCCACCCGGTGTATAAGACGACCCCTGACTTTTGAGAAGATTTTCCTGGATTAAAAAGTAGTCTTATATGCCAGAATATACAGTATTTGGAAATGGGTGCTTTACGGTAGCTACTCCATCTGGTTTTGCTCATTAGCATTTGATGCTGAATACACTTATTCACATAAATTGGATGTTCAAATCGGCCTTTTCGTGCACTCCATTTTTTTTCTATTTTTTTTGCTTGCCTCCTTCAAATGTGCCTGAAGTTGAGGGGTGGAAAGGGGAGGTCCCTCCTCCTCCTCCAACCCAATTTCCCACCATTCAGCCCCCACCCCCATTACTTCCTCCTCTTCCATTAGAGCCTGCCAACCCAAGCCAGATCCCAACAGCACTGCAAGGCTCATGGAAACTTCTGTGTAGCAAACCCAGGTAAGCCTCACCACCACCACCCCATCCACTCTGCCCCTTTGGCCACTACTGGTTCTTAACAAATCCAGAGCACCTCACAGAGAGACGATAACTGGAATAACTGACTTGTTTTTATCAAAGCTTGGGCATTTGGCAAGGCTGAATTTACTAATTTGCACAGTCTTCATTGCCCTAGGGAAATGGAGAGATATCCTAATTATATCTTGACACTCATGTATGTTTTCAAAACCTTGTTTGTTTACTGATGAATTTTCCCAAATGTTCTCATTTCAGAAAGACAATGAGTAAGACGGAGCTAATGAGTATTACCTTGGTTGTGTATAATACTTGTTTTTTAAAAGTTTAATCCTCCCCCTCAAAAAAAGCACAACCCCCCAGTGGTTCTGTTTGCTGTTTTGTCTAGTGAACTGTCACACCACTGTTCTTTGCTAATATTAGCACAGTAATGAAGTGAATAGAACAACATGGTCATTTTAACCTTTCATAAATACACACAAATTATTGCACATTTAACTTGAGAACCAAACAGTGTTTAAAAACAAGTTTGATGTGTCTGCATTTATGGCACACAGAAGATTCAGAAACATGCTGTCTAAGTGTGGAAGTATAGGAGAAGTATTTCCTGCTGCTTCTTTTAAGGTACATAGCTAATAAAAGATTTGGCATTATTACAGGGTGTGTGTTGGTAACACAGAGAGAAACTATCACTACACATGTACAAGTGTTGGTGTGAAATACTATACACTTGCCAATTTGTACAGCTGAACAGTTGGGAACACAGACTGCATACATGTTGAATGTTACACATGAATAACTGTAAAATTGTACAGTTTAGCAATTGTATGCTTGTTGAATATAACGTGAATATCTGTACTGTGTGGTGTGTGTTTCGTGAGAGAAAGGAGTGTGGTTGGGAAGGCAATGGGATATTTTACTCCCTGTTATTAAGGTAGTAAGGGTTCATTTTCAGCACTGGGCATCTTATGAGTTAACAGGTTAAAAAAGAGTGGGGGATTAATCAATACGAATAAAGTTGTAAAATGTCAGAATAATGATGTCAGTTTATTATAATTATTGTTTATCAATATTACTGTGAAAACCAAACATGATTGTCCTGGCCTGATATCTAAATGACAGTAAAAATGTAAAAAGTGAAAAATTTCAGGCAAATCTCCTTGTGGAAATAGTTGAGGCACACTTACATAAAATGTCCAATCTCTGGCAGCTTCATGATTATTCTCCAAAGCTGAAGCATTCTAGGTGTCAGGGGCTGGACAGAAGAGGAGGAATGGTGGAGACCACCTTCCCATCCTGACCTTTCCAGGGATGAGGAAGAGGAAGACAGTACAGATTTACAACAGTTGTTTGCGAGAGGTCACAGTTCAGAGGCAGATGAGGGGGAAAGTTGGGAAACAATGGGAGAGGAGGAGCAGGCAGAGCTGGAGCAGCAGCTGGCTGACACGCTGTCATTAGAAAGCATTTCAGACCCACCATCTCCCAGAGCCCGGCGAGCCTTAAAAGTAGGAGAGCAAAGAGCTTAATGACAGGGCACTTAGTGGCACCCATAGAGGAGGTGATGATGACGAATGAGGAAGGGGGAGAGATGGGGGTGGAGATTCATTCAGGACAATGCTATTATCCAAGAGGCTGGCTTCTATAGCCTCTCTCTGCAAAGAATGATATAAAGAAAGACTGTAAGGATTTTTTCCTTGTCTTTATACTTTTCTGGGCAACCACCTGGGAGCCGCTGACAACATCCTTACACTAGGGTGGGAACATTTTTTTTGTTGGCAGGATCATACTGCAAAAAGATCCATCAGAAATACCTTGGTCTCAGGGTACTTAGAGCCCCATAGGTCAAAAACAGCACTTTAAATTTTGTCTGGAAAGAAACTGAAATCCTCCGGCGAAAGATAATTAGTGGGGAAGCATGTTTACCTTGATGAATTTCAGCAATCAACCTGGCCATCATGTTTTGAACCAGTTGAAATTTCCAAACAGTTCTCTCCCCCTCCCACAAACAAAGGTCAGCCCCATATAACACATTGCAGTAGTCAAACCCATAGCTACCAAACATTAGATAATTGTACTAAGATAATCCATAGATACTAGAAGTGTTATGGTCCCAACTCTACTCTTCCCATGGTTCTATCAACCATAATCTCTTCCCTCCTCCTATGAGATAAAACCAGAGTTTTGCTTGATCAAGCATACAATTGGAAGGAGCAGGCATTTCTAAATAACCAGTATCACTAGTGCTTTGTGATAATGCCGCCAAAAAAATATGGCATTAGGTAACCCCCCCTTTTTTTGTAAACAAGCCATCCCCACTCACAAAAGAAACCCCCACCAACAACAACCTAGCATTCAGGTAAATGTGTTAATTACACTTTAGCATGGAGAAATGAGTTACACGATTATGTGTGCTTGTTGCAAAGTTCACATAAACGACAACAACAGCAATCTGCTTTCTTGCACATTTTCAAACATCTGGAAGAAATTAATGGAATTTATTCTTAATTATCATTTTAGATTCCCCAACCTATGTTAAATGCATCTAAGCTCCTAAGTGTTGTCATTGAGGATTAGGAGTTGCTTACATAATGCAGTGGTTCATTATACATACCAGGCATTTAATCCCACCTTCCTTCCGTCATGGAAGTAAAGGTACTATACATGGTTGGCCTCCCCCTTGCCAAACCTGCTTAGCTTCAGCAAGCTGGTTGTGTCACATGCCCTGAGATCATGCCTTGATGTAGGAAGAGTGACAGACGTAGATAATCTCATACTTTGAAGATATATCGTAAAGGCCTGAGTGTGACTGTAGGTACATCATCCCCTTTGAGGGTTTAGGGAGTGCATAAGGGATTTGCAGTCATGTGTTACAGTACAGTACCACTACAGTAGCATGGGATGAATGGATTTAGCCATACACTATTATGATTCTGCATTGAATGATGTGCTTTTGAAAACAGCTGCAATGATGAGTGAGTGGAGTTTGAACTTTAAAGGAACAACAATGTACTTGCATGACATGCACTGTGGTTCAGGACTTTTTCCTCAAAGCATCAAATGAGTACAGTCATCCACACACAAATATTGCGAAGCTGCTGCACATTACCACACTATTTCACTTGGCAACACTGGGAGGGAAATAAACTTGAGGATGAAGGTGCCTTGTTTTCCCTCCCCAAACCCCTTCAGTGGATTGTGCTATTTCTTTGTCTATTCAAATGTCTATTGGACGCTCCTGAACATTTTGCAGATCCCTCAAGCATAACATAGTCCTGTAATTCACTAGCATCAAACAGTTTATCAAGGACCAATTGCGAAATATCTTCTGGTTGTGCCAAAACTGGGAGTTATGCCCTCTGCCTTGGCGATTATAAAAGTTTGCATATGTTTGCTTATGTCTTTGTGGTTTTGCTCTGCTACTTACAGAAAGGGCCATTAAGTTAGACAATTGAAATGCCATCTGTATCTTCTAGGGGTTTTAATTAGCTAGTGTGTTGGTTAGAGAACAAGGAAAATGGGGGATTTTCCCTCCCTTCCTGAGTCAAACTGTGAGATCAGTACCCACTACCACCCCAACTCAGATTGGACTCCCCAGTAGAGCCTCATGTTGCCTACTGCTCTGTTTCTATGCTGTAGTCCACTATATTTGCTTCTCCAGATCTATGGACTTTCCAAGAAATGAGACTGCCCCAAATGTTGCCTGTGTAGCATTGAAGATCTCTGCTCTTGGAAGAAACTGATTTCCCAGATCCTTTTCAATCAGAGTTTGGTCCTGGTTTTGGCACAGAAAGTGCTTTGGTCACCCTGTATGATGACCTCTGTTGGGAGAGAGACAGGGGAAATGTGTTTCTGTTAATTCTCCTTGATCTCTCAGCAGCTTTTAATACCATTGACCGTGATCTCCTTCTGAAGTGGCTGTCCATGTTGGGAGTGGGTGGCACTGTTTGTGGTGCTTTCAGTCTTACTTGGATGAATATTTCCAGAAGGTGATGCTCTTTGGTCCTGTGGAGCCTTCAATGTGGGGTTCCCCAGGGTTCAATTTTATTCCCCATGCTGTTTAACATATACATGAAACTGCTGAGTGGGGTCATCTGGAATTCTGGAGTACATTTTCAGCAATATGCTGAGGACACACAGCTCTACTTCTCCTTTACATCTCCAGTGTGACAGTGGATGTACTGGACTGTTGCCTTGTCCTTATAAACTGGATGGGAGCCAATAAACTGAAGCTCAATCCATATAAAACTGAGGTACTGTTAGCGGGTGACTCCCTAGACCTGATGGCTGGAAGGTTGCCTGCTCCTATGGGGCTACATTCCCTCTAAAGGAGTAGGTACACAGCTTGGGGGTACTTTTGGAGCCATTGCTGCCAGTTGAAACTCAGGTAGCCTTGGTGGCACAGAATGCCTTCCATCAGCTTCGGCTGATGGCTCAGCTGCACTCTATCTGGACATGGATAGCCCAACCTCTGTTTTCTGTGCTCTGGTAACCTGTAGGTTAGATTACTACAACGTGTTACATGTAAGGCTGTCTTTGAAGACGGTTTGGAAACTTCAGCTGGTGCAGAATTCAGTGGCCAAGCTTCGGAACTACGGAAGCATATTACAGCAATCCTGGCCCAACTGGACTGGCTGCCAATTAGTTTTGGGGCCCAATTAAAGCCTTAAACGGCTCAGGACTGCAATGCCTTAAGGACCACATTCCCCATATTAACCAACCAGGGCCCTTCTTTGTTGGACTCCTCCATGAGAGGTCTGGAGGGTGACAACACAAATGGCTTTTTCTGTGGTGGTTCCCCAGTTGTAGAATGCTCCCCCCTCCATCCCTTACTGTAACCAGAAGAAAAGAGATTCTGCTGAGGTAGTCAAGTAGTGCCCTAAATATATTGTGGGCTATAGCATGGGCAACAGTTAGGGATGATGGGAATTTTACTCCGTAATATACTGAGGTATTGACTACCTTTGTGCTACAGATTGAGAAATTGGCTCAAATTAATTTGATCTGAAAGTTCATATACTGGGTGACTTTGCTGTTCACTCAAGACTGATTCCCCCCACCTTCTCAGAACCTAAAGACCAGCTCTTTAATAAGAATTTATTGGATTTTATGAGCTTGTCACCTGATATAGTTTATATTGAATATAATTCCAACTCCAATGCCGTGAAACTACTTCATGTCATCCTTTACACAAAGCTCTGGCTGAGATTTGGCAAATGAATAGACACCCCCCAACCCAGATAATTTCTCCTCAAAAATTCTTACACTGACATTATTTGTAAATTTGTTGAGTATTGAAATAAAAATGCTTACAAGCCCCTTAACTGAAGGATTTAACATTTTAAGTGTTTTCATAACCATCTGATAAAACTTTGAAATGATAGCTCTGCTTTGCTTCAGATGGTTAATAATTACTTCACCAAATGTCTTTGTTTACATTAAGAGTGACTGGACTATCTGGAGTTATTCCTCAAATATATACATAATTGCAATTTACCAAATAAATAAATAGTCACGGCATGTACACCTTTTCTATTTAAAACCAGCAAGATGGTTATTCAATTCCACATTTCCAAATAAAATTAACATGGATTACATACATCCTGTAAACATTTTAACCCTTTCTTTTGATTCCCCCCCCTCCATCAGTGTGGATTTGCTGTGGCATATAAGCAATAAGAAATTTCACCCTGTGTGGAGAACCTTTGCTCCTCCAAATGTTGCTAGACTACAACTCCCATCATTCTTGGGCATCACCATGTTTGCTATGGCATATGGGAATTATAGTTCAGCACCATTTAGTGGCTCAAAGGTTCCCCACACCTGTCCTACCCTATGGTGCCAGATAAGGCCAGATAAGTAAATTTAAAGCTAAGCTCACATTGCCAGGATTAGTATGCTTCCCTTGCTAGATTCAAGTACTCATTCTGCCCAGAATTCTGGAGATAAAATGTGATTTCCACAAATGTTGGAACACTTGTTTTCATCACAGGCTGATGAATGGAACAAGGGTGGTCTTCCTGGAAGGAGGGAGGTAGACCAGGGCTGGTACAAGAGATTATGCCACTTAACCAGGGCCAGCCCAATCATAAGGCAAGGTAAGGCGGCTGCCTCAGGTGGCAGAATCCATAGGGGCAGCAGAGGCTGATGTTGATCTTTGTTCTCCCCTCCTTGCTCCTGTTGTTACTCTTCACTCATTCTTTCTTCCCTGGTGGGGAGCAACGCTCTAATCTCTTATCCAATTTACACAATGCTGCAGAACTGGTTATTCCCTATATTGCTTCCTTTCTTGCCTGACTCATTCTAGGAAAGACCTGAGGGAGAGGGTCCTTACCAAAGAGCAAGGTATTCTGAGCTAGGTGGCCATGAAAGTGGCTGCAGCATCACCAAGGCTTGCTGTGGCAGCTAATGATGCCTGCAATTAGAGGTTTAAAGTTACATTAACTTTAAACTCCCCCTTCTATGTTAGGCATTAATCAGCCACTGCAGGTATCTATGGCAGGAAATTGAATGTCTCAGTCTGAGAGAATGGTCCTTTCTTGAGTGAGATATAAAAAGGTGCCAAATTCCAAAAGTGTCAATTTGCAGCCAGAAAATTCCCAATTCCAATTGGAAAATCTTCCTGGAACAAGTTGCGACAGCAAAGGAAAAATTGGGAGTGCACCCTTAAGGTTTTTAAGGTAGGCAGCCCTTTGGTTTGAGGGGTGGTGATTTTGGATCCTTCCACCACCTGGCTCCAGTTCCTTACCCCTGGCATAGGACCTAAAGTTATTTCACTGAGAAGTTACCACCTGCAGTTCACCACATGAGGAGACGGCTCATAGCTCCAGTGTTTCCCTAGGGTGCCCTATCCAGGCATTAAGAAAACACATCTTTGATTTAGGAAGGTTATTCAATAACAGGTGTTCAAACTGTGTCCCTATTCCTTACATGTCATGGCCTGGAATTTTATTTTGTCCTGGTGTTGCTGTGCCAAGTGAATTTTTGCATCTTGTCTGCCAGAGATATCCAGAAATTTTAAAATCTGTCTTTCGTACTCAGAATTAAATGAGGCTGTCAGTTTACCTCGTGGAAAGATGAAGTTTATCTGAGTGTGGTTGTCATGCGGTATCTACAAACAGCCCCCCCCCCCGCACTTCTCCCCACATACAGGAGCATTTGATATACATTTAGACAGATTTCATTTCATCGCTACTGAATTTGATCGGTCATTGTAATACTCAGCCATCCTTTTTCTTCCTGCCTTGGATTTTCCTACAGTATGCTGCTGTCTGTTATGAGGTCTTTGCGCCAAAACAGGAATTAAATAAGATTTGGCATGAAGGATGGATGCAAATATATTTCCAGGGTTTTCCTACAATACAATACATCCTGTTCCAATTCCTGAAAATTCTGCATGGGAAAATATGTATAAGGGTTTATGAGATGGTCCAGGTGCTGCCAGTCTCGCCTTTACAATGTTATTCAAAGATAAGATACCAGCTAGAAGGGTGATTGCTTTGTTCCTCCTTTCACAGCCCGTGACAGTCGGAATCTGAACTTAGATTTCCCTGATTCTAGGCCAGCATTCAGTTGGCCATGCTTCACTGTATTCCTGCGCCTGTTATGTGCACATGTATTAAAATTCTGCTCCACCTTTTGACACAGTTTGATTTTTTTTTCTATCTGGGGAGGGGTGGAGAGCAGAAAAACCTCTAATTTTCTAAGGGTTTTTTCAGGAGCGTGTGAGAAACCCTGCAGTATTACAGCAGAGATGGGGAAACTGGATCTGGGCAGTGGGGCAGGTTGCTTTCTCTCCTCCACCCCTTGTGAGCCAAGTTTGACCAGTCAGTGACTTCACCTCCCTGCCAATCACATGCCATCACAGTGACATCAGGCGAGCTTTTTGTCCACAGGGGAATTCCAGAACCCCCTTTCCTTATAGCACTATGCTGCTCAGTGCTTTGCATATGGCTGATTTGTGGCTCATGCAACTCTCCCCCCCCTTTGTGGCTCAGCCAGGTTTTTACTTGTTCCGTACCTGATGTCACAGATGAGATTTTCAGGGAACTGAGGGAATCTTGCCCCAGCTGTAATGTATATACAAGCATATTACACATAAAATGATTTGGTGCTACACAAAATGGCACTCCATCAAGGAATTTATCTGTGGCATACACCCACACACATCAGTTTGTTATGCCATGGGTAGCCAATGTAGCATCCTCAAGATGTTATTGGAATCAAACTCCTATCAGCCCTAGCCACCACAGCCAATGGCCAAGGATGACTGACACAGAGAGTTAGACATATGTATTTTCTTGCTATTATGTAATCCAAAGCTGAAATTTTCTATGGTTTCCTGAGGTTGCCATACACTGCACTCTGGTTTGGATATTTTTTTTGGTTCATTTAATTGAAAATCAATAAAATATATTTACAAGAAAAGGAAATACCCCCAACCCCCAATATTAAATTTTTCCAAGTTTTTTTTTTTAAGCCAACCTCAGACATTGATGCAACCACTCACACCAGTGTTGCCAGCTTTGTCAAGCTGTTAAATGGATAGTAGAGAGCCCTTCACTGGCACCCCAGGACCCAAGCTTGGCACACAGAGCAGCTGCTTGAGTCGCCTGTATATCCATCCCTATATACACGTAACACAGTTAATCAACATTTACCTTATTCAATAATGCTGTTCTACTGTATGTTAGGGTTTGGTCATGGGCACCAGTTGGCGATGAGCCAAGAGCCAGAAGCCATTGCAAAGCTATTAGTCAGGGCTGAAGAGCAAGTCAGGATTAAAGAACAACCAACAGAGCTCAAACCCAGCTTGATACTTCAAGCAAGGTTCAACGGATACAGAAAGCCCCTTTAGACTCTTTCCTTTCTAGGAGGATGCAAAAGTCAGCCTGGGTAGGTGGAGTGAACCCAGTCCAGTGGCTCACTATGTTCCAACAGTTCCTGGCATTTATTTTTTAAAACTCCTCTTGCTTTACAGAATTTCTAAGTAAGGATCACACCATTTGGAATTGCTTATTGTCCCATGAGTTAACTTTTACCATTGTTTTGTCATCTCACAATATATAATTTAATAGCAGCATTGACAGTCCTTTAATGCTACTGGAGGACCATGCAAACAAATGAACAAAGCAACCACAAGTTGATGCCAGAAAATAATCTACGAAGACTGAGCGATGCTCCACTTCATGTCATTAATGGGTCTTGTAAATATGTCCTTTTTTACAGTAAGCTCAGGTCAAGGAACACCAATTGGCAGATGCCCAAATTGATTGCCCGACTAAGTACAAATGTCCTAAAGTGTGAAAGTGAAGCATTAATAGTATTTATCACTTTTCGGAGAGCAAAATAATGCATTGAATTTGAAACAGGAAGTTTTCTGATTGTGTCATAAATAACATTCAGATGGTATATGCTTTGTGGCTCCTCACTTTCCTGAGCAAGTGACTGTGTTAAGGGGTGTGGGTGTGTACTATTTACAGGCTGAGTTTCAGAGTATAGAATACTCTTTTAAGTGCTTTTAGAAGACTTGTTTGCATATATCAATACAACAAGCAGGGGCAGGAGATGCAGAGTAGCAAGCACTGAGATAAAGAGTGCTGGTTTTTCATGCTGCATCAGTTGGCCCAAAGTCAAGCATCTTCCTGACCTTATTTTATTGCCTACAAGCTGCAAAACTCAAAAGAGTTCTGAGTCCTTACCTGGCTACATTCCTACTGTCAAGCTCTTTCCTTCAGGCTCCTCCCAAACAGGTGGATGCAGGGCTGGCTTTACTTAGTTGCTTACTCATCAAAAGCCTCTGACTAAATCTTATTAATGATATGAAAGTTAGTTATTTAGTTAGTTGGTTGGTTGGTTAATTAATTGAAATTCTAAATCACTTCCTCCAGCATAGTGTCTCAAAGAAGTTTACAACAAAAAATATAGTGATGTAGTCAAGAATACACAAACATATTAAAAACATAATCAGAGTAAAAACATCAAATCATTTGTCCCTTGTCACCACAAAATATTATTTCCATTAACCATGTAAATCTTTTTTTTTAAGCCGTATTGCTGTGTGTGTACGGGTTCTCTCCCCCCCCCTTCCCACCCACCTCTTGAGTTAGTTGAAGTTCATCCTGAATAACTCTGAGTTAAAGGCATGTTATGCCATGCACATATAGCCAAGCTTACACCAGAACCTTTACAGCATCACAGCCCATATGGCATGCAAAGTCAGGCACACTTCCAAAACACCTGTGCTGCATAAACAGAACGTGATGGCTCAGCTGAGTGTTAACTGTAAAAAAAACTCTATCTCGGGACCTTACTGGAGCTCTTTCCAATTTTAAGTTTTTTGTTTTGCTTTGGAAAGTGATCATTCTCATCCTTCTATTAGTTTTTTTTATACCTGTTTATTTAAGCAAATAGAATACGATAAAAAAAATGGTGCAGCTACTTTGGTGCCAAAGACTGTGCACAAACTAGAGTATCCTCCCAAATCATGCACTGCCATTTGGTTATTGCCCACTCTCACTAAATGTCACCCATTCCAGCATTCAGAGCACTCTCTGACTCTGAGGTGGATGGAAATGTCTTAGAAAATTAGAACATTGGAAGCTGTGTTATGCAATCAGACCATTTGTCCCTCTAACCCTGCATTATCTACTTTGACCGGCAGCAGCTTTCCAGATGAACTCCCTTGTGTGTGCTGGAAATCCTAAACCCTCAAAGGATTGCAGGTTAAGGGGAAATTGTAGGTTAGGAGATCTATAGGAGAAACCATAGGCACTGATAATGACTGCTTCCAAAATGCCTTTTATACAATTAATCCCCAGATCCCCACAGTTCCTGTCCTTGTTTCTGAAGCAGATCTGATGCATGACGAAACTTATTTATTTAAGTTTGTGCACAGTTTCAGTTTCCTTAGCTCATATCTATCCCCCTTCTCTCTTCAATACTTATATCACGTTAATAAAACACTGCAAAAAATGAATTGTGATGTGAAATTAGGGATGGACGAGTCTTATCAATCAGTTTCAGTTTCTCCTGACTTCTCATTTTGTCGAGGCCTCAGTCTGCCCAAATTTCAACATCAGTGTACTTACTTTCTAAAAAAAGAAAAGTCATCCTGAAAATTTGTCAGGCTATGGATTTCTCCTAATAAATACATCTTGCATGCAATTTCGTCTAATGTATACAGTTTGGCACATCAATTTCCCCTGAAACAGTGCAATATTGTATATTATTTTTATTAATATATTCATTTTTATACACAGTTCAGCCTAAAGCATGCATTTCTGTGCACATTACTTGGTTGGGGCACCCCACTGTAAAATTCAGAGAAGCACAAATTTCAGAGGATGGCTGTGTTTTGGTTCATGCATTGTTTCAGGAAGTGTGGACTTGATAGGTTCGTCTTTAAATATAAACTGAATCAAATTTCTCCCACATCCCTAGCCACTACCTTAGGCTACTTATGCAATCAGGCTGGTTCTGGACCACACATTTCCTTGTTGATTAATGGTAGTAGTGAAGGTAAGCTGTTCACCATTCATTTATATGTGCCTGGAAAACGTAGTGGGTTTTCCTTTTTACCTTTCTTCTTCTGTGCACTGCTGCCCCAGCACTGTGATTATGTTAGACAGAAAATGATGTACCTTTTTAAAAACATACATTTTACACCTACCTATTTTTTATTCACTTTTCTTGGAAATCTCCTGAGGAAGCAAGACACATCGAAATTTAAAACAGCGCCAAGAAAAATCGTTTACTGAGGTGAAGCTGCAGAAAGCAGAAGTGACAGCAGTTATAGGAAGCAGCTTTGGCTCTTGATGTTAAGCTGTTCTGTCACATACCATCAATTGGGCCATTATGTGGCACACGAGAGCTGTAATAAATTGTCAGATTTGCTTCTTAGCTGAAATGACGGGATGGGAATGTGCTGTGCCTTTCAGGATGGGGGGAAAGGGATACACCGGCCAACTGATCCTTCCCTTCTGCACGACTTCTCCCTTCCTTTCAATATTGCTGCTACTAGATATGTCACAGAATGGGGGTGAGAGCCCAGAAACTCACCCTGTTCCCTCCTTTTTCTTTTACTTTTCAGCAGAAGAATGGGGGGCTGATATCTGCATGTTGGAATGAGGTAGCATAGATCAAACAGAGAGACCTGTAGCATCATTTCCAAACGTGATATCAGGGTTAGGGACAGGAGTAAAGAAATTTGATGCAGTTCACATTTAAAGATCAACCCAACTACATTTTCCAAAACATGAACTAAGACATATCAATCATTTGAAATTCCCAGTTCTCTGAATTTTGCAAAACTGCATCCAAATATGTACACATCCCGCTATATTAATGCACATTTCTCTGGTGCAAAACAGTGTTTCTAGAGGGGGACAGAATACCTCCAGCACATAACTCCAATGCTCAAAACGTTGCATTGGCTGCATATATTCCACCAGGTTCAATATCCTTGCAGTTACAGGTGGGTAGCCGTGCTGGTCTGCCATAGTCGAAACAAAATAGAAAATTCTTTCCAGTAGCACCTTAGAGACCAACTGAGTTTGTTCTTGGTATGAGCTTTCGTGTGCATGCACACGAAAGCTCATACCAAGAACAAACTCAGTTGGTCTCTAAGGTGCTACTGGAATATCCTTGCAGTAATTTAAAATATCCATAACAATTTGGGTCTAGGATACACTTAATCTGTTACATCCCTGCCCAGTTACTGAACCTTTGGAGGAGTTAGTCACTGTTAGTGGTTCCTCAGGGCTCTGATGCACAGTGCATATCTACCAGGATTATTATTGTAGTAGTAGTAGTGGCCCAAATTTATGTAAGTCCCTTCCAGCTGAGATCAGACAGGCCCCTTCACTGCTGACCCACCAGTCCCTGCTGAAGACTCTTTTATCCCAGCAGGTATTTTGATTGAAAAGTGATTTTATAGCTTTAACTGATTTTCACTTTTTTATTGTAAACTGCTTAGAGACTATTGGAGTTAAGCAGTGTATATATATATATATATATATATATATATATATATATATATATATATATATATATATATATATTCTAATCAAAATTTGCACAAAAATGCTGATATTTTCATTACAAACTAACATTCTGCCTGTGATAGTGCTGTGCTTTAAAAAAAATCCATCTCATGTCCCAATTTTCATTAATTAATGAAGAAAGAAGTTGCATTAAAAATTAATGGGAAGAGAAAATTTCAGTGAAATTTGCATGGGTGGGATGCAAAGTGATTGTTGTGCTTGCATTGCTTTCAAGGTTGTTGTGGGTTTTGTGAATGTCCTTTCTTTAATTCTGTAAACACCTTTTTTGCATTCTGCATTCTAAAACCTCCCTGGACAGGCTGCCAGCTATGTTCTTGACAACTTCCCATTGCTATGATTTTTAAGTCAAGTCTTTTTACTTTCAACTAAATAAGTGTGGGAAGGCTTTCTCTTTTTTGGTTGGTTTTTTTTTTAAGTGAAAGGACAGACTTCACTTAAACATAAAACCTGTGAGTGCTTCAGTCTGAGGCTCTTGGAAGCCAGCCCCTCTGGCTTTACATGCTTCATTTAAAGCTCAAGGGAAGAGGGTCATGAGGTAACTCCCCCATCGGCATTTTTCAAGTCAGCAGGAGTCTGTAGAAATGTTTAATGGAAGGAAGCACTGTCAGCCTTCTCCCAGTGATAAGGTATGTTCAAGATGCACTCACTGATATTCTGAAAAAGTTCTAGATAAATTATTAAGTGGCCAGTGAATGGGGCAGAACAGGGCCAGCCCAAGGCATTTTGGCACCTGAAGCGAACAACAAAATGGCAGCACCCTACCCTCCCTCCAAGGATGAAGAGATGAGTGAAGATCTACATGGGGGACAAGGGGAAATAACTTTCCACATCTGGAACAAGAGGGGAAATGAAACCAACCTTACCCAGTGGTTGAAGTGGAAATAAAAGGCATGGGGGGGCCTGCTCTGAATTATACTGAGCAGATGCAGAGCCAATGAAGGCACCCCCCGCCATTCCCTCCCTACGGGTGGAAGGAGACCAGTAGGGCATCCAATTCTCTGGGAGGCCATTGTAGAGGCAGCATTTGGATGGGGGGCTGCGAAGGAGGCATCAGATCCTTCCTCCAAGAAGCGCACTGCAGCCATGGTTTCTACCACAGTAGCAGTGGCAACAGGCAACACATACCATGGAGATCAGATCTGCTGCCCCTGTGGACAGTGGCATCGCAAGGGGGGGCAGTGCGCCCCAGGTGCCATATCTGGGGGGGGGTGACAAGAAGACACCCTGCGGGGTGCTCGCCCCACTGTCCCCAGGTGCGGCGGCGTGAGCAGCTATTGCACCGCCGCAGCTGCATGTGGAGGATCCTCCGTTACTGTCTGTACGGTGTTTGGGTGGCGGCGGCAAACCACTACATACAATGCATGTGCGGTGTTGCATGCATGCGCTGTACGTAGCAATGCCACACATGCACTGTACATAGCGGTTTGCTGCTGGCGCTACCCGAGCACCATATGGACAGCAGTGGAATCCCTCTGTCGCTGCTACAGCCGCAAGTGGAGGATCCCGCTACTGTCCATGCAGTGCTCAGGCGGCACCAGTGGCAAACCGCTATGTACAATGCATGCGCGGTGTCGCACGCATTTGCTGTACGTAGCGAAGCCACACACGCACCCTATGTAGCGCTGCCATGCATTCGGCATATGTAGTGGCACCACGCATGCGTTGTACGTAGCAGCGCAACACATGTGCAGTCGGCGGTTTGCACCGCCCTGGGTGCCGGTTAGCTTTCGTTCGCCCCTACCTGTGGATCCTGCCAGCCAAGGCAGTTGCCTCAGCTTGCCTCGTGGGTGAGACAGACCTGGAGCAGAAAAACAGCACCCTCTTTTGCAGGGGATGTTAACTTTAGCAAAATGAGAAGACAAGCCTCTGTATAACACTTACTAAGGTATGAAGTTGAGGACCTGCTCTGTGTCTCTATAAGTGCTCATGCAAGGTTGGTTGGGACACATGAGAAGCCCTTTTCTGTGGCTGCACCACAGTTGTGGAATTCCCCCTGTCATGGGAATGTCATCTGACCTTTCTCACTTTCAAAATCGGAAACTGTCTTTTACTGATGCAGATCATTGGTCCATTTCACTTAGCATTGTCTACACTGGCTGACAGTGGCTCTCCAAGATTTTGGACCAGGTTCCCTCTTAGTTCTGCCTAGAGATGTGGGTGATTGAACAGTAGCTCTACCACTGAGAAGCAAAAAGCTGGTGCAGATTTAAAATGTTATGTTGTGTTTTTGAGTGTTATTCGTGAATTACATATCACTGTTGTTAGCTGCCTCAAGCATTTATTATTTATTGGGTTTATATACCACCATATTCCTGGAGGTCTCAGTTGCGGTTCACAGAATAAAATCAAAATATAAAATAATAATAATAATAATAATAATCAAAAAACAACAACAACCCAATAACCCCCCCCCAAAAAAACCCCATTTTGCCAATCAAATAAACCAAAGGCCTGGTTAAAAAGGAACGCTTTTGCCTGGTGTTTATCTGGATTATTTGTGTGGGGTTGGAAAAAAAATCCTCCAGACCAAAGCCTGTAATTTCTTATAAAATCCCAATGCCCAAGATCTCTCCCCTCCCATACAGTGGATTCCCATTATCACACTCCACACAGGGCATACAGTATTTCAGAAGTTTTTGTTTTTTAAAAAACCTGAAACCATTTTCATGTGATGTGAGCTGTGCGAAGGGCACATTAAAACATCCTCCATTTGTCTAAACCATCAGCACATATATGCAAATTCCTCCCCCACTTATGTAGTGATACCACCTGCATAGTTCACTGGGCTGTGCAGTCTTCTTTGCTGGAGGAACAGACAGGTACATCTTCCTGAAGGATTGTTTGCTTAGCTTACTACAGTGTTTCTCATTGCAGTTGTTGGCATCCATCTGTCTTGAGAGACAACAAAGTGTGCCTCCAGGGTTGAGGTCAAACTGCTGCATTAGCAACACCGAAGTGACCTCCCTGGGGCCACAAGCCTGCGCAGTGTGTATGGAAGTCGTGGGCTGCACAGATGTTGTCCAGAAGAAAGCAGAGCAATACATTTGGCACCAGCTTGGCTGGAGGAGTTGCTAGAAGGAGGCATATAAGGTGCCATCTAACCATCTTAGGGACTCCACTCCGGATTTGTGTATGGTTTAATCCTTAACCTTTCCTTCTCCTGAAGATATCCTGCATGGTAGCGGAGGCTTAGGAACAGAGTCTTCCTTCTACTGGGTGTGCTATTTTCCCAGGTTGATGAGACTCACCTCCTCCTCACTTCCATCTACAGCATGGGCAGGAACCACCTTCTTGACCATTGGACCCACTATTGGCCTTGCCCGTTCAGTCCACTGGAGTCAATCTTCTCATGCAGGAAAAGTTCCTAACTCATCGAGGGTTTGAGACTCATTGGCTACCCTCACATGGTTTAGCCAACCAGTCAAAGCTGTTTCTGGGGTGTGGCTGCTGTCACATACTGACAGCTTCTAGGAGCCACAGGTGAGTGCAAGGTGGGGGCCAAAAGTGGAGAAACTACCTGAGAAGGAGCATGAGGTGTCCCCCACCAGAGGTACTACCCCTCTTTTAACACTCCATACACTCTTGGTTGTAGGCCTTCTTAAACGGCATGATTCATCCACATTGGTAGGAAAAATGCAGCTCACCCTACAAGGCCAGGGTTGCAGGAAGCTCCAGAACTGGCCTCTTCACAGAGTATGTTTCCTTATAATGGGAGAAACTACTGGAGACTTATGGTGTCTTTCATGGCATCTGCTTTCTTCATTCATGAGAACAGCATTTTGGAAACAGAAAGGCTCCCAGTTGCAATACATTCCCAGACTGCAGTAGAATGTGTTTGTGTCCTGCATTGCCACTGTAAATTGTAAAATTCTGAAGGTTGGAGAGTTACCCAGGTCCAGTCTTACCACTGGACAAAGTAAGATGGCCTGCTAAGGTAGTAGATGCGGGGGGGGGGCAGAGGATGTATGATATGTTAGTGCCCTGCAGCTTGCGTTATGCACTGTAACTTAACTTGCTGCCCTCAGCTGCTGTGGAAGATGCTGTCCTGTTGCCAATGTCAAAATAATAATTAAGTTCCAATCTGGGCAGCTCCTGTGTAGTTTGTTCTTTGCCTTAGGCAGCAAAATGTTGTGGGCCTGTCCTGAATGCATCTGTACTATTAATTATATTGAAGCATTCCATTAGTGCTGGTTTATTAACATTAGTATTAGCAGCAACAAACTAGTAATTTGTGAGGATCATGATGTATTTGAGACAAACTTGTCTAGAACCCAGGAATCTTTCTTGTGGGGAGGGGAGGGACACTTTGTCTCCAGATATTTGAAAATGAGAAAAAAAGATTTCCTACGTTTCAATTGTTGTTTTCTGACAGCTAATATAAGGATATGAAATGCTTCAAAGCAGATTTTAAGATTTCAAGCACAAACTCATGGCAATAATTAACGCTCAGAAAATTAACCACGAGCTGCTACAACTAGAGTGGTGAGAGGGAATACCAATGTTGCACAATAACTGTCCATCTGTACATGATCAATGATTATAGAAGGCCATTGCCCCCTGGATGATTCACACAAGAATATCCATCACTTGATGCTTGTGTGCAAACAGTGGTTTGCATCTGCAGAGAAGTCAGCACAGATCAAATGCTGTGTGGGTGAGAGGAACAATTAGTCTCAGGAGAAACAGCCAGGTGGCTAACACGACTGCCTCCAAGAGTCATATACCAAAGGCAGTCACTTCATGCTGCCTAGTGGTAGGGCTGCCCCTGCCCCTATACTAACGACCCTATATGTATATGAAAGTGGTGTGCTATTTGGATTTCCAGCCTCAGGCCTGACATTGCTTAGACTTTAGATTTTTACCAAGTTAAAGATACACAAGGCAGTACCCAACACAGTGCTGTCAAGTATCCCGTTTTCCCTGGGATTCTCCCTTATTTCAAGCAGTTTCCCGCTGCTCTCCCTTATTTTTTATTTCCCTTAAATTTCCCGTTTTTAATGGAAGCAGCTCCTCCCCTGCTGGCCAGGGACTGGGTGGGAAGACCTCACCTACTTGGAGAGAAAAGCCTCAGCCCTCAAAGCAAGTGGGAGCCGTTTCCCGTGCTTACAGGGGGGTGTATTCCTCCCCCTGCATCAGCCCCTATCCGTTGCCGCCGAGCCCCTCAGCCAGCCAATAGGGTTAGCTGGCGGGCGGAGCCTGGCTGCCTTTGAGCAGCTGCTGCTTCCTGTCTTGTTTTGATGGGATCAGACAAGGCTCCATTGCGCGGAGCACATGGCTGCCCTCCTCTTTGCTGGATGCCCTCCTCTTTGGCCTGCTCTGAGCCCGAGCCCACTTGGAGTTTACATTGCTGCTCTGCCGACTTTTGCTTCTGGCTCCGCCCACCACTGACATGTGACTGTCCCCGGGATAGGTGAGGCTGCTGATCCCTTATTTTCAAATCCGAAACTTGACAGCTATGACTCAACATTCTGTGTCCACTAGTGCAAGGGCTCTTGCTTTTGTGAATAGGTGAGTTTTAATGCTCCTCAGTGACATTTGCACTATGCCACGGTTGCACTACTGGAAACCCACTGGGCAGCAGATTATGCAATCTATTGTGCAACAACTTTACCAGCAACCTACTTATGCATTTTCTTGTCATGAAATGCTCTGCTGGCATGAAACATTGCACTGGCAAAAGGAGTACTGTATCATTGGTGGACCTTAGGGTTTCTAATTACAGTGGTGCAACGCCAAAACTCAGTGCTACCTTTGCCTTTCAGCTTCCATTCTACATAATAGCTGTGGAGTACCCTGTGGTGCCCCTAGGGCTCCACGCCCAGTGTAACCAAACCATTCCCCCTCCCCTAAATCTGCCTCTGTACTGTATTCTGCTAAGTAATTTTAAATACCTACTATATTTGATGCAACCAAGAACGCGTTACAGGTAATTGTTGGTAGTTATTTTGTACGCAGGTAAGCAACCTGAAATAATTTAGTGGAGAACAGGTCTTAACAAAGAAAGAACAGTCAAGCTACAAAGTATCTTCCTGAGTCAGTTCCAACAAGTTGAAAAGCAAGAGTATATAGTGTTTTAGTTTGCAAAGCTCTGCTCACCAGTGACAGAAAAGTTAAGTTAAATTATCTGAAGATTTATTTTTTTTCAAAAAAAAAAAAAGTTTCCTCTCATACCACCCAGCGGCATTCCTATCAAACATTAGAAGAAATGACTTAGGTAACAGGATGTAGCAAACAAGGATACATCTTGAAAAATCTTAGCTGTGGGCTTTTCGTGTCCTTCCACATTGATTTCTGCTAAATGCCATAGGCATATTCCACTTCATTTAAAGAAACTGTTCCCTAAGCAGCAAACCATACTTCATCACAATAAAGGTATTCAGCTTTCCCCAGGAAAAGCACATTAGGCCAATTGCCTAAGAACAGGAATGGCAAAGAAATGCATTTGTGTTTTAAAGTTGATGGAGATACTTACATGGAAAGCAGTAATATAGCTACCAATTAGATTGTACCCTTCTCCAAATTTTGCAATGCAATTACAGTTCAGGAAAATGTGCATAAAAATGGTGCATTTTTAAAGGGAAGAAATGCACACATGCATGTGTATGTTAGGGGGAAATGCAGTGGTAAGCATAAATAACCATTTCTCTATGGGGGTAAGTGCATATGGAATGTGAACAGAATGCATGCAAAATTCAAATGCAAATTTTCCATTGGAAAAATGGGTGGAAGCAGAGAGCTTAGAAAGTGACCCAGGTAGCAATGTCTGACCAGTAGCAATTTCAGGCAGCTAATATCTCTAAAAGTGTTTCCTGCCTAATTATACTCTGTCTGGACCAGGGAAGCAGATTGTGGTCTAAGAGAAGGTTGGAGAAGTGAAGGTAGCAGCTGTTGAAGCAGCTGTTGTACTCTATTCAAAATGCAATTCCACAACAGAACCCTATCAAAATAAATAATGGAATCCATAAGTATGTGTAAATGTAAGTAGCTTTTACTTCCCAAATGCTGATCCCCCACTTTGAGGCTTTGGGGAATAAAGCAGGCGGAAGATATAAAATACATATGATCAATGCAATTGAAAACTTCATGGTAACTGCCATCTTCAGTTCCATTAAACTGTGGTGATAGCCAGTAGCCTCAAACTGAGAGAAAATAGTGTATGTTCACTGAAGTAAAAGTTTGGCTCATAGATGCAAGACAGTTTTAAGCCAATGTGCTTATTACAAGTACTGGTTTCCTATACCTCAGGCAATTTCCACCATATAATAACAGGAGCATGGGCTTGTTGTTATGCTTTTGTGATTAGAGGTCTCTAAGCTTTGGAAATGGAGCAAAATGAGAAAAATAGCAGATTAATCTCTTTTTGGCTGTGTAAACATAATTCTGCATATTGAATTGAGGGGATTGCTTAATCCCTTCCAATCACGTTTCTTCCAATTAACTCACAAGCTTTAAATACTTTGAATCTCAGGCAGCTGAAGAAACATGTGTGTGTGCGCGCATGAAGAGAGAGGAGGGTGCTAATCCTGAATTAAAGTAATTTGCTTGTGCACAAAGGGAAGAAGCAAACAGAAATCCTGAAGTGGAGGCATTTGAAAAACAAGACAATGAAGTTGGTGGAAGGAAGAATATATATATCCCCCAAGTGTTTGGAGTTTGGTGAAAGAAGAAGAGGTTTTTTTTTTTTTTTTTGGCAAACAGGGGCATAATTGGCATTTTAAAACTTGATTAAAGTTTGGCTTATGTGAACCACTCAGTGTTAATGGGAGTGTGGAACAGAAGGTGCAAAAAACAAAAACCAATCAACAAACAACAACAGATGAATTGACTTTCAGGGCAGGAAATTCTGTTGGAAATTAGGTGGTGATTTGATTGCAATTCGTCTTTTTTATTACTTAATTTGTTGCAAACATTTACTGTACCACTCTTCAGTGCAGGCTTCCAGAACAGAATTTGTAAAAGCAACAATAATAAAATCAATATAATTTATGCTTCTTTAAACAAACAAACATCAGTACAGCATAAACTCTCAGCGGAGCAATTGAATAAAGCTTTAAACTAAGAGAACTAAAAGACCAGGACAGATGAAAAGAGTTTAAATTTGCTCTGAAGATGACTAGGACTCAGCTATACAATAGCATATAAAACATTTTAAGTGTGTTTTATGTGCAATATATGATGTGACACTAGATGGCAAAGGTGAGCCATATGGAAAATTCAATGTATTTTTTTTATTTAAAAAATGCTTAAAAAAAGCAATTTCAGAACATTTAAAAAATGTGTGTAGATTCCACCTTGGTGACTTTTAGGCAAATCTGGGTCACCACAACAGAGAATACCCTATCCCTAGACATTAGCCACCTACAGTAGCAGACAATCCTTCTGTAGTGCTAGCAGTGTGCTGACCTGCTGAACATGGCCTTTCCCCCTCTCTGGAATGGGGGTGGAGCATAGTCATCATGGTTAGTCTTATCCTCCTTGGTTTGTATTAAATGAGAGGTTGTTATAACGCACATACAGTTCTGTATTGTTAGTAGGGATGCTAGCATCTATCAGTCTTGGTTTCCTTTGTATTCTTATTTTTCCCAATCTTAAATTCAATTTTCCACATTTCCACATTGGTTTGCATTTTTTTATATATAGTTCTTGTGAAAATTCAACATTTTCATGCAAATTTCTAATATGCACAGTTTGATATGCACTGTTACCTAATATACTAATTTTTGCAAAGCAGTTCTTGTATGTTATTTTCATAAAATAATGGGTTTTTATGCACACTACCCTACTTTGTTAATTTTTGTACACATCGCTTGGCTGGAGAAGTTCATTGCAAAATTCAGGGTAGTGAGAACTTCAAAGGATTAATGTGTTTTGATTTACATATTGTTTGTCTTACTCCTGCATGACTGTTAGACATTGGCATTTTGTTAATTGTGTCAATAGGCAGTGGGTTGTGTCTAACTCCATTATACTCAGAGTTAGGACCATTGGAATCAATAGACCTAAGTTAGTAATGCCTATTAATTTCAGTGGTTTTATTCTGAGTATGGGTAATGTTAGATTCAGTCAAATTATTATAATGTCAATTACAGGTGGTGGGGTCATTTACAATTCTTCATCTAAGAATAGGTATTTCCTCTGCATAGTATTTTTGACCCTTACATTTGCGTGTTTAGACCTTTTACCTTTCCCAAATAAATTCACACAAGAGTCAGGTATTTGGTTTGGTTTTTGGCAGAAATTTAGGCCACAATTATATTGATTACAATCAAGTGAGTGGTTGCATAGGTTCTGGTTTGAATGTCTCCCTGCACCCATGCAGGCAGCGCTGTCCTAGAGCCACGTTCGTAGGACAGCCAAGGATGAAAACCAGGGACAGCTGCTGGAAGGATCACCAATCAGCCGCCCTGATGTCCCCTGGACTCGGGTGCGGGCCGGACCCCTTTTGGGGAACGCCAAACCAGTGAGTCCCTGGATTTCTCTACCAGAATATCCTTCATTTGCATAGGCGCAGCCATGTCACATGCCATGCCTATCACCTGAACCAGAGCCTATCCACCACCAAGAGCACAAGCACTCACCGCCATCCACTCACTCCTGTAACCAATCCCTTAAACCCGCTGACACGGAGGTCAGCCACAAATCATTCCCAAATACAGACAGGTGAACACCATTGGGCCTGTAGAGGGATGTGTTGTGATAGGTAATGCCTGGGTGGCATATGAGTGCCCCCCCCAATAGACAAAACCTTCCTGGCCACCACACTCTGCACACATCTCCTGGCCCTCTTGGTGGCAGCTGGGCTATGACTCCCTCTCCATGCGTGCCTCTGCAAGAGTTGCGACCAAAATATTTGAGTCCAGGAATAGTTACCGCCAACTGTTCCAAGTCCTCCTGCATGCGGGTTCGCAGGCTCAGGCAGGGAGCTTCCGGCAGGTCGTTCTTGCCCAGCTGGAGCACCTTTACAGCAGGCATGATCGCAATAGACAGCCTGCTCAAATTTTGGGGAGAAGCTCCCCCCCAACGCATTCCTCATCTGGAAATCCAGGACAGCCACACGTGTTTGGTAAGCCTGAGCCAGCGTCCAATTCCAGACTCTGCCGTGCTCTTGCTGGCCCAGTGGACAATGCTGTGTCCGACTATCCAAATATGCACAGGAGGAGGATTTACTGACTGCCATTTCCGGACGTACCCTTTGTAAGTGTCGGATTTCCAATGGCCCAAATCCTTCATCCTGTCTACTGACAGGCCCAAATGCACAGCTGTTGTAGCTGCCCCAATGCGGAAGGAATGAAGTGCACCAGTTTGCTGTGGTCTGCTGGCTGGTTGCTGCTACTGCCATATGCATTACTGCAGCAAACTGGTGCCTCTTCAGAGGCGAACCATCCTCATGAATGAGGAGCAGACCATCCCCAGGAGGGTGAAGGGACAAATATTTCCAGACATCCTTAACTGGACAAGGTCTAGGTTCCCCAGTGGCAGGCAGCCTCATCAAGGTGCCTCTGCCCAACTGATCAGTTTTTGAACTGCATATAGTGAGCATCAGCTTGGAATCGGCCAACTGGATGTCCTGCAGAAGCAAACCTCTGGATGTCCCAGCTTGTGCTGCATCCAGCACCACTTCGCCCACCCACAGTGCACCAAATAAAGTTATAGAAAATGCTGCTGAAAAGAGCCTCGCCTCATAAATAGACCAACAAATTTGCCTCAAGCTCCTGCAAATAGTGCAGAGCAACTCAAAAGTAATTGGTTTTCTGGTTGGGGCTCTTGGTGGTTGCAGCCTAGCCCAACCTTCCAATGCCTTTCACACTACAAATTTAGAGCAGGGATCCCTGGAATACAGGGACTTGCAAAAGAAGGAAATAGCCGATGCTTGGATTCAGATGGACTTCAAAAAAGGAAGGTGCTACCATTTTCTTGAAATGCTTCAGTTGGGTGGTATGCATGTACTGACACTTTCCTTCTCTAATGCTGCAATCCTATCCATGTATTCTCAAAAGTTAGTCCAATTAAATTCAGTGGGTAAGTGGGATTAGAATTACAGTGTAAATTCACTACTCTTGGCACTAAATGTATCCTCTATTTCAGACAACCAGAGCACTGTGTGTATATAATGCTCTCATACATCAAGACTTCCTAAGAACAGAATGAAGCTCTGTATCCTAGATCTAACAGTAGCCTAGAATTGTTTGACTTGCCTCTAACATGGCCGACTATCACAGCCTGAGTCCTGTGGAACTATTAAAGACCCCAGGTTCAATCTCTAGCATTGTCACATAGGGTTAGGAATGATCCCAGTCCCTGGAGAACCTCTACTAATCAGTAAAAACAATGCTAAGCTAGATGGACCAGTGGTCTGATTCAATATAAAGAAGTTTCTTCTATTCTGATTCACAGAATAGTCTTTTAGGTGGAAGAATTAGCAATGAGATAAACCTTTTGCCATGGTATTTTGACCATAACATATACTTCTTTCATGGCCTGGTGGAAAGATCACATGCTCCCAAGTCCTTCAAAATGCTTGCATTTCAGCTTTTTCCTTAAGACCCCGTCCCCTCTGGTTTTCAAAAACCCCCTCATGCCCTCAAAACATTAACATTAAATCCAGCATTGAAAATATGTAAGTCTCTTGGAAATCAGGGACACCTATAACTGAATGAGACATTTCATGATTCTTGTGTGAGCGATTTTTAATTAAGTCGCTTAAGTGATAAAGTTTAATGAACTAAAACTCTGAGCTGCAAGGGTGTCCTTCACGGCAGGCACTGTCTGAACAGTTAACCTTGTTATCCTTTTGCTGAACTCTTCTACCATTTAACATTCCTTTCCAAGTTCTGTCACCTGCCTCTTGCGCTTAACCTCATTATTTTTGAGAGATACAGCCTTATTTTCAAAGTGTTAGATAATGTCAACCCCAGTTTTGCCCTGAAGGTATCTTTTATCCTGCAAATGTTGTCTTTATACCTACTCACTGGGTTGATCTCTTATTTGGGGGCTGGTCATATTTTTGAGTAATATGCATGCAGGAAACTTTTACATTAGAATGCAAAATTCCAATGCATTCTGCGGGACAGATGCACTGTGCACATTTAAGTGCTGTATTTCCCTTACTTCATATTCCACAGGAAACCTTGTGGATGAAAATGCATTATATTGTGTTGCTTTGCTTAAAAAGTAGGGGTATTGAAATTGACGTCTTGTGAAAGGCACAGAAGTACAGAAGCAGTAGCAGAAGCAGAAGCTGCTGCCTGCTGCTGCCTTAACCAATGCTCTTGAGCACCATTGACATAGCTGGCCAGAAGTATGGTAGGGGCTGAAACTCCTTTATGCCATTCTGAAGCTACCTGACTCCAGCATTTATCAGGGGACTGAAGTGACCAATGTGTTCAAATTGATCAGTTTCCTCTGCTGGAGGAAGGTACTTCTTCTTCCACCAGAAGAAGCTACTCTAGATCTACCTCACAATGTGTCCCTTTCCCCTGTCTTCTATTTGAGTAACTTGGTCTCTGCTAAGCCTCTGCATGATGTCCCTGCACCATCTTCACCAGCCTTGCCTCATTCTGTTTGCTGCATACTCAGTTACGGTGTGCTGCCTGCCTTCTGGACTATGCCTTTTTTACACTCTTAGCCTGCCAGCACTGCTAGTTTGTAAAACAAGGAGGCAATGCCTCCGTTTCAGTGTTGAGAGCCAAGAAAAGTTATTGCAATTAAAGTTAAGAGCTGCAAAGGCTGGTGTGGTTGGATTCTTGTTAAACTGTTTGCTCTGTCCTAGTTGGCAAACAAAAGGAGATAATTAAATTGTGTTTGCAGCAATTAGAGTTTAACAATGTGCCTGGATTGTTTAGACAGAAAGGGAAGTACTTCCCCTGCTGGAGACTTCTAAAACCCACATGTAAGAGCTAAAATATTACTTAGCAGTGAGTACATGTATGTCCACTTAGGATGATAAATGGCTACGGTCAGGGTCTGGCTCAGGCTGTCTGCCAGGATAGTCCCCATGCTGGAATTCCTGCTGAGTAAGTGGGATTTTAGCACACAGCCAAAAATGTCTTTGGCAACGGACATTTCACTCCTTGTTATTACATTTGGGTTTCTCCTTGCCACTCTCTTCAATTGCTTGATCAGGCCAAATCATGTGTCTTGGATCTAATTAATGCATTTATTTCCGATCTGCTAAAGTTCTCACATATTCATTTAAAGATGGCAAGCAATTCCTGCAGCAGCAACAACAAAAAGACTGATAAAATTGTCACCAAAACAGAGATGCGTGGTGTTTAATCTTCTTCTTGGCTCACTTGTTTGAATCACCTTGTGAATGTCCGTCTTATGGGAACATGGGTACCTGCCCTATATTGAGTAAGACCATTGATCCACCTAACCCAGTATTGTCTACATTGAATGGCAGCAACTCTCCAGGGTTTCAGAGAGAGATCTCTTCTGACCCAACCTGGAGTTGCTGGGGATTGAACCAGGGACCTTCTGCATGCAAAATAAATGTTCTATATCTGAGCTTTCACTCCTCTCCTGCAGTCCTGAAATGCTCTTCAGGCACCCTCATGTGCCTCTCTCTCACTTCCTATGCACATTGTCTACAACTTCTGGGGAAGTCAGACTGACTGTTACTCTCACTGCTGGAAAGCTCTTCCAATTGTTTCATTGGAATCTCCTTTCTCCTACTTTGAATCTATTGGTTCAGGTCCTACCTTCTGGTGCAGCAGAAAACAAGCTTTGTTCATTTCCCATGTGACAACCCTTCAGATATTTCATAGAATAGAATCATAGAATCATAGAGTTGGAAGAGACCACAAGGGCCATCCAGTCCAACCCCCTGCCAAGCAGGAAACACCATCAAAGCATTCCTGACAGATGGCTGTCAAGCCTCTGCTTAAAGACCTCCAAAGAAGGAGACTCCACCACACTCCTTGGCAGCAAATTCCACTGTCGAACAGCTCTTACTGTCAGGAAGTTCTTCCTAATGTTTAGGTGGAATCTTCTTTCTTGTAGTTTGAATCCATTGCCCCGTGTCCTCTTCTCTGGAGCAGCAGAAAACAAACTTTCACCCTCCTCTATGAGAGGGCCGCTCTCATATCACTTCTCAGTCTTCTTTTCTTCAGGCTAAGCATTCCCAGTTCCCTCAACTGTTCCTCATAAAGCTTGGCTTCCCTCAGGTTATTTCATTCTATGTCTTTAAAATGCAGGATCTAAATGTAGGTGTTATCTCCAAGTAAGGATCCATAAATGGAATCCACTCACCACCCACACAAAGAGACCTTTATTTATTTAACACATTTATTTATATGTCAGCTTCTGGGGCATAGCCCACTTGCATGTTTAGAATTTCCCAAGCAGGCTTATTGAGTATCCCAAGTTGGAGAGCATTCTCGGCAGCAGATCTGTAGAAGAGAATAATGGTAACAGCATTTTTCATTTCCTGGTGGGTTTTTCACTTTCCAGAGAGAAATTTGAGATAACATAATTCACAGGTTTGCAGCAAAAATAGAACATCTCCTGACAGCTGTCAAAATCACCTGGCAGGGTGCAGGAAAGTGTGAGGCACATAGCATTTCATGCCAAAATCATGCTTGTTTAACAGAATTTTAGGTGGCTGCAGTGTGTTTCTATGACAGCCATGATGTGATTAGTTATTTATGGGGGCTGACAAGGGGCTGTGACCCCAAGCAGGGTGATATCAAGGTACCTTAGCATAGAGGTTATCAAGTTCTGCACGGAGAGCCAAAAAAATTAATTATTTCTAACCTGGCAATATACTGAACATGGCCACAGTTCTGTGAAAAGGGGTCTAGTGATGCTCAACTCAATGCATGGTTAAAACCCATGGATAGCAACCACCCCATACAATAAGAGCAACCATTTCCCCTACAAATTAGGACATAATAAGTGAAACTCAGGGGAGGGGGAAAGAAGACTAGGTTTTTTTTTTTTTATTTATTAGTGCACATGTGAACAATGGGGCGGTGGGGGGATGAACAGAAGGAACTGAAAGCTGAGATAAACTGCACAGGATCTGATTCTAGGATTGATTTCAATTAGCAGGAGGAACAGCAGAATAAATTCCCTAAATAATAAAGAATCAGAGCAAGAAAAATGCACCCTATCCCTAGTTTCAGTCCAATGCATAATTGAATTTAATGTTTAGTGATTCCCCCAACATTTTAAGTCAAGTTCTAGGATTCAAACAACAAGATCAGGCCAGTCTCTCCCCCCCTTTTTTTTAATCCCAAAGGGTAAAATGTTCCATTGGTTAGAGCAAGGGTTGTCAACCTGGTCCCTACCACCCACTAGTGGGCGTTTCAGGATTCTAGGTGGGCGGTAGAGGGGTTCTAGGGCACAAGCTGAATCCTCCTTCCACCAAGCAATGGTGGGTGGTAAGGAAATTTTACCATCAAGAAAGATGAATTAGTGGGCGATAAGTATAAAAAGATTGACTACCCCTGGGTTAGAGTTACCCTTTTACATAGATCCAGGAACAGTTTCCATTGTTAAACACAGGGACTCCATAAAAAGTTCAATTAAAAAAAAAATCTATGATGTGAATTCATTTGTTGTGTCCCTCAGATTAATGCCATGTATCTTCAAATAGCTTAAAATTGAGAGTCTGAAAGGTCAGGTCAAATAAGTGACATTTTCTGCCTTGTCATGTTATACCACAGTTATAATTAGTGCTAATGGTTCAATATGTCCATCCCAAGCTCTTGATCACACAGAATGTTTCCACTAGTGCTAAAAAATTGTATGAGGCAAAGGCAGTTGCAAAAGGGTGGGTGCTATGTGTTTCAGGGAATTGGATACTGGATTTTTCAACAATGCCAGACCCTCCAAATGTCCCTATTTTCCAGGGACATCCCTGATTTAGAGAAGCCATCCTGGTTTCTGATTTGACCCCGGAATGTCCCACTTTTCTTTAGGATGTCCCTATTATTATTGGAGAAGTGTTGGAGATATGGACTTATCCGACCCCAGAGCCATCTGAAAGCAATCCTGTATAGGGATGGGTTTTTTTTTTTAAAAAAAAATATATTTCATGTTTTATTATGTTTTTATATATGTTGGAAGCTGCCCAGAGTGGCTGAGGCAACCCAGTAAGACGTGTGGGGTATAAGTAGTAAAAAATATCATTATGGAATGGGATGTCCCTATTTTCATTGGAGAAATGTTGGAGGGTATGCAGGGCAGATATATTCACCTGTCTGGTCTTTGACTGCAATAAAGAATTCTCGACTGATTGATGTATTCAAACATAAACTAAATCCAGTAAGACCTAGATGGATCACAAGACCAACACTACACTACCTATTCATTCAAAAAGAATAGGGTCTCCAAATGCATGTTTGGATTAAATGTTAATGACCACTGATTGGCTAGCTGGCTTGGCTTGGGCAGGCAACTATCTCAGTTAAGTGGCAAGCAGTCTACCAATAGGTTTCTGCTGATGTTGGTCCATTCTGAAGCTTAATAGGAAACTAGAAATTAGGACTGAGACAAAATAAGGGCACTTTTTCTGGTGTGGGGGCAGTGCAGTGGCAAGAAAAAAGGCCATTTCAAAAAGTTTCCAACCCTTTGGTTATTTTATCAGAAAAAAGTATGTGGTGAGCATAGGTTTAACAGATGCACAATCAGAGTGAGATCCATTGTCAATCTATTAGACCACATGAATGACAGAGAGACATTGCCCCGACTATAAAATAGGATGTGTTTGCCCATAGTGTGATGTCATGTATAAGCATAACATCATCACTTTCACTGATGATCTCTTATTTGCTGGAGAAGCATTAGGAAGGATATAGAAACCTTGAGGAATGGAAATAAATGGTACTAAAGCAGTAGCAGAAAGTGGGGGCAATGACAGCAAACAAACAAACAAAACATTAAAGTATTTCCCATCCCCAAATCTCCATTCATTGCTGAAAAATTGAAATGGGTGAACATCCCTACAATTAATCTTATCCCATTTCCTGATTTTAAAATGCATTTTCCCAGTACTTGTGACATGTTTCGTGGTTCAGTGATTCGACTGCCAATCACCAAACTCCACTAAATCTCTTCCAGGGTTTCCTCAACCCTCTAGGGTTTTCCCAAACCTCTGGAGCAGATTAGGGGAGGCTTGTTCAAGGGGTATAGAGGGGAAGAAAGCTCCATTGTGCAAGTGGAAGTCATTGAGCTGATGGGATGTGCTAGTTCATGCAGGAATATTTATAGAACAATGCTCCATAATCATCCTGTTCTTTCTGACAATTAAATCATACTTGATACACCTGTTGTTCTAGCCTGGGGATTAACAGATGAATGAACATCAACTGACTACATATCAGTTTATTATCAATGGTTAAATGTGTTATTCCATTAAAAAAAACTCATATGTTGTAGGCTTTCCACATAGGAAAGGTAGTCCCCATGCCCTACAATAGGGGTAGGAAACCTACAGCCTGTGGGTCTGATTAGGCCTCCTCATTTGCCCTGCAGGCCATTTTAGACAAGCCATGCCCACCTGATGTCATATATGATGACAGGTGTGCAGCAGGTAACAACCTTCAGATGCCCCTTTTAAACTAACAGTTTGATAGTTCAGATTACTTGAGAACTCAGCTGTAGAGAAAGATTCTAGTAACTAAATGGTTACCACAGCTTTTTATAACAGTGTGTGTGTGTGTGTGTGTGTGTGTGTGTGTGTGTAGGGGGGTGCTTTAAAATTCCAAGCAAAATAAGGACAGAGTCGATATAGCCTTATTTTGAAATGGAAGGCAATAGACAGATTTTCAAGATGATGAGCACAGATGGGGTTTCCTAGTTTTCTCTCTTTGCTCTTGGGTGGTTAGTTCATGCCAAGATGCCTTTGAGTCATGGGTCTCCAACAATGAATTCCCATTTCCTTCATGGCTTAGAGTGATATCCGAAGAGCTGATCACAGCTGTGTCTCTCTGCATTCAAGTGATAACTGTCTGTTGCTATCCTTATTCAGTGCTGAAGCCACCGCAGGTTAATTTTATTGCCCTGTTATTTATTGGCATTTGTACATTTTGATGAAGGGCAATAGTCATAGCATGCCAGCAATAAATTTGTAACTGGTCAATGGAATGAATCAATCTCATTTGGCGTAGCCTAAGCACTATAATCCAATGGGGCAGAACCAAGAGGAATTAATTGCAGTTGGGCAGGACCAAGAGAAATAAAAATGAATTTAAAAGATTTTATGGTTGCTAAGCCTAAAATTGCACATCTTTCCGGTGATTTCTCCTGTTCTCATTATTTACAGCTAAGCAGATATATTTCATGTCACTGTTTTGCATCTAAAAAGAAATGTCAAGTCGTGGATTGCCATCCCCTTGCATCTTTTTAAATAGCCGACATCCTTTTGTCATTCTTCTCCTCTTTGAGGAGTTGAAAAGCAGATTAAAAACAAAACAATTATACTACACCCTGAGCAAAATAATGCATTTTCTTTCAGAAAAGTAAGCAGGCACAATTTTCCATTCTGCCCCATATTATTCACATGTAGTCCTGTTTCCATTCAGCTACAGTTTGTCTTCTCCCCCAAACTATGTTTCATTCATCTCACTGTTCCCTGTGGTTAAATTATGTACTTGCATAATATATGTAATTTATTTATTTATTTGTGTTGATTACTCCTCTCATTTCGGTGCAAAGGAAACAATGAAAATCAGGGGCAGAGACATAGTCAAGTTACATATTATTTGCAGACTGAAAGCAACAACAACAGCAAATACCAAATGTATCCATTGGATTGATTTCTCTCATGTCCTCTAAGTGGGGCTGCCTTTGAAAAGTTCTCAGAAACTTCAACTGGCTCAAAGACCTGCAGCCAGATTGTTGAGCGAGGCTGGTTATAGGGAGCATTTGACTTCCTTGCTACATTATATGGTTACCAGATTTTTTTTCAATGAATCCGGGGACACTTAAAAATAATAATAATACCGGCACATGCTTTATTATCCCTAATTACATCTATACATCAGCTGTTTTGCTGTCTTGAGAAGTCCGGAGAGGGAGAGAAACCTGGGGGGTGGAGTTGGAAGCAGAGTTTGAGAATATGACTGTGGGATGATTGCAGAATCAGATTTGGAAAGGACCTCGGCACCTTGCGCAGCAGAGAAACTGTGCACCTTGCACCCCTCCTGGGCAACTACACACCACCCACCCGTGACTCCCGAGCCTCCCCCAATCTCCTTTCCCCTTCCCCCTTCCTTTTGACAGATTGGGGGAGGCTTGGAGGCTCAGGCGGGCAGGTATTTCCTGGAAGGGGCTCAAGGCATGCAGTTTCTCTGCTGGGCAAGGCACAAAGCTCTTCTTTCGCACCCTGTGAAACTCTCAAAATGAAGAAGGCAGGAAATCAGGGGAGGCTCGGGAGTCATGGGCGGGTGGCACGCTGTTACCCAGGAGGGGGCACAAGGTGCACAGTTTCTCTGCCGGCCAAAAATGATCCCCCCTCCCAGCTGCATATTACTCCAGGAGAGCAGGGTATCACATTTACCGGGGACATTTAATGAAATCCGGGGACATTCCGGGGACGGAATTTGTCCGGAGATAGATTTGCAAATCCGGGGACTGACCCCGGGAAACGGGGACGTCTGGTAACCCTATGCTACAACAGCTTCACTGGTTTACGATCACAATTCAAAATGCTAGTTGTGATCTGTAAAGCCCTATACAGCTTAGGTCCAAGCTATGTGAAAGACCGTATTCACTCATACAGACCTACCCAGCCCTTATTTTGATTCCATCACTCACATAGACGCGCTTGGTGGGGACGTGGGCTTTCTTGGTGGCTACTGCCAGACTTTGGACTTGCTCCTTCCATTTCCTTCTGCCGATAGCTGAATGTGCTGTTTTTGTTCTCTCCCTCTCTCCCTCCCTCTCCCTCTGTGTGTGTGTGTGTGTGTGTGTGTGTGTGAGAGAGAGAGAGAGAGAGAGAGAGAGATTGTTTTTTAATGACATTTTTCCCCTATGTTTTTAGCTGTTCTTATTTTATCTGTAAGCTGCCTTGATTCCATGTCAGGGAAAAAGGCAATGTATAAATAAATAAATAAATAAATAAATAAATAAATAAATAAATAAATCTAATACTAATAGTTAATTTCCATTATGAACATGAGATGAATGAGCAAGCACTTGCAAGATCTGTTCCCATTTCCATTTCCATAGGAATTCTGACATCCCTGCTTTTCATATTTTGGTTAAACCATGTCGAACTTCTACCAGTCAAGTGAACCAGGAGATCTGTGGTTGGGATCACCTGTAATATATATATTTTTTAATTATTATCATTTTGGTAATAAGTGGCTGACTGCAGCAAGCAAAGGAGGATGAGTCAGTGGGCCTTTGTTCTCCCTGATTTCTAAATTGTGTCTGGTCTGGTGAAATGTTTAAAAAAGAAAAGTGGGTTAGAGAGGAGAGTTGACAATGATAGGAAGCAAGAAGAGGAGCAGCAGTGTGTAAACCAGCCATATATTTCTAAAGTGAGAGGGACTGATACTCTTTATCACTATTGTGCAAATCCTCTGTCTGGATAACCTCTCAAACCAGATGCGCTCGGGTATATATAGGATTATTCCAGGTTGGGTCTACACACATGAAAAAACCCCACTATAGATCAGAAATTAGATCGTTATAACAATTTTATTTTATTTTTATTTATTTTTTTTTAAAAAAAAAACCTATGGAAAAATGTGTATAAAAATTCCTGCTCTCTGGTGCCATCTGGTGTTGCATTTTTATAGCACGTTCAAATCATTGTTTCTTTACTAATGTAGCTGAGTCCTCAAGAATAAATGCGCTCTCAATATTCACACCCACACACCCACACACCAGGAGTTCTCAGTGTAGAGGCCAGACTAGGCCTCTGCAACCCGGCAAAACCAGCTCAACAACCAAACCCTTTCTCCTCAAGACACACCCGTAACCAGGTCCACCCACAAGGCTAGGTGAGGTATCTGCTTCGGGCAGTGGAAACCCAAGGGGTGGCACCACATCTGCCCTGCCACCTCCATTGCTGGCAAAGATACAGCACTGGCACCAGTGCTGGCTTCTGCAAAGATCTCACCAGAATCCATGGTGTGGTGACATGTCGGAAAACCACCTTTCTTTTTTTCCCCTCAGGCAGTGAAACAGGATGTGCCTGTCCCTAATTAGCAATGTTTAGTATTTTTACCTGCTGGAATCTGTCCTTCAATTTGATAATGTGTTTCTGGTTGCCTGGATGGAAGATAAGAGAGTATGACTATGTAGAAACTAGCCTACTGAAGATAGGTAAAATATGGATTTGTTGCTCTGACCACTTTGGCTCTGGCACTGCCAGCCACTAGCAAGTGACCCCAAAAGGTTGCCCAGAAAGAGATGCAGTCTTTGAGCTGGAATTCCCCCCCCCCATGCAGTTATGCACAGGAATCTTAACAATAATGACATTTTGCTCATTCCAACAGAGAAAGGTAGAATGGTGTTGTTTACTGTCCCATTCATCACCATTATTTATTATGCTGCGATTTGTAGGCTGCATTTTTTTTTTAAAAAAAAGGCATTCCCAAAGCAGCACACATTCAAAAGGTTGTAAACAAGAAATACAACAAAACCCCATCATGAAAATGTCACACATAAATGAGAGATTTTAAAAAATCCAAAGCTAACGGAACAGCATTAAAAACTAACTTAAAAATCATAACTGCCAGCATAATAAAGGCTTATTTTCCCCAAATACATTTCAGACTCCAAGTCTCCTAACAGTGTTCTGTGGCGCCAGCTCACAGCAGCAATGTGGAGCAGTGGTAGGCAATATGGTGCCCCCAGATGTTGCTGGTCTCTAACTCCCATTCATGGATGGGTAAATCTGCCAATGATCAGTTTTCCATATTTCCACATCAGTTAGCTTTTAAAAAAAAGTCCTAATAAATTAATCAGCATTTTAGGGTGAATTTCTCCAAATATATATACATCTTGTATGAAATTTACACATTCTGTATGCAATTTACAGATTTTTGCAAAGCAAATGTGCCTCATATATATGCTATTTTCATTAATATGCACATTTTTATTGCACACTTTGTCCTTGTATGTGTATATGTATTTCTGTGTACCGGTATATTACTTGGCTGGAGATGTGTACTGCCAAATTTGGAAATGTGTGAATCTTGAAGGATGACTGTGCCTTAGTCCTTTTGTTTTAGAAAGTGTGAATTAGTTTGATATCTTTAAATGTGAACTGAATAAAATTGCTCTCCCATCCCGACTCACATCAGTCCCAACCAGAGCAGCCTATGGTCAATATAAGATGGGAACTGTTGTGTAATAACATACAGAGATCACCGTGTTTGCTCTCCCAAATTTAGGGGCCCTGGGTGTAGAATATATTTTTGTAGTTCTTTCTCAGCCCTTGATGTTCCAGTTCCAGTGCTCACTCCAGGTGTCCCCATTAACCAAACAATAGCAGACATGGTCAAAAATAGTAAGAGTCACCACTTGAAGGGCATGGCCTCCACTCAGCTCCACCCAGTGTCCCCTGCTCACCACCACCACCACCACCACAACAACAATTTATTATATGTACCCCGCCCATCTGGCTGGGTTTCCCCAGCCACTCTGGGCAGCTCCCAGCAAAGATTAAAATACACATTAAAATGTCACACATTAAAAACTTTCCTAAACAGGGCTGCCTTCAGATGTCTTCTCAATGTCAGGTAGTTGTTTATCTCTTTGACATCTGATGGGAGGGTGTTCCACAGGGCGGGCGCCACTACCGAGAAGGCCCGTTGCCTGATTCTCTGTAGCTTTGGTTCTCACAGTGAGGGAACCGCCAGAAGGCCCTCGGCACTGGACCTCAGTGTCCGGGCAGAACGATGGGGGTGGAGACGCTGCTTCAGGTATACTGGGCCAAGGCCGTTTAGGGCTTTAAAGGTCAGCACCAACACTTTGAATTGTGCTCCGAAATGTACTGGGAGCCAATGTAGGTCTTTCAGGACAGGTGTTATATGGTCTCGTAGCTGCTCCCAGTCACCAGTCTAGCTGCTACATTCTGGATTAGTTGTAGTTTCCGGGTCACCTTCAAAGGTAGCCTCACGTAGAGCACATTGCAGTAGTCCAAGCGGGAGATAACTAGAGCATGCACCCCTCTGGTGAGATAGTCCGCGGGCAGGTAGGGTCTCAGCCTGAGTACCAGATGGAGCTGGTAGACAGCTGCCCTGGATACAGAACTGACCTGTGCCTCCATGGACAGCTGTGAGTCCAAAATGACTCCCAGGCTGCACACCTTGGTCCTTCAGGGGCACAGTTACCCCATTCAGGACCAGGGAGTCCTCCACACCAGCCCGCCCCCTGTCCCCCAAGAACAGTACTTCTGTCTTGTCAGGATTCAGCCTCAATCCATTAGCCGCCATCTATCCTCCAACCGCCTCTAGGCACTCACACAGGACCTTCACTGCCTTCACTGGTTCTGATTTAAAAGAGAGGTAGAGCTGGGTATCATCTGCATATTGATGGACACCCAGCCCAAACTGGGGGGGGGGGGGCTCCCAATTGAGTGTTAAAAACAATACAGCATTAAATATTAAAAACTTCCCTGAACAGCCCTATGCTGTCACTGAATGTTCACATAAGGGGTCTTCACACATTACACCAAACACAGGTGCAGGCTGTTTCTATGCATATAGAAGTGTTTCTGCAAAGGAATTTAAACTTGTTGATTTGTGAATTTTAGTTATCACTTGCAAAAGTTGAACATTGCATAGTGTGCAGCTCGATTATTTGTGCATATGGGTATGCAGGTTGTATGCTCACTGGAAGTAACATGTGGACACCCCCATTGTGAAGGGCTTACTGCAGACAAAAAGGCATCTGCAATGCACCTTCCAGTAGTAATAACAGCCTTGGGGAAAAATGCTTTCAACTAAAAGAGTACTATATTTGGGTGTGCTTGAGCTAAGCCACAGTTCATTTTTAAAATAAGAATTATCCAATCTTGAATACTGGTATCTACTTTTTAACCAAATATAGGCATGTTGAGTTGCTCCCAGACATTTCTGAGTTCTTGTGATAGATCCATACAGACAGGGAACCTGTGGTCCTATTTAGAATTGTAGAGTTGCTTGACTCCAACTCCTGAGAGCCCCTACCAGCATGATCAATGGCCTGGGATAATGAGAGATGTGATGCTAAATCTTCTAGATGGCCACAGGTTTCCCATCCCTGCATTACTAGATGCTAGGATTTTTGTTCTCCGTATTACAATTTTTCACTACAGGAATGATCACCGGTGGTACCATCTCTTTTATCCCACGGAAAAAGCCTGATAAATGGCCATTGGGATCGCCCACATTTTGTCAAAGAACCTTTTGAGATGCAAACAGACGACCTTTGCCTCTCTACTGTTTGTGATTTCCTCTAGGCTTTGTAGGCAAAAGCCACTGTTCAATGCAATGTTGTAAAGTACTTCCTATAGGGATTTAGGAGGATTATAAGGCTTAAGGATTCTTCTCCAGGGCTCCCACCATTCAGAAAACACAGGTATCATCGGGAACACAGGCAGCCAGGAGAGTGAAATATGTAAAACTATTAGCAGCAATAACATGAACAGGGAGGGGGATAAATAGTAGGTACAAGTTGCAATAAATGACCCCCCCTCCCCCCAAAAAGGCTATATAATTTTTTAGCTCTAGGAACAATGATAAAATGGATACTACTGTATAAGTGACAAAAATAAATTTCTTTCTCTCTGGCATTGTTTAAATGAGCTCTATTGCACTTCACTTGTGTACTGATGTTCTGTCTTATGTGAGTGGGCAGAAGTAATGGCAAACTGGACCCCTATGTTTCCCTGAAGGATTCTGGAAGTTCTGATACCAGTTGCATTCACATTCACAGCAGTTGCATTGCCACAATGCTTGCTGGAATGTGCTTGTTATAATTAAGAGGGTGTCCACTTAATTCACTTAATTAGAGATCGTAGATCCATTCCCCATTAGTGGTATTGTACATGCAAGATCAGCATACCACCTTTTGTCATGAACTCTAATGGATTAATCCTTTTATATTACTTGGTTTAATAGCCACAGCTCCACTCTTATTTACTTTTGACTTCTGAGTGACTTTATGAGCACCATTATTTGCCTTGCAGGAGTCCCCGAGGAAGAGCAATTGCTGTGATATACCACTGAAGTAACAGTGGAAGCTTTAAAAAATGCCAAAATAGCTAGATGAGAAATGACTATAGCTCTTATTTAACTCTGGGTTAAGCAGAAGAATCAGGCTAGGTGTTTCTTCATCACAAGCTAGGCAAAGTCCAACGGTATGCACTAACATTCCATGGTGTAGTTGTTGCTGGACTCAGCTGACTCCCAGTGTCAGTGTGCTTAAGGAGTTTGTGTGTTTGTGAGTGTGAATTCTGATATGAAATGCCCTGAAATGAAACTCTCAGATCAGATCTTAGCTAACCACAAATGTTTTCAGGTATTGGCATTCATTTTGTTCTCAAATTTGAATTGGGAAGAAGCCCAACTCCCTGGCACAGAGCTCAATGCAGGATGTGAGCCACTGGGAAAAGTGAATTTAGGCATTCAATAGCTCTCACATGTTCCACTGCAGTTCTGAGCAGTTTACAGGTATCAAACTATGGACGTGGATACATTTCTTATAAGAAAATACATGATTAAATATAAATTATTATCATTATTACCATCCTTTTAAAATCTCTCATTGCAATTTATTGATTTATGAATCACGTCTTACATATATGTCAAAGTGATTTGACATATCATAAAATCAGCTAAAAAATAGTTTTTAGCAACAACAACAACAATAACCTGAAGGTAAGCTTAAAAACAATAATGAGAGGAACACCTTGGCAGATCTCTTCATAGAGCTGGAAAAGGTTCTCAAAACAAATATGTCTTTGAATGCTTTCCCACAGAACAGGGGCAGCCACACCTGAAAGCCCTGCTCTGAGTTTTTGAGATGCACTTTTAGTCTACTAGCTTATACTCATCCTATACCTGGGAGTAAGTCCCATTGAACTTGAACATGCCTTACTTCTAAGTAAAGCATTCCTAAGACCGAGATTTTGGGGACCAAAATTACCTGCCCCAGCCTCACAGCTGCATCCTTGCATCTACAGATGTTCTCCATCCTGGGTCTTATCTTGTCCCACCACGGCTCCTACTTCTCCATTGGTGGTCACAAGTCCCAGGTGCCCTCCCTTGAGCCTCCCGCAGGCTAGAACTTTGATACTGATGCATAAGCTGGCAGGGAGCCTGGCAAGGTGAGCTCACTTCACCTTTCCTAGTCTTTAGTCTCCTCCCACAATATCCTACCTAGCTCTTTCAAGCCAGGAATGGATGTAATTTTTGTTTTATGCCTAAGCTTCAGTGAATTCTGAGATAAGGTAGAGGATACAAAATTCTTCTAGAAGTTTCCTTTGAAGAATTGACATGACGAAGCTAAGTGAATCACTAGAGAAGATGAAAGTCAAAATAGCAGAGGAATAAAATATGGAGGCAGCATTGCAATATATGTGATAGCTCTCTCTGATCTTGGAGCCCTGTTTCATCTACAAGCCAGAGCATTGATTTCAGACATTTTGAACACTGCACTTACTTCACTTCACTGAGACGCTTCGTGTTCTTTAAGAAAGGCCTCCAGTAATGAGACTTTTGACCATGATCCATGCATCTATCCTTTTGCAGATTGGGTACCGTACCTAAAAAGATGAATAATTTGACAAACTCCCATTTATATATACAGCGAGAGGGAGAGAGATGACCCATTTTAACTAGCCGCTGTTAACGTGATTAGAGAGCTCAATGATTTGAACAGAACTGGCATGCAATTTTTATTTGAATAATGTATACATTTAAGTACACTGTGAAACTTTAAATTTCAGAGATTCGTGAAACCTGTCCCTCAAGTTTCGCTAGTCATATTTAGTTGCTATCATCAAGACTATATTAGCTTCACAAAGTTCCCATTGAAATATGTAAGATTTGAATAAGCCACTGTGCACACTGATTCTGATGGATATTAACTGCAACTATCTTAGGGCTAGTTCCAGACTAACAGCACAATGTTATGTGTCTACTCAGAAGTAAATCCCATTAAGTTCAATAAAACTTACTGGCAGCTAACTGGGTATAGGGTTGTCAACATAGGATCCAGTCCATTGGATTTTTACCTCTTAGCCCTCTGAGGCCTGCATAATTATCATCCTTATATGTTGTACACTGAAACTGGAATCTGATGAATAGCAATATATGGATGCTTTATATAAATTAGCTTCCAGATTCACCTCAGGACAAATTTTAGGCAAAATATTCCCTTGTAATTCTGGAAATACTGAACCTCAACTTCACAAAAATCTGCTTGCCAGCAAGTTGCCACAGTCAAAAGCAGGAGTGTTCCATAACATAGGACCAGTCACACTGAACACCCAAGTGCAGGGGGCAAATAACATCACTCCTCCTGCTGGAGAAATTTGGGGAAATGGTCCTCCACAATTTATCTACTCACAAATTGGATGGAGAATTTTGAGAGGCCATTTGTGCCTATCATCACTTTATGCTCTCCAGCTCTTGGGAAAAAAATCATAGCAGTTGTTTTATATATGAGAATGCAAAAGCAGTAAATAGGATTTCTCCAGAAAAAAAAAAAAAGAAATCAGTCACAAACAAATGTAGCTGTAAGGCAGGGTGGAATCGATTTGGATGATTGTGAAGGAAATAGCCGCACTTACAAGCTAACCTCTCCTCTCTCTCTCTCACACACACACACACAAACACACACACAAACATTTCTGAATCACAGTGTTGTTGCATGTATCTGAATAGCATACTGAGTGTGTGGGTTGGTGTGCACATGCAATGTAACTGGAATGGCACTTTAAGAACAACTTTTTCTAAGATTGTGTTAAATTGTGCTAGAGTGCGTGCAGTGCACAGCACAATGGATTCACCATCATCTCAGTTAGATTTTAAAAAATATATATATAATGGCCTTGACTCGTCAGATGAATGCCTGGTTTCACCTTCCACCATATGAATTGCCTTTTGTCCATAATTGTCCTTGCAACATTGTTAACCAGGCTGTGGAGTAGTATCCTTTCATAAGAGACTTTTCTCTAATGGTTCAGTAATTGGAAAGGCTACTCCATTATTTTTTCATTCTGCTTGAATTGTGGGGAAGAAGCCCTACTCTCTCAGAAAATCTCCTGCAGACAGCAAGTGGGCCAACTGATTGCTCTCTGCAGGTCATGAACTCAAGACTCTTTAAACATTCTTTGGCTGGGTTTGTCACCAAGATAGCGGTATAAGATGCAGCATGATGTAGTATACAGGATAGATATATTATAAGGTGTGTTAGGCTGGATGCTTCTTTGAATAACCTGTTGCAGAAGAGACATGTTTTGTTGCAGCTGGGGCACTCAGTGCCAATATAAGCTCTAATTAAATAACATTTTGAAATTTGCAGTATTGCCCAGCTTCCACTGAGCTGCTTGCAATGTTCAAACATGCAAATGAGAGAAAGCAGACCCTCCAAGTCTCCTTATTTTCCAGGGATGCCCCTGATTTAGAGAAGCCATCCCAGTTTCTGATTTGATCCCTGAATGTCCTGCTTTTCCTTAGGATGTCCCCATTTTCATTGGAGAAATGTTGGAGTGTATGGAGTTATCCAAAACCTGAGTCATCTGAAGACAATCCTGTATAAGGAAGATTTTTTTTTTTTTAAAAAAGTTAATTTTTAATGTTTTTATATACGTTGGAAGCTGCCCAGAATAGCTGGGGCAACCCAATAAAATGTGTGTGATGTAAACAGTAAAATTATCATTATGGAATGGGACGTCCCTATTTTGATCCGAGAAATGTTGGAGGGTGTGCAGAAAGGGGAGAGGAAGAGGATTGGATTGCTGGCTGCTGATACCATAATCACAATGGGCATTAACTCTGAGCAGCCACTTCCTTTTTGCTGTTTCCTGGGTGTGTGAGGGGAGCATTTGGTTGCTATCTTGAAAGTAAAATCACATGGTCCCCAGGCACTCTTCCAATCTCTCCAGGCTTTGCAAATGCATCTGTGTAGGTGAACCTGTTCAGGAGGAGGATATATTACTTAGATAAACTTACTTACAGGCTCACAAACATTATTATACAGATGGTGGCTACACTTCAACTGGGAACAAGTCCCATTAAACCCACTGGGACATGCTGCTGAAAGGCTGAAATCTTATACACACCTGAGCACTCATCGTATAGTGATGTGCAATTCCATCACATTCTGACCTATTGTATGCATTTCGTGTGCACTGTCTACATGAAACTCACTCTTTTATGGAAGATAAATACATTTGAATGCTTTTGAATGCATTCATCTGTAAAATACACTTTTTGTAAAAGGCACATTTAAATAGTGATCAGTACAGTAATCTTTTATTTAAATATGTATTGTATGTGCACTTCTCATGCCTACAAATGCATTGCAGTATCTAGAGAGGTACATAATCTGGCTGGACCTGCATTCCAATCAACAACCAAATCTGGGAGCCTCAGACTGAGTTAATTTGCTATGGAAAAGAGACTACATGAATCCCTCAGCCATTCTTATTAGCCAGCCACCACAATGCTATGATTTGATTTGATCTACTTGTATGTAAATACAGCCTCACATGTCTGACCTCAATCACAAAATTTAATGCCCAAACAACAATAAGTTAACACGAGATCCTAAAGGCTTCTTGAAATGTTACACAATTCCAATAGCGTTCAGTGTTTTAAATTCTGCAATATCTGAAACCCGCCTGCAAGTTTTGCCCCCCCCCCCGAAGTCAAGGAGTCCCATAGGAGAGATCAGACACTTTTAGGATGAGGTATGAATAGCCATCACAGTTAACAGCTGGTGGAAATATTATTAAAATGAGAAAGCGCTATTAGCAATAATAGCAATAATGAAGCCAACAGGAATGGCAAAGTAAAATAACCTTGTTTAACAATATGTGGCTAGCTTCACAGCATATGCCCCAAAGTAATATCTTTTAAATGGACAAAAAGAGGAAATACCCCACTGTCCTAAGCATTCCAGCTGCTCCGAGAAAATGCAACTATTTAATGAGAGGGATTTGAATGAAATCTATTATTGTCAAGCAGTTCAAATTAAATCAATTATTTTCTGGCTAGCACTAATCTTTTTTTTTCCCATGACAGAAGCATGGGAGCTGGTGACTCTTGTTCCGAATTGTTTCATTCTGTTTTCCCCTTTCAAAGTATGCAAGATTACACAGAAATTAACAGTTAGGGAAACATCAGGAAAATGGTGTATAGTGCCCAATGAATGTGGCTGGGGAGGGGGAAGACTACTGTGTGGGTGCCAGTTTGGTATTTTGGGTAGAGTGCCAGATTTGTATGGTTCAGGTAGATAGCCATGTTGGTCTGATGCAGTCGAAATAAATTAAAAAATTTAAAAAATTGCCCAGTAGCACCTTAGAGACCAAGTAAGTTTGTTCTGGGTATAAGCTTTCGTGTGCATGCACACTTCCCCAGAACAAACTTACTTGGTCTCTAAGGTGCTACTGGGCAATTCCTTATTTTTATTTTATTAGATTTGTATGGCACAGCTTCAAATCCTACCATCCATAGTCATTGGGTAACCAACCAACCAGTTACCAACTCTCAGCCAAACCTGCCCCACACAATTGCTGTGAAAAGAAAATCAGGGGAGGATAGTACTATATACACACCCCTGAGCTCCTTGGAGACGCAATAAATAAAATAAATAAATGTAATTAATAACTACAAAAAGAATCATCACAGCATTCTCTCTCTCTCTCTCTCTCTCACACACACACACACACACACACACACACACACAGAGAGAGAGAGAGAGAGAGAGAGAGAGAGAGAGAGAGAGATGATATAGATATATAGATATAGATATATGCAGCACAGAAGCATCTGTGATAGCTCCCTTTCTAGTTAAATCTGTTCTCAGTGCTTATTGTAAAGTCAACCATACATAACTGGACCTGTGGCTCAGTGTAGTTGCAGCAGCACAGTTGGCTTCATGTACTGAAGCTCAGAGTAATAGCTGAAGGAATCTTAGCAATAATGGATAACAGTGATGGCCCTCACCTTGGACTCAATCGATGAGGTTTTCCAGGTGCCCTCATTACAACCATAGAAGAGTACATTCATTTTCAATCTACGGGAACAAAAAGCCATCACACTAATCTTTCTTCATTTTCTATCGTCTATTGGTCTCCTCTACTGACAACTTGTGGTGTCTGGGGGAGGGGGAGGAGAAAAGGAGGAGGCTTCCAGTAAACTGATGAAATTATACCATAGGTTCAAGACCCCTTGAAGGAGGTATGCCAAAAAAGTGTAAAATAAAATAAGAGTGGCATAAACAGGACATGGAGCAATAAAATAATTAATTGACATTTTAGCTGGAGCACACAACATTGCAATCATTCTACAGATAGGTGGCCAGTAATGAGATACAGCTTACCAGCCCAGGAAAAATCACAGTTGGAATTTCTCAGAAAACTATTTTGCTGTAAAATCTGCAGAGCTGTTGCACTGCAATGCACTCTATTTCAGTCTGAGGGCCACATTTGCTTCTGGGCAACATTCCAGGGGCCACATGCTAGTAGTGGGTGTGGCCAGAGGCAAATGTGAGTGGTCCAAAGAATGTAAATTTTACTTTTGTACAGTACACAAATTTACACACACACACACACACACACACACACACACACACACACACACACCTCTATCCAGGCAATATCAGAGTTTAACAACACATTCCAGCTTGGCAAGAACATTCACAGAGGATGTGAAGCAGGGAGGGAGGGTTTGACTTGGAAGGGGTGTCCCAGGAAAATCAGGGCCAGACAGAGAGGTTTGCAGATCCATCCCTGTCCCCTGGTAGAGAAGCCTCCATTTGGTTTCTGAGCCTGATGTTCTTCACTGCTGTAAACAACAAGAAGAACCTCCAGAAGCAGCTTGGCTTATCACAAAGCCAAACATATGTTTAAAAGAGGCTGCTTCCCTCGACCCCAAGCCTATCAAAAAAGGAAATCCTTCCCCTTACCAATTTGTATCCTGAATCCTTCTACTGGCAATGCTGCGAGTCCAGAAGTTGCCACTATGGGGACAAGAAAATATTTCTGTAGGCTTTCCAATGAATCCTTCCTCAGTGCTATCTTTGCTGTTTCAAACCTGCATCCTTTAGCATGCCGGTCATGTGCTCTCATTTTATCTAAACTAATCTTGTTTTTATTGCTTGTAAACATCTTTCCTGCTTCAACTTTCTAATGAATTTGGTTCAGCATTTGCTTTAGAGCATGTGCCATTGGCCATTGTAGTTGGTTGACTTGCCTATGATTGGGAAGTCAAACATGTTTGTTTGTTTGTTTGTTTGTTTGTTTGTTGTGCAAATATGATTGCATACCTCCCAACATTTTGTTCCCAAAATCGGGATGTCAGGTAGGAGATGTGTTCCAGTCTGGTGTTTGGCAATTGTCTGCAGGGTCGTCCCAGAGCACTGGAAGGAAGGCACTTTGGCACAACCCTGCAACAAGTTGCCAGAGCGCCTGACGCAGCCACTGTGGCAATCATTTGGAGGGAAGTTTCAGAGTGTTGGGAGGAAGGCACTCTGTTGTGACCCTGCTGATGAGTGCCAGAGAGCCAGACCGGAAAGCGCTCTGGTGCTTGTCAGTAGGGTCATGCCAGAGTGAACATCTTTTGGTCCAAAAAATGGGACATTCCAGGATCCAAACAGAAGTCAGGATTGGCTTATGTGATTCAGAATGTCCCACTTAAAAGGGGACACTTGCAGGGTATGTGATTGATATTCACTGTCTTTGGTTCCTTTCGGTCCACAAATTATGCGCAATTGATTACCGCCCCCCTGCCCCCCCATTTGCATTGCGTTTCCTTTGCACTGGAATGAATCAGGTGGATTAACTCATTTACTTAATTACGTAATATACATAAGTTATGTAATTTTGCCACAGTGGACAGTGAGATGAATAACTGCAGCAGAATGGAAATAGTGCTCAATGCAATGAATAGGGGAAGAAAGGAAAATGATGTTTTCTTACATCCCTAAAAAGGGGGTAAGGGACCCCTGACAGTTAAGTCCAGTCGCGAACGACTCTGGGGTTGCTGCGCTCATCTCACTTTACAGGCTGAGGGAGCCGGCATACAGCTTCTGGGTCATGTGGACAGCATGACTAAGCTGCTTCTGGCGAACCAGAGCAGTGCACAGAAATGCCGTTTACCTTCCCGCTGGAAAGGGAACCTATTTATCTAGTTGCACTTTGACGTGCTTTCAAACTGCTAGGTTGGCAGGAGCTGGGACTGAGCAACGGGAGATCACCCCGTCATGGGGATTCGAACCACTGACCTTCCGACCACAGCGCCAACCACGTCCCTAACTCTAGGTGGAGGCATATTCTGAAGAATCTCTTAATGGGGGGAAATGTGTTTACTTCTCTTTGACTGCAATCCGTGAAAAACCTCTGAGAAAAGGCTAAATGCCATTAAAACCCTGTGTATTAGCTTAACTCCTTTGCAAATGATTCAAATTGAATCAGATTCTGCTAATGTTTTGTTAAATATTTTTTCTCTAACGTAAGCATTTTAAAAGTAACCCTGGCCAAAGGACCTTGTTATATTTAATTTAAGATATTGGGTTTAATTTTGCTGCTAAGGATTGCTGACAGCATCTGGGAAGTTACGAGCAATTTCTAAATTGTGTTTCTCCTTTAGATAATGTGGAATTAAGTGTATCGCTCTACCACCAAAGCTGACCCTTTTTTATTTTATTTTAACTTTTTATTTTATTGGCACTGCATCTTTTATATAATGAAATTAGCATGTAATTGATCTTGTTTTCACCTTGCTATGTTTTCATTTTCTGCTAGTTTTCAGGAGTAGTTTGGTATTTGCAAGGGAAGTTGTGAAGACTACCAAGAAACCTAACATGGTTGTGGGTGGGAGGAAAAATGCTTAACTTTAGCACTTCAGAAGTGCACTGTTGGATCAGGCTGAAATACGTTTACAATGCAGATTTATGCACTTTTCCTCAGTAGGGATGGGAGAGGATTTTGTTTCAGTTGACATTTATACTTTCCTAAACAGTATGTGAAATGCCTGGCGTGCTCTGGTCCATGGGGTCACGAAGAGTCAGACACGACTAAACAACTAAACAACAACAACAACTACAACATGTGAAATGAAACACAACAAACCCTCAACACTCACAGTTCTCTACACAAGCAATGCATTTCCTAGGCCAGGGTGTGCATAAAATGCATACACACCTTGTGAAAATTAATTGAAACAAAGCATTTTTTCTATCTTACTCATATTCCTGTACTAAAAAAACACACACATGAAAAGTCAGTTGATCATTGTGGTGTCGGAAGCCTGCAGCCAATAGAAGGAATGATGCGCTCGCCACAATATATTGAGGTTCTATGAAAGAGAGTTATTCCAGAGCTGGGAAAGAGGTATCCTGGCGGTACTGGGATACTGCAGCAGGACCTAGCCCCCTGCCACACATTGAAAGTGGCAAAGAAATTCGTGACAGAGCAGCAAATACAGGTACTTGATTGGCCAGGGAGTTCCCCGGATGTAAATCCCATTGAGAATTTGTGGGCTATATGCAAGAGTTGCATATGTACCAAGCTATTAGTATAGGGTTTGATCCAGCAGGGGTCTTCTTATGTTCCCATGTAGTCTCGATTCAAATTCAGCACTATTCTGGTCCTGTTTAAGATGCTTGTTTTCAAAAATCAGGAAGCCAATGATTTGAAATTGCTTCAGCGTGATATTACACATATACACAATCAAGTATTAAACAGAACCAGCAATGATGTCTGCTGTTGCTCCTCACCAAGATGACTTGATAAACTGGTTGCAAAGCAAATATGCAAGTCATGAGGGGATTAGGGACAGCCAGATTAAGATCTATAATAAAACACAGTGTAGCAGCAAGTGTCTCCTGTAAAAAAAAATGTTGCTTGAGGCACTTGTTTGATATTTGAGGGTGTTGGAAAAAAGGGAATTCTATTTAAATGCAGATTAGAGTTTCCACCTAGGAGTACAACTTTTTCTTCACTTGTTTAGAAACCCTCAGAAGTAAAGTGAATGCAATTCCTTTTTCCTTGCCTTCACTATTTCTATTCATTCATGAATATTGCCTCTTATCCTGTTGCCTGGAATAAACATACAAGTCACAGGTGCATGGATTTGGACCATTGTTATCTGTATGGTAACTCTTTTGTAACATCAGGTCACAGAGTCAGTTGGCCTATACCATAATTTTAACAACACCATGTTTCAAATTTGTGGTGATCTTTTAAAAACCACAAAAATCATGCCTTGGATTAACCTCATTGTCATGTTTGCACAATTTAAGACTTTGGCTGGTTTGATTTAAAACATTCATGGTTGTTCATGGTTATTTTTTATTATTTCAACAGTTTGTTTGTTTGCACACGTCTGTCTCAACGCATAGCTGTCAACTCTCCCTGCTGTTCCCCACTGCTATAAGGGAATTTCCCACAAAAAAAGGGAAAGATTGACAACTATGCTCAACGTGGTATACAAAATACAATTAAACAGCCTAAGAAAAAACATTTTTAAAACAACACAGCATCCACAGTAGAGACCTATTCATCCAGCTGAGAAAAGCTTGTTGGATCAAAAATGTCTTTAATTGTTTCGGAAGGTGCAGCTAGTGGGTGCCTGTTGTATCTTGATAAAGTTGTCATTTCTAAGTGGTATGCAGTGATGTTACAAAAAAGTTATCATACAGATAAAATTAAATTCCAATTTATACAGGACAGACCCACTGAAGTTAACAAACATGAAAAATGCAGGTCCATCTCAACAGGCCTGCTCTGAGTAAAACTTAGTTGAATACTGCCCAATATGGTTAAAATTAACCATACAATCAGAACAGCTTAATTAAAATACTTGCTTCTCCTAGCATTGGAGATTCAACGGGGGTGAGGCCTCTGTGATCTCAGCGATGAGGAGTTCCACAGAATTGGTCTTGCAATCGGGCTCCTGGTTGGATGTGCTGTCCTGAGGCAGTTTTTCCTCTGTAAATTTGGTTGAATGTTTCCCCTGCCCTGTAAAAGTCAGAAAAACAGGTGCTCTTTCTTACTTTCTCCTCAAACTATACATTGTGTTTTGCTCAGTTTCTTCAGTAAAGTATTAGCAGGATTTATTTTCTCTCTGTCCTGCATGTGCATTATTTAAATGACTTTGCTTACAACATGTCTGAGGGTGTGTGTGTTGGTGTGTGTGTCCAAGCTGAGATCTACACTTCTCCTCCCACAAAGTGGAGAGAGGATTTATGTCCTGCTTGGGATGTTAATCCCAAGAAGACTGTTGCTCTTGAGTTCCGTTGCCACCCCCACCCCCCAAAAAGTGTCACTTCATCGTCCCACTGGAGACAAAAAGGAAATTAAAGCAGCCACTGGAGTCGATGGTACTAGATCTGTGAAAAGTGATTTAAGATGTTCTGAAGTCTTTTAACTTAAAGTAGACTCTGTAATGCCCAAGAGCTCAGTGCAAGTGAATCCATGTCAGGAATAGTATTATCCCCATACTCTGTGGGGTTTATGTATGCTGTACATTATATCAGTAGGACACTGTTACGGAAAACAGCCAGATCCCATCTCAGGAGGCTTGGGTTTGGAAGGTGGGGTGCTCATATTCTTTTATCTGTCATCCTAGTATTTTATCACAGTTATCTCCGGTGACACTCGCTGATCTTGTCAAAACGATGATAACGTGATGTGCATTCCCCACAATTGAAATCCCGTTAATCTCAACCTCCCCTGTTGAAAGGAAGGCTGGCAATGTCAGTCTTGTGCCCTTATTTAATTCTTTTTTCCCCCCTTCTTGCTTGCTTGCTATTCTTTCCCTGTGAATTATTGACATAAGTGATGATACCAATCCAACTCAGTGAATGTCATACAATGTCATTGTTGCATGAGAGCCTGCGCAGCCCAAGAGAAAGACGGGGGTGGGGGGAAGATAATGAATTGTATTTGGTTCTGGTAAAGTCTTGGTTCAAGACTCCCCCTCCATCAGGGACGCTTTTTGTCTCCTGGGCAAGGCAATTATCTCTCCATCTCTGTTCCACAGAGTTGGAATAGTTGTGGCTCAATACCCCTGAGCAGAGACAGCCATTTTTACCATGTAGTAGTGCAACCACAATGTGCATCATGCAACCACTTGAGGATTAGATTGTCATTTGAACCCAGTCATGTATTTCTTTTCCATCCATTAGCTACAGGATTGCTTTTGTATGCTTAGAACCTACCATGTCCATTTTGTTCACTGACCATAGCTCATCTTTTAATTTTAAATAGCAGGCGGTAAAACATGTGGTTTTCACACCGGAAGGCTCCTTTGGCATTACCAGTCTCAGACAACAGGGCTGGGATAGCAATTGGCCTAAACTTTAAGATAACCACTGCAAGTGGGAGCACACAACTCTAGATGGAATGTGCCAGTACAGGGGCGTACCCAGGATCAAAACTGGGGGGGGGGGCAAGCCATGGTTGTTCAGGTTCAAAAACAAAAACAGCTTCAAAAAACAAAAACAGCTTCAAAAAACAAAAACAGCTTCAATAAACAGAAAAATTCCCCCCCCCCCAAAAAAAAACAGAAAGCCCCACATGGCTGAAAAACTCAGTTTCCCAGGATCCTCAGTCCTCGCAAAGGAACTACTCACCATCCAAGGGAACTCAGTTTGCCATGCTCCCTTGCAACGATGAATCCCGGCAACGATGAATTCGCCCCCTGACACTGCCCAAGTCTCAACCTGCATCCCCATTTGACCAAGCAGGGTGCAGGCTAGGATCCGGTCTCTGATAGGCACGCCAGCTCTTTGTTGGCATGAGGGAGGGGGAAACAGCCAACGCAACACACACACACACACACACACACACACACACACAGAGTGCCCAACTGCCTCGGCAAGAGCAGAAAGCTCAATTGTCATTGAGATTTTGGGAGGGGGAGAAAGACCAGTCTTGAGCTTTTTTTTCCTTTTAGGCTGCCGATAACCATTTAATTTTTTTTGGGGGGGGCTTCTAGGGGTGGCAGCTGCCCCCCGGGTACGCCCATTTGCCAGTATTCTAATTTGGGAGTGGAAAAGCTGTAGCAGTACTACAGCTCCCCTCATCCTTGATCATGGAGCATGCTGGCTGGGGACGATGGGTGTTTGAGACTAGGGATATAAGGAGGCAGTGATTTCTGTTCCAAACTAACATCATCACAATCAACACTGTTTCCATTCTGCTGCAAATTGGTTTCCTCCAAGTACTAACATTATTAATCTTGCTGTCTGTTATTTAACATAAATTACTTAATTATGTAAGTTACAATTTCATGTAATTAATGACCCAATTATTTCCGCACCTTTCATTTCAATGTAAAGAAGCATTAAAAAATAATGTCATTAATTATGTATCTTTTGTGGACTATTTAAAACAACTTAAACAAGAACAACACTGTTAGTGAATACCATTTTGCTGGATTGACTTCTGTTCCAGACCTGCGACAAAAACTTGGAACAGCAGCAATGTCCACTTTTGGCTTTGTATGCACCATGCATTTAAAGCACATTTAAAACACACACACACACACACACACACACACACACCCGCAAAAAAGAAGAAGCCTGGGAATAGTAGCTCTGTGAGAGGTAAGCTAGAGTTGTCAGGATTCTTCAGGGGAAGTCGTGTATTTTAAATGTATGGTGTGTATGGAGCCTTCATTTATATTTCTGATGGAATTTTCCAATGTCTTTATAGGAATCCAACATCTGGATGGCAACAGCTTCCACACTCCTGACCTATGTGCAAATCTATCACTATTACTATTTTTATTTATTACATTTGTGTACCACTTTTTCTTCTGAGAAGCTCAAGGTGGTGCACTTGATTCTCCTCCTTCCCAATTTATACTGTGTCCCAGCATGGGAATCTCAAAAACAAGTAATGCCAGACAAATCTCATTTCTTTTTTTGATAGAGTTAAAAGCTTGGTTGATCAGGGGGATCCTGCAAACGCTGTGTATGTTGATTTCAGTAAGGCTTTTGATAAAGCCCCCCCCCAATAAATCTGGTAAAATGTGGACTGGACAAGGTAACTGTTGGTGGATTTGTAGCTGGTTGACTGACCGAACCAAAAGAGTGCTCACTAATGGTTCTTCACCATCCTGGAAAAAAAAGTGAAATGGGGTGTCACATGGTTCTGTTCTGGGCCCATTGTTGTCCAATGCTGCAGAAGACAGAATCAGAATTCAAAATGGCCTTAACAGATTGCAGAACTGGGCCCAAACTAACAAAATGAATATCAGTAGGTACAAATGTCAGGTTCTGGACTTGGGCAAGAAGAACCAGCTGTACAAATATAAGATGGGGGACACGTGGATTGTCAGTAGCATGTGAAAAAGATCTAAAGGGCTTTCACATAGAAGATGGAGCAGGCTTGTTTTCTCCTGCTCCAGAGGGTAGGACCAGAACCAATGCCTTCAAGTTACAAGAAAGGAGATAAACATCAAAAATAACTTGCTGGTGGTAATAGCTTCTCAACAGTGGAACCAACTTCCTTGTAAGGTGTTGGACTCTCCTTCCTTGGAGATTTTTAAGCAGAGGTTGGATAGCCATCTGTCATGGATGCTTTAGCTGAGATTTCTGATTTATGGCATTTTATATTTTACTTAGAGCCAAAGCTGCCAGCAAGCAAATTTGTATCACAGTTTTTAAACAGACTACAGAACAATAACAACAGCAACAAATGGTTAACTTAACATAGTGGATGAAAAATAAAAGGCACAGACTATAAAACGAAGCTGCAAGAGTTTTCAAGCATGACTATATGTGAAATTATCAAAAGAAAGGGTGCACCTAGTCTTCCTTATAACTAACTTTGGGGTAATGCATCTCTTCTCGCTTTGGAGCAGGCATGGAATTACTCACCATGTGGGGACTCTCCCCTCATGCTGGGACCCAAACATGTACATTTCATCACAGTAATGTGAGTGTAGTGAATGGGGTGGATAATCAGTCAGGGTTTAGCTATAAGAACAACCAACCCTATGGGGTCCATTTGCAAAGGCTGGTTAATGGAAAAACACCCACAGATGGGGGGGGGGCACTTTGTAAACCTTCTTCCTCTTCAATTTCTCTGCATCCTTCATTAGAGAACAAATTTATGGTCAGTTATTCCACAGAATGTCCCCATCTTTCTCACCCTGCTGTTACCTGTTTCGTACAAGAAGCTTTGTATAGATATTGTCACTTGTTAGGCTTAAACACATGCTAAGCCCCAGTTCTGAAATGCAAAGTGCAAAGTAAATTTGAAGACTATAAGTATCCTTGGAGTGGTACAAAGTCAACTGACCCCCTACCACAGTGTTCAAGCCAGTGCCAGCTGTCAGAGGAGTTCACTGGTAGTTACTGCCAACACTTGTGGAGGGAGAAAGATCACTCCTGACCACAAACTCATGAAAGGTGGTAGTGGAAACAAGGAACGCTGCAATCACATACCTGCCAACATTTCTCTGATGAAAATAGGGATGTCCCATTCCATAATAATAATTTTACTATTTATCCCACCCGTCTAACTAGGTTGCCCCAGCTACTCTGGGCTGCTTCCAACATATATAAAAAAACATAACAAAGCATTAAACATTTAAAAAAAAAATTACCTGTACAGGACTGCCTTCAGACAGCTCAGGGTTGGATAACTCCATATCCTCCAACATTTTCCCGATGAAAATAGGTATGTCCTAAGCACTGGCGTAGCAAGCCCAGATGGTAGCCGGTGTGGAATTTTTTTTGTCAACCCCCCCCCCCCCGGGACCCGGACTGTGCATGTGCAGCATCCCATGCGTGTGCAGAATGCTGCACATGTGCAGTCCGTACGGGCTGCCGCTTGTGCGGGGCTGCCCTCATTTTTCTTCTCAGTGGAAGGAGGAGGAGGGTAGCGGGGGGGAGGTGTGTGCATGTGGCTGAGAGAGAGAGGAAGAAATAAAGCAGCCAGCAAGCGGGCTGCCGCTCATGCGCGGCAGCCATATGGGCTACGGCGTGCACGTGCGAGTGGCATTCTGTACGGACTGCGCATGTGCAGTATCCCACGCATGTGCATTCTGGAATTCTGCACATGCGCAGTCCGTACAGGCTGCTGCACAGGCGGCATCCAGTACAGACCGCGAGAGAGAGTGGCTGCCCGTACAGACATTGCGCCCTCAGCCGCTGTACACCTGGGGAGAGGCAGGGGCCATCTTGTCACCCCTACCAGAGTGGCAGCCTGGGCGAACCACCCCATCCGCCCCTCCTTCCTATGCCACTGGTCCTAAGGAAAAGTGGGACATTTCAAGGTCAAATCAGAAACCGGAATGGCTTCTGTAAATCAGGGATTGTCCCTGGGAAATATGGACACTTGGAGGGTCTGCAGTCAGCATTGTACATGTATGTGGTTGCTTAATGGCTAGCTGCCCAAGACTGGATAATGTGTAGATAGCTAATTAATGTATGTATGAGTCATTGAATGCTAACAACCGATAATGTTTGCACTAAAACATTATCATGAAGGCACCTACCTGGTGTCAAGATGCTGGGAGTTCCATAGGTGCTGCCACACTAACTCCTCACAAATGTTGAATGAACACTGTATGGCAGTTGTAAAAGTGCACAAAGTGATTGAGTAGACACCTGTGGGGATAAGGCGATCCCTTAAGTGAACTGATCCCAACAATAGCACAGAATTCATAAATCTATGTGCCCATTTACACCCCCTTCTTTAGTGTTGATACAACTCCCAGGGCACATTGCAGTAATTAAAACAGAAGATCAAGGTAAAACAACAACAATCAAATACACTTCTTCTTCTTTTGAAGTTGCACATTGAAACAGCAGAGCCATAAAAAGCCAGCAGCATTTCCCTCCCAAAACAACAACAAGACACAATTGAAGCAGTATTTTACAAGGGCCAGGCAAATGAAAAGGTCTTTGCCCGATGTCAGAAACTGCACAAGATTTCCTCCCCAGGGAGAGAATTTCATTACCGGGGCATGACTTCTCTGCTTCTCCATTTTTAAAGTAGTTTTATATATTTTTATTGTGTGACCATAGGTCATAATGACATAAAACAAAATTAGAACGTAAGAGTGGTTGTTGTTGTTGTTGTTGTTGTTGTTGTTCAGTCGTTCAGTCGTGTCCGACTCTTCGTGACCCCATGGACCAGGCACGCCTATCCTTCACTGCCTCTCGCAGTTTGGCCAAACTCATGCCAGTCGCTTCGAGAACACTGTCCAACCATCTCATCCTCTGTCGTCCCCTTCTCCTTGTGCCCTCCATCTTTCCCAACATCAGGGTCTTTTCTAGGGAGTCTTCTCTTCTCATGAGGTGGCCAAAGTACTGGAGCCTCAACTTCAGGATCTGTCCTTCTAGTGAGTACACTAGAGTGGTAGAACTGGTCAATAAAACAATTGGTTCAAACAGGGACCGTTAGCGATTGGGTGATCAAACAAGGTCATTCTACTGGGCACTGGAATGTGAATTTGTCTTACATTATTCAAGGCATGCTGGATCGCCCATATTAAAACAACAACCCTCTTTGCATATACATTCTCACATTGGGGAGAAGCTAGATACCCTTTCCCCTGGCATCCTAGTTTTTGTATGTACATAGTCTTTTTTCACTTTGGGAGTATTCATATATGTGATGCATATGCATCTATGCACAAATCAACTGATCACACTCCTTATAGCCAGCATGGTGGGTATGAGCTGATTCCACAGTCAAGAGGTAATAATGCTTCTGAATAACAATTGCTGGAAGCCACAGAAGGGGTGAGTGCTCTTGTGGTTAGTCTAGGTCAATGTTTCCTAGTTGACCACTGTGGGGAAAAGATGCTGGACCAGATGGGCCATTGGCCTGATCTAGCAAGGTCTTCTTCTTATGCTCATTTGATTATGTAGTTCAGATTTCAGAGACCTGCACTCTAAATTTTTCTGATTCATGCATTGCAATGCACTCGTGCATTAGCTTAATTCTATCAGCTGATTTGAATATAGAAAACAACAACAACAACAACAACAACCAGCTATGCCCTGAATCAGAGATTGCCTGGATAAGGCCTTTATGGCTGTTTTGTTTTTTGCAGCAAATGGAACAATGATTTCACTAGAACAATTGGTGCCTGTTGGTTATTGAAAGAAAGCTTGTCTCATTTGTCTAGACCATCGGCTCTTCCTCTTCTTTTCTCCTACCTGCAAACCCCACCCCCCCGCCGCCCTGCACTTGACAATGTAAACTAGGACTTAATATGTTTTGATCTCGTTGGCAGAACAACAGACTGCAAACAAGTTCATTAAAATTAAAGGAGTCATGAGAAATTTGGATATTGGTTTACTAACTAAGAACTTTATTAAGTCATTGACTTTAATTAAGTTGAGGTGGGTAATATCGCTGAGAGTACACTGAGGTCTGCTACCAATATCTTCTCATCTCAACTCATTTACTTGAGTCTTCCCCCCCCCTAAAATGACCTTTATTAAAGTAATTGATTAACTCTTTACGGTTAAGATGGGTATTTGCTGGGGGGGTGCAAAGAGAGGATTAGACTTCCAGCTTCATTTATAGGATTATTAATGACTGTGAAAGGCAACTTGGGCTTGTTAGCGTGTCAATTACAAATAGACAAAAGCTTAAAATCAATGAAAGGCATTGATTGTTGCAGTTCAAGGGTCTCTTTAATTTAGCCCAAACCCATTTAGTATGGAGTCTCTACTCTGCATTGTGCTGCTTTCTGAGAGAGATTGGTTGAAAACAAGAGCTGCTGTTCTGAAAGCAAACGAGCTGATGCAAGAATTCAGCAAATAGCACACGAGTGTGGGACTAAACATTATTTTCTTTATGATTTTATTTCTAGAATGTTTGCCTCACTTTTCTAAAATGTAATCAAGGCAACAGGAAAATGTTTAAACAGTGATGAAAAGTCAGTGGGGTGTGGCAGTTGGTGCTTCAGATTTGTGCCCCATATGAGCTTCACATTTAAAATAGCATCATATCACTTTAAACAGTGATAGATTCTGCCAAAGAATCATGAGGAGTGTAGTTTGTAAAGGGTGCTGAGCAGTGCTTTTTAAAGAAGAACTGCTGCAACACACCATGAATGCTTCCATTTTTCACTTATAATGACAATGGTGCCCACCTGAGAGGTGCCAGAACTGAGTTCCAGTGAGTTCCAGCTGAAAAAAGCTCTTGTGCCTCACAGAGCAGCAGTTCTCAGGGTAGCTTAACCAACCCCTCTTTCCCAGTGATCTCTGAGATTTGTGGGGCACCCACTTTATCTTCTGCTGTGGTTGGTCTTCCACCAAAAACTAGATTTTTCATCTTACTGTGGTGAAATTATGTAACTTTCATAACATATGTAATTAAAGAAATAAATTATATTGTCATTATGTAATTCCTCCTCATGCATTTCAATGTAAAGGAAACCAAATGCAAATGGGGTGTGAGAGAATAATTAATTATATTATCTTTTGCGCACTGAAAGCAACAACAGTGATTACCATGGCATTTGCTGGATTGTCCTGGCCATTGAACAAACATGTAAACACCAGAAATGTCTGCTCCCATTTCTGTTTCCCCCAACATTCCTAAGCACCAGAAGTTCATTCTGATTGTTCCTGGGGCATTGACAACAAAGAAGGGGAGTAAACAAAGAAGGCTCCAGGGGTCAGCCATAGCCCATCAGATGGGTTGTGGGATTTGACCTTTTCCTCACAAGTACCCACACTTGATGCTGGTCTTGAAGTATCAGCTAAGATGGCTGAGTAGAGACAGTCGCTTTTATAGGTTGTTGTTGGTGTGTTGTCTTCTGGAGCTGTTGGTATGAGCTTCCTGTTCTGATTTTCTAATTCTTACCCTGCTGACAAACTCTCAGACCATTGGGAAATGGATGATTGCTCTATATAACTCTCTGCTTGGGGTTTTCAACCCTATTTTCTCTACTTACACTCCATTCAGAACCTCGGGGTCAAATGTCTTTTCACGGATCTGCAGAGGCATACAGCAGAGGAGAAGAAAATACATTCCCCCCCCCCCCTGGAATTCTGTTTCTTTCATTTGAGAAGGCCAAACCTGATATCATTCTCCCCTAGATTTCCCCTTTTTCTCCCTCACCCCCACCCCACTTTGCATGTCTCTCCTGTTGGTATATTTTCATCTTGCAACTTTCAAATAGCCCAGTTGGTGGGAAGCTTCTTTCCTGCCCATGATAAATTATTCTCTGTCAGAATCTAAATCTGCCTTTTCAAGTCTCATCATTTGTGATGAATATATTCTGCTAACATGAACCTGAATTGAAGCATTGGAACTAGAATGAATTAACGCTAAGCATATTAATGACATTTTTGAGGTGGAAGATGGATGAATTCAAGGACCACAGTGGTGGGCAGCACCACAGCAGATGGGCGAATTCTTAATGAACATTGAATCTGAAGTTTACTACTTTAACCTTTATATTAGAGTTGGGAATAGACAAGTATTTTGGTTTTTAAAGAAATAAATGAATTTAATTTTGCAGATTTAGCCGCTATCAGATTCTGGTCTGGGATGTATGAAGTCCAAAGACAAGGATGAGAGTAGACAAGGATGTCACTAGACATTTAAAGCAGTAGTATACCACTTTAAACAGCCATGGCTTCCTGCAAAGAATTCTGGGGACTGTGGTTTGTAAAGGGTGCTGAGAGTTGTTGGGAGATCTCTATTCCCATCGCAGAGCTTCACTTCTTACAGACTTTTAACAATAAATGCATCTCTTGAGGTAACTCTGAAAAGTGTGGCTCTGTGAGGGGACACCCCTAACAAACTACAGTTCCCAGGATACTTTGTGGGATGCTATGACTGTTTAAAGTTGTGTGATAGCTCTTTGATATGGGCAGGTGGGACCCAGGGTGGTTTACTCACTGATGGGGAGCTATATCATTAAGGGGTCCTGGCAGAGCCATCCGCCCTCTGATGGAGTCACCATTTCAGTCTGCCACAATGTTGTGAAGAGACATTATGTATGGGCAATGCTGGAAATTAAAATGGTGGCGTGTGGCTGCCCAGGGCTTATTGGAGAAAACCATCATTACAAGTGACATTTTTACATTATTCAACAGATCTTCAAAAGTGCCTTGTAGAAACACCAAATAACCATCCTTTCCCCCCACCCCTTTTAAATTCACTACTAAACTGAAATATATATTACTTACAGGTATACACACAGTCTGCTATATTTCTCTTATGTATGATTGAAACACAATGGAATCTGGATTATCCCTGTTTTAAATTATCACCCATTTGGGGGTAATTTTCTTTATCAAACTGGGTAAAAATGACAGTCATTCAAAACATTTTACCTCATATTGATGTGAAAATTGCAGTGCTCATAAGATTTCTGTTTTGTCAGTTTGACTAGACCTCTTTCCTTAAGAAATTCTAGACTGATGCTTCAACAGAAACAAATCTCCCCAAATTTATATTTATTTATTTACCCATTTGGTACCTAATAATGAACATCAACTCATGTACTGAGGCTGTCAGTTTGGTTATGAATGTATTAAAGCATATTTATGTTTGTAGTTTTTTTTTTTGTTCCCCCCCTCCCTTTTATACAAATTTATTCTGGGGAGAAAATTGGATTATACATTTAGATGCAGTTGTTTGTACTAAATAGCAGTTTAAACCCCCATAATATTGAAGTTCACACTGAGTTCATGCAATACACATGGCAGCAATTTATAAAGAGAGAAATTGCAATGGTATTGCATCCCCCTGTCTCATTTACATTTTATACAAATAGAACTGAAATTCAGATTAGTGATTTTTATTTATAGGATAGGGTGAAACATCCCATTTAAAGTAAAACATACATATTTTGATTATATTTTTTATTTTTTATTTTTGGTAGAGGTGCTCTCAGCCTTTGAGGCAAGGAGTCAGTTTCACCCATTATAACTTTGACTTCTGAAGTATTTGAAAGAAGACTTAGCTGAAAAGAAGGTTCCTTTTCTTTCTGTTTTCTTTTTTTGCAAACATTTTCAGCAGCATTGAAAGCCCTCCTCTTTTTATGATTTTTTTATTTTTATTTTTTTTATTATTAAAAGAGTACAAAACTGCAATAATCACAAGCATCGCTAGTGGTATGTCCACACAGGGATATTTTCGCAATGGGAATTGTGCACATTGTTAAAAAAAGAGGGAGGGAAAGAAAACTGCTTAGGAAACTTTCCCCCCTTAGTACTTGTAGATAAATAAAATGTATGTAGGCAGTTGAGGCTGGTTTATTATGGTGAATGGGGATCTGCCCCACCAACCTCTGTCTGCCCTCAGCCACTGGCTTGTCTTCCTACATAATAACGAGACCAGGAAATGGCAAAGCACATCAGCTTCCTTCTCCTTAGCCTCAGTGTTGCCCTTGTATAACTCAGTAGGGAAGAGGATCAGGGCAAAGCTAGAATTAGTTGACTCCCGCTATCATTCGTTCTGGCCCCATCTTCTGTATGAGCTCATCGTGATCCACCCTGCGAACATCAATTGGTACCAGCCACTACTGAGTTTGGAAAGTGCAAGTGCAGGTTATTGAAATGGAAACATTCTGGATCTGAAGGGTAAAATGAGGATGTGTAACAGATACTTTCTTGATTTTATGAGTATAACTGTCACACACTGGTGGAGTTTAAATATGTTTTTGAAAGGAAAATGTATAATATATATGTTTGTGTTGAGGCCCTATTATATTAAAATGCCTTTAAACCCCTTATATAAAAACACGTTTTTAAAATTGTATGGTATGGCGTGTTTGAATGTAATCTTAATGCCATCCAATTTATATGTTCGTTGACTCATATTTACTGAATTTGTTTTTAGCTGTCTCTGACAAGCGTTGTCGTACTTGAAACACTTTTGTCGCAACAGCAGAAAATTGGAGTGCTTTTGAAAATAAATTATACTAATGTTTAGCACCTTCCAGTGAACAACCCCCCCCCAGCCATTTTGTTTTCACCAAAGCTGTTGGTGCACACAGAGAGAGTATAACTCATGACCCATCTGGAAGCATTGCCCTCAGTTCAAATCAGCTGTTTGTCCTCTGTGGTGGCTATAGATAATCAAATAAAAACATAGAAAGCCATGTTAAACTCAGTCAAGCTGTTGGTCCATCTAGCTCAGTACTGTCTACACCAAGGGTAGTCAACCTTTTTATACCTACCCACCCACTAATGCATCTTTCTTGATGGTAAAATTTCCTTACCGCCCACCAGTGCTCAATGGAAGGAGGATTCAGCTCGTGCCATAGAACCCCCTACCGCCCACCTAGAATCCTGAAACGCCCACTAGTGGGCAGTACGGACCAGGTTGACAACCCCTGGTCTACACTGACAGGAAGCAGCTCTCTGGAGTTCCAGAAAGATGACATTCTCAGTTCTTGGAGATGCTGGAAACTAAACCTGGAAGACGATTTATGACTGATCCTCAAGAGACAAAGGGATAGGCCTTAGGCAGCACCATGAAGTGAGCTGGGGTGTGCAAGGACAAGCTAGTAAAGAAATTTGTAGAGTAAGTCGGGAACAAAGAAAGAGTCAAAGAACAAATCTGATTGGCTATTTAGTGCCCTGCCATCATCACAGTTGCTATCTGCTGTGTTTGGCTGAGATGACTATAAGTAAAGTTACCCCTGACCATTAGGTCCAGTCGTGGATGACTGTGGGGTTGCGCCGCTCATCTCACTCTATAGGCCAAGGGAGCCGGTGTTTGACTATAGGAAACTACAAAATACCAGAGCCAAAACAAATGAATAGAGGAGAACTGATTGGCTGCAAGCAGACTTGAAGACCATGAAAAGGGTTTTCAGGAAATGCTGTCCCCTCCACCATGCACATCAAAAGCTGTATTTTACCCCTGGACTGGCCAGACGTCTAGTTCAAATAATTGTCCCTTGGAAGCTGCATTTCCCTACTGGCTGCTGGAATGGGACACACTGTGAAACTAGTCTTCTGGCAGTAGAATCACTGCCACTCATTGGAACACGGCAGAGCAGAAGAATGGTGTGGTTGGAACAGGCTCTATGCACTGGTGGAAGTGTTGAATTGGCTACACCAGAGCAACCTCACTGCCCCTGACACCACCCTGCCCTGGCACCATCCCAGAACCAGCAGTGCCATTGCTGCTGGAAGTCCAGCTGCAAAGCACCATCCCACCCTGTTGTTTTCTCCTGCCTTCTTACTCAATGGTAAGTATCCCAGTTGATTCAGTGGTATCTATGCAAGCAAACATATCTGTTATGGAAGGCATGGGATTGTCACTGAAAACAGTTCTTACATATCTAGTTATATCCATCTTTTCAGTTGTGCCTGCTGAAAACTCACCAGTGAGACAATAACATCATGCTGCTAACTTTTCCTCTTGCTGCCAGAGAAACATGATAAGGAAGATATGCAGGGAAAATTACAGACCATTAATGTGTGACATCTCACTATGATTTTGATGTCTAGGTCCAACCTAAGTGGTCTGTAAAACCATTCAAAGGGAGGAAGAAATTGATGGTGACAACATGACTGTTCCCAAAACATTAAAGTGAGAAGTGAGTCTCTTCTCTCAAAAATGAGATGGGCAGAGAGAGAGAGAGAAGGAGACTAGAGTGGAGAGAACAGGACAATCCATGATCTCAAATTGTACCATTCATAAATTAAGTCAGTGTGAATTATCAGGAAAGCCTGCATTAACTATATTCTCTAAGCCTATTATAACATCCAATAAGTCTGTTCAGACTGTTAGGCCCAAACTACTTTTAAAGAGTATTAGGGATAATAGATGTTCTTAATTAGGTTAAATGCTGAATAAGTGTAACATTTCTCATTTTACCTAGATAAATGAATCAACTCTCATGATACTGTAGAAGTGCCATTATTTAGTCAAGAGACCATTATCGCAGAGAACAATTAACATTACTTTTTTTTTAACTATTACATTTATTTTGCCTTTGTAAGGTATCCTGAAGGGCCATATGAAATACTGGGTGACACAATCATCTTGGAAAGTATATAATGGTTAAGAGTTGAGGCATAGGGCCCAACACTAGATCCGCTATAGGAAATGGGGTTTAGCTCCCTAAGATTTCATGAAGGCGTTGCTGTTCAGAGTCCTTGCCTGGTGTCCCTAGCAATTGAATCTGTGGATAGTGATGGATCCTACCAATTCTAAAGGCTCCCGATTTTAAATTTATTATTGTCTAAGGAGGATTCTTGAAATATTCCATGAAATTTAATTTCAAATGATATTTTCCTCCATCTCTTCTTAAAATGGCCACAGTATAGATTCATAATGACAAAAGAAGTGTCCTATATTGTCAAACTAAATAGTCCAGCAACATATTTTTCACAGTGGCCAACAAGATGCCACTGAGGAACTCAAAAGTAGGACATGAAAATGATATCCTTCTCCCTGCTGTTGCTCCCCAGCAAAGTGGTACTCATAGCCTCTGAATCTGGAAGCTGCAAACAGACAAAATTTATACCCAAAGGCACACCAACAGCCAGAGATATAATAATGTAAGTGAACACCTCACCACATATATTCCTGCCTGGCACCTGCACTCCTCAGATGGCGCATGCCCCAGAAGTATGCTTAATTTGGACTAAAAACAGGGGTTTTAGTGTTGCCATTCCTGCCCTCTGGAATTAATTAGCAGCTGAGATTAGGCAAGGACCTATCATTATGGTATTCAGAGGCATTCTGCCTCCATTAGTGGAGGTGGAACATAACCATCGTGGCTAGTAGCCATTGATAGTCATAATGAACAGAGACTTGGGGAGAGGATATCACCAGTTCTGTCTCCATTTTGGACTTCTCTTGGATGGATCACTGAGTGCTTTTGAAAGATAGCTCAATGAGGCTGGCAGACCATTCTCTTTGTCTCAGTATAACAATTTCTGTGATGAGGAGGCATACAAATTCGCAGCTAAATGGAGCTGAAAGAGAATGACAGTGATTAGAGGATGAAAAGCTAGTGACTTCTTGTAGTTGAAGTAAGAGATGGCTAGAATACAGGCAATACTCGTATAGAAAAAGGCCTGAAACTTTGGCTACACCCATCATATGCAAGTTGGGACAAAGGCAAGGGGCTTGTTAGCTCCCTTCCCTTCAGTGTAAACAGCAGCAGAGACTTTTACAGAATCTCCCCCTTTTATGCAGTTCAAATACTCACTCAAATATTATTATTTATTGAATTTGTTAGCTACTTTATCTTGCCCAGGGCAACCCGAAGTGACTTACAACCAGACAGACAGACAAGGATATAAGCAAAAGACTCATTTAAACCCCCTGTCTACCACATAGCTGGAGATATTTCTCTTGCTTTGTTCCTTAGCTATTTGCTGATTTAATTGTGTCAAGGCTCCAGATGGATGAATCTGTCAATTTCAGTTTCAGTTTCTAATTTTTCTATTCTTAAATTCAGACCTCCATGTTTCCATATAAGTGTTGTATGATATTTTGCATAATATGCACATTTTGGGGCAAGCAATGTCCCTGATATAATACATTGTTGTATGCTATTTTCACTAATATATGCACTTTATTCACACGTTCCCCTAATATACACATTTAGGTGGAGAACTGCATCACCAAATTCAGAGAAGTGTGATTCATTGTGATTCAAATATTCAATCTGTGTTTCAGATTGAATTTTTTCCCAGCAAATGTGATTTAGGTAGGTTCACATTAAAATACAAACAAAATCAAAATTATCCCCTGTCCTTCGCCAAGGCCCATAGGCAAGAATAAACAGTTGTGGTTAGAAATGAAAGAGACATTTGTTTAATCCACATTTTAAAGTGAACTGAATTAATTTGTCAGTCCTTGTCAGAGACTGGGCAGAAGAGGAAGAATGGTGGAGACCTCCTCTCCATCCTGACCCTTTCAGGGAAGAGGAAGAGGAAGACAGTATAGATTTACAACAGGGAGGTCACAGCTCAGAGGCAAATGAGGGGAAAAGTTGGGAAACAATGGGAGAGGAGGAGCAGGCAGAGCTGGAGCAGCAGCTGGCTGACACACTGTCATTAGAAAGCATTTCAGACCCACCATCTCCCAGAACCCGGCAAGCCTTAAAAGTAGGAGAGCAAAGAGCTTAAAGACAGGGCACTTAGCGGCACCCATAGAGGAGGTGACAATGATGACAAATGAGGAAGGGGGAGAGACAGGGGTGGAGATTCATTCAGGACAATGCTATTATCCAAGAAGAACTGTAAGAAACTTTTCATTGTCTTTATACTTTACTGGGCAACCAGCTGGGAGCCACTGGCAGCATCCTGACAGTCCTAGACTTATATGTGGCTTGGAATGCAGGTGTCATTCAAATTATGCACTTTTCTGAATTTTGCAATGCACTTCAATTTTTTTTTAAATGCACATAAATGTCTGTTGGCTAAAAGCTGTAGAAAATGTGTAGATGATGATGTCCATAATGATTTCTATTCCACCCTTCTTCCAAGGATCACGGGGTGCTTTACAACATAAAAACACAAGAATAAATGATATAGTGGAAAACATAAACAATAACACCACTATTAAAAGGCCACAGATAGTATAATTAGCCAAAGGTCTGGGAGAAGAATAGTGTTTAGGGGAACAATACATTTTTTAAAAACATACAAAAATGTGTACAATTTAAATGTGAATCTTTCATTATTATTATTTTTAAAAGAAATCCACAAAACAAAAGCTGCATGAATTTCAGTGATCAGTGTTCGTTTACCCATGGGAAAAAAAATCCTGTTCAGTTGGACCGTGTGATTCATCGCTTATCAAGGATATGCATAGTATGCATATGATAGTTTCACCAGCAGAAAATAAGAACTATTGTGTTCATATAGGGTGGCTGTAAATCAATTACAGAAATGTCACATCCGGATAATACCCCATTAGCAGTGCCCTGTATGCCACTTGCTGTCCCCTTATGTTTATTGATAATTAAGAAGCTGATTGGGATGTCATGTTAACAATAAGTGCCAAGTGTCCTTTTTATCCTTTGCCATGAATATGAAACAGTGCTCTCTCTCTCTCTTACACACACACACACACACACACACACACACACGATTGTTCCATTCATGTTGGATGACAAATGGCACCATTCTTCTTCTAATGTGGCTGCAGGGTTAAATGACTTTATTATTATTAATGAGTCATTGCTCCAGCTGCCCAGAAATGGAGGAAATAGAAAACATAAGAGACTGAAGTCTGAATAATTACCAGTCTAATTACTACCTTTCACATTTCATTCATCCGGGGGATCCGAAGGCTGTCAAACATCCTGCTTTCTCTTTCCTCTTAAAAAAAAGTCTTTAAAAATGTGCATTTTTGTAATGTTACAAAAATAGGAATAACACAAAAATGATCAAATATATCAACAAACGTGATTCAGTTTTGAATTCTTCATTTTATTTTATTTTTACTTTCCTACAATATATAGCAAGAATTAACTGTGCTGCTAGAGCATAAATCAAGGGTTCATGTGACCACGTAAAAGTGTCAGTTTTTACATAATTCAGTAGACACAAAAATGATCAACAGGTAGATGAATATTTAACACTTCATTAATAGTTTCCATTAACATTTCCTAAAAAGCCTGTGATTCCAATGCACCTTAAGACAAGATCACCTTTATTTTCAGCAGAAAACCAGCTTATTGTATGAGCTTGAAATGTCTTTAAAGCATTTCTTTGGTTCCAAAATACCATTTAATAACTAGTCATCTTTAAAACAAAATATAGTATATTGCCTATCTAATAATAATAAGAGTACAATATTTTGAGATAGCATCATTTTATCTACCTCCATAGCCAGTTCTTTTCCCCTTTTGGTAAAAGAAAAGACTGTATAAAGGAAATTAGGATTCTGCAGGGGCAGAGGAAATCCTGACAATAATCTCAATTGTGTATTTTCCAAAATAACAGAGGCACTGGTCTAATGAAGCAATCCCATGCATGTTTATTGAGAAATAATTCCTACATTTTTAACAGGGCTTATTGCCAAATCAGTAAGCTGGGGAAAGCTTTCTACATTTGTGGTAAATCTCCTATTTTGCATGCAGGAATTCCCAGTTTCAATCCTTGGTATCTTCACTGGGAAAGATTCTTCTCTGGAACCCTGGAAAGCTGCTGCCGGTCAGTGTAGACTGTACTAAGATACATTGACTAATGGTTTGGCTTGGTTCCAAACACTTTAATCCTGTTAAGAATCAAAGCTCATTTTGTTCAGTGGGGCTTGCTTCCAAGTAAGTGGGTATAGAATTGCATTCTAAGTGTATTTACTGTAGAAATGAAGGCTAAATCCACATTGTGATAGTTGCAACATACCTGCTGGAAGCTTTCTTTCTATGTTTATTCTATGGCTCTTCCAATAAGACATTTTATATGGAATTGTCAATATCTATATCCCTTAGGCTTTTAAAAAAAGATAATACTGGTAATTTGCTACTACTTTGAATGGGGAAGAATAGCTATCATGGCCCTATCTATCATATGCAATTTTATTACTTATTCATGGTGTTTTATTTTAAATCCCAGATAAATCAAAAGACAATCTCCTTCCATACAGATTACTTTCCCTCCCCTGATAAGGTCAGTGGTATTTTTGGAATGAGTTTATTTTCAGCAAAAATATTCATCTTTACGACATTTATTTTGCGCATAAAAGATTACACCATGTTGGAAGGGCTAACTCCAGAAAAGCAAACATTAGTTTAAACATATGAATATATAAGGAGCCCTGCTGGGTCAGTCTAAACATTCATATTCCCCAGCATCCTTTCCCCAAAGTGGCCAACCAGAGGCCTATGAGAAACCCACAAGCAGAACCCCACACAGACCCTCGAGGTGTCCCTATTTTCCAGGGAAGTCCCTGATTTAGAAAAGCCGTCCTGGTTTCTGCTTTGATCCTGGAATGCTCCACTTTTCCATAGGATGTCCCCATTTTCATCAGAGGAATGTTGGAGGGTAATGCCCACGTGATACCCACTTCTGATCTAGCATTCAGAGGCATATGATCTCTGAGAATAGCCAGTAGCCACAGGAGGAGAAGTATTTGGCAAATACAGTTATAAAGAGAATAGGATTATATGTTATGCATGAAATACATATATACAATGACTAAATATAAATCCTTGGGGAAATGTTTTCAGGGAGCACCTGCTATTCATTGCCACTTCTTGAGCCACCTCTGGGTAGAACATAAGGGATAAAATCCTGATGGATCAGGTCAATGGCCCATCTAGTCCAGCATCCTCTTCTCAAAGTGGCCAACCTGATGCCTGTGTGAATCCTAAAAGCAAGACCTCAATACTATAGCAGTGATGAATGGTAATTGTCCTTAAACAGGATATCGTATTTTTTATCAACATATATTCCAAAGTATCTTAACAGGTAGCCTAGTTCATGTCCTGATCATTAGCAATTTCTATCACCAAGAGAACAGCCCAAACAAGATGACTAGGACTGAGCAAGCTTCTTGCTGGAGACAAGGAAGCAGGCTCAAAATGTTTGACCAAGGACCATGGACAGCAATCCTTTAGCTGAGAGCAGGAAGGACTAGTTGCCCCAGCACTCCTTGATGCAACTTTATCCTGAATTTTGACATTTGAGGTGTATTTTTTTAGGACCCACCTTATTTATGTGTTTTGAACTGTTTTTAATATTACAAATTAATTGTTGTAACTTGTCATGGGACCTTAGGCCATAGCTGTGTAATCTACTGTGGAGAATCAGTACACTGTTTTCTAGGTGCTACAACGTACCAGTTAAAATATGGGTTCTTTGTTTCACACATTGCCTCCTTGTAGGAAGCAATATTTTGGGCTACAGGGAATTTGTCAGTTGAAGCTCTGTACAGCCTCCTTGATTCTCAAAAGAGACAGTATATTACTCAGATTTGAATTTGGGCAATTGAATGTAGAATTTGATGTTTGTGGGTCTACTTAGTATGGGTCAGAAATTGGGTCTGCCTGCTGAAGGATTCCAAGGACTCAGGGTCTGAGGCAATGCCAGTGCATTAGAATTGACTGAGCATATTATATTGCAGAATAGCTTCTGGTTTAGTTTATTGCCACAATATCAGACATTTTATTTACCAAGAAATATAATAATACACTTTAGTAGATTGCCTTTTGGGATGCTAAATTTTATACATTTGTCAAATATAATATATCATTACATATACATTTTTGTTTTGTTTTGTCTTCCATAACAAATGGTTCCATAGAACTTTCAAGAAAAGCAGAACAATTGCCAACCATCTCTTATTCTACAAGTTACAGAAAAAGAGAAAAGCAGTTTACTCATTGATACTATTGATTTCTTAAAGGAAAATCACCACCATTAAATGCCTAAACAATTATGTATTTCCACTCAACCCTATCAAAGGCTTTTTACAGAATTTTGGAGGGATGGAGATGGACAGCTGCTAGCTTACTTAATGCTTTATGCAGAGCAAAGTACATTATGCCTAGGGATCACTGCTATCTGATCATGTTGCCTCTTTGTTGTTGTTTATTGATTCATATATATTTCCAAACCACTTAGTCAAAGATCTAAAAAGTTTTCATAATACAACTGGAGTAAATCACAGCTAAAACCCACAAAAGAATACACACACACAAACAAACACACACACCCAGATAAAATGTGTACAACTTTTGAAACAAGTATAGATAACTAAATTATATTTGGGTAGGCTTCATGAAATATTTTAGTATTCAGCAGACATCTAAAACAGTATATTGGGTGTGGCTGCCTAATATCAATAGGCAAGGAATTGCTGCCAGTCTAAAATAATGACTTTTTGCAAATGCAGAACCAACTTTATGTGGTGCTTGTAAAAGTGTGGTCATATAGGCACATATGAGACAAGGTGATACCATAAGTAAACTGGTCCTAAGGTATTAATGTCTTTATTTACTAATAGTAAAACCTTGAACTTTGCAATAGCAAAGTGGCAGCCAATGTGTAATATGCACACAGAATCTTACCCACCAGCAATCAGGCTGAGGCATTCTGCCTCTGATAGTATTATTTCCATTCATTTTCACCAAAAGTGATGCCAATATAGGATTTAATTTCAGGTCCATAGAGGCTGATTAATGTTATGAAAATGGGGGGGGGGGGGACAGGTCACAGGATCTTTTCTACAACCACATTTTCTTGTTTCCTCTCTCCTGAAATCTGTGTTCAAACAAGAGAGTTTTCTTTGTACAGTTGCAAATTTGCATTGCAACCATCCAGGAATCATGGGACTTTGTTGACTGATGGGCCACTTCTACAACAGTGTATTTCTATTTTTCTAGTGCTAGCCCTGGTCCCTACTTCCAATGGATAGCTTTGGTGCAACCAATTCTATGTTTCAGTGTGGGGTGTAGGGATGAGAAGTTTCGAGAATGTCTGGGCTCAAAAGTTGGCCTCAAAGCTGTGGGCTGGAACTGGTGAAGTACTTTCTAGACTGATAAGATGCTGAGACATTAATGGAAACATTCTCATGCAAGGAACTGAGAATGTCACATTTGCTTGGGTAAGAATATCCATTAGCAGAGATCTTGGATTTACAATTGAGATGCCAGTAAACTATGAATCTAGTTGAATGGGAGTACTTTCCATAATGGTGTCATCTGGCAGCTTCTAGAGCTATGTGCAAAATTATCTCTATTTGGGGAAATAGAAATTGAGAGGACGTTCTTCAGTTTCTCACAGGTGGATCTCACCATTAGCAATAATATTAGCAGAGCTTCTTTTTCCCCTTAATGTTTCCCCCTAAAACTGTTCCCTATGTTCCTAATCTGATGTATCAGTTCTGTGTAAGCTGATTGGGTTACAGTCGATCACTGAGGTTTGGTGTGTGGAGGGGTAACAGGTTTACTTGTACAGTATGAGGATCTTAAATTATTCAACCCCTTGAACAGTTGTATTATCTGAAAAAGGGGGACACAGAGTCTGTGGGAAGAAGTGAATTTTCCTGACAAGGAGTATTCTGTGCGCCAATGTCTTCTCCTGCCAGTTAATCCTCCCTGCTAAGGTTGTACTGTGTGATTAAGCAGCCTAATATGCAAAAGAGAATTGAAACTCCTCCATCCAGTTTATGAGAATTAAAATGTACTTTCCATTAATAAGTTTGATCTGATGACCCCTACTAATTATGCATGAATGCATGAACCTTTTTATGGGATTTTCAAGGTTTTAGCTGGAGGACAGTGTTCTTCCTTCCGATTTCTTCTCTCTCTTTTTTTTCATCAGCAGTAATGAGCAGTCATAGCTTCCTACCCACATGAAAATAAAGCTAAATGACGTTAGTTTGGTTATGTACTTCTCCTCTTAAGTGCCCTCATTTGGAACTGGCACATTTTAAATATATTTATTTTATTTTATTTATTTATTTATGTGGGAGAAGACGGTTAAGAGACTTTTTTTGTAGCAACATAATAGCATATTTTGAAAGCTTAATTGAAGTCAAGATTTCTTTCCATTGTCATTTGATTTAGAGAAGTGCTTTGATTTTTTCTTTTCTTTTGAGGTTTAAATAAATGCTAAAGCAAATCAAGGGAGGGGGGGAGTAGAATCACATCTGAAATCACAAAGACAGGCCTGAAGCCATAATTTTGTAATACAAAAGCCAAATATTCAGTTTGTTTAAAGATGTGTGTTCCACCTTGTTAAAAGTGTATATGCTATAGTGGAATGTCCAAAAATTTAGAGACCTTCAACCAACATGCAATTCTGTGCACAGCTGGTGAATAGGAACCTAGGAAGCTGCTTTATATTGAGTCAGACCCATTGGTCCATCTTGCTCAGTACTGTCTACACAGACCGTCAGCGACTCTCCAGGTTTTCAGTCAGGGTAGAATTTCCCATGCATAAAACCATGGTCCCGCTTCAGAAGCAAAGACCATGTGAATGCAGCCAGAGAGAGCCGGGGCATGAAGAGCCTGGAGATGTGGGAGAGAAGAATGTGCATTACTGCCTGCCCATTTTACCATGCTTGCTCTCCAGTAACTCTTCAGGATGTCCTCTTTTTCCAGTAACCCAGTGATCAAACCCCCAAAATATTAACCCTATATTTGGGTTTATCGGCATAAGCTCAGGGAAGAGGATGAGCCTCCACTTATCCTGAGCAGTGGCAAAGGGAACATCCCATTTCCTCTCCATGGCCACTGCTGCCAGATAGTAGTGGCTGCTGGACAGTGAGTGAGGAGGAGAGCATGATGCCACCGAGGCCCAACTCTGCATGACAAGCCAGCTCTGAGGGACAGGCAGAGGGCAGGGCCACCCTGGGTGGGAAAAGAAGAGAAGCAGAGGGTATGATATCAATGACCAAGCTGAGATACAGTTACAGGTGGGTAGCCGTGTTGGTCTGCCATAGTCGAAACAAAATAGGAAACAAAATAGGAAATTCTTTCCAGTAGCACCTTAGAGACCAACTGAGTTTGTTCTTGGTATGAGCTTTCGTGTGCATGCACACTTGGTATCTGAAGAAGTGTGCATGCACACGAAAGCTCATACCAAGAACAAACTCAGTTGGTCTCTAAGGTGCTACTGGAAAGAATTTCCTATTTTGTTTCCTATTTTGTTTCAAGCTGAGATACATCAAGGATTATCAGCATTCCTAAATGATGGTTGACATGACATATGTTTCAAAAGGTGATACGCAACATTGTGGGGAGACAGCTGCTCAAGGAATACCAGTGGGTGAAAAAGATCTGTTTCAGTGTATCTGAAGAAGTGTGCATGCACACGAAAGCTTATACCCAGAACAAACTTAGTTTAGAATCTATAATTATATATCTTCATTATATTTTCGACACACACAAAACTGAGATTATGTATGTGGTGTACTGTACCACAGTGTTCCCCAACCTTGGGCCTCCAGCTGCTTTTGGCCTACAACTCCCATCATCCCTGACCACTGGCCTTGCTAGCTAGGGATGATGGGAGCTGTAGTCCAAAAACAGCCGGAGGCCCAAGGTTGGGGAACACTGCTGTACCAGATAGCTGTCAAGTTTCAGCAGCAGCATTTGAGTGTACCTCACCCAATCTTCTATTGTTTCCAACCCCTTAATCCCTGAGCAGGTACTACTTCCTCATTCTTATCACATCTCCAGTAGACATTATAAAACACAATCACAATAGCCTTTGCATACATATAAAGAGGCTTCTCTCATTTGAATGATAGCATATACCATGTTGCCAGTGACTCTTGATTAAATAAATAATTGAACTTAAGTGTATACACATCTGTTTAATTGGTGCTAATTGGCTCTTATGCCTGGTTAATGAGGGAATGGAATAATTATGCAATTGTTAAAGGGGATATAAATGCCTTTCCACAATGGCCAGAGTTACCTTAATTTGGCTAAGCAGCTTTCAGTTAATTAGCCTTTGTTTCACTTACAAAGTGCCATCTTTAGATGCTCCCCCCCCAATAGCTGGATTGTAGTCCAGTTGACGAACCATTGAGAATGTCATTATTTCTGCACCAGGTTTCCTTTAATCTAAACAGCATGCTGCATCCCCATGGAACTTGCAAACACATTTCGTGGTGGCAAGGCTGTGTAATTTGCTGTTATTAGGGAATTCAATGCAAATTATGCCTCCCCATGCAACAGTGAAGGCTCTATTTTCAATGTGTTTTAATTTCTATTTGGCCATATGTATAAACCATCTTTTTTTAATGGCGGTTAACCCTGTTGGGATAGATAGCAAATGCCTGTTTGTGTCAGAAAATATGATACACACATTGCTTCTGCCTAATCTCTGCCTAATCAGGAACCAGTGCATTTCACTTAAAGCTGGTGAGAGATCTGGATAAATACTAGACTCTATGTCCCTTGAAATAGGGGTCAGATATTTATTCTTTCCCCCAGAAACCTAGGTGCAACCTGAGACCTAAAGTACCTAGCAGATACTCATCTGCCAGGTCTGTAATCTCCATTTTGAGGCCGATGGGAATATCCAATGTAGAGATATCCTTGTTCTGCTGGTGAAACATTGTTTTGCAAAGGGAGAAAACAAAAGTGCATTACCAAAGATTCTTGTGCAATAGAATACACAACAAGAAGCAGCAATTATGCAACAAGAAGCTGCCACTGCACAACAAACTTCCATTAGTACAGTTGTTGCATTGGATTCCTTTGTTGTGCAACCATTAAACTTGTCCACCAGTGTAAGGGCTCTTGCACCAGAGTGGACAGAGAACACTGAGTATAGCTTGAGTAAGTAGAAGCTCTGAAGGGCTTTCTTGATCCTCATTGGTGTTGTCATTCTTCAACATTCATGGGCATTGGCTTTGAGCAATCTGGTGCCTGTGGGTCTACTTGGGATGGATGATAGGCTTTCTCATTCACTTGTTGAAGGTGTATCTGCATACTTCCATTCATGCATCTCTATGCTCATAGCTATCCTTTCTAGCGAAGTGAATGGGTGAGCCCTTATGCATCCGCAATGCAGGTTCAATATGTGGCACTAGCAATTAAAATGATACCAAGTAGCAGGGTATGAAACACCTCTGTGGCCTTAGCCAGCTGCTTCCAGTCAAACTAAACCAACCTTCACTAACCTGGTGCCCTGCAGCCATTTTGGATTACAACTCCCATCCACCACACCCAGCTTCGGATAGCCAGGAGGTGAGCAGTTCAAGGTGGAACTCAATTTGATCAAGAAAACCTTTGTAAGGGCTCCTATCTGAGAGTAATATACCTCTGAAAGCATGGTGAGTTGAGGAACAGTTTACTTCAAGGAAAACAGCTGGGGCTGATGGGAGCTGTAATCCAAAACAGTTGGAAGGACACCAGGTTAGCAAGGACTACACTAGACAGTACAGTACTATACTATGTGGACAGATAATTTGATAACAGCTAACTTTCTATGTTCTTAATTGGCAGCCACATAATCATTTCAGTATTGCTGCTGCAATTATTTTTTTAAACAAACAAACAACAATTTACATTTCAAAAGGAATGTATGTTTTAGAACAACCAACTAGACTGTCAGTGTTGGCTCATGGGACATCAGCAACTTTTATGCCCACCTAGTTTAATTAAACAACAACAACAAAACCAGGTCAGTGGTGACAATTCATGGATCTTCAACATATCTACAGCCTATTCAAATATCCTATTAATGTGATGGGGTTTAAGAGGTTTCTGCATGATAAAGTATGTGAAGAAAACATTTTGTAATAAGGACATTTAGACTACCCTGAGAATATTCCAAGTAAACAATGAACTCCTTTTAAATAGCCCCCTTTAAATACTTGATTGGTTTAATGGTCTTTATTTTAAAATATCAGTCATTTGTATCAAAATAGTATTACTTTTCATCCAGAATCATTGTAGTGTTGTCTGATATGCCCTGTTAAATAAAAGAAGCTCCTATCAATGTTTTAAGAAGGAGCAGTTCAAAAGTGAAGCGACTAATGAAATATTAAAACAAAGCCGTTGTTATTTATACCTTAAATTTAGCTCAACGTACCACCTTCCTTCCAATACAGATGCTTTAGTGTTGCGAATATGCATCAAATTCTCTGTAAAATAATGCAGAACCATTACAATTCATTACAATTTCCCTTTCAAATATTTAAGGATTGAAGAGGAAAGAAAGGGTTGTTGTTGTTGTTGTTGTTGTTGTTGTTGTTGTTGTTAATGTTTATCCCCATGGGGAATTATTAGCTCCAAGGAACCTGCTCTCAAGCTCTTTCTAGGATAAATTAACAGGATTGCCCAATATTATGATGAAAATGTATGGGGAATATATTAATTTAACACAAACTTTGGAACCAAGGGTTTCCTTTTCCAATAATATAAAACAGTTCACTTGTCCTTGATTTTTTGTTTTTAAAGAATAAACTCTTTATAACAGACCAAAAAGAAACCTGTCAATGACTAATGTGCATTCTACTTCAGTCTATGATTAAAGAACTGTAAAGCTTTGGAACTTTTAATCACAGTCTTATTTTTTCCTCAAATTTATTTAAACTTATATGGGAAAACTAAAATATTCATGGCAATCTGTTCCCAAAGGCATTTTATTATTAAACCAAAAAAGAAAAAGAAAAAAGGTAGAGTATATTATAACAGCAATCATTTTAGGGGTTCTACATTAAAGTGTCTTGGTACTGACCTCATTAAAGCAACCCGACTTATACTAACAGACGACTTCTACTTTGTTCTTCATTTTTACTGTCATTTCGGGTCTCTTACATAGCTAAAGCTGCTAAATTATGGTACCCAAGTGGCTACTTCAGGCCACCAGAGTAATTCTGAGCCATAATTTCCTCACATTAGGCCACACATCCCGCATAGACGGGAGTACAACCTCTAGCAAGAAACCGGCATATTCCTTATTAGCTATTGGCTGACATGAGCAGTTTAAGCTTGTCATCGGCATCACTTGAGCAACTTCCTGCTGAGCAGATAAGACTGCAATGTGCTGCTGGAGCTGTTTAAAAAGAAATGTTCCAGCAATTGAGAGAGCCACTTCTGGGCTGCCGAACAAATGATGCTGGCCCACCAGCCATGTATTCATATATGTACCGTGTTGGGGAAATATGAAAAGTAGAACAGCAATGGCATAATTATGGCAATTTGCTTAATTGTGTGCTAATTGTTGCTTGCTTTGTGATGAAACGAGAGTGGGTGCAAAGGAAAGTTGGATGGCTCCCATTCAGAAGTGTGTCAAACTCTGTGTTGGCTTTTGTTGAGACTTCGCTAGACTGAACATTTCTCATTACACAACACTAAGGAAAATTCACTGTATTTAAGTGATTTTTCTAGTGTTTTCTTTTCTTTCTTTTTTCAGTTGCAAACAGGCAGCTATACTATGATTCAAAATCCCAGCAGCACGGGAGTGGCCCATTTTTCATTAATAGAACAGTTCCATGGGGACACACAGGGATTTTCCAGAATGCGTGCAGATAATTCCCTGGCTTGTAAACGAGGACAGATGTTCCATATTGATAAGCTACACCAGAGCCTCTGTGTGTGTGTTTAGTTCTTGAACTGTAATCAATAGGGAAGTTAAGAACATATATAGCTGCCTAGGCTTCATGCACATTTATTGTATATTTGCTCAATTGGTTTCAATGTGACTATTAAGCCTTGGACAAAATATATGCTGCTTTATTAGAGTAGATGTGTTCACATGCTGTGTTCAACAAGTGTACTTTCCGTGTCCCCATGTACACAAAAAAACTGTGTAATCATACAATTGTTCATATGCAGTTTTCAGTCTGTTTATACAATAGTTGAGCTGAACAAATCAGTTAGTGTAACTTCTTTAATGCCAACACTTGTAAATGTGTAGGAACATTGGAAGCCATGAGTCAGATGATTGGTCCATCTAGTAAAGTATTAAATACACTGCACTGATTGTTAGTGGCTCTCCTGTATTGCAGGCAGGGTTCTCTCTTAGCCCCAGCCGCAGATTCCAGGGATTAAAACTGGGAACATCTGCATGCAAATTAAATGCTCTACCACTAAGCCATCGCTCAGCTTTTAGAGACAGCTTGAACTAGTCTTCATTGTAATGTGTGAACAAGTCTAGAGTCAGATGAGCTCTGAGGAGTCTAGGCTTCAAATATCACCTCAGCCATCCACTCACTAAATGCCTTCTACCAGCTTCAATTGGTTCACCAGCTATGGCTGTTCCTGGACAGGGATAGCCTGACCATTGTAGTCCACGTGTTGATAAACTCAAGGCTATATTACGGTAATGTGCTCTACATGGGGCTAACCTTGGGTCTGGTTCAGAAACTTCAGCTGGTGCAGAATGCAACAGTCAGATCATTGATGGGTGCATCTGGGCAACAGCATGGAACACCATTGTTAAAACACCTGTACTGGAAGTCCATCTACTACTGAGCCAGGTTCAGGGATCTTGTATTAATTTTCAAAGCCCTAAACAACTGGTCCATGGTACCTCAGGGATCACCTGAGCCCTTATACCCCCAGCTTGATCACTGAGATCATCTGCAGGCACATCGCTGGTCATTCCTTGAGTTGGCAAGGCTAACTTGATAAGTAGAGACTTTAGTGTCATTGGCCCAGTATTACAGAATACAGTGGTACCTTGGTTCTCAAACTTAATCCATTCCGGGAGTCTGTTGGACTCCTGAAACCATTCAAAAATCAAAGTGCTGCTTCTGATTGGCTGCAGGAGCTTCCTGCACTCAAGCGGAAGCCATGTTGGATGTCCAGCTTCCGAAAAACTTTCACAAACTGGAACACTTACTTACAGGTTTGAGGCATTTGGGAGCCAATTTGTTTCACAACTAAGCCATTCGAGATCCAAGGTACCACTGTACTCTGCTGGCAGAGAGGTAGCTGAATCCGCTGAAAACCTTTCTATTCTGTCAAGCATATGCAAGCAACCAGGAACACCTCTTTCCACAATAGTTAATTGATGTCCGATTTTAACATATCTGTCTATCTATTATCTATCTATCATGTATCTATCTATCTATCTATCTATCTATCTATCTATCATCATCATCTATCTTATGGTTTAATGTGCTATTATTGTAAACCGCTTTGATTTTTTAATTGAAATACTGGTGTAATCTATATCTATATCATCTATATCTATATCTATATCTATATCTATCTATCTATCAGTGTACTTGGCCAAGGCACTGTTTATCTGTCAAACCTACCTTTGCTGGATTGTTGTGAGAATAAATGAGTGGATGCATTAGAACCACGTACTGTATACTGCCGTTTTTGGAGAAAGTGCTGGAGTATATATATATGATGTAAAATAAACATGATTTCTATTACAGAGTAGGGGGTTTGAGACAATAATACCTTCCAGATAGTGGGCACCTGTCATAACCAACATTAGTCATACTTGGAGCAGACCCATTGAAAGGAATGGATGTAATGTAGGTCCATTAATTTCAGCTGGTTTACTGTAACTTAGATGGATGCACTCAGTTTTCTTTACCAGGCAGATTGCAAGGCTGTTTGAGCTGTTGCTTTGAAGAAACTGGTTCAATTGCCCCTGAGGAACTATGTCCTGACACAAAACACACTGGGTCCAAGCGAAATAATTCATGTGCATCTTTGTGATCTCTATGGCATTTCCAAGGGCAGCAGCTATCAAATCTGCTTAATTTGTGGGGTTTCTGTTCCTTTTACATCACAGGAAAGCAAGAATGCTTTACCAGCCTCTTTGTTCTACTATCTACCATTATTCCTCATGGATAATCATATCTCAATCCCCATTTATGCTTGCTGTATCTGACTTTTGTCTCTGATAAAAGCCTCCCTCGATGGATAAGAAGAAAGATTTAGAGAAGTCAATTGGGTTAAGTGATTTAAAAAAAAAAAAAAAAGAACCTCAAGGATAGCTACTGGCAATACTGCAACAACCTTGATTCTTGTCCCATACTCCACTTCTATATATAATTACTGAAAACTCTTTTAACCTACGAGTGATACAGGCTGATGAACAATGAATAAAAGCCTTTAAACTGCTATGCTTGTAAGTCAAACTCAGATCTGTATATTTGAGGAGACAGGAATTCACCTGACAGCCTTAAAGGCGGGGGGAGTTCTTATTTCTGGGGCAGACAGATTAAACAAATATGATCCCACTGTTTGCTCCCCAAAGCAATTTGGAGTTCAAATAAGAACAGGATGTGTACTTTTACTGTGTCTGTGTGTGATCGACATAAAAACAAAAAAAGACAGACAATAGTACTTAAAACCCAGGAAATTCCGCTTTGCCCTGACTCTGCAAATAATGTGGTAGTTTGATCAGGTATGTGCACTGTAGCTATAAAATAGAGTCACAGCAGGTATATTATCCTGCAGACTTTCTTCTTTTTCTTCTACTTCACAGTGAAAATAGATTCTGGGAAGAGAGAGAGAATGAAAGACTAAGAACAAATTGTGGGGGGCCCTGCCCATATGGGTGGTTGCCTTATAATCATTAAAATGCATGGGGCACTTTTCCACCAACCCCAGTCTGCCTATAGCCAGTCCCCACCTATTCCTTCCTACTTGCAACCTGTCCAGGGTCTGACACAGCTTGTCAGCTTCCTCCTCCCTTGTCTCTATGTTACCCTCATAGACAGAGCCAGTTCAAGACATTTTGGCACCTGACGTGAACCACAAAATGGTTCTGGAGTAGGGAAGAATGGGTGAGTGAACAACTACATCAGGAACAAGGGAGGGAGGAAGATCTACATTGGAAAGATCTTTGGAGGAGGCCACCAGTGCCTCTGACATGCCAATAGGCCACTGTAGAGGAGGCATGGGGTTGCTGCCAAGGAGGTGGCAGATCCATCCTCCAAGGAGTATACCATAGCCTTTGCGGCTGCTGCAGCATATTCATTGGAAGCCAAATTTACTGCTCTGTTGCCTCATCTTGCCTCTTGGGTAGGCCGGCCCTGCTCCTAGAACTCAGCATGGAGGAAGGTGGGGGAATGAAGCAGATCTGAGTCACTGAACCACATCAGGTAGCCTCCACATTCAGACAAACAAGGCTGTTTCGCAAAGAACAAAATCAGGGTTTAAACCAAAGCTTATGCAGGGTTGCCATATGTACTTTTTTTTCCAGGACACGTCCTCTTTTTCATGGGTAGAGTCACCATAGCTATCCATAGTTAAATGTGAATGCACTGGTGAAGCATATCCCAGCAGTATCGCACTCACAAACTGAGGCCTGCTGACTGCAGGGGTCTACTTAACCAGGGTGTTACCTGTGGGGAACATATTGACAAAGCAACACCCAGCAGGATTGAACTCTCTGCTCCCCATTTCATGAACAGAAGGTTCAATTTAGTTCTCTGCAGTGTTTTTTGTTTTTTTGTTTTGTCAGGGGGGTGCCCTCCCTACTGTATGTTTAAGAGAGTTTAAAATCCTAGTTAAATGTAAGTTAAGTCTGACCCCTGAAGTATCTGGTTCTACTTTGGAATTAGGGAATCATGTAAATTCAATGTGCATTCCTAGTTTCTGTGAATATACAGAGATATAGAGCATGTTGCATTATGTCTGCGGGTTGCTTCTACAACAGTGGACAACAGTGTTACCCATAGAATCAAAGCTTAAGACTTCACACTCTGCCTTCAAAAAGATATCTTTGTATTTGGTGTAAATGAGAACAAAAGCACCTAAATGAAGAGACCATAAAAACATGAAGAGTGAAAATAATTCTCTTTCTTTTTGGTGTGCTGAAAGTTATAGGAAGTGTAATTCTGTGGTGGGTGGAGTTCTCCTCATCTGATTCAGAATAGGGCTATTTCCCTTCTTCCACCAGCATAGGAAAAAGACCACATATTTGATAACTTCAAAAAAAAAAATACTTACAAACTTTCCAAAGGTTAGATTCATGTGCTTCATGTGCACAGGCAGTAAAACTTGGCTTAGTTACAAAGTGATGAAAGTTCCTAAATTACAGTGGTACCTCGGGTTACAGACACTTCAGGTTACAGACGTTTCAGGTTATAGACTCCGCTAACCCAGAAATAGTACCTCGGGCTAAGAACTTTGCTTCAGGATGAGAACAGAAATCATGCGGTGGTGGCGTGGCAGCAGTGGAGGGCCCCTTTAGCTAAAGTGGTACCTCAGGTTAAGAACAGTTTCAAGTTAAGAATGGACCTCCAGAACGAATTAAGTTCTTAACCTGAAGTACCACTGTATTGGTAGAGGAACTAAAGAGTGACTGGTGAGAGCCACGAGGGGTGAGATGGAGCCACTAGCTCAAACATCTTCACATGCTGAGCTTCTCAGGTAGACTGGAGAGAACAAAGGTTTGATTACCTAGTTCCTCTCTAGTTGAGGGAAGTGACTTAGCTAAGCCTGGCAAGGCAGCATGCTGTATGGTATTAACCACTTCATGCATTAATTAGACTTAAGCATGTTGTTTTATGAGACTGGTTAACTTGAGACTGGTTGTCCCACATGAAGCAGGCTTCAGATTCCCTCTCCAGCATCTCCTGGCAGGGCTGGGAAAGCTCCCAATCTGAACTCCCAGAGGGTTGCTGCCAGTCAGAGTAGGATATGAAAAAAGGCAACACGTGGACCAAATAATGTAGGGCAAAATGTTTCTTATTAATATCAAATAATATGCAGCGACATTTCTTTATATTGTCAAATAATATGCAGCGAAGACAGCATTCCGGATAAGTACACTGTTTCGGTGTAATCTTCTTCAGTTCATAACTTAATATACATGCTCCTTACATGGAGTAGTGGTCATGGCCGTATGTAACATCCTGCTTGTAGTTTGCAACACAGGGGTATCTTTTTTGTATTTAGCCAGTCAAAGTAGACAGTATTGAACTAGAAAGAGCAATTGACTGATTCAGTATAAAGCGGCTTCCTACGTTGCTATAAATGTCCGTAGTTAATGAAATCATACGTGTATAATTACAATAAAGCTAAAGAGTTGTTCAGTTGAATAGTGTTCTGAAACTTGTTATCCCAGAACATCACAAATAAAATTAATCAGGAATGGAGAACTTGTATTCCTCTCACTGTTGCTGGACTCATAACTCCCATGAGTCATAGCTGGCATAACCAGTTCTCAGGAACGATGGAAATTGGAGTCCAGCAACATCTGGAGGGCTCTACAAGAAATAAATATTCTTAAATGACACCTAATCTTATTCTCTTTTCTCTTTAAGCTATTGAAGTGAACCTCCAAAAAGCTCTTGCTGAAGCTTCTGAAACCTGCACGCAAGAATGTCTCATCCTCGGCCATTCTGACAATTGCTGGATGCCTCCTTCCTTGACACAGTACCAGCAATCCAACCCTCCTTTGCCAGCATTCGGCTTCCAGCAAGGATGGGGGTGTGGAGCCATGCCAGAGGGCAGGCACACCCTCGGAAGGCCCCTTCCGAAGGATGATACTGACAAAGGCCAAGGGGGACCCAGGCCTCAGTTCTACAACACCTGCGAAAGACACTGCCCCAGTGAAGACCCAGTCAAAGTCATTCCTCTTGCAAACTTCATCCCGGCCCAGGCAGCCTCCATATCGGGGAAGAACGCTACTTTGATCCACGAGCACCAACTATAAAGGCATATCTTGACAAACCAAGCTATTTCGGGCTTTAAAGTGTGAGTGTATATAGGCACAGCTTAACACAATTATAATGCATATGCAAACCTATTCAGGTTTGTTAATATTCATGTATATAAGAATTCTGAGTTGAAGCTGAAGAGAAGACCTCTATCCTAAGTAACAAGTTAAAGGAAATTCAGCTTAATCAGTATATAACAGTATGCAAAAAACAAAAGGGAAAAGGGAAACAAAAAAGTGTGATTCTTTCCCAATGAGCTGTCATGACACAAAATATCATTTAAATACAAGGCTGGTATCCCTTTTTTGATAGAAGTGACAGCAAGTTTTGGATAAGATCTGCTCAGCAACTGTCAAAGAGGAGAACTTTCGGATAAAGTCTTTGCTTTCAGGTCATACTTTTAACTTGTAAATAATAATAATAATAATAATAATAATAATAATAATAATAATAATAAACACCCAGTATAATTATTAAGTATACTCATGACAGAGCCTTGCAATTCTTCATGAGGGAACTAAAAATGGAAAGTAAAGTATTCCTGTTATGTTGGTGAGTTCCAAAAAGGGAAACATTAGGAAGGGGTGGTGTGGTACATGCAACCCACAATATGGCATGTGCCTCCCAGAAGACTAAAATGGTGAAGGGTGGTATAAACTGTTTAAAACAAACAAACAAAAGTGATCTGTTCACATGCACTTGAAGCACCTGAAGAGATCTGAGCCTTTGCAATGTTGCATTAAATGTGCAATAAATTTATTCTCCACCGTAGCCCAGGGAACACACACCTACAATGTCCAGTGTCTTCTGGCTTGATCAGGGCATCTTGCTTAGTGCTGGGTTTGTAAGCAAAGAAGGGCAAAGACATTTAGGAGAGGAAGGGCTGGTGTGGTATCACAAAGGGTTGCAATAGACCGGTCTCTTCCAGCCTTGCAAACTGCAGGGAATTTGATGCGTTGTTTCCTCTATCCTACATGTGCTGCAAAGCTATCACTGAGAAACTGGTAATGATGAGGTGTAGAGAGGGAAGGTTTTTTATATTAAAAATGGGAGTCCACCTGGGGAGCACATTTTGTGTGTGTGTGTGATATCCTGTTGCTCCACATGCCATTTTAAAAAGCACAATGGCATGGGCCCCATCTGCACTATGCATGTAAAGCGGTACTGTGCCACTTTAAATGACCATGGTTCCCCCACCCACCCACAAAAAAGCCTGGGGAATGTAGTTTGTTAAGGTGTGCCGAGCATTGTTAAGAGACCTCCCCTATTTCCCTCACAGAGCTTCAATTGCCAGAGTGGTTTAATAGTCAAACGTTATTCCCTCTGGGAATTATACAGGTAGTTCTTTAAGAGGAATAGGGGTCTCTTAAGAACTCTCAGCATCATAAATGTACTACCATTCCCAAGATTATTGAGTATTTAAAGCAGCATGATAATGCTGAACATTTATAGTGCAGGTGGGGTCTAGATCTCAGCCATAACAAGGTCACAATGTGAATGTGATGGCGTTACCGCGATAAGCAGCCATTCCGATTTTGTTATGTAAAACATTAAGGAGGGAAATATTTTATTCTGAATGGGTGTGAAGAAGGAGTATACCTCCTAGTATCTGATTTGCTTTGCTGAGCTATGATAAACTGCTGCAGCAGCAATCTGGGGGAAAAGAGGGGGCAATATAGAATCATATGTCCCCTCCCCGGCATCCAGACTGATTACTAGCTACTTTTGCCCTCCTTGACATTTTCACATAACTTCCTCTGACAGGCTGCAAGGTGCCATGACACCATCAGGTTTGCAACATGTGGTGAATAAGCAGAAGAATAAATAGCTCCTGGCGGGGGCATTTCCCCTTTTCATTCCCAAACATTTTCTCAACAAAATTAACAAACCTACAAATCAGGACAGAGCAATAAAGAACCCAAGCTAGCCAACTTGGAGGAGAGTACTATTAAACCTTTTACAGCACAATCCTAAGCATGTCTTCAGAGACACAAGTCTTATTGAACTATGCTGGTTAAGTGGGGTTGGGATTCTAGCTTTAGGCAGGGGAAGCAACAAGACATTTCAGCTTTCCATACAGGAAACGATATACCTCTTATCTTCCACTTTTTCACATATTATTTTCACAAGTATAGTTTTGATCAGCAAAACATCCCCAAAGCAATACAGAACCTACCTTATTTTGGAGTACTACTCTTTGAAGTGACACACACACACACACACACACACACACACATAAAATCAGGGGTGCAGAACCTCAGACCTGGAAGTTCAAAGCACCACTCCAGACTTTCTGGCCCTTGTGACTCTCCCCAATGCTATGTTTCCCCACCAGGCCACACCCTTCTCCTCTGGTCATACCCCCCACCAGGCCAAGGCTACATGCTCATGTGCTTTTTCCTGAGTGGAATTTGTCCCTGAACTGTGATAGTGCTTCTAGCTGTGCTAGAGAATGCGTGCATGCAGGTCGTAGAAACCTCTGACATTTGCACAGCTGGAGTGTAGCCTGCTGTACAAATGTAAGAGCCACACTTGTTGCTCTGTATGCTTTTGTGTCTGGGTCCACCTACATGTTGCCTTTCACCCTATGCATCACTGGCCAGCTCCCCCCCCCCCGTGCCCCCCACTGCCTTCTTTGAAGTTTGCCCACACATGAATGCTTTCCTTCAGCTGAGAAAAGAGTCCCCCGGCTCTGCTGTATATTATGTCTCTGTGGGTGACTATAAACATTCCTAACTTTTTTTTATGCCCCTCGATTCCCCAATCAAATAGATAGACCTTTATTGTGTGCCTGGCCCATGCAGAGCTTATATGAGGCCTAAGTCTTGTTAGGCTTAGATTATAAACTGAAACACAAAAACAAAAAAGCAGCTGGTCCTTGGTGGGGGCGGCCCCCCAACCAGTTTAGCCCTCTGAGGCCCAGGGCAAGTGTACCTGATTGCCCTCCCTGCCCCCACTCTCTTCATGGGCCTATGTTGTGCCTCATGGTGGTAAGCAAGTATCTTCTAGGAGACAACATTGTGGTAGTTAATGTATGTTGTCAGTTCCTGTAGGTTTCACTCTATAACTTCACACGCTGTATGTATAAAGCTATTAGGCAAAATAATTCTTGGCATTTATTTATTTTTGCTCAGTCTATGCTGAAGCAAATCACTGGCATTAGTCTAAAGAATGAGAGGACCAGGAAGCAAATGTTTGATGGATGTAATTATGAAGTCCCCCTTGTTAACGTTATTCTGTAGCAGCTCAAGGTGATGTACCAAGGAAGATTAGACATTTATGACTGATCTCTGTGTGCTAGTTTTCATATGCAGTATAATGAATAGTGAGCAAAGGCTATACCGGGTAGAGAAAATATGTCTTCTTTTCTTTTCTTTTTTTAATATGAAAGAGTCCTGATCCCCTTTGCTTTTTCTTTCTCCCTAGCCTTTGATTCCTGCAGTCTTGTACATTCTGCAACCAAATAACCTGTCTGTAACACAATCGAACAGCTTTCCTAGCTCCAATTTTACTTTACCACAGACAATCGAAATTTGATGGAGAGAAGGAAGCAAAGTGTGATTGAAAAGAAGAAGAAGAATCTTTTCCTGTGAAAAGAACTTCATGTAGGCTCATCAATGTAACTTTAAAATCTGTAACTTATGAGCAAACCTCTGTGTGTATAATTACTGTAATATAAAATGGCTTGTAAATTTATTGAAATTCCTGTTGTCGAGGGTTCCAATGAATGCTAACAGAGTTTCTCTGTATTGCCCTCGGCAACTATAAGTAGCTTTATTATCCCCACTGTTATTCTGAACACATTTTGCTTTTAACATGTAATGTAAAGTAATACTAATAATAATAATAATTACAAGAGAAGTTTCACTTTTAACTTTCCAGTTGCATTTAATTCATATAAAGCTCAGGCTATGTTATTGTGTATCTTTCCCTAACCCCACAAAATGCTTTGTCTGAAATAGGGCTCACTGCATGTAAATTCTGGGATACATGTTAATGCTTTAGATACTGACACAATGACTCGGCGCTAATTCAAGCACAGTAAATACTTTGACAAATCAATCAGAAAGCATCTTCGGTTCCAGGAAACCTTCACTTAAGTCTTCAGTGTTCGCTTTGTACTAAAAAGAAGAAGAAGAAAAGCTTCTTTGTTGTTTTAGAAAATAGTCAACATAGGCCTTGATCATGTACATGCACATATAATTGTTAAGTTTAAAGTTTACTTCTTCCATTTAAAGGTTAATCTTATAAATATTGTTTATATGCCCTATTGGGGGGAGGGAGAGAAAGTTGATTAAGTTTGCATTTAAAGGCAAGCCTAGCAAATCCAACCAAGCTGAGATGGAGAGCTTTTTATATCCATGGAGGCAGCCAACACCTTTTGGAACCTTTTGCATATCTGGGGTTCTCAAATGTGCTATGAACCTTCATGGAATTATAAGGCTCTCACTGCAGATAGTCTCTTACCACACAAGGAAGGCAAGGAAAACCACACTCATCCCACTACAACCCCCCTCCCATGTAGCCCTCTTTCTAGTGCCTAAAGCGGGCTTATGGGTGACCTAAATGTTTGCACCTGATAAGATACGAGTGGTTGTTGAAACTTCTCTCCCAAATTATAACAAGCTTGTAGCTTTCATACCAGATCTAAGATCTCAATACATCCATGGGGAGGGGGGGTATATATGCTACATTATAGTTGAGAAGCAAGACTTTACTCAACCACAATGTCAGTACCTCCAGAATGACTTCTTATGCAAACTCCCAGTTCAGTGGTATATGTTGGTAAATTCTGCTTGGTTATTTTGCCCACTGGATACCTAGATCTCAAAGATCTGTGGATTGCTCACTTGACTTGCTTGTGCAGGTCCAATTTTTTATGGGATTTGCACTAAAGAACTTAAAGGTGATTTTACCCAGTGTTTGTTCCAACAAATAATAATAATGATGGTGTTATTATTTATATGGCCCCCATCTGACCATGTTAGCCCAGACTAAGATACCATCAACCTATATGTTGGTGTCTTTGATTTCACATGGGCATAGGAAGCCCTGCATTGACTTCTGAACCCTGACATAGAATGACAAGACTCCTAATTATGAAAAAAAATCATTGGTAAAACATAAAGTTTGCCCAAACTAGCTTTCTTATATCCACTTGAACAGCTAAAATATTGAGCTAATTTTACCCATCCATCAGAATTAAATGGCTTCATCTCCTAATGGCAAATTGAGAGTGCTGTCATGGAAAATCAATACACAAAAAAGTTCACAGTTAACGTGTTTTAAGACCTTCATTGTTCCCACTAGGTCTTGCCACAATATATTAGGGGAGGGGGGAAATTGTATCAATGAACTTTATGGTGCTTTTAAGCTATATAGGAAGAATTAAATATCAAGCCTTAAAACCACTGGGGGGAAAATACCATGTATTGGATTTGATTGCTTGCATTTTGAATGGTTACTACTAATGCATTCATATGCATAAAACCATGCGTGAGGCAAGGTGAGGAAGCGGCAGGCTCTAGAGAGTTGGAAGGGGTGGCAGATACGGCCCCCATGGGGTGTGCTGCTCACTACCTCTTGCAACTTGTTGGCTGCTGAGCTTCCACTGCCCATTGCCACTTCCTCTGCTGCCTGCCCGCCTGCTCCCCATGTGACCATCCTCCACCATTGGGCATTCCAGGGAGGAAGAGGAGGAGGAGGAGGTGGTGGTGGTGAGGGGCAGCAATTATTATTATCTTTGGCAGCTCCAGTAGAACACCCTGGGCCGCCCACGACATAATGTATTATATTAATAATTATTATTATAATTGCTTCATCTGCATCTCAGTCTTCCTCCAAGGATCTCAAAGAGATAGATGTTACATTTAGAAGAACCCTTTGAGGTAGGTTAGACTGAGCAATATCATTTTAGCCCAAAGTCACCCCAGTGAATTCCATAAGTGAGTGAGGGCTTGAACCCAGGTTTCGAAAGTCCAGACTAATATTCTAATGATCACATTTGTAATCCCGACTCCTTAGGTAAAAACTGAGTTTCTCTCAGTACCGCTAAACAGCTGGTGATGCCATGTTGTATCGCTTATCTTCAATATGAAACTATTCATCCCAATAGGGGCTCAAGGCTTTTCAAGTATTCCAATCAAGCAGCTAAAGCAAACTGCTGCCTGTTCTGCATGAAGTGAGATTTTTACATGTTTGAGCCCTCAGATTCGAACACTTGAAACACCCACTTATTCTATTCTTGATGCCTTCAGCTAAACAGGCCCTGATATATATATATATATATATATATATATATATATATATATATATATATTCTGTGTGAGAGGTTTGATAACAATCAGATATGTGGAATTGAACTCTGATGTCTCATTCACATGTGCAAGTCATCATGATGAGATCATTAAGTGACGCCTATGTGAACTGACTAGAGAGTAAAGTATTGACACTATGAGCTACTGTGGGAGTAGAATCGCTGTTCCATACACAGATGTCCCTTAGCTAATGATCTCCTATATTCATACAGAGAGAAATGTGGAGAGAGAGAGAGAGAGAGTACTTGCTCTCAGAAGCTCCGTGTGCACTTCCATTCATTTGTCTTCCTTTTTTTAAAAAAAAGGAATAGTAATTTTTCATAGTCCTTTGAACAGGATACACTTTTCTTACACATACGTTTTACACTAAAATAGGTGTTTCGTAATATCACATATGGTAGAGCCCTGATGGACAATTGGTTAGGAACCTAGGTCAGATAATTGTTCATCTAGCCCAGTGTTGCCTACTCTGTCTGGCAGCAGTTCTCCTGAGTCCCAGGTATAGGTCTTCTCATCGTCTGTTGCTCAATCCTTTTTTAAACAGGAGGTGCTGGGGACTAGTAGTGGCAAGTGAAGTGATGTGGATAGGGCACTATTACTTTCCTAGCTTCCTAACATAAGGTTACCAGACATCCCCGTTTCCCGGGAACAGTCCCCGGATTTACAAATAAGTCCCCATACAAAATCCATTGAAATTGAAAAGTGTTCCTAGATTCATTGAAAAAAAATCTGGTAACCTTATCCTAACACCATGGGTCACATGCTTACTGGGAAAGAAATGGGAAGGGTGCGACACAGCAAGATTGACTTGGTGCAACATGTGGCTGCAGAAGCATCAGATTGGCTCTGCCACCATGCATCACACTGGGCCAAACTCCATGCACGTCAGCCCTCCCCTGAAACTACAAAGCTCATTTATACCATATTGTTTTGGGTGGGCTTGGCTTAGAGATCAGTGTTGCATGCAGTAAATCCTATATTCAATCCCCAGCACCTCCAGTTAGGGCTGAGAGAGACCCCCGCCTTAAACTTCAGAGAGCTTCTAGCCAGTCATTGCAGGCAATACTAAACTGCATGCATCAATAGATCAGTGAAGTTTCCCATAGTTTCCCCCACTTCCAAAACTGTGGTTATGGATTCACATGAGACAGCCAGCATGCTACTTGATGTCTCATACCATTAACTACTTCACTTTTCATTTTGAATGGAGGAACACTTATCTGGGTACACATTTCATTGTGTGCACAAATCTCTCCCTTCATTGACATAAATTCCATGCAGGATGATATGCCCCTTACAGTGTTTATAGAGAGCTCCAGAGGAGGAATAAAAAGCAGCACTCTTCAGGCATTCTCTAGTCATTTTAATTAATCACATGAGGGGGTTTGTGTGCACAAACAAGCATGCTCATTGTGCCCCATCACCACCCTGATAATCCTCCAAAGTCAGAGAGAAGCTCCCCACCCTTTAAAAAATTATTCAGGCTTTTTTCAATTCCTCTACCCCCCCCCCCAGTCTTGGGCTAAGTTTAACCTTTTCTGCACTAGTTTGCATAAATGCATAACACGTCCCTCCCCCCCAGGATGTGCATTTTTGTACATGTTAGTTGGCTTGGGGGTAGCATTACAAAAATGTGTGTACATTCAGAAGGATGGGTGTGTTTCAGTTCAAGTTTTGTTTCAGAAAGTGTGTCCTATTTTCCCCAGTACAACGGTTTCTGTGCACATTTTCTCCTAACATATGCCCTCTTTCTTTTATGGGGTGGGTACAGGTCTTCTTGGCGAGAGATAGGGGCTCTGCACGACAAATTTCAGAGAAGAGTAATTTTTTTTCAGAAAATGCAGGTTTTGTATGTTCATTTTAAAATGTGAACAGCTTAAGGAGTTTTCCTTCCATCTTTGGGGGAGGAGGGAGAGCTAATGGATATGTCCCTTCGCCACTCCCCTTCTCCCTCTGTGCGTTTAATTAATTTGACTAGAGAATGCTTGAAGAGGGTAACTGTGCCTGAATTATCTAGCGTACAAAAATAAAATGTGGACTCTTTCTGAGTCTTTCTCGTCAGAACCCAAGAACAATCATGGACATTTACATGTTACCATATCTAAGCAATCATCCAGTACCATCTGTGTCATTTTATTTAGTCATCTGGCTTATTTTACTTTATTTGCCTGAAATTGTTTTTTTTTTTTTTAAGAGCCTAAAAACTATATACTACAGTACATACCGTGTAGCTACATAGATTTATTTCATACTATATATTACAGTAAATGGGAGGGGGCGCACCTTTTGCCTTCCTCAGATGAACAAAGTGTCAAACAATGTTTAAAACCAGGAACGGTTTTGTTTCAAAACATGTTTGTTGGAAATAATACCGTGTTCCTTTCTAGCTGATTCACACATCTATGCACAACAATAGGTTTCTCTTCACTCTGCATTGGTTTGTGCAATGTGTGAAAACTGACTCTCTCTCTCTCTCTCTCTCTCTCTCTCTATATATATATATATATATAATTATAAATAAATATATATGGTGTCTGAGGTAGCATTAGGTTGTAGCAAAAGGGGCCAGTGGAATCAACGCAGAGCAAGCCTCTAAGCACTGGAATCATTGCCACTTACTGGCATGTGGCAGAGCAAGGCAGCAGTGGGTTTGAGGCAACTTTTGTGCCCAACTGGGAGGCTCAATTTGGCACCAGTGGTGCACCCCAATTGCCTTCACTGCTGCCCTGCCACACAAACATGCCATCCTAGGAAGCAGTGATGAGATCAGCTCCATGTCTGGGAGATCAGCTCCATGACCCGTCCTCACCACACCAGCCCCTCCTGGGTTACATAACACCTCTCCTTGTGGTTAAATCTGTGACACAGTCATCAATGAGCACCCACGTGCAAACTGCTTCTTAGGGGAGGGGTTTGTGTTTTTTTAAAGGATTTTAAAAACATATATATATATATATATATATATATATATATATATATATATAATCCATTTTGAATTAAAACCAGTTTTCAAGTGATACTTAGAGGGATGTTGCAACTGTTCCTTTCTCCATTCTAGAGTAGCTTCATTCTGAAGTGTGAATAGGATTCTGCCAAGAGGGGAAGGGAAAAAAAAAAACAGGAGTGGAAATAGGCAGCAGTATGTTTGGTTGCTGAGTATAATAAGAAAGTCAAATTTCATTTGGTTTTGTAGGTTTTTTATTTATTTTTAAAGAGCTTGCCGTCTTTACTGCACTGTTTCCCTGTCCGTTGATCAAACCAAATTATTCTCAGCAATGAATGATATCTTATTCTAAATCAAAATAAACATAGATTATTTAGAAACTTGTTCTTAATTATTTAGAAATTATTTCAGACAGAAAAAGAAGAGTCATTGTCAGCATTTAGGTGCAGCCTGTTAATGCCTGCAAATTAAAAAGACCCCCCCCCCCCCGTGTGTGGGCTCTCTTGACATAAATGTGTGATTAATCTTAATTGACAAAAGAAAATAGGCTCCTTTAACAACCTTTGTTTAATGAGGGCACAATGCATTGGCCAAATTATGTGTGCTGAAATTGGAGAAAGGTTCATAATAGTCACCCTCTTGTACAAATCCTACTTGTTTCAGGTCTGGGCTTTATCTTTTTGTAAAAGTAAAGAGTTGGGTTTTGTGATCATAAGTAAACAGGCTTGCAGGCAAGGATTGTATTTGGTAAATCCTAGGAAACAAAACTATGTGTATGTCATGTTAACCCTAGTTATGGAAGATATCTGAAAAAAAGCTTTTGTAAATACATGTATTTGAGTTTGTACTTCAGGGAGATTTTTTCACTCTGTGGCATACTACAGGATTTGAAAGTGATTAAGTCTGTGTATTTGTACTGAAACTGCCCTAATCCACGCTTTAGAATCGTGCTGTTGGGCATTGTAGGCTGTTAAGTTCAATAGCATTGGAAGTCCAGTTAAACCCACTGTAGTTCTCTTTCAGGTTATGTACAGCATGTTGTCTTGTTAATTAAGATGCTTATTAATAAAATTAGAGCCACAAAAGCCAAAAAAAGTCTCTTTTTTGAGAGGGGGTGGGTGTGGGGAGGTTCACCATGTGTTGTGTACTTATCTGCCTGCTGGATAAAACAGTTCAAGTCAATATTTAAAAGGCTTCAAAAGTATGAAACGGAATCATTCAAGAAATAAGTTGCTAAAGCTCAAAGCTGCCTTAACTTATTTTTCTTTCTGATTTGCTCCAACTGTGCTTGGGCCACACAGGACTGATGTGTTCATAGGACTTATGGAGTTCTTTGTTGCAATGCCCAAAGTCAGGAATTTAGAATGTGTGTGCAGAGGTGTCATGTAACTGAATCTCAATGCTACACTGCTTGAAAGGGCCCCCCAATTCTGAATGGAACATTGTGAGGAAGAGCATAGTGTATCTATTCGTTGAAACATGCTTAGCGAAAACAGTGTTCTAATTATTGACCAGCTGATTGTACGAACCATCTACACGGAGGGCAGGGTCTGCATTGGACAAGGTGAGCCACTTGTCTCAGGCAGAAGAGTGGCACACCAACCCATCCAGTCCTGCCTCTCCTCACCCACAGGGCTTTCCACTGTGACAGGTTTGCTTGCTCATTTGCTGCTGGTGCAGTAGTGTAGCTAGGGGTGGGTGGGTCCGTGGGTGGAGAGGGCGCAGCACCTTGGGCGGCACTTACCTTGAGGATGGTGCACCGGAGCCCAAGGGAACATCTAGGTTCAGGTACCCCAGAGCCTAGCGTGTGTCCCGGGGCTTGGCTTCCAGCATGCTGGGCTGCTTTGTCCCCTATCCCGGCTCCCAGAGGGTGGCCAGGAGGGATGCAACTACCCTGTGCTGGTCCCATGAGACCCGCAGCATGCCCCAGCCACACGTCATACAGTGACTTGGGCACCTGCAGGCACCATGCTCTGACCAAGAAGGAAATGTGGGGCTGGCCTCCAACCACTGCCTTCCCCTCAGCCACCCTCCAGCAGGACTCAAGAGGGCATCTGCAAGTCACTCCAGGGAGCCAGAGCTGCTGCGCCACATCACTTGCAGGCACCCTCTAGCTGGAGGGTGCCCTGCTGGAATGCAGCCTCCTAGACCAACCAAGCACATTGTGTCCTGCTCAGCAGCCCTCAAAGTGGAGAGCGCTGGGAGGGACACAGTTCTGGCAGTGCGCCCTGCCCCAACTCGCCCCTCCCCCATGGTGCGATGTCATGGTGCGGTGCAGTGTGTGCCAACATTGGGCATCCACAGCATGGGACCCAAGACCATAAGAAGAGCCTTGCTGGATCAGATCAAAGGTCTCTCTACTCCTGTATCCTGTTCACACAGTGTCCAACCAGATGTACTAGAACTAGATTGTCCAAATGTTCTAGATTTGGGAAGAGGGATTGATTGCTAAACCACTCTGGAAACTGTAGCCCTGTGAGGGGAATTGTGGTCTCCTAACAACTTTCAGCACCCTTAACAAACTAACCAGGATACTCTTGGAAAACCCATACCTATTAAATGTTGTATGGTACCGTTGTAAAGGTATAGTGCAGGTGGAGAATTAGTCACAAAACCAGGTATATATAGTCAAGGAGAAATCACGTAGGGAAAGAAAACTATTTCCTTTTCTTTCTCTTCCAATACAAATGCTATAAAGTTCTGTAAAATAATTTCAGAACCCATTTTTTTAATAGAAAAAAGGCCTCAACCTGCCATACTTTAGAAAACAATGTCCTCAACAGGCAGCAGCCCTGCAAGTCATTCAGTTGAAATAGTCTGTGTTTGATCTAACTTCCACATGCAAGAAGTGGGTGGGGACCCACTTAACTATTAAGAACACACCTTTGAAAGCCCTCTCTAGTGCTTTCCGTGATTCATTTAAAAATCAGTTAAAACTCGCAATGTAGCACAATGTATTCAAGAAGATGGATACAAATGCTTCATCCTTCTTCTTCTTCTTTTTTAAAAAAGTAAGTCTTCTGTGTAGCTGTTAAAAAGAGAGCGAGCAATCTGAAAAGATAAGAGAATCAAAATATGAAGTTGAAAGATGAATCTTGACTGGGTAGACAAAGTGAGTGAAATGAGGTTATATGACAGTGAAAAGGTTTAACAAGGTAATGCAATAAATATTTAAAATGTGCAGTCCGATTCTTTGATCCAGTATACTGGCATAGTGACTTCACTACGGGAGAGTTCTAACTGGGGTTAATAGATTCAATCTGCATTCAGACTGCGGCATGGAAGTAAAGATTGAATCCTTCCTATCGCCCACCCCGCCGATGCACACACACGTTGTAGTCCCAATTCCAATGGCCCCAGCCTTGTGGTTGCTATTTAAATGATAAAAATCAGACATGAATGTGAGATAAATGACTAATCTAGTCCAGCATTTTGCCTCCACAGTGCTCAAACAGATGGTTATTTATTTGTGTGTGTGTGTGTGTGTGTGTGTGTGTTGCTTGACTGTAAGAAAAAACCTCAACACTGTTATGAAAAGCCCAAATGTGGGACAGTGGGAGGCAATATTCTCTCCTGCTGTTTTTGCCTTCCAACTGCAACTCAGATGGATTCTGCTTTTGGTTCTGTATATCATGTCACATCATACCACATCACTGTGAGCCAGGATCACAGTCTTCATAGGCACCTGAGAAAGAGGAAAAACCTCAATAAGTAAGAAGTATTCAAGTTCAGGTCCATGTTCAGGCTGAGTTATTCGCTCATCCATCAATTTAAGAACAGCTAAAGCAGAACTGCTGAGAAAGAACACTAGATTTGGAGCCAGGAAACACTTCAGCATTCAAACCAAACTTTTATCTGTTGTAAAACAGCTGTCTTCTTAGTAAACAGACGTGCTCTTTGGTATATGTTTCTTCATTATATTCCAATATATATATATATATACCACAATGGTACCACAATGGCAAATGGAATCCATATATTGTGGATTGCCATTGTACTGAAATCTATGAGAAAAACACAACTGGTTGAAATAGTAGTAACCAAAAGCAACTCAATAAGTAGGGCATAACACTAGTTTCCTAGAAAGTGATGGTAACTGGAGGGGGGAGCTGGCAGGGGGGTTAATGCTTTGTAAACTCAGTTTCAGAAGCAATCCATTGCTCCTGCTTGCGTGGATGAACTTTCTATCCCCTCAATCCTTCACCAGGACCCATGTGCCAAGAAGCCAGTATAGTGACTCCATATGACCAGGTGAGACATTTCTGACAGTAACTCAGCATCAGTGATTGGGCTTCCATTCAGACCACTGCTCCCTGAAGCATAATGTTGTCTACACTGATGAGCAGCAGCTCTCTAGTGGCTCAGACAGGGGACATTCCCAACCCTACTTGGAGATACTGGGAATTGAACCTGGGACCTTCTGAATTCAAAGCAGGTGTTTTATGTGTTTAAACCTTTTACCTTTCCCCAAATAAATTCACACAGGAGTCAGATATTTGGTTTGGTTTTTGGCAGAAATTTAGGCCACAACTTTATTGATTACAATCAAGTGAGTGGTTGCATAGGTTCTGGTTCAACTAGCTCCCTGCACACATGCAGGCAGCACTGTCCCAGAGCCATGTTCATAGGACAGCCAAGGATGAACACCAGGGACAGCTGATGGAGGGAGTGCCATTCAGTAACCCTGATGTCCACTGGACTTGGGCATGGGCTGAACCCCTTTCGGGGTTTGCCAAACCAGTGAGTCCCTGGATTCCTTTACCCCCTATGCCTTCATTGCATAGGCGTGGCCACGTCACGTGCCACACCTATCACCTGAACCAGAGCCTATCTGCAACCTTACAAGTTGTGACGATTTGCTACGCGGCAGGCGAAACCCAAATGGCACCAGCCAATCAGCCAAGTGGGAAAAATTCCTACCATGCCCCTGCCCCAAAAGTGGCATAGCAAGGTCAAGTGCAAGCCCTAAATATAGGGAGAGGTGGGCGGGTATTCTGATGCGATAGCCCCAAAGAGGAAGCTTGTAAGCCTCGCATGGGTTTATATAGGTCCTGCGTTGCTCCTTTTCTGAGGCACCCCATTGGTCAGATTGCACCCCAGCAGCACGGGACCCACCTATCAGGGGTTGTGGCTGTTCCAGGATTACCTACCCACAACACTGGGTCAGGTGGCCAGGTTGCACCGTAACACGTGCCCTCTTTAATGGAAGACCTGATCTGTCACTGAGCTACAGTACTTTCCCATGCTCAGGTGCACATATACTCCATAAACGTGATGTGAGGTATGGGATGACTCATAAAGTAAATGTAGGTTATATCCCCACCTATCATGAGGCCCTCTTCCAAACATTGCCTTCAAGGTGGGAGATCAAATCTTGGGAAATCAGCAACATCACACTAGAAATATAGTAAGGAGGTCTGCATGCAGTATCTTGATGTGCTAAATTGTAATTTTGCAAATGTATGTGACATTTAAAAGAATAATTGTAACTGGAACATTGGATGGGATATATGATATTCCTTTACACCAAGTCCAGCTACGTCAATATTGCTCACTATGACAACCCTCTAGGGACTCAGGCAGAGGTCTTGGGCATAATTTACTAGCTAATCATTTTTGACTAGAGATGCAAGGCAGCTAGGGATTTAATCTGAGTCCTTCTGCGTACAAAACATGTTCACTACCACTGAACTATGATCTCCTCCCCAGAAATGTCCACCAGAACAGAAGGCTATATCAGTGACATCTTCTCAGTCATCATTTTAATTGCCAATTTGCTCTGTGTGGGTGCTGTTTACTTACACATGCTAACTGGGATTGAGCTAATGTTTAGAGGACTTAGTATTAAGGCCAAGGACTTACATTTGAGGGCTATCCAATCACAAACTGTTTCTCACAACCTGGGGACCTCCAGTTGTTCTGTAATACAACTTGCATCAGTACCAGCTAGTGTGGAGAACACCAGGCTGAAGAAGACTTACTCTAGTTCTATGAACCAGTGCCTAGCACTAGCAAGAAAAGTTGATAGAAGTTGCTTGAGTTTCAAACTTGAGATTACAACTACTTAAGTGGCCCCATAGTTAACATTTGCCCTCCATGCTGAGACGTGGCCTTTGTATGTGGGTGTATAAATATAAAATATTGGGTGGTTTTTTCTGGCAACCTAGTAGTGTACATTAGACAGTACTGTAGTTGGCATTTCATAAGATTAGAAACACCAAACTTACTGCTTCATGAAAAATACACTTAAAGAATTGGCAGAGAAAATAAGTCCCTGGGATTTCAAGGAAGCCTTTTAATTCAGTGATATAATCCAGTGGGTTGTATTAGAGGCTCATATGCTGTTACACAGTCTGATTCATACATATTTTAAGCAAGGCTAAAGAACATCTTTATTTGATCACATGGATCATGTTTTATGATGATGATATACCACTCTGCTGCATGCATTTGATTTATCAGGAATTATAGTAAAATGGCTTTTTTCTTCAACATTCCACAAAGAGGATTTCTATGTGTTGAGAAAATGGGGGGTGAGTTTCTAACTCAGGGTTTTATCTTGCCGAGAATAAAAAAAAAACAACCCAACACTAATTTGATCTCAGGAATATACCCTGTGTGCATTTGAAGTTGAATCATATTGTCCAAATTCAGACTTTTGTTTCTGCACCTGTTGCTGGTGCTCCATCCTGCAGAGTCTTTGCAATCAGTATGGACAAGGGTTGACCAGCCCCTTTAAGGCTGCCCTGCTGCTTCTCTCTCCTTTTCTCTTTGCAGTATCCTCTCTCCTTCTATGGTATGGTATGGGACTAAGTAGGATTTTTGGGTGAGTCTCAGATTAGCTGTTGGGACTCCCCATTTTTTAGTACTTCACGCTGTAGAAGAGCCTCTCCTCATTTGTCATTGTTCAGCTGTTTGGCATTCAGTGCAGGCCACGTAATGCCATGCTGAGGCATTATGGGGGAGAGCAATGAAGGCTTTGGGGTACTTGGGGGTTCCCTTTGGGCCTAGTCTGTGCATCCTGGTGAACACTGGGCAGAGGAGCCAGGGTGCACAGGTTGGACTTTGAAGAAGAAGAAGAAGAAGAAGAAGAAGAAGAAGAGTTTGGATTTGATATCCCACTTTTCACTACCCGAAGGAGTCTCAAAGCGGCTAACATTCTCCTTTCCCTTCCTCCCCCACAACAAACACTCTGTGAGGCGAGTGGGGCTGAGAGACTTCAGAGAAGTGTGACTAGCCCAAGGTCACCCAGCAGCTGCATGTGGAGGAGTGGAGACGCGAACCCGGTTCCCCAGATAACGAGTCTACCGCTCTTAACCACTACACCACACTGGCTCTACACCACTACACCACACTTTGCTTATCCTAGGCTCACATAGGAAGAAATTTCTTGGCTGGAGAGCAAATAGTTTTCTTCCTTACATGCCCAGTGGTGGTAAGAGAGACTTCCTTCTTATGTAACCATTGAACTCACTCTGCTCATGCTTAGTTGTTCAGCTAATTATAGATCCTCATTTGTTATTAATTTAAAAAACAAATCTAACCTTTTTGCCACATAGCATGTTGTGTTTAATCTTTCTTATGAATGTGGGGACAACATGTGCATTAGTCAAAACTTCATACAAAAATGTGTTTATTAGGAGAAAATCACACAAGGTTGATGAAAGTGGGTTTTTAAAAAGAAAAAGCAAACAAAGGCAAAACGAGATCTAGACATACAATACTAAGATTGATGGCCCGATGGCCCATGTACTATCAAGGAGTGATCTTCGAATGCTCTGAAAATGACAAGACATAAGGAGCATTCAGATGACACTCCCCACCTCAAGTTGTAGAAAACATATATGGCAGGGCTTGTGAGACCATGTAGGCTAGGTTTACTTTCTCTCCCACCCCTCACAAGTCAACACACATGGTGGCCACATACATACATACCACTATGTGCTTCTGAATAGCATGTTAATGATTTCCCGTGTTTAGATGAGTTCTACTTGTATACATTAATATGCACCAGTCAAGTGTGTGAACAGTGTGTGGTTAAGGCCATGGTTGCCACACATGCCATTCCAACAAGTCCATATGCCATTCCAACAAGTCCTGCACTGCTAGGCACCTCATGCAATCTTGCAACACAAGGGGTGTAATCTGGACCACTCCAAATAAATTTGTTCAGCCAGAAGCAAAACATAATAGGGGTTCCAACAGGAGACCTTTTCAGCCCTACCTGGAGAAGCTGAGGATTGTGCCTAGAACCTTCTGCATGCAAAGCAGATTGTCTCAACTGAGCTGCATCCCTCCGTGCATTATGCTGCAGCCCATCTTTTTTCCTCCTGTGGACTGGTGTTTGCAACAAAACTGTGGGAATTCATGTTCAACCAGCAAAATCCATTGCTTTCATTGTTGCAAAGTAGGTTATTTATTTATACTCCCCCCCCTGCACCTTACTTCCTCCCCCTTTCTGCCATGTTACCAGTCCTTGCATTTTCCTCTGCTCCCGTAAGGGATAACTAATACAATGAACCGCATTTTCAATTGACAACTTAAAGTATCTCCATGTTTCCTTAATCTCTATTCAGGAGTCTCATCTCTTTACATATTTTTGTTCTTTCTTTTAAAATATATACAATAAAATAGAAAGCAGCTTGAGAGCAAAGGAATGCATTATTAATACTACATGTCATAAAATAATATAAATACTACCTTTTTTGCCAAGCCTGATCCACTAATCAAGAATAAATGAATGTGTGTGAATTATTCAAGACATCTCAAATACTGCAAATTGTGCTCCAATTGAATATTTTGAGTACTCTATTCAGAAATGCAACAAAAGACATCACAAGTCATATTAAGCTCTCTTCTTCAGCAAGATGCCAGGCTAATTTGCTCTGATATTTAGAAGAAACCCACACATACATACCTAATTAGAAAATATGTGGTCATTTGACATAAAAAGAGCACTGTTGCATCAGGCCAAATGCCATCTAGTCCAGCATCCTAGTGGTTAACCATCTGCTTGTGGAAAACCCACAAGCAGGACTGAACCTCTCCACTTGTGATCCTCAGTAATTGATGTTCAGAAGCATATTGCCATTGACAGTGGGGAGAAAGGGAAACTCTGGAGTTGTCTCGCTCCCTGCCCCCTTTCCATTTAATATCTAACTACCTAACTGACACCTCCATAGGAGGGACTTTCCTCCTTTCTGTCCACCTTTGACAAAATTACTAGATTTTTAAAAATGACTTTCGGTAAAGGGTTTCTGATGCAATCGTGTTTATTTTTATTTTATTGGATTTCTGACTTGCCCTTTACCTTAAGGTCCCAGGACAGAAGCTACAACCATTAAACGGATGAATATAAAAGGAATAAAACTGTTATAACTATAAAATAAGAAAGATGTGGAAGCAATTTTTAAAATACAAAGAGATTTAAAACATAAAAAACAGTCCTACATATAAAATGGCTAAAAAATAGTTTCAGCACAGATGCATACTGGGATAAAGTCTGTTCTTAAATGGATACAGGCATTGGGTTTTTTTTTTTTTTTTGGAAACCACAGAGAGTAGTGATGGGCTTTCTCTATGTAACTTTCTACCAGGCATTTCAGAGCTCCAACCCTAAGACTGTGTATAGGAAGATGCTGAGCCATATAGTTTGGAAGTATTTGTTGATAACTCCCAGCTATACCTCCTTTTACTTCATCTGCCACTGGTTCCTTGGATCTAGTGCTTACTAACGCAGCCCAAGCCACTCTTTCACTTTTCAGGGATGGGTGCCTATATTCTCTAAACACCTAGAGGGTGGAGACTTGCATTCGTTAAGAATCAGCTTAGCAGAGACTTTTCTTTCTTTCTTTTTTCCACTGTGGCCACTGCAACCAATTTGTCATGGTGCTTCTAGTTACCTCCAGGACCATTGTATCCCACCACCCCTCTGGGAAAAAAAAAAACCCTTTTACATCATGATTCACTTGTTGAGTTATAGAAGGAATACACAACTTCCTATGCTGATTTGCTGGGGAGGGGGATATTTTGGCAACAATTCTGTGAATAGAGTTGGGTTCTTCCCTATTGCTCCACTTCATAATCCTGGGGTTCTTCTGAATCCACCATTTACCCTAGACTGATAAACTATTTTTATATATTCTGCCTTTCTGCCTCAACACAGTTATCAATGTCGCAGCAGGGACTGAGGTGTCTTTAACTAAAATGGTGAAGCCTTTTTCAGTCAAATGAGACCTGATGACAATGGTATGTGGCAGGAATAAGGAAAGTTGGCCATGTTGTTTGACTACACCTCCCATCATCCTTGACTATTTGCCATGCTGGCTAGGATTGATAGGAATTGGAGTCTAATAATATATGGAGGGCTACAGGTTCTCCTCCTTGGTTTCTGGTAAATTTTAGCTATACGTTGGTATGTGAAGAAGAAGAGGAGGAGGAGGAGGAGGAGGAGGAAGAAGAAGAAGAAGAAGAAGAAGAAGAAGAAGAAGAAGAAGAAGAAGAAGAAGAAGAAGAAGAATGATAACTAAAGGTCACATACATCTAATAATGTGAAAAAAACAGATTCTCACTCTCAATTGTCCTGAGTAACTCTTATGATGGTTTCACTGCAACCAAAAGACATTCTAAACTGATACAAAACACAAATGCAATTTTATTCCAATAGATTTCTGTAAAGCCTCAGGGCAGCTAAGCACAGCTTTTTATAATGGCAAAAGCAGACAAGAACAATTTCTCCCTACCTGAGATGTGTTAACCCCAGAGGACAATGATACAATGAGATTATACAATTCTTACACAGCAACATCTCAGAGGAGTATGAGATCTCAAGGTGTATATATGCAGCTTTTAGTAGAAAAAAGAAGGAGGGGGGAATTTACACATTAATATTAGGGATGGGTGAATCTGTTCTTTTAAATTTCTCCCAGTTTCTCATTTCCCCAATATTAAATTCAGTTCTCCACATTTACACAGCAATTTCTGATTTTGTAATAAATCTTCATTAATATTATTCATTGGCGTTCAGTGGGTCCAAGGAAAAAAGTGACTGCTGTTTGTGTCAAGGAGGCAAACAGGAGAGAGAGAGAGAGAGAGAGAGAGAGAGAGAGAGAGAGAGAGAGAGAGAGAGAGAGACTTCAGTCCTCTCACCACCTACAGCTAACCCCTCCCTTATGCTAGCTTTGCCCAGGAAACAACCTGGGAGATGGCAGAAACACAAGTGGAAGAAAACTCCAGTTGAATGAAATCAAACACTTGGGAGGCTCATCTGCAAGTCTACCTAGTGACAGTGAACACAGCAAAGAAGGCATATTTTGCTGTCTCCATTGCATCCTCATTGTGCCATCCATCCAGCAGAGCTCTCCCTGGTAGTGTGGGGCCTTTTAAAAACTGGCCTGAAGAAGGTGACAGAAATGACAGTAGCTTACTGTAACTTGTTTGCAAAGCACTTTAAGGATAAAATCACTTGCATCCACTAGGATATTAACTCCACTGCTACAGCAGATGAATCTCAAGAGGTGTCCAGAGCAGTGTCTAGACCTGTTATGTTGGATGAGTTCCAGTTAGTAAAGCTTGAGGATGCAGACAAGGTGCTTGGATTGATCAGGGCAACTGCTTGCACTCTGCACTCCTGCGCCACTTGGGTGATCAAAATTAGCAGGGATGGGATAACTGACAGGGCCATGTGTGTGTGTGAGATTGATGCCTCTTTGCAAGAGAGGGTGGCCCCAGCGTGCATGAAGGAGGCAGTGGTAAAACCACTCCTCAAGAAATCCTCCCTGGATTCAGAAAATCTAAGTAATTATCAGCCAGTTGCCAATCTCCCCTTATTGGGCAAGATTCTTGAGTGGACCAGATCCATGCACTCTTGAAGAAAACTGATTTTCTAGATACACTTCAATCAGGGTTTAGGCCAGGTTTTGGCACCAAAACTATTTTGGTTGCCTTGCATGATGAACTCTGTCTGGAGAGAGACAGGGTAAATGTGTCCTTGTTAATTCCCCTTGACTTCTCAATGGTTTTCAATACCAGCAACCATAGTATCCAACTGGAGTGGTTGTACATGTTAGGGGTGGGTGGCACCACTTTGCTCTGGTTGGTCATCTCCAGATTGATGAATTGATCTGATTATTTCATTTCTATACCTCTTAATATATTAAAAATATTTCTAAGTAGTGTACAAAAAAACTGAAAAAACAATTTTGCCTCTATCCCTAGTTATGATATTTGCAACAACTCAGGAGTAAGTATATTGCCAGCTTCTGTTTCAGCAGCAATACTAAGAAAGTTGGAATGTAGTCAAGAAAACTTCCTGAACACATGCAAATTTCTTGCATCTAATTTACATCTCATCAGCACGAGCCACGTATTAAATCCGTTGTACGGTATTTTTAACAAATGTAAAGAAAGGCCATTTAAAAATTGTTCTTGTGCAAGCCTCTCTTGCAAGCCTCTGGTGGTGGTTATCTTATCTCACTTTTTGGCAAAAAGAAGTGATATAGTGTGTGTTATAGAGCTTGCCATGGCATAGGCTGGGAGCCACAAAGGAGAGCCAAAAAGAATATATTACACTATTTGTCACATCTTCTCTCCAATCTAATCTAATCTATTTTTGCATCAACATGTATTCATCATAAATCTAGCTAAACACATTGCAAATTCACGAGAAAGGCAACCTCAGAAATGCAGGGAGATTTATTCTTCATCAGCTCAGAGGTATTTCGTTTTATCTTCTTCAGATTTTGCATTCTCTTTCAGTCCCAAAGCAAAACTTTTGTTACATTTTCAAACAATTTTTTTTAAAAAAACAACAACACCAAAACCAGAATGTTCCCTTGTCTTGAGCACAGCAAGAGAAAAACAGCAGGATCACATGATGGAAAGGGACTATTCTTTTCTGTACCACCATCTAGAGGTGAAATGTAATTCAATATTAAGCCTGTGCTTGCTACTTCAGATCCTGAATGCAAAATTCTAAATCTGTTCAGAGGATCTCAGTTTCCTGCAGTCCATTCTCTCTTATGCTCACTGTTTGTTTATTCCATTTATACACTACCTTTCTCCAATTGAACGCAATTACTTCTACCCTTCACATTTCTACTGCTTTTGGAATTTGACCTGCAGCGTGACAGGGATTATGCCACCATTTTCTGGCTCTTCTGAACTTTGCTCATCACTTTCAGATTTCACATCTGACTTCCTGGGGTCATGTTCCTTACATCTGTGTAGGGATGGATAAATCTGGCTTCTCCTTTTTGAAATCTTAAAGCCAGTTCACCCCAGTTCCACAGTTTGCATATGTGTGTGTGTGTGTGTGTGTGTGTGTGCGTGTGATGCACCCTTGGTCACTATACTTGCCAACCCCTGCCCAATCATTCCCTTCCTATTAACCCCTAAAGTGATATTACTTTCCCCCCCTCAAAAAAAAAATAGTTTATATTTTTGGAGGGAAGCAAAGTTATAGTTGCCTCGCATAAATTCCCTAGATATATCTGCATAAAAATTTGCAGAGCTAGCCTTGTGGGTATACCATATCTCCAAATGTTATGTACCAATGTGTGGGGGAGGGGAGGGGAGGGGGAGAATTATGGCTGTTTTGGTTTCTTAGTGGTAGGACCAAAGATTCAAATTTCTGAATTGGATTCAATATATAATTCTGTTGGATTGGGTTTGAGGTGGGGGGAGGGGTTTCACATTTGATTTATAAACTATATATAGCATAGGCATGCAGTTTTGCCTAATAGACACATTTTTGCAAACAAATTCCAGTTCGGTTCACATATTAGTATATGAAGTGTGAATTAGGCAGATTTGCATTAAAATGAAAACTAAGTATTTCCCCCCATCCATTATTTATTTATTTGCATTTTTGTTACATTTTGGCCCTGGGACTCTTCATAAGGGAGCTGTTCCTGATGGAAGAACTGTGAGGGGAGAGACTCCGTCAGGCAAGGCCTCCTTCCACCTGCCTTGCTCCACCCTCTATTTGCTTCTCAATTTGTATTGCATTATTTTATGTACTGCAGCTTGCCGTTGTTTTATTGATTAGCTTAGAAATTGTTTATTGTAAATGTTGAGTGGATTTCTGTTTAACTTTTATATGTTGATATTATTTTATATTATTCGAATAATTATTGAATGTTACTTTTTGATGTAGGTTGCTTATTTTAAAGTTTCGTTTTGTTATCACATTGTTGTATTGCCTTAGAATGTTATAAGATGTACATTTTTTGTTTCTTCTGCTTGTAAACTGCCTTGAGTATCGTAAGAGAGAAAGGCGGTATACAAATAAAATATTATTATTATTATTATTATTATTATTATTATTAACCAACTTTCCCCCCAACAAATTCAAGGCAGTGTTCATGGTGCTCCACTTCCCATTTTATCTTCACAAGTAACCTGTGAAATTGGAAAAAACTCAACAATGTGACTGTCTCAAGGTCAACCAATGAGCTACATGGCTGATTGGGGATTGGAAACCTCGTCTCTCAGGTCATAGTCCCACACTCTAACCATTACAACTCACTGGAGGCAGATATACACTCACGGTTTTTAATCTTAAGGAAGTGTAAAAGAATGGTTTTGATAACATATATGGACACATGGTGTCCTACTTTTAATGTTCATAATGTGTTAGTAAAATGTGACACCACAGGGTGCTGCAGAGCAACCAGCAGTAGGGAAAAAATGTTTTGATCGGGGGTGGGGGTGACAATGAAGGCAAAAATCCCACTTTAATTAACAAGTATGGCCTATGACGTTTTAGAACGACATATCTAATATTGTACTAATAACATCAGACACGTCAGTGTAGATCCAGCCTAGGTCTCAATCTGCCCTTAAGAGGAGAGGAATCTGAATATTATAGATAGATAGATAGATAGATAGATAGATAGATAGATAGATGATAGGCAAATTTAGAAATGACTGAAGTCCATTAATTTCAATACTCTGAGTAAAACATAGTTGAATGTCACCCAATGATAATAATATAAATATGTATATTTATAAAGAAATATTCTGCTCATGTAGAAGACTGTAAGCAGGCCACCTGTGTGTCTTCTCAGTCTTCTGCCTAGGTGTAGGGAAGACTATGTTCCCTACAAGTCTTCATTCTTAGGGTGGATCTACACACAGGAGAAAAATGCTATAAATAAGTCAGAAATTAAATCATAACAAAAGAAAAATGCCTTGTAAAATTGCATAGAAAAGTTTTCTGCTCTATAGCACCGTCTGGTGTTGCATGTTTATAACACATTCAAAACATTGCTTTTTGACTAATGTAACCAAGTCCTTAGAGTTCTTTATCTTTAAATCAGATTTGGCCTGTACAGTGCTTCACAACCACCATCCCACAATATTATGCTCCTGTTCCTGCAACCCAAGCATTATTTGCTGCTGGTGTGTATATATGTGCTTTGGATAGAAAACTCCATCTACTTTTGGTGCATGTCAGTTTCACACTTGCTATTTCATAAGTCTGTTATGTGTTGTTTCTACACAAATTGATATTAAAATGAAAATGTGCATTACTTTTTAGTGCACTTGGATACCTTTTTGAGCCAAGAACTGCATCACAAAATTTGGAGAAGTGGAAAAAACACATATAAAATATAACTGTTTTCTGATCTGCATCATAGCCCAGGAAAGGAAACTTTGATTAGTTTGCTTAAAATGTAATCCATGCAAAATCACACAGCATCCTTAAGTATGCACACACAAACATAGTTTCATAATATTGGCCCAAATGTGCGAAAACAGTAACCTTGTGTCACTCCTGCTACATATTCAGTTGTCACACATTTTGTGTTTGAGTTGTCATTTCCTTCACCCATTTGGTCTTTATTGAGTCATAACTTTTTTTCAGTCCATCTGCTTTGCTTCACAGAAGATTAACGTTTTTATTCTGGTACTATTGAGTTGCTTTTTGCTGTTAACATTGTCAAGCCTGCTACCTCTTTACCACAACAAAGTCTTAATCCTATAGGTCTGAAAAATAAGCCTTTTCAATTCGCTTTTGTACAGAGCTGCGTGTATTCCATGATGTAACTATTAAGTATAAAAACTGCTGTTGGCAATAGAATGTCCTAAGAACTCAGGTTTCCATTTTTTTTATTAAAAAAACCCCCAAAAGTATGCTGCTTTTGGTTTTTCTGGAGTAAAGAACATTTAACAAATGGATAAAAAGAAAGAAAAGAAAGGTCACCATCCTGTGACCACTTACATGGACATTGTACACAGTGGTGCTTACTTCTGAATCAATAGCATGCTTCTGAATACCAGATGCTGGAAACCACAGGTGAAGTGAGTGATGTTGTGCTCACGTCCTGTTTGTACTTAGGTACCAGGTTGGCCACTGTGATAACAGGATGCTGGACTAGAAGGAATATTGGCCTCATCTAGCAGGCTCTTCTTAAGTTCTTAACAGGGGCAGCTTTAACAGGTAAGCTGGGCAACCCGCTTGACAAGCAACTGACTTCACTGTGATGTCAGATTATTGATTGGTGGGTTATCCCACCCTACTGTCAAAGCTTCCCAAGGGTCTGGCAGGTGCATGGGAACCACAGCACAAGGGGATTTGCTGCTTCATTATACTAAGCAGTTTGCAGTGAAACTGCTGCGAAAATAGTGAGGAAAAACTTGGGTTTAGCCCCAGTTTCAATGCAAAAAAAGCATAGTGCTACTGGAACTTAGCGCACTGCTTCTGAACATCAGCTTCCAATTGTTCTCTGGGCGCCATGTCAATACCTGCTCCACATCTGATGCCATATCTAATGTCAGAAGCAAGTGTGGTTTACTGAAAACAGTCAATGGATTCAAGTTACAAGAAAGGAGATTCACCAGGAAAAAAGTTCTGAAGATATGAGCTGTTCGACAGTGGAACAGACTCCCTTGAAGGTGATGGACTCTTCCTTTTTGAAGATTTTTAAGCACAGGGTGGATGACCATCTGTCATGATGCAATGTGGCGTTAGCCCTTCCTAGGCAATACAGATATGAGCAGGAGCAAGTAAGGGGTTAAGTGGCTGACCCTAGGCAGACCAATAAACAGAGGGAGGAGGAGCTAGGGGCAGCTGAAGGGAGTCAGTTAGAGTTAGAGAGTGGGTTGAGAGGAGTTCATTGAAGCAGTTGGTTGGTGGGTGGTTGTTGATTGTGAGGGTTGGTGGTGAGGGAGAGTGGTGAGCGTAGGATTAGGACAGGGTTGTAACCAATATCTTAAGTTGTTAAAATTTTAAATAAACACTTATTATTTTGTTTAAAATCGCACCCTGACTGTGACAGTGTTTACCAGGGAGGGGATCCTGGTTGGTGGCAGCGAAGCGCCGTGGTGGCACAGGGATCAATAGTCCGTTAAAAGACCGGGGACCCTGTGTGATCGCCACAGATGGACTCTTCCTTCTTGGAGATTTTTAAGCACAGGGTGGGTGACCATCTGTCATGGATGCATTGCAGGGTGTTGGTCCCTTTCAACTCTACAATTCTCTGTTTCATTGGCCAAATGGGAAGGTTTGGCTGAGGGGCCAAATGTTTGTAACCCCTGCCCTACACACTTAGGGAAACAATGCTATCAAAATGATTTTAACTTCCTGAAGATGATCAGACACTATGGAGAATGCTAAAAGACCCAGGTTCCCATTTCTTACTGCAGCTACCTGCAGGACCCAAGATCCCGCCTTCCTGACATTGCTGATGGACAAGGCCTGAGCCACACATTACTCCGGCTTTTCTCAGCTATTTCAGCATCATCCTGTCAGCTGAGATGGGTAGCTCACCACACACACACACACACAGGTTAACAAATAATCCCAAAAGAATTTATATTATTCCCTTCAACATCTGTCAGATCAGTAGTGTGAAATGTGAGCTTTTGAAAACTCTAACATTGTTGACACCCATCTATATACACCACATCCATCAGGAACAGACAAAGCATCTATCAGCCTCCCTATGTGTCTGATCATAAATAAGTCCGCAGATGAAAACTAGTAGTTTCAGGCCTGGTAGGAAGAGAAAATGACTTTGAGGGACTTTATCTTTCTCCTAACACATTAGTTACCAAGTTATGTATGGAAGGTTTGATTGCCCATTTCCCCATTTCAACACTGGCCAACAATCTACATGTCTCATTAGTAAATTCAGAAAATTGGCTAAATTCAAGGCACAGAAACCATGATGGTCTGAATATTTTCATGGGACAGAAGAAAAATGAACAGGATTGTGAATTAGTGGTGTGTGACAAGTACAAGAGGAATTCTATTTTCTCAGCTCCAAATAGCACATTTCTGAAGCAAATCTGGCTGCTCAGATTTTGTCTAGTACTGTTTGTGCTTTCCTCCCTTCAGTAAATAAAGACTCAAGTAAGTGACATCGCCCCAACTTTTTTCAACCATGGTATGTATGCACACAGAGCTTTCTTCAGAAAGCAGATGCACATAGTGTGTGTGAGAGGGGTGTTTGTCCCTGAGCACCATTGTGTGTGTGGGGGGGCACTTCTGCTTCCCTCTCCCTACTAGGAAGACCCTTCCTCACCAAAAATGCTGACATGAACTGTTCCCAGGTGGGTTGGGTGCGACTCCTCTTCCCTTTGGTAGACAGGAGGAGAGACGATGAGACCATGGAAGCCAGGCCTGCTGGCAGAGTCTCTCTCCCTCCCTCCTGCCTCCAATCAGGTGGCTTGTGTGCAGCCATGGCCTGCCTGGAGGTGGTATAGGACTTCCTGTGCACCCTGTGGACCAGGCTGCATGTCCACCCCACTCTGCACGACAGCAGGAGGCAGAGGCAGGAGGCTGGCAACAGGTGAATCCTAGCTGCCCTGCCAGTGCCCTGCCAGTGGTGTCCCAAGCAAGAGACTTTTTTCTTGGAATGCTGTACTGTACTCTGTGTGCAGCTGTCTTTAAGGTTGGTCTGGAAACTGCAAATGGTCTCAAATGCAGTGGTTAGTTTGCTTACCATGAGCAGTTGAAACCATTCTTGAAAGAATTGCACTGATTGCCAAATTACTACTGAACCAGGTTGAATGTTTTCTTATTGATTTATGAAGCCCTAAACTACTTGAGATCAGATTACCTGAAATAATGTCTGCTGCTTTATGGAGATGCCTATTCTTCATGATCTTTGGAGGAGGACCTTCTGGTTGTGACACAGCCTGCTGAGGATCTTTTTCTGTGGTGACACCTATTTTTTGAACAGCCCCCTCTTGAAAAATAGCTATTACTTCCAGCTGGTTTTTCTCCCTTCCTGAAAATCTTGACTATGTTTAGCTGTTCCCTGATGCTTGATGGCTTGAAGCTATATCATGTTGCTCTGGGATCAGTGTTGTTCATCCTTAAGTTCCCAAAAGTTCTTGTACTACAATTCTCGCCATCCCATAGCCAGCTGAGCCAATGGCTGGGGATGATGGGAGTTGAAGTCCAAGAATATTAGGAGACTCAAGGTTGGAGAAGACTGCAATGTTTGATATAGGCTATTCCCTCTCTGTGTTGGGTGTCAAGCAAGTTGTTTAGATCACTGTAGCTCCAGAGGCAGGATTTTTTTCCAGCAGATGAAAATCTACAGAGAATTGCAACCTCTGCAGACACTAGATTGCTTACTGTATCCCTTATTGCAAAGCAAAGCACAGTATGTGGTTTAGTATATTCAGCAAATCTCCAAAGCCCATAGCAAAAAGAGCCATGAGACAAAAACCACTTGATCTTTAATAAAGCATCAAAAGTTGAGCTTTTGCGGTGGGTGAGTAGGGGGAGGCATTAGGGAGAGAGATGAATTGTCTTTTGGGTTTTTTTAGCTTTCTTTTAAACATGACTGTTTGCATAAAATTGCATCTTTGAGTCACTCAGCATAAATCAAAATTAGAACTTTCATCCTTGCATAAAAAGGGAGGAAATAACACCTCTTGTTCATTCTGTTCCTGACAGAACAGCAAACTGAACCAAAACAAGAGCAGAGCGAGCATATAGGAAGGGGGGGAAGCATAATGTAATTAGTTTGGGTTGTGCCTGTTTTAAATGTACAGATCAACCACGCATAACTCTTGCAGACATGTATTTTTTACTGTTTTACATCTTGCTTCCATTCCTCAAACAGTCTGGCATTAAGTAGGCTAAAAAAAAGGGGGGGGGAAGCCTACATTTACTCTCGCTCAGATAATCAAGTTGCTACCAAATATCACCTGCAGCAAAATTTGGAGATTTCTGCTCATTGGAATCTCAAAGGAAGACAAAAAATATTTTCCCCCAGTGACACTGGTGGCATATCCTAGGGCGGTTCTGCACACCGGTACGTTGGCACTGGATTTCACATAAAAGGAAATTTGAAGCAAATTTAGAAGTTGCTGTTTGGGCAAAAACATCTGAGGAGTTTAGAAGAAAGTGGGAGGAAGCCTTTTGATAAGTTGACTGAAATTCCTTGGGAGAGTAAACCTGCATATAACTCACATTATTTGACTATAACTTACCCTGTGTCATATCAGGTCTGACTTAAGAGTGTATTTAGATGGCACTTCCTGCCATTTCCTTACCTGTCAATTTTCACATTTAGTGTGATCTTTCACACAATGTAAAATTCACTTCTGCAAATCTAGTGGAAGTTTAATGCTCATTTTCATGTTAATTGTTTCCTTTAAAAAGTCCAAGTGTGACTCCGGAAACCTGAGCTATTGCAGGACTTTGCTCTTGTAACAAAACTTCAGCATACCACTTGGTGAATCATATGGAAACAGAGGCATGCATGCCCCTAAAAGGTTGGGGAATAACCACATGTCCTATGAGGTTCGTCTTGGTGTCACACCATGCCACTGGTGTGAGTAGAATTTAGCATGATATTGTAGTATATTGATCAAAAAGCCACAGTTCTATATTGCAAAAGGTACTGCTATGTAGAAGGAAAGTTAAAAATCTAGACAAAAGTAGTGCAATAAACACAATGTCTGAATGCAGCCTAAATCTAGCCTGGTCAATCTAGCCTGGCACAGTGTACTCTCGACTGTCTTCTTTCAGGGTCTCTGGGAAAGAATAAATTTCTCCATCTCTTGCAGCAGATGATCATTCAGTCTGGAATATTGTGCTTGTAAAACATATTCTCTGCCACTTACTTCTGGCCCCTACCCTATAGGGAAAAATGAGAAATTAAATTCAGTACATATTTTGAAATTTGCCATCTTTTGAAATTTTCATTTATCTGAAATTTGGTGATACAGTTCTGCAATATTTACAAAAAAATGCACAGTATTAGAGGAAAGTGTGCATAAAATGTATATATATATAGGCATACAGATATGCACTGGACTGGGGAAAACTTGTTGTGAAAATATGTACATTTGTCAAGACTGCACATAAAATGGATGAGAACAGAAATCACGCAGCAGTGGCTCAGCAGCAGCGGGAGACCCCATTAGCTAAAGTGGTACCTCAGGTTAAGAACAGTTTCAGGTTAAGAACGGACCTCCAGAACGAATTAAGTTATTAACCTGAGGTACCACTGTATTAAGATTAATCTGCACTAAAATGCTGGTGATTTTTAAAACCAAAACAACCACAGATTCCTGCAGAAATGTGGAAAACTGAATTTAAGTTTGGAAAAATGAGGAACTGAGGGAACCAAAAGTAACATAAGAAGAGCCTTGCTGGATCAGGCCAATGGCCCATCTTGTCCAACACCCTGTTCATATATATATATATATATATATATATAATTTCAATTCAAATGTCATTCACCTTTACATTTAGGATTCTCAGAATCCCTTGACTTCCTACCACCCTGCCCTGGTTTCCATTATCAATCCCATTTTCCTTCAGCTTATCCTATTTTCTTTAATTTGTTAGAAATATTATTAACCATTTTTCCATTGTATTTTGTATGTTACAAACATTACTCTAATCCTGCCATGCTTTTTAGCTGTTTACAGTGTTCTCTTAAATACATTATAAAATTTTCCCACCCATTCTCAAATTTCTTCTCTTCCTGGTCTCTAATTTTCCCAGTCAATTTTGCCATATCGGCCTAGTCCATCATCTTCATCAGCCATTCCTCTCTGGTTGGGACTTTGTCTTCTTTCCATCTTTGGGCCAGTAGTATCCTCGCTGCTGTCAACATCCTGTTCTCACAGTGGCCTATGGGAAGTCTTCAAGCAGGACCTGAGCACAAGAGCAAACTCCCTACTGGTAATTTCCAGCCACTGGTATTCAGAAGCATTACTGCTTCTGACTGTGGAGGGGGAAAAAATAGCCATTGTGTCCAATGACAAATCCTTCCATCCCTACTTCTTTTAAATATCAATATTGATAATTCATTCTTTTTCGTATTTCATAGACAGATTTGCAAGATGATTAACAATGAATAAATACAACCTCTGCTTGAGAATTTCTGAAAGCACGTGCACTTGACACTGGGATGTTGCTTATTGACCTCACCCTCAGCACCCTTCTGTTGGTGGGGTATGGTGTACAGAACCTTTGCAGGTACAAGTTTTGTTTGAATAGTCACTGTGTTCACAGTTTTGCAGGGTCCTCAGATAGTGCATAGACAAGCTATACACATTGGCTGTGTGTAAAGGTAAAGGTAAAGGTAAAGGTAAAGGTAAAGGTAAAGGGACCCCTGACCATTAGGTCCAGTCGCGGACAACTCTGGGGTTGCAGTGCTCATCTCGCTTTATTGGCTGAGGGAGCTGGCCTACAGCTGCCGGGTCATGTGGCCAGCATGACTAAACCGCCTCTGGAGAACCAGAGCAGTGCACGGAAATGCTGTTTACCTTCCCACTGGAGCAGTACCTGTTTATTTACTTGCACTTTGTGCTTCCGAACTGCTAGGTTGGCAGGAGTAGGGACCGAGCAACTGGAGCTCACCCCGTTGCGGGGATTCGAACCGCCGACCTTCTAATCGGCAAGCCCTAGCCTCTGTGCTTTAGACCACAACACCACCCGCATCCCTTTGGCTGTGTGTACATATGAATAATTAAAATGTAAAACTAATGAGTAAGTTCTGCTGTGGTAAGGGCAATCACCACTTCATCAAGAATTACCGGTAAGTCTATTTGCTTTCCAGTGGTAAAGGCTAAGAAAACACCATCTGTAAGGTTTTGCTTAATATTCTTTTTTTCTAGTAGTACTCAAAATTTACCTTGACTTTCAAAAGTTCATGGGTGTGCCCGCCAATCACAGCCGAACCTATTAACACCCCCCCCCCCCCTGATCAAACTGTTCCTCCATCACTTAACAAGCTTAAGTTTGGGCTAATTCATTTCAAAAGGAGGAGGAGGAGCTGATTGTAGCTCACATGACTCAATTACACATAATCATTGATAGATGCAGCCTGGTCATAGTTCCCTATACATTCAGGAGTGGTCTTAAATTCTACCAATATCTTCATCCAAGGTTACTAGATAAAGGGCCTTTTCATTGGTGGCTCATGATTGTGGAATGCTCTCCCAAAGAGAACTCACAAGATAATATTTTGATTTTGTTTTAATATCAAATCGAGATGATGATGATGATTTGCATTTTATCAGGCCCTCTAATGCAATTTGACTAGTTTGATTGTGGTGAGTTGGATTAGTTTCTTGGCATTCATCTGTTTTGAGAGACCATGAAAGAATGATTCACTATGGGTTGTATCTATTGTTGGTTCACCTCAGAGCAGGTCTGATGAAATCAACGGGCATGTCTAACTTTGACCCAATAATTTCCATGGGTCTGCTCTGAGTAGGGCTAGCATTGGATACAACCCTCTACTCTTCTTATTCACCTTGCTGTTTTTAGTATATATTTGCATGGGTTTTTGTTATAGTAGTCTGAAATTGTGTAAGCAACTTGGGAATTTAAATGAGCATTCAATTAAGCCTCTCAAATAACACATTTTTAAAGTATAGCTGCCATACAATAACCCAGGTTCAACACTGCAGCATAATGCTCAGCAGTACATTTGCTAACTTCCTTTATTTTAAAGTCTGCAATGGATATGCACTTACCCTGGAATAAGCCCCATAGAGCTCCTTGTGGCCTACCTCTGGGTAGACATGTACAGGATTGCACAAAGTCTTCCTCTGTTTTTAGCATGCAATGCAAACCCTATCTAATGCTGACTTTTTGCCAGCTTTTGAAAGGGAAGCCAGTTCTCACAGGGTTTGCCAGAAGCAAAAACCGTTTTAGCCAGCAAAACTGCTATTATCAAAACAGTCCTTGTGCACTGAAGCGAAGAGGGAGAGCTAGAGGTAACAGGGTGCATTTTGCTTGCTGCAAGACATTTAAACCCAGCTGAATCTTATCTTCATGATCAGCATGCACCATGCAGAGCTTAGATTGATAAACGGAGAGAGATCGTGTGGGTCAGGCTATCATCCGTAAGCTGTGCAAGAGGCTGGGATGGAATATATGCATGTGTATGAAGCTTCTATTCTGGGCTCTGTTTGCTTTGCAGTAATGCTCTGTGGCATCATGAAAAAGCTGGATTTGTTAATCTGTGCACATTCTTCAAACTAAGCAAATGCACATTGTTGTTATTATTTATATCTCTCCATCAATGGACACGTCTCTCTCTCTCTCTCTCTCTCTCTCTCTCTCTCTCTCTCTCCTCTCTCTCTCTCTCTCTCTCTCTCTCTCATTCCATCCCAGACATAGCCAACCATGCTCTCCACATGTGGGTGAAATACAACTCCAATCATCCCTCACCAATAGTCATGCTGGCTTGGACTTATTGGAGCTAGAACACACACACCTATCAATATGGATAAGCTAGTATAAATGCATTTTTAAAACAATAAAATGCAACAAAAAAGCCAATTCCAGTTCTGTGATTAATATTAAGATAGGGGAGTCTGATAACACAACAAACATTTAGAATGCATCATTTCTGAAATTTCCTGAAGACACCTGCCCTGATATGCTCCAGTAATTTATTTCCTTTATTTCATAAGAGTTATATACTGCTTGATTATAATAAGACCTCTAAGCGGTTTCCAAAAAGAATGAAACAATACAATTATCAGTTTTAAAAAAAACAGTTATAAACAACTATTTAAAATATTAAACATGCCAACATTCTACATGCCTGGATAGAGATGCATAAACAAACAAGTATGGTTTCCTTCTATTATTATTATTATTATTATTATTATTATTATTATTATTATTATTATTTACAACATAAACCCACCACAACTCAAATAAACGAATCCACCACCATTTGACATAAACATAAACATAAAATAAACATAATATAAAATATAACAAACGACAAAATAAAATACTTTCTTTATCCTGTACAGGTGGGAAATCCCCTGCCTTTGCTACACCGATTCACCCAGTTCCTGTTTGCTGGCCTCAGAAAGGCATATGGACTGAGGGAGGAATAGACGGAGTCATAGCCACCACAGAAACACGTCACACAGCCAGTCAGAAGATTCATTTGAGCACAGGGTCACCTATCCACCTATAGGCCATTTGGAAAGGAAGTGTAATTTTGACTATACATGAATTTCACCCTATACACTGATTTTAGAACCTAATTCCCGCATAAGGTGTGACTTTGTTCTAGTAACACCTTGAACTTGGCCTGTTAGCAAATTGCACCCAGCGCAGGTCTCTGAGCAGAGGTGTTATATACTGACAGGGTCTCACTCCTTTCAGCAATCATGTTGCAGTATTTCTCATTAACTGTAGCTTCCAGATCAACCACGAGGAAAGCCTCAGTTTTTATATGTCATGGACACAAGGATGCAACAATCATTACCCCAGTATGTGAACCACAGGGAAGTGGCATAGCATCGATTGCTGGCACCTGGGTACACGCACGCCAGGCAGGGGGCAGCCCAGCCCTCACTACTGAGGCCACCAGAATGAGCCCACCCCCATGCTGAGCCGCACTGAGCTGCCTGCTCATCTGTGCAGGGGGGATTCCAGTTGGCTGATGAGGCTCTTGGTGGGGGGAGAGGAGCACTGGGCAGAGCCACACTGGGGGCACCTGCAAAAATTGTGCACCTGAGGCCACAGCCCCCCCCCCCGGCACCCCATACACTATGCCCCCTGCCAAAAGGTCTTGACAAGCCCCATTGGAGAGCATTGTAACCTATCATAAGGACTGCATTCCCAAAGGAAACATAAACCTGGGATAAGTGCCTGGAACCCCTGAATCTCGCACCTCTGGCAGATTGGGGTGGTGTACAACATGTATGTTTAAGGTTGTGTAGTCATTGTAGGAGAGGCTAAGACAGTGCAAGATGGCAGTGAGCAAGAACAGCTTTGTGGATTTTCAATGCATATTATTCACTGAGACCTTCTGTAGGCAATGTAGAAGGCACTGGTGGGGACACTGGTACCCATGGGTTCCAGAAATAAATGATAAAATTATGCATACATTTGACTTCAAATGTGTCAAACCAGCCTTCTCAGCTTCTTTACTCCGAAGTCTTCTTGGGGTGGGGTTTAAGATCACTTTCTTTTCTGAAAACAAGTTTCCCAGATAAAGCTGTATTTTTCTTTACAACTCCTCAGGGATTTTCCTTTAATGAGCCATGGGACTTTGATTCAGTTGTTCTGTTCTCTCCCCTTCCAATTAATGTTGATTAATTATTACACCAGTCTATTAGAAGATTTATCAGGTAAACGGAACTTGTTTTTCATGTGTTTCTAGCTTGGATGAGTAGGTTTTGATTTTCAGCAAGTTTGTCTTTATCTTTGCATCTCTTTTGGTTTGGGTTCAGTAAAATGCAGAACCATTTATCAGATAATAGAGTAGTGAATAATAATTGTTACAGTTCTGGAAGATTCATGTACCTGATTAACACTATTAAGACTTTGCTTTCCACCCATGCTGAAAGCTTCTGCTTAAAACAAACATTCTGATTCAGTATTCACTCATATGTACTTCCAAATAAACAAATGTAGAATATATTTAGGGATGGAGGGGAAGGCAAACCTATCCAATCAGCACTTTACCAAACAATATGCAAAGCAAAACCAAAAAACCATTTTTAAAAATGTTTCTTTATACCCCAACATTTTCCGTGACAGGGACTCAAAGTGGCTTACACATACAATAGGAAGGGTCAGAACATAGAAAGAACAAACATTAAAAGCAATTAAACATTAATAGAATTAAAACTATAGAGATACAATCAGTGCTTTTTTTCTTTAAAAAAAATGTTTGGGGCACTCTCATTTTCCTACTCATATTGAAATACTGACCCTCAATGAGGCCAAACTTAGATTCACTAAATATTTAGGGGTATGTGTACCCCTGCATCCCCACAGAAAAAAGCACTGCATACAATCTATTTAAAATATACAGACAATCACAAAACAACAACATGGCACCAGCCTCCTCATTAAAAGCTGTCAGTTCTCCAAAGCCTGTTGGTATACAATAAAGTTTTCACTTGCAGCCAGAAGGGCAGCAAGGAGGGAGCCAGCCTGCCTTCTTCAGGGAGAAAGTTCCAAAGTCTGGGAGCAGCCACTGAGAAGGCCCTCTTCTGTGTCCCTGCCAAGCATGTCTGTGAGGGTGTCAGGACTGAGAGCATGGCAAAACCCAGGCAGTGGTGCTGCCTCTGAAGACAGTTCAGAAAATTCAGCTGATGCAAAATTTGACAGCCAGGTTGCACACCAGGGCAAGACGAGTTAAGCATATCACACTGATCCTGGTTCAACTGCAATGGCTGACAATTAGTTTCCCAGCCCAATTCAAAGTGCTGGTACTGACTTATAAATCATTACATGGCTCAGTAGCTCGATACCTTAAGGGCCACCTCTCTTCATATGAACTGACCCAGACCCTGTACTTGTCATCCAAAGCCGTTCTCTGTGCCCCCCCTCCCCAAGAGATTCAGAGGGTGACAATGCAATAATGGACCTTTTCTGGGTTGGTTCCCCATTTGTGGAATGCTCTCCCCAAAGAGGCTCACCTGGCGCCATAATTATGGAAATATTCCTCTTTACCCAGGCCTTTGGCCATTAAACAATCTATGGCCTTAAGTGGGGGGACTGTTGTACACCACTGTGGAATCTTCGGATACAGGACTGTATATAAATCAAATAAATTATAAGTAAACATAGTCTTTCAGATAGCTTTGACCTATGGCATATAGGGCTTTGAAGTCATAACCAGAACTTTGAACTGTCTCTGGAAACAGACCAGAAGCCAGTGGAGCTGTTCTAGCGAGGGAGTCATATGTTTCCTATCACCAGCCCTGGTGAGAATTTTGGCTGCAGCTCTTAGAGCCAGTTGAAGTTTCTGAGCACTTTTCAAAGGCAGCCCCACGTACAGTGTGTTACATTGTCACTGTGGCCAAATTTATCTGAACTTTGTGATAAAACACAAGTTGAGTCCACACTGCATCATTCTGCTGGCCTTTGTCCATCACAGCAACCTCAGGAATTGGAGAGCAATGTTAGGTTGGTTTCTTAAGTAGCCCTCACCTGAAAATATGTCACTGGGGATATGCTAAGTAATTTAGCTTCCAGCCTGCACTTTCTGACCCTTTCCCCTCAAATAATTGTGGCAACTACTCAGAATGAAAGCACTGGATCCCAATGAACATCTGATTAGCCAAATGCAAAACAACCAAGTAGGCAAAAAGGAAAAACAAGCCAATTGTGGGGCATCTAAAAATATATAGATTCACCCCAGCCCTCTGAAGGAGTGAGCAACAAATCTCACACTATGAAAGGAAAGAAGGTCTGGCTGAGGACTGTGCATGCAATTATATACCCAGCGCCAAAGAAGGTTAGAAGGTACAGTGGTGTGAGGAAAAGGAGACCTCTCAAGGGGGTGGGGGTGTTTAGGGTGACATTAATATTTGTTATCCTCTTGCTAGGTTTGGAGGCCCTGAAGCAGAGCAAGTCTCCTGTTCCTTCCCAGACTAGAAGTGTGTTGGTGACCCCGATTGTGGGTGACGATATAACACATGTGTGAGTGTGCGAAAGATTTAAAAACAAAAACAAAATTAAAAAAAAAACAAGAATGCACTTTTATCACATACACATTTATTTATCTCTAGCTCTTTCTTTAAGAAGTTCAAGGTGACAGCCATGTTTCTTCCTCTGCTGCCACCACTCCACCCCCATCTTAGCCTAACAGCAGTCCTGCGAGGTAGGTCAAGCTGAGAACGACAGTGACCGTCTAAAGGTCACTTGTAAACAGCAGCAGAGTCTTGTGGCATCTTAAGATGTTTTAAATATGCTTTGTTTGTTTGTTTGTTTGTTTGTCTGTCTGTCTGTGTGAGTTCCTTTGGAAGAAGGGTGGGCATAAATTTGATAAACATGTAAAATAAATCAGTCACACAACCATACACACACTCGCACACTCACAGGGAAAATGTCACTCTCCACCCCTGCATGGGGTAGGGCAATTATGCCCCTGTGCAAAGACAGAACAGCAGCCCTGTCTTTAATGAACAAAATAACATATATCAAAGTCATGAATTTAAAAGGCTCAGCTCTGATGTCTGTACTGTCAAATAACTTCTTTTAATACTGTATTTTCATTAAGGCAAACTTTTGGCATCACATTGTTTAGAGGAAGCATGAGAAAAGGCTTCCATGCTTTCTTTGAAGGCAAGAATCCTGTGTGTGTTGAGATCATCTCTGTATAATGTGGAAGAAAAATCCAAGGCTGTGAAATTAATGAAAGAAATCAGTAAGAAATCAATGACAAGTCAATGACAACCAAATGCAGCACTTTAAATGTGACCGATGCTTAGAGCAGTCTCAGAAAGCCTCAGTCTGAGAATTAATCTGAACTTTCTGAACTCTACACTTTCATTCCTGCTCTTTTTTTTCATATATATCTTATGCCTGTCAGGAAAGTTTTTTTGCTCTTCCAACAGCTTTAAAGGCTATCTTAAAGACAAGAATAAACTAGGTTTCTTTATAAAAAAAGAAAAAGAAGAAGCCAGAATCGTTTTTTTGCATAGAAGACTTTAGAGTGCCATCTGGAGTTCTAGAATGATTAAACAGTTTCCTCCCCCTTTTGCTTTCAAAGCAAAAGCTTATATATATAATTTTGCCAGTTGTTCACTGATGCCTTTTGCTATGAAAAATGCTTCCAATTTTGATATAGGTGTGGACATTTTTAGGGCACATAGGCTGAGTTGGACAGAAACCTGATCTTTACTTCCATGTTAGTTTTTTGGGGTTTTTTGTGTGGTAAGAATTTTTAATGAATATTGAAGAACTGCATAGTAAATCAATGCCATTCTTCAGAAATCAGGGTGGGTTGTGTGCATTGCATTGAAAATACTTGCCTTACTGATGCGGCCAACTGTAATTCAGGAGATGAGTCATACCTAATCAGTGGCGAAGCTGCATGCTCCACTACCAGGGGCAGAGAGCAGGCGGGGGCTAGGCTGGCGCCCCCAGGGGCATGACACATGCCCGGGGTGTGTGGGGTGCATCCCGGGGGCATGGCCCACTGCCCGCAGGGGCGTGGCATGCATTCTGGGGGCATGACATGCCGCCTGTGGGGGCGTGGTGCCCAGTACGTGGGGTGTGTGTGCATGGCGCGTGTTCGGGAGGGTTGCTGTGATGGCACCCTACCAGAATAGTGGTGCTGGGGGCGAACCGCTCCCTCTGCACTCCTGTTCCTCCGCCAGATCAGGTCCAACCTCTGCAACAGCTCCAGCCTGGTGCAATGTGTGGATCTGGATTCAGCTCAATGCCAACTATGAGCTGTGAGAGTGGGTTGGGAGTGGAGCCTGAACCTGATCAACCCTGTTCCTTAGAGAAGCCTGTTCAATTGGGAAAAGATAGAAGGCTGAATTGATGGAAGACTTTATGAGTCAGCAGAAGCCCACAAAAGAATGCCTGCACCCAATCCACTCCCCACCACCACCACATCTGGTGTAATGGGGTAGTGGTAGATTGCAATCTAATTTGGGTCCTTTAATTCCAAATTAAATACTCTGATAACTTTTTTTGGAAACAACCATTATGGTCTATTCTCAATCGACCATCCTGTACATTTAGCTGAAGGGTGGGATCTTAGCATCATCCATTCATGCAACCCTCCCCAATCAGGTGCCATCCAGATGTTTTGAACTATAATTTCTGTCATGCCCAGCCATTGACCATGTTGGTAGGGGTGATGAGAGTCATAATTCAAGGCATCTGGAGGGTGCTAGCTTGGGAAAGGCAGCCTTTATGAATCAAGCTTAATGGCAAGAAGAGCTTGTAAAAGTTAAATTAGTAGAGTGGGTTGAAGTTGGAACATGGTAACTACATTGAAATCTTACCTCTGTCATAAATTCATTGGGGTGGATACAAGAAAACACACAACTAATTTGTTGTTTCTTCCATATAGCTAGCTGTAACTATCTATTTATACCACCCTTTATGTGGCGTACAATGATGATAACAATAAAATACAATAATAATCCATTATAAAACAATCCAAGAAGGTGGGTTCTGCTGTAGAGGGAAGTGAGGGACAGCTGGGGCTTGTCAACCTGCAAATGTAGCCCATCTAGGAGGAGGAACACTCTGATCCTAAACTTCCACCACCTTGTGGATATCTACGGGAGCAGTAGAGGATGGTCCATCAGGGCAAATGGAGCAGTTCCCCACCAACCTCAGTCTTCAGTAATTTTCTACCTGCTTTCTTCCTTTGCGTAGGGAGGCCCCGGACCCCCTAGCTTCCTCTGAAATAAATACACAAACACAAGTATATTGGGTTAATGGGATAAATGAGGCCACAACTTTATTGGTTACAGATGTGAGCAGTTTGGCTTAGGCAGTTGGATGAAACAAGACTATATCCTGACTCCTGCCCGTCTACAGGGAGTCTCATAAGGGTCAACCACCGGAAGGGGGAGCCCTATGATGTACATCAATTGAGCACCCCCAGGGTCACCGTTGGGGTCGCGGCATGGCCTTAGCCCATGCCCAGGCTTCGGTCAGGAACCACACCCCGGATCCATTTAATGGGATACCCTTAACAACGAGGGGCAGGTGGAGGCAACAGCCTCCCCTCCCATAAACAAGGCTTACCCAATACTTCACTTTACAAAGTTGTGACGATTGCTACTAGGAAGGCAAAAACTAAATGGCTAGTGACAATTTTGCCAAGTGGAAAAAATCCTACCTGGCCCCGACAACCAGGCGACCGACATAAGTCATAGCAAGGCCGTAGTCAAACTACACAAGAAAAGAGGGTGTGTGGGCTGGGAGATCCTGAAATGGAGGCAAAGGAAGCTGCCTCCCCAGCCATGCCACGATTTAACTGTCGTAGCCACACCACCAGGCAAACCCTATTGACTGGTCAGGGGTGTGACGCAGCTGGGGATCCTGCAGATGTGGGCTGCGTTCCTTCGCCCACTACCAGGTCACTGCGAGGACCCGAAATCCTGCCTGCAAAGCAGCCCCCACAAAAGGGGGAGCTTACTACTCACAGCCAGTGCAGGAGATGCTGCTGCTGGTCAGTTTGCTTCTCCACCAGACACTACTGCTAGGGAGGGTGCTCTGAAATTAGGGTACTACCACCAAAGAAAAGGCTTAATGCACTTCATGCATGGAGTTTTGACTAAGGTACACACATCCAATGCCCTAATGAAATGCAGTCTTGTATGTTATTTTCACTACTGTATTCATTCTTTCCTCTAATACATGCATTTTTGTACATATTTATTGGTTAGGGAACTGCATCGGGGGGGGGGAAACATAATATAAAAGTTCAAGAAGTGCAAATGTCTCACTGAAATGCAAACAAAATTGAATTTCCCCCTATTCTTTGTTCAGTCCATTCCTAACCATGTTTCTATAGAAATATGTCCTGCTGAATTAAATAGGACCTTCTAGGAACTGTGCTTAGTATTGTAACATCAGTATACCCAATATGTTTCTAGTAAGACTATTTGATTTTTACAGCATTTTGAAGTTTTGGCAAAGGGACAGAGTGGTGGAAGAAACAGAGGTCTTGATTACAAGCTGTCCAAAGAACAAAGGCAATTCTCTGTTCATATTCATCACTTTGCACCAGATTCAATATAATTTTAACACATCTGATGTTCATCAGGGAACAGCTAGTTCAAGGTTACAGACTTTTCCAACTGTGATCACAAGAATTTAGCTTTCATGCTTCTGTCCATGATTGCTTGACAGGCAGAGTGGAATGAACTTCTGGCTGAGACTGCAGAGAAGGTACTTAATGCTACAGAGTCACTAAATTTGGCCTGATTATCTCTGCTGTATGGAAGGGGAGGGAAAACCTGTTTTGAATCACAGGAGAAAATTCTGGCAGGGCCTTTTTTTGAACTAGAGACATCTGAAAGATTTTAGATGGATGCTCAGTCCAGATTGGCAAATGATATCCACACCCGTAGTCCAAAATTAAATGTTCTTGTTGCAACTCAGGAGTTTCACTATAAAAAATGTATTTTGTGCTCCACTGATCCATCTCCTGTTCATCTCACTGTGATTGATTTAATCATGGACAGTTGTTATGGAAGAACAAAATAATGCCCATGCTATGGGGAACCTCGGAGTACATATAGAATGCTTTTCCTTAGAAGAGAACAGTGAGGCTTCATGGTGGGGTGCTGTAGCTCAGTCATAGAGCATCTACTTTGCATGTGGAAGGTTCCAAATTCAATCTACAGAAGCTCCAAGCAGGGCTGGAAATGTTCCCTGCCTGATTCTCTGCAGAATCACTGCCTGTTAGCTTAGACCAGGGGTCTGCAACCTTTAAGACAAAAAGAGCCACTTGGACCCGTTTCCGAAGGGAAAAAAAAAACTGGGAGCCGCAAAACCATTGCGACATTTAAAACAAATATAACACTGCATATATATGTATATGTATATATGTATTTCAACTAACAATCCAGTCTTGGCTCCATGCACTGCCTGTTAATGCTTTGAATAAATTCACACTGCAGCATAAACTTAACATTCTATTTACGGGGGACATTATCTTCAGACCAACTAACTGAGTTTCATGATACTTTACTGCCCATACTTAAAAAAAAGAAATTCCTCAGGATCTTTTCCAGCACACCTAGTTTGAAAGCTCTTTCTGAATGCTGTGTCAACCAAGAGGATTGGCAATACTGAAACCCAGGCAGCACTGAGACTGGTATGCATAACCATGTGCAAATAAGGCCGTTCAACACCTTTTTGAAAGCCCTAGCAAACAACACAAACAACACTAGCAAACAACACAGTCCCTCCCAAATGCAGTATACCCCAATGCAGATGCTGCTTGAGTCACACAGAGGCTCCCCCAAGCAACCAACAAATGAAATAACAATAACAATATTAATGTTACCAATAATAGTAATACAAGTAAGAGGTCTCAACGAACCTTTTGCTTTTGGAGACTCCCCTGTGTTAGGCAACTAATAAATAGCATTAAGAACGGTGATAATATAAGGAAGAGGACCAGCAAAATTTTTGCTTGATGGCAAATTGCCCAGAGACTCCCACCCCAACCCCCATGTTAGGCAACTACTAAGTTAAATAACTAAGCAGGGCCCGGTATGGTTTCAAACTGGATGGGAGAGCACGTGTTGAGATACTTGTATTGCCGGGGGTTGGTAGAGGACCCTCGGGTGTCCCTTCCAACTCCACAGTTCTATGATTCTAACAATATAAGCAAAAGGGTGAGTGAGTTTTTCACTCAAGGCCAGTGCATGCCCCCTTAAAAACAACAACAACAACACACCATCGAATCCCACTATGGCGCTTAATTGAGCAATTTCGTTGTTTCACGCAAGGGGACAATGACAATGAAGATTTATTCTATTCAATAGTAACAACACACGCCTTTAGTCCTTTACAGTTTGCATTATCGGTTATGCTGCAGTCCTGTCTAGGCTCGTTTTACCAGGACCTAAATCCCGATGGACCTCAGCGAGGATTTGCCAAGTGCGCTGGTTAAAGTCTTTGAAAGGTTGCAAACTTACCCGGAAGTAAGTCCCATGGAGCGCAATGGAACTTACTTCTGAGTAGACAAACACGGGGCTGCGCTGTGAAGGTGCCACTTCAAGATGCAACACCCTCGGAAGTGAAAAATGCTAGGCGCGTCTACTCAGGAGTAAGAGCCGCTGAGTTAAATGGAACTGACTCCCAAATTCAGAGGAGCGCAGGCTTGCTTTTTGTTTCATCGCTACATCTTAAGGTTTATTTGGGGCCTCCTCCACGTGCACTTCTCCCCAATGATTATGAAATAAACGAGGTTGAGGGGGGGGACGTCTGTGGCCCTTAATCCCAAAGAGCTCACCAAGGACAACGACCCCTTAGCCTCCCAACACACACACACACGTACACCTCTCCTCCAGACCATTTGCTGGCTTTACTCTGATTTCCACTTCATCCCCCCCCCACACACACATCCTTAGATGGGCTTGTTTCCTCCCCAGCAACCTAGCCAGCATTTGCAAAATCAGGGGTTGCGAGCAGTGGAACTGGGGGGAGTGAGGTTGATATCCATCGGTCCTTTTCTGATTTTTTTCTACAATAGTTACACATCTCCAAGAGGTTAATCTTGGGGGTGGGGAGGGCACGTCCAGGATGCCTCCAGGCAGGCCCCGCTTCCTCTACAATTTTTTAAAAGAGGGCTTGTTCCTCCTCGCCCTCGCCCGCCGCCCCTGGCCCAGCCATCATCGCCTTGAGCCAACAGCAGCTCCACGCCAGCAGCAGCAGCTCCACGCCAGCAGCAGCAGCAGCTCCACCACGCCAGCAGCAGCCACACCTCCAGGCCAGGTGCCCAGGAGGGAAACTGCTGCTGTCTGCTGCTGCGCCTGCGCTGGCATAAACGAGGCACAGCGCATGAGCAGAGCAGCAGCGCCTGCCTCAGCCTTGGGGGCAGGCCGCTGGCCAGCTGGAGGGTGGCCCGCCGCCGGTGCCGCCCCCCAACTTCCCCCGCCCTGGAAAAGAAGTGGACGGCACGGGCGCAGCCGGCGGAGCCGCGGCAAAGGTGTGAAAGAGCCACATGCGGCTCCGGAGCCGCAGGTTGCAGACCCCCGGCTTAGACAATACTAGGCTTGATGGACCAATGGTCTGAAATAAATTAAGGCAGCTTCCTATGTAAGCTAGATGGGTGCATGCTTTGAACTTAGTTCATCATCTGAATGGGCTGTAAATATTTTAAAATTTTGTTGTGGGAATAAGTAACACTTCTGCCTTTCATTCTCCCTTACCTTTTTTTAAATAGGATACTGCACTTAGATGCAATTTGCATGTCTACTTTATACTTTTTTTGAACTGGACCTGGAAGAGACAATTCTATGACAATGACCTCTAAATGGAATTTCACTTCAGGGAAGGAAGGAAGGTGTGCAGAATGCCACTGCATCATATGAGCCAAGCAGGACTGACCAATCATAATGTCAGTTAATCATGATCACATCAACTGAGACACCTAAACTGAGACACCTAAATCCTTCCTTATTAATATCTAACCCTTTTGAAGGACTGCCAACCTTATACAGGAACTTCTTATATATTTGTAAGCTCCATTGAGGACACAAAATTCCTGAAAATGCAAGCATTTCCTAATCACTTTCATGTTGATTATAATTCTGAGCGTACATTCCAGGTGGCCCACATATCAGAAATATAATTTATATTTTAACATTTGCACATATCAAGGATTTCTCCAAAACTAGGTTGATACAAAGACACCCCTGGACACACACATCGTATGCGTCAAAGTGGCATTATCAGTATCACATTGACAGCATCTATCTGAACTAGCCAATTCCTTCCTATAAAGACACTGCAGAGTCCAATATACCCGGTACATCAATTTCCAGTTCAATAAATTTCTATTTTAAGTGTAAAGAAACACTCCCCATAGATGCTAACAACAAATAAGTAGATAAAAATTCAAAGGAACATCCACCAGCTGTTTATTAAAGAAAAACATTACTAAAGAAGAGTAACCAAGAAAAAGCCTCAAATATCATAAAAAAGAAATGCTGAAGTTTTCATACGTTTTTTTCTGATAAAAAAGAAGGAAGGAAAGAAAACCCCTTCATTTCCTCCCCTTCCCCCTCAGACTAAAGACCCTTTTATGACAGGCCAATAACCTTTGAAAACCCAGCAGCTTTCTTTCTGGAAAGTACTTCAAATCTTCCTCATCCCTGTTCTTAGACCCGTTTTCACAGCAGCCCTGCTGAAAGACTGATTTCAAAGCAGTATGAAAGTCCAGGTGTGCAAGGACAAAGAAGCAAGGGGAAGTCTCGCCGATGGTTTTATTTAGTGCTTATTAGAAGCTTTCCACGTTAGTCCTTAGGGCCTCTTGGAGAGGGGCACAGAGGACTGGAGTATTCTTTTTCTCTGTTTCGTGAAAATGCAGCTTTAAAAATAAAATAAAAACCCATTTCTCCTGTGCTTGGCAAAAAGAGGCCACGCTATTTCTTTCTTCACTTCTCTTCTCTTCTTTCAAAAACCAAAAACACAGCTACAGAAATCAGTCTGGGAGGAAACAATGGATCTCATTCCACCTTAGGGTTTTATGTAGTGTAATAGAAGTATCCTTGCCTGTGGGTTACAGGCTCGTTCCACACAATCCCACTCTGAATTAGGTTAGGGGTGGGTCTTGTGCTGTAAAAACAAGTCAGGAGAGGTACAAATGGAATGAGTTTACACCCACACCCACACCCACACACACACAGAAGGGCTGGCTCAAGACATTTTGCTGCCTGAGGCAATGCAGAAGCCAGCTGGACTGGCAGATAAATCCCACTTCCACAGCACCCAAGGACAGCAGACTATATCATTGGGGGTACAGGTCAGGACTTATGGTACTCACAGCTCTGTTCACTCCCCCCCCCCCCACCAGCGTCTCAGCATACACTGCTTGAGCCAGCTGCCTCACTCTGCCTCATTGTAGCTCCCCACATCCGCACACACCATGCATACCCTCCAACATTTCTCCAGTCAAAATAGGGATGCCCTATTCCATAATAATAATTTTAATATTTATACCCCACCTATCTGACTGGCTTGCCCCAGCCACTCTGGGCAGCTTTCAACATATATAAAAGCATAATAAAACATTACACATTTTTTAAAAAAATGCTATACAGAGCTGCCTTCAGATGTCTTCTAAAGGTTGTATAGTTACTTATCTCCTTGGCTTGAGGGTCACATAACTCCATACCCACCGCCATTTCTCTGATGAAAATAGGGACGTCCTAAGGAAAAGCAGGACATTCTGGGATCAAATAAAAAACCTGGACTTTCTGTAAATCTGGGACTGTCCCAGGAAAATAGGGACACTTGGAGGCTCTGAGCATGTGACACCCTCCATGTTTTTGGCTGGGGCTGCTGGGATTTGTAGTCCGACAGCACCTATCCCTGACTTAAGGAACAGCAAATAACAATGGTGAATGATAACGCATCACACATGGTCTGAGGTCACTTTCAGGGCTGATTTCATTTTGCGTTTCACATATATTTCACATATTTTATTATCAGTTTTCCTCTAAGACCCTAAAGGGGCATTGAATGTAAAGTACATAAAAGTACACAATGTAGGGTACGTAAAAGGTATGTAAGCTATATGCTGAATTGCACCTGAGAGAGATGGCATGCCATTAAGATACATGACTCCTGGGAGGATTTGCTGCACTGATTTCAATTATACACAGGGAAAAGGAAGGCATTTTCTGCCATTCTTTTTGAGGGACCTCCTGGGGCCGACATTGCAAATGGTGAGTGAAGCCATAGACAAAATTAGGCTGTACTATGAATGTGATCCTTACCTTTGTATACAAGACAAAAGACTAGTGGAAACAAAAGTCGGAGGTTTCTGCACACACAAATGTCCTTTATCCTGGAAACGAGAGGCATTATCATGGTTTCTTGTGAACCACCCTGAGACCTTTTGATGAATGGTGGCATATAAACAAACAAGCAAACAAACAAACAAACAAATAATAGTACAAGGACAAATTCTAGCCAGGCAAAAGCAACTGAGGAGGACATCGAAGAAAGCCTGTGTTGTGGCTTGGGTTGTGGCATTTTTTTGAGGGCTGGATAAAGAGTGCTGGGGAGCCAGATTTGGCCCTTGGACGTGAAGTTCCTCATTCCTGATGTACCCAGTGGCAGAAGCCCCATCTATGTGCACTAATGAGCAGCTAAAATTTATTTAAAAAAAAACAAAAAACAAAACAGGAAGACAGGCAGGCAGCCCTTATGCCACCTCATATGTGAATCCATGAGAGTGGGAATCCAGCAATGCATGGATTCTGGAGCTCAGCCCTGAACAATTCTTACATTGGTGTGGTGAGATCAGGTGAGGCACTTTGAAATCAAGGCTCACCAGATCCCTCTCCCTTCCTAGATAGGATGACACTGTGATCTTACTCTTTTTGCAGCATTTAGCACTAAACTACTTCTGGCGTATGTGGAAAACTGTCTAGTTCTTAACTCCAGGAGTAAAAGTAAGCTGGCCTACAATCATTTGCAAATGACCTGCTGGGGATGAGGAATGATGACACTGAAGTATTATAGCTCTTTTTTTTTTCCTTTTCAGATCGAGGGCAAAGAAGATATTTTCTTATTGTCAGCCAGTGTCTCATTATAGCAAATGGGCCTGCCATCTTTACTCAGCTGAAAATGCCTCTTTCTTTTTTACTCCTACTGAATGATTAACTAATACCTCTGGATAGAACAATGCCGAAATTAGAGTTTTGACGGGCAGCTAATATGTGTAGTTACAACAAATGCTTTTCTTTTCTTTCTTTCTTTTTTAAAAAGAGGATTTTCCCACCCTCCTCTCTGCCTGCAACCTAAATTCTAGACTGTTGGTTTAATTAGCAACATAACTTCTACCTAAAAAATAGAGATGCTTCTCATATCTGTAAATTGCTCACTGCTGGAGTGTTTTCTTCTCAGATCTCTGAGATAAATAAACAGTTTAATTGTCTGAGGTCCTGAAATGTGTGTGCATGTGTGTGTGTGCGTGCGCGTGCCCACTGGCTGTGACTCAGCTGAAAGTCCCCTCTCCCAACATGCTCTGAGGTTTCTAGCACAATTAGAAAGAGAGGGCCATATGTCAGTGGTAGAGCCTCTACTCTGGGCCCAGGGGTAATTCCTACCATCTTTAGAGAGGGCTGGGAGAGACTCCTGTCTGAAATCCTAGATTGCTGCTGACAAACCACTAGTCTTCAACTGGTGGGGCAGGACCCACTGTCATGAACTGGCAGGATTTCAGGGAGGAAGAAGAGGATCCTGGTGAGGGGTGCAGCTGGGAGTGGGTCACACCGGAGCAAGCTGGGGATGGGGAAGGAGAGATTGTTGTAGACAATACTCACGGGGTGCCCTCACCAGTGCCAGAGCGGCCCATGTCCCCATGAACATGGTAGGTCCTAAGACACAGGGAACAGTGGGCGGGGCACTCTAGGAAGCAGAGGCAGGACAGGGCCTGCAGCCTAGTTCACTAGCTGGCCAGGTTGAGAAGGAGGCATGTGATTCCTCTGCTGGGGCAAGCTGAGAGCAGGTGAAGGTCACATGCATCAACAAGCCTAGATGCTGCAGTCAGCAGACACAGTATAAGAAGGCAACAGAGCTAAGGTGCTGTGTCTGCTCCTTGGACCTTCATGGGTTTCTACTTTGAGATTGACTGCTGAACTACTATCTTTGGCTTACTTGGACTGATCCCGGACTTGGCTTGCATGGATTGACTTCAGGACTTGGAACTTCATCATACAGATTAGCTTTGGAACTTGGAACTTCATTTTGTGGATTGACTTCTGGACTTGGAGCATTGTTTGCCAGGTATGCCCTGGGATCAGGACATTCACTAAAGGGTTGCAACCTGATCCAAGAGTCACAACAGGAGCGGTGCCACCATGCAAATATGTGGAAAAATATTAAGAAACGTGTCCCTGAATGCATGTTTGGGTTAAAAGTGGCCCCTGTACCTGCTGTAGACAATAGAGTTAGATGGACCAATGGTCTGATCTGGTACAAGGCAGCTTTCTATGTCCCTATGCCTCTGGTTGCCTCATGTATTGGACATCTCCCTCCACATCCACCCACCCACATACTGATTACACATTCAGCTAGCATGAAAATAGTCCTAAACACACAAGGAGGAAGAAGAAGAAGAAGAGTTTGGATTTGATATCCCGCTTTTCACTACCCGAAGGTATCTCAAAGTGGCTAACATTCTCCTTTCCCTTCCTCCCCAACAACAAACACTCTGTGAGGTGAGTGGGGCTGAGAGACTTCAAAGAAGTGTGACTAGCCCAAGGTCACCCAGCAGCTGCATGTGGAGGAGCGGAGACACGAACCCGGTTCCCCAGATTACGAGTTTACCACTCTTAACCACTACACCACAGGAGTCTTAATGCAAGGACAGGAATCCTGTTTGATTGAGAATCCTCTGTTGTGTGGAGGTGTCTCTTTCTTGGTCAGAAGGCTGCTTCACATGCAGGGTTAATACATGCTTTATGGCAGGGTGGTGCGGCTTTTCATACATTCCTATGAGTGGCGTTCAAATGAACACTTGGCATCAGTGGTGCTGCTAGGGCATGGCTTTGGGGCAGAAGTCCAGAGCCCCACATAGGAAGAGTCTGCTAGATTGGGCCAATGACTTATCATGTTCAGCATCCTGTTCTCACAGTGAACAATGAGATGCCTGTGGGAAACCTGCAAGCAGAACATGAGCAAAACAGCACAAACTTGTAGTTTCCGGCAACTGGTATTCAGAAGCATATTGCTTCTGACAGTTGAGGTGGAACACAGCCATTATGGCTAGTTGCTATTGGTAACCTTATGCTGCATAAATTGTTCATTCCTCTTTTAAGGCCATCCAGTTTGGTGGCCATCCAGTGGGAGCTGGTTATACTGCGTGAAGAAGTATGCCCTTTGATCTGCCGGGTATCTTCCAACATTCAGTTACATTGGATGACAATAAGTGTTATGAGAGAAACTTATTCTCTATCCACTTTTTCCAATTCATGCACATTTTAGAAACTTCTTCAATTCCCCCATACTCACTTTAAAACAAACAAACAAACAAAAACAAACAAACAAAAACAAAGAAGTCCCAATCTTTCCTCACAGGGAAATCACTGCATCCCCTTCATCATCTTGGTTGTCCTTTGCTGAACCTTTCCCAACTCTACAATATCTTTTTTGAGGTCTGTCTGTTGAGATTGGCTGGAGATCTGCTCATCACAGTGCTCCATGATATTTCCTTGATGGCTGCAAGAAATGGTGTGATCTCACCAGTTTTGTAAGACGTTTTGCCTATGTGTGTTATGCAAATGCCATTTCTAGACATCAAAACATTCCTTTTTACTCCAGCTTTCTCAGATCCATGACCCAGTTTCTATGCCTGTTGGATTTTTGATGATTTTAGTCCTTGATTTTACTGTTTGATTTTAGTCCTTTATTTTGATATTATTAAGTACACCACTTATATAAATTGACAAAATAAATGCAGATTAGCATATTATTTATTTATTTATTATTTTATTTATACCCTGCCCATCTGGCTGGGTTTCTCCAGTCACTCTGTGCACCGTACAACATATCTAAAAACATAATAAAAGCATCAATCCTTTAAAACTTCCCTAAACAGGGCTGCTTTTAGATGTCTTCTAAAAGTCAGTTAGTTGCTTATTCCCTTGACATCTGAAGGTAGGGTGTTCCACAAGGAGGGTGCCACTACCTAGAAGGCCCTCTGCCTAGTTCCCTGTAACCTCACTTCTCGCAGTGAGGGAATCAGCAAAAGACCCTCAGAGAAGGACCTCAGTGTCCAGGCTAAGTGATGAGGGTGTAGATGCTCCTTCAGGTATACTGGGCTGAGGCTGTTTAGGGCTTTAAAGGTCAGCACCAACACTTTGAATTGTGCCCGGAAACATACTGGGAACCAGTGAATATCCTTTAGGACCTGTGTTATACGGTCCTCATGGCCACTTCCAGTCACCAGTCTAGTTGCCACATTCTGGATTAGTTGTAGTTTCTGAGTCACCTTCAGAAGTAGCCCCAGGTAGAGCGCATTGCAATAGTCCAAGTGGGAGATAATCAGGGCATGCAGCACTCTGGCGAGACAGTCTGTGGGCAGGTAGGGTCTCAGCCTGCATACCAGATGGAGCTGGTAAACAGCTGCCCTGGACACAGAATTCAACTGTACCTCTATGGACAGCTGTGAGTCCAAAATTACTCCCAGGCTGTGCACCTGGTCTTTCAGGGGGCATGGTTACCACCCGTTCAGGACCAGGGAGTCTCCCACACCTGCCCACCAGACAGTCAATAGCCCTGGTTAACTCCGCATTCTAGTGGGCCACCAGGGAATCAGCTGGGAGGCTACAAACATGGGATAAAACATCCCCTACCCCTCTCTGGAAACAATTTGGATAAATTAAGGGGTGGGGCGGACCATCCAAATTGGTCCCACCTCCCTGCAGAAAGGAAGGGTTGCAGAGATGGCACTTCTTTTGTTTCACTTTTACTTAATGTCAGATCACTCACGTCCATAAAAGTGAACACCAGACCTAAGCCATGTCCATGGCTATGGGTTGGGCCAAACTTATTCTGGGACAGCCCCATGGAGACCATTTTTTCCATGAAGTCAGAAATGGCCCTTTGTAAGGTTGTGTTGGCATGGATGTTAAAAGCGCCTAGGACAACCAAACTAGGTGTCTCCAGGAGAACATCCACCACAACCTGAAGCAGCTCGGGCAGGGAATCCTGTACTGCTCCTATTGCCCAAGTTCCAGAACATGCACTCAGAAAACTGGGTGTCCCTAATAGGAAGCCTGGTGCAAGCTACTGACTTCCTAAAAATCACTGCAAACCCCTCCCCCTGCCCACATGACCTGGATTGCTGTGCATGAGAGAAACTTGGTGGACAAGCAGTGGCAAGGACAGGCCCATCTGCCTCTTCCAACCAAGTCCCTGTTACATATTCCAGATCAATTCCTCCATCCACAATCAAATCGTGGATGGCAGTGGTCTTGTGAATCATTGACTTGGCACTGCACAGCAGCACCTTAAGATCATGTGGGACACACTTGTTGATTCCAGTATCCTTCCAGTCAGGACCAGACCTGGAGGCAGTGATAGTCATCAACAATGACTAAACCTGCCTCCTCGGTGACATAGCATAACTCCTCCCTCCACTTGCCCATGATTACTAAGATTAGATGTCTGAATGCAACCCCCCCCCCCCGGAACCTGCCACAGCCATCCTATTGGCTAAGGCCCACTCCCAGGGCAACCCTGAACTTATACCTTAAAAATAAACTGTAAACTAATAGAAAATAAAACACAATACTGTATATAATTATAACCAGATTAAAATAATCCCCACTCCATCTAAGTATTAAAAACAACCCCATTTAGAATTATGGATGCCTATCCTGACTGGCTTATTTACCACTATAAACAACTGGGGCCAAATGCCCTCTGGATGGAAAGTGAGTATTATTTTCCTGCTTTATAAGAAAAGGGATAGGGCGGATTCACAAATCTATTGACCAGTTAGTTTGTTAGACATATCCTCGAAGCTATACACACTGTATCACCTTCAAAAATTATCCAACTGGTTGCAAAATAACATTCATGAAGACCAAGTGGAGTTCAGTGGAGGGCACCATTGATCAATTTTTTACTTTGAACTATATTATAACAAAATATACTAAGAACATTAAGAATAATCTTTATGTAGCTGCATTCGACTCTATTAATCGAAACAGAGTGTGGGAGAAATTTCAGATTGCTAACATTGACTACAGACTTTTGCTATTGATCCAAGAACTATATAGCAATACAGACATGCAGGTCAGAGTAGGTTTAGATGGTGGTATGACTGATGCTTTTAAAATGTCACGAGGAGTGATCAAGGTTGCATTCGGGCTCCCACTTCTTTATCTTTTAGGTTAATGATTTGGTGCCATATTTAGCCAATGCAAACTCCCCCTCTCCAGTAATTAAGAACAGAAAGATCTCAATATTGATGTATACGGATGATTTTATACTCCTCTCTCTTTCCCAACTGGGTCTGTGTTCAACACATGCTGTAAACCGGAAAGCCTATCTATAAATTACTCTAAGAACAAGATTGTGATTTTTGGCATACATGGTAATAGGTACAGATGGTGCTTGGATTAGCAGGCTACAGAACAAACTCACTCATTTAGATACCTGGGTATACTCTTTAGAAAAACACTATCTTGGAAGTGTCATATAGAAGCAGTGAAAGTCAGTGAAAGTCAAAGCACAGAAAACAATAAGGGCATTGAGGACGTTCTAAACCTGCCCTAAATATATCTGCTAGCAAAGTGGTTACTCAAATGATCTATGGTGCTGAAAACTGAGGCTCTGATTTGAACTCCATTAAAGCTTTGGAAACTGCACAGAATATTTCCTCCTCTGAAACTATACTCTCTACCATCAGATTTCAGCAGCTCTTCTTCATACATAATCCAGGTGGCCAACAATTAAGGCAGTAGTGGACTGAGCTCAGATAAAGCATATTTTTAAAAGTGCTTCTATGCCTGTTGAACATTTTCCTGCACTGTGTTGTGCAGTGATAACCAACTCTGGCATGTAGTTTGTCAAGAAGTTTTAGACTATTATTTTCCAGAACTGGGCTCCACTTTGACCTTGAATAACTGTCCACTAAGGGACTGACTCTTCTGGACTGAATCCAGAAGAGACCTACAACTAATTAGAAACACCAAACTCTTGGTATCCACTTTTGGGAAACAAAGTGAGGTTTGGCCGAAGGGGTCAGCCTCCTTCCCCTGGTTCTCGTCCCACCCCCTGCTGGCCGTCCATTGTCCCCCCAGGCTGGGGACAGGACGATAGCCACCCTAACCCAGGTGGGAGGCACCAGACCAGGTAAGCCCGCCCGGTGTAACAAACCCTGCTTACCTGTTGGGAAGGGAAGGCGGAAATTATCTGACCAAACTCTCACCAGTTTCCTTAAGAAAGGCCTTTATTGAGCTGTGTTTCCAAATGATGCCCAGTGTAGTCTTAGATGGTCCCTACAACAATGTCCCATATACAGACTTCTTATTTGTAGTCAACTTCAGGTGGAATACATCACTCAGTATCTGAACTTAAGATGTGAAAAAATGAGAAACACAGAGAAACATCTAACTCAACAGATTTGGCCATCCACAGTCCAGAGCCTTACCTAACTTTGCCACCATCCCTCATGTATAGTTGCTAAGTCTAGCCACTAAATCCTAGCTCAAAGAAATCTCTTCAAAAGAAAACTTGGCCAGGTTTTCTTTTTTTATGAGATTTTTTATTATTTTTCCATTAAAACAAAGAAAAGGATAACATAGCATAAACACCAACATAAACACTATAAAAACACAATACATAAACACAATAAAAACAATAACAATATAAGCAAACATAAAATAGACACATATACAAACCTTAACCAACACTTATCTTTGTAATTTTCTTATTACAGTCTTCTCTATTCGGGGGACTTCCCCCGTTCCCTCCACTGTCTTCAAAATCATATATATGTTCTAGGTAGCTTTATATCTTATTCCATTAACCTTTACCATATTTTTGATACACTTAGCTTTACTTAATCGAATACCTAATCAAATATAAACCATATCTTAAACACCAAATCTTAAAATGCTATTTTAACAATTAAATCATTCACACAAAAAAGTTTCTTCGAAACAATTTTATCTAACATAAACCTAGTAAAGCCGATCTTCTGCTTAATTCTGCTCAAATATTCAATTTTACTGATTTAACTAGATAGTCTTTAAATTTTTTCCAATCCTGTGACACCTTCTCCTCCCTCTGGTCCCGGATTCTGGCGGTCAGTTCTGCGAGTTCCATATAGTCCATCAGCTTCATCTGCCACTTGGCCAGGTTTTCTTATGTGGATGGTGTAGAAGAGATAATTTCATGGAAGTATGGGAGTCAATTTAAACTTATATTACCTAAGGACATGTGCAAGCTACAAGCTGGGAAAGCCAAAACTGGCATCAATTCTAACATTCTTCGAGAGAAAGAGAAAACATTATAGTCAGAGCCATGGAGATGCAGAACATGTTTATTTTTATTTTTTTATTTGCCCAGTCACTGGGAAAGATTAATATAGATGGAATTCCATCTGTTGTCTTTCCAGATAGATTTGTCATTTAAAAGAAAACCTCTGTAGGGAGAAAGAGTTATGCTGAGATCAAACCAACAAACCATTTTTAACCTTATTAAAGCCTGGTACTCTTCTGCATGGTGGATTTAATTCTACTGCACAACAGCTCTAAAGAACAATTGCATTTGTTTGTAGATTACAATTGCAGTCTGCCATCATTTACTGTTTGGCTAATATCCTTGATGAACGTTCAGTTACTAATTGTGCCATTTGTTGTGTTTTCTTTCATGCAGCACATTCCTTTGCCTTCATAGCTTTTGTATCAGCACGTAACCCATGTGATGTATTGCTGTTTGCTGTGAGTATAATTTGGGATTGGGAAGAAATTATTTTGGTTCACATCTTATGGTGAACCTATGTAATTTATGCCTTCAAAAATGCATGAACTGAAGCACAGTTATTCTTCCAAATTTGTGCAATGTTACACTGCTTCATTTTCCATCAGTGTTAGAATAACTCCTTAGGCAACATAACACCCTTCTCCTCCCCTCACTACCATGTGCTCCCTAAATCTGTTCTGTGGTTTCCGCCAACCCTCTGGAGTAGGTTTGGGGGTGTGTGTGTAGCACATGCAGAATGAAGAGTGGGGTGAAATCCCCCTTGTGCAAGTAGAAATCCTTGGACTGGCAGGACATTGAATACTGTTTAGTGTATATGAAGATAGTACAGTGGTACCTCGGGTTACATACGCTTCAGGTTACATACTCCGCTAACCCAGAAATAATGCTTCAGGTTAAGAACTTTGTTTCAGGTTAAGAATAGAAATTGTGCTCTGGTGGCGCAGTGGCAGCGGGAGGTCTCAATAGCTAAGGTGGTTAAGAACAGTTTCAGGTTAAGAACGGACCTCCGGAATGAATTAAGTATGTAACCAGAGGTACCACCGTAGATGAAAGTGTGCATAAAGTGAATATATTAGTGAAAATAACAGACAAAAGTGAATTATGTTATTGGGAACTGCTTGTAAAATATTGTATATCATCTAATAAATTGCATTCTTCTTTTATCCCATTGTATCCATCACTGCCAAAATATCTGGTGGATTTACCAAATGTTAAAATGAGGATACCAGACTGGACGGGCCGACATAAAGGAGTTCCTAAGAAGGATAGAGTTTGAGGCTGCAACTCTTTATCAATAGAGGACATAATTCATGTATTCCCTGAGTGCCCTTTCTATGATGATCCCAGAAACAATTACATCCACCCACTGTTAAAATCGCAGAAAGGAAGATCATCTCTTGCAAAAACCTGTTTCTTGCTGTACGATGTTGATATATATATCCTTTAGAACAACTAAATTTCTTGTTAAGGCTTTACAGATTCATGTAACAAAACTTGGGGGGATGGGGGATGGGAAATGATTCATCCACTAGGGGTCGGGGAGCAGAAATGTACACCATTATTAGTAGCAGTATTCCTGTTAGTATTATTATTTTATGTGTATAATGTCTGCTTGCTAAACACAATAAACCAAACTGACTGACTGAAAATACTGTATATTACATCAGATTTTATACAAAAATGTCTATATTAGGAGAAATATGCATTCAAGTCTGATTTTCATGGAGACTTTAAAAACTCACAAACAGATGTGAACATAAATGTGAACTGAACAAGACTGGGAAAATGAAAATTATAGAGAAACAACAACAACAACAACCCCCCCCCCCTTTCCCCCCATGGAGTTCAAGACAGCATATTCAGTCCCAACTCTCTCATTTGAGGTTGGGCTAAGAAATATGGAATGGCCTAGGTCACCCAGTGAACTTCATGGCTGCATTGGGATTTGAGCCCTGGTCTCCAAGGCCCTACTCCAGCATCTTAACTACTACATCACTCTTGCAAATCATCCATCCCAGGGGTAACCCCAGGAAATGTAAGTGCACAGATGACTGCAACCTACAAACACTTTGTAGTGATGCATAGATATCTTACTGTTTACCTGAAATGGGTCAATTCTTTCTGAACATTCCAAGTGAACACTCACAAAAGATCAAGGCTTTTTAATCATTAACTCATAATGCTTGCGAGCCACCTGACACCCTTGCCACTTGCCACCAGATGTATCCTGCAGGAGAGGGCACTCTGCATACCAGGGATGTTGAGAAGGCTGTCCTTAAGGAAATGTTAAAGCATCCCATCATAAAGGGACAGGATACAACCACTCCCCATGCACAAAAAAACAACAACAACACATTGTCCTTGTGCAGGAAATCACAAAAGTTTGCATGCAACTCTGAGTATTAAAACACGCTTAGAAACTTTGAAGAGGAAATCCTCTGTTATTTTATACTCTAGTATTTGGAATTATATTATAATTTTTAGACACGGGGAAGGTGAATGAGCTGCCTTCAGTAGGTCACCATTGAAGCAAGTCCATTGTGCAGCCCATCGCTTGACTGCATTCCATCAAATCTTTGCTTGAATGCTTGCATCTAAGCGAGGATCTGGGACAGCTCTTAAGCACTAGCTCATCTGCATTGTAAGTGCAGTCAGGTGTCCCCCTATATATATATTTTCAGGATTGAATTTAACTTAGGCATGAATCTTCATTTTCTTCCAAGTGCTGTTCCCTATTTTTCATTCTTGAATGCAATGACATTTCTAAAATATCTAACATCAAAAAACCCTTACTGCAAGGGAAGAAACTCTTTGGTCAACTAACAATTAGCCTACTTTTGACAGAAGATGACAACATTTGCTTAATTCTTAAGGTTAATCTGATATAACATTTGGTGAGTTTTATGGACAGGGAAAGTGGGAGCATTACAAGTGGGGCCCATAGCAAAATGTTGCAGTGTGAAGTGTTTCTGTTCTGGATTCCAGACACTCAGTTCCACCCCTGCCTCACATTTTCTGTCATCCCACTCCCAACAACCATTGTTTCATGTCCACTGAGCATGCTTATTGGGAACTTTTTATATGTGAAAACCGTACAAAACTATGTTGCAAAATTAGTAGAAGTACTACATCTGTTGGAAAGCTAACTTCTCAACTTCAGGGCCAACCATAAGGTAGAGTGAGGCAGCTGTCTCAATCAGCTAAGTTTTTGAATCATGAATGGGCAGTAAAAATTAGTGATCTACTTTATTATTGTATTATTATTTTTTCTGACAGGGAGATTAAAGGATGCTCTTGAGATTTTCCGTCTCAAATAGCAAAACAACTTGATCAGCTTTGGCTACTGTGCACCTTGGGCTGATATTTTTATTTTGCCATTCAGATCAGGTATAGGAATCTGCAAATGTCAAATTGCCCAAATATCCACAATTCCTACCTGATATAGACTCCATTACCTTCTCTGGTTCTTATCGTTTTTTGTTTTTTTTACGTATGTTACAAAAAAAAAAAAAATAATCCAGTATAGTAGCTTAAACCAGAAATGGCAGCCAGCATTAATAAAATGTAACTAATTCCACCCCCCCTGCCCAGCCCTCTAGTGCTTCTAATGAACAAGACTTTACAACATGCATAATTTAAAGTTGAGTTAGTTCTGGGAGGTAAACAAATGCCTTTTTGATGTCTTGGACATAGAACTCAAGTTAATGTTTTCCATTAAGTTTGTTGCTATTGATAAATGTGCTGCTGTTGAATAAAAGAACCCAAACAGATGGTGGGATCAAGTAGCAGAAATGTATGCTCTCCTGAGTAATGCCTATTTGATCCTAAAAGATGCCTCAAGTGAAATCACAAATCTCTCCCCCGCACACATGGAGTAACCAATATACAGTGTGTGTTGAACCCATCAACCTAAATATGAACATGTTTGTTAAATTCTTAGGTTTTTATATATGATGATGATTGTCTCCAATGTGGTACAATAAAACTACGATGACACTTTAAAAGAAAAGAGAGAGAGAGAGAGAGGCATAAATTACATTTTACCTGTGTGTTGCTCATAACCTAGTAATTACGTTGCAAGTACTTTCATGAGCACATCAGTAGAAGAGGTTCAGTGCTCTTAACACGTGAAACCTGAATGTTCTAACATGCACTAAAGACATGTCACCATATCTGAGAAATGTTCAAAAGCTAGGGATGGGTGACTATTAGTAGTCCGTGCCACTTTTATATATTTATACTAGGGTAGTGTGCTGGATTTGGTCATAGTCAGAATCCCAAACCAAATCATACCTCTGGTCTTCCACTGGTACTCTCCCAGTAAGACTTTGGCTTTACCAAATTCAGAGCTCCAACACTGGCAAGGGCAAGGGCTAAAGAAATTGCCTAGATGGTAGAGGGAGAATTGTGTCTCTCTCCCTTGCTCCCTCCCTCTTAATGGACCTCTCTCTCCACTCTTGGAAATGGAGATCTAACCCATGTGACTCATCTATAACCCAGGGGTCAGCAAACTTTTTCAGCAGGTGGCTGTTCCACAGGCCCTCAGACCTTGGGGGGGGGGGGTCCGGATTATATTTTTTATTTTGGGGGGGGGTGGAATGAACAAATTCCTATGCCCCACAAATAACCCAGAGATGCATTTTAAATAAAAGCACACTATCTACTCATGTAAAAACACCAGGCAGGCCACACTAATAACCCAGAGATGCATTTTACATGAAAGGACACATTCTACTCATGTAAAAACATGCTGATTCCCGGACTGTCCGTGGGCCGGATTTAGAAGGTGATTGGGCTGCATCTGGCCCCCGGGCCTTAGTTTGGGGACCCCTGCTATAACCCATGAGGCACTGTGCCTCCCCCGGTGCAGTGGTGGGAGCAGTTTCCACTGAAGAGTGCCTCTAAATATGCTTCCAATTATGGGCTTTAAATTCCTGCACCTTCATATGCATGTTGCATGAGGTGCAGCAAACCAAATTGAATCCACGTGAGGTTACGCTAGACAGGTTCCACTCATTGTTCCCAATCTGCTGGTTGTTAAATGTCCGTGCCATTTTAATACTGTTTTAAAAACAGGTTCTTTTTATTCATCTTTTATTGAATGTTGTGGTTAAACAATGACATAAGCCTCCTTCTCATGTGATCGGATACAGTTAAGTCCAGGATTTACCTATGAGCGTAATGCAACAGAATAGTTACAAACAAGGATAGCTATTAAAATGCGGGTGGGTAGATAAGTCATGCTAAAGGTCATATGGAGGGAACTGAAGGTACAGAACAAGTTAGAAAATAATGGTCATTGATGCACATTAAGGAAAATATTGTTAGCTCAAATAATTGAGCCCAAATGCTCCACTGTTTCTCCTACTGAATGCATGATTTTATCTTCCTGCTAAATCCAAGAGTTCCTGCAGGCATATTCTCACAAAATATGTTTTTAGCCATGTAGATCCTCTCAACATTTGTAAATGCAAATTATCTATTAAAAAGAATTACTTAAATAGATATTTCCCCCAAAATGTATTTCTAAATGCATATTCAATATGTGTAAGAAGATGCAACATTCTCAGAAGTGCAAAATATGGTTGATTTATATTGAATGTGTTATTATTCTGTATAGCTGGGTGGGAAATGTTTATTCATCCTGAAGGTCACATTCCTTTGTGGGCAGTCTTCCAGTTTCTGCATGCCAACCTCTTGGGCAAGAGGTGAGGCAAGAATGTGTGGCACAATGTATATGACTCTAAACTTTCCACACTAGGCTAAACTCCAGTCACACAAAGTCAGAGGTTTCTACAAATACAATACAGATTGCTGCACCCTGCCCCACCCCACTTCCAAGCAATAATTGCTTAAGAAGTCATTACTGGCCAGTTGTCAATCTCCCCTTCTTGGACAAGGTTCTTGACCCAGGTGCTCTTGGAGGCAATTGATTTTCTAGATCCTAGAATTTAGGATTTAGGCCTAATTTTGGCATAGAAACTGCTTCTGGTCACCCTGTATGATGACCTCTGTTGGGAAAGAGATGGAGGAAATGTGTCCCTGTTCATTCTCATTGACCTCTCAGCAGCTTTCACCATTGACCATGGTATCCTTCTAGAGTGTTTTTCAGGTGAAAACATTTCTCTGTAGCTAGACTTTTGGCTTGTTAAACAGTCTGTGCCCTTTTAAATGTGTTTGTAGGAGGGGGTGGTTACTTTTTGTTATATATTTTATGTTCTCATTTTATGTTTATATACATATTTATATCTTATGAGCCACCCTGTGATCTCCGGATAAAGGGTGGCATGAAGGAAGGAAGGAAGGAAGGAAGGAAGGAAGGAAGGAAGGAAGGAAGGCTGATCTAGCAGGGCAAATACTGCACCACCTGAACAACCTCAGTTTGTTCCCAGCCAGCTCCCACCTGCATGCCTTCTTATTTATTTACCATCTGCATTGTGGCACTGCCTGTCAACATATTCCACTGCATTCTCAATGTTGCCATTCTCCATTGAGAGGGAAGAATGAGGACAAAACTAAAATCAATTGGCTCTGCCCCTCGTTGGCTCTTTCTCCAACTACTGGTGAGCTCCCTTCCTTGCAGAAAAGCAGTCCCAGTAGGAACCAGCCACCACTACAAGCACCCAGCATTCAAGAATACATTCTAGCCAAGCAAAGTCACACAAGAGGTATACAGAGCAGGGCCAGTGAGTGGCAGGGTGTGGGGAGAGGGGTTGTGGCCTGGGGAGAAACCTGCATGTTACACAGACCAGCCTGGAGGGCTAAAATTGACTCCAGGACTTAACGTTCCCTACCCCTGTCATATACAAAACCACAAAGATCCAGTTCCTCAAACATCCCAATCAATGGCCAAGCAAGGTGAGAATGTGGCAAGCTCCATCTTCGCCAATCTATGTCACTAAACCATAATCACATAGAAAAACATTCAGCTCGTGAAAAATAGACTGATTCTGTACTTTGAAGCCAACTATTCACATCCTATTCATTATTTTAACTGTAGTCTTAAAGGATGATGAAAATATGTTGATGGGTAACCCGTCTGCCTTTCATGATCTTGAATATCTGCTCCAAAAGAATGATACATGAATATGCTTTTTAAAAAAACATGTTAATGGTAGCATGCAACGAAGCAATTTACATATGGTATAATGAAAATGTTTATTTTATACAATTCTGTCGTGCTTAATTCAAAACATTCCCTCGGGCAAATTATGGCTGCGTATTATCCCATACAAGGAACAGAACGCACATTATGTGCAACCTCATCTGTTCCAAATGCCAACAAACACTAATCACAGCAGACTTTGCTCAGGGTAAACAGGGCTTGCACGGCACATACAAAGCAATATACTCTAATCATGAATCGATGAATTTCATACACGCACTAATTAAGCTGCCATCGAAACTCATGTATTTAATACCAACATCGATTGGTAAACTTAAGCAAATCAATATGTTTAATTAACAAACCAATTTATTAGAGGAAAAACAAACCCGTCTGTTAGTCAATGCAATCAATAGAGTAAAAGCCAAGGCAGTGTGTAAAACACATCATATATTTGAGTCTTGGCTTGTTACATGCCTTGCTTGGCTTCAGAAGAGAATTAAAATCTTTAATTCAAACTAGGACCACCATGAAAGAGTATTTCCTGCAAGCCGTTATCAGGCTGTCATTGAATGCAGCCTCCACAATACTGGCAAGAGCTCGCTCTGCTTTCACACCAACATCTCTTGAAGGCATCAGGATAATTCAGCAAATCGCCCACCACTTGCTCACTTGACAAACTTCTCAGTGTGTCCATAGATGTAATTGCTGGCCATTTCTTAACTGTAGATGAGCACAATGAGCCTGGGAAAGCAAGGTTAGGATAAGGAGGTCTGTAGAACCTGACCTGTAGACCAACTCTGAAAAATGCACACCACAATATGCTGTTGGGAGGTTCTGCTTCTCTTGAATGCCTTTGGTTCAAGGTCTCTTTTTTCACTTTCCATCACTCCCCCCCCCCCACTTTCTTTAACACAAGCTATCAATTTTTACAGAACTATATGGCCAAATAAGCAGAGGGAATTTGTCTGTTTGGGAAAGATTGGAAGTTGCAGATGTCTCTGATGAATGAATTATTAGATAACCTCTTTCCCATTTTAGCGATGCTCTTTGCAATATTAGTAAATTTTGCTGTTCAATTTCTTTCCTCTTACTAGCACTGAATATGCGAAGAGTGACCTCTCAGAACTGCCTTGAAGGCTCCCCAAAGAAAGGGGAAGATGCTGAAGGGGAATTATTTCAAAGCGAAATTGCTCTTGCCAGCAAGAGGGGGCGGGAGAATATATCTATGAAGTCAGAAATTCCTAGTAGAGTAGCATTAAGTCTCCTTGACTTCAACATCTCTCTTCTTTTGCATTCTGGTCCAATTTCCTAAGGAGCACAAAATGATCTGAAAAAGTCCTGCATAAATAATTGATTTCTTTGATATGAAATTCATCTTGCATGCTGCAGTTCTGTGTTGGATTTTATGGTATTGACACTGTATTCTTAGCCTCATCTTGTTCATAGTGATGGTGCTGACATCCCCAAATAGGGTGATGCTCAGAAACTGAATTTTGGGTATACATCTCCCAGATGTATTTTTATAAAGATTCCAGACTGCACCACAAACAGGGTCAAATTGAATCTGATATGTGTCAAATTTTCAAAATATTTAGTTCCCTCGATTGTTCTTTGCTGCCCTTGTTAGAACTGCACTGGCTAGCTGTATGGTATGGAATGGAATGAGATAGGCTTTTAGGTTATGCTATGCTTTTAATAGGTTATGTTATACTCTGGATTATGTTATGTTTTAATAGATTATGTTTTAATAAGGATGAGAGTGTTGGAGATATGTGCAAATGTGTATGGTAAATCCGGTCTTTGGGTGTTTGATTTTCGTTGTTGTGTATACTGTGTATATACGGACAATGACAATAAATAAATCTATCTATCATCTATCTATCTATCATGGTACGGGGCTGGGTTTAAGGTCTTGCTGGTAGAAATAGAACTCAAAATTAAGAGTGGGGGATCTCAGACCTAGGGGCCAGATGCAGCTTTTCAAGCCTCTCTATAAGGCCATTGAGACCCTTTCCAGGCCACAACCTTTCTGAAAGGTATATGACCCCCTGCCCCCAGCATTCACTCCTTAGTGCTTTTGCCTCACTGGTGCATGTCCTTAAACTGTGATAATGCCTCTTGATTGCCTAGATTGAGGATGAAGAGATGTGCAGAAACTCTGATTTTACTGTGGCTGGATTTATCCTATTTTGAATTCATTGTTTTGCCCATTTTGCCTCTAACTCTGCCCATCACGGGCAAGTGATCAATGAAAGGTTGCCCACAAGCTTTAGATGTTTGCCTGAAATGTTCTTATTCATACAGACTTCTCTTGTAGTGTGTGTAAATGGCTGTCTTACTATTTATTTCCCCTGTGTTTTATTTTGCACTTGCTTTCAAGCCTTAACATGTAAACCAGTTGGGTATTTCATATGTTGAGCCGTAAATAAATCCCAACAAACAAACAGTGGGAAAAGTTCCACCAGAGATCTGAAGCTTAGCATAAAGTCTTGGGTCTCTGCATTCATGGTGGATCCTGGGGAGAGCTCAAGTTAGCTCTGCATTTTGGAATGAACCTACCCATTCTACATACACCCTCAGACCAATGTGTGGATCAGAACATAGATAAACACAGTATGGATCCCTGCACAGGTAGGTTCACTGATTATCATTTTCTTATGAAGTGGTCTTGGGGGCGTCTTATTCGTTTGACATTTTACTTACGGAAGATTACTCTCAACAATCAGTTGGAGTTGTATTTGCTCCACCACAATAAGGGGGAAAGCTTACATGACTTACTCCCAAGAGGCTTCTGGTGGTCTGGGTTGTTATTTGGCTGGTTTGTTTGGCATGAAGTAGTGCAGTAGTGAGAGATTTCACTTTCTTGGGTTCCATGATCACTGCAGATGGTGACAGCAGTCACGAAATTAGAAGACGCCTGCTTCTTGGGAGAAAAGCAATGACAAACCTAGACAGCATCTTAAAAAGCAGAGACATCACCTTGCCGACAAAGGTCCGTATAGTTAAAGCTATGGTTTTCCCAGTAGTGATGGATGGAAGTGAGAGATGGACCATAAAGAAGACTGATCGCCGAAGAATTGATGCTTTGAATTATGGTGCTGGAGGAGACTCTTGAGAGTCCCATGGACTGCAAAAAGATCACACTTATCCATCCTTAAAGAAATCAGCCCTGAGTGCTCACTGGAAGGACAGATCCTGAAGTTGAGGCTCCAGTATTTTGGCCACCTCATGAGAAGAGAAGACCCTGATGTTGGGAAAGATTGAAGGCACAAGGAGAAGGGGACGACAGAGGACGAGATGGTTGGACGGTGTTCTCAAAGCTACTAACGTGAGTTTGGCCAAACTGCGGGAGGCAGTGAAAGATAGGCGTGCCTGCAGTGCTCTGCTCCATGGGGTCACGAAGAGTCGGACACGACTGAACGACTGAACAACAACAACAAGTGCAAGCAGGTAAATGGTTGGTCAGCATCATGAGGCAAGTTGGGTAGAGAGCACTTCACTAACCTTTTCCTATTGGCAGCTAGCTCAGGAAGGGGCTGCTTGGTTTGGTGCATTTTGGGCCTGTTAGTTGAGTACTGAGCAGCAGAGGTGGCTGGCACTTGTTAGGTAACTAGGGATGAAAAAAGGAATCATTTTATGTTAAACCTTGCATTTGTCTCATGTTGGAATGTTTCTATTCCACTGCAGGTTCTCTTCTGCCCCAAACTATGTTATTCATCTCACTGGCCTCTGTGGGGAAATCATGTAATTCATGTAAATTGTGTAAATTACCTAATTATCATAATTTTCCATGTATAAGACTAGTTTTTGTTTTTTTTTTGTTTTACTTTAAAGTAAGGTTAAATATCTGGGGGCGTCTTATACACAGATGGTGCATATGCCCATTTTCTAAATTTGGGGTCCCCAAAAGTAGGGGGCATCTTATACATGGGGGTGTCTTGTACATAGGAAAATACGGTATATGAATTACATTGTTGTTTTATTCTGCTCTGTTGATATCAGTGCAAAGGAAACACAGTGCAAATTGGGTGGGGGCATAATCAATTATGAAAGCAACAACAGGAGTGAATACTCTTCATAGTTGCTGGGTGAATGAGCAAACATTGGAATGGGGTGAATGAGCAAACATTGGAAACTTCCAGTCCCATTTCCATTTTGGTCAAAATTCTCCAACAGGTAACACACCTTGGGCTTCCCTTTGTGGGGAGATGGCTATTTGCCTCCCATCACACCAACTTGGTTGATAACATTTATTTAGGGTGATTTGACCATTACCTAAAGGCAGGAGATTTAATCACTGACCATATAAGTTTTACCTGCCCTTTTTCCTTGGTGCAAGTTTTCCTTGGTATCTTTTAATAGATAAAACCTTTCTACAAGATCCTCTTATGGGGCATTCGGTCTGGGTGTAGGGCAAGTTAATATCTCTTACTTATCAAACCTTTATTAGGCATTTACAAGTAAAATCGCGAGAGAAAGAATCACATACAGGAACAGCTGTATTTATTATCAGTCAGAGGAGAGCTGTGGGGTGGGGTGGGGGGTGGGGCAAGACAATGGGGTTGGACTCACAGCAGCAGATGCTTTGACAGATGATCATGAACACTAAAAGAATGGGAACCTGCCCCCAAAGTATTACTCTTACTCCATGTGCCGTGCCAAAAAAAAACCAAACCTAAGATGTGACTTCCTGAAGGAAAGGATCTAGATTAGTGTTTGCTGTATCAGTAACATCAGGGGAACGAGCAGGTGTGGGAGTTCAGTGTGATATTAAAATGCTGGCTAACTTTTATTAGGAGTTTAAATAGGCTGCACACAGTGCGCCAACATGGGCAGAAAAGTCTATTCACTTTAGTAGTTGCAGAGCTGAGGTTAATATCTCTTACATTGCTGCATGATAAAAAAATAAAATAATGATCTGTGTAAAAAAGCACCCACAAAGCAGCTGTCTTTCATAACATACAGCCCCTTCCCGGGGAATTATATGGTCCCATGTACCTATTATGTGAATTCAGATGGTAGCCTTCTCTTTTTTATTCTAGCTAAGCAAAAGATCTTATTTTGATCCTTGTTTGGAAGAGGAAGCAAAGGAAAAGTTCTGTTAAGGCAGTGTTTATTGACCTTGAGAAAGGTGAAGCTCTCAATAAATTAAATTGAAAGAAGAAATTCAGCAGAGCATATCAGATGTTTTGCATCTTTCTTTTTAAACAATCCAACTAATGTGTAAACTGTTTTGCTAGGAGTCATTTTCCAGGGCAGCTCCATTTAATTGCCAATAGTCTGGCAGTAAAAAGTTTTAGCTGGTTCTAGTTTGCAGTGTTAATTTTCACATTCTTTGGTCCCATGTTTCAGATTCAGTTTGAAGAAATGTGAACAAGAACCTCTCTGGCAAAGGGTTATTCGTATATTCAACTTGGAACTGATACAGCATAAATAAGCCAGTTGCCAGTGATAGCAATGAATTTGCCTTATCTTGTTTTAAAGCCATCCAACATAGGCGCCTGACTTATACTGAGTCAGATTGTCCATCTAGATTAGTATTGTCTATAATGACTGGCAGCAGTTCTCTAGGATTCCAGACAGGGTTCTCTCCCTGCCTTACCTGGAGATACCGGGGGTTAACCTGGGATCCTTTGCACGTAAAACACTTGCCCTACCACTGAACTTTACCTCTTCCCTGATCTATGATTGCACACACATGAAATGGTACGCTAATGGACTAATGTTTGCATATATATATTTTCTAAACCCAGCCCCCTTTCCCTTTCATTGATCAGTGTGAATTCAAAATGAAATATTTGAGAAGAAAGGGAAAGCGATAACAATAAAACCAGAATAAAATACAATGGTCCTAATCTGCCCATTGTTACATCAACAGAACTCTCCAATGGCTTCAAGAAATTCTAAGAACTCTGGGGCTGGGTACCCAATCATTATAAAATGTTTTCAGACTTAGATATTTAAAAACTAATTCATGCCTGTAATTGCCATGCTTCCAAGTGGAAATCTCTCTCTTTTTTGTATTTAGCTTTATCTATTATAATTAATACTGCTTGAATAAACAAATGTGAAGAAAAAAATGGCATTGCGTGAGAATTAGGAATTATGTAGAAAGGATTACCACATGTTCAGTCCTCCACTTATAGACTGAACAGACAGTCCACCCCAACTCCCCACTTTTTTCAAGGCAGTAGCAGAGAGGGGGGGGAACCCATTAAGAGTTCGGCCTACCGCTTGGTTAAACAGGAATCTGTGGATGGAAGCTAAGAGAACCAGGTGGCTTAAATGTTATGTTAGTAGCACAATTTTTTAGCTGGTTGTGGTTGGTCAGACTGTAATATTATGGCATCCGCAGGTATGGCTGATTTCTTGTAAGAAACAGTAGACAGCTGCTGCCAGTTGGTGTAGAAAATACTGAGCCAGGTGGACCATTGTTCTGGCTCAACATAAAGTAACTTTCTATGACATATGTTCTCTGTGCTATGAGCTTGCAGAGCCATGTCCAAATTCCCCCTAAGCAACAAAGCTCAATGGGTAATTATGGGCCAGTCACCAGTTCTTATCCCAGCCTAGGCTCACAGGGGTGTTGTGAGGATAAAGAGGAGGACAAGCTTGTAAATTGTCCCAAACTCTTTGGAGGAAGGGTGGGTTGATAATTTTAATAACAGTAGTCTAAGTTTTGACTGGTTTAGCAGGTTGGTACCGGTGCCCTGTTGGGATTGGGGGTGGTTTGGGTGAAAGCTTCATCTTTGAACCCATTTTTCTTGTTTTGCATACCCAGGCTCCGACTAGTGAGAGTCGCACATTTGGCGGGAACTGCCATTTCGGGCTTGGGGACGCCTCCTTCTAGGCTGCTATTTGGGTGCCATCTTGTTTTGGCGCGAATCCTGGTTTCCAGTGGGCGCCATTTTGGCTAGTTCTTGCCCTTAGTTTTACTGTACGGTATTAATTCCTAATTTGTGTTTGTTTTCAAGGCCTTCAGCCATGCCGGTTAAGCGCATTCCAATCCTAGGTCAGCAAGGGGGGGCGGGCTACGAGGAGTACTTCTCAACTCCCTCCCTCCCCTTGTCAGCCATCGATCGCTCGAGATACATTGGATCGCATGTCTGCATTGTTGTCCAGAGTGGGCACGGATCCAGTGGCTTTTAACAGGATAAATGCCGAACTGGATAGTTTAGTGCGGCAGTTTTTGGAGCAGCCAGTTCCCAGCTGGGCCCTTCAGCCACTCCCACATCCTACAAAGTGCAAGCCCCTTTGGATGCCAGCGAGGCTAGCGAGACGCTGTATCAATCGGATCTACCTATCCATTGTGCGCTTGGCCTATTCAATGGCTGGTAAAGCAGCAGCCATTGCTTATGACTGGCAATTTGGCACCAGGGCCTGTAGGGTCCACACATCCCATTGGGATCGAAAGGATCTCGATGTCTGGCCTACTTATGTGGCGCCACATATCAAGGCTAGGTCTTCTGAGGTGGCTGTGGCCAAATCGGAACCCAAGAAAGCTGCTAAGCAAGTTTATCCTGTGAGTTCTAGGATAAGCACATCTGCTTCTGGTCTGCTTCTGGGTTTTGCCTGCCGTGTAGCAGATCGTCACAACTTGTAAGTTGCAGATAAGCTCTGGTTCAGGTGATAGGCATGGCACGTGATGTGACCACGCCTATGCAAATGAAGGATATTCTGGTAAAGTAATCCAGGGGTTCTGCCCACACCTGAGTCCAGGGGACATCAGGGTGGCTGATTGGTGCTCCTTCCATCAGCTGTCCCTGGTGTTCATCCTCAGCTGCCCTTAGAACGTGGCCCTGGGACAGCACTGCCTGCATGGGTGCAGGGAAATAGTCGAACCAGAACCTATGCAACCACTCACATGATTGTAATCAATAAAGTTGTGGCCTAAATTCTGCCAAAAACCAAACCAAATATCTGTCTCCTGTGTAGATTTATTTGGGGGAAGGTAAAACTTCTAAACACACAAAAGGCATAGGAAGATGTGGGGTAGCAAGAAATATTTGAGGGGAGTGATGGCTACCCATTGGATTATTCCCTGGATCTGGTATAAAGTAGGAATCAGTTACTTCAGCAGAAAATGAAAGCTCTCCAATTGCTTAACATGTTTTCTTGTTTTCTGTATTAGCACTGTCAAATTCCCATCTCTGTGGATTTTCTCCCACTCACTGTAGGCTTCCAAATGTCATGAATTGTGACTCAACGCAACAGAGTATATGTGTGCACAGAAGGAAAATGCACATGTGCATTGTGGCAGTGCACAGGGAGAGAAGATCACATCCCACAGCACATTAACACAGATGGTGGGGAGACCCCAAAACAGATAATATTCTGATAAAAGTAAGTGTGTATGCTTATCCTTGCCAGTTATCTCACTTCTTTTTCAGAAGTTTGAAAAGCAGGAGCAAGTTTAGTGATTAGTGAGTCATTGAGTACCCCCAACAATATTTTCCTTATATCTCTGTCTCCACTCATAAATGACCAAGGCACTTACTTTTTAAAATGAAAACTGAAAATTCAGAGAATGGAGCCTGACTATTCCAGGGGGACGGGGTGTACTTCCGGATATCACTTTGTGACTACAGCCCTGATCTGCAAACAGCATTGTCTCTTCCTCAGCGCATCATGCATGTAAATCCAGGTTGTTGTTCTTTTTTTGGTGGGGACCCATATTGTCTACCTGCTCTGGCTCTCATTTCATGGGACTGATGCAATTGTTTGATCTGTACCCTTCACATGCTTTCAGTGGAGAGAAAAACTAAAAGGCCACATTTGTTTTCCATTAAGGAAACAAAAGGCAAGAATTCACACAATGTGTTTCTTACCAGGCTGCATCTAAAAAGGTGTAAATGTGTTTTCCTCAAGGTCAGTGAGCCAAAAAATGAGCTAAGTTTTTCAAAGTCACAGAAAAGACTGTGCTTTGAAGATTATACCCCATCCAGGTCACCTTCCTCCATCAAACAGGGTCATCAGGAAATATGAAACAGCAACCCTCAAGTTCCAAGCACATATGGGACCATACTCCATAATACAAGCTTAGGATATTAGGAAAGCACCCAAAAAGTCTGTAGTGCTGTTTTGCGCACACCGATCTCTACTGTGTGGAAGCAGGGGCTCTACCATTTTCTTTCTTCCAACCAAGGGGGGAAATCTTCTCTGTGTTTCCAATGTACATGTGGAGATTTCTCTGAAAGCTGCTTTGGTCATGATTGAAAATGTAACCACTATATTGAAACTTGGAACTTGCACTGGCAGGATTTGGAATTTGGAAATGTCACAAGTTTATTTATCATGTTCCTATTTTCCCTCCAAGTGAAACGCAAAAGCTAAAAGTGAGAGGCATGTGAAGGGTCATCACCAGTACCCACGAGCTGCAGGAAAAAGACTGGACCCATGTCTTCTAGCAAGGTCCACTTGGGCTGATTAAAATCCTAGCCCCACCAGCACTTACCCTGTTTCTGTCCTACTGCCTGAAAGCAGAGGTTGTATCTAGGAACTTGTGCACCATTTTCACTTTTGTACAACTTCCTGGAAGCCTGGAGTAGCATCATTCTGGAGGTAGTGTGGGAAATTTTAATAGTGGCCAGCTTCTCAAGACCCAAACTTTGCTGCCAAAGAAGCCCTTGGTGGTTGAGCTCGCAGAAAGGTGGAATGGCATTCTGACTCTGAAGCAGAACCTCTTTTTTTCATTTGCTGAATTAGCATTTATATAGTAATTACACACAAACACAATGCTGGTGATGATTGAAATGGGTGCCCAGTCCCCTGATGTCTCAATGTATGCATGACAAAATAACAATATATTAAAAGATTGAGAAAACTCAGGGTATAATTTTCTTGTTTTCAGTTTTAATACATAAAAGCTGAGAGAGAGAGACCCCTCTCTCTCAGCTTTTATGTACATCTTGGCAGCTGACAGTTGATCACAGAGGTTGTCTCTGCACTTGGACTGATCTTGTACTGAAGACTTATTTTTACTCATGGGCAGCTGTACTTTGCTTATTATGCCAGGGCATTGCCATGCTGTTTGAATATTAAAAGTTCCAAAACAGAAATATTCATTCATTCATTCATTCATCATTCATTCCATTTCTACTCCACCTTTTTTTTTTCACAAGGAGCTTCAGTTGGCATACAGATTTTTCCTGCTCCATGTTTTATCCTCACAACAACCCTATGAAGTAGGTTTGGTTGAGAGATGGTGACTGGCTCCAGGTCACCCAAGGTGTTTCATGTCCAAGTGGGGATTTGAGCCCTGGCACTCTATTAGGGTTGCCATATGTCCTCTTTTTCACCATAGCAATACATAGTTAAAAGTAGAAGTTGGCAAAATGTTTCCTCTTTTTTGCTCTTCAAAATATGGCAACCCTACACTCTATCCCCTATAGCACACCGGTTCCAAGCATTGTGCATGCCACTAGTTCTGACTTTATATAATAAGAAATGTGCTTTTTTATTCAAAGTTCAAATTATTGACTCTCTTCTAATGGGATTCACTTTCTCTTTCTTAATGCATGTGTTTGTGTGTGTGTGTGTGTGTGTGTGTGTGTGCAAGCACATGCATACACGCACACACGCACACACACACACACATGCCAGTTACATAATTTTATTGAAACTGGTCGTGTTTATGTTGTATGCACCCAGAGGCCAGATTTATTGCAATTTCCTTGAATCAATGGGTGGTATCTTTGATTTATTATCTTATGTATTAGATTCAGCAGATGATGTATCTAATTCAGTAGGTGATGTTTCTGGTTCAAAAGGTGATGCATCTAATTCAGGTGATAGATCTGGGCTCAGTGAGGTAATATATCTTATTCAGCAGGTGATATACCCCCATTCCTTCTATGATCTATCGGATGTACTAAGTGATATATGGAATTCAGCTAGTAATATATCTCGTTCAGTGTATGATCTGTCTCCTCAATGAGTAATTCATTTTCTTGAAATGATTACGGCTTTGGTGTGAGATGTAAAATGTAATCATGTGTAGTAGCTTATTTCTGCCTACAATATCTGTTATTGCATTGCATATTAATGGTGAATATTCAGAAATGACTGCAGCTGAAGACAGAGATACTTTTCAGTATCGGACTTCATCTCACAATAATTGCATTGTTTGGAAGCCCAGGGAAGTATGCTGAAAGAGCTAACAAGTACTGAAATAAGTAGAACAAATGGATATGTCTGCAGGTATATTTCAAAAGGTATTTTCTGCAGAGCTGAAATTTCTTAGAAGATATTATAATCCAAGAAATGTTCTGATATTTTTCCTTTTCTCACCTCCTTAGAAAAAGAAGGCCACTCTGCAGAATTTTCTCCAAATACTTCCCATCCCTTTTTTGTGTGTTGGCCCCTGTCCTACAATCATCTGGAGCACAGTTGAGGATGCAAAATGGTGGCAAAGTCACCAGAAAGGTAACTGCTGCCATGTGTAGATACATGCTGCAAGAAAATATTGGGGTGTAGGGGAAGAAGGAAATAAGCTACTCTAGTGAATACTTTTGAGTACCCCCAGGAAAAAGCACCAGTCCCACCTATGTATTAGGGCTCCAGTTGCTGCCCAGAGATGGCACATGCTGAAACCAGACCTGACTGCCACAGAACATCAGGTGTAACCAGCTGGAATTCATGCTCACCAGTGTGCCTGCCATCATGTGCTATGGTACCCAGAAAATGTCTCAGAAAATATGCCCTCAAAAATCTAGAATGCACAAGAGACCGTTTGTTCTTTCTGCTCAGTTTCTGCTTGCACTGATTCAGCTTCTTCTACACTAAACATGCCTCTTTAAATATGCACATTTCATTGGATGCCAGGATTGGACACCCACCGCTCACTCCCATTCTAAATGAAGAGGTTCTCTCTGTGATTTCTATCAATGTTCACTTTCCTATGCTTTCCTGTTCTTTGAGATGTGGCAGTCAGTTATGCCACACAATGCACAGCATCCATTTCATTCTATGAGACACACCCCACAACACAGCCATTTTGTGACTGGTGCACCCCAACATTTCCTCAAAATTTCGCAGTTGGAGGCAGCAATGCGTGAGAATATCTGGAAACCACAGGAGGGGATAGTGCTCTTGTGTTTGCGGGTTTCCCACAGGCATCTGATTGGTCACTGTGAGAACATGATGCTGGGTTCAATGGCCCATTGGCCTGATCCAGCAAGCTATTCTTATGTTCTTATGACAACCTGCATCCATGTCTTCTGTGGGTCCAAGATAAGAAAATTTCAAAGTGTCATTCTGAAGTTTAGCTGACCAGACTGTAGCTCTGTCTCCCTTTCTTGGCATTCCTTGGGTGTTTAGCTGCAATAGTATTGACAAAAAAAGGAAAAAGGAGGAAATGAGGAAAGAATCCCCAAAAGCTTCAAAATACTTGTTTATTTCTTTAAACATCATTTTCTCAATCCTGTCACTTTCTCACTGCTATTGTGTATGACGATGAGAGAACAATGGCACAATATTCACCTGATAAATTGAAATAAACAAATTACTTTCCAACTCTGCTGATTTGAGGGGAATATATAAAATGCATCACCTCTCAAAACTGGCCAGCTAGCCTGATGAGATAAACTTTATGTGTCATTGGGAAGTGGTTGATACTTAAATACTTTCCTGCCTTTGGGTATAACTTCTTAAGTTCTTTTAAAGAAAACCCTGATTTTTGAATAAACAAGGTTTGGACTTTTAATATAATTTATAATAATTCCTTAGAAGATTAAGCTTGTTAAGACTCTTAGCTTTTAAATTCTAAAAATACAGTCTTTAAATAAGCTTGTCTTTGCTGACCTGTCACCTTTCAGTTCTTTGCAAAAGAACTTTGATTAAAGACAGCATTAGCTAAGCCTTTTCTTTAAATGGTTGGGGGGGGGCATTTAAATAGGTCATCTCTTCTCCTCCCCACACACTACCAGGCCTTTGCTACTGAAGTCAATGTCTTTCCTTTTATACTTTTATATTATCTTATTACCTTAAAAAATAAAATAAAGTCATCCTGGATTTGATGAAACTCAGTCTTTGCTAACCCTTAAGTTGCAAAGAAAGTTAAATGTGGCTTCCAGGTTGGTTTTTGAAATGATACGCAAGAATCAGGAGCAGATGATGTGGTGAGGTGGTAGGTCACATAGGTGCTGCTTACCAGAATATACAGGTGAAGTAGGAGGTGCAAGAAGACAGTGAGGTCAGTGCAGTGCAAATGCACCAGCTGAGCCAATCTGGGGCTCCTGGTGGTGCATTTGCACTGCTCTAACCTTGTGGCTACCTTGCCCCTCTACTGCTACCTCTCTGTAAGCATCAGCAATACTATTGGAGGCCAGGTGAGTGCCTCTGCCACAGCACACCATCTGCTACTGCTAAGAGGATTCAATATCATGCAGACTGGGGTTTAACATTTTATTTTTTATTTTATTTTCTCAGATCACAGGGCAGCTTACGGTGTACAAACACAAAATACATAACATAATAACAAACAAAATAATCACACACACACCAGAGTTTAAAAAGTATCAGATTGTTTAATTAGCCAAATGATTTCAGTTTTCACCATACACTTATGATGGATCCTGAATGTTGGAACATTCAAGGCAGACAAAGGGAGTTACTTATTCTAACAGTGCATAGCCAAACTATGGAGTTTACCCTCATAAGATGTGTGATGGTCACCAGCCTAGATGGCTTTCAAAGAGGGTTCAGCAAATTCATGGAGAGCAAGGATCTCACCATGTCAAATCATAGTGATCACTAGACCTCTCTTTTTCTTCCTCTTCTTTGGCAATCACTTGTAGCCAAGTAAGATTGTCTTCCATGAAGATGGTCTTAATGGTGTGTCCATAAGTAATTGTGGAGGCCAATTCTGGATCCACACCTCTTTCTACAGTGGAGAAATAGGTTTCCAGGCAGGAGTTGATCATGGTGAGGATTTGCCAAACGTGCCTTCCTCTTAGCACGTTTCTCCCTTTTGTCCTGAGTTCGTGCTTCTTCAAAGTCCATGACGCCTTTGGTAGAGGCGCACAGGCCAGTGTTTCCCAATTATCAGTGCTTCTACTGCTTTTTATTTTTTAGATTTGCCTTGAGAGTGTCTTTAAACCTCTTTTGTTGTCATCCGGCATTTTGTTTTCCATTCTTAAGTTGGGAACAGAGTAGTTGCTTTAGAAGACAATAGGCAGGCATCTGAACAACATGACCAGTCCAACTACACCAAAGAATGCTAATAAAGGAACCAGAAATGTTTTTCACATCAAACCATATCACAATACCACTCAGACTCAAAGACCTATTGAAGATGACAACTTCACTCCAAGTGACCATACCTTCCCATTAATCACTCCTGTTGAATGGCTTCTTTTACTTCACTGGTGGAGGCAGTATCCATCTGAATACCAATTGCTGGGAATCACAACAGGGGAAACTGTGGTTGCACTCATGTGGGGCTTGTGGATTTCCCTGAGGTAGTTGGTTCACCAGTGCTTGAACAAGATCCTGGACTAGACAGGCCCTTGGGAAATCCAGCAGGGCTTCTATTATATTCTGAAACATATATACAGGCACTTGGATGTAGATCCCATGTGATTACCACTTTCCCATTGCCTGTATTTGTGTTTCACCACTGTTGTTGCAGAAGTGGGAGCTGCAGCGTTAAAAACAAAACAAAAGGTATTTCAAGGAAAATCTATGAAGAGAGGTGCTAAATTAAAATATTGATAAATTTTCCAAAAAGTTTTTTATTAATAAATGGCAGCAGCTCAGCCTGATGAATATCTGGAGGCCACAAGTTCCAAGGATAGGATATAGTTGATTAAGATGGAAGGAAGTGTGAAATAACAAAGGTGTAAAAAATAAGACGATGAGCTGGTCACTGTAGCCCAGTATGATCTATTCTTGCCTTTTCTAGCCTGGTGCCCCCCAGACATAGCTGTCAACTTTTCCCTTTTCTTGCGAGGAATAAGGGAATTTCCCTTAAAAGGGGGGGGGCTATGCCCCCAGATGTTTTGAGCCATACTTCCTATCAGCTCCAGCCAGCATGGCCAAAGGTCAGGGATGATTAGTGTTGTAGTTCAAATCATCTGGAGGGCACAAGGTTGGGGAAGGCTGATTGATTCTAACTAGAAGTGGACCTCCAAAATTTGAAGTAGAATTTCCTTTTCCAGGCCTGTTATATCTGATCCTGTTTGCAGATATCCCAGGGTCTGAACTTAGAAATTTTTGCTTGTATGCCCTGCCACTAAGCCATGACATCATAAGAATTGCTGTGACAATACCTGAGACAAAGACATTTCCTTCTTTTGAAAACTTTCCTTTCAAAGCCTTATCTTCCATGTTTGTGTACACTTGTCTTCTAAGGTCAGGCACATCAGAGTAACTGAATAACAGGATCCTAGAAGCTATCCTTATTAGCATGCATCCAGCTCTTCGGGGTGTTTTTGGCTGTGTTACTTTGGGCTCGTTAACTTAGCAAGTGGTCATTACTTAGATAGTTTTATCTGCAATAATTGCTTAAGTGTTGTCATCATTTAGCATTTGCTTGTGGGTAAGTTCCAATGAAGTACTTTCATTTCTCTGTGGTGACCAGAATCACAAAGCACTACCTTTTAAACTCCTATCACAGCTATTTGAGGGGGGAGGGGGGCGGCATGGTTTGCGGAAGTGTGCTCTATGGAGGATGGAGTGACTTCATTGGGTTGGGAGAGTGAAGAGGGTTTCTTGTGCCCCAAGGAAGTTTGAGCTATTAAGAAGATTGGCACAGTGCTAATAAAAATCTAAACACTTGTAGTCAAATCTTATTCCTGATGCTGCTAAATGGAAACTTACAACTTAACATAATAGGCAATTTAGCATATAAATGTGCCCCATAAAAGCTTGATGTTGGCAGTGCAGAACAATAAATGTTAACCTTCGGGCAAGTTGTTATGGAGTGCTAAAGGCGCTTGCAATTTTAATGAACTTGTTTGTACATAGGAAACATTGGCACTTAACACTAGAATTCATTTACCACCCTTGGTGGGACACCTTTGGGGGGTAAAAACTCTAGATCTTCAGGGGCTTCCAGGGGAGAAACTGCGTCTCTCCTCTATCCAGTAATCATCTGTCATTCTGTAACTTGTCTCATTTTAATCTTTTTCACCATACTTATTTGGCGAACTTTGTCCCTTTCTGCATCTATTAGAGATGAATGTCTGAAAAGTTACTGATGGATGCTGTTCTTTGGAATCGTGTCCCTTAGTGCATGGCCACAGGCTACTAAAAAGAAGAGGACCAAGATCTAAAAGAATTGTTTTCAGCAGTTGAAAAGCAGTAAAGCTGTATTATTTTAGAACTGTTCGCTTTGCAGGAGGGCAAGTTCAACCTCCATTTTTATTGTTTTGCATTTTGAATTGTTTACTTGTGACAGAGCTAGCCAATGTTGTGCCCTCCAGATCTTGTGGACTACAACTCTGATACTCCTGTCATCCCTGACCTTTGGCCATGCTGGCAGCAAACGATGGGAAGACAAAATCTGGAGGGTACCACATTGACTTTACACTATGGTCCTTGCTATGTCTATTCATCACAAGAGGCAGCTAGTTGGGATAGAATCACATCTATGTATTCCATCTTCATTGCCACCCCGCATAGCACTATGGCACACCTACAATAATCTATTGAATTCTTTGATCTGTTGGTATAACTGGTTAGAGAGAGAGAGAGAGAGAGAGAGAGAGAGAATCTCCTATGTCTCAACCTTCTGTTTCATCTACTCATTGTGTTCCTTTTCTGCTCTTTCTTCTGCTATTCCCAGTTAGGGGCAGAGCTACCTGCCCCAGCACCTGAAGCGGTGCGGGGGCAGGGCTAGCCAGCCCATGGGGTGGGGCTAGCCACCCACACAGGGAGCATCCCTAGCCACCTGCCCCCCCGCACAGCGAGCATCAGGGGGTGCTGCTAGCCACCCGCGGCAGCATTGCCCCTAGTGGCCTGCCACCCATGCAGTGAGCGTCTGGGGATGCCGCCCAAGCAGCGAGTGGGGCGTGGCACCACGGCAATGTTACCCACCCTCACGGCTGACACCCAGTGCGCACTGCACCCCCCGCACCTGCCTTCCTCCGCCAGTGTTCCCAGTTAGCCAACCACTTCGTGCACCAATGGGTTTTGGTGAATGAAAGCTTATGTTGCATGAGCCCTAATATAAGGGCTAAGGCACCCGTTCTGATGCACAGAGAGGCGAGTGAAGACATTCTCAGAGCTTTTGACAGCGTTTCAGCATGTAGAACATGGGTGAAGAATATGTGGCCCTCTAAACATTGTTGGATTTCAACTCACATCAACCCCAGACAGCATGACAATGCCACCCAACCTTAGTAAGTGAGGCTTTGGTCGGGAAAGCAAGGTGGGGGGTAAGTGTTGCTTGCACACAGGGCAGCACCTTCTTGTCTCACCTCAGGTAGCAAAATGGAATGGGCTGCACCTTGGCATGGGCACAGTGGACATAATTAATAAGATATAACAGTGACAGATAAAGCTAAATTATGGTGCAGACATGAACTACTGTAATAGAGTGTTAGAATCTTGCAAAAGTGTCTTTCATGGCTTACTTGCTGTGCTAAGCACCACAATAGATGAACCGAGAAGACACTGCTGACTTTCTGATATTGTGTGAGGGAGGGGAAAAAAGAGTCCCAAATTTTTAAAAGATTAAACATGGCATGCAGCATAAGAAGCTGATAGACAGTGAGAAACAGGGGGCAGAAAACAAAACAAAAATGAATTAACAACCATGAAAATTCAAGGGAAATTATAGTAAAAGTAGCTGGGAGGGCTTCAGAGATACAGTTGGAGAAGGAAAGTGAGATTCAGGGTTAGGAATGCAGTTCTGTACATAATAAAGAAGTCTAAGTTCAATTTGATGAATCGGGCAAATGTTGTGCCCTCCAGATCTTGTATGCTATCTCTCTCATACAAAGGACAGGAGAAATCCTACTTTCACATCCCACAGGGCAGGACAAAGGAGAAACAAACTGAAACTGTAGTCTATGTTGAATTGGGATTCACAGGTCCCTAACTGTTACCTTCTGCTATGTGTCCTTTTCAGAAAATTCTTCCAAACAGAAAGATTGTTAAAGAACACTATTAAATAAAATGTTCACACACACACAAAATACATACGCCACCCTTTTCAAAACAGTTCAGGGTGATGTACATATCTCTCTTTGCCTATTATCCTCACATTCACCCATCTAGGAGAAGGAAGCCTCTGACCTTAAACCTCTGCTGCCTTGTGGGATATCTTCAGGAGAAGAAAGAGCTAATGAGTAGACCCTACACAAATCCAGAGTTTTGAAATGGTAGGATGGCGCTTTGTACACCAGTGGTGTATGGTCATTGGAAAAGGGGGACTAGGCTAATCCCCTACATTGCCCCCAGTGCCTCCTTCCCAAAGCCCAGGAAGCTTCTGCCTGGTTTAGGAAGGGAGGTGTGATGCTCATGCGCAGGATGTCGGGATATCCTGCACATGGCATTGCTCCCCCCCCCAGCCAATCGCCCTTGCAAGCTAACGACTATGGCCCTAACAGTTCCCCTATGAAAAAATTCACAGCACGCCACTGCTGTGCTGTGTAAACCAACCTGGAACCCCAAGAAGGATTGCTCTTCCATGACAAATGGTTAATTATTATTATTATTATTTACAACCTGCCCATCTGGGCAGCTCCCAACAGAATGTTAAAAACACAATAAAACACCAAGCATTAAAAACTTCCCTAAACAGGGCTCGTTTAGGATTTGGTCTGGTTTACCATACAAAGAGATTTCTGCTAGAGAAAAAGAAAATACTTTTAAACTTCTCCATGTTAGTACCAATATCATCAATGCTTAAATATGATTTTGTGTAAAGGAGACAATAAACGTTAGGGGGAATGTGATACTCTGAGATTGTACTACCACATATGGTGGTCCTGCACCAATATCTTTGTGTTTTTGAGAATATTTCCCCAATAAATCTCGAACCTAATTAAATAAGATCTACCATCCTTTCTTAAGCTAGCCCTTCCATCCATCTTCGGCCCAAATTCTATATCATCAACTTCCAAGGAATTGTTCATCTTATTGTGGTGGCCAGATTGGTGGTATCTAAACATTGATGAACTCTGTCTGGGGAACTAATTCATGAATGGGCCTCTCAAATTGGATCTTTAGCTTTGATGGAGAAACAGACATATGAAGTATGAGCAAGGAGAAACAACTGTAGACAAGGTTTGTTTGTTTTGGCGAATCTTTATTTTTTAAGTGATGACAAGAAATCATGGTTTCGATCCACCAGTGACTCATGGACATTTATGGGTGGGATGACTATGCTAAGGTGATGCCTTTTCTTCTCTTTTCTGTTTTGCCTCATGCCAGGGATGGGGGGCAGGGCAAGTGAGGAACTTGTATTATTTTCTGTAATGTACTTACCTTTAATTTAAGAGCCAATACAAACATTTTTTAAAAGTTCTTTCAGGGTCCTTAGAGCCTTATTGTTACCGTTATGAATACCAGGTAGCTTGAGACAAAGAGGGTTTTTGTCTTCACCTGCTTCCATACTTAATCAACATAAATTGCCTCACCAACATCAGGAAAAAGGTTGTGCTGTGTTTCGGGGGGGGGGGACACCTCTCCAGTACTATCAGCCTGGCTATTACACGTCAAATAATAGCCAGTAGTGAACCAGTTGCTGTTATTTTCTTCCCACCCTGATTTAAGTGAGATGCCTCCTTTGTCCCAAATGGAGCTGTTTTACACTGAATTCAGAGCAGTCACTTTGCAACATGATTTGTAATCTGAACCATGTGCTACATTTTCTGTGTGTGCTTGCGCAGGGTGGGGGTATTAGGCAGTTTCCTTCCATTAACCATAATGGGGATTGCTTGACTCATTCCGCTCACACCAGGCTCATTCCGCTCACACCCTGTCATTCTGTACTATGGATCTTGACTTGAATGTGGCTTTGTATAATAAGATTTAAATTGTAGTGAGTCATTATGTCAACTCTTCCCCCCCCCCCTTTTTTCTGTGGGTATTTTGCATAGGAAGAATACCACAAGGAACACAGCATGCTTTACTACAGAAAATCCTTGCAAATGTTATGCCAATGAGTAGTTCATGTAAAGTCTATTATGAAGAAATGGCCTAGTATATTGTTGGCATGGCAATAGCATTTTGTGGTTGTTGGGTTTTCTTTTATTAAAAATGTCAGGCTGAGTTAAAATTGAAACTGGAAGCTTTGTGGTCTGCAGTCTTTGTGAAGGACTGAACTTCTGCAGTCAGGCTTGGAAGTGGTCTTGGAAAACCAAGCTATTTCCCACCCAAACACAGAAACAGCAGGGCTTATTCCAAGCCCAAATATCTTGGTTTATTCTGAACCTGAGCTAAATTTATTCTTGCCATCTCATTTTTGACCACATCCAGCTTACCAAGGTTTATTGTTCTTACATTCCAGGTTCCTATGCAATATTTTTCTTTACAGCATTGGACTTTCCTTTCGCTTCCAGGCATATCCACAACTGAGTGAAGTTTCAGCTTTGGCTCAGCTGCTTCATCAGCTCTGAATCTACTTGTACTTGTCCTCCGCTCTTCCTCAGTAGCATGTTGGATGCCTTCCAACCTGAGGGGCTCATCTTCCAGCATCATAACTTTTATATACCTGTTGTCTTTGTCCATGGAATTTTCTTGGCAGGGATACTGGAGTGGATCACGTTTAGTCAAAACTCTCCACTATGACCTGTCCATCTTGGGTGGCCCTGCACGGCATAGCTCATAGTTTTTCTGAGTTATTCAAACCCCTTTGCCATGATAAGGCAGTGATCCACGAAGGAGTCAATTATAACTCCGTGTTTTTCTAGGTCTCTGTATTTCTAAACTCTAGGTTCATGGTCTTAGCAAGAATTAGGGGTGCCTAAAGGCTGCCTGCAGAGCACTGAAGAGATCTGCATGATTTGTTGTTGCTGCTGTTAAAGGATAACAGTGGGTGGGTTATTATTATTATTATTATTATTATTATTATTATTATTATTATTATTTTAAATCATGCTCTGATTTGAAAGGGAAATGTTATTATTTAAGGTAAGAAAGAGCAACAAAGACTTCCATTCTTCAAAATATGAAACTAATTTTATGCCCAAAAGAGCTTTCCCTAACATGAACTATAAAGGAAATAGAATCCCTTTTACCAATAAAGATATTGCCCTTATGTGGGTTATAGAGGAAATGAAATCCCTTTTAGTTCTTCAACAAAATCTTGATTCACTCTGGAAGGACTCTCATGCCTGCAAATTTTATCCGCTTATGTAGCAAGGAGAAAAGTTACTGCTATATTCAGATTCACTGCAAAAGGGGATAGGAAACATAGATATTCACCTTACATGGGTATAGGCATCTGGTTGACCACTGTGAGAGTAGGATGCCGGCAGAGATGGACCTTTAACCTAATCCAGCAGAATCTCTCTCTCTCTCTCTCTCTCTCTCTCTCTCTCTCTCTATATATATATATATATAATCTACTTATACAGAGTCCCTCAGAACGTGAACCAAAAATAGAAGCAAACAGAGCACAGCACAGAACAACTCAGAAACATATTAGGAGAAATAATTTGTTCTGTGATCCACCCTGAGACCTCCAGGCACAGGTAAAGGGACCCCTGACCATTAAGTCCAGTCACAGATGACTCTGGGGTTGCGGCGCTCATCTTGCTTTATTGGCCGAGGGAGCCAAAGTACAGCTTCCGGGTTATGTGGCCAAGCATGACTAAGCCGCTTCTGGTGAACCAGAGCAGCACATGGAAACGCCATTTACCTTCCCACCAGAGCAGTACCTATTTATCTACTTGCACTTTGACGTGCTTTCAAACTGCTAGGTGGGCAGGAGCAGGGACCAAGCAATGGGAGTTCACCCCATTGCAGGGATTCGAACCGCTGACCTTCTGATCAAGAAGTCCTAGGCTCTGTGGTTTAGATCACAGCACCACCCGCCAAACAGAGCACAGCACAGAACAACTCAGAAATATATTAGGAAAAATAATTTGTTCTGTGATCCACCCTGAGACCTTCAGGCATAGGGCAGTATATAAATTCAATAATTAAATAAATAGTAATCATAATTAAGCACAGATACAAGGAGAATCATGGGGCCCATGGTTCCTCTAGCATGCACTATCACGTGAGCTAAAATCTTAAATGGCAAATTCCAGGTCCATTTTTACCACCTGAGGTGCTAAAACACAGCTTCACCAGCCAGTATGGTGAAAAGTCAGTATGGGAGCACATATAAAAGGATGGTGTGATCATTAACTGGGTTTCAGAAAAACAAGCTTGGTGGATCGGGGGATGCTGTGGAAGTGCTGTATATTGATTTCAGTAAGGCTTTTGACAAAGTCCCCCATGATATTTTTTGTGGAGAAGCTGGTAAAATGTTGGCTGGATGAGGTAACTGTTAGGTGGATTTATAGTGGGTTGACTGACTGAACCCAAAGATGGTTTCTTATCTTCCTGGAAAAACTGACAAGTGGGGTGCCGCAGGGTTCTGTCCTGGGCCTGTTGTTTAATATCTTTATAAATGACTTGGATAAAGAAATTGTGGGCATACTCATGAAATCTGCAGACACCAAACTAGGAGGGGTAGCTAATGCCACTGAAGACAGTATCGGGATTCAAGATGATGTTAGCAGATTGGAGAACTGGGTCAAATTAACAAATTGAAATGCCAGGTTCTACACTTAGGCTGGATGACCCAGCTGCACAAATATAAGATGGGGGACACCTGGATTGCCAGTAGTACATGAGAAAATGATCTAGGGGTCTTAGTGGACCACAAGCTTAACATGCATTGCAGGGGGTTGCACTAAATGACCATTGGGGACCCTTCCATATCTACAATTCTATGATTCCATTAAATAGATCTTAGTTTGCACCATGTGCAATATAGAGATAAATAGGCTTTCCTACCTTATCGGATGGTTCTAAACTTTGCAGTCACCATAAATCTTTTACATAAGATGTAAATCTATGTATATTAATACCAGAGATGTTAAAAATAGTTTCATTAGAACTTGGACATTTACTGTACCTTTAAAATAATAATAATCAGTATCTTATTGAACAAATGCTTCCTTTGAAGTCTCCTCCACAACTAGTTTCCAGCATTTGTGGGAGGGGGGAAATGGAAACTGCAGGATTTCAAGTTATTACTCCCCCCGCTCCCAATCCTGATAGCATCATACATTATTTAAATTTTCTTCATCTTCAAGAATGCCCAGATGAACACATGAAAATATTCAGGCAATGGAAATAACAACAACAAAAGATGTCATCACTCTTGCCAAAAAAAAATCATGGCTTTCCCTTAGCCTTTTAACTAAGAGGAATTCATTTTTCTTTTTTAATTTTCCAGTGGATCAACAAATCACTGTAGGCATGCATGGGCATTAAATGAAAGTTAACAAGTTTTTCTTCTCATAAAGCTTTTTTTTAAGGGTTGAAAATGCTAATGTCAAAACATTATCAGTCCATCCTTATTTTTGCTGAAATATTTTCAGCTGAAGTAAATGAGAAAAACATTTCTATCCTGAGCTCCAGCATCTGCTGAACCAATATTGCTTTTCTGTATACTCCGATAATTAAGTCAAGGCATTCGTATCTTTTCTATTACAGTTTCTGTTCCTGAAGCTTAAACAAGAACTTTGTTTGTGAAGTAAAACATGCAGGTTTCTTTTTCCAACACCAGTATTGATTTTTCTTTTGTCTTCTAACAGGAGACCAGTAACTTTCTACACTGCAGGGAATGGGAAAAATAAAGGTTCAAGTATTCAGTACTCAAGGTGATAAATTGCTGATTTTGGTTTACACTTAATGACTACCACAGTCAAGTTTAGAACTAACAGTACTTCCCCCAAAAGAGAGAGAGAGTACAAGTAAGGATCCCCACTCAAGTTTATTAAATACACTTTGTGAAAAGCCCATCTAACTCCTCGCTTTATTGCTTCGATTCTAAATAGTTCTGTGATTCTTTCTTCTGTTCATTCTTTCTCCCACTTATTTAAATCATTTTTGCCTTATTCTGCACTATATATTTAAAACAGTATATTACTGTGTATGTATCTTACTGGGATGCAGGTGGCACTGTGTTCTAAACCACTGAGCCTCTTGGGCTTGCCAATAATAAGGTCAGTGGTTTGAATCCCCACGACGGGGTGAGTTCCCATTGCCCTGTCCCAGCTCCTGCCAACCTAGCAGTTTGAAAGCACGCCAGTCACTGCAAGTAGATAAATAGGTACCACTGTGGTGGGGAGGTAAATGGTGTTTCTGTGCGGTCTGGTTTCCAGCACACATATTACATCAGATGTGGGGCAGGTGGGCATGGTTTGGGGAAAATGACGTTCAGACCAAATCTGGCATGCAGACCAGAGGTTCCTCACCCCATTATGTGTTATAGTAAGCTATGGAATATGCAATAGAAAAAAAAATGCCAAGGAGGGCATTTCCCATTCTGCGGCTTAGCACTGAGTCCTGGGTGGCTTTCAGGAAGCAACTGGTTCTCTTATTGTCTCCCTGGCAGTAATAGCTGATGGGAGGAAAATAGCACAAATAAAGGCTGCAGTGCAAAACATTACATATTCTGCACCTGAATTACTGCCTGAATTTAACCCAAAGCCATAGAAATGCCATGCAAAGGAGCATACTTCTTGTATCTAATTGCATCTTTTAAATCCATTCAGGAATTAATGGGAGTATATAGGCAGCTGAAATACAATTGTGTCAAATATTAACTCCTCTCATTTATATGCACACTGCTTTCATTCAGCAGCGTTGGGATATGAAACAGCTGCCTGGCTTCACCTGTAGCTTGTATAAGCAAAGAGTGTAAGTATATTGTGGCTGGAGCATCCTAGGCAATGGAGAAACAGATGTAATCATGCATTCCCTTCACATAATTTGCTCACCTTGCTGCACAAAAGCTTATGTTTGCCTCTGATGTTCATGGTGTGGGGATCCAGACCAGCAGAGGTTTCCAGACAAATTATTATGGATGATGACTTTTTAGCCACTTCTCCATACAGATAAGACAGTATCCTTATGGTTATTTTAAATGTGGAAATACTTTATTCATATTAGAAATCATGTGTTGCAATCCTTTCTGATCTGTCATTACTATGGGGCTGTTTTTAAGAGACCCACCTTGGTCTTTCCACCTCTTAAAGCTGCAGGAGCGCTTATAAGCACATGGAATGCCCTCCAGTTAGGGCTAACACCAGACTTCAATGAGGCTTCTATTGATGCAGCCTAGCGAAGCATTGAGAAGAGTCCTCATGAGAAGAGAAGAGTCCTCATGAGTCCTCATGAGAAGAGAAGACTCCCTAGAAAAGACCCTGATGTTGGGAAAGATGGAGGGCACAAGGAGAAGGGGACGACAGAGGATGAGATGGTTGGACAGTGTTCTCGAAGCTACTAACATGAGTTTGGCCAAACTATGAGAGGCAGTGAAGGATAGGCGTGCCTGGTGTGCTCTGGTCCATGGGGTCACAAAGAGTCGGACACGACTGAATGACTGAACAACAACAACAAGCGAAGCATTAGCTTTTTTCTGCTCTAACATGTTAAAGGCTTTTGCTTGGCTATGCAGGACCCCTTTTCTAATGGCTTGAAGTGTTGCCACAGTTTTGAGGAAGCTACTAAGGAGCAAATGAGCTTCCTGGTGTTTTTTTAATACTTGAGCTTCAGAGGAACCCCTGTGCAACTCCCTCTTGGGTGCTATTTTGGGCTCCTAATCAAGGCTGTTCCACCCATGAAGTGAGGCAAAGCACCCAAGTGGCACCCCTGCAGGTGCCTTATATATGTCCCATCACCTCCAATGGTGGCAGAGAAGTGGCATTGGTGCCAATTTCCAGTGAGATTTCAGCAAGATCTCAATGGAAACAGTGCCGATGGTGGCAGCGCTTCTCTGCCGCCAGTGGATGTGGAGTACTGGAGGTGTCTGTTGAGGTGAGTGGCCTGGCAGTGGAAGCAGCAGAGCAGCAGTGCACGGTGGAACTTCCTATTTCGCCTCAAGCAGCAAAATGGGATGCGCCAGCACTGCACCTGCAACCAATTATAGAAATATGAAAGGGAAATCACATATTTACTATACAATTGCTGTCATGTCTCATTCATATATATATATATTGTAGCATTTTGAGAGATACATAAATGAGTTACAAAAGCATATCCCAAAATCTTCAAATAATGTAACCATTTGTTAATGACAGTTCCCGAGACCAAGGAGCAGGTCTTTGTCTATGTTTTATATATTTGGACACTATTTTGAATGGAAAGGCAGACTGAACCTTTCAAAACTGCACTATTTTAATTTTAATTTTAGTTTCCTAGAATTCTTGAGCAACTAAATAAGAATATAAACTCCCTGATCACCATATGTAGCCAAACTCTGAGCAAGGGCAATCAAGTAATTAAATTGTTTATAGTTCATTAATCATGTCCCTCAAAATCTTATTCTGAAGATTGGGATAGAGCAGGGCGGGGAACCTGTGGCCCTCCTGATATTGTTATATTCCAATTCCCATCATTCCTGACCACTAGTCATGTGGGTGGGGGTTAGAGGCTAACAACATTGGGAGAGCCACAGGCTTTCTAGCTGTAATTATCAGAACAATCCTATAAGGCCTATTGGAGATGTATGATGAAGCAAAGAGAGATGGTCATATTCAGTGTCCTCTGTCTACTAGGGAAGAACACTTATTCTAGCACGGGCTTCCTCAATCTTGGCCCTCCAGGTGTTTTTGGCCTACAACTCTCATGATCCCTAGCTAGCAGGACCAGTGATCAGATATGATGGGAATTGTAGTCTCAAAACATCTGGAGGGCCGAGGTTGAGGAAGCCTGCTCTAGCACATGGTAGAGTTTAAAGGCTGTGCAACAATGGAAGCAAGTGCAACAGTTTTGCTAGTTGAAGACTGCACAATAGTCTTTGGAAAATGTTTTTGAGTTTTCACTTGTGGAGCAACAGTGTCATTTAAGTTAGCACACAGCTTACCAATTGACCGAGTTAAAGTATCTATTAAGCAACTCCCTTATGAAGGCTTCTAGGGCTGAAGGCTTCTAGGGTCTTTGACTGTAATATATTATTATTATTATTATTATTATTATTATTATTAGGCTGAAGGGGGGCAACACAGGTGAAACCAACCTGTTGGCAATCACAAAATGTCTCTCTTCTCACAGTACTTCCTCTGAAAACGGCTATGTTATGCAGGCTCTCACCCCCCATAGTTATTCTTCTAACAACAGCCTGCTTCCGCTGGTCATTCTGAAAATCTATGCCCTGGTGGTCAACACAGAGTGTCTCACTGACTTGTCACTCCATCCCATCAGCACAACAAGTACACAGCAAGTATGCCAAAAGACTTCAACTTAGCACTGCATCGGTTACAACTCACAGTGTGTGGCCTAATGCCACCTAGTAAGATCTATGATTCAAACTACTGATTTCTTGATCCATAGCACAATCTACTTAGTCACTACACTACTCAAAAAACTTGGCAATAAGCATTAATAAGGTGTAACGAATGTAATCACATTACTTTTTTAAAAAAAACTTTTTTGTTGAAATCAATGGGGTAATGTAATCTCATTCATCCAGGTGCCTGACAGAGGTCTCTGTGTTTAATTAGGCAACAAATGCTTTCCTTAACAATTTCAACAAAGCAGGGGATGTTTCCATCTATAATTCATGCTTTATTACAAACGCCAAGGAGCAAACCCAATACAGGAATAAGTGCTGTCTCAGCTGTGTAAATGTCACTTGTTTTCTGAATGTAATAAGTGTGATGTTTACCTGGAGAAATAATCAAATAGAAACTTCCATTCTCTGCATAAGTAATTTGCAAAGGGAAAGAGCAAGCTACATTACAAAGTTTCTATGTGAGCGCTGATTATTCCTTTCCCACCAGAACCTAAACAGTCTGGAATTAATAGCTAGAGAACCTGCTTAGTTTTGATATAGCCTATTTCCTGCATGTGGTAATAGTCTCCTAGTGGGTATCTGGGACATGTTCCGTTTCATTTGTCTTGTATTAGAAAGTCCTGAGGACACATGCAACACTTTCTGACAGGAGATTTCTGGAAATGTTAGGGCTCCTCCAGACAAACTGTTGATTGAGCATCCATCCTGATTTGCTTGCACAAAGCTTACAAGAAGGTTAGACTATGTCCTGTATTTATTGAACATTCGTTCTCAATTTGTGAGGCAGTTATGCAACAATGAGCCTTAATCCTGGTTTGCTATTATTATTTATTAACTTTTATGTCTTCCTGTTGATCATTTCATCTCACACTTTTCTGTGCACTTCCTCCTAACCGTTTAAAGAAACAAAAAAGAAGTAGATCCAGTGTGATAGTATTAATCCACTTTAACACAAATATTCTGTGGGTAGCCTGAATCCCACCTACAAAAAAGTGACAGTGTGGAGAAACTCTACTTAAAAGAAGGTGCAGTATTTAAGCAAACCAGGTGCTGAGGAGGAGGCTGGGCTGTACATGAATTACAAATGCAGTCTGTCTATTGGCTTTTTCCCCCAGCTGGAACTCACACAGACCTGACCTGAACACCTTGTGTTGCTGTGTGAATACACTGGAGAAAGAACATAATTGGTCCATGTAGCCCTGATCTCCTCACCATGGCTCTGCTCCACTGCATGGGTCTGAGTGGCATCTTGGAGGATGAAGCACCAGAAGGTTAGGATTTAGCAAGGACTATATGCAGAGGGCTGAGACACTTTCTTCTCTGCATTAGTGTCCATCCCTGATTTCTCCACATCAAAGGTGGAAAACCTGTGGCTTTCAATATGTAGGACTCATTAGTGATGGGAGTCGTAGCCTAATAATAACTTGAGGGGCACTGATTCTGCATCCTGGATCTATAGGCAGGATCTCAGTAGGGGATCAAATAAGTACCAGGGATTGAACCTAGGGGATGCTGCATGGCAGATACTTGCTCTACAAATTAGCTGTAACCCTTTTACAATGTGCACTCTTATGTGTGCACATACTATATGCTAAGTTTGCTTGCTTGCTTGCTTGTTTGTTTATATATATATATATATATGCTGCTTGATTGTAGTTAAAACATTTAAGTGGTTTATTAGAAGTATTTAAAAAAATCAATAAATGGTTAAAAACAAATAAAATTAATTTAAATCAATAGTAAAACAGGTTAAAGCCTGTTTTAAGCAGGCAATGAAAATAATACAGGAAAAGCCCCTGTCTGATGTCAACCAGCAGGGAGTTCCAGAATGTAGGTGCCACCACATAAAAAATATCAACTTCTGATTACAACAGAATATTATGCGACATATATAGTGTCAGGTGATCTTTCAAGTAAACTGGCCATTACTTTTCACAATGGCTGCAGTATGTGTCTTTATATATTTGGCACTCGGGTATAAAATGTCATGTGAATGCAAGGAAACTTCCATTTCACAAAAGCAAACAGGCACTTATATTGTGATGAGCTTTCAGTATGAGCAGAATAAACTGTCAACTGCTCAGGCTTGGAAAGATCAGTTTAATATCTCAGGGTCAGACAAAAGTCTCCCCCTCCCCCTGACTGCCCTACCCTTATGACCCCCCCCCACCAAAAACACACACAAAGGCATATGATAACTTACAACTTTTCAAAAATGATTTCTTTGTGTTTTGGAGTGGGGAAAATACACTTCTGAAAGAAAGGGAGTATTCATTACGGCATTGAAAAGGTTCTTTGGGAGCAAAATGATTTGATCACAGATGCTACAGTGCTCAGAATAACACTTTTAGAACTGCCCTTCCAGTTATTTCCAGGACTATTACCACTGCTCTTTATACCAGACAATTTTAATATGCTATCTCCTAGCCAAAACTACCTTATTTATTTACTCAATTTCTATACCACTTAATAGGGATGTGGGTGCCGCTGTGGTCTAAACCACAGAGCCTAGGGCTTGCTGATCAGAAGGTCGGTGGTTCGAATTCCCACTATGGGGTGAGCTCCCATTGCTCGGTCCCAGCTCCTGCCCACCTAGCAGTTCGAAAGCACGTCAAAGTGCAAGTAGATAAATAGGTACTGCTCTGGCGGGAAGGTAAAAAGAGTTTCCATGCGCTGCTCTGGTTCACCAGAAGTGGCTTAGTAATGCTGGCTGGCCACATGACCCAGAATCTGTACTCCCTCAGCCAATAAAGCAAGATGAGCACTGCAACCCCAGAGTCATCCGTGACTGGACCTAACAGTCAGGGGTCCCTTTACCTTTACCTTTATACCACTTAATATATTCAAAAAAATCTTTAAGTGGTGTATCGGGTCCTCCCTTAAAGAGGGCAAGTATTGCGGTGAGACCTGGAAAACCGACACCCTGTGTTGTGGGTGGGTTCGATTGGTCAGCCACAACACCTAATTGGAGGTCCCTCGATGCTGGGTTCAATCGGGCCAATGGGGATCCAAACGGATCAAGGGACCTATTTATACCCATGCACGTGACCTAGAGCTTCCTCTTTCGGTGCATGCATTCAGAACACCCACCTCTCCCTATTTTTAGGGCCTTTTGCACTTGACCTTGTTATGCTGTCGTGTGTCATCTGTTGTTGGGACAGGAGCACAGAAGGAATTTTCCCCACTTGGCTGATTGGCTGGTGCCATTTGGGTTTCGCCTGCAGCATAGCAAATCGTCACAAGTTGTAAGGTTGCGGATAGGTTCTGGTTCAGGTGATAGGGGTGGCAGAACGCTCTTGCCATCCCTACGTGAAGGGTATTCCATTAAAGGAATCCAGGGACTCGATAGTTTGGTCAACCCCTGAGAGAGGGTTGTGCCCATGCCTGAGTCCAGGGGGACATTTGGGTGGAGGACATAGTCTTTTCCTGGCTTTCCACTTATCCAGGTGTTCACCCTTGGCTGACCTATGCTGGAACTCTGGGTCAGCGCTACCTGCATGGCAGGGAGCTAGTCAAACCAGAAAATATGCAACCATTCACTTTCTGTAATCAATAAAGTTGTGGCCTAAATTCTGCCAAAAACCAAAACTAAAATTTGAGTCACGTGTGAATTTATTTAGGGGGGAGGTTTCTGGGTCTGAACACGCAAACAGAAAACTAAAGCATCAAAAGACAACTTAAGCAATAACCAATTTTACAAAATAAATAAATAAAAATTAAACACTTGCATATAGAAATGTTATAATAATACAAAATTACTAATGCATATAAACCAATATCAGTTCCTTCTTCCAATACACCTCTCCTTTCGGCCTCCTTCACATATTCACCTTGGGTCTCAGCAAACTCAAATCTCTGTGTCAAAAATCTCAAAAAGAGGAAAGTTATTAGACACTGCTGACAGCACCCTAGTTTTTCACTCTGGGCTTGTTTTCCATGGGCATGCTCAAGGAGGATGAAGCAGCCTCAGGCACTCAGATTCATTCTCCACATCATGTTCCAGATACATCATGTTTCCCAGGTGGTCCCTGAAAAGGACACTCCTCAACTCACGTGTCTTTCTCTAGCCTCTGCTCTCTCCTACTACTACTTATAGGATTGTTGTCAGCATCCAACTGTCTCAAGAGGCAATGGAGTGTGCATTCAGGGCTGAAGTCAAACCACTGTGCTAGCAGCACCAAAGTGACCTATCTGGGGCACAAGCCTGGGCAGTGTGTATGGAGGTCCTGGGCTGCCAAGACAACAAGACCTTGATCTTGGCCTCACTAATGTGGCCCAAAGGAAAGCAGAACAATATATGTTGTACCAGCTTGGCTTGCAGGAGTTGCTAGAAGGAGGCATACAAATGTGGTGTGTAGTGAAATTTTTCATAGGGGAACAATTAGGGTCATATGTGCATTGAGAATTCCTGAATGTGAGGGTGATCTGACTGCAACATCTGTCATTGATCACCAGGGTTGATTCGGCTGATCTGGCTGGCTAGGCGGGTGTCCCCTTCATCCCTCACTACTCCATGTGTGTCCCTCCCGAAGCTGTGCACTTGGTGGAGGAGGACGGCCATCCCAGATAGAAGGAGTGTACTGTTCTTCAGTCAAAGGTTTATGATATCTGCGCTTCCCTGCTAGAACCTCCACCCAGTATTGCTGGGAAATACTGGATTTCACAGTCCAATACCCTGTGTGTTCAGCTTGGATGGTCAATAAAATTCAGGCTCCAATTGTCAGTCTAACAGGAGGCTTATGTGGGTGCAAGGCCAGTCAGCGGCAGAGGAAGCCTTTTGGCTGCCCAGGGCGGCAGCGTGGAGGCACCCCCTGGGCGGGGGCATCATGACATCACGACGTCAGACGGACAGCGCATGCGCGAAAATGCTGCGCATGCCCAGTCCATCCTGGGCGGTGCTGCTGCTCCCGTGGCAAGCAGGCAAGCTGCCGAGTGAGCAGCAGGTCATGGGGCTGCCCTGTCCGTAAAACAGCATGGACAGGGCAGCCCCATGAGCCGCAGCTCACTTGGCAGTTCGCCCGGTTGCCGCGGGAGCAGCAGCACTGGCCTGAATGAACTGTGCATGCCCCATATGTCCCACCCTTCCTATGCCACTGAGGCCAGTGCAACATTACCTCAATCAGCAAATAGTTGATGGCACACCAAATGTGAAAATGGTACACTTGTACCATTTATACACCTATCAAGCAAAGGGGTAGTTATGTCCATATATGGTAGCACTTCCTTCTACTAGCTTCTACTGGGTTAATCACATGGCATGTGCTATAACTACCCTTAACAGTTATAGCAATAGCTCCTGTGTACATGTCATTCCATCCTTCTCGCTGTTCTCTTGCAAGCATAACCTTCACATTCCAACTTTCACTTCACTTAGCCCTTCTCACACACATTTTCAATTTTCTTTAATTCTTTAATCCCTCTATAATTTTATTCTTCTTTTTCAGATGCCTTTCTGAGTTCCATTCTTTAATTCGTGGATTTGCTGATGAAGTTGGAGTTGCGCATTCCTTTGTGGCCCCACTAATCATGGCCATCACTAGTGATTAGAATGAACGTAAAGTGACCCTAGGGAAAAATCAAGCAACATAAGAAAACTGTATATGTTATATTTAAAAACCACACTAAACTTGATTTGAATTATATTTGAAGACATTATTAATTTTCTAGCTAACACAGCCTTGGTGAAATGGAAGAGGAAGGCAATAGAAAGCTTCCTAGGATTTCATTTCAGGAATTTTCTTTAATGATGGAGAACAGGCCTGTAAAATAAGTGTTCTGAGCAATATGAAGCCATAGCTGGCAGGTGGGAGTGTAAGACATGCTCCACAGCATACATAAGAGTAATCACCATAATCAGGCCTGGCCAAGAGTGCGTGTGGAGTGAAGGAAATCAAGTGATGTGCATGCACACCTGAACCAATGCAAACTCAACCAAAGAGCATTGCTTACCTTAGTAGACCTCCATAGAGGATTTGGATTTGCTCTTATAAGAAAGCATTGCCCCCCTTCCAACAATTTACCATTGTCATAGTCCTTGTAACAAGCTTTTTGATCCAACCCCATTGGTGAGATGTACTTACAGTCATACCTCCGTTTACGTAGCCCTCTGGTTATGTAAACTTTGGGATGCGCGTGTGGCAAACCCGGAAGTATTTCACAGGGTTTCGCCATGCACGGATGCGCAAAAGCAACCTGTGCATGTGCAGAAGCGGTTCATCAGGTTGTGAAAACCTCGGGATCCGACCGGACCTCTGGAACGGATCCCGTCTGCAACTGAAGGTACAACTGTATTTGAGTTTTAGGGCATTTTATCATGCCTCTGATCTTTCTATCAGAAACCACCCAGACTTCCTACTGAGTTCAAAGCAAAATCATTACCATACTGAGTTCACCTTCAAATAATGCTATATTGCTTTTTAAGAGGAAAAAACAACAACTTTTAGTTTTGTTTATAAATCATAGTGTATTGATCTCCTATTCACTGTGCTCTGGGTGGTTCAGTTCATCTTAATAGACCATAATGATTATTATTTTCTTTCCGCAAATCATACCAAGCATATTTTTTCTTTATTTTGGACTGCAGCCTGTGATTTAGAATAGGTCAATGCCCAGTAGTATTATGGGGTGCCAGTTCTGCTTAATGTGGGTTGCAATTTACAATGCGGGGAAGAGAAGGGAACACTTTTGCTCCCTACCTATTGAGTTGTACAGTGAGAAGTGCTTTTCAAGTATTTACTCCTCAAATTATATCTTGCTTCCCAATAAACTGGGCTACGCGATGTACTCACCTGAAAATTGCACATATGATTATAGTTTGCCACCAATATACATCTGTATATACAATCACCTTCTTTTGTCTGCCTTTCATAACAGTCATATGACTGGTTGCTCTGATTGAGGAAGGCCTCATTAGGGTGTTTTTAGGCAGATGTGTGATAATGCATTTTTCATGCAGCCTATCACACAGAAAGCAATACAATACCAAGTTTCCAGCAATAGGCTCATCCCAAGGAATAGCCTGTGAAACAACACAATAAATAAAAAATTAGGAATGCTCCCCATCTAATACTAGAAGCTTTCCTGAAAGAGTTAACAAAAGAATATTTAAATATGCACCTCCGCCACCGCCTACCTGGCTGCAATTAGCACATCAATCAAAGGGGGGAACCATATGCTCTCCAAGAACAATGCCCAGTTGCAGCCATTCCACCTTTCTTTGTTAAATCCAGTCCTCAGAAGTCCCACCATTGAGCTGGCTGGGGCTAGTTGATAGTTTCTGGAGGGGAGGAACAAAATATCTCCATCTGCCTCTAATTCCATCTGCAAAATATCTCCATCAGCCTCTAACTCAAGGTAGCGAGTACCCCTCCATTGACCTGCTTGGGACCATGTGCCATTTGAAGTCTCCTTGTTCCCATTGGTAGCTCAGGGAAAGAATGTATTCTGGGGACTCCCCATTGCAGCCTATTTACATCAAACTTCCATGTCTTTTGCTGATAATAAAATATAATTTGTCATTGTACTTTAGCATGCCATTCTTCCACTGACACTGTTTTGTAATTAAGACACATTACTTTGGGGGGTGACGCCTTATTATCTCTTCAAATAGCAAACATTGTGAAATGATTAACACAATTTACATTAAATCTGCCCTAGTATGGGGAACAATGATTCATTGCCACATGAATATTAAGTGATTGTTATGTTTTTAGTGCATCGGATGGGTGGGTGGATGCCATTATTTCTAGGGAATAATAATCTAATTTAATATTAAAAAGAATCAGTGTTACTATTTCCTCAAATGCAATCTACAACCAATTTCATGCATTGGATCCAACAAAATCATACTTGGAGTAGACCCACTGACTTCAATCGTCATGGCAAAGCCAAGTCTATTAACGCCAATTGATCCACTCTGCATATGATTCAGACACTATTCCACATATTTCAAAACGTGGCTTTTCAGTTGATGCAAGACTCAGAACACTCACCTGTTCTTAGAAGAGTCTCTGCAATAATACTATGGAGGGAATCCTTTGCTAACTGCCATGTTGTTTTATTCTTGTACATGGGCTCATGTGGGAAAACAGAATCCCAGGGCAAGGCACTTCAAATTTCCAATGAAAGTAATGTAATTGTTTAACCTCTGGTGCAAATTTATGACACAACATAGCCATGGAAGAATAATTGCTTTTAGTGGGGTTTTCTTATACTCAGTAACTGTATCATTCCCCTGCATGCAGCAGTGGGTGCATTTGTCCTCATCCCCCTTACTCAAAGAGCAATCAGAAGTTTGCCTCTCTTTGAGGCAAGAGGCCTGAAAGGAAGGTCACATGGGGCCCAAGGATCTGAGTAAGGTGTCTTAGCCCACTCCTCCCCTGAGTTCTTCCTTCTTGTGTTTCTGCTGCACTATCTCTCCCTATATGCAATGTAGTTGTCTGTTGTAGGAGCTGAGTAGGAGGATTTTTGGAAGGAATCCTTGATTGGCCTCAGGGTCCCCAATTATTTGCCTACTTCTCACTGCTGGGAATAATTTGTTTGACATCTGGGAGTGGTTTGGTTTACTTGTCCAACTTCCTTTGAGTCCAGGCAGGTGAGGAAACTGGGGAAAATACCTCAGGTATACCATGGCATTGTTGGGTTACGGTCACCCTCCCTAGTAATCTGCCCACACATTATTCCGGGTGACACTTGGAAGGTGTCCTCTAGGCCTGACATGCCCAGTTTGGATGAATACTTTATAGTGGAGCGTGGATGTGCATGTTAGGTTCATGCCCACGGCTCACCTGGAAAGAAGGAAGGCACTTCCAATCCTTCACTAAGGAGCCACAATTTGCAATTGTATCACATACTTCCATACCAGAGACTGCTATATTCCCCAACTGCATGTATTTTATGAATTTGATCGATTTTATTAATCTGACGCAGGCCCACCAAGTTGTTATATTAATAAATATAGCCATTTCCTCAAAGCTCTGGTCTCATACGTTTTCTTTGTGGGTGTGGGGGCAATACGTTGTGTAGGGAAGTGAGTTGCTCCTTTAAGAATGGTAGTCTATACTGACTATATAGAAGTGATTCTAATGAAGTATGAGCTTATAGAACTAGGAGAAAGAGCCTTAATAAGAATAGGGCTAGCTAAGGGCAAAGGATTCTCTACTTGCTTTAATAAATTCAGTAAAGCACCACTAATGACCTCAAACAAGTCTGCTGCTTATTGTTTTCATAGTATTTTAAAATGTAAAACACTCTAAATGTCAAAAAGGTGCTCTATGAAGGAAGTGAATGGACAAATAATAAATTCATTCATGAGAAGTAGAACATCTTCCTATAAACTAACATTGGACTTAATTCTCCAGGTGTCAGTCTCCAGCACCATCAAGACACAGGAGGGAATGTCAGTAGGTTCCAAGTGTTGGGGGGAGGGGCTTCAACATTTTCAAGTACAAAAAAAAAAATGATTAAGGGGAAATTCCAAAAGGGAAAGGGATGCCAGCAGCAGTCCAATGAGGAAGGACTTCTGGCCAGATATGGGTTACACCTCACAGTGTTTGGCAATACTGTAATGTGTTTGCTAAGAGTCTCAGAAAACTGATCAGGAGAGCTTTAAACTAAATCCTGAGAAGGAGAGAGACAATATTACAGACCACAGGGGAACACCTGGTATTGGGGAGAAGACCTTCGTTGATGCACTGGGAACTGATGTGGTTCTCTAGATATCTTCTAAAGGACAGTAAACTACAAGAAGGAAGCAGCTGGAGTTGTGGGTTCAGTTGTCACCATAGAAATGCATGGAGTATGGGAAATAAGCAAGTCGAATTTGCGCTCTTAATACAGGATGGCAAATATGACATAATAGGTATTACTGAAACCTGGTGGGTTGAAACCCATGGCTGAAATTTAGAAAAAGATGAGTATAACCTGTTCAAAAGGAATAGAACAAACAGGGAGGAGTAGCAGCAATGTATGTAAAGGATGTGTACACTTGTGAAGAGATCTATGACGTGGAGCAGGGAAGGCAGATTGAGAGTATATGGGTAAAAATTGTAGGAGAGGGAAACAACAGTGACCTTACCAGGGGAGTCTGCTATAGACCTCCAAGCCTGACTAAAGACTTGGATGGTGCCTTTCTATAGCAGATTACCAAATATTCATAAAGGAGTGATATCGTAGTCACTACCCTGATATGTGTTGTAACAAACTCTTCCAAGAATGTAAGGTCCAACAAATTATTCCATGGTCTCATAGACAATTTCATTTCCTATCATGTGGAAGATGCAGCATGAGGATCATGCTGAAACTGGTTCTCACTAATATGGAGAAATTAATGAATGGAGTGGAAGTACTGGGAACCTTTGGTGGAAGTGATTATGCTGTCTTGAGTTTCATCATACACAGGCAGGGGGAAGCGGAGTGTAGTCAGGAACACACTGTAGACTTTAAGAAGACTGATTTCAAAATGCTTAGGGAATTGCGTGTAGAGGTCCTCAAGTCCACCCCCAAGTGATTCACACCAGACACAGAAATTTTGTTAAGGTTAATGGCATAAAAATTTGGCCACAACCGTTTTATTAAATTACAACATGTGAGTGGTTGCTTAGGCATTGGTTTGACTATGTCCCATCTAGGGGACAGGCTGACTTCCAACCGCTTGGTGGAAGACAGCAAGAGGGAAAACACTTTGGGGAGAGTATTTGGGGGACGGGGCGACCAAGACCCTCCCTCTCCCTTAATGCTCCCAGGGGCCCTTGCGTGGCCCTAACCCATGACCAGGGACGGACAAGCATGGAGAGCCCCTGGATTCCTTTAACGGAATTCCCTGCGCAGCAGCAGCAATGGAGGGGCAGGCACGGCCAACCACTTCCCCTCCCGCAATCCAATTAAATAACCAATGCCTAACCGCCAACCTTACAGTTGTGACTAATTGCTATGTAGTAGGCGAAAGCCCAATGGCCAAAACCAATCTGCCAATTGGGAAAATTCCTACTAGGCCCTTGTCAAAGCAGACGACCCCATGATAGGCAATAGCAAGGTCAAAGCGCACGCCTATACCAAGGGGGGGGGAATGGGAGATCCGATGCACGCAGCAAAGAGGGGCAGTTACTAAGAACGCCCAGTATATATAACCCCTGACCTGCCCATCAACATTTTGCAACATGCTAATCTCCCCAACAACTGCATCGGCCCCTATCAATACCCTAGCTAACAGATTAGATCCCTCCCCAAAACTTCAGCAGGGTGTCTTGCTAGGCCCCAACCGCAACACGTGCTCTCTAGGAAGGAGAACACGCTTTACTGGGTGAGATCCCATGGTCAGAAATGCTCTAAGATAAAGGAGTACAAGATGGATGGGAGTTTTTTGGTGAAATATTTAAGAAACAAATGCAGACAATTCCAACAGGGGAAAAAAGGTAGGAGCTAGCTAAAAAACCCAGTGTGGCAGTACTGGAACTGAAAACTCCTGCATGAATATGCTATTAAAGCATTTTTATACATGCTGTAAAAATTGTATTTGGTTTTGGATTGTATTTGGATCTCTCTCATGTGCTATTTATGTGAACATCTGAAAGTGTCTGTTGTGGGGAAAAGGGCATTTGCACTCTAAATTAACAGTTTGTTCTGGTAAACTGAGATTTTACATACCCTTTCTAATGAAAGCAATGGAAGCAGAGAGTGTTTTCAGCTCTATGTGCAAAAACACCCTTGGTGTACTGATGCTCATGTTACTATTTTCTGAAAGGTCAGACAACTATACAAAGGTTTGCCATTAGACCTTCACATCTAGTGAGTGATAAAACTTGTCTCCTGGGTTGATACAAACCATCACGATGCCAAGGAGCAGATGAATTTAATTTCTATATCCCAAGCTTTGTATTTGAAACCGTCAATGCAGCTTTATTTTCCTTTGAAACCTGACAGTATTTATGGTGCTCTTCAGATCTGCTTCTTCTTCTAATTCTCAGGAGATTTTGGGTGTGTGGTCATTGTGGGGAAGATGAGGGTAGGGGGGGGGGGAGCAGAAAGATTTGGGTTTTATGACAAACCTTGAAAAAGCAGGACTAGCTGGGTACTTTGTCAGCAATGACACCTAAATTTGCTCCTTTTTTTTTTTTTAAGGGAGCAGAAGATCAATTGCGCCGTAAAACATATTTTATCTTATTCTTACTTTTAACTCATCTCAGAGCAAAAATGTTCCACAGGGGAGAGAAAGGTGTCAATGTAGTCATGTCATAATTCTCCAGCTATCATCGAGGGGAAAGAGCTGCATATATTTCAATGGTCCCTTGGCTCTATTTATTCAAAGAGCATGTTGATTACGAAGACACATTAAAGGTGAAAAATAAAACAGTGTAAGTGTTCTGGGAGTCTCCCTGTTCATCATGAGGACCTATCTGCATTGCAAAGAGGATGCTGTATATGGCAGACCTGCTTCCTCTCTGTCCCAACGGGTTTGAAACCAATCTTGTCCACAGCATCTCAGTCCTTCCCTTCATTTAGAATCAAATGAAAGGTTGAGTTTTGTGATCCCTTTGCAATTTAGATTAATCAAATTAACTCGAGTGTGCATGCTTATTCCCTTTCCAAATGGCCTTTCCTCCTCTCCGTAAACTAGGAAAGTGTTATCTCATCCTTGGCTATTATGCAAATATTGTTTCCTGTAACCATTTCTAATGAGGTGAGAGTGTTGTGTAGCCAGGTAATTTCCTCAAGTTACCAAAAGGCGCAGCCTGACACAGCACTGCTATCAAGAGCCTCTCTTCTACAGTTTTTTAGAAATGTGCCAAACATTCACTTACAAACTTTTGGAGGCAAAAGGGAATTGTTCTGTTCAATGGAGAAAGAGCTCATGGGTGAAGCCAGTGCTAAGGGCCACCAAGTTGCCCTGAGCCATTTTTTAAATGCCCGGCAAGTGCTGGAAACAAGCCACCAGAGCTCATTGTGGATTATCTGGCAGGCTGAGAGCTTCAATAGCACTCCCTGGAGGCTTCACCCCAAGCAAAATTCTGGGCTAAATGCCCCTAGTTTTGGAACTGCACTAAAGTTAATTTGGGGGTGGTCAAGAAGTATTGCTTTCATTCTGAATTGACTTCATGACATCAGGTAACTGGCAAAAACATTTGTGAAACACACACACACTAGTTTTGACCCATTTCAGTTGTATTAAACTATCCACAAAATAAAAAGGTAAAGGGACCCCTGACCATTAGGTCCAGTCGTGTCCGACTCTGGGGTTGCGGTGCTCATCTTGTGTTACTGGCTGAGGGAGCCAGCATACAGCTTCCGGGTCATGTGGCCAGCATGACAAAGCCGCTTCTGGCGAACCAGAGCAGTGCATGGAAACGCCGTGTACCTTCCTGCCAGAGCGGTACCTATTTATCTACTTGCACTTTTTACGTGCTTTTGAACTGCTAGGTGGGCAGGAGCTGGGACCGAACAACGGGAGCTCACCCCATCGTGGGGATTCGAACCGCCGACCTTCTGATCAGCAAGCCCTAGGCTCTGTGGTTTAACCCACAGCACCACAAAATAAAAACTGTATGCCAAATCATCTGTAACAGAGCCAAAGATCAGGGCAGCTGCAAATAGTGTGACCCTAAACTGGGTTTGTAAAATCCTGAAAGTTACTTTCTCTACCCTTCATCAGCTCTCAGAGAGCCTTGGTTTGGAAATCCCAAGGCCTTAACCTGAGGTATAGCTCTATAAGCAATCATTGATTGCATGTGCTCACACTTAAATTCCAGTTACAGGTAGGTAGCCATGTTGGTCTGCCATAGTCAAAACAAAATTAATAATAATAATAATAATAATAATAATAATAATAATAATAATAATCCTTCCAGTAGCACCTTGGAGACGAACTAAGTTTGTACTTGGTATGAGCTTTCGTGTGCATGCACACTTCTTCAGATACACTGAAACAGAAGTCACCAGACCCTTCAGTGTATCTGAAGAAGTGTGCATGCATACGAAAGCTCATACCAAGAACAAACTTAGTTGCTCTTAGTATGTCTACTCAAAAGCAATTTCCATTGGGGGTTAATGGACTTTATTTTCTGGTGAGTGTCCTAAAGACCGAGAACATTCACCATTTCCCTGTAAAGTTTTAAAGTATTGTTAATGATGGATTGAGGATCCCAATGCGATTAGAGTACAAAATGAGGACATGGTAGATTTAATCTGGAGTTTAAAAAGAAGGGCGGGGCAAAGGACACGACTCAGTTCACTCCAGATTAATTACACAGGGTAGTTTGGATTTGGCAGAGTATCCTACATGATAGTCAGTCTAAGTCTTCTCAATATGAATTACCCATAAAACTTTATGAACAAGGGGATGCATATGTGGGCCTGCCTCAATGCACACTAGATCACATTGCGCATGTATTACCATCATAGGCTTCCATCTGCTATATTTCTTTGAATGTAAATGCAGACATACTATTGGAGCAGGGGTGCATGACAGAAGCATGGGAGGCTGGCATCCTGTAGTTAAGGTGAGTAGTAAAAAACAAAACAAAATAAAATAAAAAATTCCTTCCAGTAGCACCTTAGAGACCAACTAAGTTTGTTCTTGGTATGAGCTTTCGTGTGCATGCACACTTCTTCAGATACACTGAACTGTAACTGTAGTAAAAAACAAGGTTCTGTTCTTATAATCCTCAAATTCTATAGCTAATTAAAATGACATCTGTTGGGCTAATAACCATGGCATACATGATCTACCTGATGAGGAGTATGTAAGTGTCACATTCCAAACCAACTCAGTAGAAATTGCAATAGATGCAGCAAGTTTAAAAGTGCTGAAAATTGACACTTGTGAGCCCCTTTCCCCAGTTTTAAATAAAGCATATCACATATCTCTTTCCCATTTTTTTTTGGGGGGGGGGAGGAATGCCAATGTACTTTATTTAGGCTTGTTGTGGAGTACACTCATTCATTGCTTTGGTGGGTCTTCTGATGATCATTTCAAATGTTATTAATGTCCCCATAATGTCTATGGATAGCAAATTCTTGCTAAATAGTGGTGTGCATGCTGAAAGGAAAACTAAACTTTTGCCAGGAATGAGATGGTTGCAGAGGAAGCCGTGTGTGTGTGTGTGTGTGTGTGTGTGTGTGTGTGTGTAAAAAGCAACTAAATAATAATAATAATAATAATAATAATAATAATAATAATAATAATAATAATAAATATACATGCAATATCTATTCTTTTATTTATGAAATACCACAGTGTGCTGCAGTGGTTAGATGAGGACTTTTTGATCTTTTGGAAGAAGAAGAGTTTGGATTTGATATCCCGCTTTTCACTACCCAAAGGAGTCTCAAAGCGGCTAACATTCTCCTTTCCCTTCCTCCCCCACAACAAACACTCTGTGAGGTGAGTGGGGCTGAGAGACTTCAGAGAAGTGTGACTAGCCCAAGGTCACCCAGCAGCTGCATGTGGAGGAGCGGAGACACGAACCCGGTTCCCCAGATAACGAGTCTACCGCTCTTAACCACTACACCACACTGGACTCATTGGCACATTTGGAAACACTAAAAAGCTATTATGGGAGAACCCCCACCCCCTAAAAAGCATACATGCACCAACTTACTGGCCCAAATGAACTCTAGTTGACGTTGTTTCACTTGTGGAACTGCCTGCAACTTGTTCCATTAAGCCAGATCCATATTACTTATTTGTTTCAAATCAGGAATTCATTAAGTGGCTGCATAAATAAAAAGGGAATGCAAACGAAAGGCTGGTTACTGTAATATGTGCTGTTTTGTTAATGCTAGAAATGATACAGTAAATTTGGAAGGTCAATAGATAAAACGATCTGGGACCTTTTGCTCATGAATATATTTAATTTGCTCTTGCAAATGATTTCAACTGCATTTCACAAAATACATACTAACTCCTCTGTTTTTCTTTTCTTTTCTTTTTTGCAATTAACATTTCCTAATAATTCATCCAGCCAGGCTGTCTTAATCATAGTTCATTCTAGCATAAAATAAATCTTGCTGTGTTTGAAGAGAACCAGGTCAACTTAGCTTATTTCTTTTTCCCATGCCTTCTTATTTCAAAAGATTAGAATGGTTAATAAACTTTGTCCATTTTTGGTTATTCAACGGATGAATGAAAATGAATAAATTTTGCTCAGAGGATGGTGTGTATGTGTGGGTGTGGTGGGGGAAGGGAGGGGTAGAAATCAGAATCCAGTTATTCTAATTTTATTTTGATTGTTTGCTTTAGACTCATAAGAGGATGCAAATTAACAGTTCTTGTGCTGATGGTTCTCTGTGGAGTACTAATTGCATGCAGTGTGCTTCAAACTGATTCTATGAATGATTGCCAAAAATGATTAAGCTCCTTTATAGAACTCTCATGGGGATATTTTTTGTCACCAAATTTCACCTAAAGTGAGGCCCCTCCTTTAGCAAAACGTAAGAGAAATTGCCAATGAAGTTAAACAGAGACTATTTGAACTCCTAATAAGAATTTATGCACATCCATACTATCTAAGCACCAAGAAGCAGTGTAGTGTAGTGGTTTATAGTCTTGGAGTAGAGCTAAGGAAACTCAGATTCAAATGTCTACTTAGCATCAAAGCTCACTAACTAACATTGGGCCAACCCAAGGAATTTTGTTGCCTGTCACCTCAGGCCCATTCCACTTACACCTTTTGTCAGCCTAATAAATGAATCTTAGGCCCCATCTGCATTGTGTGCCAAGGCCCCATGACCCGCAGTTCCATAGCGGATAATAAGCACATGGGCACAAGTATTTTGATTTATGGGTTCAAATAGTACACAGCTTTATTGGTTACAGATGTGAGCGGTTTGGCTTAGGCATTGGGTGAAGTCAGGCTATATCTCAACTCCCGCCCACCCATCTAAGAGTAAACCAGGGAGTCCATCTAAAGGTAAACCACCAATAGGTGCACCCCAGGGGGTCCCCACCTGGGGCATCGGACAGAATCCACACCCCTGGATCCCTTTAACAGGTTGTTGTTGTTGTTGTTGTTGTTGTTGTTGTTGTTCAGTCATTCAGTCGTGTCCGACTCTTCGTGACCCCATGGACCAGAGCACGCCAGACACACCTGTCTTTCACTGCCTCCCGCAGTTTGGTCAGACTCGTGTTGGTAGCCTTGAGAACACTATCCAACCATCTCGTCCTCTGTCATCCTCTTCTCTTTGTGCCCTCAATCTTTCCCAACATCAGGGTCTTTTCCAGGGAGTCTTTTCTTCTCATGGGGTGGCCAAAGTACTGGAGCTTCAACTTCAGGATCTGTCCTTCCAGTGAGCACTCAGGGCTGATTTCTTTAAGGATGGATAAGTTTGATCTTTTTGCAGTCCATGGGACTCTCAAGAGTCTCCTCCAGCACCAGAATTCAAAAGCATCAATTCTTCGGCGACCAGCCTTCTTTATGGTCCAGCTCTCACTTCCATACATTACTACTGGGAAAACCATGGCTTAAACTATACGGACCTTTGTCGGCCAGGTGATGTCTCTGCTTTTTAAGATGCTGTCTAGGTTTGTCATAACTTTCCTCCCAAGAAGCAGGCGTCTTTTAATTTTGTGACTGCTGTCACCATCTGCAGTGATCATGGAGCCCAAGAAAGTAAAATCTCTCACTGCTTCCATTTCTTCCCCTTCTATTTGCCAGGAGGTGATGGGACCAGTGGCCATGATCTTAGTTTTTTGATGTTGAGCTTCAGACCATATTTTGCACTCTCCTCTTTCACTCTCATTAAAACCTTCTTTAATTCCTCCTCCCTTTCTGCCATCAAGGTTGTGTCATCAGCATATCTGAGGTCGTTGCATATCTTCCGGCAATCTTAGTTCCGGCTTGGCGTTTCGCATGATGAATTCTGCATATAAGTTAAATAAGCAGGGAGACAATATACAGCCTTGCTGTACTCCCTTCCCAATTTTGAACCAATCAGTTATTCCATATCCAGTTCTAACTGTAGCTTCTTGTCCCACATAGAGATTTCCCAGGAGACAGGTTAGGTGATCAGGCCATTTCTTTAAGAACTTGCCATTTCTTTAACAACTTGCCATAGTTTGCTGTGGTCAACACAGTCAAATGCTTTTGCGTAGTAAATGAAGCAGAAGTAGATGTTTTTCTTTAACATAAAAATACATAAATTACGAGAAATAAAATCAAAATTGAATATGTGTTTTTGCAATGACTTTAAAATAATAATAATTTAAAAAGCTTGATGTGGAAATGGGGTAAAATAAGAAACCAAGGAAATCAAAATTGACTGATTTGTCATTCAATAATTAACACTGATGTCTGAACCAGATACGGAAAAACCACCATAAATTAGAACAGAATTTTTTAGCAATAGCTTAACACAAAATATGTAATGATCAGAGTTGAACACTTACAGATGTTGGGGTGTATCCAGTAGAAATTCAAGCAAAATGCTGTTAAAAAATTACCATTTCAAATGCTTTCGTTCACATACATTACATGGGTTTTGGCTTTTCCCCAATCAATCCATTGACAGAGTCTGCCAGAAAGAAGAAAACAAATCTGATGTTGACAAACATGATTGTACTGATGATGAGAAGAAAGAAAAGTAATTGTTCAAATTGTCAACAGACCGAGAAACAAATGAACTTTTGTTGGTTTGTCTTTTAGAACTGTCATTTTTCAGCATGATACACACAACTGAAATGAAAAAGGTTGCATGTGCTAAAATTTCCTGCTGTTGTTTTTTCTTTAAAAATATTTAGCCAGGCATGGGGACATTCCACCGGTGGAAGAGAGCTGTGGGTGTTAAGCTTCACCTTATGTTAGTTCAGAAAAAATTCATTGTTGTAGATTAAGCAGTGTTTCTGCATCAGATATTACCTTTCCTCAAACTATGTATTTTTAATGCATCTGGTAATACTATCTTTTTTTCTTTTTTTAAAAAAGCAGATATTAATTGAGCATTGAAATGAAACAACCACCCCACCCCATACAAAACCTAGTATGTTGGCTGTGAAGTTTCTCCCCAGATTTTCAAATTTTCTCATTTGGAGGGGGACAAACAGAAAGGGGACAGACTTGCTGCTGATGGATGACACACATGCCCTCACTCAGATTTGGCTTCATGATGATGCAATGTGATAATATTATAAGTGTAATTCTGCTCTACTCTTTTGAGTAACAAAAAAAAATGGATCCCTGCAGCAATCAAGAGCAGAGTTCCCCCAACTAGGTAGGACAGAAAACACTCAGCTCCTACCACTGTCACTGGAGACAGGTAAGGCTTTCCTGTAATGGTAGGAGCAAGGGACAAGTGAGTGTACATGAGTTTCCTAAATAGATTTTCATTTCACATTCATTACTCACAGTATTCATTTTGTAAAGAATGATAATCGAACTGGATGCACAACCCCCATAGAGCATCCTACCTTTAGCTTCCAGTAGAAGTTTAAGATCCTATACAAGTCTTCTCTTTGGCAGAGGAAGTTAGTGGGGAGTAGTGGCTAAGATAATAATAATAATAATAATAATAATAATAATAATAATAATAATAATAATTTATACCCCGCCCATCTGGCTTCCAACAGAATGTTAAAATACAATAATCTATCAAACATTAAAAAGTTTCCCTAAACAGGGCTGCTTTCAGATGTCTACTAAAAGTCTGGTAGTTGTTTTTCTCTTTGACATCTGGTGGGAGGGTGTTCCACAGGGAGGGTGCCACTACCGAGAAGGCCCTCTGTCTGGTTCCCTGTAACTTGGCTTCTCGCAGCGAGGGAACCGCCAGAAGGCCCTCGGCACTGGACCTCAGTGTCCGGGCAGAACAATGGGTGTGGAGACACTCCTTCAGGTATACTGGACCGTGGCCGTTTAGGGCTTTAAAGGTCAGCACCAACACTTTGAATTGTGCTCGGAAACGTAAGAGTGGGTGTTATGAGATCTGGTTTCTTGATTTAGTAGCAAGAGATATGTAACTTTATCGATGTCCCTGGGCTTTCTGGAGGCACAAGCCTTCAAACTCTTTAAGAGACATAATGGCTCAGTAGATGGGCTTTGGGCCTGGTATGCCAAAGTTTATATTCATAAATTCAGCTCAGTATGCACATCCGTTTGTGCATGCAGATTGAGTTTCCTTGTTGGAATGATTGGGGTAATCTTAACATGGAGCATGTCCAGAGCAGAGCTACAAAGATGCTGAGGGGTCTAGAAACCGAAGGTTGAAAGAGCTAGGTAAACTTAGACTTGATAAGGTATGATTAAGAAGTATGATAAGGTATGATTAAGATAATAATAATGCTACTCTTCAGTGGTGGCCATTATCAAATATTTATCTCAATTGAATAGATGATGGACCTTATTTCTGCCCTCCTGCTCCAGAAGTTAGAATTTGCGTGTTCAGACCCAGAGACCTTCCCCCTAAATAAATTCACACTTAACTCAAACTTTAGTTTGGTTTTTGACAGAATTTAGGCCACAACTTTATTGATTACAGAAAGTGAGTGGTTGCATAGGCTCTGGTTTGACTAGCTCCCTGCACCCTTGCAGGCAGCGCTGACCCAGAGTTCCAGCATAGGTCAGCCAAGGGTGAACACCTGGATAGGCGGAAAGACTATGTCTGCCACCCAAATGTCCCCCTGGACTCAGGCACGGGCACAGTCCCCTCTCAGGGGTTGACCAAACCATTTGAGTCCCTGGATTCCTTTAATGGAATACCCTTCACATAGGGATGGTGAGAGCGTTCTCCCATCCCTATTACCTGAACCAGTGCCTATTCACAACCTTACAAGTTGTGATGATTTTCTAAGCAGCAGGCAAAACCCAAATGGCACCACCCAATCAGCCAAGTGGGGGAAATTCCTATTGTGCCCCTGTCCCAACGACAGACGGCACACGACGGCATAGCAAGGTCAAGTGCAAAACCCCACAAAACAGGAGATTGGTCTCCAGGTCTCACCGTAACACGTGCCCTGTTTAGGGAGGACACGATCTGAACTCCAAGTTCAAATTAACAGAAAGGAGATGTTATCTACACATTGGGAAGAATTTCCTGATAGTGCAAGCTGTTCAAAACAACAACAGTAGAACAGTCTAGTGCTGTGCCAACATTTCTCTTGACATGCTGCACAGAAAACTAGATGACTGGTTCTAAGCTACCTCCACACTAACAAACTAGTATTCAATCTGCATGCATTTTCCTTTCTAATATAGTGGAATGTACCATCCCTCCCAGACACAGCTTTACTACATCCTTGAGAACTAGGTGTTTGCCATATGACAAGGATAAGGAAAAAGGAATGGTGAAAAAGAGAAAAGGTCAGAGCTGGACAATAAGTATTGCAAAACAGAATGAGAAACAGCAAAGGGGGATGGGTATTGCCCCCAACCTAGGCCAGCCCTCACCTTCCCGCCAGTCCAAGGGGGTGGCACTGACTGTCAGCTTCCTTCTCTTTAGTGTCAGTATTGCTATTTTAAAACTCAGCAGGGGAAGGATGGGAATAAACTAGAATTACAGGCACCATCTAATTTAGGTGAGTCCAATTGTCCCAAAAATGTCACTAAAATGTCACTAAAAGGGTGAAATGGGAACAGAATAGGGGAGGGGTGGGACACTTTACATGGGCCCTGCTGATGTGGGGGGAGGAGGTCCAGAAAGTAACCCCTGCACAAAAGGAGGATTGCCTGTAGTTGGCTCAGCTTGTCATTGGGTCTTGTTCTACCTACCATTGGTCTCACTGGATTCTACCCTACCAGTCCCAATGGCCAACAGCCACCCTGTGGGATTAGGCAGCTGGTACTGAGAGCCTAACTTGGTTCCAGAATACAGCTTTGTGTGCCTTGAGGCAGGAGTGGACTTTGGTAATATGGTGCCCTGAGCAAGGACAAGATTTAACATTCCCTCCCCTTAAATATTTCTTATTTTCACAATAATTCCTTTTGGGAGTGTTACTTTTTTATGGGTATTCTCAGAATAATACCCATATATATAGGTGTTGTTGTTTGTTTTGTGCCCGCGCATCTTGGATTTAGGGTGGTGCAGGGGAAATGCTTGCACCACCCTAAATTCAAGGCTGCCAGAGGAGACACTTGATTGGTACATAAAAATTATGTGTTCCAGACATTTGGGTAGTTAAGTCAAGATGGTATGATTTTTACTGACATTATCCCAAAAAGTTACTTCCCCAAACTCTACCAGCCACACCGATGGGACATGTGTTTTCTGAAAGAGATGGCTAGATTAGAGAGGCATTCAGAAAATTTAATTGATGCTTTAGGATATGATCATTCAGCAGTTTATCAAAGCTCTCCTATTGATTCTGCACATCATTCATTTCTTTGAAGGTACCTTTGTGTAACTTTTTATTGTTTCTGGACCCTGAGAAGGAGAAGAAGAAAAAAGCTTAGATGTAATCTTTCTGATAAAGCCGTAAAGAAGATAAGCCACTGGTCTTTTCTCCTACAGAGCAGAAAGAGTTTCTTGGGTTTACGGCAAAGAAAATCAGAGCCAAGCCACAAAATTACCTTTTCCACAATCTGTCTGTTATCTCCCATCGGGCTGGTCCCTAATGTTGATGGATACAGAGTGTGGTGGCTTTAGCACTTTTGCTCTCTGGCAAAGTTCATCCTTTCTTCTGTTTGCTTTTAGTTTTCTTGGGATGGGAAATGATCATCTGTTGAGTGAATGGAAATATAACTGTTGGATAATCTCTACTTCTACCATAGTGGCATATTTTTTGTTTGAATGGAGGGGGCAGCCTTTTGTAAGTGAGAGGCGAGTAACAAAGACCAAAACTCTTTTTTGTAGTAATTGCTTGTTTGCAAATATGCTGAGCATGGAACAACAGGCAGGCCCTGAGATAAGTCATCTTCCAGTGTTAAAAACAAGTGTTGTTATCCCATGGGGTGGCAGTGAGGGCACATGCTCTAGCCCTAACCCAACAACAAAGAAGGGCTAGATGTTCCTCACCTCTGTTCTGTGCTCCAGAGGGAATAATGTCCCTAATCTGAGGGATTATCCCCCCACTTTATTATTACTGTATTATTCCCCCCCCCCATTTATTATGATTAGGTTGTACCCAATGCTAATACTACTCAGAGTAAAACAATTGAAATTAGCAGACACAACTAACTCAGGTTCATTAATTTTAATGGGTCTATTGTGAGTAAAATGTAGCTGGATACATCACATTATTATTATTATTTCTGTACAAGCCTTCCTCCCAAAGGTCACATGGGGCAGGATATACTTCTCATCCCCATCCCCATAGTCGAGTGCCTTTGAGAGTGTGGGAGATAGTCCCCCTTCTCCCATAGGGGAAAGTCTCCAAGCATCCAGGAGATATTCCCCATCACCTCTGCCATAGGGGAGCACTTTTGAGAGCATGGGAGATGCCACTGGGGATGTTGTCTAGAAATGTAGGGAGATACTTATGCCCTCTCCCCCATACATTGAGCCCTGCTGATTCTGGGTGCAGTTGATAAAAAAATCAGACACATCTGCAGAACTGTAGACTGCTCCCCCTAAAGCCAGCAAGCAGGGACACCCACATGCAGTGCAGCCAATGGGCTCCTCCAGCTCTGCCATGGAACCCCCATGGAAAAGCAGCAAAAAAAAAAAAATGCTCCTGCAAGAGGCACCCCCTCAAGAAGCATCCCTAGAAGTCCAGCAATCACAGGGAGTCAAGTGCAATTGAATCACTTTCTTCACATAGTGATAGTGGGACACCACTGGATGTTTACTGGCATGGAGTCGGCATAGGCATATCAGGAGCAGTCAGGATGCTGAGGCAGTGTGGGAGGGAGGTGTCTCTTTTGATGAGCATCCCCAGGAGTCCAACTATACCAATTCTGAGGACTCCCCGCCTTCAGCATTCACCTGAGTAAGAAAATGAAGGAATGCTTCTTGAATAGAAACTACGTTGTATCAGGGTATCCACTTAAAGGGATCCAGGAAGAAATGCTTCTGTCCAGATGCTCAGATGGGGGTTGATGGGCCTAAACACTCCCAAAATTTGTGTGGGTCACCCTGATTTGATGTTATAGGGTGATCCTTAAACTTGACCAAGCAATCAACCAGCAGATGGGTTTATTGATACACGCTCAGTGCCTACACCAAACCTGGTAACATCTGTAATTGATGCATCTCCAGTGCACTTGGCCCTCAACAGATATTGAGAAGATCCTGCCAAAGAACAGTACCCAGTGGCAGCATCGCCAACAGGACCCAAAATGGTTGACATTGAGAGAAACATACTTACTAGGTTTTTTTTGGGGGGGGGAGTGGTTTATGACTTTGTACTCTAGAACTAAACTTGAACAGGACCCAATACAGTATTTCACTGGCAGCCACCAATGCAGCTTGCTCAGTCAGGACTCACTCACCATTCACTTTAAGATCCTCAATGGCATATAACTTCTCTTGAAATGGAAAAAGGAAGAAAATCCATTGTTTTCAAACATCCCATTTTTTTTATCCACGCGGACTTGCAAGCATGTTAGATCTGTCATTCCCTCTGCTTCTTTTTGCTCACTGGTGATTGACAACCCATTGAGCAAATGTTTAAAGGAGGTGTGTGTGCAAGCAGACCAGAAGTAGAGGGGGAAGTGTCAAAATGAACAATAATTCAGAATGAAAAATGCAACCGTGCTCAAAATCTAGTTTAAAGATTTTGCATTTGTGAGGACAAAGGACATTTGACAACTTGACTCATGTTGCAACTTCGCCTCCAGCAACTGTCAAATTAGTTCCTAATGTGACTGGGGGAAGAGATGTGGCTTCAACAATGCCTGAGGGCTGGAGTTAAGTTACTCATCAGTAAATCGCTGAAAACATTAGCATTTACTTGTTTATCTCTTTTGGGCCAATCTTGGGTTACATTCTGCCTCACGCTGACTTAGTAATTTGCCCATTGCAACTTACCAATGATTTTGTCCATGCAATCATTCATATAGTAATAAGAAAAATTACTGAACAATATACGGGAAACTTACATGCAAACCCAAAAAGTTCTAATTAACAGGGAGTTCTTCCCCTTAGTTTTGGCTCAGCTCAGTTTCTCCTTGATGGTACTGTATATCAAACAGGAGGGAATGGTACCTTTCTTAGGTTAACAGTTTATGTTGATCTTAGGGTGTCAGTCTGGGACCTATGACACCAGTGTTCAAATCCCTACTCAGTCCTGAAGTTCATTGAGTGACCTTCAGCCAGTTAGCCTAACCTTCTTCACAGGGTTGTTGTCAGGATATTACTGAGTAGGTGAGAGCCACCTATGCCACTGTGAGCTTTCAGGGGAAGTATGGAATATAACATGCATTAATTAATAAAATGGTGTTGAGGGTACATGGTTATAACCATTTAAGGATGCAGTGGCTATCCATTTCAAGTCACAGAGGGTTTCAGTTCAGAAAAAAAATTACATTTTTGCAGTCACGGGTAACATTCAAAATAACAGGGTTTAAAACTGTACCTACCAATCCCAATGATGAAGCAAAAAATAAAAATGTGATTGCTTCTTGCAAAAGGTGCTGCTCAGTTAAGCCAATTTGACAGAACAGCAAAGGAAGGAGTAGAGCCTGATCTTTGGAGCTAAGTCTCATAGTGCATGGCAGTTGGCACTTTCATGGGTAACTAATGTACACAACAGCAAACTTAAGACATCTCTAAAGAGACCATAGGGACGCGGGTGGCGCTGTGGTCTAAACCACTGAGGCTCTTGGGCTTGCCTATCGGAAGGTCGGCGGTTCGGATCCCCACAACGTGGTGAGCTCCCGTTGCTCGGTCCCAGCTCCTGCCAACCTTGCAGTTTGAAAGCACATCAAAATGCAAGTAGATAAATAGGTACTGCTCTGGCAGGAAGGTAAACAGTGTTTCCGTGTGCTGCTCTGGTTTCGCCAGAAGCGGCTTAGTCATGCTGGCCATATGACCCGGAAAAACTGTCTGTGGACAAACGCCGGCTCCCTCAGCCTGTAAAGCAAGATGAGCACCGCAACCCCAGAGTTGTCTGCGACTGGACTTAATTGTCACGGGTTCCTTACCTTTACCTTTCAAACTGACCATGGGAGCCAACTCCTAGAGGCTGAGGTCCCTTCACGCCCATCCTAAAATATTTCAGGGGTCCAAGCTCCCCCTCCTAGTTGATGGGCATTGCCACTCAAATGGTGTTTGTGTGTGTGTGTGTGTGTGTGTACCGCATCATGTGATCAGTTATGCAGGCACGGTTTACCTGAGCCTGCCACCCCCTCAATATTTTATTCAAGCTGATACCCCTGAAAAGGACATTCATGTTAGAGACATGAAAAATCAAAAATGAACCGAGAAATATCCCATACTTCGGGGGGGGGGGGGGGAAGAAAGGATATCTGTTTTTACTTTTTAAAATCCTGAGTTTTAAATAGGTTTATCCCACCCAGGGACCCAATGGTGAAGGATTGGACAAATATTGAACAATGGCAAACAGCAGGCATGGCCAATAACTAGAGGTTCTGGGAGTTGCAGGTCAGCATTTACTGGAGGGCCAAAGGTTACCTACACCTGGCCTGTGTTCATACACTTTTCCTATTAATGGTCTGTCAAAAACAACTGCATTTTGAATAGTGGGTATGTAAATAATGCATAAACATTTGCCAGGGGTGGAGGAACAGCAACAGGTGGAAAGACTACATCTGTATGAAGAGAATCAGTTCAGCACCCAAGAGGAGCTCAGCGGGGGTGGGGAGTGGTTAAAAATAATTTGTTCCTTTTGTAGCAATACTCTAAGGGGGAGGAATTCAACACTGCATGCTGGCTTGATGTGGGCTGTTTCTTTGTCTGAGGAGCACATCAATGAAAGGCACCCTGAGGGACAGAAGGATGGAAGATCTGAACTTAATGAATGTTGACAATGACTATAACTGATGTCCTTATTACGGATGACAAGGGGCTTAGGAGACTGTTCTACCATATTGACATTGTTCCAGTTCAAATGCTCTCTCTTTTTATTTCTGTAAAGAGAGGGAGGAAAAGAAACAACAACGTTTTTCAAAAAGCTACTTTAAAAAATAAAAATAAAAATAAATGAAACAAGCTGGGTGACATTTTCCGCTCTTTGTTCCCCAAAGGCCGGCTTTCTTTGTCTGCTGGCCTTTGCCACATAAAACAAAAACAGTGCTACAAGTAACATCTATACATTACTCTTCTCTAGCCAAACGTGCTAATTATTAAAATGAAAACTTGGTGTGAACTTCCACCCCCAACGAGGATCAAATGAATATTTCAAGAGCATTGGAATATTGATACATACAGTTCTCCTACTATATTTGTCTCCATCTCTTCTTCTACCTCTTGCTTCTCTATGTCTGTGCCAAAGTGTAGATTTTAATCTCCACAGTACAAAAGCTTAATAAAATGTTGAGCACATTAATTTATCATTTATTGTATTGATCCTCTGATTTAAAGCCAATGTAGTCTCCCAGTGCAACTTGAAAAATATTTATCTACCTAATTGATGCTTTGTACTCTAAACTTCAATAGGTCCAATTCAAGTTTTGTCGCCATTCTTCTCCATACTGGAGCTCTACAGGGCAGCACTGAGACTAAGGAGGAGGAAGCTGACAGCCAGCATCTCGCCCTGGATGTATTATATGTAGGGAGGCAGGTGTGGTGTATGTGTTAGATTAATAACTTGCATAATTCAGGATGCCCATAGGCATAAGATGAACTTGATTTAACTATTTGCAATAGTTAAATAAAGGAATCCATAGCTTCTCTGTTGCTGAATCCTCCTCCAACTCAGATAGGGTTGCCATATTTTGAAAAGAGGAAATCCAGACACAAAGTTGTTGCTGAGCTCTTTTTTGGGGGGGGGCGGGGGTAAAGTTGTGTGACTGTCTAAGGGCAGACTGAAATCAGCGACACAGTACCCTATTTGTCCTGATCAGCCAGCCTTAACTTCAATTTCGATTGCAATGAGGAATTAAATCTTAGAATGTTTCCCTACATAAAACTCTCTTGCAAGTAAACAAACAAACAAACAGAGATCAGCACTTATCCTGTCTTAGTCACTGTCTATATCAGCAGTTGAAAATCCAGGACTACAGATCAGGGGACTATAGTAGCCAACTCCTAGGGATTGAGGGGGTCTTCAGCCAACCCCATAAAATATTTGAGGGGGCCACCCCCCCAAAAAAAGTTGATGGGCATTGCCATGCAAACAGTGCGCTTGTTGCTGTGTCATGCAGGGTCGGGCTTATCTACTCCCCATATTCTATTCAAGTTGGCACTCCTGCAGGGGACTATTTCACACCAGTGACTAACAAGAGCATTTACTTAGAATTTATTGGTTCAAGCTTTCTGGTCTGGTAACCTACTTAGGCCACATTCGCCATACATTTAAAGCAGTATGATACCCCCTTTAAATAATCACTGCTTCCCCCAGAGTATCCTGGGAACTGTAGTTTGTTGAGGGTGTGGAGAATCATTAGGTTATCCCCTAATCCCTTCACGGAGCTCCAATTGTCTGAGTGGTTTAATAATCACTCTTCCCTGGGATCTCCGTGAAGGGGCTAGAGGTCTCCTAACAACTCTGAGCACACTTAACAAACTATGGCTCCCATAATTCTTTGGAGGAACACGTGACTGCCTAAAGTGGTATCATGGTGCTTTAAATGTGCATGTGCATGTGGTTCAGACAGCTCAATTAGACATATATGAGGTGCAAATGTGGCATGGCACATTCTCCCATATTACTGCACTATCTCAGAAATCACATACAGCTTGCTTGTTTGAACATTGCTGCTGTGAAAAGTGTATCTGACATTAGCATAGATCACCCAAGAAGGTAAGATAACCAAAGGTTGCTTACAATAATTTATCTATCTTCTATCTTCTATCACCATCGTCATCTAATTTTATATCATCATCGCAACCAGCATTCCCAGTAACTTCTCCAGTCTTCCTGGCCTACTGATCCTGCCACTTTGAAAACACCAAAGAGCCAATCATTGGGGGGCTGTCTTTGTTTCACTTCTCAAGGACTTTCTGAAATCACAGCCAACAGGAAACTCCAGTGTACTGATAAGGTAGCAGCCAATTTAGAAGTGAAACAAGCTGTCAATTGTCAATGTCATAGTGTGCTGTCCTGTTGAAATGGTTTAAATCCGAAGCCAAATGATTATTATTATGGAGATAGCAAGTGTCATCCATGGAAGCTGGTGGAATATACTGTGCCTATTTGGAATGACTGCCATTAGGGAAAATACGACTCATAGGAAACAGAGGCCTCAAACAAATAAAAACAAACACATGGAGGCAGTGAGCAAAACTGGAGCAGACAACATTTCCCTTGTCTAATAGCTAGACTCCATTTTTATTTATTGTATCATTTATTGCTGATGAGAAAGAGGGCAATAGATGCAAGGGCAGCATGCCCAATTATTTCCAGAAAATGCAATAACATAATCTGGCCAGTTTAAAAAATAATAAAAAGAAGAAGTGAGATTTGAAAAATATATAATTGTCCTTTGTGGATGGACATCTCTCAACAATATAGTTTGAAAAGAAAGAGTATTGTAGATTAGCATTCACAAACAACCAGCCGCATATATGAACCTTTAGGAGCACTTTTTGCAGTCCTGCACCTGCAGTGACTAAGCTAAATCAATGGAAACAAATCTCTGACTGGACGCAGTTCATGAGAGGAAGAGGGAAGATTGGCTTTGTCCCACAGACCAAAATGCCTAGCACAGCCATAACATAGAATGCTGTATGGGTCCCAAAGCATAGGAATCACAAGCGAGGTAGAAATATGCCTTTTAGCAAAGTAACATTGGTTGGTACTTGGGCCGTGCACTGGATATGGCCAAATCTTGAACCAAATAAAACCGATGAGCAGAGTATTTAACCCCCATAGGAGAGGTGCTTGCGAACCAGCACCCTGATGATTGAATCCTCAGCTCACCAACTGCTGAACAAACAATTGAATCCTGTAGGGTGATCCTTTCCCCTCCTTCTCCACCTCCTGGCCAATAGCAGGAAGATTCAACCCTGTGATGTAAAGCTCTATGTTATGTATTGAAGTTCTCACCCTAGGCCACTAGGGGTGTGTGTATATAGTTCATTCTGCTGCAGTTCTCACTCAAGTCTGCACATGGAAATGAGGGATTGAAAGTGACATTCAGGGATTGGGTAACTACAGAAAGTTGTTACTGTTGCTTGTAGCTGAGTTCTATATAAGCAGGCTGCTGAGCCCTTCAGTTCAGTTCTGTTCCAGCTTGAGAATAAACAGAGCTGCTTGGAGAATCACTGTGTCGTCTGCTATGTCCACCCACTATTTAATACTCTACATGTGTGAAAGGCTCTACATGTTGAAAAAGAATCCTTATTGCCTGCTCATGTACAGAGTATACTGTTATTCTCACTTACATCAAGCAGCCTCATAAAATCTTAGTTGCTTCCCAAACATGCTGCTGTTCAACAGTCAACTGTAGCACATACAGCAGATGTTGCACAAGCAAATTGATTTTCTGTCCCATAAAAGTTGGCTTGAGAATGTGGGGCGTCTGTACAAATCTTACTATCTTAAGAACCTTAATGGCAAATGTTGCTTACTTGGCTTGTGAGGAAGCCAGATAGTGCTATGGAGCAACACCAGAGATTATGAGGGGCCTCCCACACATAGTCCATCTTGTTTCCAGCAATTGCTGACCACTAAATTCCAGTTGTCTATACCTGTGTCAATCCATTTAATGGGCTGGGCTTCACAGTGTGTTTTTAAGTGATTATTTGTCTTGTGGGATTTATTACTGATGGTGAAGGATGGCTGAGAAGGGAAATAAAGACCTCCTGCCCTGCGGCATCATATTGAGTTTGCAAGGGGACAGTCTGGAGATAAAGCCAACTGTAACCCTGGGAAATGATAAAAGTGCATCTTTTTCTGTTCCACCCTGCGTATGTCACATGCAACACTTTCCCCTTTCTATTGCAGTTCACTTTCTTAAAAACTGTTATTTGTCTTGTTCTCCACTGTGACAGAGATATGCTATGTAAATTACGTTATTGTGTTACTTCATCCTATTCATTTCAGTGTACAGGAAACACAGTGCAGATTGGAGAGAGAGAGAGAGAGAGAGAGAGAGAGAGAGAGAGAGAGAGAGAGAGAGAGAGAGAACTATATATTGGGTGTACACCAGAGAGCAACACCCATCACAAATGCTGGTTGTTTTCATTGGATTGATTTGCATTTCAGACATTGAACAAATTTGCCAACAATGGAAATTCCCATTCCCATTTCCCTCAGAATTCTCTTACCCCTCTAACCCTGAAATATGCTTGTTTGTAGTGAAATTAAATAAGAAATAAGGTTACAGTATTGGATTCTAATGTGCCCCAAAAGAAGATAATAGACACAGGCCATGAGCTTCTGTATGAAATAAAAGAAGAAGAAAAGAAACCTCCCATTTCCTGTGGCAATAGTAAGCACCCTCCATCCCCAAACCGCTTTGCTCCACCCTCTTCTTTCATTTCAGAGGTTCACCTGAAAGTGCTCTCCCAAATTTGGGAGAACCATTAAAACTAAACAAAGGTTTACCAGACCTATAAAGCTATAAAAAAGATAAAATAAAAGAAAGAATAACCATGCTTCTGACAATGCAAATGGTGGCCACTCATTCCCCTCAACAAGCACTTTGAAGAAAACTTGCCCCTCTGAAGATCAGCCCTACCAAATCATCATCACCAGCAACATTCCCATCAACTTCATCTACCCACTCAAATTCAAGCCAAAAAGTTTTGTCAGTACAATAGTCATTCCAGAAATGCATCAGAGCCACAATGTTGTGCTATGAAAGAGCAACAAATTGGTTTCATCTTGTGTTAAGACACAGCAAGTCTCTGAAGGTTTTATATTTCTGTGCTGCCCTTCCTTCTCATCCCCCCCCCCCCCCGCTCCTTATTGCTCACGCTTGATTACAATGCATTGTTATGCTATGGAAACACTCCAGGTACATTCAGAAACAAATTCGTTCTCCTTTGTGAATTAATGGTTGTGCACATATTGATCATCTGCTACTGCAGCTCTCATCATAACCATTCTTCTGGAAATGTGGAAGGCAGCAGATGGAATGAGGGACATCTTTGAACTATTCATAATTTGTTAATAGTTAAAGGAGTTTAAACACAGAGAGTGCATTGAAGTAGAGGTCCTTAGATGCCTCCGCTTGGGAGTAGCTAGTTTAAAGGCACATCACCTATGCCAAATGCCATACTCTCTCACTCTGTGTGTCCATTAAAAAAATAAAATAAAATCTTTAGGCAGAGATAAAGAAATGTGACCAAAAGTTTTTTCTTATATGCTACCACAGGGGCAAGACTTCTGCTAGCGCAGGTCTGGAAACAAAAAACAATACCAACTGTGCAGCAATGGCAACAGAAAATCACAGAATATATGGAAATTGCAAAAATTACAATGAGAGTCAGACAACAGGGGGAAGAAACGTTTAGAAAAGAATGGGGAAAGTTTATGGAATATCTGGACAAGGTGTGTAAGACGTAAAGGATGACATAAAACACATGGTGTGTAGTTATTTTATATAAGAGAATACTTAAGAAATAAGGAAAGATATATAATTTTGAAATGAGATTGTAAAACTAATTGAAATCCGAAAAGAAAAAGAAAATTAAATCGGTGGAAAAACAGTTGATGTGTAAAACATAGATGTATGATTTAGAGAAGACATAAGAAGAAAGAAGGGAAGTGAATGTAATCGTAAATGTAAAAGATTAGTGTGGTATAGTGGTTAAGAGCAGTAGACTCGTAATCTGGGGAACAGGATTCGTGTCTCCGTTCCTCCACATGCAGCTGCTGGGTGACCTTGGGCCAGTCACACTTCTCTGAAGTCTCTCAGCCCCACTCACCTCACAGAGTGTTTGTTGTGGGGGAGGAAGGGAAAGGAGAATGTTAGCCGCTTTGAGACTCCTTCGGGTAGTGAAAAGCGGGATATCAAATCCAAATCCATCTTTTGTAATATAAGTTTTTGTATCATTTGTTTCTACAAATTTTCTGTTATAATCTGTGTTAAAAAAAACTAATAAAAATTATTTACAAAAATAAAATAAAATAAAATCTTTCATACAGAAAGTATTCTTTTTGCTGGGACTCAATTAAAATGCAATGCTGGTTTTCAGTGGAGTCCATTCACACCTTCAGTAGTGTGCCACCAAGTACTGAGAAAACAAGTGATGTATAAATGTGTGTGCTGGTCCCAGTTACAATTTTACTCTCAGCGTAATGGGCCAAGTTCACAAATTTTGGAAAAGATTGCTAGGAAATAACAAGGTACATTCAGAACGGAGTGGGGAACCTCAAACCTGGAAGCAAAATCTGATCTCCTTGGCCAGGGGTGTAGCAAGGTGGGGGCAGGTCACCCCAGGTGACACCCTGGAGGCACCCTGGAGGGGGTGACACTCTGGGCGCCCCCTGCAACACCCAAGCTGAGCCCTGCAGCCACCTGGTAAAAAGCCACGCTTGGCGACGAGGCTCACAAACATGCTCGGCGTGCGCTTTGCTATTTCCAGCTGGGTGGAGGCGAGGGGTGGGCCAGAGGGGCATCAGCAGAAGCATCCCCTCCGCCTGCAACCTGAGCAGGAAGGAATGAAGCAAAGCACCCAGCAGGTGAGCAAGCAAGCTGCAGAGTGAAGGCTTTTTACTGGGCGACAGGGCAACGGCATCCCCTCCTGCCCCGCCCCTCCGCCTGCACCCCAAGCAGCTACTGTTGCTTCCTTGCTTCAACTTCCCTCTCCTCCTTCTGTTGATCTCCTATATTAAACTGCGATGCCGGCGTGGCGGCTGTGGGCTGTCTGAGCCGCCTTTGGCTTCCCTCCCCCCCCCCCGTTGCATTTCCCTGAGTGTAAAGGAAGGCGCGGGGAGCTTGGTTTGCAAAGGAAAGGGAGCCTCTTCCTCCACCTCGTCTCAGGGGCATCGTCCCTGTCCTCCCTCCTCACTGTGGGACAGTTGTTTGGCCCGGTTTTCTCTCCTGAATTATTTCTTTAGCAGGGGCACAGGTGAGATCTCCTCACCTGCACCCCATGCCTCTCCCTTAGCAATTCTTTTCCTCCACCCCAATCCCTCCACGGGGCAAGGGGAGCGGTATCAAGGCTGTCCGCTGCTGGGAACAGGATGCTGGGTTAGAAGGAGATTATAATATGCGGCTTAATATAAGAAAGGTACAACAATTAAACATTAAGTTGCCTGACAGAACATATATATGAAAACTAAACGGGGATTTAAGAACCTAAATCAGGTTTTTTTAAGAAAAATAGTTACAGGTTGCTGGCTAAAAAAAATCTCGTTTCACTGAGACTATCAGTTTCCTCAAAGGTAGTCTCAGTGAAACGGGATTTTAAATCCCCATTTAGTTTTCATATATATGTTCTGTCAAGGAACTTAATGTTTAGTTGTTGCACCTTTCTTATATTAAGCCACATATTATAATCACCCGTACAAGAGATTTTCACGGCTTTAGTTTTAGTTTATCTCTGTAATTTCCTGTCCCCGTGACTGTCTGTTTTGTTGCGGGTTAGAGGGAGAGGCTTTCCCGATTTGCTCCAGCGGGGCTCTTCTTCTGTTCTTGGGTAGAAGGGGCGTAGAGCAGGCCTGAATGCAATGTCCCAGGGCCACCAGAAAATCACTTGCATCATGCAAATCAGAAGGGGTGAATCAGGAATTAAGATAAATGTGGATCTGGGAGCAGGGAGGTAATTCTCCAATGCAGGACGCAGTTCAGTATTGGGGCCACCAGGCCCCAAACAGATCGGTGCTTCTTCTTCTTCTTCTTCTTCTTCTTCTTCTTCTTCTTCTTCTTCTTCTTCTTCTTCTTCTTCTTCTTCTTCTTCTTCTTCTTCTTCTTTGAATTTATATACTGCCCTATACCCAGGGGTCTCAGGGCGGTTCACAGAAAAAAAATCAAGATATAAAACTACAAAATACATAATAAAAAAACAAAAACAAAAACCCAATAGCCCCCCCCCCTAAAAAAACCCCACTTTAAAAGGGCATAGGATGCAAATCAGATCAACCAAAGGCTTGGTTTAAAAGAAATGTGTTGAGGAGTATGCATGATCCTAGTCCTTATTTGATACCCCAAGATTCCGGAGTACCGATTCTAGTCAATAACCAAAGATTCTAGTCCAAACTTTGTCATAAATTCATCCCCAGCAGCAGCTTAAGAAGACAGTATAAGAACATAAAATGGCCTGGATGAAGCCCATCTAGTCCAGCATCCTGTTTTCACAGTGGGAAGCCCCCAAGCAGATCGCAAGCGCAAGAGCTCTCTGGACTCCTGTGGTTTCCAGAAACAGGTAATTTCTTCTCCCAAAGAATCATGGGAACTGTAGTTTCCTAAGGGTGTGCTGGGGATCGGATATTGTAAACTATAGTTCCCATGATTCTTTTTTTTTGGGGGGGGGTGCTTTAAATGTATGGCCACTCAGTAGCACATACTTTCAGAGCTGTTCCCTGCCTTAGAAGCATAGCAGCGTATAGTTGGAAGGGACCCAGTGCAGTCATATAGTCAATATGGAATAGCAGCAAGCTCTGATTCGTAGTGTTTTTGTTTTTCTTTTCTCTGGCTTGTTTTGGTAGGAATTGGATCTTATTTTTCCTTCTTTTAATAATTTCAATGTGGGGGGGTGGCAAAAAAAATCACACCTGGGTACCAATTTACCTTGCTACGCCACTGCCCTTGGCCTCTGTGTCTTGCCTTTGGACTCATCCCTCATGCTACACCCCCTGCTCAGGCTGCAGTCCTCACCAGCCTTGCTTTGCATACCTCTTGAGAGTTTTTGCCTGGCTGGGATGTCCTTGAGCACTGATGGCTCTTGATTGTCTAAATGGAATGAATGATTGTCTAAATGGAATGAATGAATGAATGAATGAATGAATCTTTATTTGCGTCAGCCATCGGCCATAGCAATAAAACAACAATACGATATACAAAGAATAGAAATAAAAAGTCAATTATATAAAATACATTTTAGGGTTTTGAATCAATAGTCAAATAGTCAATCTTATTCTGATTGCCCAAGCTTGCAGCCTTTGCTGTCACCTGCTCATCCTGATCTTCCAAGAGAAAGGACACTGTGGCAGTGGTTGGGTGACGCAGATTGGACAATAAAAGAGGGGTGATAATCTCATTCCTCAAGTCTTTATAAAGAGTGCAAGCCAGAAGGGCATGCACCACTGATTCGGTACTGCCATCTCCACAGAGACATAAGCGTGTTTTTTGTGTTGTTGTTTTTTTAAAAAAATTATTTGTTGAATATAAGAACAACATATAATCAAATACAAGCAATCAAATACAGTGTTCCCCTACCCACATATGCATCAAAGAAAGAACATGCATTTAAACCACCTATAACACATGGGAACACGTGGAATGATATTTTTTAAACCAGCAACTGTAGAAATATTTTGTTGTTGTTGATTATAGTACTAATGTAATTACCTGGATGTAGTTGGGATATAATCGTTTTTCGTGTGGAATCTGTCTCTCAAGTACAGCCAGGGATTTCCTAAATGGAGTATACAGACAAGTGTGTGAATGTGTGTTTGTACAGTTGGTTGTTTGTACAGCCAACTGTACAAACGTAAGATTTACATTCATTGATCCACCTACCTTTGACTCTGCCTATCACAGGCATATGGCCCACAAAAGGTTGCCTAGAAAAGAATGTGGCCCTGCAGGTCTTGAATACTTGTGTGCTCATGTTCTGCAAGCCTACATAGTCTTATATATTGCAATGCGTAGAAATTATGACGCCAAACAACATGTAGTGTTAGGAAATGTAGATGTGTACAGAACAATATTATTCACTTTCATCACAGCATCACTGCATCAGTGTGCTTTAACCCTTGAATGGGTACATGGGGTCATATTTATCCCACCACTTCCCCATTTTTCTAAATTATGTTGGCAGCAACTTCAGTTCTGTTTTATGTCAGAGTCAAATGCAGCGTTGCCCCATTTCGTACTAAAGTACCAGATTTGGTACAATTTCGATTCCTAAAGTACGGAAATATTACTACCACTGCTACCAGTACTTCTACTACTACTAAATTATTAGTTTTTATTTTTTTGTCTTTTTATATTTTTTGTCTTTTTTCAGATATATAAAAAAATATTAATCTATAAATGATCTCTCCAGAACGTATTCTTACAAATCAGGAGCCCAGAAGAAAAATGAAAAGGGAGGGGGGGGGTCAACGAATGGATAAAGTACAGCTCCCCCCCAAAAAAAAACCTTTCACTGAATTCACCTATAGAATTGGAACAAGAAGAAACTATTGCAAACCTCAGTTTCAAATAAGGAGCTGGTGGTTTGGGTAATTATGGACAGTATTTTGATGAAGGGGCGGATAAAAAAGTATAAGATTATGGGATCATAAGACCTTCCATGGGGAGCGGGGGGCAGCCCCACACAATATTTTATTCAAGGTGGCACTACTGGTTCCCACCATCCCTGAACATTGGCCATGCTTGGTGGAACTGATGGGAGTTATAAAGCATCTGCAGGGCACCAGGTTGCTGAATGGATTTTTTTAAAAAAAAGAAAAAAGAAAAAATCAATGCATGCTTCCGTAAATATGACATTTATGTCACCATAATCAAAGAACACTTACCCTGTATCCAACTTAGCATAGTCTTGAAATTATATAAAAAGAAACCCTACTAAATGACTCCAATATGTCATGATTTTTGAGATACTGTGTTCGAGTTTTCTATCTTTACTTCTCCCCTCCACCCTTATTGTAAAAGACAAGCAATCAGATTATCAGCCTCTAAGTTAAATTAGGATGGTTAAATTAACTTGAACATTTTGCTTCCTGGAAAGAAGATGCTAGAGGGGAAAATATCTACAGCTTATGGATTAGTTTAGTATTGACTTTGCAACTCAATTATCTTGTTATCTTTTCCTTAATGTTACTGAAGCCCAATGAAGAATGTAACAAGTCAGCGGAGGAGGCAACATTTTGTTGGAGATACTTGGCAGCAGCATTTTATTTTATTTTATTTTAAAAAGAAAATCCCCCAAGAGAATGTAATTTATTGACAGAATCTCTGAATTATCACCCTGAAATGCATTATATCTAAATCTTAACAGAATTCATGCACAAGGGAATGAGATACTGACCCATGTAACCTGCAACATTCCTGACCGTGTCATATTTCCAGCTAGCTCTTCCACACTGCAAGCAAGAGTTGTTGTTCAATGGCAAGTCCCGTGTTCAAGCCCTGTCATATCAAGGTGCATCTGGAAAAGACACCTGTGTAAATCTCCAGAGAGCTGCTGCTTGTGACTGTAGCTGACAAATAGGCCAATGGTTCCACTCAACAGAAGTAAGCTTCCCATGTTCCAGCTAGCGCAAAACACAAGGGGTTTGTTACACTGAGCATAGGTGCATAGTACAGTGGTACCCCGGGTTATATACGCTTCAGGTTACATATGCTTCAGGTTACAAACTCCGCTAACCCAGAAATAACGCTTCAGGTTAAGAACTTTGCTTCAGGATAAGAACAGAAATTGTGCTCTGGTGGTGCAGCAGCAGCAGCGGGAGGTCCCATTAGCTAAAGTGGTGCTTCAGGTTAAGAACAGTTTCAGGTTAAGAACGGACCTCCGGAACGAATTAAGTACTTAACCAGAGGTACCACTGTATTTCCACACATCTACAGGTTTTTGTGTGAGTGAGTGAGTGTGCACATGTCAATTTGTACAACTCAACTATAGTGACTATTGGTGCATGGGCTATACCCTCATTGAGTTCTACACGGGAACACCCTCAAGTGTGTACCCATCACACAATCCACACATGGAAACATATCCTCCTTACTTGTTCTCCCTTATGTAATTCTAGTCATGTGAGTGTGAAACACATTTATTGGACCTGTTCCCTTCATCACATTTCTTATGGGCCACCCAGTATGTTCTTTTAGCCATGGGTGTTGCCTTAAAAAAAGCGGTACAGTGGTACCTCAGGTTACGAACAGCCTAGTTAACAAGCTTTTTGGATTATGAACACTTTAAACCCAGAAATGAGCATTCTGGGTTGCTGGTTTTTTGTTTTTTTGTTTTTGTATACAAATGTACTCCATTTGGGATGCACTTCCGTTTTTAGTAGCACACTTCCATTGTCCGGCAGTGGAAAAGGGGGCCGTCGCAATGTTTCCCACAGCTGCAAGGAAGGGAAGCTGCACGCCCGCCAACCAGCTGGTTTGCAGGTGCACAACTCCCCCCCCCCATGCCACTGTGGGAGGAGAGTGTTTCCCGCAATTGCGGGGGAGGGAAGCTGCACACCTGCCAGCCATATGGTTGGTGGGCTTGCAACTCTTCCCCATGCTGCTGTGGGAGGCGTGCGCTCTAGGGAGCATTTCCCACAGCAGTGGGGGGGGGATCTGTGTGGATCCCAGTTCAGCTACTGGTTGGTTGGTTGGTTGGTTGGTTGTGTGACTGTGGAAATGGATAAAAGCCCCACATCCAAACAATGACTATCATCAGTGTAGGTAAGCTTCTTTTTTTTTTTTTTTAATCATCTACAATACTGTTTTTTATTTTATTTTATAGTATAGTACATTGATTATTGCTTTCATTTTATGGATCAGTGGTCTTGTTAGATAGTAAAATTCATGTTAAATTACTGATTTAGGAGTTGTTTTTAGAAGTCTGGAATGGATTCATCCATTTTGCATTACTTTCTATGGGAAAGCATGCTTAAGAATGCTTTGGTTTAAGAACGGACTTCCGGAACGGATTAAGTTCGTAAACCAAGGTACCGCTGTACTATTGTTTTATACTGATGTTCAGTTTTGGGTATTCACCAGTTCATGTGTTTTCCCTTGCCCCACCCTCTTATTAGTTACTGAAGCACACCACAACATGTGCGCATCAATTTCATCACAGTATGAGAAGCAATCCTGATGCAGTCATGTGATCACATTAAAAAAAATTATGCCTTGATTTAATAAATGTTTGCATGTTCTGGTGCACATTGGCAACCTTTTAATAATGGGGAAGAGACTGTACACCCCCCAATTGTGAATTCAGTTTTAGAAATCATAAGTAGAATGGAATAACAATGATCTACATTACTGGAATTCTATTCACCCTGGGAAGGCAACCATGACTGGCCACTATTGTGTTTTGATGATAATAAAACCCAATTTTCCAACTTTAAGCCAGAGCCAGGCATATTACCCTGATTATCACTTCTTTCATTTATGTCAGGTCCATATAGTATTAAAGCAAACTGTTTAGACAGAAGTGAGCAAAAGCTCCCCAGAGCTGATCTCTTCCGTCAACCTCTTGTATGACCTCTTGCAAAATAAAAATAGAACTGTGTTAAATGAGAAACATGAGGCACAAAGATCTCTACCCACCTGTATGCATTTGTGACATTTTAAGGAGAGGTTTCTCAAAGCACAATAGGAACTACCAAGGGATGCAAAAACTCCAGAACAATATAGTGCTAAGTACACTCTGTTTTGTAGGACAGTTTGTTACATGTTCCCATCCTTCATCTTAAATGTGCTGAAATGGAATGCCATTGTCCATTGAAGTTTTTGTGTTAAATTAGTACACAGAAAATCTGACACATACACTTTCTACCAAGTTTCATGCCTTTTGTAGAACACTCTACTTTACTGTTCTCTTTTGTTGTTGTTCAGTCGTGTCCGACTCCTGATGACCCCATGGACCAGAGCATGCCATGCATGCCTATCTTTCACCGCCTCCCGCAGTTTGGCCAAACTCATGTTAGTCGCTTCGAGAACACTGTCCAACTATCTCATCCTCTGTCATCCCCTTCTCCTTGTGTCCTCCATCTTTCCCAGCATCAGGGTCTTTTCCAGGGAATCTTCTCTTCTCATGAGGTGGCCAAACTACTGGAGCTTCAACATCAGGATCTGTCCTTCCAGTGAGCACTCAGGGCTGATTTCTTTAAGGATGGATAAGTTTGATCTTTTTGCAATCCATGGGACTCTCAAGAGTCTCCTCCAGCACCACAATTCAAAAGCATCAATTTTTCAGCGATCAGTCTTCTTTATGGTCCAGCTCTCACTTCCATACATTACTGCTGGGAAAATCATAGCTTTGACTATGCTGACCTTTGTCGGCAAGGTGATGTCTCTGCTTTTTAAGATGCTGTCTAGGTTTGTCATTGCTTTTCTTCCAAGAAGCAGGCGTTGTTGTTTTTTTAATTTTGTGACTGCTGTCACCATCTGCAGTGATCATGGATCCCAAGAAAGTAAAATCTCTCACTGCCTCCATTTCTTCCCCTTCTATTTGCCAGGAGGTGATGGGACCAGTGGCCATGATCTTAGTTTTTTTTTATGTTGAGTTTCAGACCATATTTTGTACTCTCCTCTTTCACCCACATTAAAAGGTTCTTTATACTGTTCTCTATATATTACCTTTTATATTTTTGAAAGTCCATGGGGCAAGCATCCCATGGCCCTAACAGAAATGGGTAATTCTAAAATAATAACTATTTGCACACAAAGAAAAAAGGCAAGACACAGGGCCAGGACATATTATTATTATTATTATTATTATTATTATTATTATTATTATTATTAGCAGCAGCAACAACAACAACAACAACAACAACAACAACAACAACGACAACAGAAGTAGCAGTAGCATGACTTAAATAAAATGCAGAAACTCTGGCTGAGGCAGGGGCCAGCTGTTAACATCTGGATCCAATGTTGGTCTAAGCAGTTGAGCTTACTCTGCCTAGGCAATATACTGCCTGCTTCTTCCCAAAGGCAATATTTTCAGATGCAGGCCATCCTGATTTACAGCCCTCGCAGCTTTATGTGGGAGGCGCCAGCATTTTGGGAACACTGAGGACATCTGGAATGTTAAGGAAGTTCTGTGGATGTCTTTCATAAATCAGCTGCTGTAGAGTGTGGCATAACACAGGGTGATTCATGTAAAAAACAAAAAAGGACCCCAAAATGCCAAGATGACACACATACAACTTCAATGGAGGGGGAGGGGCAACACCTGCATCAACTCCCTCTGGACTTACAGAAGAAGTAAGGATGGGTATCAAATCTTGGAATCCAGTGAAATGTGGATAAGTTTAAGGGAGCATGTTCAATGTAGAAGATGCCAAGCCAGTCAAATGTGGACCGAGCAGGACAAACAAATAGTATCTTGTGCATTGTGGATTTTGGCAGGTTTTTTTTTTTTAAACAACTAAGACCTTTCTTAGGCACCATAATGGTGTCACTGGTACCAAAAAAGTTTCAAATTGGCAATACCTGGCCTTACTGTAAGTGTATGAGCCATTATGTGAGCATGTGATTGTTGATTTTGATTTTCTTTTGATCTTTCTGTACTGGGAGAAGGAAGAGTGGAATATTTATCCTTATTTTCTAACAGCATAATCCTATACATTGATCTCAATAGGACCATTGTGAAGGAAATTGGTACAGGATTGCTGCCTAGCTGTCATAATATGGCATTCATGCAGAGTGAGGATTGTAATTCCGATATAGATAAATGATATGTTGTGAGTTCAGAAATCAGTTATCCTTCCTTGACATAATAGCAATATACCTTTTCCTTTTAAATTACATGCTAACCTTCCAATTTCTTAATATTGTGGTTTATTCAATGTAGTTGCTATACAAAATCCTATCCTAAAATGCTACTGACACCATTAATTACTTTAAGTGCTGTTTTTAACCAATTAATATCTTACATGAACTGTATATCATGAGGTTTGAGTTCCTTCTCTGCATATTCCTGAAGTCTCCATTTGCTTTGCTCATTAATCACTGCCCAACTAGTGCTGTCAAAGTTGCTCCTTTGATGTCTAGTTATTCACTGCCTTCTTTCTTGTCAGCAGTTAATCAAATGCACTCCCTGCTGTGCGCAAAGCACAGTTTGATTATACATATATATATATAATGATCTGACCAATTTCTTAAAGAAAGGGAGTTATTTTCAAGCTTCTGCAAATTTTAATACACTGAACTTTTAGCACACAGCTTCACTTTCCAGAGGTAAACAGAGTTATTCTATCATAGTAGTGCATCAAACATTAAAAGCTTCCCTAAACAGGGCTGCCTTCAGATGTCTTCTAAAAGTCTGGTAGTTGTTGTTCTCTTTGATATCTGGTGGGAGGGCGTTCCACAAGGTGGGTGCCACTACCAAGAAGGCCCTCTGCCTGGTTCCCTGTAACTTGGCTTCTCACAGTGAGGGAACTGCCAGAAGGCCCTCAGCGCTGGACCTCAGTGTCCAGGCAGAACAGTGGGGGTGGAGACACTCCTTCAGGTATACTGTAGAGTCATTTCCAATGAGTCTATTCATTCATAATAGCGATAGACAAAAGAATGCAGTCTGCCTCCCGATAGTGGAGTTGTTCCAACTGCACTCCTCTTCCCTTCCTTCCTTCCTTCCTTCCTTCCTTCCTTCCTTCCTAGCAATAGCATCTCCCCTTACAGTGTCCGTTCATGGCAAACTGTCTCCGAGTCCTTTGCTCTTGCACTCTTATCAAACACTGAGTTCTGGGAGAAGGGGGGTCAGAAATACTCTCCAGTGACAACGTGTCAGCTGGCTCTGCCTTCCCCCTTCTCCTAACACCTTGCAACTCTTCTGTTCGCAGGTCTCTGCGCTGTGATCTTCCGCAGACCCCTGCTGTAATTCAATACTACCTTCTGCTTCTCTGGAAGCTACAGGAGAAAGGGGGGGCGATCTCCCACATTTCTCCTCCATCTCGTCCCTTTCTGTCCAGTCCCTGACACCCACAGTTGCAGCCAATTGTGAACTTCTTTCCTCTTGTCTGCTCCCTGGCTATAAAAGCCAGCCATGCCCGGCCTAGCTGCCCCATGTCATGTAATCTGTCCCCACTTAGTAATGTTTTCCCCCTCACCCACAATGAGACATTTCATGATGTGTTGAATACAAACCTTTTTTTTTTTTTTTACCTTATCCTCACATAGTCTGAGATTATCATTCAGAAGAGGGAGATACAGATCCATTGGGTGGAGATGTTTTTCTATGAGCAGCAGTTGTCTTGTGCCGTTATCACAAACTGGTTCTGAATGTCTCCTACACTTCAAATGCAATTTTTCCATGTAGCATTAGAGCAAAAAAAAACCCTGCTGTTTGAGAAAGACTACCTGAAAATCCATTTCAGGTGTATATAATCTTGACCTTCTCTACATGAAATCAGAACGTGGGGTGGGATGGGGGAGATCACTAAGCAGAAAGACCTTTTTGCATCCTTCAATGAAATGACCACTACATATGTAGCTTTAATTCATTTAAATGGGACTCATGCAAAATGTGTTCCCCATGGAGTGTTGCCAGAGCTAAGTTTTGCTCTTTTCTAATGCAGCCATGTTCCAATTATAGCTGAAGAATTACTTCAAGCTTAGAAATCAACAGAAACATTTTGCTGCCTGCCTATAACGGTCAAAAGAAATGATTCTTTACAATACAAAGACTAGAAAAAGGGTTGTTGTCAGAAATGTGTTTAAAAAAACATCAGGGGGTTGTAAGTCAAATGAGAGCATCCAACTGGGAAATTTCCACCGTAGGATAAAAGTGAACTTTTCAATTGCATTTCAACTGCCATTGATGGAGGCAAATATCTCACAAAATTTCTAAAGTACAGGAAAAAAAATGTGAGAAAGATCTTTCAATGAGCAAACAGAACAACAATTATAGCCTCTCAGAGGACACTTCAAAGAGGAAGGTGCCTACATTGAGGTGCTAGATCATTGAGGCTGGTCTGAAACTATTAACCCACTTTATATTTCACCATCTGCCCAAAAGAGAGAGAATATTTTTTTTTAGTTTCTCAGTTGTGTGTATTTGCAAACCTACCAATATATTCCATTATTAAAGTTTCAATTGATGGTATTGCACAATTCTGTCATTATTTAGTGTATATTCCATGGATCACCTCATGTAAATTTGATAGCAGTTTAACATACATTTACCCCAATCGTTACATTTTTGCATGAAAATTTGCCCAATAAACACATTTTTCCAAGCAATTTACCCCAATAAAATGAAATTATTTTCACCAATATCTGCATTTTAATGGACATTTACCTTTAATAGATACCATTTTTTTTGGTTGAAGGATGCTCTGCAAAATTCAGAGAAATGTAAATTTCAAATGATACTTGTGTTTTGGTTTGTGTATTGTTTTCAGCAGTTGCTTAGATGAAGTCACATTAAAATGTGAACTGATCTGATTTTATCCCCAATCCTTCTTTGACTCATCTGACCAATTTCAATATGACTTCTGATTGGCTTGGTATTAATTAGTTGTTGCTGTTTTTCAGACAGAAACTCTGCTCATACAATGCTACATGGCTAAATCAGGAATTGGTGGGCCCTTGATTTGGCAGGACTCTGTTGGGTTTTCCTTTCATTTTGTTACCAGTTCTGCTTGCAGTGGCTGCTGTCCCTGTTCCAGTTAGCCTCTTTTGCCATTGTCAGAGGGGCAGACACACAAGGGCCTGCAGGGCCTAAGGGACCCTGCCCCCCACTGAAGCCAGTTTGCAATGATAGGTAGTTAATTATGCTGATGTCTCAGGATACTCACTGAGACAGTCCATGCTAATTTCCCTGCCTATCTCTTTAAACATTGATGCTTTTGAACTATGGTGTTGGAGGAGACTCTTGAGAGTCCCATGGACTGCAAGAAGATCACACCTATCCATTCTGAAGGAAATCAGCCCTGAGTGCTCACTGGAAGGACAGATCCTGAAGCTGAGGCTCCAATACTTTGGCCACCTCATGAGAAGAGAAGACTCCCTGGAAAAGACCCTGATGTTGGAAAAGATTGAGGGCACAAGGAGAAGAGGACTACAGAGGACGAGATGGTTGGACAGTGTTCTCAAAGCTACTAACATGAGTCTGACCAAACTGCGGGAGACAGTGGAAGACAGGAGTGCCTGGTGTGCTCTGGTCCATGGGGTCACAAAGAATTGGACAGGATTAAACGACTAAACAACATCTGTTTAAACCAATCAGCCAAATAAAAACCTAATGTCTGAGAGTGTAGATACCATAGAGTATGTGAAAAAAGATGAACCTTGGCCAATTGTGGGGGGAAATCTTACACAGGTCAAAAATGGGCAACTGGTAAATTACACAGTCTTATGAAGGATGGGTGAGTGAGTTGCTACCTAATGCTCAAGAGGTTGAGTAGGAGGCAGGGGCTGCTTTTAATGCACACCTTACTTTGCCTAGCAAGTGGACACACATGTTGCATTTGATTGTTGAGTCTATCTTCCTTTCAGTCCCAAGTAGTGGGGCAAAACATGTCCCTGCAGAAAGAGCACCCTTTGCAAATTAGAAGACTAGATTTTTCCTGATAGGACTGAATAGGAATGAATTACCCTGTGACGAATGGTAGAGGTGGAATTTGAGTCCACAGAGAAAGATGAAGAATTACTGAGATTATAGAAATGCGAAGTAGCATTTGTTGGCAACTCAAACAGTTGGCACAGTTTTGCAAATATGTATATTAAATTAACATATTTTCCCTGTGTTGTAGAAAACTTTAAAAAACAGCCATATTAGAAACAAGAAAGTTATCATAGTTCTGTAAGCATGCATGCTTCTAAATAAAATATGTTCCACAAAGTACCAGGGAAATTTTTTCTTTGTGTCTTTCTTTTACTGTCAAGCAAGATCTCTTATAGGTAGCAGCTATTACTCTTGCAGCAAGCCAGGCCCAACAACCAGGCAAGGTGTGGGGTATGCTACAGGCTCCGAACATCTTAATATCTGAAAAGGTATTAAGATGCAAAGACAATAGGTTGTACCCAGAGTAAGGTAAAGGTAAAGGGACTCCTGACCATTAGGTCCAGTCGTGTCCGACTCTGGGGTTGCGGCGCTCATCTCGCGTTACTGGCTGAGGGAGCTGGCGTACAGCTTCCAGGTCATGTGGCCAGCATGACAAAGCCGCTTCTGGCAAACCAGAGCAGCGCACGGAAACGCCGTTTACCTTCCCGCTGGAGCAGTACCTATTTATCTACTTGCACTTTGACGTGCTTTCGAACTGCTAGGTGGGCAGGAGCTGGGACCGAGCAACGGGAGCTCACCCCGTTGCGGGGATTCGAACCGCTGACCTTCTGATCAGCAAGTCCTAGGCTCTGTGGTTTAACCTACAGTGCCACCCATATCCCTTTTGTAGCCAGATCAGACCTATTGAAATGAATAGAAATGACCAGATTAGTTCCATTAATTCAAGTAGGTCTGCTGTGAGTAGGGTTAGTAATGGCTACGGCCTAATATAATTAGGGGTCTGAAAAAATTTCTTGAAAAATTATACTGTTATCATATAAGTTCTTTTGGATTTCTCCAAAGGAACCACCAAATTTGCTCCACATTTTTGGGGATTTGGGGACAGCCTAAGCATCCTGTGATACATTGCACTAGTCTTAACAGTTTGGGGAGGCATCCATTGAAATCCCTACCACTATAAGGAAATGTTGTAAAATATATACTATATTTGCAAAAAAGATACATCAGAAACCACTAGTCTGTACTGAGCTAGTGGTGAGAACTGATGCAAGGCGGTTGTTTAAAAAAATTAACAATTCTACTGAATATATGCACATCCTTGGAAGACTTACTAAATCTATGTTATGAATCCCAATCTATATAGTTCATGTTGAAAATCTATTATCACACAATTTAAATGGGCAGATCATGCCAAGATGAAGATGATATAAGGAGCTAACATAAATCCCTTATCTGTGTGGATAATTTTAAAACAGAGTGTTTCTTTTTCTGAAAACACAACTGGCTTTTAATGAAAAGATGGACATATAAAAACCTGTTACTATCGGTTTCAGCTCAGATTTTTAATTTTATTCTTGATATGGAAAGAGTCAATTTCAATCAAATGAATCACCAGTGGTTGAGTCACCCCCCAAAGACATACAAAAGCAGCAAATCAAAATTTTATCAACTGTAGAATTTAATAGCATGGGGATAAAACTAAATTGATCTATGCTGTACTTCAACGTGTTAGCCAAAGCTGGGAATTAAGTGGGGCTTGTGAATATTTTCACAGTAAAGATAATAGTGTAGAAAATTGCCACTCATCAAATTATACTATTTGATGTGTTTGTGTCATATATATATAATATGACACATATATAATCTGTGTATATGTACACACACACACACACACAATATTACCTGATATAAATGGAAAATCTGTGCATATTAATGACATTGGCAAAAAAAGATAATGAATATATGAGAGCCAATATATATAAATAATTTGATATACGTCATTAGGACCTGATGCCATAACTATTTCATTAGCTTTTTTCTACTTCTCTAACCACAGGTAGCCCTTTGTATTTGCTGGAAAATGTTGTCCAAATTATTCTTTCCATTGGCAATGACAAAGTGGATATCTGAACTAATCCAGGCTTGTTGTTTTTAACCATTCAGTTGGATTAGTTATAAAATGAATCCAGATGGCCATCAAAGTCCCCCAAAACCCCATTTGCATTTAAACCTCTTGTTTCCATAATTCCTCCACTACCTTTCTCCAACAGCATATCTAGGCAACCATTGGATACTGGCTTTCATTTGGCTATATGGAAAGATTACAAAAGCCTATAAATACCTTTTCTGTGGTTTTTAAACTTTGGAGTTGAAAACTGTATATGTAGGTTTGTGGAAAAGTTGTGCCACATGGTGCAGTAATGCCCTTTGTAATACTCTTCCCTAGTGGGCTTGGAGCTTCACATAATCCTCTTTGGCACCACCAGCTAGAAGCATTTCTTGATGTTCAGCACCTTATCTGTGGTTTCTGGCCTTATTTTGAACGTGGTACTATACAATTCCATTCAGCCAAGCTGTTACAGGTTAGCGTTTCAAATGCATCAATCCCATGTGTGAGAAGGCAAAAATATCTGTAGGAATTATCACTAGCTCTGATTCTTATGCTTTTTGAAATCTAGGAACTCAAAGGATCTGTAGAAGCAATATGTGCTATAGTCAACAGTGAACTTTTGAACTGATGGACGTGAACAGGATGTACAATTAATCCAATTGTCAATAATAACAACATACATGCAGTATGGAACACTGATTCAGCTCTATATATCTGCTTTTTTGGGATGAGTGTCCCAGACATGGAATGCCAGTATGTAGGAAGGCAAAAATGACTGCAGAAATGAAGGGACATCTGTCCCCAAATGACAGGTGCAGTCAAAGATATAAAATAGAGCTTTCATGAATACCCATGGCATCCCTTAAAAACAGGTGCACTGATGCATGTTGTTCTATGTAAGAGTACATTCTGTTCCATTTGAGGTAAGGAAACTGGTGCTTCACAGGTCGAGCTGAACAAAACTGTCACAATGGAGTGAACATCCATCATGTGCTGCTGAAAGTTATGGCCCAAACCCAGATATGAAGGTGGCTTTGCACTTTATACATTCTCAGAGGTATTCACTTTGTTATTGCTCCACATTTTCAAAAGCTGATCCACAACACTTGGAGACACATTCTTGGACCTGGCTCAAACTAAGCCTGGAATGGCTAGCCAGAAAACAATGTGATATTGAGAGAGAAGGTAATTCTGCCGCTTCCTTTAAAGAGCAAGGAAAAGGCTTTCCACACTGCAAACTGCCTGAAGGAAAACAGGCCAACAGAGGATCTGGACAGGTGAATTATAATGTAACTGCCACTGATTTGACATTCTGTGGCTGTAGACAACAAGCATGCTGTGGATTCTGAGGGGTTATGGGATGAGATGCTACACCAAGAGGGAGATTTGCCAGTCTGAAAGATAAGTCTCAGAAGAGTTTGGAAAGTGACTAATAGTGGGTGAGAGCTATAGAAGGGATGGATTACGGTTTACACCCCCAGATTTCATGGGAAAGTTAAGTGGTTACTTAGCTAGCTCTTCTGCAGCTGAGGATATGGGTACAACGAGAACACCAGAATATTGTGTGTTCTACACATGATGAGAGAAACATATCCAGCCATAGTTTAGGAGTTTTAAGCCTGATTGATTTCCAAGAGAAGGGATAAACATGTGCTTAAACCTCTTACATTAAAAACAATGAGGTTTAAAAGTGCTCATGGAAGTCTAAAACAGCAAGCAGCTGTGTTGAATCCTTTTTGTAAACCCCCCCCCCCAGTACATAGCATAATAATGTTATCATTTAAATTGCAACCAGCATGACTGATCCAATGCATAGTTACCTGGGAGTAAGTTGCGTTGCACTCAGTGGAGCCAGTGTATTGTAGTGGTTAAGAGCGGTAGACTCGTAATCTGGGGAACCGGGTTCGTGTCTCCGCTCCTCCACATGCAGCTGCTGGGTGACCTTGGGCTAGTCACACTTCTTTGAAGTCTCTCAGCCCCACTCACCTCACAGAGTGTTTGTTGTGGGGGAGGAAGGGAAAGGAGAATGTTAGCCGCTTTGAGACTCCTTCGGGTAGTGAAAAGCGGGATATTAAATCAAAACTCTTCTTCTTCTTCTTCTTCTGCTGCTGCATTGGTTCAGCTTTTAAACACACTGAATTTTAACAACAACAACAACAACAACAACAAGTGTGCATGCACACGAAAGCTCATACCAAGAACAAACTCAGCTGGTCTCTAAGGTGCTACTGGAAAGAATTTCCTATTTTGTTTCGACTATGGCAGACCAACACGGCTACCCACCTGTAACTGGAACAACAACAACAGTATTTTGTGTTTTCTTTTTGTTTCATTTTTATGTTGTGAACCACCCTATGCTCCTTGGACGAATGGTGGTATACAAATTTAATTAATTAATTAATTAATTAATTAATAAATATCTTAAGGTAGCTAAATGCAACATTAAGCATTTGATTAGAAATGAAAACCATCCTGCAAATAAGTGTTATCAATTAAACTGCAACCATAAAGTAGGAAGCCCATCAAAGGAAGGGAAAGACATATTTAACCTCTGCTTATTTTCTCCATTCTCTTAGTTCCTGTGTGCTAATCTGTCAAAACAATGGGAGGATGACATAGGATACGAAATCAACCCCAACCAATGGACCAGAATGTGGTCTAAACCCCCCTTTAAATCCATATCAACAAAAAGAAGAGAACTCACCCTAAAACTAACTTACAGGTGGTATCTAACGCCTAGAAAATTAGCGCTAATACGCCCAGGAACCTCACCAAAATGCTGGAGAGGGTGCACCTCCACAGGCACATACTTCCACATGTGGTGGGAGTGCCCCAAAATCCAAACATTCTGGACAACAACCACATGAGAAATATGTAAAATAACCAAGCAAGTGTTAGAAATCACCCCAGAATTGGTCTTACTAAACATCTTCCAAGACAATAATGCCCACTTACAACACAAAGAATTCATAATCCATCTACTCTCAGCATCCAGGAACATCATAACCAGACACTGGAAAGACCTGTCAGGAGTAAACATGGACCAATGGTACCAAGCAGAATGGGAAACAGCCCTACTAGAAAAACTAACCAGTAAGCTGAAACTGACATGGGGACAAACCGAAGAAGACACCTTCACCCCGGTATGGTTCCCCTTCATCACATACACAGCCCAACAAGACAATGACAAAAATCTACCGACAGCATACAAATCAATATGGCTAACCTGACCCAAAATACTCACCAACCCCACTCACACAGGAAACCAAAGATCACCACAGCCAACCACAAACGAACAATTCCCCCTTCCCCCCTTTCTTTTCTAATGTCTCACCAACACAGACTTATAAAAATGTTATATGGAAAAATTCGAGAGAGACATTGTACTACCTTTGAAAATCTTTAATAAAAATATTAAAAAATAAAAAATAAAAATCCCCCCCAAAAAAAATCTACTTGAAAGCCTCATTGTCACCTCATTCACATGTCTGGCCAAGAAGGGCCCATCAATTATGCTGGGGCCCACAGTGGATGACATCATCAGTTCCACTCTGAAAAAGTCATGGACCTCTATTCCCTTATACCAGGCACGGGAACTTCAGGACTGACAGCAAAATGCAGTTCTCAAAGTCTCTTTATCTCGCCCTCAAAACTGTAATTAGACCATATCCCCCACTAGCCCTATTCTTCACCCCATGTACTTTTGTCTGGCTGGATTGTGTCATTTAACTTTGGTAATATATCTTGCTAATCTGAATGGAGGAATCAGAAAAATGTGGGTGGGTAGGTGGGTGGGTGCAAACTCTTCTACCACCCCGAGGTATAATTTAAACTTGTTGCTCTGCTTACTTTTGCCTCTGAACATTCCCACCACTGTCAAGTGTCCCCTGGAAGCTTGTTGAGAAGGAAATGGGACCCTGAAGCTGAAAAGGGCTTCCCACTCTTCTCCTGCCATATATTCTTCTTTCACTTATCCACTGAAAGTAAATCCTTGTGTTGACTCAATTAAAAAGCCTGGTTCCTTCTCATTGCTCAGCTGCATCTGGGTCTTCCTTCAGCCATTTTGCTTCTTTGGTATGTTTGACAAGTCTGCCAAAAACTCATCAATGAAACAAGCCCCTTCAGATTCTCGAAAGATGGAGAACGGTTGCTTAGTCTGCTATTAAAAATGCATTTATATTTTAGCTTGTTTCATAAGGAATATTGCTGGTATCCAGTTTTTGGAAAGTTTTTTTTTATGTCTGATGTTGTGTTTTTCTTATATTCTGTTAAAGCCACCTAGTCAGATGGGTGGGGTACAAGTAATACATCATCATCATCATAATCATCATCATTATCCACTGAGTATCAAAACTAGACATAGGAAATCTCAGTTAAGAAACTGGGAAAAGAAATAGGCATTAACAACTCTTTAAGTGTGTGTAGTGTGTGTGTGTGTGTGTGTGTGTGTGTGTGTGTGTGTGTATTCATTCCTTCATAGAGATGTGCTTTTAAGTGTCAATGATAAAAATGTGCCATCTGGATAGTTGGGGATATAGTTCATGGTAATTCTAATATTTGCATATCATTTAAAGTGTAATCCCTATTAACAAAAGGCCAAAGAGTTTGTGAAAGTGGCATTAATAAATGATGGATCAATTTAATCAAGGATGTTTCTGATAAGGGAATCTAAAAAGAGAATAAAATGGCTATACTCTTTCCTGGCTGCAATCACAGCTGATTAGGGTTGCCACAATTGGTATCTTGACTGTCTTTCACTCTCCTTGTTCCTTCCCCAAAGAAAAAAGAGCTATAACCAATGGAGGAAACGGCATTATATTAGGCTTGCTATATGTCAGGAAAAATTCTGACATGTCCTGGTTTCCGGGTGTAAAAATGGTGTCAGGGGGAATATTGCCGAACTGGCAAAATGTCAGGGAAAACTTGGATGTATACGTCAGGAAAAATTCTGACATATCGGACCCTCTTAATTGAGGGGCTGGGTTGCGTGCTGAGAGCAGGACACCCAATCTTTAGCATGGAGTGGTGCTCTGCACTGCGTTGGGGTATGGCACCATGGTCACCCCAGGGAGGTGCTCCAATGGGAGTGGGGGGGCATGGCCATGGGGCCAATTTAATCCATGGCCCAACGCTTGGAGCCTTCTTGGCCTCAAGCCGCGGAACACCCGCCACCCTCTATTTTAGATGTGTCTTTGGCCTTGCTATGGACATCCGTTAGTCACCCGTTTTGGATCGGGGGCCTAGTAGGATTTTTTTTTTCCTTTTGGCAGATTGGCCCTGGCCTCTTGGTTTTCGCCTACCTCATAGCAATCGTTTGTAAGGTTTGGTGGTTAGGCATTGGATTAGGGATGTTTGGGGGAGGGGAGGTGCGGTCATCACCTGCCCCTCCATGATCAAGGGTATTCCATTAAAGGAATCCAGGGGGTCTGGATTTCATCCGAAGCCAGCAGAGGGGTGAGGGCCATGCCATGACCCAACAGGAGCCCTGGGGTAGAGCTTGAGTTGATAGCCATCAACCGAGCTCCCTCTTCGGGTGGTTACCCTTACCAGACTACCTGCAAGGCAGGGAGGAATCAGTTATAATTTTGGATTCCAATTCCTAAGCCAATACCACTTACATTCTGTATTCAATAAAGTTGTGGCCAAAATTTGCCCATTAACATTTAAACTTAATTCATGTGTCATTGTGTCTTTATTACCCGGGGGATGGACTATGGCCTTGACACGCAAGTCCTGTTTTCTGGGTGTAAAAATGGTGTCAGGGGGGAATTTTGCCAAACTGGGAAAATGTCAGGGGAAATCCGAATGTATGGCTACGTGAAAGAAAAAGCATTGGAAGCAGCTCCAAAAGCTTAAAATCACTATTTCGTGGGGAGGTTTCCCCAAAGCAGCTCAACAATTTGGGTTTGTACCCAGAAAAAAGCTGCACAATTTTGGTGGTTTCCTAAAAAAAAAAAAAACTTCAGGAACTTTGCGGGTGTCAGGAATTTAATTTTTTGAAATATGGCAACCCTAAATCATTATATACCTAACCATAGCAGAAGCAATAGATGAAACAGCTTATTTTACACCATGAGATGCATTCACACATATACTGTATGTACTTCAATTACTTTCTTTATAAGCTTGTTGACTAGTAGCTGAATGGGTGCACTGACTCCACTGAAAACACTGGATATCTGGGGTGATAGTAAAGTTCTATCTAGAGCAGTTTTTTGATCTGTGATGTGATTCACACAATCAACTGATCACTTGATGTCATAGTCATCAAATGATGAGCATAACCTTTCAGGATGAAGAATACACATTTCTTTACCATTAGATTCCCATTAATATGATGCGATTCAAAACTTTTATCAAGCTGTCAAGCTGTCAAACCCTTCTGTACCCTTCAAAATTAAAAGTCAAGAATCATAAAAAAATACAGTCAGAAGGTTATACTTTTTTCTTTTCTTTTCTACCTTTTGATAGTCATTGATCATGTAAGTAATTATGACAACCTGGGTATAAAAAACCCCAATTCTAAGTAAAAGGGGATGAGAAAAAGCCTTATTGGAATATAATAGGTTTTTTTTCTTATTTAAATTTGAATTTTCATTATAATTGAATCATTAGACTTCGGGGTGCAATTAATGGCAAAACTCATCTAAATTAGAGTAAAACTAAGATAGTTTATTAAGGACTCTTATTAGATTCCCCCTCCTTCACCCAATTTAAATTGACTATTACTTTTCCATAGATATATGATCACAGAAAATGGCTTTGTTAACTTCTTTCTACAAGTGATTCTCATCTGGAGTATATTTCCAATGGGGTAGTGCCAGATCTACATCACATCATACTTATCAGCATTTCACCATAATATGAATTTCTATAATGATTATAACCTTAACCTTGGGGTAGCTTTTATAAAGTGCTCGTGCTGGCCAACATAATTCCTAAATTTGCTAACTGCCAGAACACATTCTTGACATCCTTGCCCAAGTGGCCTCAAAATGTTTAGTTAAGAATGGATCAAACAGCTAATTGCATCACATTTCATCCCCACTGGCACACAATCATAGATTCATTCTGGGCAGTTTTGTGCAGATTTTTTTTTTTAAATCTACATCAAAAGGTTTGCATGTACCATATTTTTCCATGTATAAGACAAGCTTTTTTGACCTAAAAATGAGGTTCAAAATTTAGGTTTGTCTTATACACGGGTAGTGCTGAGGGGGGAGGGCGGGTGAATGGTTTTTTGGCATGAGCCCAAGATTGTAAGCTGCGATTGGCCACTTGATTGTTGGGGTGTGTGTGTGCCGAAAATCACTCACCCACCAAAACACAGCAGATAGTGGGATTCTGGGGAAATATTTATAACGAATTGAAAAAGATCTTTAGATTTTCATTTGGAAAAAAAACAAAACAGAATCCTTTCTCCTAGGTATCATGTCAGAGGAAATAAAAAGAACAGTTTTTATGTATGTGACTATGGCGGCAAGGTTACTGATTGCCAAAAATTGGAAAAGCAGCAGTGTCCCAACTAAAACAGACTTGCTATCTAAAATGATGGAATACTTCCATATTGCTGAACTAACAGGGAGGATAAGAGGAGATATGGTACAAAAAGCGAATAAGGAGTGGGCAATCTTTAAGGAATACATCAAAATTTATGTGGAAAAAGTAGAATTTCTGACAGATATTGAGCGAATCCAGAAAATGATTAGAGTGAAAGGAGAGTAAAGTCAAGATAGAAGAAGAGATTAAAGAAATAATGAAATGTGTTTAAGATAGTTGGAAAAATAAAGTAGTGTAACAAGAGCGGCTGGAAGTCAAGTCACTTGGTGGGTGTCCATGTGAGGTAGCTGTGTACGTATGTTGATATGTATAGTATAGGTAGGTATTATATAGAGTAATGTAGGTATGTTTTATGTTACAAAAATAGGGTAGTGTGTTGTGTATGTGTATTGTGTAAATGTACATGTATGTGTTTTATATGTTAAAAAAGAAAAGAAAAACACAGCACACAACCACTCACGTCACTTACAATTACCGCTTCCAATCTCGGGCTCGTGGTTCGTTCCAGCGGGTGAGCGATTTTCGGCATTTGCTGCTTGATTGTTGGGAGGGAATGCCAAAAATCGCTCACCAGCCGGAACACAGTACACAACCGCTCACGTCACGAAAACCACCTGTCAGCTGCCTGATCGCCACCAGTGGCCACCAATCACGCTCCTGCTTGCTGTGACAAGGGCAGCTGTCTATTGGCTGCCGCAGCAGAATCAGGAAAGCTAATGGTGGCAATTGGGCAGCTGCAACATGAGCTGTTGTGTGCTGCGTTCTGGCGGGTGAGCAATTTTTGACATTCCCCCCAAATAATCCTCCCCAAAAACTCAATCCCACCTATTTTTTTCAATTTTGAGGCCCCCAAAGTAGGGGGAGTCTTATACATGGGGGTGTCCTATAGATGGGAAAGTATGGTAAATTGGATGCATTCTAAATGCACTTTTTATGTACAACTAACAGCCTTGAAATTCACATTGCTTGGGAGTTCTACAAAACCAAAATCCAGTGCAGTACTGCAATATATGATTGAAATCTGTGCAGTTTTGGAAGGTTCAGTCCACCACCTTGATTCTAAGTGGCATCCAATTCTAGCTGAATATAGACAAAAGCAAGTTAGTTGTCACTGGCAGGCATATCTTCCATGAATTTGTCTAATCTCCTTTTAAGCCCAACCAATTTGGTAGCCATCGCTGCCTGTTGTGGCATCTACAAACCCTAGCTCATCTAGCCACATGGACACAGATTGGGTGGTTAAATTGACATTATAATCTAGGCATTACAATCTAGGCCTGAGTAGTTCAGTCATAGTCTTATAGGGGGGTCGACAACAAGGACTGACAATTTGCCTTTCATTTCCAGTCTCAGTGCCTCCACTCACAGCTCAGAGTAGAGAAAATAGGGCCGGGCCAATCGTCATCAAGAAAAATAGTGCTGTAATTAGATGGGATTGTTTGTTAGTTCAAGAAGTTAGAGAACACTCATATGGCATGAACAATTTAATGCAATCTTGTTTATTGTCTCTATGGTAATTTCCTCCTCTCTCCCTTCACAGTCTCCTGCTCTACAATAATGTTTTGATTTTCAGTTTAAATTGTTTGGATTTCTCTTTGCATGAAGTACTGTACTTATGGCCTGTAGTGAATAACTGTAATGCATCAACTCCTAATAGATCTGCATCATATTAATATTGTTAATTTTGCAGCACAAACTACGAAGATTGGATGGGCTGCATTTTATTTTGTTTTTTGTCCTTTGGATACCTTGCAATACTGAATGGCTGTGACGTTCTGGATCTATTCAACTGCAGGCTTAATCACTCTGCTGAGAAGACTTAACAGAAGGAAAATTACAGCTATTTGTTCTTTTAGCTAACAAAGAGCATTGCTGTATATTTTGGAGAGACAGAGTAAGGTACTAGCATCTGCATTATTATGAATAATAATTTAGATGGTACCTCCAGTGTGTGTAATTCTTGATAACCTTTATTTTGATTCTCAATTCATGCATAAGGTGGTAGTTTTGATCCACAAAGTTTTACATATCCCACATATCCAAGAAAAAAATGTGTCTTAAATGTCCCAGATATCTGACAGAGGTGGAAAAACCCACACACAATCATTTCTATGAACCTGCTTGTATGCTGAGGTCATCTTCTAAAGGGCTACTTGGAAATCATCTCTTGGGGGAATTAGGTGGTCTTATTCTGCAGCACAGCGTTGGATCTGTTGGGGGCCCACATCCCAGCAGGGGGGCATGAAAAAGAGCTCTCTAAACCTCCCTATTCTATTCATCATTGCACCCTGGCTGCTGCTTCAGCCACCTGTAGCTGTGCTCCATCTAACAGTACTGGTGAGAAAGAGAAGCAGTAGATGTCACTGTCCCTTTTCTTGGAGACCAAGCAGGTGGTAGTTGAGTCTGCTGAAATTTTGCATGCTTAGTCCAATTGCAGAACAAATATTTTGCATACATAAAGTTCCTTATTCAGTTCCTGATATGTCCAGATTAAACAAAAATTGGAAATTTATGGTCCTCCAAATGTTGCGGATAACTTCCATTAGACCCACCTAGTATGGCCTATGGCCATGGATTATGGGATCTGCAGTCCAGCGACATGAAGAGAGAAACAGGTGAGATAAAGAACCCTCGGTTAACAGGGCTAGGAAAGACTTAGTTTTTAGTACTAATGAATGTTCACCCACATATTTTTTTATTAATCAATTTTTTTAATTCCAGTTTCCAAGCAGCTTTCCTCTTTCATAAAAAAACAACAAGCCAGAAAATCATTTCTTCTAAGCCAAGATTTTATGTACTGAGAATTTAGCCTGAAGTGAACATTTATGAGAAACTTATAAAACTCTGAAAATGGATTTATAGTAGCCTTGGTTACAAAACCTTTAACCGTAGGACTCTCTAATCTGTAATATAGTTTCACAGATTTAAATGGTTATACTTCTCTTTTATTTTATTAACGTTCTTAGGATTTCCAAGTGCTGCAGGGTAGAGAGGTGTAAAAATTCCCGGGTGTTATAATTGTCATCCTTTAAACAAACAGCTTCTCCTCTTAAAAATAAATAAATAGAGAGTGAAAAGTAGGCAGACTGCTGGAAAGTTACATTTTAAACATCCATAGCTTCTTGTCATGTAAGGCTGCATAGCGATTTTCTTCTATTACATTTTGCAACATGGTGGGATAAAGAGGTCAGGGTCTCCCGAGTGTGTTTTCTTTAAATAAAAAACAACTGCTTAACAAAACAACAACATATATCCCCTGTTATTTTATATATTATGTCTGCCTTTATTCCCCAAAGCTAAGTGCTCTATAGCAGCTAAGGATAATAAACTACACAGCTGGAGGTAAGCCTCACTAAAACACAGTAAGTATCACAGAAATATAGACATCTGCCTTATATAGACCATTGGCCCATCTTGCTCAGTATTGTCTATTTGCTGTCCAGCAATGACTTTCCTTGGATTCAGACAGTAGCTAGTCTTTTCCAGCTTTACCTTGAAGATGCCACAGATTGAACCCCAGACTTTCTGCATGCAGGATATATGCTCTACCACTGAGCTGCAGCTTTCCCCAAAAGGCAGGGCTGCACATGTATAAGCTTATTATCTGACAGTCGCTTTCCTCTTGATTTACATTACAATAATTCAAAATGAATATTTAAGGATTTGCCTTTTATTAGGTCAACGGAAGAGTAAAACTATTTTCGAAGTTTGCAATAACGCAGAACAACTGGGAGGAGGTGGCCTTGGAACTTGGAAGCAACTCATGTAAAACATTTCAGACACTTTGGTTAATCCTGCATGTTATTCTAGTCACTTGCAACCCCAGCTGGAGACCAGCACTTCCCTTCTAAAGGCTGAAGATTAAAGCTACAAGGGAGTTGCAATTCCATGTACTGTAGCAACCAAGGTCAGAAGTCTAGCAAGAGCCTAATTAAAGTCAGTGAAGAAATTAACAAATGAAAATGGGAGAAAAAATAGTCAGTATATAAAGGAGGGATGGCGGGGAGAGAATGAAAGTCTTCATACCATCTTAATCATAGTGTTTGCCCAGACCTCCTGCAATGAGCCATCCAGTTCCACTGTGATAATTAGACTACAGTCAAACATGCCAGATTTGTATGTTAGCCAAGATCACTTTCGTTTTTTGCTGCCAGGTAAAAGTGTCAGTCTGATTTCTGGACACAGAGGTAGGAAAAGAAATGCACCCCAAATTCTTCTCAACAGAATTTCTGCCCGGATTTTGGCACCTAAAGATCCCAAAGGCATTGGCAATGGGGGCAGTGAAAAGAACTGAAGACTAAACTCCCCCCCCCCGCCCCCACTCATCCCTCTCCATCACATCAGTGAAGCTCAAATTGCAGTCACTGGTCAATTAAGTAAAAGGCGGGGGGGGGGGGAATGTCTTTATTGTATTCGTTTGCTGATACTTTTTTTCTACTAATTTGTTTTAGGGTTTATGATTACTTATATTTTGAATGGGTGTCGATGGTATTTTTCTTGTTTTCTATGGGTTGTAAACCACTTTAAATATGGTAACATAGATTTTTTTAAAAAAATGATGAAATGAAAGTGAAATGAGAATATTTTTTTCACAATAAGTGTTTAAATTGCTGCCTTAAGAAGTATAATAACAACTAAATGTGTTCTTCTTTAATTAAGTATGAAGCCATATTTTTCCATTCCACACCTAATTGCCTTTTCCATCATACCCAGTACAGGCAGTTAACTGGGCCAAAAAAGAAAAGAAAAAAAGTTTCAGTCACTGAGGTTGAGGGAATGGAGGGTAAATTTTAATTCAATTCATGGTTGAAGGTGGATCCACCAAATTCATACCACCTTGACCATACCACTCTTCTATATTTCACGCTTACCCCAAATTTGTTGCCAAATGTATTGCTCTGCTTTTCTTTGGACCACACCAGGGAAGCTGAGAGGTGGGTCTTGTCTTCTTTGCAGCCCAGGACCTCCATACACACTGCTCAGACTTGCACCCTGGAGAGGTTGCAGCAAAAACAACACAGGAGCCCACAGTTAGAGTTACTGGCCTCTGCAGCCACAGCGGCCACTGTGATTCCCCAGGGATTTGACTTCACCTCCCAAAGCACACTCCATTGTTTCTTGAGATGTACAAATGCCAACAACTGCTCTCGTGGGCTACAGAATGTGCCTGTCAGGTGAAGCACTGAACTTCCTCAATGGAATTAATAAATGGATCATTAATTGCTGTTAAGTATTTTGCATTTATATTTTCCATATTTTTTTCAACTTTTTAAAGACATAATCAATACCAAAGGTAGCTGTAAACTAAAGGTCAATGATTACTTTTCAGTGTTTTGCTGCAGCAAACCACTCTGATAAAAGTTAAATGGTTATAAAAAGTTTTTTAAAATTACAATAATGGTAAAGCTAACAGCCTATGGAGGGCAATTTAAAGGTACACTAAGTTCTGGCTATATGGAAAATTGGTTGCCACTCATTAGTTATTTGATACAAATTAATTTTGTTCCTGCAGGTTGCCTTTACCATAGGAGTGTAACATCAACTGTTGGACACTTTGCAGACTGTTCACTCACTCTCACTCCTTACAATTTTATATATTCTGTGTGAACAGCAGTGAGAAACCAAATAACTTTGCAAATGCACATCTGTCTTAAACTCTTAAAAATGAGCCTCTATCAATATGATATAATGGCCATTGTGAATAATAATAATAATAAAAGGAACCCAACTAATTGTAAAGGAAGGACCAGTGGGGAAATTGATAGATGCACGCATTCACTTTCTCCTAAAGAGTGTGTTTGTTTGTTCCTCTTGATGGATTAGTAGCAGAATGCAGATTAAGTTTGCTATAAATCTCTATGCTCTCATTTAAATGGCTATATTATTGTATACATGGGTAACTATTCATGTGACAATTGCGTGAATCAAATGAATATTCAGAACCAATAGAATTCTTTTTTTTCTGAAACCAAACTTTTGTTGTATGCCTTTACATGTTTCCAAGCAGTCAGCATAATTTTTAAACTGTTCAAGTGAATGATAAATGAGCTTCTTTATTGCCACATGAAAACAGTGTTGGTCCAATGAGCATCATTATTGTAATGAAGAAGAGTCTCTGTGACTCTGTGTCTTGCTTTCATTTTGCTCTGTAGTTTGTCTTGAGTAAGACAACAAAATAAACAGGAAGTGCATTACCTTCTGGGCTTAGGATTTTTGCTTCATACATTTGGTTGAATGTTTTACTTCTAGGTTAGCTGAAATATGTGCCTAAAGGATATAAAGCAACATAGATCTGACAATCACTGCCATTTCCTAGAAGAAATTGAGAAAAGCCCTGTTGGAACAGATCAAAGGTCCATTAGTCCAGCACCCTCTTTTAAGAGTTGCAAACCAGCTACTTATGGAACCACAAGCAGGTGCAACAGTGCTTTCCCCAATTGTGCTTGTCAGCACCTGGTATCAAGAGGTGTAGCAGTACTCATGAAGAAGACTTGTGAGATCAAGCACTGGAGAAAATGTTTAATTTATTAAATATAATGTGTGGAGGAACTGCAATCCAAATAATCTAAATTCATAAATATGGAGCAGGTGAGGATTTTAGGCAACTCTGGAAAAGAAGCACCTCTTTAAACCCCTGCATATGTGATGCACCCACATGCAGTGACTGTCTAATAAAAGATGAGGAAGACATGACTCCTTCTTTGCTAGCTGAGCCTTTCAGTATGAACCCAGAGCACACACCTGGGTCCCACTGTCCAGCATTTGCCCCTGATGTGCATGTCAGGTCTAAAGCCTCCTATCCCCAGTTTCTACAAAGTGCAATGCATTGACATATCCTAAAAGGATGCCCTTAACCTTATAATGCATCTGTGTAACCTGCTTTTCTCCTCCATTTCTTTACTTGCCCAGACTCTGTGCCCCTGCAAGCAACAAAACCATGCCACTCCTAGATGTCAATCATAATTCAACCAAGTAGTGTGGAGTAGGTGAAAAAGGAGAGAGCCTAAAGCCATTCAAAGAATAATTTCAAAAGAATTCTGACCCAGCCATGCCATATGAAGAGCAGGTGGGTGAAGAAGAAATGCAAGGAGTTTCAGTTAGGGGAGGGGCAGGCATATAAAGCCCAGCTCAGCCCTCCCCTCCCCCCCTACCCATTGGGTGTAGGTTCCACCCTACCCTTCAATAGCAAACTCCTGAGTCATATTTGAATAAAAAGAGGGGTTGAGGGCAAATGTGTTTCCCTTGTAAGGACAGAAATGGCATTTTCTCTGTAATGTTATTGGTACCCTCTCATGGATTAATCCTCTTAAAAATATGTGTGATTTAGTGGCCATCAATTATATGTTGCCTCTTTTGTTCCTGCCACCTTTCCCCCTTGTGCTCCTCCAGATGTTGCTAGACTACAGCATCCATCATGTCTGATGATTGGCCACTGTTGGCTGGCTAGGAGCGGGGAATTGAAGTACAACTGTGCTACATATAGAAGATGTTGACAGATGTTGACCAGGAAATCAGCTCGTGTATTCAACCATCTAGTTCTGGCTAAAGGAAAGGAGTGCATGAAGTCTAGCGACTCTGGCAAGGAAGTCCCTTAACAGGTGAGATGATACCCTTAAGGACAGAAGAAGAACCTGGCTGCTAGATCAGGCCAAGGACCAGCATCCTGCTCTCTCAGAGGGCTGTTCCACGGGCAACAGCACTTTCCCCACATGCAATTCTCAGCAGCTGGTATTCAAAGGTATTCTGTTTCTGACAGTAGAGCAAGAACATAGCCTTTGATTCCTTTATAGATTTCTGGATCCAATTTGCTTGCTACTTTCCATTCCAATATGAAGTGTTTTTTATTCAGAGACAGGAAGTTATAAATTCTACTCTTTACCTTTCCTGTCACTTCCTGATGGGTTAGGCAGTAAGTATAACAACATGAATAAAGATTTTAGCTTGAATCAAGGGGGTTGATGGCTCGACTTCTGGACTTGAATAGACTAAAGGGCCGGAGCACCTTTCCCATTGTATCTGTCCCACAACAAAGGGCTGACTATGTAGAAGGCACTGTACCTAAAGCATAAAAAACCACCCTAAACCTTGCAGTAATAGCATTCAGCCTTTATCTTCTGCCTGCCTCTGGGTCATTTGGTTTTAAATGGCTAATGCATCTTGTGGTATCTTGTTTCTAAGCATCATCAAAACCTCATTTTTCCCTCCAGGAAGGCAATACCAGTTATGCAAGATGACTTGCGTCAGGAATTGACTTGTCCCCTGAAGCCATAAAAGATGAGTAGGAATTAATCCACATCACCAGGAGCAGCAGTGAACTTCAACATTTCTTAATGGAAATTGGACATATCTGTCTTACGTGTGTTTGGATCTAGTCACAGTGCCCATGTTGAATTTTGTCAAAGAGAGAAAGATTGCTGTATCTTCTGTCTGTCTGTCTGTCTAGTATATCTATTAAATGAAGCTAAGAATGCATCTGCAAATAATGAATTATACTAATTTTGTTTTTGATTAATAGACCCCCAATCTGCTATGTGGTCCTGGATTCTATCGTCTACAATCTGAATTTGTCCCTGAAACAATTTAGGCAGGGCTAAAAATTGTGCAAACATTTTTAAACCTTAAAAAATATCAGGGGGTGCATGGCTTCACAGATGCTAAGTGGATGCTAAGTGGGAGAATCCTGCACACAAGCTGGCACCATGCAGGATCAGATCCTACATATATGTTGCTTTGAAAGCAGCTTTCTTGTGCACCCGCTCAACAGATGCCAATGAGTGTGCAGTGAAGGCATTTATCCTGTGGTACATCCAGGACCATCTTAAGCATATCCAGCGCTGTGGTGCAAAGATCCCTCTGGTGGGGGGGGCGTTTCTGAGTTGTCAACCTTTTCCTAAGCCTCTGTGGGGATCGCTGTCCTCCCGCGGAGGCTTGGGAGGCAAGCTGCATGCCCACCAGCCATATGGTTGACAGGACACAGCAAACGTGCGTGCAGGGAAAGAGGAGGCTGCCAGCAAAGCCATGCAGCTCCCCCACTCACTGGGCACCCCTAAGAGGCCAGTGCCCTGGCACAACGTGCCAGTAAGCCCAATAGGAAAGACGGCTCTGGGCACATCAGGCTGCAAGGAAAATTCCAACTTGGGCCCACCTTCTCCCATGAAGACATAGCTGCTGGTCAGGTAAGTCTCAGCCATTTTTGCATTCTGCCTACTTCTTCTTCCTACCTAAGGCCTTGCCTGTGGACAACCACAGATCACTCTGGGTCAGTCCAACTCAACTCACAGCAATCTGTGGCTGTGTGTACAGGACTTGTCCAAGTCTAGAGGCCCTCCAGATTAGCCTGATTTGGTTCAGTACACTACTAATATATACATGCACCTAAGATAAAGACAGAAGCAGAGGACACAGCGTTATCCCCACCAAATTTGTGATTCCAGAAGCAATATGTGAACTGAAATACAGTCAGTCTTCAAAATTCATACTTCTCTGAATTTTGTGGTGCAGCTGTCCTTCTGTCCCAAAAGTATACCAACATGCATATATTGGAAGAAATTGTGTGTAAAAAAATACATAAACATATAGAAAACTTACAAATGCATTATATAAGGACAAATTGCTTGCAAAAATGTTTATATTAGGAGAAATTAGCACGAAAATGCTGACAAATTTTCATGTCCCCCCGCCCCAAGGAAAAACTGAAGTTGAAAACTGCAGATAAATTTGGGGAAATGAGAAGCTGAGAGAAATCAAAATTGGCAGATTCATCCATCCCAATGACATCCACAGAACATTTACTTTTTACCATTTCCCCCCATTTACTGGTGATTGAGGTCTACACTCTTCAGCGAAGATGGTGTTGTATTCTCTCTCTCTCTCTCTTTCTCTTTCTCTCTCTCTCTCTCTCTCTCTCTCCCCCCCCCCCCCGGGGTGGTCAGAATGTACATATTGTAGCTTTCTACATTTCAACCCATTTCCCTGGAGCTTGAAGCTCAAGCAAGCCCTGAAGTACATGAGAGGTTACTGCTTCTCATCTTTTGACACTAGGACTGCCCTTATTGCCTCTGTTTCTCTGAGCAGTTGATTGCTACGCCAGAGATTCTCCAAATGAGCCCCAGTTGTAGCTGGTACTTAATGCCAGCAATTGCAAGGAAGTGATTGACTGATTCACAGATCAGCCTCTCCTTAAATCAAGGCAGAGAGACTGAACTTCTGTCACGTCTTCATCAGTGTCCTGGACCTCACTGCTGGATGAAAAATGCTCTGTTCTGTTTCTGCCACCGGCTTTAATGTGTAAAGCAGATCAGTAACATAGGCAAGACACAGGTTAAAAGGTGCAGCAGGTACATAAGGTGTACAGACACATGGCTAAGTACTAGTTAAGACATTGATCCAACAAGTGTCATATCCATGTACTGTCCTTTTGAAGAGCAGGGTAGGCACAGCTTTTAGTATGGCAAAAGGCCAATTTCCCAGATGGGCACTTCTTCAAGTGGGCTGTGCTTTTGAGATTTGTTCACACCAGCACTGGCATCTCTGTGTCTTTGGAAATGGGGGAAGAGTTGGTGCTGGCTCAGAACTTGTTCTCAGCTGCCTATCCAGAAGCAGAAGGTTCCTTACCAACAGGAGAATGCACTGGGGGCAGATCCACAGCAAGACATACCTGGCTAAGTGTCACAGAGGCAGAACACTCCTTTTCCGACACCTCCCATTCCATTAGGACCCTTGATAGGGTCATTTAGCTCCAACTACCCAAACACCTCCCACTCTTTCTCAGAATCTAGGACATCTCCCTGACCAAGAAGAGAAGGAGTTTGAATCCAGCAACACCTGGAGGACCGCAAGCTCCATAATACTGTGGTACATCTCACTTGGGAACTAATAATAATCTGGACATCTATTTTTTTAAAAATGAGATTTTTACTTGAGCTGAATCATAGTAACAAAATTAAAGAATCAAACAAGAAAGGAAACTGAAAAATCACATTCTATGAAAACACAATGCTAGAAAAACCCCATAAAGCCCATCTTTTATGTTATGAAAAATTCAGACATGTACCCAAAAGTAATGAGTCTAGTCCTTATTTTTAATTTGTTGGCAGCAAACATGTACAAAATTTTACAACAATTGTTACTAGTGCGATTAATCTCTAGGTTTTATCCTAACAGAGCATGGACAATCCAGGCATCCCCTACTACAAGTGTGTTAGGGTAAAAGAGGCTATCAATGAGCTTAATGTGAGCAAATTAAACTGTGAGCCGCCAATCACATTTAGAGTTTCTATCAGACTTTACCTTAACCAAGGAGAATGTCGAGGTTTTATACCCAGGCTACATTTCTAAGGACACACAATTAGTTTTGGTAACACAAGCAAATTACTCCAAAGGGTATATTCATATGGTCTGAACTGAAATAATTAAGCAAGGATTTGCAAAATAGCTTTATATATTTTACTTTATAAAATGTATATACCACTTGATTGTAAAAGAAACCCTCTAAGCTCTTTACAACAATGTAAAATAGAACATTAAAATTACCAATAAAGCAGTTAGAAAAGGGTATATATATATATATATATATATATATATATATATATATATATATATATATATATATGATAATGGTTAAAATTAATGCTTGCTGAAGATAAAAAATATATATGTAACTTCTACATGTCCAGACAGGGTTTGCCTAAACAAAAATGTTTTAAGCAGGCAACAAAAAGGGTGCAGTGAAGGCACCTGTCTGATGTTAGTAGGAAGAGAGTTCCACAGATGCTGCCACACTAAAATATCAATTTCTTCTAAGTGTGGAACAAGAGGGAAGCTCAGATCTCTGAGCAGGGAAATCCAGTCAGACGGGTAGGGTATAAATAATAAAGTTTTTGTTGTTGTTGTTGTTGTTGTTGTTGTTGTTGTTGTTGTTGTTGTTGTTGTTTGAATTTATATACTGCCCTATACCCGGAGGTCTCAGGGCAGTTCACAGAATAAAATCAAAATATAAAACCACATAATCAAAATAATACATAATCAAATACATAATCAAAATAAAACAACAACAACCCAATAACCCCTATAATTACAGCTTCCAGATCAATGGAAAGGAAAACCTCATACAGAGTAAAGGTAAAGGTAAAGGGACCCCTGACCATCAGGTCCAGTCGTGTCCGACTCTGGGGTTGCGGCGCTCATCTCGCTCTATAGGCCGAGGGAGCCGGCGTTTGTCCGCAGACAGCTTCCGGGTCATGTGGCCAGCATGACAAAGCCACTTTCTGGCGAACCAGAGCAGCACACGGAAACGCCGTTTACCTTCCCGCTGGAGCGGTCCCTATTTATCTACTTGCACTTTGACGTGCTTTCGAACTGCTAGGTGGGCAGGAGTTGGGACCGAACAACGGGAGCTCACCCCGTGGCAGGGATTCGAACCGCCGACCTTCTGATCAGCAAGCCCTAGACTCTGTGGTTTAACCCACAGCGCCACCTGGGTCCCTCATACAGAGTACATTGCAGTAATCAACACTGAAGTCACCAATACTCTTTGAAATCCCTAATACTTGGGTGGGGGGGGATTTTAATCAACTTGTAAGCTTGGGGGAGCTGCATGCCCTGTTCAAAGTTATAATGAAGATGCAGGAGAAGATAGAACTGTGACTTATCCTATGCTGTCCATTCATGGTCCTCTTATCTGTCCCTTATCTGTCCCTGCTGTTTGGCAGATTTAGAACCATACAGGCTAGGCAGGGGTGGCAGGTGAGAGAGTAGAATTTCCCAAGTCCATAATCTGTCACAGGTTTGAGACATGCCAATGCTACGCTTAATTTGGAATTTGATTCTTTGTATGTTTGTTAACGTTTCCTTATTGTTCCCTCCAGAAAGCCTCATATAATTTTGAACAAGAGCACAAGGACATAAGAATAGCCTGCTGGATCAGGCCACTAGCCCATCTTGTCCAGCATCATGTTCTCACAGTGCCCAGCCAGATGTATGTGGGAAACCAGGGAGCAGAACGTGACCACAAGAGCAGAGACAACATCAAAGGCAGGCCATAAAGAAGTTTGCCCTGACACAAAAATTTCCTTTGTGAAAACAACAAACTATTACAGAGACAGATTATCTCAGGCCTCGGGGCCAAATGGAGCCCTCCAAGCATCCCCTTGGGGCTCTCCTCAGCCCCCATACTCTCCTGAACCTTACCCTTCATCAGCTCTGCTTTGCTCACTACTTGAATGTTTTTGCCTGCCCAAAATTTGCCCTTGAAATATTATAACATTCCTTGCCTAGTGGAGGATAGGGATGTGCAAGAGTCAATGAAGTAACCTACTGGACCATCCCCACCACTGATACATGGTCCTGAGAAGTTTGCCCAGAAGGAAATGTGGCCCCTGGGCTGAAACAATAATACCACCCTTCTCCTTTCCCAATTTTTCTTCTCTGCACAGAACTACCGAAATGTGAACATAAAAAATAGGAATTTCAGCAACTCTAGAAACATCATTCAACTGTGCTTGTTGGATAGTGTTTTTCAGGAGATGCAGTGCTGAGTGGGATGGACTATCAGTAGCTCTTAAGATCTATCATCTGCTCAAAGCTAGTTTTAACTGATCTTATGCCAAAAGGGTTCAAAAGGGAGAATGGGGAGCGAGAAACTGTTAGCACTTCAAATGAAGCTGTTGTTGCATATATATTTTTTATCGCCAAGTTTTAAGTTGTATTTCAGTGCTTGGTTGGACAAAAAATATGGTTCCTATAGGGCACAAAAAAGCCCAATAACTTTCATGCTTAATAATCTTGTCTGTGAGGAGCCAATCTAATTTGTGGAAATGAATTGCTCCTCAGGGATATGTTATTTCAACCAAAACTGAATATATTACTCATTTAAAAAGTAGCAATAAAGATTATATAAGATGTAATTCATTATTTTTCTAAATGTTCCACGGTTCCATTGGGAGGTGAGACTTAAATAGCTTACAGGAAGCCAACCTTAATTAGGTTGCTTTTCAAATCAAATATAATATAATTTTAACATAAAAATGTCACTCAAGGGAAGTCTTTCCATTTGCACAGAAGATTAATGAAGTTTAAAGAGGAAAAATTGTGTAGTTCCCTGGGTATTATTGTGTAGTGTGTGTACATGTGTGAGTGTGTGTGCCTGCATGCACATGGATTTATGGATAATTATGCCTTATATACACACACACAGGTTTCACTAAAGCGTCCTACTGCTGGCAAGGCTTGTGATCTCCTGGCTCTTATAGCAGCTGTGCTTGGGAGATGTGTATGACCTTAGAACAGAAAATAAAGGGCTTTGTGTAGGGGTGTGTGCTTTTCTTCCCAAGGCTGAAGTACTTAAACCACTTATTTTTGAGTACTCCCATCAAAATCAATAAAACTTCTGCTCTCAATAAGGCTGAAATGGGAGTGTGTGTGTGTGTATGTTTGTTTCTTGAGGACAGAAGTCCTAAAATTCGTTTATTACAATACCCATGCTGCTTCTGTGAGGATTTTCTTGGAGAACAGGAGATTTAACAGATGGCTTTTGTACTTGGAGGTGTCTTCATTGACAGGTAATGGGGGATCCATTTGGAAGGCGGGAGAAGGTAGTGGCAGTGGGTGGGTCATGTAGATGATCACTTGCCAAGTAGCAGCTTATCATTACAGTACTTAAGTTCTCACTAATAGTACTCACTTTCCTCACTAACAGTACTCTCTCTTTCAATTTTTTACTGCTTGTTCCTGTTTAGTCTACGACTGCTTACTTATCTGCCGACCGGGTGAGTTCTCAAAACAAAGGCTGTTGCTATTTTATTTTCCTGTATTCCTGTAAAGATATTTAAGGAGACATGGTGGGGGGGGTGCTTTGCAGGGGTGGGTGGGGGATTTTGTTAAACTGCAAGGCACTAGGGTTGGGCTGGATTCTCCTCAATTTGAAGACACAGTTTTAGCCTCACAATTTTGGCCTTTGTAAGTGAAAGTAAAATAATAACAACAAGTAGTAGTAGTAAGCAACAAGAGCTATGTTTATATCCTGCCTTTCCTCCAAGGAGCTTGAGGCAGTTTAAATGGTTCTCCCCCTTAATCTTTTCCTCATAACACTGTGGTAGATAGAGATTGGGTCAAAACAACCTTGCATTTTCTTTCTGCATTATTCCTTCAAACTCCACAAATTCTGTGATTCTATGAACCCATGTCTCCGTGGTCCTTGTCTAATACTCTAATCATTACACTACACTGCTGAGAATATTTATCAGGAAGGAATCCCTTCCTAGCCAGTGTCTTCCTTTGTTCCCTTCCCCCATTTTTACACTTAAAACCCCCCACTCTACCTGTCACTAGCATCATTGCAGGGGCTGTATGCATGTGATATACAGTACTGTGATAGCTAGAACTATGTTGTCAAAGATTCTTTTCTTTCTTTCTTTTTCTTTTTACAAACAAAAGCCTTTTAAATAGCAAAAAGGAAAGAAGAGTGAAAGCCGCCGTAATAAATGCTCAATCCTCAGATATGATTCTCAGCCTTTTAACCCCCCTGTGAAAAAACAGTTAAGTGCTCTTCCCAATTTCCCTTATACTCTATAGTGTCTATGCATGTGAAACACATTCAGAGTCCTGAAACACCAGCACGCTGTTTCCTTTACACTTCCATTACACACAAACACTCATGACCGTCTATCTAGACGGCAAATGTTGCTAGATATAAAGATGCAAGATTTCTATAATGAGTTCATCTCAAACAGTTCAGAAAGCACATGCACTTCACTCTCTGCATGGCCATTGTTCATAATACTAATTAAATTGCACCCTAAGAACTATCATAGAACCATAAAGTTGGAAGGGACACTGGGGATCATCTAGTCCACCCCCTGCAATGTAGAAATATGTAGCTGTCACTTATGGGGATCAAACCTGCAACATTGGCACTATCAGCACTGCAGTCTAACCAACTGAGATGTCCAGCATGTGCTTTGCTTATTAATATTTTTTTTTCAACATTACCGCCAGATGCCTTTTCTAAGGTTCAAGCAAAGAGAAATATATATATATATATATATATATATATATATATATATATATCCCATCATCTAAACACAAGAAAGAGAGAGAAACACAGGCCCTACAGCAATAAGAGCATCTCAAATCAGAGAAACAACAAGGTTTGGATTAATAAACAATTTACTAAGCCATTCTCAAAGTGAATAGTTGCACTGATGGCTTGTCACACACAATCACTGTGTACCCAAACATTTATTACCTGCTTTATAATATTGTGTTTCAAGTGGAATTAATATGCAGATTTAATAAGCAGCATCCATTGTTTTGATTGGCTTTTAATGACATTTGGCAGGTGTCATTCATTCTTCAGAATAAATAGTCTTCTTTAACCATCCAGCTTTTAAACACAAATGTAAACAACAGCTTCTAAAGGGGATGAAAACATTTTGTCCTTGGCTGACCTTGAGGCTATATGTCTTTGAGTTCCAAGCAAGTTCAACAGCTGGGAAAACTGCCAGATGTGATTTTGAGGAGGCTGGGGTGTTGGCAGACTTGGCACAGTTGAAAGCCCCACAAAGGTTTAAGTTCTTTCACACAATCAAATACGCAAACTCAAATTTACACTAGTGTTATGATATCACCTCTGGTTACTAGATAGCCTCATGATTAAATTTTAAAAATGTTGGTCATAAACATAAGATCTATGTAAGGCAAATCAAAACCTCTGAAACATGCAATTTGCCACTGTTTATCTTGTACACATCAAAATTTGAGACAGGATGGCACCCAACCTCTTGGTACAAGATGATCTGGTTCACCTGACCTTTATTTCGTTTTTTCATGATATGATCTCTAATTAATCCAAGCATTCCTCACTGTAGCTTACACTTTTAGCCTGTAATGGCAATCAAGAAGACCATAGCTGTAATAAGCAACAGCCTAAAATCTATTGTTCTTTTCTTTTTTTGGGGGGGGGGTGGCTTTTGCTTATTAAGTACTGCTTGTGCTATATTATAAAGAATTATTTATTATAAAATAATAATATGATAATAAAGTGTTTTTTTTCATTATGGGAAAATGATTACAATTTTTTTTAAAATGGTTTTATTTTCCTTTGCCCATGTGGCTTGTAAGCCTCTGATCAGCAGTGCCCTCAGACCATGCTTTCAGTTAAGCTCCATCATTACCTACCCAACACCTGCCTTCCTATGATTCCAGTCTACAGCTGGTGTGACTCATAGCAGCATCACAGGCAAAATGGGGAGGCCTTGCAGACCTAATTAGGTCCAAGGGCCAGGGATTCCCAACCATGGCAATAGAGTTATAATGGAGATATAATAAAAAGGGTAGAAAAGAGGTATACTGTACTCAATAGATTTATAATGGAACTGTACTCCCCTGCAAGAGATATGATAGCAGAAAATGGGTAAAATGAGCTGGAAGCATATTCTTGAGCTAAAAGGACATTTCAATTGATTTAGCAATTACTACAGTTTTAGCTGTCTTTCAGTATCTACTACATGCTTTTCCCACTTTGAGCATAAAACTAGTAGGCAGCAATTTTGGTCTGATAGTATGTCTCCTCCACACACACACACACACCCCTCATCAGACTCATTCTTCCCACTGCTATACTCTTTATGGCAGAAGGCAGACAGTGGACAGATACTAGCCCAGTACCCAATGTTTGGCAGGCCACCAAGGTTGCAAAACCCTATCCTACAACTGGAGTGGGGGGATCTTTTTTGAACTTTCATGGGGCGGATGGGGGCAAAACAGGGTCAGCAAATTAGGGGCATGCAAGGACAACTGCCCCCTGTGCAAGTCATTAGTTGAATTTGCATCCATCAAATGATAACCCTGCATGTGTGAATTGCAAACCAGATGGCCCTTTGTGTTCCTTATAGTAAGGCCACCTGTTATGTAGTCAACTAGCCTGACAAGCAGCTTAGCAGTTAATATTTTCATTGACTACAGAGCATCTTCATATATGCCCCCTCGGGCATCCTTTTTATTGTGCATTCATGATAAGAAACATAATGGGAAGGACATTTCCAGCTACTCTACCCACTGCCCATGGAAGCATTATAAGAAGCTGCTGTAGGAGAAAGATTGTGAGCAACAGCATGGGAGGGGTGTTTCTAGGAACAAGGTGAAACTGTTATTTTCCCTGTTGGGTAGTGTATGTATCCAATATTCTTGCTATAGCTATAGTACTGAAATGTGATTTATTTGGTATGTTATTATATTTTAGTTTTGCTTTGTCAGTGAGTTGTATTAAATTGTGTCCTGTCCAGTTTTGGAGCATTACATAAATAATATCACATGATTATAAAGGAAATTAAAATTTATCCTTATGAGGATGTCCATGTAGGGAAATAAAATGAGACGGTGGTACTACCATAAATTTTCAAAGTTGCCAGTCTTTGGAGACAAAGTGGTATCAATCCAGTTTGGAAGAGGAATTGAGAAGAATTCTGATTTTGTATGCATTTTAAATTAATTTACCTACTTTGCAGTTCATAAAATGATACATGAACTGAAACCTATCTCTCCTTTGAAATTTGCACTTTGTTGAATTTTGCACTACACAAAAACACATATCCTAAGGAGAAACATGCATAAATTGCAGGTCTTCATGCAAAAGAGCATTATGAGTGAAAAATGCTTGCAAAAATGTGTATATAAATAAAAACTTCGTACAAAGATGTGTTTATCAGAAGAGATTTGCACAAAAATACTGAAAATTTCATGAGGATTTTTTAAAACACACACATGCATCACAAAATGTTTCAAAAACTGGAGAACTGAACAACCCAAAATACAAATTTGCAAACCCCTAGCCCTCTGCTCTCCATATCACACACCAGATTCTCTACTTTAGAATTTGTGTTGTTATTATTGTTGGTTTGTATGATGGAAGACAAATGAAAATTCAGAAAGCCACTAGCATCAAAAATTGAAGAGAAAGGAAACCTTCAGTTACATATTTGCTCTTGGAACAAATGGTCAAAGACCAAGAATGGGTTTCAGTTTGTTTGGAATGCAGAAGTCAAATGTTTATGTCGGAACACAAAGACCCCGGTGCACAATCATCCTAATATTATTGACTATATATAATTTATTGTTTGTTTATTTATGGGTTGTATCCATCTAAGACGCATTGAAATTAATAGACCCGCATTAAGTCACGTTCATTAATTTCAATGGATATACTCTCTGTAGGACTAGCATAAGTGCAACCCCATGTATTTATATCCTGCCTTTCCTCTAATTAGCTCAAGGTGGCATACTTGGCTCTCCCCCATCTCTATGTTATCCTCACAGCAACCCTATGAGCTACGGTTGGTTGAGAGTTGGTGACTGGCCCAAGGTCACCCAGTAAGCTTCATGATCAAATGGCGAATAGAACCCTGCTATCTCAGGTTCTAGTCCAACACTATAACTACTACCCTCTCATCTACCCTCACCCTCCCTTTACTTTTACAGCTAACCAATATTCCAAAATTACATCTGTAGCAAGTTTTGCTAAGTATGGTTAGCTTTTCAGAAGAGATTCAAAGCCCACAATTCAGGCTCTCTCTCAGCTCTAAGTGGAGATGCTGGAACCTTCCGCATACAAAGCAGGTGTTCTGCTTCTGAGCTCCCACAAGAAACTTGCCTTTAAAAAAAAATCCTCTTAAAGGCAAACTATCTATTCATAATTTTATGTTCAGCCCCCCTCTTTCAAGTTGCACAACCTGTATGAAAAGTCTTCAGCACTTGAATGCTGCAAAAAGAAAATGAGTAATGCAGGAGATTTAAATATTCCCCAATTCCCTCTTCCTTTTCCTTCCATGCCAGCTTTAATTTCTAACACAGCTTTGTGTGCGAAGCTCCAGTAGGCCTCCACTCTGGCTCATGTTTGCCAACTTTTTAAGTAGTTCTAGGGAGAATACAGCAAAGTGTGTGTGGGGGGGGAACAGTGAGAGCTGTATCATTGATGGAGAAAGAGATTGCCAAATTGCACAAGTAGTTTCTCTCTGACTGTATCCACATTCTGTGTATAAAACACAATGATACTACTTTAAAACGTCACAGCTTCCTTCCACCAAAGAATCCGCGGAACTGTAGTTTGTTAAGGGTGCTGAAAGTTGTTAGAAGACCCGTGTTGTCCTTACAGAGTGGTTTAGCTGTCAATCCCTCTTCCCAGGGAACGGTTATGTATATCTTATGTACATACCAGTTTCCATCTGTCAGCTTTTATAATGATGTATTTGGTTCCAGATAAGTGTGCAGTGCACTCTATGCACAACAAATAAATACAGGAGAAAGGCAGAAGGCTGTAGGCTTGTTTTATGATCAAAAGCTTGTCATTTCCATGAGCAATATACACTCCTGCAGAGTGAAACAGCTGCTGCTTTATAATTATTATTATTTATTATTATTATTATTTAGTAAACCATTTCTGCCAATGATACCCTCCCAAAAGGAAATAATAAAGCTGTGAAAGGAATATTTAGGTTCAAAATACCATAGAAGGGCTTACCTGAACTATACTACAACCTCAAATGGTATTTAAGAGCGCCCTCTTTTCTCAAGTTGATTACAGCACAGGTCCTCAACTGATGGGCCATTCATAGTAAGGTTCTCAGAAGATCTGATTGGCCAACAGGAAAAGAAACTGCATGTTGGCCCACGAAGGACTTTGATCTGATCCAGCAGGGCTCTTCTTACACTCTTACGGGTTGCATTCTGGTGGCGTTACCGCTACAAATTCACTTTCCCCCATTAACATTTAATTAAATGCAGAACTGCCTTATGAATTCAATAAAGTCCTACTGCCAAAAATGGCTTTTAGTCTGACTCGCCAACATCCTCTTCCACACAACTTGATCATCCCTCTAGATCCAACCTGGATGTCCTGATCAGTTGATTTCAGTCCAATAGTGTGATGAAACACTGTCTCTCTGAGTTCAGTCAACCTTCAGCCACCTGCCTATGTTCTTATCTGTAAGCACACTGGGGTGGTGGTGGTGGTTTGACACTACTACTACTACTACTACTACTACTACTAATTTTATTTTATTTTTACCCTTCCCATATGACTAGGATTCCCTAGCCACTCTGGGAAGCTTCCAACATATATAAAATCATATTATACATTAAAAGTGTATACAGGGCTTCCTACACAGGGCTGCCTTCATAAGTCTTCTATACTCATCTCCTTGACAACTGATGGGAGGGCGTTCCATTACTTGTCAGTTTCCTACTCCTTTTCTCTGTGTTGCCTTTGTAGAATTCAGTATAATTAGCTGTGTTTGTCATCGGCTCTGCCTTCACCTACTGAAGGTCTCCCTACCCTACTGCTTTCCACCCCACTGGACCCAATTTATGAGCCCCTCCTGGGCTGGAGATAAGATCACTTCAGTGAAAGGAAGGAATTCTCAAACCCAGGGAATTCAGGCAATGTACACCCCCCATTTTCTTTTTACATTTCATTGAATTTTGACCTGCTGAAAGTTCAGATAAATACCCAGCGAAGTGAATTTGAAAGGTTCCAGTTGATAGATTAGTACCATCACAGAGAAAAGTTCATCTTAAGAAATATTTGTGTGTAACTCTGAGCTCAGGCAAACTTTTTTCCTTGGCTTTTACAGTCCTTAGAAGTACTCATTTGAATGTACAATTCCCAGCCTGGCATACACAATTCATGGATTTGAAGGCCAGCAGGGACCTTACAATTGCCTAGTCTGATCTCTGTATATCAAAGGCCAAGAAATTTTTATCTCGTAAGTCCTGCATCAAATGCATAACTTGGAGCTTAACAGCAGAACATATCTTTCAGAAAGACATCTTATCCCAATTCTAAAACTTCATGTGACAGAAAGTCTACCATGGTTTCCTGTAATCACTATTAATGTTGCCAAAGTTGTGATTCATTGGTTGAGAAGAAGAGTCGTGGCAACTCAAAATGTCACCTTCAATACAAAGCAAGCAATGTAGCCCTGCGATTCTTCTCTAACATGGATTTTGATCTCAGCCAGAGTGGAACTTCTCTCTTCCACCATCATCCAAGCCCCCATCTGAGTTCTGTTGTAGCTTCACTCCTCTCCTGCCCCCCCCCACTTTCTGTCACTAGCAAGCAGGGATGGGGGAGGAATTTGATTCAGTTCACATATAAAAGCAAACCTTCATTGTTTTCACTTTTCAAAAGGAGTTTCAAATTGAAAGCCAGCCATTCTTTGAAACTGACACATCTCTGAATTTCGAAATATGGTTCTCCAGTCAAGTAATGTATACAAAAATGCATGTGATAAGTTAAATTGTGCACATAAATTGCATTGGCATTGGCATTGTAAAAATTGCAGTGAAAATTCAATTAAAATGTTTTATATAGTAGGCAAAACTGCATATCACAAATTCCAGTACAAATATATACTTCCATTTAGAATAGTTAGATAACTATTTTAATGTCAGTTTTTTAAATGACAGAAAGGGACGACCTAAATGCAAGCAATGGAAATATCAGACCCCCCAATGCAATACTTTTTCTCTCTTTCCACCAGAGTTGGAATGATTCTCAGCCCCTATAGTTAGTGCCATGAAAATTTGCACAGTACACTACTACAGTTAACCAAACATAGCATCCAAGGGAATGAAAGATGCTTGGCCTCTGGAGGGAATATGAAAATAAATGAAGAACTGCACATAAATAATAATAATAACAATAAAACCCTGACAACCTAGAGCATAGATCAGATTGTGTAACTTAACTTGCTCTGGGTGACAGAGCAAATATTAAAAACCAGCTGTGCTTGAGTGAGTTTTGTCCATCACGATAGCAGAAGCATGCTGCTCTGTTTGCCTCACTCACCGGCTGTCAGCACCCTCTGAAATCTGCAGCATTTCAGGTGCTGACTCTGGTTTCCTTGACATAAGCCAATGATTTGTGTCCCATTCAATTTAGTTCATGTGAAAATACTCATAGCTCCTTGCCATATGTCAGGGGATGATAATTGCATTGATCCACCTCACCAACAAGCTAAGGAAGGCCGGCTTTTCTGATAACAGAGGAACTGGGGGCTGCCACTTTTTAGATTTAGTGCATTGGGTCAACTGACTGATTTGATTCCAATCAGACTTGACAAAGCTATGCATAAACTAAGGCGCTGTTAAATATGCCAATAAGTGAATTGCTTTTAGCGTAATGTTGCCAGTAGAGATATTGATGGGATATCTCCACAAACCCACAGAAAGGAGGATCAGCCATTATTTCTCCTCTTTATTGGGATGGATGAAAAGGTTTAGATAAAATAATAAAAAAGAGGAAAAATAGTGGGCTTAAAATAACTCTGTATACTTCTATCATATAACACCACGCTCCATCATAATTATCACAGATGTTGATATATACCCTTGAGAATGCATCTAGTCTTAGAAAAAACTATAATGTTGTTAATATTTCCCATAGGGGAGGAACTTCTTCCAAAATCACCTAACAATTTTGCTTTAGATGAAGTTGGTGGGAACTCTAATATTAGATCTCCATGTAGTAACCAATGCCCCAACTGCTACAAAGCCCCATAGACTCTACTGGATTGTATCTGATTGTGGTAGTTTCAGCAGAAAACCAAAGGAAATCTGCCGCAGCTGTGCATGTCCTGTATATTTCATGTGGATTTTTTAGATGGACTACAGCTCCCCCCCCCCGCCCCACAATTTGAACATATCTGAGCAGGAAGTGGCTTGGTAGAAACAGCCATTTCCTGTGTTCCAGGGTTGATAACAGCTAATAGGACTCTTCGGGTAAAGCTGGGAGATACTCCTGTCTGAAATCTAAGAGAGCTACTGTGTTTCATTTTTGATAATTGTGTGTTCAGAGACAGAGACCTCCCCCCTAAATAAACACACATTTGATTCAAATTTTAGTTTGGGTTTTTGGCAGAATTTAGGCAACAACTTTATTGATTACAGAATAGTGAGTGGTTGCATAGGCTCTGGTTCGACTAGCTCCCTGCACTGTGGCAGGTAGCACTGACCCAGAGCTCCATCATAGGTCAGCCAAGCGTGAACACCTGAGGTAGGTGAAAAGCCAGGGAACAGACTTTGTTCACTCCCCAGATGTTCCCCTGGACTCAGGCACGGGCACAACCCCCTCTCAGGGGTTGACCAAACCAAGTTGAGTCCCTGGATTCCTTTAATGGAATACCCTTCACATAGGGATGGCAAGACCGTTCTCCCATCCCTATCACCTGAACCAGTGCCTATCCGCCACATGAGCACCCACACTCGCCGCCAACCACTCACTCCTGCAACCAATCCCTTAACCCTGCTGACACTGCGGTCAGCCACAAATCATTCGCAATCACAGACAGATGAACCCCAACAAGTCTATAAAGGGACACATCATGGAAGGTATTGCCCGAGTGATGGATCACTGTCCCGCCCTAGGCCAGAACCTTCTTGGCCACTGTGCTCTGGACACGCTTCCTGGCCCTCTTGGTTGCAGCTGGTCATCGGCTTCTTCACTCTTGTCGCTGCAACAGCTGCGACCAGAATATTTTGAGTCCAGGAAGAGCTGCCTTCAACTGATCCAAGTCCTCCTGCATGCAGGTCCGTAGGCTCAAGCCGGGAGCTTCCGGCAAATCGTTCTCGCCCAGCTGCACCACCATCGCCGCAGGCATGCTTTCCACAGACACCTTCGCCCACACCATCAGGAGAAGCTCTTCCCAACACATTTCTCATCTGGATATCCAGGAGATGCACACATGGTCAGGGAGTCTGAGCCTGTGTCCAAATCCAGACTCTGCTCCCCTCCTGCCAGCCCAGTGGACAATGCTGTGCCCAACTATCCAGACGTGCAGGGCAGATGGACCTAGGAATAAACAAAATAATATTAATAACTGTACCTCAGCGCCACTTATGTACATAACCCCTGTATGCACCAGACTTCCAGCAGCCCAGATCCTTGATCCTGTCAACAGACAGGCCCCAGTGCGCAGCAGTGGTGGCAGTGCCAATGTGGAAGGAATGAGGTGCAAACTTACTGGCTAGCAGGCCACACGCTGCAATCGCCTTACGCAACACTGCAACAAATTGACGCCTTCTCAACGGTGTTCTATCCTCGTGAACCAGGAAGGGACCATCCCCAATCGGGCAAAGTGACAAATACTTATTGGCATCTGTAACGGATCTGCCCTTAGGCAGGATATGGTCAGAAACCACAGCGTGTGCAGAGTTAAGGTTCCGTCTGTTTGAGTGGCAGCTCGCTCACAGGAGGCGGGACTTTTCACCCTATAAAAGGAGGGAGCGGCAGTTGGTCAGGAGGGAGAAAGAGGGAGTGAGTGGTGACTGAGGGAGAGAGGGTTAGAGACCAGGATAGTGGTGGGTAGGTTAGGCTAGGTCTGAAGGACCATGAGCATCAAAAACAGTGGATGACGTGGAAGGGCCAGACTGAGACTCAGGCTGCCCACCAAATTGCTGCACCAGCATCTCAAGTTCAGTATTGAACCTTGCAATTGCAGCAGGGTCTGAACCGATATTAGCAACAATTGCACTCAAGCGATCCAGCATATGCTGGGGGACCATGGAGGCCGGCACTGAATGTAAGGATTGTGGCGGGCCCCTAATCACCCTCTTAGAAGGGAGAGCAGGACTGGGATTCCTTTTAACAGGCATTTCAATCCCTTCCTTACCGGGTTGGGGGGTATTAAATTATCACTCCCTTATATAAAAAGGCACTCGGCAAAACAAAATGGCGCTCCTGCCAAAACAAGATGGCACAGGACCTCTCCCAATGGAGAAGGGAACCCAAAATGGCAGCCTGCCCTTAGAAAATCCCAGCCAGCCTACGCAAAACAATTAGACATAAATCACTGCTTTACAGAGAAGGAACTCTCAGCCTTGCAAAGCAATGTGGTCAACTGGACGTAGCCACCCAAGGCAGTGACAATACCAAAATCCCAAGGCTGCGCTAAGGCTATAAAGCCCCCAAAGTTGCAGCCACAGCTAAATCAAGCTACTTTGGAGCCGCTGTGAAATTAAGCCCTGTGGGCAGCAAATAAAAAAGAAGCGGCAAACTCCCTTAACCGGGAGTGCTCAGGGGCTCAAAACCCTGTGGGGCGAAAGCCCCTCTGGGTCACGTGCATAGGTATAAATGGGCCCCTCAATCCATTTAGACTGTGCTCCATTGGCCAGATTACACCCAGCAACGAGGGACCTACCAATCAGGTGTTGTGGCTATCTAATAGACCCACCCACAACCAGGAGGTCAGTCTCCAGGTCTCACCGCAACACGTGCCCTCTTTTAGGGAGGACACGATTTCTGAGATTGATGAACTGACAGCCTGACACAGTGTAAGACAGCTCCCTGCATCCCTAATTGTTTTGTTTTGCTTTGCTTTTGCTATAAAAGTGACTTGTATGAACACATGCATTATATAGAAACAGTCCTTAAAAATGGTGGAGGGGGGGAGAAGCAGAGAGGCATTGTCTGTGATAAACTGTGCCTGCTCTACTCTGAGCGATTTAGCTCCGTTCTGTAAAACACTAATCAAAAAGGAATAATAAAAACACTAAATCACTCCAAGAGTTAACAATGCCCCATAAAACCAGTGATTGCACAAGAGGAGATGGCGTTGTAGACACTCTTCAGAAACCCAATAAAATTCTTCTCAAAACTTGTTGCAAGGCAAATTCTCAGGTTAACCCTACCCAAAGTTTTTTTTAAAAAAATCCCTTGCAAACTTGTTGACACATACGTGCCCACCAGGCAATGTCTGAATAAGCCATCACACATATCACACCACAGTTAGGCAACACATGTGATGGGGTAGGAAACCAGGGTTCAAATCCCTATTTACCGCCCACTTCGCTGCCCAGCAGTCTCCCTGCCTGAGCTGACAGAGCTGGTCTTGGAGGCATTGCTGAGGACTCCGAGATGGCTGGTTCTGGGAGACTTCAACATCCATGCCGAAGCAGCTGGCTCAGGGGCAGCTCAGGACTTCATGGCCTCCATGACAACCATGGGGCTGTCCCAACATGTCACTGGCCCAACACACATGGCAGGCCACACTCTGGACCTTGTTTTCTCAACAGGGCAGTGGTGGGGGACCTATCAGAAAGGTCCACCCTCGAAAGCTGGTGGATCCAGTGGAATTCCAAACAGCTCTGGGTTTCTGTTTTTCCCCCAGCTGATATGACTGGTGCTCCTGTCAAAGCCCTGGCTGACCTCTGAAACACCCGAATGGCTCAGGCTATTGACATGATCACCCCTGAGTGCCCTTCCCCACTTCGAGGAGTCTGATTGGCCCCTTGGTATACTCCATAGCTTATGGTGAGGAAAAAAGTTGGGAGGAAAGATCTGAATGAATGCAACCAAACACTGGTAAGGGCTCATTATCAAGCCTATCTAGTGGCAGTGAAGGCAGAGAAGAAGGCATACTTTGCTGCCTCCATTGCATCCTCATTATGCTGTCTGGCAGAGCTTTTCTGGGTTGTGCAGGGCCTTTTACGGGCTAGCCCAAAGGAGGTGATAGAACCAACGATAACTCTCTGTGACCTGTTTGCAAAGCATGTTGAGGATAAAATTGCTTGCATCCACCAAGACCTTGACTCTGCTGTTATAGCAGATGAATCTCATGGGGTGTCCAGAGCACAGTCTAGTCCTGTTGTGTTGAATGAGTTTCTTTTGGTAAGACTTGAGGATGTGGACAAGATGCTCAGATCAGTCAGGACGACTACTTGTGCTCTAGCCCCTTGCCCATCTTGGCTTATAAAAACCAGCAGGGAGGGAACATCTGGCTGGACCAGGGAGGAGTTCAATGCCTCTTTAAGAGAGGGGGTGGTCCCTGCCTGTTTGAAGGAGGCAGTAGTAAAACCACCCCTTAAGAAACCTTCTCTGGGTTCAGAAAACCTAACAAACGACCAGCCAGTTGCTAATTCCCTTTCCTGGGCAAGGTTCTGGAGCGAGTGGTTGCAGACCAGATCCAGGCGCTTTTGGAAGAAACTGATTTTCTGGATCCATTTCAATCAAGGTTTAGGCCTGGTTTTGGCGTAACTGTAGTTAGTTAAAGGTGCTGGGAATTTTAGCTCTGTGAGGGCTAAACTGATTTTTTTTTTTTTTTTTAGGATCCTTTGAAGGTAATGATCTTTAAGTGTGCTTTAAATGTGTGCACAACCATAAGTTGATGTAAGAAAGAAAATATTCATAATGAGAATGTGAACAGAAACAGCTTTGAAGCCAGCAGAACCCTCTGTTTAAATCTACACAACCTCTACCGATGTTGTACAATCTACACATTTTGTTTCACAGCTAGCATTTTACTCTCTGACATATAGAAGGTTTGGCATCATGCAGAGCTACCATTTTGCTGTGGGAGAGGCCAGAGGTGTTCTACACAGGAAGCAGTTCATTCCTGAGGTGTCAGTTGCTCTGTCAATCTCTTACTCGTGCTTAAAGCTCTCATTGTCCACAATACCAAGTAATCAAGTAAAGAGAAATCGAAAAGTGCAGCCACGTTTGAATTTTTACTAGCAGTTAATGCTTCTCAATTGTGCTTGGCTGGAAACATTCAATAATCTCATCTCTGAACAGATCACAGAGCCCAGGGTAGACATTTTCAAGGATAAGAGCTTTTCAAAGAAACAATGCTTTGACCACCTTCTCTATTTGTGGGTCTGTACCCCCTAGCTCAGCTCTGTATAATGATATGGATGCTACTTCTACTACAAAAAATTCAGTAGCATAACCTATTGCTTTCCTGGAAGTTGTGTTAAGAAAGAATAAAATAAAAGGCAGCATTTTCCCAACAGCCTGCTCTATTGCATTTGAGGGTAGCTCACAATGTTGAATTCTAAGCCTAACTGCTCCCCCAGATTCATCACCTCAGATATATGTGTCAAACCGAGATAGGAGTGTCATTTCAGTGATAGCCCATGAATCCATTTCAGACAACCCATGCTCACCTGCCCTACAACTTATGGGGTGTTTGATGTCAGATGTGGGATGCACAAAGATGAGGCAAGGCTAAAAGAGAGGTTGGAGGCACCACCAGTCAGCTGACTGGCCGCCCAGCAAAGCTTCCTACAGTGTTTCATAAGCCCCCAATTATGACACTGGGTGATTGGTGGGGATTTCCACCCACCTATTATGCTTGCCAGTGAGAGCTGGACCATAAAGAATGCTGATTGCCAAAGAATTGATGCTTTTGAATTATGGTGCTGGAGGAGACTCTTGAGAGTCCCATGGACTGCAAGAAGATCAAACCTATCCATTCTTAAAGAAATCAGCCCTGAGTGCTCACTAGAAGGACAGATCCTGAAGTTGAGGCTCCAGTACTTTGGCCACCTCATGAGAAGAGAAGACTCCCTAGAAAAGACCCTGATGCTGGGAAAGATGGAGGGCACAAGGAGAAGGGGACGACAGAGGATGAGATGGTTGGACAATGTTCTCGAAGCTACTAACATGAGTTTGGGCAAACTGCGAGAGGCAGTGAAGGATAGGCATGCCTGGCGTGCTCTGGTCCATGGGGTCACGAAGAGTCGGACACGACTGAACGACTGAACAACAACAACAATATGCTTGGTTTGCAAAACAGTATATAAGGAACTGGTCCACCTTCTGGATCCAGTTCCCCATCCCTGTTTTAGGGAGAGATAACTTATCATGGTGGTGGCACCCACTTCTTTCTTCTTTTACCATTAATAAATGCTACTTGTTGGGGTTGTACCCACAACCCTCCACCACTTTCTTACTATTTTAAAACCACCTCAACTCACAACCACATTTCCCCTCTAGATTTCCCTTGGAATTATGCCACTTTCACACCACTAGCATTGCTCCAGGGGACCCTGAGTGTAAAATTAACAGACAGAGCTGTGCTCTAGAGTACCAGTTTGCACCACCTTTAGAGGCTGCATGTTTGAATGCAGAAGTACTTTTGTCCTGAATTTTAAAAGCAAACGAACCTAATTCACTGTTCCTGGACTTATCTGCACATCAGAAGGCTGTTTTCAGTCAGATCAAGCACTTCTCTGAATTTTGTGTTGAAGTGCCATTTAGAAAAATATACATATAAAAATGTATATTTTGGAGAAAATAAATGTGCACAGAAATTAACCTTTTAGGGGGAAACACACTGAAAGACATACAAAATGCCTAGTTTAGGGGAAATGGGCACCTATAATGTAGGGGAAATGTGTACAATTTATAATGTGAATTTTTCATTCCTTCTGTATGCAAAAAGAAAAAAAAGAAAAGAAAATAGAAGGACTCTATGATTGCCCACTTTTGAAAGAAACACATAATGGGGGAAAACAGCTGTTGTTATAGCAAGTTGGTTGTTTTGTTTTTTGTTATTTTTAGAACAATTCAAGAACTACTGACTTCTATGGTAAATAATTGCATCATTTCTACCCTGAAATTAGATGAGCAACTTTGGTTCCCAGCCACCCCAAAATCATGTCACAGGGCGAAATCCTGGTTCCCAAATAGGGATGGGAGAAAGCTTCATTTACCTGCCCCACCCTTTATTCATCACATGCAGCACTGCTTCCATCTAAATGTAGTTTGCCTTCTACCAAAGACTGTTACTTGTCTCAAATTTTACCCAATTTTCCTAATTATGTAAATTATGTTGTCATTATGCTCTTCCACCCAATTTGTTGTCATTATGCGATTTCACCCAATTCAATTCAATGCAAAGGAAATATAATTCAAGCGGGGTGGGGGGTTAGTCAATTACATATTGTTTGTGGACTAAAACTAGCAACAATGAATCCCAAATATATTTGCTGGATTGACTTTTGTTCCAGACATGGCAAGAATAAGCAATTTCTGGCAACTTCTGCTCCCCTTTTCATTGAAATTCTCTCACATACCTACCCACAAATTGGGGCAAAACAGTGCCTTGATTCCAGTTCAAATTTTGTAGGAAATGAATGCCCAAATATAAGGTGTCTATGGATGCGTAAACTGGTTTACACTCCACTTTGCAATGTATTCTTGAAGTCAGACATCTTGTACTTTATGATACCAGTAAATGGTACTATAAAGTTATCCAGTTACACTACTCTGTGTGTGTGTGCATGTTCGTAATCTTGCAACCCTTAGAACATTCATTTCCAGAAGATTTAGAGACTTTGATTTTATTAAGTCTCTCCTCTGATTTAAAAGACATAAACCTGGACAGGACCATTTAAGACATGTCTGATTAAAAAAAAAAATCACAGAGATCAATGCACACCAATTTTACTCTAGGTGAAGATTAAAAACAATTTTCTACTAGCTGATATCAGTTTCTAAAATACTTTCAAAGGTTTTACTTTAAACTACACACTTATTTTATTTTATTTTTTAAAAAGCATTGTGGATTTCAGTCACATGCTCCTTATTTGGAGGGATATACTGTGCAGACTGAAATCTGTCAGAGAAACAGCAAATCTAAGGGTTATTATGTGCTTACATGTACTGAGTGTGTTGTTTGCGTGTGTAGTTTGCAGGGATGTCAGAGCAACTGATTTTCTAGATTGATTTCAGTCAGGGTTTAAACCCAGTTTTGCCAAAGAAATTGCTTTGGTTGCCTGTGTCATGAGCTCTGTTGCAAGAGAGACAGGGGAAATCTGTCCCAGTTAGTTCTCAGCATCTCAGCAGCTTTAATAATATTGATGATGGTATCCTTCTGGAATGGCTATCCGAGTTAGGGGTGGGTGGCACTGCTTTGCGGTGGTTCCACTCCTACTTGGATAGACATTTCCAGAGGGTGTTGCTTGGGGAGTGTTTTTCAGCCCTGTGAAGCCTTCAATGTGGGGTTCCTTGGGATTTGATTATATCCCCTATGCTGTTTAACACCTACATGAAACCTCTGAATGGGGTTATCCAGAGATTTGGAGTACATTGTCAGCAATATGCTAATGACACTCACCTCTATTTCTCCTTTACATCTGCAGGTGTGGTAGTGGATATGCAGGACTGTTGTCTTGCCTCTGTAATGGACTGAATGAGAGCCAACAGACTGAAGCTCAATCCAGATAAAACTGAGGCACTGTTAGTCAGTAGATTCCTAGACCGGACGGCTGGGAGGTTGCTTGCTCTTGATGGGATTACACTCTCTCTGAAAGAGTGGGTACGCAGTTTGGGAGTACTTTTGAAACCTTTGCTGTTGCTTGGGGCTCAGGTGGCCTCAGTGGTCCAGAGTGCCTTCCATCAGTGTTGGCATGTGGTTCAGCTGCACTCCTATCTGGATGGGAATGGCATAACTTGTCATCTGTATGCTCTGGTTCCCTCTAGGTTAAATTACTGCAACACATTATACATAGGGCTGCCTCTGAAGACGGTTTGTAAACTTTAGCTAGTGATGAATTTGGTGGCCACGTTGCTCAGTACACTTACTCTCGCTACTTCAGACCATGCAAGATTTTGTTGAAACAAAAGCTTTCTGTTAAAAAAATTATGGCTTAAAAATTGGGGAAGCCAAGATGAAATAGAAGTAATTTCAGGAATGGAACTTTCCTAAGTTTGAGTTTTATAGTGTCAAATAAACAAATAAAATCAAACTACCTGGGTCATATAAAACTAGCTGTAGAAAAACAAACCAGTTAGGCAGAAGTTTTGGAAAAGAAAATAATCTCCATCTGAATCTGGGAAGACAGAATATTAAACATCAAGTGGACTATGGGAACTGTTCAGAGACAGGGTAATATCATGGGACGGCGGCAGCAGGGTTGGGAGAACAACAGTCACAGTTTGTCTGCCAACTAATCTCTGAAGACAACAAGGCCCAAATCAGGGCCAAGTATGCTCAAAGTGAACAGTCAAATTTGCTTGGAATGTGTTCCTCAGATCTTACTACCAGTTAATTTTTTATCCATCTGAATACACCACATAGTTTATGCTTTTGGTTTCCATAAATGATATATATTAGGGGTGTGCATCTGTTCTGTGTGTACCCTGGATGAGGCAAATCAAGGTGATCTGGCTTATGATCCAGAATGTCAAGAGCAGGGAGGGGGACTATCCTTTCATAGCTAAAATTGTCTAGCACATTAAACGCTGGACTTGTTTGTCTGAACTTTGGAAGGTTGCTTACCCAGGGACAGTTCTGTCATGTGTCCAGTTTTCAAACTCATTGTCCACAAAAAATAATAATAATAGGGAAGGGGACATGGTTTCTATTTTGCCCTCCAAAAAATGGAAAAGTTTGTCATTGCAGGAGGATAGCTGCACCTACCCTTCTGAAATTCAGCAGGCTTCATATCCTAGGAAGGGGTATTCATGCCTTCAATTTCCATGAAATGCTGGCAGCATTTTAGTGTGAATTTTGCCTATTATAAACTTTTTTTTTGCAAAGCAATTTCCCCCAATGAAATGCATTTTTGTATGTGTATGCTTCTATATATCTTTTACCCCAGAATATGTATTTCATGGCAGGAAAATTGCTTTACAAAATTTAGAGAAGTGTGAATTTCAATGGATGGCTGTGTTTTGATCCATGCATTGTTTTGAGGCAGGTTCACCTGTAAATGTGAACTGAACTAAATCCCCCCACCTGTTCATACTCCTGCTCATCAGTTTTTTAAAAAAAAAAAAAAAACAACCATGTCTGTACATCCTCTACTTTTCTTGATGTGTCCTAAGAAGCCCGATAAACTGAAAACAGATGGATTTTCTTATGGGGAAGCAATTTCCTCTCTATGATGCTGAAATCTCTCATTCATATTATACTCATTAGATCCCAAGTTGGTACATGCTGTTAGTTTATAAGACCTGTAACAGCTTGGGACCAGTTTATGTGAAGAATTACCTTATCTTATATATGCCACTTTGATCTTCAGAACTAACACTTTTACAAAGCTATGCAATGTCGATTCTGCACATGCAAGGAATTCATCTTTCAGTGTGACAGCATCGACACTCTGGAATTTCCTTCCCCATTAACATTAGGCAGGTGCCTTCACTGTGCTGTTTTTGGCACCTGCTAAAAACCTTCTTTATTTAGGACAGCCTACGGAGAGAAAGAGTGAGAATATATTTGACTCGTGTTATTATTTTATTCATTTCTTCTTTTTTCGATCTACTTGTTTTTATTTAAACCCCCCCCCCCAATAAAATGTATACAGTGCTTGTTTGTAAATAAAAATGAATCAAAGCAGCTTACAAAAAGACAAAACCATAAAATCGGGGGGGGGGGGAGGAGGTCACAATCCTACTTTAAAACGTACAAAAGTTGTTTGTTTGTTCTTAAAACACCAGATTAAAGTTACCTCAACTTTCTAAGCACCTGGGTAGGCTTGTCTAAACAGGAATATTTTTTAGCAGGCACCGAAAAGAATATAGTGAAGGTTGTCAGCATCCTTTGGGGGTCAGGAAGCCAGCTGGCTAGCCCCCAGCTGGATCATGCTCTTCCAGCCGCAACGATCCCCCGATCTCTGGTGTGACGTAAATCAGCGACTCTGCCTTTCTAATTATAATTTTATGAAAACCACTCAGAGGGTTTACCTATTTCTAACTATTAAGTGGTCTACAAATTCTGCTGGATAAATAAAAAACACCATGGACAAAATTCCAAGTGATTTGAAATGGATCTCATCGCTGAGTAAATTTAAACAATGTAGGCTCTGCCTCTTCTCAAAGTCATCTGTGAATTTGTCTATGCAGGCCACAAGGACCTGCAAATTATCTACCTTTTCATTTGATGAGGAATTCTGTTCTACTCAAAAATCTACACAACCATTCTACAACACAAAGTAATCCCAATAAAGGAGACCATCTAATGTACGGCTCAACATGTTACACTTCTGACAAGCTCTTTCTCTTTCTATTTCAGATGAGCACTGAGCTGAGACCAAACAGCAACCCTAACAATGAATTCCCCTCTTTCAGTTCTTTAATTAATGCATTTTTTTTACCATTGCTGTTCTTTCTAGTGAAGCAATTTTGTCCAAATTCCCACTTCTTTGTGATGGTGGCAAGGGATAGAATGCACCCATTTTCTACATGTCTGCATCAATGGACACTCTAATGAATGGTTGTGGCAGTTGTTTTAGAAAAAAAAAGGTTATATTATCCATTTGCTGGGCAAATTCCAAGCTTCCAAGCTGCTAGGCAAGCTTCAGAGAACACCCTGAGTTTAATTAACTGACTCTAAATATTTCCCAAATGAGAACTACCCAAAATATACATCAAATGTGTCAAACCCCATTTGGAATCTGACATTTGTAAGGGTATTCAGCTAACCCGTGACTAGAGAAAGTAGCAAACGTTACTAAATGAGATGTAGAAAATCTTTTAATTCTTAAAAAAGTGCCTCTTTGAATACTACATAGCATTTAGACAGTTGATGTAAGTGCTTAATATATTGCCAATGTGAAATAGCCTCTTTTTAGTCCTTTAATTCATACACTGCTGATCAAATCATTACTTTATGTCAGCTGAAAATATCAAAGGCTCGCTGATCAAAAAGTAGTTGGTTAATAATAAAATAGGAGACAAAAGCCACTGAAAATCTGAACACGGTGAATATGTTCTGTGGGAAAGTGTAACACTCTTTCTAAAAAGAAGTCAAATGTTTGATTTTTTTATTTGATTTTATTTTTTTAAAAAAACTTTACTCTTCCATTCCAGTCAACCAAGAGTTCAAACTGATAATAATAAATGCTTCTGGAGTAAGCTTCCCCTTTGAAACAACTGGACACACTCACACATAATATTGTTAAAATAAAAAGCCCTTTAGAGGTACTGTGTGGCTCAAAATCTGAACAATTTAAAAAGTGAAATCCAGATAAAATGTACGGTGAATGGAATGTGGACTAATGCCATAGAGAACGTGTCATTCTCTAAATGCTGACAGAACTATGTAAATTAAATTTGGATGGATGCCTATGCAGAAGTTACAAGGGATGCCAAACAGATCCCAGTTTGGGAGTAATATGTTCACCAGATACCAATCGTGTGTGTGTGTGTGTGTGTGTGTGTGTGTGTGTTAAGAAAACCCTACTCTCTGAACATTTGCATTTCCTAGTAGTAGCATATGAAGCACATTCACAAGTGAAACACATCCACCAATTACAGGAATAGTGAAAGAAATTAAAAAACATCCTGACCTTATCACAGTGGCTGAGGCAGTATTTTCATCAAGTTGCTACAGTCGTATGATGAAGTCAAGCTATTCCTGAATTCAACCAGTAGACCCAATCCTCAGTCACCCTGGACACCAAACCTCAAGTTCACCAAAGCCATCCAATCCCCCAATACAGCACAGCATTTCTCAGTGACCAACTTATTTAGGTACTTTTAAAGGAAGCAAATATTTGGCTAAAACAAGTGGCCCTTGAAACATGTTGTTGCACTGTTGAGTGCTCCTAATCAGGTTTCCAGCCATTCCATTCCAAGCTGGGTTCCCCTCCTGCATGTCCCCTCCTGCAACTTCAAACCTTGGGATTTCCCCAAGCCTGCTGACTTCCATCCATAATATGGATCAGATCCGAGGGGTAGCCTTACTCTCCATCTATGGTTTATGTCCAGCACTTATATATACACATCTTCCTTGCCTAAATTCCCCGTGAGTGACCAGTGTAGTGACCGTGTCTTAACAGTGGTGCTGTGGCCACTTACCTGGGTGGTGTGAGATCATGGCAAGACCATACTAGTAGTAACACTGTATCTCTGCCAGTGTAGCCCCAGCCTCACTGCTGCCTTGCCTGTCCTGTCCAGGTAAGTGGGAGTGATACTGGGGTCAGAAGACTGGTTCTGCGACACTTCCCTCCCTATGCTTGTCACTCCTGACACCCCCTTCCAACACACAAGCACACACACACTTGTTCTATTTGAAGTAATGTGATTGTATGAGATTGTTGAATTAGATGGTGAATGCACAGGTATCCAGCAATTAGTTTCCATAGATACTTCTAAGATTAGACTCTAGAAGAGTTTTCTTGTGATACAAGCTTGAAAAGCTTCATTTGACTCCTTTGAGAATAAATTATCTTCAGCATACTTAACTGCATGTGATAGAGTGAGAAAGCAATCTGCTGGAGAACCCAAAAAAAGGGGGGGGGGGAGAGATTATAAGATATTTAGCAGAGGGTTCTACCCAACAAAAACTGAGGTGAGGGAGAACATACCAGAGTACAATTGCTGGTCTTTTAATAAGAAATTATTAAATTGAGGCATAAAAAAGAATTAATCTAAGCTTAGATGAAAACGCAACTGGGTCATCCTCTCCCATACTCAGGTATTTAAAAATAATGTAGTCTACATATAAAAAGATGGAATACTGAGAAGTCTGGATAAAGCAGTCCTGTCCTGATTACAGTGGCTGAGGCAGGATTTTCAGCAAAGCACTACAATGAAGTCAACCTAATACTGAATCCTCACATATTCAGTAGAACCAATCTCCAATCACACTGGTTACCCATACTCCAGTCATCCAGTTCATCAAACCAATTTCCCAAAGCAGCACAGCATTCCATGATGATTCCACACTGACCATGATTATTCTGCCTGGCACAATGAGAATGATGTGTGAATCAATACCAGCATGGGTAGCACATGACAAATGAAAGAATGATTAACTGCATTCAAATTTGAATTAAGGACTTGCCCTGTCCTGCAACAGGGTCACACACCACCACTGAAGATAGATGAAAACCTTAAGGCCATATTTTATAGTGTTAGCTGTAGTTGTGGAGGGCAACATTTGATCTCCAAGAAAAGAAAAGATTTGTGACAGCATGATTTGTGTTAGGATGTTTTCCCAGTGTGGTGTAGTGGTTAAGAGCAGTGGACTTGTAATCTGGTGAACCGGGTTTGCTTCCCCGCTCCTCCACATGCAGCTGCTGAGAGACCTTGGGATAGTCACAGTCCTCTGAAGTCTCTCAGCCTCACTCACCTCACAGAGTGTTTTGTTGTGGGGGAGGAAGGGAAAGGAGATTGTTAGCCGCTTTGAGACTCCTTAGGGTAGTGATAAAGTGGGATATCAAATCCAAACTCTTCTTCTTCTTCCCAAAGGACTCCCCCAAAATCAAATCTTTGAAAGGTGAATCAAACTACGAAGTCTTAACAGTCAACCAATGAATGAAACAATAAGCAATGGTGATCAATCTCTCATCTTGCATGCATTTGGTTATCTGTATGTTTGTACATTTTGTATTTAATACATTATTGGATCATGCAACTCAATGGAGTGCAGAAAGATTTTCAGGTTGTCTCCAGTCCAGGTATTGAACAGATGAAGACTTGCTTGCTTCAATAGGTGCTGTATTATGTATATACTGATCAGTATTGCTACATTCTTCCCACTTCCCTAAGCTCAGAGAAATTCCAGGGATTGCAGTAAATAGTTTGATTTCCTTTAGGTGATAGAGCCCTGCGACAGTTACCTCTGGAGGTGGTGGACTCTGGAGGTTTCACTGGTATACAGTTCTGAATTATGGAGTAACACAAGCATGCATGTGAGGATAGGGTAGGCAAGTAGTGATGTTCTCCGGTGACATTCATTGTTGTGCTACAATATGCCCAATGGGGCGAATGAAATTTAGTGTGACATGCTGGTATGTTGGCCAAAAGGACACAGCTCCACAATGCAACAGGAAATGGAGTGTGAAAGGAATATTAGAAAACGGGACAGAAGCACTAGCATTACAGTCAGGAAGACTTGCAACATTCCCAAAGTCTAAATGCACCCACTCTGAAGAAAAGCATTCTATGGGTTATTACCGATGAGGGCTATATGATAAGGAGTTTTACATATTGTCCTACTCAATTGGGTTGGGCAATGAGAATTTTCAGGCTGACTTGGGAATTTGCGGGATGAAACCATCTCTTTTCCAAGGGTGAAGGTCAATGGGTAGTTCTGGTGGTGTTGGAACTCACAAATACTACTTCTGGTTCTATTGGCATTTCCCACCAGAAAGTCCTGGAACAGTGCTAACAGAAAGATGCTGGGAAATACGTCAGGGAATTTCATTCATACTTCATGCTCTCCCCACAAATAACTGAAACAGGCACTCCACTGCAAACTGAGGGATGAATTGAGGCGAACATTTTAGCCCAGCATTATGGTTTCTAGGAAATGTTCAGGTTTCTTGAGTGCTTATGTGGAAAGGATATTCTGAAGGCAGAAAGTCTAAAAGCTACTGATCAACAGACCTTTAGTTAATTCACTGGCCACTGAGTCCTGCTGAGGGTCCAATTAATTTCAAAGCTAAACATTCTTCAAAGATTATTCTGCCTGCACCTTTTCTTTTCTGAAAGTTAGGGGAACAATCATACTGTTTCCAGGTTTTCTTTTGTCTCCTCTAAGCTATAAAAGAACAGCAATTCCCTCTCCTTTCACCCTTCTCTTGTCCTAATGCTGGCAGTGCCATATAAACTGGCTACATTATGACATTTTGTCTGTGGGAGAGAGAAAGGAAAACACCCACCGGCTAACTACAGAAGAACCAGCTTAAATCAAGATCAAAGATAGGTGATTAAAAAAAAGAAGAAGTAATACATGATTACAGGAAACTATTATAAACCTCCAGGGGAGTCTGAGAAGGTGGAACAGGGCATGTTTATATAGATAAGGCAATCCTAATGAAAAACCCAGAAATCTGATCACAGACAGATTTGTTCAAGACAATATCTGCCATAACTGATGGATGGTGAAGAAATATGTTGTGCCTTTGGCGATACTGTCTAGCATTGCTATCTTTCAAGTTAAATTAGCAATTGGCAATTATTTGTTTTCCTACTCCTTAAACTCAACCTAGTATTATAAACGGCAGCTCATTCATATGAGCCGGATCAGTTTTATAACAAGTACTCAATTTTGCTAAATTGGGGTTCTCCTGGTATGTCCCACAGAGGACCTTACAGTCTTCAAATAAAAACATCTTGGAGATCCTAGGGCCCTGCGAGACTTTCCACAGGGCCTGCAAAACGGAGCTGGCCAAGGCACAGTCTGACCCCGTCTCTCCTTCTGTAATCATTATAGAACTCTAGCCCAATGGTTTCCATTAATTTGATTCTTAATTGATTTTAGAATGTATTTTAATTAATTGACTGTGTGATTTTATGTACACTGTGCTATTTTTACTTGTTGTTAGCTGCTCTGAGCCTGGCTTTGGCTGGGGAGGGTGGGATATAAATATATTTTTTTTAAATTATTATTATTATTATTATTATTATTATTATTATTATTATTATTATTATTATTAAACTGCTCCTCCCTCCAAACTCCACCACTACCACATCAGTTCAAAAAAGTTCCCAGAAAGATTATACACACATGCAGGAGGTAAGTTAGTAAGTAAGTAAGTAAGTAAGTAAACTCCCCCATTGATAGCATCCAAATGTTTAATGAGTCTTAATGCATTTTGTTAGGCTTTGAGCATAGAGCCAATAATAGGTTCTAATACTGTATCGGAAGCAAGGGATTTTAAAATGTCATGTTCAATGCCTCTTGTAATGTCCAAATTACCTCCAAGTTTTACATGATAGGATGGGGGGGGGGGGGCCTGTCACAACTGTGCAGAAACAACCTGCTTAGATAAAATGGCTTCGATTCAAGCACCAGTAGAGGTGCAGCGGGCTATGCAGTTCCAACCACCACCATATTTCTTAGCACATCCAGGGTGGGATTTGGGGGAAAGCAGATTACCAGTTGAGATCCAATATGAAACATACACAAAGAATGTCTTCAGGGTCAGCTGTGGATTTGACATAATGCCTTCAAGTGCCTTCTTCCTTTGTCAAGGGGATCCATGAGTCCCATTGGACTTAGTGGGTGTTGATGACAGCAAGGAGCAATAGGGCACACCAATATGTACTGAACAGCTTTGGTGCTGTCCTTGAAGGTATTCACAATGTATCAGAGTGATGCTCTACCAGGACATACTCTGGGATATTGCAGAATATTTAAAGGACAGCTGTAAGCCACCCATAATTCATTGGAGTGCCAGAAAAAGACGTCCTAAGGCAGGAATAGTCAGTGTTAGAAGCTGTCCAGGGATGCAGTGCTCCTACAAGGCAAAACCCACATTGTGACTTTTCTCTCTTCATTATCAGCATGAAAAAAGAAAAACAACTCAAAAGAATATGTAGGGTGGGAAGAAATCTTTTGATTAATGAGAGTTTGGCTTTAATATACCTTTTGAGCCAGTTGCTAGGACATTGTCCACACTCAAGAGCCAGCATGGTGTAGTGCTTAAGTGCGGTGGACTCATAATATGGTGAACTGGGTTCGCGTCTCCGCTCCTCCACATGCAGCTGCTGGGTGACCTTGGGCTAGTCACACTTCTCTGAAGTCTCTCAGCCTCACTCACCTCACAGAGTGTTTGTTGTGGGGAAGGAACGGAAAGGAGATTGTTAGCCGCTTTGAGACTCCTTAAGGGGAGTATAAGGCAGAATATCAAGTCCAAACTCCTCCTCCTCCTCTTTAATTTGTTTTGCTCTATAATTACCAGAAATGAAAGACTTTTACACTTTGTATATGAAATTGAGGAAATTGTTGGCTGTATCTACATTCAAATAAGGGTTTGATAGCTGAGCTATGAGTTCCGTCAAATAAGGGAACATGGAAGCTCTTTCCTATCTTCAAAGGTTATTAATTAAAAACCTTTGGATTGAGATTCTCGTTGCAATTTAGATGTACAATTAGATAAACAATGCTTGAGACAAGGAACTAACTTGGTAGATGGTTTATTTTTCTATCTCTGTCTCTCTTTTGGTGCCTCAGGTGACTGGAAGATGTATCCTTGGAAGCACAAGTGATTAAACAGCATAGTACTTTTCAAGCATGACTTATAAGGCTATTTATAGGACAGTTGTACTTCTGAGCAAAATGGTTTCTCAAGCTCTTTAACCAGTTTTATGGGTGATGCATATAGTTATGCTGCTCTTTATGGTGAGCCAAATAGAGGTGTTATAATTTGCTTGGAGTATTGAGCATGTCATTATTACACTATTTGTGAAATACATAAACATATATGAATATAAACAGGCAGTTGTGATCAGTATTTGCTCCCATTTATGTTGATAACTAATGGATTCAACAACCTTTGTTCCAGTCCTAAAGGGACCCACAGCACAATCGTTTATTTGCCTGTGCCACCGTAGTAGGTCATAGTTTATCTACACATTATTCAGACCTGAGGTTCTCAAGCTTTAGCCACAGTGAGTTTGTCTTAGAGCTGTTCAAAATATGAAGAAATTCAGCTTTGGAAGGGTTAAACACTTCAGTTTCACATCAATGTCATTTCAGACACGTTTATTTCACCAGCTCAGGTTTCTTTTAATAATTATAGATGCATTATAAAAGTCTTCATTGGTGATACAACACAAAGACACAGAAAGAAATATCAATCCTGTAAAGAATAAAAAAATATTGAACCTGCTTGTGAGACACAGCATTTGGGATCATGGCTATATTTATTAATATAACTACTCAAAGGAACTGCAAACCAAACTTAGTGAATTCATAAACTATGGGTTGATTAGTAATCCAGCTAGCTCTGGTAGGGAAGCACCTCTCCAAATCCCTGAGTACAGTGGTACCTCGGTTTTTGAACAGCTTAGTTCTTGAACTACTTGGAACCCGAACACTTCAAACCTGCAAATGGGTGTTCTGGTTTTCGAACTTTTCTCAGAAGCTGAATGTGCTCTGTTCTGAGTATAACTTCTGTTTTGAGTGCCATACTTCCGTTTTCCGAGTAAGGGAAGGTGGGCCGGGTGGCAAGCGAGCAGGTACCTGCCGCCCTCCAGCGCTGGGTCCCTCTGCCGCTGCTTGCAAGTAGGAGCAGGAGCAGGCAGCTCAGCGAAGCCTCCACTTCCCAGCTGAGAGATCAGCTCAGTGCCGGGGCCACAGGCTACATTCAAAATTAAAACTGAAACTTTCCAGAAAACCACAAAGCCAACAAACTTCCAACTCGTGAAAAAGCAGCAACACGACAAATTGAAAAAGCAAACCAACCGCAAATGAATAAAAATCACAAGAAAACATAAAAATAACACTGACCCTAACCCTAACCCCAATTCAAATCCTTACCCTAACCCAGTCCAAAAATTAACCCTAACCCAGAAATGGTCTGGTTAGATAGTAAAATTCATGTTAAATTGCACTGTTTTTAAAAGTCTGGAATGGTTTAATCCACTTTGCATTACTTTCTATGGGAAAGTGTGCCTTGGTTTTGGAATGCTTTGGTTTTGGAACAGATTTCTGGAACTGATTAAGTTTGAGAACCAAGGCTGCAGGCTGTGACTACTCAGTGAAATATGGGCTGTGGACTACTCAGGCTGTGACTACTCAGAAAATGTCTCTCTCCTGGTTAGTTGAGACTTGGTTATGAACCTGACACAATCACCCAGTCCCCTCTGTCCAGCGTTCAACCGAAATGTGCATCAATAGAAGTATAGGGTCCAGTTCAAGAGAAGTAATAATTCAACTCTGTTTTGCTTTTGTTAGACAAGCTGGAACGTATGCAGAAGAGGGCTACTAAGATGATAAAGGGTCTGGGAACCAAGCCTTACAAGCTATGGTTGAAGGAACTGTGTATGTTTAGCCTGGATAAGAGGGGACAGGGAGGAAATAGGATAGGCATCTTCAAATATCTAAAGTTTGGTCATATGGAAGATGGCGCAAGCCTGTTTTCTCCTCATGCAAGAGTCAGTGTAGTCCTTGCATATTTCTTCCATGCTGGAGTGTGTTGAAATATCATGACACTTCTTGCTTGCTTGGATGGTGGGTGGAGAGGAGACAGGGGTGCATGGTTGTAGATATAAACCAGACTATTGTCTGAAGGTAAAAATCACATCAATTGTTCTGCCCAATTCTGCCATTAGCCTTGCCTAGATGGTTACCTAGAATGGAATGTGGCCCTTGGGATTAATAAAGATTACCCACTCCTGTTCTAAAAAATGGTAGAATGCTTTCAAGTGAGTCTGTGATTAACGTAAATTTGGAATTCAATCTGTTGCACATAATGAACCTTTAATGAGAACATTGAATAACCCTGAGAGTTGAAAACTGATTGTTGAGAATCAAAAATGGGGAGACCAATATACCGTCAAAGTCTATCATGATCTGAAGAAGTGAACTCATGATTGAGGAGGCAACAGATAGGAAGGCCCAATCCTTGGAACTAAGAGATATTAGACACTGCTTTCTTTTGCTTTAAATGCTTTACATTTATATGGACACCCCTCCCCCAAGGCTATATAATATATTCATAATTACTAGAAATTTACATAATTCTCCTTCCCATCAACCAAGTATATCAGGATATAACCATCAAGCTTCTGGCAACTCATTGTTCAACATTCATAATGATCTCTTGTTGTAGCTTAATGAGAGTTATTCTGTTTGTTTGCGGGAGGTATGAAATGGCATGAGACTTTGGCTTTACTAGAGGGGACAATCCTTCTGGGATAAAATTCTCACTTAACCATAGCCCCACAGTCACAAATGTTAATTGGACATAGCAAATAAAGTATTAAACGGTCACTGTTTTCTGTTAACTGGAATATTTATGTGGTAATTAAGCCTAGTTCGGGGAAAATAAACACCAACAATTATAGCAAATCACAGTTTTTTATGGGCTAAGCTCATTTAGAAAAAAAGCAAAGGTCAATTTGTGCAAGTTAATAAATTAGCATCTCAACAGTTGCTGTGAAATCAAGAGAATGCAGGTCTTGAAAGGTCCTTGCAGTATGTGCTGAGTTCTTCCCTTGACCTATTATTACCAGAAAAGTAGCCATTTTTGCCTTTAGACATTGCCTTTAGATACTGCAAATACAATCAGGATATTTAAGAACCATGTATATATTATGCAAATAAAATTATAGAAGTCACACAATTAAAAACAGCAACAAAGAATCAGAATAAATCTATGAATTTGTTTGCATGCATGAGTTCTGATACCCTCCAACCTGTTGCAGCAAAAAGAAAAAAGAAAAAAAAAGAGCCACATGTCTTCTGGGTGAGTCACATGACCAATGCAAGAATATGGAGCCCCCCAAAACACATTCTTTTGGTGCCACAATCTCATGCATTTTGGGTATTGTGCTCTCACATGAGAGCACAGAGCCAAAAACAGGATGTCCCAATTTAATTGGGACAGCTGAGGGGTATGAGTTCTCTCTTTTGAAATGAATGCCAACACCTGTATGGAGTGCTTTGTGTATATTCTGCAACTATCCTAAACTGAACTGGTTGCACCATGATAACTGTAATACATGTCTAGTCATTATGCCAATAAAAGCTAAATGTATGAATGAATGAAAAGTCCAATTCCCTGATCTGCTTTATATTATTTGGAGCCAAAGGTGGGGAGCAGATTTGAGCCAGAGGCAAGGGAAGCAGAACCAACTAATTATAGTTTTCCTCCCATCCTCTTCCTTATTTTGTTCCATGAAGGAAACACTGAGACTAAGGGGGAGGAAGCTATCAGACAGTGCAAACAACGGGATAGTTGTAAACAAGAAGGTAGGCAAGTGGGGGCTGGCTAAGGCCAGACTGCAGCCAATGGGGCACAGTCCCATTTGCTCTTACAGGGCAGTGTCCACACTGCTGCTCCTTTCCTCAACCCCAAGGGAAAGGGAGCCTCATCTTGGAAGAATCAAATGCAGAGCTCTGATGAAGATGACAGTCATAGACCAGAGTATAAGGTTTCCATGTAAAAGGTCCCCAAGTTCAATTTTGAGCATCACCTGTTAAATGGGCAAGTAGCAACTGATAGAAAAAATGACCCTGGAGAGTTGCACCTAGTCAAGGTAGAAAATACAGGGTAGGAGTGAGATACAGCAGTGGCATGGTGATGGGCCAGATGATCATTTGCACTATACATGACCACAGGCCATGTATCTACCATGTGGAGGCAGATACACATAGCCAGCAAGCATGTCCTGGACATATCCTCCATCAAGAAAATAAAATGCAAGTATTTGCCTCATCTTTTGATATTGGATATCCTTTAGCTTATAGCTTGAATGCCACAAGCTATCACCTGCGAAATCCTGATGGAAGGGAATAGCTGCACAGCGGGGCATACCCATACACTTTTTACCAGACTTCCCCAAGAAGTAGTAACAAAAATTTCAATGGGCTCTGTAGGAGACTGGCAGGGAAAGTAGGAATGTGCATTGGGTCTATCTAAACACCAGATAACAAACCCAGCTGGGCTGATTTTAGTCCACATAGGATTCAGCCAGATCAGTTTGTAGGAGCCATGTGGAACAATCCAGGACTGTTAAAGTAGGGTTGGTCTGACTGCAGGAAAATTCACGCATAACTAAGGTTTAAAACCTTGATTAAACATAGTCAGAAGGGAAGGAAGGAGAAACACATCTCCTTCTCCATCCCCTCCTGATCCTTCAAGATGCTCAAATCAGTTCAGGGCCTGGATCTGTGGAGGGGCAGTCCTGGATTATACCAGGTTGGATCCAAAGCAGCAGATTGGATCCTGAATCGGATTGGGGGCATGCACAACTTTAAGGGAAAACATCTGGGAATGAGTGAGATATATTTTCTCTGAACCTTCTGGATTGGTTTAGAAACAAATATTTCTCCCACCCTTTTGGATTGTTTTGGACTGTTTCCCCACCTGTACTCTTATTGCCATGTGCTGAAGATGATCAAACAGTGTTTGCAGACTTGACTGCCTTCATACTCTGCATCTGAGTTTCTAGGATAGACCTGCCTGGCCACTTTTGTAAATGCAATGCAACAGAGACGGAATGCTGGCTCTTCTTATTTTAAACTTGTGGGTTGATTTCAGATGCCAAGCCAATCACATGGCTAATTTTGGAACATTCCACAAGAGGATTGAGTACATCTATTTTATGCTTGACCTTTCAAATCCCCCTTTCCCTCCCTCCTACTCAACTTCTTAGATCAGAGAAGGAAAATGGAACAGAAAATGTCTTCCCTGAGGATGAAGATGAAAACTCAAATCTCCTTGCATTTCACTCAAGTCAAAATGTGGAAGAGGATTACCTATTTGGTAGGGCAGGGAAGGAGTAGGATATCAAACTTGTTCATGTACTACAGTAAGATGTTCTCTGGTTAATAGCTGACCCCTAATAATCCTATCATCCATTGTTGTCATTAGCTGTAGCTCCAACCCCAAAAGCAATCGCAACAGCTAAAATTGCCTATGATAGTAACAGTTGACTGAGGTCTTTGAATGATGACAGCAACCAGCAACGATGCAAACAATATCCGGTCTCGTAAGGTGCAAAGCAATGTTCTGTTGTTTTTAAACCACTCTAATAGGGGATTGGCCATTGTGAAGGGGTAGAAGCTGCTTTGCATGCAGCAGGGTCCTGTTTCAATTCCTACATTTCCTGGGAGGCCTGGGAAAGTATCCCTTGTCTGAAAATCCTGGAAAGTCAGCTTAGACACTACTAAACTAGATGGACCAATAGTCTGACTCAGAATAAGGCAGCTTCCTGCATTCCTGTTAGTGAACATGCTCAGGGCCATAGTTAACTGGGGGCAAGCCATGGTCTCAGCCCTGGGTGAAGCTTCTAGAGGGGTGCCACTGATGTTCCAAGCTTGTGGGGGCTTCTTCTGACCGCAGCCTCTCCTTGCAGCTCTGGAGTCTATAGTGTCCTTCCTGTCTTTCGTAGCAGTGTGGGTGGATCATGACATGCTGAGCGCTGGAGGGATGCTAATTTGCAAGGGGAGGCAGGAAAACCTGGAAAACAGTCCTCATTCCCCTTTCCACAAACAGGAACTGTGTGCGAAAGAGAAATCCTGGAGAAGGTTGCTCCCCAAGCAAAGTTGAAAAGGGGAAGGATGATGAGAGTTGTAGCACTGGAAAACATATAGAAGGTCACAAGTTCCCTACCCATTCTTTTAAATTAGAATATATATATATATATATTCTCTAATCTTCTATTTGTGAACATGAAAATGAAGAATAGTAGTTGGTGACTTTGCAAACCTAATGCTTTCCATAGTTTGTTCAAGTAATAGGAAACCATAGTTTCTCATTACATCTGAATAAGGCCTCTGAAACTCTGCAGGCAACTCTTTGGGAAAGTCATGCTATAAGCAGAGAATCTTCTCTCCATTTCCAACCTTCCAGTAAGCCTGGCATCTGGGACCTGTCTAATTTACCAAGAGAATCTATGTACAAACAACCAAAGGGCAGGAGTAGCTGGAGTAGGCCCAAGGTGGTATCTGAAGAACTTTTAAAGGGTGGTTGCTAGGGAAACAACTCTCTGTCTTTGTTCCTTTGCAGAACAAATGTCACTCAGACATTTGATGAAAGTATCTTATACCTGCAATAAAGAGAGGAGGAAAACAAAATATATGTACATGAGCCTATTTTCTGAAGAATGAATGTGAACCTTGTGTCACATGATGTACAAGAAGAGCTTTCCGTGATGTCTCTAATGCAAAGTAATATTTTCTTCTCCTTGATATTCTGTTGTTCTAGGAATGGAGAACAGGTATTGCTGACCTATAATTCCCATCAACACTGACCATTGGCTACGCCAGATAGAGCTGATGGAATCTGAAGGCCAACTTATCTGAACTTCATTAACGTGTGACCCCAAAATTCCAGATCCCCCTAAACCAGGGGTCAGCAACCTTTTTCAGCAGGGGGCCAGTCCACCATCCCTCAGACCTTGGGGGGGGGGGAAATTATATTTTGAAAAATATATATGAATGAATTCCTATGCCCCACAAATAACCCAGAAATGCATTTTAAATAAAAGGACACATTCTACTCATGTAAAAACAAGCTGATTCCTGGACCATCCGCGGGCTGGATTTAGAAGGCGATTGGGCTGGATCTGGCCCCCGGGCCTTAGTTTGCCTACTCATGCCCTAAACTGATCCCAAAGTTAGTGCTTGTTTTGTTCCATTTGGATAACAAACTGATGCCAAAGTGGTATGCTAGTTTGGTACCATTTTGTTCTGCCAACCCCACTTTCTGTGCCACCCTCCAAGCTCAGTATTTGACCCTCAAACCAGGGAGCATATGTACACCCCAAATACACACACAAACACAAACACACAGAGAAGCAAGCAATACTTCAAAGTGTTTCTGTTCCCAGAAAGGGCAGGAGGTGGAGTTCTGATTGCTTCAACACTTTTAATTGATCTCTGAGATGTTGAGAGAGAGACGTTGAGATCTCTGAGCAAAAATCCCCAAACCTTGTCTGATTAACTGCAATTCAGTTTGACTGAACACACACACACACACATGCTTGTGATGCCAGTATATGAAGTAACATCATTTTTAAAATTGAAGGTGTGTACAAAAATTGCATCAAGTAACAAAATCATTTCACATTACATTAGGATTGCACCCTTCCTTGCAGAGTTGCAGTGCAGTCCTATAAAAAGGGTTTTAGTTCACTAATCTAATTAACAGAACCACATTCTCCATGTCTACCCAGATGTAAGCCCCATTGAGATCAACTGGATATATTCCCATATATGTGTGTATGGCAGCAATGGAAAGCCTCAGGCTCTAGGGCCAAACGTGGACCTCCAGTTCTCTCCCCTAGACCATAGCAACACACTTCATTGGCCCTGCTTCATACCTGAATTGGTTTTGTTAGCTGGAGTATATCCTGGAACTGCCTCTTGTTTGCCTGGGTGGAGGACTAAGGGCTGTATGTGAATGTGGATATAAACCAGTCTATTCACAGATGTAAAATTTGTATTAATTGTACCACTCACTCTTGCCCCTAGCCAGCATGTGCCTGAATGGAATATGGCCCTGGGGCTGAAAAAAGGTGTATAAGATTGCAACCTTAATCTGTCAATTGATCCTCATTAATCCCCTAGGATTTGGTTAAAGGGAAGTCTTGGTTACCCAGTTATTTTCAGATAAAACTGTTTTTGAGTAACGTGTAAGGCACATTGCAAAACATTATCAAATTGTAAATCGGGTCCTCCCTTAAAGAGGGCACGTATTGCAGTGAGACCTGGAAAACCGACACCCTGTGTTGTGGGTGGGTACGATTGGTCAGCCACAACACCTGATTGGAAGGTCCCTCAATGCTGGGTTCAACTGGGCCAATGGGTCACAGTCCAAAGGTATTGAGGGGTCTATATATACCCATGCACGTGACCCAGAGCTTCCTCTTTCTGTGCGTGCATTCGGAACACCCGCCCACCTCTCCCTACTTTTAGGGCTTTTGCGCTTGACCTTGCTATGCCGTCGTGTGTCATCTGTCGTTGGGACAGGGACACGGCAGGAATTTTCCCCACTTGGCTGATTGGCTGGTACCATTTGGGTTTTTCCTGCTGCAGTGACGCATAGCAAATCGTCACAACTTGTAAGGTTGCGGATAGGCTCTGGTTCAGGTGAAAGGGATGGGAGAACACTCTCGCCATCCCTATGTGAAGGGTATTCTGTTAAAGGAATCCAAGGACTTGATGGTTTGCTGAACCCCTGAGAGGGGTTTGTGCATGTGCCTGAGTCCAGGGGGACATTTGGGTGGCAGAGATAGTTTGTTCCCAGCTTTCCGCTTATCCAGGTGTTCACCCTTGGCTGACCTATGCTGGAACCCTGGATCAGCGCTTCCTGCATGGCAGGGAGCTAGTCGAAGCAGAGCCTATGCAACCACTCACTTTTTGTAATCAATAAAGTTGTGGCCCAAATTTGCCAAAACCCAAACTAAAATTTGAGTCAAGTGTGAATTTATTTAGGGGGGAGGTTCCTGGGTCTGAATACGCAAAACGAAATCATTTTAAACAAACAAAATATGGATTGACCTGAGTTCTGAAGCCTTGCCTACACATACAGTCTAATCTGCAGTGAAGTTTCACATCATTTCTAAGGTCTGCTATATTCAGTGACCTTATAAAAACTTTCTGGTAATGACTTAGTCTGGGGTTCTTTGTCAGCCTCCCAGAATTATGGCTATAATCATTGCCACCCAGCATAATGCCCCCATAAATGCATTAACAGTAACTTAATACATTTTAATAGAAAAGCTACACACTCTTCAGAAACCAAAAGTTGTTATAGCTCCAGGATCCTGCATTTCATTATGAATATTTCAGGTGTGTTCATTAAGCTATTTAGAAGCAAATGGTGAATCTATGGAACTGAATAAATGCATTTTGTGGTGGGTGAGTGCATGGCATGCCCTTCATAGAAGCCATTAAACAAATCATAAATAAACTTCTCCAGCTGAGAAGCAAAGATGTTCTTAAATGGGGTAGGAATGAAACAAGAGCCAGAACAAAACAGAACGAAGAAGAAGAAGAAGAAGAAGAAGAAGAAGAAGAAGAAGAAGAAGAAGAAGAAGAAGAAGAAGCATCTAGGTTACAGGTGAAGGAATGGTAGAGGTGGAAATGAAAGAACTAATGTCAGCTGTAAAAAGATACCAGCTAATTCTAGGGATCCTGGATGACTTTACTTTGGCCATATTTTTTTAAAGCAAAATGGTTTGCTTTGTATTTCCAGGTCAGAATGCAGTTATCCTTTGTTCTTAACCTTTTAGAATAAATGCATGGAATGTGAACACAAATTTTAAGGAGGAATATGTACAGTTTAAATGCTGTGTGTGTAAGCTTGCACAGTGGTAGCGAATGGAAAGTGATTAATTTATGACTGAGAATACACAACACTGAAATACTCAAGAAATAAATTGATCTATCAACCCCTTGTGGGCAAAGGCTGCAGGGATTATGTAAAGCCCAGAAAACTTTTCTATATGACCACAATGACTATGTTGAGCTTCAAAGATTCACCCTGGATTTGACAAGGGATGGGTGTGTGGAAATATCACTTTTTCACTGGTCCCAACTGCATTATGCATGTAAAGGAGTATTACATTCCTTTAACAAGTCATGGTTTCCTCCAATGAATTATAGGAACTGTAGTTTATTAACTACAATTTACTGTTTTCCAGATTACTATTTTGCGTGTTCAGACCCAGAAATATTCCCCCTAAATAAAAACACAATTGACTCAAATTTTAGTTTTGGTTTTTGGCAGAATTTAGGCCACAACTTTATTGATTACAGAAAGTGAATGGTTGCATAGGCTCTGGTTTGACTACCTCCCTGCACCCTTGCAGGTAGCACTGACCCAGAGCTCTATCGTAGGTCAGCCAAGGGTGAACACCTGAGGTAGGTGAAAAGCCCGGGAACCGACTATGTCCACTCCCCAGATCCTCTTGGGGGTTGACCAAACCAAGTTGAGTCCCTGGATTCCTTTAATGGAATACCCTTCACATAGGGATGGCGATACAGTTCCCCCATCCCTATCACCTGAACCAGTGCCTATCCGCAACCTTACAAGTTGTGATGATTTGCTACGCGGCAGGCGGAACCCAAATGACAACAGCCAATCAGCCAAGTGGGGAAAATTCCTGCCATGCCCCTGTCCCAATGACAGACGACACATGAGGGCATAACAAGGTCAATCGCAAAATGCCCTAAATATAGGAAAAGGTGGGTGGATGTTCCGATGCATGAGCTGAAAGAGGAAGCTCTGGGTCACGTGCATGGGTATATATAGACCCCTTGATACCTTTGGACTGTGCCCCATTGTCCCGATTTAACCAAGCATTGAGGGAACTACCAATCAGGTGTTGTGGCTGACCAACATACCCACCCACAACCAGGAGGTCAGTCTCCAGGTCTCACCGCAACGTGTGCCCTCTTTTAGGAAGGACACGCTTTCCAGAGATACAATTCCAAGAGTTCCCTGGGGAGAGGGACTGAGTATTAAGCCACTCTGAAAATTATAGCTTTGTAGAGAGAATAGGAGATTTCCTAACAACATTCAGAAGTCTTAACAAACTACAATTCCCAGCATTCATTGAGGGAAGCCATGATTATTTAAGGTGGTATGCTATGCTTTCAACATGGAATGCTGAAGGGAGCCGGGTGTTGGTTCCTTTCTCTAAATGTGTCTCCTTCTCTGAATACTTGGCAAACATTTTTAAGAATTAGTCTCAACTTATTGCATCTTTCAAAGAGGGTAAAATTCACACAATTTCTGTTTGCATGGAAAGTTGAATGAAGTTGAGGGACACTGAAGTTTCCATACAGGACAAATGAGTCCCCATGCAGGACATTTGCTCTGTCACAGGTCTATATGGATGGGTTTTCGTCAATTGAATTAATTCAAAGAAGTCCATGTTATCCTTTAGAAAGGGCAAAGAAGCAAGGAAGTAAAAAATAACCCACAAAAATGGCGGGTTGTGTTGTGTGTTTGTTTGTTTGGTTGTTTGTTTGTTTTGTAGTCACAAAAGGAAAGCAAGAGACAGGGAAGTTAATAGAGAGGGAAATTATATCATCGTACAGCTACTGTATGATTAACACACTACAGTTCCCATGATTTTTTGAGGAAAGCCATGACTAATTAAAATAGTATGCTACTACTTTGAACATTGAATGCAGACAGGGGCTGAGTGTGGTTTCTTTCTCTAAACATGTCTCCTTCCCTGAATACTTGGAAAACCTTTTAAAGCAGGCATCCCCAACCTGCGGCCCTCCAGATGTTTTGGCCTACAACTCCCATGATCCCTAGCTAACAGGACCAATGGTCAGGGATGATGGGAATTGTAGTCCAAAACATCTGGAGGGCCAAAGGTTGGGGATGCCTGTTTTAAAGGATTCACCTTAACCTCTTGCATCTTTCAAAGACTATAAAATTCACACTACAGGTGTAGAATGCTCCTCTTACATGCTTTTCAGCAGAGTCCCCCCCCCCAATGTTTTTTTTAAAGATAGCACCTCAAAAACAGAAGATGAAGAGGAAAGTTCAGCAGGCAGAGGGGTGTGTTTGAAACTAATTTCAGCTTGCATGGAAAGTTGAATGAAGTTGAGGGACATTCTGAAATTTCCATACTGGACAAATGAGTCCCTATGCAGTCTATATGGATGGTGTATTTGCCAATTTAATTGATTCAAAGAAATTCATACTATCCTTTGTGTGTTGTTGTTTTTTTGTACACTCACAAAAGAAAGGAAAGACAGGGAAGTTAATAGAAAAGAGGTTAATATAAAAATAAAACTACTTATAATTAAACTACAGTTCCCAGGATTTTCTTGGGGAAAGCCATGACTGTAATGGGTTCATGTTCAGTAGCAGCTGCTACTGTACATTAAGTGGGAGATTGTGCACAGAAACCTTTGCAGTGCGCCTTCCCTCATACTAGAAGAACTTCAATAGTTTCATTTATTCTCGAACAGCATGTCTTTGTTATGAACTCTTTATTAGCATTATATTTGTTCCGATAAATACTTAGTATAGCCATTCCTGTAAGACAATTTTTCCTGGAGTTAATCTTAATCATAATAAAGGTAATTTCAGCCATTAATGCTGCCTAGTATGCCTCCTAAATTAGACCTTACTGGATCTCATTTGAGAAACATTCCGCTGAAGGAAACCTTTAATCAAATTAAGATATTGACAGCTATGCAAGTCAACTCAGTGATTAAATGGAAAGGTTTGTAGTAATGGAACTTGAATGCAAGATTAATTTGACAGAAAGGAACATTCTTCATAGCTTTTTAGCTGCAACCTGCCAAACATCACTGCTGCATGTGCTGCACACATTTGTGGCTTCACATGTAAGACTCAGTGAAGGGTGTAGAAGTGTAAGGAAGGCTGGGGCTATGCATAGCCCCCAACCTGATCCAGGACCTTAATTTGGGGCCAGTGGTTGGCCCTCATCCAACTTTGGCCAAGTTGGAGGTCACCCAGCCTAGCCCAAATCTGGACCAGAGTCAATGGGGAGGACAGGGCTAATGTTTAACTGAGTTTTTTTTTTTTTTTTTTTTTGCTGCAATATTAAATATTTAAATGCATAAAAGGATCCTGTCATAAGCTTGTCTGAGCCAAGTTGCCCTTTAATAAAGATTGAAGTTCCTTCATGTTCTCTCAGGTGGTCAGTGACTATTAAGGGACATTTTCTAGATATTAGCAAGGCCACACTGCCGTTTTAAATGTTTAATTAGGGTTTTGCAAAGGAGATCCAATTTCCAAACTTCAAACATCATTATGGGTTGAATGCCTTCATTTTTGCAAATAAGTGAATGAGCAAACAAATATGTTATATTTGGATCAAATTAAGTAACAAATTGGGAATATTTCAATAAAGATTTTTCTCAGCAAATGGGAGAATGATCTTTATCCTGAATATTCCTGCTCCTTCCCATTGTTTATATTGCCTATACTTGTCTGTATAGTGGTCTAAAACAGGTGTATGAGGGAATACTCTGGGTGCCAGCTGTGCTTCACATAGTTTCTAGACTTGAAACCCTTGAGACTGAGTTTTCTAGTTTTTTAATTGTTACTCTGGAGACATGTGGAAATGAGAGTGCACAAATTGATTGGTATAGATAAAGTGCCCCCCACCCCACACACCGTGTGCTAGATTTGACAGTTTGATTACTTCATTTCTGCGTTCCAAAATCTTATTAATTTCAATTACATTCTGGTCAGAAAAATAATCCCTCATACAACAACTGCAATACTAATAACTTCTATTCATGCTGCCACATTAAATGATTTATAAAACTACAATTGAGGAACTCAAACTATATCCTTGTTCTTCCTCTGTGTGGCAATTATTTTGTCCGCGGTGTTTTTTCCTGCCCTTGTAATAAAATAAATGAATGAATGAATGAATGAATGAATTATTATAGTGCTACCTCTGGTTGTGCATGGGATCTGTTCCAGAGCTCCGGTCATATCCTGAGGTGTACGTATCTGGAGGTGCTGCTTCTGCGCATGTGCGTGGTGTGGTTTAGCGCTTCTGTGCATGAACAAGCGGCAAAACCCAGAAAAATTCTTCCGGGTTTGCCACATACATATCCTGAAGGATACGTAACCAGAGGTGAACGTACGTAGAGGTACCACTGTATTTATACTCCAGCCACTCTGGCGGCTTCCAGCAAAATATTAAAGTATTACAGTATTCCATGTTCAGACTAGGTTTCCTCATTGGTTTTATTTAAATGTTATTTCTTTCTTTCCCCAGTTGTTGCTGTTATTCGTCATGCCTTGGGTGGAGCTGATATCCATTGTTGCTCCATCCTGTGCTCCATTGTTTTGTAACTTTAACAACAGCTGCAAAAGTCACTCTGTCCCAGTAAATATTACCTATTGTCCCCATTTTCCCTCTTAGCCTAGGAAGAGTGGTCTCTCATACTGCAAATGACTCAATATAGAACCTTATTGGTTCCTTGGCAGTTCACAGACTTCTTTCATCCTTCCTTCCAACTGTGAAGATATATGGGCAATTATACTTGCAATTACATTAAATTCCAAGTCCTCTTAGTTCCCTTTGCAAATAATAAGAATGGGGAAGAGTCAGCTCTAAGTTTCCCTCGTAAACCGTTTGCAAAATAGAGCTCCCCCCCCTTTCCCTCTTTTTACACACACTGTTCCGTTGGATGTTATATTCCATATTTGTAATCCAATTTCTTCCATCCTCACTTGTCCAAATATAATTTAAACTAACATTCAGACAAGGGTTGCCAAATACTAAATGTAGAGAAGAAAACTTTAACTAAAGAAACAGTAGGTTCCCCTCACCCTCACCCACCATCTTTTGCACAGAATGAAGCCTTCTCTCAAGTTCAAATCTTAAAGTCCTTGCAATTAGTTCTGCAATTTTGGTTTGTTCTGCAATTTGTGACATCATCTCTTCTAGCACGCACCTAGTCCAACTAAGCTCTAATTAACAGGAGAACCTCTGCTTCTTAATAGCCACATTGGAGGGTTTTTGGCAGGTGAAGTGCTTTTGCACTCAAGGCCCCCCGTCCCTCGCATTCCATGCCGGAGCGAGAGCCAGGTACCGAGACGAACTGCAAATGAAGCCTGTTTTCCCCCATCCCTGGGGAGAATCTGCAAGGATAATTACCCTCAATCATCCTTGTTTTTCCTGTGCCAATGACCTCCCACTGTCATGGGGGCTGCCTCCATTAAGGCAGAGCAGAACCGGAAGCCTCTAAAGACTTTATAGAACTCATTGATAAACCCACCTGGGCCCAGGGATTTTCCATTCTTTACCCCCCCCCCCAAATGCATCAGTTACTTCTTGCTCTGAGATCTATGTACTCAAAAGAGTTCTGTGCTCCTGAGATAAAACTTGCCTTTGGAGATGAATTATCATATATATATCAGATTCTTTTGAGATGGCACAAGTATCATGCTATAAGGAGCCAATGGAGGATTCAAAGTACAGTGGTACCTTGAGTTACAAATGCCTCAGGTTACAAACGCTTCAGGTTACAAACTCCGCTAACCTGGAAGAGTTACCTCAAGTTGAGAACTTTGCCCCAGGATGAGAACGGAAAATGCGTGCCAACAGTGTGGCGGCAGCAAGAGGCCCCATGAGCAAAAGCATGCGTCTAGTTAAGAACAGTTTCAGGTTAAGAATGGACCTCTGGAACGAATTAAGTTTGTAACTAGAGGTACCACTTTATTGTGTTTCACATTATAACACTGTGCTCATAATAAGAACTTCTTAAATAGGATAGTGCTCATTAAATACACTCTGTTTATAACATTAGTAATTCAGCTTTTTCGTTTGTTTGCCAACATCTAAATTATATTTTAGATCCAGATTTATTAAAGTCATGTGTTAGGGTCTTTAATTCAGCTAAGAAGGTTTCCCCCCAATATTCACCTTATCCATTTATTATTATTATTATTTACACCTAGAGCTCTCGCTTATACAATGGCTACCAATTTAATTGTGTTCCACATCAAGGGGTCACTGATACTTGGTTGAGCATTTTCTTCAAAATTATATTTTAAGGTCTGAGAAAGGTGATCTCGATACAAAGTATCAGATAAAAAGCATGCATCAAAATCCCATTAAAACTCTCTGGGTTTGCAAGCGCCCAGCTTAAGCAGCACGGAGATAGGGGTATGATCAGATAGTTATTAAGCCAATATCAGCATCAACTACCTTGTGCCCAAATATCCAATGACATGAACAAGTAACTGTTGTAAGATCTTGTCCTGAAATGATTATAATGGAATGTATATGATCTCATTGTTGGATACAGAATTCTTCAGGAGTCACGCAGACTCTCGGCTTTTTGATGTTCAGAAAGTGGCTTGCCAGTAGTGGTTGTAGAATGTCTTTTACTCCTTTTGTCTAGGGTAGGATATAAACATGCCTTTAGATCACCTCCCAGGATTACACCACCATCCTGACAGTTGCAAATCGGGTTCTACCATGAGTAAGAGCACGTGTTGCGATCGGGACCTGGCAAGACACATTCCCTTCCCGTGGGGGTGGGGCCGGTAGCCGGCCTTAGTAGCTAATGGTCAGTTAGGAGTTGCTGGGCAAAAGTTAATGTTGCAATTTGTGATGGACAGCTTAGCGTCCTATTTAAGCCTCCGCACGTAGGGTGTTCCTTCTCTTGGCTTCGGCTGCTGATCACACCGGTTGCTGCACCAAGACTACTAACTGTGGTTGTATTCCTCCTTTCTTTTGCTAACTGTTAATTATTCCTTTAATTTTCCTAGCTCACCTCAGTTAGTTACTTCCTCACCGCCTTTGTTGATCTCCTATTCTTCGAATTTTATTTCCCCCCCGCTACCCTACCCTCCTCCTCCCCCTCCCCCCCGTAGCTAGTTAATTTCCCGCTTGGGCCCCTAGGAGACGACACTTCGGTGCGCTGGTCTCCTCGCCGCCGGCAAGGTGCCCTTGCGAGCCTGGGTGCGCAGGCCAGCCCGGGGAGGCTTTCCCTGGCTGCCTGCTGCCTAGCGTTACAGCGGCCTCCTTGGTTGTGGTCGGCGGCTATTTGAGCCATTTCCTTGTTTCGTCTGGCCATTTCAGGCCCAGTCCGGCTCAGTGGTGCCCGAGAAGCTGAGCCTTGGTTACCGGCAACCCCACCGCGGCCGCGCTGCGCCGGCCAGCGGCGTGCCTTTCCTGGCCCTTCCCCCATTGCAGCCGAGCGAGCGGGCCCGTTCTGCTGCTCCCCGCAGCAAGACTGATCCGGCGGCCGGGCCTGGGCTTGCCCATTCCCCCCCTCCATAGAAAGTGCCTTACCGGGACGGGGGGGAGTCCTGCGGTGCTGGGGACAGCTTCGGAGGGCCGCATCAGCGTGGCGCGTCGGCCCCCTCCCTCCTTGTTGGTTGAACCCGCGGCTGGCTCATAGCTCAGCCGCGGCAGCTCCGGGCGCTTTCCCGCGCAGGGAGGCGGTTCCCCCTGTTTCTCTGGGCGGCCTGGGGACGGCCTCAGGAGGTTGCCCCTGGCTGCCTCTGTCGGCAGCCTCCCAGTTCGGCGCTTTCCGCCGCTGCCGCGTTTGCCCTTTCGGCCGCGGGGGGGGGGGGGTTCCAGTCGCCTTAGGAGGCGCAGAGTGCTGCCCGCTAGACGGCCCTTGAGTTCCCCCCGAGTAGGGGAGGCTAAGCTGCCCGGTTCCGTCCCACGAATTTCGAGCGCGGGCCGGCATTTCTTGCAGGAGCGCCATTTCGCGACTGCTCCTTCCTCAGTGCCTTACTTGTGCGGTGCAGCAGCCTCTAGTGGCTGTTGCTGGTATTGCACGTGCATAGGTCTTATTTTACTGAGCTCAGTGAGTCTGCTGCGCCCTGCCACCTGGTGGTGGCAAGTGGTACTGCAGGCTTTTGATTTAATTTAATTTTACTGTTAATTTAGTTTAATTTATTTTATTTAAATTTTCATATTAGTTTTATTTTATTTTATTTTATTTTGCCAACTAGACCTGTTGTATTAATAATTTTAATTTTGCACTTCATCAGCATTTAGGATGGCGGCTAAGGACGTGGAGGCGAAGAGGAAAATTCGCGGCCCGTCACAAGCCTTGCGCATGCGTACAGACAGTGGGACGCTTGGCCATGTAGAAGCTTTTATGGCTTCTTTGGCTGATGATCCTGCGGCCTTGGCCCGTTTCGAGACAGGCATGGAGGGGCTCATGCGTAGCTCAACCCCACAGAGCACCTCCCAGGCTGAAATACCCCAGCCTGATAGGGAATTATCCCTTTCTGCCTCCTTGTCGGGTGAGGGTGATGATGATTTTGTTCCCCCTTCGGGGGTTCTGTCATCCGCTGTGCCGGCCCCGCAAATTACGGCCATGGCTGTGGCCTTGACTCCTATTTCTGAACAGGGGGTTGCGGGACTTGGGACCGCAGTACCCAGTTGCTCCTCGACCAAGGGCGCCAAACAGCTGCACAAGTCAAAGACACGCGTTGGGGTGGCTGCTTCCTCACGACTCTCTTTTACTCCAGTTGCTGTAGGTCCGGCCCTCCAAGACCAAGCAGCCGCTGCCCAGGCAGCAGCCCCGAGTTTTTCCAAGCCCGGCGTCGCAGCTCCCAGAAAGTGCCAACGGAAGTCGGTCACGGGCAGACGTAGAGGCAAGAAGAAGGGCGCCCCGCCAGGCCCGAGTGCGAGTGTCGCCGCCGCTGCAGCCGTCGTCCCTGCACCACCGACTCCAATGGCATCGCAGCAAGAGCCGGGTTCGGACTCTTCACCCGATGACAGCCTCCCCATCCGTTCCAAGCCGCCTTCAGGAGGGAAGCGTCGTCGCAAGTGGTGCTGCGGGCACTGCGCCAAGAAGGGGCGCCATGCAGATTCCTCCTCTACATCAGGTACTTCCTCCTCCAGTTCTGATGAGGATGGGGGGAGTGAGATGAGGCTTTATTGGGGATTTGGTGAGACGGCCTCGGGCCTCCCCAGCTGGGCATTGCAACGGAGGGCTAATTCCCACAGGGCCAAGTACGGGGCCCCGCTAGAATATCTGGGGGGTGTCCCGGTCCCAGATCCCGTCGGCTCGACTAACAAGGCCAAAGACATCATCCTGGGGTGCCACCTTTCCTCCAGAATGAGGAATAGGATTCTTGAAGGTCGCTTTGTCGACATATTCAAGCTGGCCCCGCCAGACAATGGTCGCCCGGATCTCGAGGGATCAGCCGCTTCTTCAAGGAAGCGGGCGGGCACAGGGAAATCTGAGCAGACTTTCGAGCGTTGGCTCGATTGTTTTCAGGTATTTGCCAGTGTGATTTCTGCTGCTTATCCCCGGAGAGCCCTTCATCTTTGGGTTTATCAGTCCATCGTTCGGATGGCATATGCAATGGCTGGCGAGGCGGCAGCCATTACGTACGATAATAAATTCAGGACCAGGGCCCATAGGATTACTTCAGCTCGATGGGACCGTATGGACATAAATGTGTGGTCCACTTATGTGGCACCGTACATCCAGAAGAAGGCCCCGGAGCAGCAAATGGCTAAGCAATCCGCCCAGAAAGTGGCCCGCAGGTTCTGCTGTTGGAATTTCAACAAGGGGACCTGCCAACGTTCCCCTTGCCAGTATCCTCACATATGTGAGAAGTGCGGGGGGCCACACTCGGCTCCGGCATGCGTTCGGCCTGGGCAGCCCGTTAAAGGCGGAAAGGGGGGCGCTCAGCAGTCCACAAAATCCACCCCTCAGCCTGCGGCCAGTTCTGCCTAGTAATGCTTTTGGTGAATTGGCCCCTACCCCGGTCCGCCTCCAACCCCTTTGGCAGTGGTTTTCACTTTATCCTAATAAAGAGGCGGCAGCTTACCTGCGGGAAGGTTTTTTCCCGAGATTTCTGGTTTCCGGTATTCTCCGACCGCATGGCTCGTAATTTTGCTATCCAGAAGTCGGTAAAGGAGCTGCCTGATGTGGCAAGGAAGAAAATTGGGACGGAGATTGCACTGGGCCGCATGGCCGGCCCCTTTCGCAGTTCCCCCGTTTCCTAAGCTGCATCTTTCCCCATTGGGAATAATACCACAGGCCCCAGGCGAATTTCGCTTGATTCATGTCCTTTAGCACCCTAAGGGCACGTCAGTTATCAGCATGATCCCCTTGGAACTATGCTCGGTAAATTATGCGTCTCTTGACCAGGCCATCAAGTTGACTGGGGAATTCGGCCCAGGGGCCCCTTTTGGCGAAATGTGACATGGAACCTGCCTTTCGCCTTTTGCCCAGTCACCATCAGAACTTTTGGCTCCTGGGTTTTTTAGTTGTGGGTGCCTTTTAGAACATCACGCGGGACTTGACCTCTCTTGAGTTTTGTTTCTCATAGCCATAGCTGTGCGCATAGGAGTTCAGGAGTTCTGAGATCGTCGAGTCTGTTTCGGGACCGATAACCTGGCGGTGGTGAGCATACTGGCAAGGCAGTCATCACGTTCCGCTAGGGTTTCTGCCCCACTGAGGGTTTTGTATGCATTGCCTTCGGCAAAGCAGGAGGCCCGGTTTTTACTGTAGCTTGTTTCCGGTCCTATATTGGTGCCTTGAGGGTGGGGTAGGCGGTCTTCGAGTCCACCCAGTCTGGCACCAGGGGCTTGTTGCTGTCATTGTGACCCTGTCACCAGCGGAAGTCACCCTGGCAATCAGGTATTCTAAGATTGACCAGCTGGGTAGGAGGACCCTCATTCGTTTGCCGATGACAGGGCATCTTGGCCCTTGCCCGGTGCGCGTTGCACGTAAGTATTTGGCAACCCGGCCACCTGGGGATGGCTCATTTTGGTGCATGACAGGTCCCTTCCTTTGACCGGGCAACAATTCATCAGGATTAGGCGCAAGGCCATGGAATAGCAACACCATACATTTTATATACCCTGGAGCATTTATAAACCGGTATTGCATTGTTTTTATAGATTAAAAACCCAATTTTAGTTTTTAAAATGGGATTGTCAATTGCCGTCAAATTTATAGGAAAGGGAAGTCGTAAAATAATTAAATAAGAAATTGCTCGGCTCTACTTCAGGAAAGAGTTTTCTGTTTTTACTGAACCAGTTTTGCAGAAGTTGAGGGTCTCTGTATAAATTTTTAAAAAAACAACAATAAACATGCGCAAGGCCAGGGTGGCCTACGGGCACCCGGCAGATGATTGTGCCCCTCATTCCTTCCGCATAAGTGCCGCCACCACAGCTGCACACTGGGGTTTGTCAGCGGACAGCATTAAGGAAATAGGGAGATGGAGGTCCACTGCCTACAAGGGGTATGTGAGACCTCAGCCTTGATGTTCATTGATACTGCCTGTTTTCTGTTTACAGGTCCTGTACCCATCCGAGTGTGGATCGTCGGGCACAGCATTGTGCACTGGGCCGGCGCCAGGGTTGGGAAACAGGGCTTGGTTTTAATCTTGGACTTTTCCCACATTTACATATTAAGTGGTTGGGTAAGCGGGGCATGCTCTGGGATGAGCTTGTTCCTCTGGTTGAAAACCGTGTTTTTTGGGTGGTCCCCCGGATATCTTGGTGATTCAATTGGGGGAGAATGACTTACCCCGAACAGGTTGCCGTGCTATGTGCTTCCTGATTCGCAGAGATTTAAAAATTTTGGGGGCCAGCCTGCCCGACACGGTGCTGATCTGGTCACATTTGCTGCAGCGAGTTGCCTGGCGGGGAGCTCGTTCCATAGCAGCGGTCAATAATGCAAGGAGACGAATCAATGGCGTTGCGGTGAATACAGTGCGAGCCTTGGGGGGTACTGATATTCCGCACCCCGGCATCACCTTCCTTGCCACCTCCCTGTTTCGAAGGGATGGAGTTCACTTGTCCCCTGAGGGGAATGACTTATGGCTGGGGGCGATAGCTCGTGGTATTAGGGTTTGGCTTGAAGGGTGAGTGGTTTTGGCGGGAGCCAGTTGGCTCTGGTGGCGGTTAGGCATTGGTTCCTGTGTGGATTGCTGGATTGGGCGCTGCCCATCCAGAATCATGTTGATGCTGGGAATTCCGTTAAAGGAATCCGGCGACTCTTATGCTTTGTCCGAAGCCCCCGGTAGGGGTTAGGGCCATAAGCCGAGTCCCTGGGACCATTGAGGAAGAGGGACGCGTTGCTTCCCCCCGGTCCTTAACTCTCCTCAGTCGCATTCTCCCAATCGCTGGTTTTAGGCCAGCCTCTGTCCCGGTGTGACAGTAGTCTGAACCAATGCCTACGCAACCACTCACTGAATTTGTATTTAAATAAAGTTGTGGCCCTAAATTATTTGCCAAAAACCCAAACCAAAAATCTGTCTCCTGTGTCAAGTCAATGGGGGGTGGATTGAGGTCCTCGATACGCAAAGTGGCCAATGCATAGAATGCAGAAATGGAGATTGTCCAGAGGCGGGTGCATAAAGTGACCCTGTCATAAGTTTGTCTGAGCCAAGTTGTCCTTTAATAAAGAGGAAAGTTTCTTCATGATCTTTCAGGTGGTCAGTGGCTATTAAGGGACATTTCCTAGCTATTAGCAAGGCCACACCTCAATCCAAACACCACTCAAGGCTGTCCCAGGAAAATATTGAGCTTATAGGAACTGGAGCTCATTTTTAACCCTCCTTGCGACAACTGCAGGAATCATTCCCATCTCATAAGTACCGTCTTCATTACTTTCTTCCCTCCACGCACAGGAGGAGAGTTGCATCGAACTTGAAGAGTGCTGTTCATGATTATGTATTTAGAGACTCTATTAGTCCTCTATATAGGGAATGCAGTTTTCTATCTTGGTTCCCTTCTAATAAATATTTAATACGTAGCTTGAAGCTCCTTAGGAAAGAGCCTCCTCATGGCCTGGACTCCTCAACATTACTGTGACATACTTATTAACTGAAGCAAAGGCCCTGGGGGGAATTTTGTCTGCCTCTCTGTCTCTGTCTCACCCTATATATGCAACCATCGGCTGAGAGCTGTGTCTTAATGGAGCACACACAACTTTCCATTGCTGCAACACATGTGTGATGATTAAGCACTAGGGTATATATATATTATAAAGCCACTGTGAGCTTTGTTCTAGAAGACAAGCACTTGCAATATTTCTGCCTTATTAAAAGGAAGCTATATGAGCATAAAATTGGCACATGTTGTGAAAAAGAAGGGTTGATTTGCTTAAAAGAAATGGTTTCTGAATTCCACACTCAATCACATTTCTCCTACAGGCATGGGTGCAATTCCTAGCCTGTCAGTAGCCCCAGGCTAGGAAATATTAAATGAGCTACTAAAATTTCATGTTACAGCTTTATAACTGTAACCACACTGCTGGCATCCACTGTTTTCTGCTACAATACCATACTGCTTCCACAATACGGCTAACAAATGTTTGAAACACACACAAACACACATGCGCAAATATTGTTTAATAATGGGAAGATTTAGGCCTGTTTAATGGGAAGGTTTAAGCCTGACCAAGAGGGATCTTTTAAAAATGAGCTTTTAAAATTATCTGTTTCATTCTCCCCAACTTCCTCCTGCTCTGTTGTCATATGAACATCGAAAGCAGCTTTATATCAAGTCAGATTATTGGTCCATATAGCTTAGTATAGTCTACACTACTGTACATTCCTGTTCCAATGAATTTATCATGTAAAAAGGAACTTCATGATCTGGAGGGGGGGACTGTAGTGGAGTATTCCATGTGCAACCCAAGCTTTGGAGTAGCACTGTAATGTGTGGAAAAGGGCAATGTTTTGACTTTGATAATTGTAACTGAGAGGTATATACGTATACAGAAAAAACATGCAATATTGGATTAAGTTTGAGGAATCCAACTATCTCATCAGTGCCTTCTGAAAATCATTTCACTTCCAAATAAAAATTTCCCAGGAGAAAAATAATGCATTAAGAGCATATGAAGTATCATGATGAGGTGTATAGGGTGGCATATATTCCTCTTTATTAATCAATATTTTTCACCAGGGAATCTGGTAACCAGCTATGAAATATAACAGTGCTTTGAAATGTTACATCCCTGTGATGTTGGCAGCCTCTGTGTAGCTCTTTATAGGTAATATAATTCCAATAATCTCATTTGCCTTTAACTCATTATGGGGTGTCCTAATGTTTCTTTTCCAGTTGAGGATCTTTCAGATTCAAGGTTCCTTAATGAACCTCAGCTTTCCTCAGCTTTCTTCCTGGACTAGTGGGAGCGATAGCTACTTAACAGCTCCACAGGGCTCAAAGCACAGAGGCTGCTTTGTGTGTTCGTTAGGGCTCAATAAAATGAAGCACTAAAAGTTTTATAGCTGAAAAAGAATGGGTCACCTTGTTGCCATAAAGGTATGGGAATAGTTGCCACTTGTAGGGTATACAATGAAAATTCTCACTTGATATCCAAGTATATTTCTATGGAACAGCCTACAACAAAGAAAATCTGGAGCAAAGGTGTTGGGAGGGATGTGCCATATCAGCTTCTTCCCTGAAAAGAAAGCCCTTTGTCTTGATCTCCTAATTTCCCAGATGGAACAAGAACATCCTTAGCCATCTATGGAGCGAGTCCATAATATGAGGTTATATGATGATAAAGGCAATGAGCTTTGTGAGAACTGTGTATCAGAATCAGGTTTTCATGGCCATAGTAAAACTAGTATTTGTCTGGGCTGTGTATCTATTATTATTATTATTATTATTATTATTATTATTATTATTATTATCATCTACAGTAAAGCTAGCATTGGTCTAAAGGGCTTTAGAAAGCCTATTCTGATCACCATTAGGGTGAGAAATGGCTCACTCGAAATAGCAAAGTCCACATGTGCTGGCTCCTGAAATGTGATGAGTACCTCATGGGCACCAATCCTCATGCTCAGTAGTTTTCAGAACGCCAATTTCTAATCCTTCCCATGCAGCAGGTAGAGAAGGACAAGCTGTCAATTTTGGATTCTCTGTGTATTACAGTTACAGCTGAAAACATTCAAAAAGCAGTTAGTTAAAAATATTCTTTCATGCAGTGATCTCAGGGTTGCCAGGAACAGTGTTATTCAGCCTCCAAATGCCTGGGTAAAGAATTTTTTTAAAAAAAATTATTCCTGAAAGTTAATAATGGAGACAGGTACACCTCCACAGGGAGGGCATTCCACAGCTGGAGAACCACCACTGAAAAGGCCCTGTCAAAGATCACTGTCAACCAGGCAGCCCCTGGTGGTGATATCACCAACAAGGCATGCAAGTAGATAAATAGATACCACTGCAGCAGGAAGGGAAACAGCATTCAGTGTGCTCTGGCACTCATTAGGGTGTCCTGTTGTGCCAGAAGTGATGTAGTCCTGCTGGTGACATGACTCGGAAAGCTGTCAGTGGACAAATGCTGGCTCCCTCAGCCTGAAGCAAGATGAGCGTCACAACCCCATAGTTGCCTTTGACTGGACTTAACCATCCAGGGGTCCTTCACCTTTACCTTAATATTCCTTTGCTATAGTATCTGCTGTTGATTGTGGTTTTTTGTTGTTTTAACTCTTCAATGGTTTTAGTTCATTTTGTAAAAGACGTGTTTGGCACTGTTTTATTTTTGAATGTTTGTTTGTTTGTTTGTTTTTTCTATTGCATCGTTGTGATATCCAATGTTATGGAGTATTGATTTCAATGGGTCTCATCTGAGTATCACTTATTTGTTATCTATCCCCCATTGTTATGTTTAAAAGTTTTTTTTCTTAATGTTCTATGTCACCAACAAGATATTGTAAAAAGACCATAAATATGAAAATAATAAAACATCTCAGAACAGCAATGAGTTGTGAATAGCAAGATGTCTTTGCTTTATTGAGATGTCATAGATCAGGGATGGGGAAGCTGTGACTCTTTTGCATGATGTAAACACCCTTTCTTGAAATCTAGCAGAAGTTTAATGCTCATTTCTATGTTAATGTTTTCCAGAAAAAAATGCATTTGCCACCCTGTTAAATTGAAAAATTACAGGAGCTTTGTGTTGTGTGGCAAGGCCCCAAACCAGCCCCATGTTAAAATAATTCACACAGACACAGAAAAGTTAAGTTTAAGGTTACTGGGCAAAGTTTAATCACAGGAGCTTTGTGCTGCATGTGGAGGTCCCCAACGCCACCCCCAAAATAACTCAGACATGAGACATAATTTTTATTTGGGTTTTTGGCAGAATTTAGGCCACAACTTTATTAAAATACAAGTCAATGTGAGTGGTTGTGTAGGCATTGGTCCACACTAGCTGTCCGATGGGACAGAGCTGACCATGTGTCAGCAGTGGGAAATCCCATCTGGGGAGAGATCTGGGAGTTGGTAGGCAGAACCCTCCCTCTCCCTAGTGGTTCCCGGGGGCTCTCGTGTGGCCCTGACCTGACCCCTACCAGGGTTTCGGACAAAAGCATATGAGCCCCTGGATTCCTTTAATGGAATTCCCAGCACACCATCACCATTTGGAGGGACTACTGCCCCTCCAATCACACATAATGACCAATGTCTAACCGCCAACCTTACAAGTTGTGACTAGTTGCTACATAGTAGGCAAAACCAGATGGCAACAGCCAATCAGCCAACTGGCAAAATTCCTACCAGGCCCCTGCCCCAAAAGCAGACGACCCCATGACAGGCATAGCAATGTCAGCGCAGAGGCCTAAACATAGGGAGGGATGGAGAGTGATCCGCAGCAAACAGCCAAGAGGGAGGTCACTCAGTGAGCTGACCCATATATAGGCTGCTGGCTGTCCATCACAAATTGATACATATGAATCTCCCTAACAACAGCCCAGGCCCAATCCGAGCTGTGGCCATCCATACTATTCCGCCCACAGCAATGGAGGTGGCTTGCTGGCCCCCAGCGCAACACGTGCACTCTATGAGGGAGAACCCGCTTTGTAGTTTCCATGTTCTTTTCCTAATCACATCATCATTGATGAAATTTGGGGCAGTATACTAGCATGCAGTTTTTTTCACACTACATTGTGGTATATTGATCAAAAAGCCACAATTCCATATTGCAGCAGGAGAAGCCTGAATTGCAACTAGTAAAATTAGCATAATAAACCCCATGTCTGAAGGAAGCCCAGGTTGGATAAAGCTGATGCAGATGATGGTAAAATTACAATTACAAAACAACTGTTGCAATAATTATTTAGAATACAGTCCCACAAATGTTTGTGTTTTATATTTTTGACACTGCTTAGCATCTCCCACTCTTCCTAACCAAATTTATTCCATGTGTGAAACACATGCAGTGATTAGACATTAATGTGAATGGAATACATTGTTTAAATCATATAAAGGTTTTTTTAAAAATGAAGTTAGCCCAAAACTCTAAAAAGGACATCATTTTCTATGCTGAGCGCAATAAATGTCTCATTCTTCTATCTTCAATAAACCAAAGGTTTCTTCTTGCAATTCTTATGCACTCCATCACCAGGCTAAGTTGTAATTTTGAAGCGTTCAAAGAGCTTCATTTAGTGAAAACTCTGGAGGGATCCGACAGGCTAATTGCCAAATTATATTCTGGCATGTCATTAAAAACATAACCTTGGTCCCTGATTGGACATGTGGGACAAAGATCTGAACATTAGGTATGGTCTAGGGGCCAGGTACAGGGTAAATATTAACATTCTGAATTCTTTTTCTTTCTGCTGACACAGATTTATCCATCATAAAAACTATGACATATTCCTAATGAACACATCTAAGGAAGAATTATGTTTGCTAGGAGCCTTGCTATGATGGGACTTGGGGAGCTCAATGGAGGAGAATGGCTATGGCTGCATATTCCATATCTGAACTTCAACTCTGCCTTTCTTCAGCTTCAATTTCTGATTTGAATTTCATTTCAGGAGCTACAGTTCAACCTCAAAACTGTTTCAGGAGCAGGGTCCCCCCCCATATCCTTTTGTCATCTCTACCTCTGTAGCTTTTCTTACCTTCATATAACAATAAAAACAAATATAAAGAAGTCACTTAAAAACAATAAAGAGTGGTCAGGCTCAGAAAAAGCATCTTTTCTAGCCTCCTCACCTTCACAGTGAAGCCCTGTCAAGGACGCCATGGGACTTCCAGGAAGTGGGCACCTGCCCTAAACCCCAACGTAGTCAATAGTGCTCACAGACCCAAGGGCAATGCTCGAGAATAGTCAGAAAGTCCAAATAATATAAAAGGAAATTATTTTAGGTGATTACTTAGGGTTTAATGTTAAGAGAAGGAGGGAGAGAGAACTCAAATTTTATTTATTTAAAAAAAATGTTTATTTAGTTTTCAAAAGTTCACATATTTTACCATCAACAATACCTGTCTTCCCCACTTCTCCCCCAAACTTATACTGTATACAAAATTAACGTCTCACAATAGAAGAAATGATTCTATGGCCTGAAAAAAAGACAATGCATGTACTTTTGGGACCCAGAAAAATCTTCCAATTACAATCATTTTTTTTTAAAAAAAGCTGAGACCTCATCCTCACTATCTGCAGGTGAGATCTGCTTCATACTCTCTTTGAATGTTTTTACCCAGCTGGGATGTGCCCTTGGACTCCGATAATGCCTCTTGCTTGCTTAGATGGATGGAGAATACAGAGGGAACATACAGGAACCCTGCTGAACAAAGGAAGCATTTACATCCATTGCTCTGCACACTTTTGCCTCTGGCTGCCAACCACTCGCATGTGGCCCCCAGAAGGTAGCTCATTAGGGAATGTGGCTCTCAGGCTGAAAACAATTTCTCATCCTTGATTTAATCTATTAGGAGTATTTTTTCGTTTGATTAATCTGACATCTTGAATAAATAATCCCCTGCCCCTCCGTCCAAACTTCCCAATGCTGCAAAATCCTAATTTTGTAAATACCCGAATTTCTGATACTATATCTGTGCAAGATATTCACTTGTTTGGTAATCTTCCTGGAGACTTCCTTGATATAATGAACCAGACTATACTCTACCCAAACCAATGGCACAATAACTGCATTAGTTTTAGTTGTTGTTGGGTTGTTGTTTTTTTAATGTACCATAGGACTCTGTTGTTTCTCATTGAGACAATAGTTGATCACATTGCTTGAGGTTAGCCCCACCATTAACATGGCTACATGCTTTGGCCTCTCTGGGGCTGTCACAGACAGTTCAAATCAAAGCCTAAATGGTTAAAAGTCTATTGATGGCTGCATTTTCTTCCTTAGGTGAACAAAACACCAGAGATGTCTTTTATCTCCATTAGCTCTGAACAGCTCCATTTGTCTCTCACTTAGAATGAAACAAGATCGTCTCTTCAGCAAAGGTAGCCCTCATTCCCGATATTGACATGAGCCCCCAGACTACCAGTTCATTAAAATTAAACACCCATTTAACCACTGATGTAATTAAAGTTTAACTATATCCTATATCTCTGCCCTTGCTTGCAAGTGTCACTTTAAAGGTGCTCTGCAGCGACAGAAAGATAGATAAATAAATATATATTTTTAAAAAAAACAAAAGGGTATTTTTTTTAGATTGTGCCATTCTACCGCAAAGATCAGTGATAGCCACCCAACAGAATTGCAAATAGAACAGATGCAAATAGAAATCATATTGTAAGCAAGTGACTATTCTGTTGGCACCTTTATGGGAAGCAGCTAAAGCTGAAGGGCACAATTTACCACCACCTTCACCAACAGGGCTTAGCTGTGCATCGCAGCTGGGGGGAAAGGCGGGCAGAAAGATCTGGAGCTGGTGCAGTGTTCAGGCCTGAAACAGGCCCAATGCCCTTCTACAATGGCAGAGAAACTGGCTTAGGATCTGGTGGATCCTGGACCAGCTCAGCCCTGCCCATTCCTTGCCCCAATTCCAGGGCCTTTTCCCTGGCTACAACTGGTGAATATAACTCCAGCATTATTCCCACCCATTCACATGTTCAGCAGCTGCCAGGAGACTAGCTTAGCTGAAAGGGCTGGACACCATCCTCAGGCCAGCACAAGGGAGGTTTGAATTGCTCTTCTCAACTCCTTGTCATGCACTGGTACAGCAAGATACAAGAAGATTCCAATTTACATGTTTTATTGGGAACACTTTAAGATCTTTATTTCTTGTTTAAGGATAGTGATATATCAGCTATTTCTATTTTTTTTCAGATATACTGACACTTCCAAATGCTTTTCTTTAACAGTGCTTACATGCTTCCAAATAAATAATAGAATTTGCTGAAGAAATAAAAGTATGGACATACCGGTACATAAAATGTATTCATGAACATTTTAACCTACATTGTGATCAAGCTAATTTCATACAATTCCAGAACACTTACAACATAGCATTGCTCCAGAGCACTGCTGTAGTTAATCGTAGCTCCTCCTAGTTATATTAAAAGTATTCCTGAAGCATTGCAGGATGCAAAAATGACCTAATACATGCTAGAGTTAGAGAAGAAATTCAGTTTGGTTTGCAAAATTCTGTTTGCTTTGCAATTTAATGCAAAATCACCTAATGTGCAGATCCTGAACCAAAACACCAATCTCATTCAGAATGTGCAGTTCTCAGAATTTTGCAAAACAAACAGTTTTTAGCAACAACAAAAAAGTGTAAAAACAATGTGCATTTAAAAATGCATGTTAGTGAAAATAACATACAAAATTGCATTGCATTAAAGGAACATGCTCACATAAATATAAGCAGAACTGCATACAAAAAATGTGTATATTAGGAGAAATGTGGACAAAAATGCTGATGGATTTTCACAGGACTTTGTGGTTTTGTTTATCTATTTTACTCAATCTATATACTGCTTGATTTTAACAAAACCCCTAAGTGGCCTGTCAGGAATATTAAAGCCACCACTATACAGTTTAGAGGGACGTGGGTGGCGCTGTGGTCTAAGCCACTGAGCCCAGGGCTTGCCGATCAGAAGGTCAGCGGTTCGAATCTCCACGACAGGGTGAGCTCCCGTTGCTCGGTCCCTGCTCCTGCCAACCTAGCAGTTAGAAAGCACATCAAAGAAGATAAATAGGTACCGCTCTGGTGGGAAGGTAAACGGCGTTTCCGTGCACTGCTCTGGTTCACCAGTAGTGGCTTAGTCATGCTGGCCACATGACCTGGAAGCTGTACCCCGGCTCCCTCGGCCAGTAAAGCAAATGTCCAAACAGAGCATACCCATAGAAATTGGCATTTTATTTGGGGCAGGGGCAGGCAAAGGGAGCTCAGCTCCCATGAGATGGTGCCTATGGCTGGAACCATGTAGGTTTAATAAGACTGAGCTGTGAGACTGTAATGTAATTTGGGGTGGAGGTTGTCTCCTCTTTTCAATGAAAGATATTTACTGAACTAAATGGGGGGATGTAGTTACCATGATAAGAGCAAAGCTTATTGTGTGCTTAGCACTGATTCCCATCCCTCCAAGATTAAAAGACTGATAGACATTTCCTAATTATCTTTCCTCCCCAAAGCTTTATTGCTTAAAAAAAAAAACACCCTAAAACCACAACACCCTTCTATTTCCCTTCCACATTTTTGACAGAGGTAAAAAAATTCCTTCCCTTTCTGTCATTGGGAAGCAATGTCAGTTGAGTCACCTGCCAAGCCATGATAAAATTAAACGACATGTTCCATTGTCGTACACTATTATTTTTTCCCCCAGGAAAAGGTGAAAAAGTATTCAGGAAGGGAGAGAATATGGAGGCTGAAGACAGATAAAGAAATATCTGAGGCCCCAAAGAGAAACAGCAACATTTGTCCAGAGGTGGGATTGATGTTTATTGACAGAACAGAGGCAAGGAGCTTTGTGACGATTACGCTAAGGCACGACCCCTTGAGCTTCTGGTAACATCAAATGGATGTACTTTGGAGAGTCCCGCCTTCAAGACTGTCATCCTTTATCTTGGCAAACATCAAAATCAGAGAGCAAAAGGGAGAAAATGAGCAATTGATTTTCCAGTATTGTCTTAACCTGCAGCCTAATTGAAGGTCAGCGGATGTATTCCTGTCAAACATGAGAGGTTTTTGCGATTCAGTGTGGCTGCCTCTCACAAAGCCATCCGAACAGGATGGATATTCCTGAGGGCGCTGAGAAGGATAACACTTTATCCAAACTTCTCAACTGTCCTTATGAGGAAAAAGCAAGGCTCCTGTAGAAGCAAATGCAAGGTAATTGGACAGGATGTCAAAAGTCTTAGAGAGCCAAGGATGGGACCTGAGAGCGAGTTAGGGCAGGAAGAATAAATGGATGTTTGTCATTACAACAATAACGCATTAAAAACAAATTGTGCTTTCATAGAAAGTGGGTGATTGCATTCCTCCCTCAATGCTATTTTTTCAACCCTCTTTGAAGGATGAACAATAGCAATCACTTTTGTTTCCTAACATGATGAAGGACTTGCTGTTGTGTCATCAGAATCACTTGCTTTATTAGAGTACAAATGCAGTATGACAGAGGAAAAGAAGATGTCAGGTAATAAATAAAGAGAACTGGATCCCTCCCTCTCTCTTTTTGCTGTTGCTGCTGTGTTTTCTGTGCTGCTTCTGCCCTCACTGACACCACATATCACCCCAAATCAGTCTGAAAAGGAGATAAATCAGAGACTGAAGCAGAGGAGTGTAAACAAGGCACCCAAAAAATGGGATGTGTTCTCCTGATCCTGAGTGGATGCTGCATTTTTAACAGAAAGGGGCAAACCTGTCAATTTCAGCTTCTCATTTCTTCCATGTTAAGTTCAGTTCCTCACATTTCCCCAGCAGTTGGAATTAAAAAAAAAAAATCCTCGTGGAAATTCACCAGCATTTTAGTGCATCCCCCCCATATACACATTTTCATATGAAATTTTCTTAAGTATAATGCATTTTACCCATGTTATTTTCACTGCTGTTCACATTTTTATGCACACTTTATCCTACCATATTCATTCTTGCATATATGGTTCAGTTCAATTCAATTCACTTTTAAAGATGAACCTATCTAATATGCACCTCCCAAAACAATGTGTGAACCAACAGCAAGTAAAAATGCATTATATTAGGGGAAATGGGGTTTTCCTTACCACAGAGCTTTCCTGGTACTTTTTCCTACTATTTCGACTCAGGTGTTAATGAATTTTGATGCTGAATAATAATGGTTTAAAGAAACAGCAACACTTGGAGGGAATCAAGCTTGGGAAGGTTGGTAAGAAAAGTAAAGGAAGTTGGTAAAGGTATCAGAAATTGTTGAAAGGTTGCCTCAGAAAGCAACCATGCAGCAGCCCCATGTAAAGTGCATGGCACTAATCAACTCTCTGGGGGGTTACTAATGTGTGTTTCCAAGCTATTACACCCACCATAATATCTAGGGTTTGGGGTTTTTTTTTGTTTTGATTTTTACTCATTGCATATTATACATGTTAGTTCTACTGCAAACTGATGATGAATGAAAATATTCAGGACAAAATATTGGCAGTGCACTAGTTACATATCACATCATATTCTGTATGCTAAGTGTTTCTCCGTTCACGAAGCCAAAGCAAGATTGAGGTGTTACAAGAATGCAATCAAGAAGCCCCAGTGAAGCTCGGAAATAATACTAAGCATGAGAAAAGTTTGCCTGTATTGAGCTACCTGGTTTTCGATAACCTTCCTCTTCGCACAGACTCAGGCAAGAGCAGAGTTTTGGCATTAACTTAGCACATCTTGGTTTTGAAAGATTACAGTTTCTTTTCTCTCTCTCCCGCCCCACCACCATCTAGAGAAATTTTCTATTCCTACTGTATAATATAATTCAAGAAAGATATAGTTACACCTGCCTAGCGGGGAAGTCAGCTTACAATGATCAAGTAGTGTATCATTTTTGTGTGCAGAGATATCATGTCTTCCATTATGTGCTATTACAATAAACATTTTGCACACTTCGGGGGGGGGGGGATTATACAGAGCCATGTGCCAGGCAATTAAATAGGGGAAAAGAAAGAGACATACCACATGCATATTTATCATCCTACACGCACAGCAAGTGTGTTTATGAGAGATGCAGGAAGTAAGCCCATCACCAAGGATGTGGACTTTGATAAATAAGCCCATTTTATTCTCACTGGTAAATGCTCACGCACTCAATACTTTTCACTTTAAGCCCTGGGATGACAGTTACCCTGGAATGCTGACAGCATCTGTACCTGGAAACTAGCAAAAGCAGTGGAGACAATTTCTAGAAAAGCTGGAACTAAGAATTAGTGCAAAATCAGAAGCCAGTTTTCTCACATGCAGCGGTGAGTCCCTCGGGGTGTTGTCGGACTCCAATCAGACCAGGCGCCGTAGCAAATTAATAATAATAATAATAATAATAATAATAATAATAATAATAATAATAAAAATTTGGGTTGCCCCAGTCACTCTGGGAAGTTTCCAACAAGCACAGTAAAGTGTTGAATATTAAAAACTTATTTATACAGGGCTGCCTTCAGAAGTCTTCTAAAAGTCAGATAGTTGTTTATTTCCTTGACATCTGATGGAAGGGCATTCCACAGGAGAGGCGCAGCTACCAAGAAAGCCTGCTGTCTGGTTCCCTTTTGCATTTCTGATCTCTGCACCCAAGCAGGATCCTAGATCCAACCTCTCTCAGAGCTACGACTCAACACCTACGTACAAATGCTTGACTGGCTCTGCAGATTAATATTGTACTCCAGGCTAGTCATTTCCCAGTTCAGATTTTTGCCCCATACCTACATGTCACACAATATAGTCAAATTTAGGCCCTTTAATTCTCCCCAGTTGAATTATAGGGGGGATTTGGATGTCTAAGGTTTACAGTATTTAATTCCCAGTGAACTGGATACTTCAGGGTCTGTCTGGTTTTTAAAATACATTGAGAACTTTTGATTTACACACAATCTTTAAATATAAGGTTGTTTAAAGTGAACTTCTTTAACATAGACAAGCAGTGTGAAATTTCAACTGAAGAAAATAATAACACAAGGAAAATAATATTCAGTGACAGAGGAGGAGGAAGGTGCGTATGTGTGTTGCAAATCTCATGAATAACATTCATGAATAAACCATTTCTGTGCTACTGAGGCTCAGCTGGTCTTCATTTCAAGCTATGTATTTTTACCATCATAGCCCACTGGACAGACTAAGCCTCTGTGTCCAGCCTGATATGTTTGTACACCCTATATTTAACGATTGCTCCTTTCTGATTGAAATATCTTCAATCATGGGGACAGAATTATTGTATCTGCTTCAATGAGCCATGGAAACGTCAGCCTTTACTAAGCTAGCTACAGCTTTACAATAATAATAATAAAAATGTTAGCCAGAAGATGGGCAGGGGGTGGGTGGGTAGGGGGATTGTTTCCTATTTTATTTTTGGGGTCGTGGCTTTCCGACCTGTTGAGCGATTTTGCAAGCAACTATCAGCAAGTTTTCTGTGACGCAGATTCCCCCCGCTTCCTGAAGAGATTAGATTGGCACTGAACAAAAATCAAAGACATAAACAGCAATTCATTTAAGTCAATGGGAGCATTTGTTATCTCTCTCTCTCCTTCCATTAATTCAACTTGTATCCCACCATCCTTCTAAGGAGGTCATAGCAACATATATTCCCCTGCTGTCTATTCTCACAACAAACGAACTGTAGGGTAGGCAGAGAGAGCAATCCAAGGTCACCCAGTGGCTTATTGTGTTTATTTGGTTTATTCAGTTAGGCAGCCTACTGCATTAAATAAGGCATATTCCAGGGGTGGGAAGGTTTCAGACCACTAATTGCTAATAAGAAATTAGGCTTGCCAGACCACGTTGGCTAAGGAAAGGCCAAGTGCTCTATATCTGACATCATAAATGGCACCAGGTGTGGGGCAGATGAAGTTGGCAGCAGCAAAAAGGAGTATGTGGGCACTGCCAGTCAGTTGATCAAAATCAACCTTCACACCTGCAGCCAACCTTTTAATCCTTCCACCACATCATTCAACCAGATGTCATTTCTGCAATCAAGGAGGTGAACTCCATTAGGATGGTATATGTGTTCCTGGGTTGCAGACTCACCCAACCTTTCCAAAGAACCATCTTGCACCCAACTGCACAATTGGCCGCCTTTCTGGCCTAGTTCAAGCTCACAAGGTTAGGGCTCTTGCATCACTACCACCTTTCTAGTAACACCACCTGACAAATATGCCTGGGTTTGAGCCAGGAGTGATTGTAAGTCTTCGATTATGGCCCACGTGAGGTCAATGCCCTTATGGAAACCTAAACCATTTCTCCCAAATTGTATAATGATGATGTCTGGGGGACCACCTGCCTCAATTTTGGCTGCTGTCATGGTCATGAACTCATGTCATCTCATGCCTCTCCTTCCTAGCCAGGAGATCTGGATGCCTGGGGGAAAGGCAGGGTTGCTGCCTCTTCCACTTGACTCAGATCCAGTGGATGATGCTTAACCACAAATCCAGATCTTCTTGCCCAGCATACCTGCAATAGAAGAGGCAACAGGAAGATGTGATGTCCAGGGTATTCTGGCACCAATTTCTCTTGTATGCTGTGGATCTCCACCAGCCCATGGCTTTAATTCTCTCGGCAGAAAGCCCCAGGAGGTGGCAGTTGTGGTGGCACCTATTCTGAAAGAGTGAGCTTAAAAGTCTGAGGGTTGCATGCCACATGCTACTATTGTTTTGCACAACATCCATGTGAGCTGATGCCTGGCTAGGCGAGAGCCATCCTCGTGGATGAGCAGTGAACTGGGCCTAAGTGGCCGAATGTCTGGTGTCTTTTGCTGGACAGGGGCTCTTTTCATTCGTTGCAGTTAGCTTTATTATGGACCCTTTACTTAACTGATCTTTTTTTGAGAAGTGAATGCAAATTGAAAGCTCTGGAGTCAGTGATATGTCCTGATACAGAAGCCTTCTGGAGAGGGTTTCACTGCTACCTTCATTCACACATTCACCTATTCTCAGGGCTGCAAAGACTGATATTGAATAGGCCACACTACATGACTGTACTCATACCTCAGTGGGAGCCATGGGGAAGTGCTTCTTGTCCAGATGCCCAGCTTGAGGGCTGATGGGCCATAGCACCCCAAATGGTGATATCGGTGGAGCTTGCCTGGATATGATACATGTTGTAGGGTGACCCTTAAGCTTGGTCAGTCCTGCCAATCATCAACCAACAGTTGGGCTGGTTGATTTCAAGATACACATGCAACACCCAAGCCTGCTGACAACTGTAATCAATAAGGTTGTGTCTAGTTTAAATCCCAGTATTGCTATCCTGGGTATTACTGTAGTTCTGTGTAGCCACCTCCCTGCCTGTGGCTCCACAGTATCTGGACCCGCAATATATTCCCTACCCAGGTCAGTACCTCATTTGGTCTATCCTGAACCACTTTCCAGGCAGTTTTCAAATAATAACCCTTAGAATTATTAGAGAGGGAGGAAAAACCTCTTTCTTAACATTTGCACAGGGCAAATTATTGGACTTCAGCATTGGGTGGGTGGGGGAAATCTTAAATCCATACATTTCAAAGGCATCTCAGATTCTGAACCACTGGGAGCAGGGTGAACCATTGGGATCATGCAGTGTGTGTGTGTGTGTGTGTGTGTGTGTGTGTGTGTGTGTGTGTAAGACTTTTTGTCATTATAAACCAGAAGATTGAAGGCAGAGCAGCCCATTTATGTGAATGGAGCTGTCTGATAAGAGCTTAGTATTAATATAATGCGTGGCAGGATTTTTGTAACACAAGGGTCAGCAAGTAAGTTAACAACACTGCTGGGAAGCGTTATAGAGTTTTCACAAAACAATAAACTCTCTCTCAACAATCCTCAGTGCTATAATCATAATATCTTATCTCCACTGATAAACCAGGCTTTTCCACTCTATCATTTTCTCATATTGGTTGAGTAACAAACAATGCACATGTTTAAAATGTCATTTATAGTACTATAAAGACTTGCGGTAAATAATGTGGCTTCTGACCCATCCCATGCCTAGTTATTTCAGTGCCATAAAAAGAGACAGCAGCAGTTAAACAGCACTCCCTGAATTTCCATTGATTGGATGCATCACCTTCCTCTTAGGTAGGCAACTCTGCTTGCTCAGTTCATCTGATAAAGGGTTGATCCATTTAGCAGCTGAATGTGTATATTGACTTGGGGGGGATCAGGAAATCTGAATTAAGCTCTCAGGAAAGCTAAAAAGAAAGTTTTGCAAACAAAAACATGCATGGATATCTTGCCCAGAATAACAATTGAAATGAATTTAAGTATTCCTCCTTTGGTGGAACACTTGTATTTGCAAAAAAAAATAAAAATAAAAAAATTCTTTCCAGTAGCATCTTAGAAACCAACTAAGTTTGTTATTGGTATGAGCTTTCGTGTGCATGCACACTTCTTCAGATATATGCACACTTCTTCAGATGCACACAAAAGCTCATATTGATAACAAACTTAGTTGGTCTCTAAGGTGCTACTGGAAGGATTTTTTTGTTTGTTTGTTTGTTTGTTTCAACTACAGCAGATCAACACGGCTACCTACCTGTAACTTGTATTTGTATTTATAGATTCTAAATAGAGGTGACTCTCACTTTAATGTAGTGGTTACATTTCAGGGATAGCATGTAAAGCCAAAATAAAATATAATCAAAACACATTGGTAATCCCACCTGCCATTGAACCCAAAGTCCATCTCTGGATCTGTGCCCCGTTTCTGCCCCCTTCTAAAAAATAAAATTTTTCCAAGCTCATAAAGCCAAATGCATACAATTCACAACTTGTGAGATACTTGTACAACCTTTTCTCCACAATATCTTGTCCCGAGTCCTGTACTGACAGTGTTGTTTCTCCTTGAACTTTCATTGGCTTTTGAGGTCATTGACCATTGACATTCTTCTGTAGCAGCTGAAAGAGATGATCATTGGAGGTACTGTATTATAGTGGTTCTAGTTGTACTTCTAGGCTTGCTACCAGAAAGTAGAAGTACAATGTTGTTCAGTTCCATGGGTTTTGGCCTCTGGGTTCCTAGAAGGATCCATTCTACTTCTTACGATATTTAACATCTATAATAAGCCATTGGGAGATCTGGGAAATGGTGTCAGCAGTATGCGAGTGACACACAGCTCTGTTCCTACATTGCATTGGATTAAGGGCAGGCTATTAGGCAGATTCCCAAGGCAGTGATGGGGGGGGCAAGAAGCCAACAAGACAGAAGTGATGCTGGTGAGTGGTTCCTGTGTAATACTTGTTCTGGGTAGGGTTGCACTCCCTCTGAAAGAACAGGTTTATAGTCTACAAATACTCCTGCATTCCATCTTGTCACTGGAGTGGCTAGGAGTGCTTATGCTTAGGATAGTGTGGCTTAGAGTACTCCTGCTTAGAGTACTACTGTAATGTGTTGCCCTTTGGCACTCATGGTGCTACACTTGAAGATGGCCCATAAACTGCACATTGTGCAGATTACAGCTGCTGGGTTGGTAAAAGTGGTAGCCTGATGGTCCATGCATCACTGGGTCTGAAAGAACTGCCCTGGCTGCTAGTGAATTACCAGGACCAATTCAATGTGTTCATAATAGTATAGGTAAAGGTAAAGGGACCCCTGACCGTTAGGTCCAGTTGCGGACGACTCTGGGGTTGCGGCGCTCATCTCGCTTTATTGGCTGAGGGAACTGGTGTACAGCTTCTGGGTCATGTGGCCAGCATGACTAAGCCACTTCTGGCAAACCAGAGCAGCGCATGGAAATGCCGTTTACCTTCCCTATTTATCTACTTGCACTTTGACGTGCTTTCGAACTGCTAGGTTGGCAGGAGCAGGGACCGAGCAACAGGAGCTCACCCCGTCACAAGGATTCGAACCGCCGACCTTCTGATTAGCAAACCCCAGGTTCCGTGGTTTAACCCACAGCGCCACCTGCTTCCAGTGAATTACCAGGACGAATTCATTCTGTTCATAGTAGTATATAAAGCCCTAAATGGCTTGGGACACAAATACCTAAAAGAGGACCTTCAAATTCCATCCAAATGTGAAATCATGGAGTAAATTTGGCAATCTCAAGAATTCTAAGGGAAGAAAAAATGTTTTCATGAAGGCCACTGGCAATTTTCAGGGGACCTAGGAGGCCTATGTGACAAAGTGGACACATATCCACTGTTAGGCATATAAACCAGCTTGTCATTGTTGAGTGTAAACCAGATTATCTGAACCACAATTACCATCATTGGAGTTTTGTTTTATATTATTTTAACTGAACAAAGGGAAAGACTGATGCACTGGAGCACAAGGTATTAAAAACTAATGACATTAATACACCGAGACTGCAAACTTTTGTCTGAGAGAAATGTCTCCCTTAAAAGACTATGCCAAATTGATTTCTTTCTTTTGGAGGAAGGTTTATTTTAAAGCAAGCCCTGTTTTGTTCAGTGTGAATAAATGTCTTACGGTAACAGCCTGTCTTTCACAGTTAATTGCGACTTGTCTCCTTGGATATCATCATTTGCATAATTGTGATTCTTTTCAATAAAAAAGGGATTATATAATCTTGGAGAAGCAAACATCATAAAATTTAAATTTACATGAAATTAAAGGAATAAGTGCACCATGGTAACAGTACTATTAGCTTCCACCAAAAGAATATAATCTTTAATATTACACTCCCTATATTTGTTGAGAGGGGGAGAAATCACTTTCCGACTGCACTATTTCTCAAATGTCACACAGAATTAAAACATCAGACCTCACTTTGAAGCTCCCATATTGAAATGCATATCAATTGCAGCTTCATGGAAATGTTTGCAATAAAGTTCTCCCAAGGTTACTTTTTTAAGTTGTGTAATAGACAGACAGCCATCACAATAAATGAGAGAATAATTAGCACTCAGCACTCTTCATGATCATCTCCTTTTATCATGGCACAACATCCTTGACTTTGTGAAAATACCCATTGTGCAATCCTATCTGTAATTATTCCAAGGAAAGAAATTTCTTTGGTTCTCATTTAAATGCAAGCCTATCAAATTCTCACTGCCAAACCACCCTGTAAATCCCAAAATTCAGGAATTTCAGGATGCGGTTCTCTGACCAGAAATCAAATAGTATACCAATAACTTGATACACTGAGAGAGATTGCCCTCACAAATCTGTATATGAGTCACTATAACATGCAAAAATTATTTAGGGAAAATCAGTTTCACATTGCACATATTTAGGGAATTGCATATAAAATGTGCAGAATAAGCATGGCAATCCATATGAATTTTAAGGCTTTTTTTTAACAAACAAACAAACAGCCAATACAGAAATAGGGCAAACTTGAAAAAAAAACTGAGAAACTGAGAGAAATTGAAATTGACATTTCTATCCAGCCATGCTTGAAGGATGTCCCATTGTTGTTGAAAGGATTTACTCCCCAGTAAATGTTCAGGATTCCCAATTCCAAATCTTACTGCCATCTCCAATCAAACTGTACCTCTCTGGAGATGCGGGCTAGATTGTGACAAGGGGCAGGGGGAAAATATCAATGTTTCCAAAGCTCATATTTTCCTGGGTCAAAATAGGAATTTATCCAGCTTGTAATTATCCTCAGAGGCTCTTCTATCACATTGGAATGTGAGATGAGACTCTGTACATGAATTAAAAAGATATTGCTTTTTAATTTAAGTCTAGTCCAGAAGATAAATTTCTGCTCTGAGAAAGATAAACAAATTTATGCAGAGATTGATTTTTCCCCCTTTTCTTTTCTGGTAAGGTTCTTCATGATCATGGAGAACCCCAATGTTCTATAGCTTTCAGACAGGTGAGACTTTTTTGACTGAGAAATGGGAGAACCCCAACCCCAGCAAAATACCCTATTGTTTCTGTAAAACACATTATAAATATTATTGGTTCCATATCCCCCCCCCCAGCCTATATTTTCATGATCTTTTCTGGTTATGGTGAAGCTTTATTTTCCCACAATACTCAGTGCCAAATATTTGGTTGGTTCCCAGAAGGGAAGCCTGTATATTTGGAGGCTGCCATTAAAGAGGTGTTGGAAGGGCATACCTACTGGGGAACTTCTTTGCAGATCACAGGTGTATATCCAGTATGATAGGTATGTATTTGGTGGTTTTGCAATGTTATTTTGCATTGATTATTTTGTTGCATTCTTATATTGTATCTCTCTTTTGCATTTATGTGGCCCCTTTGGGCCAAAAGCAGTATATAAATAAACCATAGTGCCACATGATCTGTCACTTATCTCTTTTCTATGCTATGCTATGGTCTAGGACTAAGACAGCAACTTAATTTCAGAGTATAGAATATTTTTCTGCCTTTCAGACTGTTTCTCTGCCTTTCAGACTCTGCAAATGTACAAGAGTGTCTTTGGAGAAAGATAGGCTATCAGACGACATAAGAGCAAATTGCAAAAGCTGTTGAAATGTCCGGATGACAGCAGGATTTTCTTGTGTCAGGCATTAGAGGACACCCGAAATTGCCCTCTGAAATTGCAGCACTAATCTCCACACTACACACACACACACACACAGTTGCCAATGAATTGGTGGTTTATATTAAGCAATAATTTCCTCAAGTCAAAAATGTAAGGCAGCTGGATGTGGAACGTAGAACAACTTAGGAGGAACAATGTTTGTTGTGAAGGTCAAATGAGAATAAGGTTAAACAACACTGTAGCTTCTTCTCCCTTCCACCCTCCCCTCCAACTTCATTCACTCCATAGCCTGACTCTTAGGACGGTCTACTCATTCAGGGAAATGAAAAGGGAAGGGAAGTGGTTGAATGAATTGTAGCATTTCAAACTATAGGCAGAAGAATAATGTCTTTTGAATGTCCTTCACTTGTGTACCAAATTCTTTGTAAGCACAAAACAAGTATAGCAGAGATCATGTTGGGATGCAGACATTCTTCCTTGTGTGCTGTGGTTTTATGCATGCACAGAGGTTAAGTGCCCTCCTCATCCCCAATATGAAGGAGCATTCAGATACTGCAACTGCAGCACATAAGTATGGCTAGATCAGTCTATTTTACACGTGTTCAAAAGTATATTCAATCCCATTTTTGCATCAATCTGTGATTTATTTTATTTTATTAAAAAATGTAAAATGATGTCATTTGGATGTGTATTTAAAATATGTATTTAATCATACACATACAAAATGCACTTTTAAGCAATGTTTTGGGCTGCATCCGATGTTCACTGTCTGCTAGCGCAAGAGCTTTTGTAGTACAGTCATAACTTGGTTTTCGAACAGCTTAGTTCTCGAACGTTTTGGCTCCTGAATGCCACTAACGTGGAAATGAGTGTTCCAGTTTTCAAACGTTTTTTGGAAGCCGAACGTCTGACACGGCTTACGCTGCTTCCAATTGAGCGCACCAACTTCCAGAACAGATTCCGTTTGAGAACCAAGGTATGACTGTAGTTGACTGATGACGTTTTGTGTTGTGCGACACAGGAATCCAGTGCAACTTTAACTAAGCATTGGATACAACCTTTTATCAAGAAGAAGAAGAAGAAGAAGAAGAAGAAGAAGAAGAAGAAGAAGAAGAAGAAGAAGAAGAAGAAGAAGAAGAAGAAGAAGAAGACTGTTAACAGACTTTAACTAAGCATTGGATACAGCTCTTTATCTAAAGTAGGGCTGGGGAGCTACATGCCAGGGTGGACAAATACAGCCATCCTGGCTCTTGGGAATCATGTGGCTCTCCAAAGGTTTCCCAGAATGGGATGTGGCCCTCAGAATGGAAAATATTTCCCATCTCCAACCTAGAGGCAGCTATAGTGGCAGGCAGTACTCCAGTCAGTGCTTGGCCATTGCACTTCCATATAATGCCCCACCATGACAATGAGGTTAGGTGCTGCTATTTTAATTTCCCACAATCAACTGGTGTTGATAAGAAGGCCTAAGACTAGTGGCAAAATGATGGGAGCATAGAAATTATCATTTCAGTCAAATGACTCCCACCTTAACTGTTACAATATAAAACGTTCCTGATGCTTTTTAAAGAGAGGACTCCAAAGGAACATACAAGCGACTTGTCACTCCATGCAATATATGCAGCCTTCCACTGTCCAAATCAAATTCTCCCTTTGTCCACTGGATGAGACAGCATTGCCTCTGAATAACACTGAAGAGCCATTGCTGCAATCGCTGCAGATAAGTTGCTTTCATATCTATTTTTCACAGCTATCAATAAGCAATTATTGTTCAGCCCGATACAAAGCCTTGGCGCACTTATTTGCTCAGAGCAAGGGTGTTATTTTAAAATTTGAATTCTGAGACGTATCGGAGAAGGAATCAGTGCACAGTATTCAAACATGTAGCTCACGAAAGGGCTTTTGCATCAAAGCAAGTCATCAGTGGATGGCATGACAACTGTTTTTTTTTTTTTTTGGTGTGTGTGTGTGTGTGATTCCAAATGCTGCTGATGAGAAATTAAAGGTAAGTTATTGCTGCCACCAACAGGCTCAACCTCAGTGTGTTACATTGCAATGCTTTACTAAATAATTGCAGAACAGAAACCAGTGCTGGGTTAGCATGTCCTGGACTCTGATATCCTTCCCCAACAGAGAGTCCACACTCTCTTTAGCAGGACGTTCCATTTTAAAGCACAGCATGACAGAAGGAGGTATTTTTTATGTTTCTTTGATAGACAAGGGGGGGGGGGATCACCATCTGTGCAATAAACAGGCATGTAGTTGTATTGTGCATAATTTATTCCACACAGAGTTACACAGTTGACATTAAGATGCTAAAAATGCAAGTAACTTGAATTTCAAACACAAGAAGGTAACTTAGATTAGGTTAGACTGTATGTCCATCTAGCCAAAGGGGGAGGGGGTCTACTGTGAATGGTAACTGCTCTCCCAGGTTGCAGGCAGAGATGTTTGGCACATCCTGCTGTCTGATCAAAAACTAGAGATGCTATTGAGGCCAAGACCTGCATGCAAGAATATGCTCTCTTGCTGAGCTAAAGTCCTTTCTTTAAGTAATGAGATTGAACTGGAAAAAGAGATATTTATGAAGATACTAGATGTAACTTAATGATTCTTAGGATCCTTTTCCACTCTGATTCTATAATGTAAGACCAGGGGAGTAACTATAAGATGCCTGTGCCAATAGTTTGGCACAAGTACACCTTCGGAGTACATGCTATCAAAGGGGAGTCCTGAATATGTTCAATATTGTTGCACACCACCCATCTCTGAATGGTGCGAAATTTCAGGGGCTCCAGCTGTTTACCCAGGGTCCAGTTTCCTCAAAATTAAGGACAATGGAGATTGTGGTGTCTTTAGGTTATATGGTTTATTTACACATATGCAACCTGATCCTACAATGGAGGGACCGACAGCATTAGCTCCCCAATAAGGTCTTGCTTCTCCTGTAGCCGCAGCCTTGGATCCCAGCAGAAATCAGGCATGGCTCTGTCTTTCAGCTGCTCACCCTACAGCCTGTCAGCTTCCAGCTCTCACATACAACTCTGGCTTTTGTCCTTCTCACTCCCAGCCACCTCTTTGCCCTCTGGAACTAAGGTTGTTACCAAGAAGCTGCCCTGACTATTCCAGCAATTGAATCCTTGCTGGATCCAGGAATTAAAAAGAGACCCAAGCACACAGCCTACAACACCATTTGTCCTGCTAAATAATATTGGTGATTTCTTCTAAGTCCCATTCAGGAACTTTCACCTCCCCATCCTGAGAAAAAATGTGTTTGAATTTTTCCTCCCTCCTGCTTTTATCTGAAATACTCAAATGTTTTGCACAAGCAAGATTCTCCAAATTAGCCTTTAAATTTCATTTCCAACAGTGCTAAATAGCAGCTGCGCTATCAATTCTCCTTTTGTTTCTTGCCTTTTAGATCTCTACGCTTCTCTTGTAAAGAAGTCTGGAGAAGCAGGTGCTACTAATACTTCAGTTAAATGCCATCTACACCTTTTCTTTATTCTTTGATTCATTTTCCCCGCCACACACCCACACACACTGGACTTCAATGGGTTTGATAAAAATTTCTGCACAGCTCAATTAGCTTAGGCTGGCACCTACTGGGCACTTTCTGTAACTGCGCACTCAGTCACCAATTGAATATGTATAGGTATTCATCCTTACCTCGGAAACATTGAAGTTTTACATTGTAATTACTTGCTTTCTTTTGTGTTTTCATTTAGAAAGCACCTTCTGTTACCTGCTTGAAACTGCTTTACTGGAGTTCATTTTAGAAAATCAGATGAGTAAAACCTAGCCAATGCTCTCTTGAGTAGTCCTAAAAGTGTTTTAGTTGCTTAGGAATTGCAGTATAAAGGATGCATTTTGACATGCAAGCGATGCAACGGATATTACCTAAATGTGGTGTGGTGGAGACAGTGAGTCTCATGCCAATTATCTGTGCCAAGATCTCCAGCCACGGGACGTTCAAACTAAAACACTTCCAGGGATAAGTTAGAGCTATTGCTTGCTCTTGAAAATCACAGCCCTCCAACATCCCAAACAGCTTCACCAGACACCTGCCTGCCTAACTCCATGCCTTTCCTATTTGATTGGCCACAGCCCTTCTCCAGTATTCAACTCCCTTGTTTGCCAGCATACAAGAAAGCACTTTCTATGTGAAGTTCATAGATTAAGCATTTTATCTTGTTCCTCCCTTATTTCATCCCTGGTGTTGTTGAATCACTTCCTGCTCCTCAGCTTTGCCAGAACTGATACTGAGTTCTGAACTTCCCTATATATATATATATTTCAGCCTGGCTCTTTAGTCTTACATTTGTCCTATGCCTGAATTACATCAGGGCTGTGCACTGGTTCTAGCCAAGTCTTAGACCCAGAACCAAATCAGGAACTTGTTCCCTCTCTGCCAGGCCATATTCCCAAAGCAAAGATACTCTTGGGAAGTAGGGTGGTGGGCGGGATTACGCTGTTAAGCAAGAGCAGCCTCGTGACCGTCTAAAGGTACAAGTGGCCCTACATATGCATGAGAATTGTAGTATCCCATGAAAATTGTAGTATTAAACTATTCCCAAGCATGCATGGGAATTAAATTAAATTCATTCAATTGGACAGCTGAAGAGCATGCAGAGGACAAGACCCCTGCAGCCTTCAGCCAATCCTACTTGTTTAGCCCTCCAAGGCCCAGAGCAAGGGCACCAGGCTGTTCCACGCTAGCACAGGGCTGGCATTGGTTGCTCTGCCCACTTTTGCTTCTGGCCCCAACCACCACCAGCATGTGGTCCTTGGAATGTTGTCTAGAAGGGAATGTGTCCCTCAGGCTGAACATTGTACCCACTGCACCTCTACAATAATGTTTTGATCCGGTGAATAATGGATAACGCAAAATGGTAGCTAGGCTGCAGTCCAATTGTTGCTTTAGCTACTTGTACCAGCAGTTTTGAATTATGCTTTTGAATTATGGTGCTGGAGGAGACTCTTGAGAGTCCCATGGACTGCAAGAAGATCAAACCTATCCATTCTTTAAAAAATCAGCCCTGAGTGCTCACTGGAAGGACAGACCCTGAAGTTGAGGCTCCAGTACTTTGGCCACCTCATGAGAAGAGAAGACTCCCTGGAAAAGACCCTGGTGTTGGGAAAGATGAAGGGCACAAGGAGACGGGGGCGACAAAGGATGAGATGGTTGGACAGTATTCTCTAACATGAGTTTGGCCAAACTGCAAGAGGCAGTGAAGGATAGGCGTGCCTGGCGTGCTCTGGTCCATGGGGTCACGAAGAGTTGGACACGACTGAACGACTGAACAACAACCAGCAGTACCTCCTGTTAGGGTGTGTTTTCTGGAGCAGTTTTGTGGAATGACCCCCCCCCCCTGCACACACACCAAAACCACACCTAACTCTGCTCACAAATAGAGTAAGTATATTTGAGAGGCTATTTGCATGAAGGTGTAAAAAGAATGAAGTTCACTATTTATCTAAGGGGCCCTCCCCATGATACAGAAGGCTGGATGTAGTGTCTAATATAGGGCCTTTTACACTACATCCCCAAAACAAATTGCTGCCAAGGCCTCTATATACCAGCATTCTTTATCACACTCTGTGGATGTGGTTTTCATTCTGCATCATGAGCCGCCATCTACACAGCCCTGTCATTGCAATTGGTCACACATAGTACCACAAGCATTCTGTTCAGTCTCTTAACTGGGGAAGAAGAAGGAAAAAAAATTTAATCTCGCCCGTCACAATTGCAGGCTGTTAGTTGAAGACATTATGGAGAGATGAAATCTCAACAAGAAAGCTAACAGACAGAGCCACCACCGTGGAGCTGCATTTGCAGGCTTTGGAAAGTCAAGTCGGATAGAAGGAAACCTTGATCCTTAAAGCTCATCCAGATGGCTTCTATTTCAAAGGACCGATACTTTATCATTTTAATTACCGTAGGTTGAATCCAACTAAGTGCTTCTTAAGGTAAACCCATTGAAATTAAGAAATTAAGTCAAGTCCTTCCTTACTTGAAGGTAGGTTTCTCTCTCATTATTTGGAAGGCACTTTGAAAGGTCCTTTTTATGACAAGCGTGGAGTGCAAAAAATATTAAAATAAATAAACTTGGTGGTGAAGATCCTAAGCACAAGTCCTTTTTAGTAGCATCATCAGTATTCTGAAGTTCCTTCCTGGGGAAAATTCTGCCTGTTAGGGCTCACCCACACTTCTGTTTCTCATGATATGTTTTCCACTTAAGTGTTGGATTCTGTCTCTCTGACATTGACCAAGGGGTGACTGTGGGGGTAGCTGAGTTCTTGGCAGCAATGCTTCAAAGGAGTACTTTAACAGGGGGAAATTCTAGATTTTACATATACACACATAAAATCAGCCTATGACTTTAATTGTTGTTTCTTTGTGTATATATATTTTAACGTTCCTGTATGTGATTCTTTCTCTCGCGATTTTACTTGTAAATGCCTAATAAAGGTTTGATAAGAGTTTTCCACTTGGTCTGGGACTTCTACGTGCAGATCCGAGAGGTTTTTCTTCGGTCCCGCCACTTTCCCCAGAAAACCCCCCACTGTTTACTGCTGAATTGGCAGCAGTGACCTGGAAGTCATGGACCAAATGGAAGTGTGGATGAGCCCTCAGTTTTTCAACCCCAAATAAATTCAGTTTTATTTAAGAGAGCCTCTGAGACTGATCCCACCTCCTTATCATTTTGATAAAGTATTTCACTGCTAAATTGTGAATTTGGGATTTGTGTTTACAGTGGAACCTTGGTTTTTGAGCGTCTCAGAAGCCGAAAGATTTGGAACCCAAATGCTGAAAACGCAGAAGTAATTGCTTCCATTTTCGAACGGGCCTTGGAAGTCAAACGGATTCCGAGGTGTGTTTCTCCATTTTATTCAATGAAGTTTGCCGACCGCCCATTAATCCTTAGTTTTCGAACATCTTGGAAGTCGAACGGTCTTCCGGAATGGATTGCATTCGAAAACCGAGGTTCCACTGTATTCGTTTTCATCGCTCGTCAAATATATGTGAGTTCCAGCCAGCAACATATTGAACCTGGAATCTTCTACATGGAAGGCAGGTGCTCAGATGCAGAACTAGAGCCTTTATCCAAGCAGGGCATGAATGCTCTACCCTTCTCTATCAGGAACATCATAAACTTCATTGCACTAGCCAAAGGCCATGGCATCATTCACAAAGAAAACACAAAGAAAAACAACAAAAACCACAAAAACCATAAAAAACATCAGGCACTGCAAATACAATAAACCACGGTCATGTCTCCTAGAAATTGTTTGTTGCATATGATAGAATAGCAGGGGGTTCTCAGATAGAATGGGCCAGCTTAAATGTCCGAATTGCCTTTGCAATTGACCACTATTTTATCTAGTTATTTTCTCCTGATCTTCTTAGCTGCTAACGCATATAGTGCTACTTTATAAGTTACAAAGTCAACTAACTTTCTCTAGTCGTTGTTTCCCAGCGACTGATATAAGGGGGTTATAGCTTCTTATATTAGAGGGAGAGCATAGTTATTATTACCATTAGACATGGATAGTCTTATTCTCCATAAATTAATTAAATAAACTGCACTGCATGAAGAAGCACTACTCTTCTGTCAGTCCTGAACCATCTTAAATTTAGTTTCATCAGGATTCCAGCATATATAGAAAGGGAGGGGGAACCTCTCCCTATGCATTTTCTGTGTCATGTCGCCTTTTACTTGCTCCTTTTCTCCTAAGCTAAAAAGCCTCAAATGTTCCTCAATGGAGCATCAAATCCTTTTTTAACAAAGCAGACATGAAGTCAACTTTGTCCCGTTCCCTTCCCCCAGTTCTCATTTAATTTTGGAAGAAGTAACTCCCCAAACCTGACTTCCATAAATGCTAATGATTTTCATTTCATTTGTTTCTCTAATTCTGCTCTCTTTTTTATATCTGAAAATTCCCTCGTTCTGCATACAAGCCCTCTTTACCCAGAAGAAACTGTCCCTTCACATTAATGTCCTGCTAGTCCTCTGATAAATTCGCAATGTACATTGGGGGGGGGGGACTCTTCACAAACACTGCAATAAATGATCTTCTCATTGCTCTTCTTCCAAATAATAGTGAAGGTTCAGCTCATCCTGATCTCTGACAATGACAGGCTTCTAATAGGTTATATTGTAAAACTACCAGGCAGGCTCCTTGTGTAATCAGAAAGTCTAAGCATTTCATCTCCCAGAAAAAGAGAGAGAGGGAGAGAAAAGAGTTCTCCTGTTCTCTCTCTTGTCCTGTTCTTAAGGAGATGACCTTCAGGTTCTTTCATGAATACTATGGCAAAGATTGCAGGCTCTTAGCAATATCAGCCCATCTGCTCCTAACTTTGCATTCATGTCCCTGAATGGCCCCAATTGGCTTCATCCATACCTTTTTTAACGTTTTAAAACTTTATTTTCAAAATCAATTTCTTTAAATTGAGGAGAAGGGGAAATGACAAAAATAAAATTAAATGGCCTTTGTTTTCAGTGATGGCATGTGTGATTGTCAGGTGATAGAAGATCCATTGTGAGGTTAACATAGAGCACCATCTAAAATTATTTTCCTGCTGTACTAATGTATATTACTACATTTTTTTTCCATTTCATTTATTATAGCTTTCTATAATTATCCAGGATGTCTTTTGCAGACTAGATATTCTCTTTTGCTTATCCCTCTAATCAAAATAACAACAGAAGTCTGAAATATAAGACTATAAAAATATTGTTCACTTGAGCCCAAGCCCCTGCCTGGGGATATGGACAGAAGCTACTCCTCCAAGATCCCTTTAAAAGGATACCCTACTCCTGGAGGAAGAAGCAAAAACTATAACCTGCCCTCTGTTGTTACCCAATGCCTAAGCTGCCAAAGTTGTGACAATTGCTATGAGGAAGGCAAAACCCTAAGGCCAGAGCCAATTTGTCTGATGGACAAATTCCTACCTATCCTCAAATATGATAGGGTGGGATTCAGGGAGACAAGGAGACAGACCCTAGGTAAAAGGTTATTGTTACACCAGCAGCACCTGGAATGGATAGGCCTGCCTAGGAGAAAAGGGGAAAAGAAACGGGCACTGCCACAACACCACAGGAAAAGAGCAACTTCCTGAAAAGTCATAGTCTTCCAGCTTCTCATGAAACAAGTTCCGTTCATCCTTGGAATCTTCCAGGGCATTGTTGCCTTCTGCCACCAACAACATGGGAAGCATCTTGCCCAGCTCAAAGGTCACCACCTCATCCTTGTCATTCTCAAAGAGATCACTCCCCTCCCTGTCCTCAATGAACTTCCAAATCTGGTTTCTCTGCTAGGCTCTGTATCTGTCAGGTGTCAGGTAATCCAGTCCCTCCCACGGTAGGCAGCAAGGAATAGATAAACAAGCAGAGTTCTCACCAAGCTCTTTTATTCAATATTCATAGAGGCTTAGAAAAGCTACCTCTTGCAGTAATGGCATTGCTCTGAGTGAAACCCCACAGCCTCTGCCTCTCCCATTATACATCATTCCTACGGTGGCTGATCTGTGCCTTCTGCCTCCGAGCTCACTGCTCTCCTACTTCCAATGCCCATTGGGCTCGGGGGGTGGGTGGTCAGGCATGCTTTTTAAAGACACTGAGTCTGTCAGCTGTCCCTCCCCTAGTGCTTCTTCTTCCTGCTCCTCTCCCATTTTTTCCCCAGCTTCTCTCCTCCTCTGCCTCTGAGTTATGCCCTCCCAGAAACCACTCTTGTAAATCTATACTGTCTTCCACTTCTCTGGAAGATTCAGGGGGAGGGGGAGGTGGTCTGCACAATTCCTCCTCTGCTGTTCAGTCCCTGACAGTATCTACTTGAAGTTCTCACTTTCTGCCTCTAGGGCTCCTCTTGGCAGCCATTGGGATATACATGTTTGTAAAAAAAAAGTTCCCTCCAAATGTGCAGCTCCCACGGTCTTCATAAAAATACCTGCATGTCTTGTTTCTCATTGCCTCCTTGTGTTTCTGAATGAGTTTCTGCTTCTTTTCCTTCTCTGTGATTAAGAGGCTGGATTAGAATCCAGAAATTCTAATAAAGCAGAAATTCTAGCCAAGAGATCGTGATACAAATTGTCACAAAGGTAGCACAAAGAGATGGTGGCTCTTCCTTACCTATCAACAGATATCTCTTGGGACAGTTTTCTCCTTGGCAACCAGGCATAGTCACCCTCCACATAGCTTATCTAGGTAAACTCAGTCATCCCACACTCCCTCCCAAACTGGGTGTGTGCTAATAAAAACAAGTTGAAGGGTTCCTTGGTCACTTCTCAGGTTTCACTTCCTCAAAAATAGGCTCTCCAAGCAGGGACTTCTTGCTCTAATCCACATTTCCTCTGTGAAGAAACAGCTTCTGTCCGGCTTGTCTCCAGTCTCAGCAACTGACTGTGTTCTCCATCCAGGTCTCCATCTGTCGTATCCAAGGTCCTCTAGCTGTCATTCAACTAGCTTTCTTCTTGCTGTTCTCTAAACAAACGAACACTTCTTTCTTCCATTCTCTTAACAAGATAACAAACACTCTCTGCAGTACCACAAAAAAGATGGCATACAAAGTGTTTAACAGACCTTTATTTACCAACAGGTAGCATTCCAAAGAAAGTCAAGCAGCAAGTCTAGGAGGCAGCATTCTAAAAAAGCACATCAACCAGAAGGTTCAGGAGATAGCATTTTTAAAAAATCTGTCAGGCAGTTTTACTAACTGGATATTTATAACAAAATAAAAAACAAAAAAATCCTTCCAGTAGGAATTTGTACTGGAAGGAATTTTTTTTTTATTTATTTTTTATTATTTTGTTTTGACCATGGCAGACCAACATGTAACTGGATATTTATAGTAACGGGGAAGGCCAGACAATTAACAATACCTGCCTCTACTGGACAAATACTAAAACAAAAACAACAAAGAAACACTAGTTAGGGACACCTGCCTATGCTAAAAATCAAGTTCATGACACAAATGAGATTTGGATGCCTTGTGGGTGGACTTACGGTCTTGAGCAGGTCTGCTGGGACTCAACCCTGGACTGATTGCTCTGCTCTTCTCCATCCCTATCCCCATCCCAAAGCTAGTTGAAACAACAACAACAATTGTATTAGTTTTTGGGTTTTTTATTTTTTATATAAATAAATAAAATAAAAATAAAAATGGGTTTTAACAAAGTCAGAAGATAAGAAAAGCCTGCTGGATTGCATGGCAAGGCCCCAAACTACCCCCTAATTATTAAAGAAATTCACACAGACACAGGATTTCAGTTTAAGGTTATTGGGCAAAAATTTTGGCCACAACTTTATTGAATTACAAAAAAGTGAGCGGTATTGGCTTAGGCATTGGCATAGACTATATCCAACTCCTGCCCACTTTGCAGGAAGTCAATAAGGGTAAACCACCCAAAGAGGGAGCCACATCGGGAGACCCCGCCTGCAGCTCTCCTCGGTGTTCCCAGAGGCCTGGCACGGCCCTAGCCCCTCAAGCGGACTTCGGACTGGATCCAGGCCCTGGATTCCTTTAACGGAATACCCTTGATCAAATGGAGGGGCAGGCAATGGCTGACCTCCCCTCCTCCAAAAATAAATGAGCCAATGCCTAACCGCCAAACCTTACAAAGTTGTGACGATTGCTAAGAGGTAGGCGAAAACCAAGTGGCCAGTGCCAATTTGCCAAATGGGGGGGGGGAATTACTACCCGCCCCCTGACCCAAGACAGGTGACCAACCAAAGTCCAAAGCCAGGCCAAAGAGGACACATAAAACAGGGAGGGTGGGCGGGTGTCCAGCAGCGTGAAGCAGGTGCTAAGCATGCTTCGTGCTGCTGCTTTTAAACTCCACACGATCATCCCACTCAAATATAGAATCATAGAATAATAGAATCAGAGCTGGAAGAGACCACAAGGGCCATCCAGTCCAACCCCAATGGGCCTGGTATGATCATGGTGCCACCCTGGAATGAAGGCTTTACTCCGCCCATGCCAGGGTGGGGGTGGAATTGGTTTGGGGTCCTGCCCGCAACCAGGACCTTTCTAAAGATGATCCCATTAAGATGAATGGCTCAGCTAGTGCAACATCCTGTTTTCTCAGTGGCCAACTAGATGTCCATGGGAAGCCTGAATTTCACTTGACTGGTGTTCACTTGACCTTCTGCATCTAAGTAAAACACCACTCAAGAGGATCTGGGTATGATGATATGACAGTCAAAATTTGCTTTTGTGTGAGTGTGTTTTACTTGTGCACACAATCACACATGTACCAAAACTATGAGAAGATTTCCAAATGAGGGAAATCCTAACTTTCCCTCAATAAGTAGGATGCAACTTCTACTGCAAAAACAAAACAAAACAAAAATGTCCAAGGCCACCCCCCCCACCCCCAATATGCCTTGCTGATATGATAGCACTTCACCAAACGATGTTCAGGAAAGGCTCTCAGGCATGTTAAGTACATATTTTGCATAAGCTTCCAACTTGGTAAATGTAATGTTTTCACTATCATGACTTTTTGTATGCTGCCAAGGAGCACTTTAAACTACTTGTGCTTTCTGCTTTGTCAGTTTTATGGCCTCTGTTAAACATTACAATTTGAATATATATTGGGCAACGGGAGGAAGAGGAGATATCCAGCTGTACTGGCAAAACCTGAAGAGAGAGAGAAAAGATGCAGTTCTTAGCATGAAATGTGCTTTGTCATACAAATAAAAACTTGTACTGACAAAACCGATACAAACAGGTATTTCTTAGTCCATTTCAGGTGTACAATCTCAATTAAATTTAAGCTTTGGGATAGATGGGTCATATATGAAATATGTTCCCCAGCCCAAGGGCATATTGCTAGGGCTGATGGGAGTCCTTTGAGGGATCAGACCAAAGGTCTGTCAAGTTCAGTAGGGTTCTGGTTGCCATACGGCCTCTTTTTCCTGGACAGGTCCTCTTTATTGGGGGTAAAATTTCAATCCAGGAAGATTTTTAGAATTTGTCAAAATGTCTGTGTTTTTGCAAACAGAACCAGGAAATGTGTGTGTGATTATCGCTCTTTACGTTTTCCTGTCTCTATGGACACACCTGCTCTCTGTACAAAGACTTGCTATGCAAGCGGAGTCAGGAATGTGCATCTGATAATCCGATAATCACTCTTAACCTTTTCCTATCTCTGTGATGCGGCCGCATGCTGGATGTTGGGAGTAGGCAGATTGACAGGCTGCTACCTAGACCTTTCCGAGCCATTGACCATGCCAGTGCCCAGTAAGCTGCCTGTGAGCAGGTGGGAAAGACTCCCCAAGGATGTCTCTGCTGTCACTTCCCTGAGGGGGGGGGTCTCTCTGCCTCCCTTTCCTCTTCTCCCCTCCCCCACTTTAGGGTCTCCCATATACTCTGTGTGCCTCAATGACAGCATCCCCACCCCATCCTAGTGCATTATCCTTATTGATTGCAATTAAGCTGACTCTATTTTCAATATTGGAAAGATCTAATAAAAGAAAGAGAGAGCTAGCTAATAAAACGGATTCCCCCAAGCTCCCCAGTCCAAATTAAAAGTTCTTTGTGTAAGGCCAATGAGCATTTGGATAGCTAGTGTGGAGATTAACCAAATCACCTTGGGTACCTCTAAACACAATTATTGAATGTAAGTTAAACTGCACAGCTCTCATGTAAGGTCGGGGAAATCCCCCCTCCCCAATTGTGTGGTGGTGGTGTCCTGAAATCTTAACAGACTGAATAACCTAGTAAATAAAGTGCTAGGGGCTGGGGGAGCAGTGACGGAGCTTCATGCTCCAGCACTGGGGGTGGACAGCAGGTGGGGGTGTGGCTGGCGCGTGTTCTGGGGGCGTGCCACACCGCCTGTAGGGGTGTGGTGCCCAGCGCAGGGGGGCAGCCACGATGGCACCCTACCGGGATCATGTTGCTCCCCCCGCCCCCCTCTTCCACCAGTGGTGGGAAGAAAGAGTGGAGGGAACAGTTGAAGCACTTGGCACCCCTTTCCCCCCCTAGAAGCTTTGCTCCTTTCCTTTGATCGCCATACTGCTTGGATCCACATATTGTATTTCTCTGCTGGGTGAGGTTAGAGGCCCATTTAGTCCAGCATCCTGTTATCACAGTGGTCAACCAGATGCCTGTGGGGAGCCTAAAAGCAAGATCCAAGCACAAGAGCAGTCCCTCACCAGCCCTGGAGTTTCAAGCAACTGAAATTCCAAAGCATTACGTACTCTGACTGTGGATAGCCTTACCCTTTAGAATTTGCCTAATCTTATCTTCAAACTATTCAGGTTGGTCACCATCACTGCCTCCTGTGACAGTGAGTTCTGAAGATTAATGCTGTTTTACATTTACCAGAAATGGTGAAGAAGAAGAAGAAGAAGAAGAAGAAGAAGAAGAAGAAGAAGAAGAGCATTTTCTAACCCCCCCCCCAAATATTTTAAATACTTTTTTTTAAGCCAAAAAGTGCCGTACAAAATTCAGGGAAGTGTGAAGGTTAACAAAATTCTGATCAGAACACTGGTCTAGGATCAGGTCTCCGTTCATGTCAGAATCAACAAACTACTTATTCCCCAAGCAGAGGAGAAGCAACAGCATTAACAGCAGAGAACTGTATATAGAGAGAGGGAATCTTTAGAGGGCCATAAACAGCAGTGTGAACATTGAGGGGAGGACAAAACAGACACCAAGGTCCCTGAAGAATGGAACACTCTCAATTCAGCTGAGTTGAGAACTGCATTACACAACCCAGAGAAGTATAAAATCTGAAGGAAAATTATATTGTGTTCTTTCCATTGGTCTGCAAGGGGCATATCAGGTCAGTTCATATCAGAATCAGCGGTATCACAAAGTTTGGACTACCAGGTTGAGGTCTAGGTCTCTCATAACTAAGGGCTTCCACATGCCCCCAGAAAGATGGCAGTAAATGTGGCAAGCTCCAGCATGCTAACAATCAGGGGAGGTCAGTGCTGCAGGTGGCTGCTTCCATTTTCATTAAAAACCTCATAGCAAACAGTATGACTGTGATCTGCTCTGAGCTAACCATGTGCCACCTTTAGAGTTGTGAGGCCAATCAGAATAGGAAGGTTGACAGCTGGGCACACATTGGAAAACAGTGGTGGCATATAGGTAAACTTTGAATGGAGAAGAGTGACCTGACATTGGTTTTTATCCCAATTGGGATTCACAAAAATTGGATTCTTCAAGCACTCGTTCCTCAAAATAACAGAGAAACATCAAGGGGTGTGTGCTGCTGCTGCAGTCTTTGTATTTCTCATGGGCTTCTGAGAAGAATCTGGCTGGTCAGTGATCATCATGGCAAGCAAAAAGCTAGACTGGGTGGACCTTACGTCTGATCAAGAAGTGATGCATTATTAGGCTACAGAGGAAGAAAATGGGTTCCTTGCCTGCCATTTGTTATGCCTGTGGCGTTTCACCCCTAAAGGTTCTCTAAGGGTTAACTTGGCAGGGAGGAGCTTGACCAATGGGAGCTCTCCAGGCAATTAGAGTGTGGAAGGATGGCAGTTAGAGAGGATAGAAAAAGGCAGTTAGAGGTTAGAAGTTAGGCAGTTGAGTTGAGTCAGAGTTAGAGAGGGATAGAGAGAGGGAGATAGAACCAATGAGCAGAGCTAGAGCAGAGTGAGTAATAAACAGGAGGCATTAGGGTTAGTTATTGGAACTAGCAAAGAGATATTGACAAGATATTATCTAAGAACGTAAGCAAAGCACTGTATTCGAAACCATAAGCTTGTTACTGTGTGAAAAATAAACTTATTCTTTTTGGTCAAATTTTAAACAACCTGTCTGGACTCAGTGATTACCAGGGAGGGGATCCTGGTTGGTGGCAGCGGGACAGCGGGACTGTGGTGGCACAGGGATCAATAGTCCGTTAAACGACCGGGGACCCTGTGTGATCGCCACAATGCCTATCATAAAAAATAGTCCATTGTGTGTGTGTGTGTGTGTGTGTGTGTGTGTGTGTTCTTCTGTCCTTTGACACATAGTTGAGAGATATAAAAAAGGATGATGGAAAACAATTTCATTTTACAGCAGTGTGTACCAGTGTTTACCAGAAGATTCACTAAAGACCATGAAACCTAACTCACTGCTTAAGATTCCTCAGGCAAGTCTTTTTCCTGGTTGAAGTGGGCTGTAAATTCTGGAAGCACCACAGCGATATGTGGACCCATCCTGCTCTTGCCAGCATACTAAAGCTAATGTGAAATATATGATTTTCATGGTAAGGAGCAGAGAAAAGCCAGAGCTGAACCTAGTGCAGCAAAGTTTAAGTTTTAAATTTGGTAGTAAGCATGACTGAATCTGTCAATTTCAGTTTCTCATTTTTCCAGTCTTAAATTAAATTCTCCACATTTCCATATTACTTTGCAATTTCTTTAAAAAAAAAACACCCCATAAAAATTCATCAGAATTTTAGTGTGAGTTGATTCTGCCTGTCTTTGGCACATTTTTCAACTATTGTTGGTCTCCCTGGCTTCTGCAGCAATATTCACCAGCCACTACAGATACTTTGGGCTTATTGGGAACTAGATCTTGTTCTGGAATGTTACACTGCACATTCATTTAATGTATGAAGGCATTTGTCTCTGAACACCCACACAAAAACACCCACACATGCAATGTGAGGTCCTTGTTGAGAATCACCGAATCATAAAATAGTGTTCATGTGATTTCACTGTGTATATTAATTACTATAGTTCAGCAACTGCAGATGAAAAGGGAGAACACCTGAGAAAGGCAGTATGATATATGAGGCAATGGATGACCTGCCTTCAAATCACTGTTTTTCCATGATGCTCATTGTGTCACTTTGGACACAGTCTTGTTGGAATCTTACTTATCTTCGAGGATTTTCATGAGGATGAGCTAGGACAACTCAAGAAATTATTTGTAGGAAGTGGGACTAAAGCGATTGTGATGAATAAACTGAAAATAATAATAGTTACAAGGTGTGTCAGCTACATCCTATGAACACAGTAAATTGTCTAATACCAGGTGAGACTACATAAGAATGTATGAACAAACCAAAGGCTGGATCAAAGAAAATGACCATCTTGTCTAGCATGCTAGTCTCATAATGGCCAACCAGATTGCCCATGGAAAGCTTAAAAGCAGGACCTAACTGCAAGAGGTCTCTCCCCCACATGTGAGTCCCAGCAACTGGCATGCTTCATCCAACAATGGAGGTAGAACATGGCTAGATGGCCTTGATAACCTTATATTCTATTAATTAGTCTAATCCACTTTTAAAGCCACCCAAGTTGTTCATCTAACCCAGCATTGTCGATTCTAACTGAAATGAACTATCCAGAGTCCCAGGGAAAGGACTTCCTCATCAGCTGCCTTCTTATCTAAAAGCAAGCAAGCAAACTATGTTTGAACCTGTGGCCTCCATGTACAGAATGAGAGACAAAACATGCTGGAAATGTAAAGAATCAGACAGTGATTTTTACCATATGTGGTGGAGTGTGATAAAGTAAAAGTATTTTGGGAAATGATCTGTTGTTGTTGTTGTTGTTCAGTCGTTCAGTCGTGTCCGACTCTTCGTGACCCCTTGGACCAGAGCACGCCAGGCACGCCTATCCTTCACTGCCTCCCGCAGTTTGGCCAAACTCATGTTAGTAGCTTCGAGAATACTGTCCAACCATCTCATCCTTTGTCGTCCCCTTCTCCTTGTGCCCTCCATCTTTCCCAACATCAGGGTCTTTTCCAGGGAGTCTTCTCTTCTCATGAGGTGGCCAAAGTACTGGAGCCTCAACTTCAGGATCTGTCCTTCTAGTGAGCACTCAGGGCCGATTTCCTTGAGAATGGATAGGTTTGATCTTCTTGCAGTCCATGGGACTCTCAAGAGTCTCCTCCAGCACCATAATTCAAAAGCATCAATTCTTCGGCGATCAGCCTTCTTGATGGTCCAGCTCTCACTTCCGTACATTACTACTGGGAAAACCATAGCTTTAACTATACGGACCTTTGTTGGCAAGGTGATGTCTTTGCTTTTTAAGATGCTGTCTAGGTTTGTCATTGCTTTTCTCCCAAGAAGCAGGCGTCTTCTAATTTCGTGACTGCTGTCACCATCTGCAGTGATCATGGAACCCAAGAAAGTGAAATCTCTCACTGCCTCCATTTCTTCCCCTTCTATTTGCCAGGAGGTGATGGGACCAGTGGCCATGATCTTAGTTTTTTTGATGTTGAGCTTCAGACCATATTTTGCGCTCTCCTCTTTTACCCTCATTAAAAGGTTCTTCAATTCCTCCTCACTTTCTGCCATCAAGGTTGTATCATCAGCATATCTGAGGTTGTTGATATTTTTTCCGGCAATCTTAATTCCGGTTTGGGATTCATCCAGCCCAGCCTTTCGCATGATGAATTCTGCATATAAGTTAAATAAGCCGGGAGACAATATACAGCCTTGTCGTACTCCTTTCCCAATTTTGAACCAATCAGTTATTCCATATCCAGTTCTAACTGTAGCTTCTTGTCCCAAATAGAGATTTCTCAGGAGACAGATGAGGTGATCCGGCACTCCCATTTCTTTAAGAACTTTCCATAGTTTGCTGTGGTCGACACAGTCAAATGCTTTTGCATAATCAATGAAGCAGAAGTAGATGTTTTTCTGGAACTCTCTAGCTTTCTCCATAATCCAGCGCATGTTTGCAATTTGGTCTCTGGTTCCTCTGCCCCTTCGAAATCCAGCTTGCACTTCTGGGAGTTCTCGGTCCATGTACTGCTTAAGCCTGCCTTGTAGAATTTTAAGCATAACCTTGCTAGCGTGTGAAATGAGTGCAATTGTGCGGTAGTTAGAGCATTCTTTGGCACTGCCCTTCTTTGGGATTGGGATGTAAACTGATCTTCTCCAATCCTCTGGCCACTGCTGAGTTTTCCAAACTTGTTGGCATATTGAGTGTAGCACCTTAACAGCATCATCTTTTAGGATTTTAAATAGTTCAGCTGGAATATCATCACTTCCACTGGCCTTGTTGTTAGCGAGGCTTTCTAAGGCCCATTTGACTTCACTCTCCAGGATGTCTGGCTCAAGGTCAGCAACCACACTACCTGGGGTGTATGAGACCTCTATATCTTTCTGGTATAGTTCCTCTGTGTATTCTTGCCACCTCTTCTTGATGTCTTCTGCTTCTGTTAGGTCCTTTCCACTTTTGTCCTTAATTGTGGTAATCTTTGTACGAAATGTTCCTTTCATATCTCCAATTTTCTTGAACAGATCTCTGGTTTTTCCCATTCTGTTATTTTCCTCTATTTCTTTGCATTGCTCGTTTAGAAAGGCCCTCTTGTCTCTCCTTGCTATTCTTTGGAAATCTGCATTCAATTTCCTGTATCTTTCACTATCTCCCTCGCATTTTGCTTGCCTTCTCTCCTCCGCTATTTTTAAGGCCTCATTGGACAGCCACTTTGCTTTCTTGCATTTCTTTTTCATTGGGATGGTTTTCGTTGCTGCCTCCTGTATAATGTTACGAGCCTCCATCCACAGTTCTTCAGGCACTCTATCCACCAAATCTAAGTCCTTAAACCTGTTTTTCACTTCAACTGTGTATTCATAAGGAATTTGATTTAGATTGTATCTTACTGGCCCAGTGGTTTTTCCTACTTTCTTCAGTTTAAGCTGGAATTTTGCTATAAGAAGCTGATGATCAGAGCCACAGTCAGCTCCAGGTCTTGTTTTTGCTGAGTGTATAGAGCTTCTCCATCTTTGGCTGCAGAGAATATAATCAATCTGATTTCGATGTCGCCCATCTGGTGATGTCCATGTGTAGAGTCGTCTCTTGTGTTGTTGGAAAAGAGTGTTTGTGATGACCAGCTTGTTCTCCTGACAGAACTCTATCTGAAAGAACTGATCTACAATGAATTAAATAAGATGTTTAGACTGGAAGCATTTTTTGCTAGGTTTGATGGGAAATGAGATCGCGAAGGTAGATCAAAGATTGTTTATTTACACCACAGTTGCTGCGAGAACTTTATTGGCCCCAAAGTGGAAATTACAAGAAATACCTACTATTGCTGAGTGGCATACAAAGATGATGGGCTTTGCAGAATTGGCCAAACTGACTTGCAGGATTCGAGATCAGGACGATCAGAAATTCCAAAGGGACTGGAGTAAATTTATGGCATATTTGAATGATAATTGTAAAAATTTGAAGACACTAGCAGGATTGAAATAAATCTATGTGGACAATAGAGTTAAAAATTTAAACTGTGCGATTGGATTTGTAAATGGAATACCTGTTGAAGGGAAGGGGGGAAGTTGAATGCTCAGCAGAGCAGAAAGTTTTTATGTTTGATATTGTAAGGTTGAAAATGTTGTTGTTTAAGGAGGAAAAATAATAATAAATTATTGGAAAAAAGAACTTGTGGCCTCCAGGGTACAAAGATGTGCTCTTCCCCTAAGATTTATCTGGCGATTGAAAATTGAAATTACAGAATTGTATTGTTTCAAGATGGTCTGTTTTCTTTCCAAGTATATGATTTCTTTGCATAAAATAAGGGGAAGTGAGATATTTCATCATAAAGGCACAGTGTTCTTTCTCCCCCCCCCACTCCCCACGTTTCTTCGTTTATTCCTTAAAGCCTGCATGACTGCAAAATATCCAGATGGAAGTAAAGCAGAGGAAAATGCTTTAATAAGCTACTAAAACAAGAAGTTACAATGTGCTACTTTTAAAGCATGGATTACTTCTTAATCTCAATTCCTGCAAGAAACTTCTGAGTAGTTTCCTTTAATGAAACCATTTTGATTTTTATATTTCAAAATTCTATATGCAATTCATTCCCTGTTGCATTTCTGGTCTAATCCTGAATCTTGTCCATTTTCTCATCTTTTTCCCCCCTTACTGAACTAAAATACTAATAGTTATAGTGGAGCAATTTTCTGATGCAGCAAACTATTTTCACAAACTGGATAGTATTTGTAACTTCCTCTCAGAACTTTTTGCATGTTTAACTAATAGTTTTTGGTGGGTTGGTGGACAAAAAGAGATGTGATGTTAAAGCCTATTGGCACAGGCTAAATGCCTTTGAGGATCATACTCTTACTAAGCTCTGCTGGTTAGAGTAACTAAGGACAGGGGGCTGGGTACAAAAGTGCCAAAATAAGTTTAGGCCACATGACCTTAGAAATTGGATTTTTGATCAGGATGCCAACCAAGACAGAGCATCCATCATTGCTGCCCACTGCTTTACTTGGTACCCTCAAATTAAGACCAATTACCCTGTTACCTTGAGACTCTGACCTCCCTACAACTACACAGGGCCTCTGTAGAACTAAGATTTCAACAGATGCCCTCGGCATATTTAGAGGGGAGATACCGGGGAATTCCCCATACAGGGAATGTATATGAAATAAACTCAGTGGAGAGCCATCCTTTTTTCTTGTGTTTCTTTCAACTCATAGTAAAAACAGCCAATCATCCTGTGGGAGTGAGTCGGTGTGCCTTGCCCAGATCCCAGGCTAGATATACTTTATTGACACCAACAGTCACACCTGATAGGCTAATTCAAACTCCCCTCCTGGAGCCAGATTGGACAGCTCCTATGGGCCAATCAAATTCCTACTTTCTAAAATCCTACTTGCCTATTGTTCTGTGATCCAAGCTCCAGACATAACACCCCTCCCCTCTATTTTCCAATTACACCCGGGAGGTTAACATTTGTCGTCCTTAAGATATGCCAGCTGCCTATGTATGCGTTACGGCCTGGATTGTTCCTCGGTCGGGGATTCTGGTTCTGGTCTGTGTTCCAGGGATACTGGCTGCGATGGGGCCATTTGATATAACCCAGCGAGCTCACTTGGTAGCGGCTCTGGGTCCTGTGGTCGCTCAACCCCGGGGATCCCTTATATATATCCTGGCCCTGCCTCTTCTATATTTACTGGCCCCTCATCCTGTCCTGTGGGCCTCCCCACCCTGATATCCCCTTGGTGCCCCTGGCCCACCTCCTGGCTTCCCCCCAGGAACCATCGCCATAGCTGATCGCAGTGATGGTGCCAGCCTTGCCCCCCCCCCCCGTTAGCACCTCATACGACATAGGGCTGGTCAACCAAGTGGCTATGGTGGGTACCCATGCCAGGCCTGCCCTGAAGTTCTTCACATACACTGGGTCCTGGACCCTAAAAATCTGGGGATCCCTGATTTCTCCCGCCATGGCCATGGCCTGAGCTCTGTTGGGGTGAAGGTGGTCCAATCTTGTTACGAGGTGCCAGCCGATGAGTAACTCTACCGGGCTCCGACCGGTTGTTATACTGGGGGTGCTATGCTAGGCTAGAAGGAATGCGGTGAGGTGTTACTCCCAGTCCCCTTGCTTTATACAGTGGAGGGCGTCCTCAGTGGTCCTTACCATGGGCTCTGCTTGGCCATTAGTGGTGGGGTGGAATGTCACAAGCAAACATGGTGGATAGCATTTAACATTGTAAATGTCTGGAACTTCTCTGATGTGAATGCGGTCGTGTTATCCAAGACGAGAGTTTCAGGGAGCTCATGGGTCATGAACAGCCTCTGTAATATCCAGATAGCCATGGCTGTAGAAGTGGACAGTACCAGGACAATCTCCAGCCATTTGGTATAGGAATCCACTGCTATGAAAAATATTTTCCCCTGGAAGTGCCCTGCAAAATCCACATGCAGGCAGGATCATGGAGCTCTGGTGGGCTCCCAGGGCTGGACCGGGGCCCTCAGGGAATCTGGCCAGGACTCCTAGTAGCAATGACAGCATTATACCCATCAATTCCCACCCACCACACATATAACTCCTGGCAAGGGCCTTCATTCTTACCACCCCTGGGTGAGCCTCGTGTAGCTGTAAGGACTCTTTGGCAGAGGGGCTGGGGAACAACCACCCTACTCCCCCATAACAGACATAACTGAGCCGACAGATCCTATTTGTGGGTTGTGTATCCCACAAATTCTGGCCCAGGGCTGCTACTGGGTGATCCCCACCACACCCACATCTGATAGGCTAATTCAGGGGTCAGCAACCCGCGGCTCTGGATCCGCATGCGGCTCTTTTACACCTTTGCCGCAGCTCCGGGGCTCCGGGGCAGATACGCCCGTCCACTTCTCCAGCTGGCCAGCGGCAGCGGCCGCCCTCTAGCTGGCTGGCGGCCCGCCCTCCTGAGGCTGAGGGCGCTGCTGCTGTGCTGCTCTGCTCATGCGTCGTGCCTCGTTTCTGCCAGCGCAGGCGCAGCAGCAGACAGCAGCAGTTTCCCTCCAGAGGTGTGGCCGCTGCTGCTGGCGTGGAGCTGCTGCTGGCTGCTGCATCGAGGCAACGACGAGATAGGCAGCTGCGGGCTGGGCCAGGGGCGACAGATGGTGGGCGAGGGCGAGCGGGGAAGCCCTCTTTTTAAAAATGGTCAAGGAAGCGGCGCCTGTTTCCCTGCCGCTGCCTCCTTCGCTCCTGGTTCCGCTCGCAGCCTCAGACCGCGCTCTCGCGGGCGCACGTCTCTCTCCGCCCCGGAGCAAGGCCGGGACGCCCCAAAAGGTTGAAGTTTTTCCTCTGTCCTGAGTGTGTGTTAGGGGAGCCTTGACAAAGCACCTGTTGGCGTGGAAGAGAGGAGTCCTAACTTGGATCTGTGTTCATGTGCAAAATCTATCGCCATTGTCATTAAGGGGGCAGGGAACTCCCCTAAAAAGGTTTGAACACTATGAACTACTACAGCCACCTGTATGCAAGTCAGCACAAACATCACAGGCTTCTCTGGTGCAATTCTGTGCTTTATTTTGCAAATTTAAATCGGATTTTTAAAAATAAAATGCAGTGTTATATTTGTTTTAAATGTCGCAATGGTTTTGCGGCTCCCAGTTTTTTTCTTTTCTTCGGAAACGGGTCTAAGTGGCTCTTTTTGTCTTAAAGGTTGCAGACCCCTGGGCTAATTCAAACTCCCCTCCTGGAGCCGGATTAGTCAGCTCCTACGAGCCAATCAAATTCCTACATTCTAAAATCCTACCTGCCTCTTGTTCTGTGATCCAAACAGTATACAGTACATGGATGCAATCAGGTAGAGGACATCACACACTAGCTGCTGACTTGCACCCTGAATACAATGCCCAGATGAAAATTTATATTGTCAATTCTTAATTGGCTTCCAGGTCGATCAGCACAGGAAGTGACAGTTGAACTCCTAGCAGATAAACATCTATATATTACATAGCAGATAGCCAAATTTGTGCTGACAGCCAAGAGGCTACGTTCTGGCTATGTGTATGCACTCCAGTCTTAGGTCTTAATGTTGTAAATTTCTTTTTATGTTGTAAACTGCTACACATTATGTGTATGATTTTAGATGAAAGTTTCCTTTTATTCTCTGTCATCCATTGTAAAGAATTTGGCTATATACAATAAAAATTGATTGATTGACATAAGCAATACAGGGTCTTTTAGCATCCTTCTGATAAACCAAAGATTCATATCAAATAGCATTCAGCTGCCACACTGACAAATCTGGTGCTCATAAATGGTAAGCCCAGAAGGGGAAGGACTGTAGGTAGAGCATCTGCTTTGCATGCAGAAGGTCCCAGTTTCAATACCTGGCATCTCCAGGTATGACTGAGAAAGAACCTTGTCTGAAATCCAAATGGACCAGTTTCTAACTCATATTCATGGGTTGAACTTTATACAAACAAGCATTGTTGCTACTGGTTAAGAATTTAAGTGAACTGACAATAATTTTTTTTTGAAGAAAAAAATCATTATTGCAGTCGTTTTAGGATGTCAAGGCTAGCTTGAACAGAGATCTATTCCTAGAGCATGCTTTTGGCACTGAAAATTAGCATCCATCTGGGTGGGTGGCTAAGATAGCCTTAAAATGTTGATAAATACCCTCCATCACCATCAATTCCAACAGCAGATTAACCGTGCGACAACTGCTCTCTTCTTTAATTTGATAAGAGACACCTTAGAAAATAGGTTTATTGAGCTAAATCATTTCAATATACATTTAGGAAGAGGTTTCCTTTAATGGGAGGCAAGATTAAAATGCCTGATGAATTTGGAGACCAACTGGCTTGCAAACAGTTTGGATGGAGAAATGCCTCATCGTTGCACTAGGTGCCAAAACCATTTGTATTTATGGTAACTAAAATTTGCTCAGCCATTTGTTGCTAGCAATTTGTAGCCTTGCAGGTGCTGACCGGTGGTTGGAAATACACACACACACACACGCAATACACACACACACACACACACACACACACTCTTCGAGCACAGTATCTTATGCTGTTGCCAAATTTTGCACCCTAGCTATTAGAAAACGTCAATCTCTTTATTGAATAATATACTATAAATTCTTTTAGTGCTATTTTCTCTCTGGCCTTTTGGATTTTGTCCTCCTGTGATAATGTTGCTCGTCTTTTGATTGGAGTTGTGTTGTTTTGTATTGCTGGCACTTGATGCAATAAAACTGAACTCTCTCTCTCTCTCTCTCTCTCTATATATATATATATATATTGTTATGTTGTATTGGACTCTGAGAACAAAGCAACTAAGCTCAGACTGCTGTATTACAAGTTTTTGACTTGCACACAATTCTTCTTCACTGACCTCAATTAGAGAATAGATCTGTTCACACACAAAAGTCGTCCCAATAATGAGTTCTCTTTCTGTGCTTACTTGAAATGGAGATATTGGTAAGGTTAGCTTTTAAAGATGCAACATACGTACAGGGTGAAGAAGACATAGTAAACAGTTTGTGATCAAAAACAAGGTTACACAAAACACTTTATTGAGCTTATGGTCAAATTTCCTGAAAGTCACATGGAGATACCAGGAATGAGAGAACAGATACACTCTAACACTTTCCATGGGTCAGGGCACCAAGAGCTTTGGGGTATTGGAGCACTTCCATTTCAGAACACCACAGACACCAACTTGGAAAGATCCCACTCACAGGTAAAGCTTTCTCTAGTTGTTAGTACTTCCACAATGGTGGTGGTTGGGAATACAGATATCACCGCTGTGGCTGTGGGATGGGTGAATCTGTCTTTTTCAGATTCTCTCAATTTTTTGTATTTCCAATCTTAAGCTTAGTTCTCCACATGTTAGCACCATTTTGCTAATTGCTTTTTAAAAATCTCATGGAAATGCATTAACATTTTTGTGTAAATTTCTCCTAATGTATTTTGTGTGTGTGCCACACAACCTGACACAATTTTGCAAAGCCATCTTCCCTAGCACAAAACCCTTTTTTATGTTATTTTTACAAATATATGCACATATTTTTGCACACTTTTTGCCAGTATACGCATTTCGAACATCTCACTTGGCTTGAGAACTGCGCTGCAAAATTTGGGGAAGAAGGATAGCTGTACTTTGGTTTGCATATTGATTTGGAAAGTGCAAGTTAGGTAGGCTTGTCTTTAAAAGTGACCCGAATCAAATTTCTCCCCCACTCCTAGGTTACATGCAGTACTTTTAGTGATTTTCTAAGCCATTTTATTCTGCACAGAATTGTAGATTTGGAAGGCGTCACAATGGTCATCTAGTCCAGTCCCTCACAGTACTTTACAATAGCATGTAATGCAAGGATGGAGAAGCTCTAGCCCTTCAGATGTGGTTAGACTTCTACTGCCATCAACCCTAGCCTGAATGATCAATAGTCAGGGATTATGGGATATGTAATCCAACAACATATGGAGGATCACAGATACTGCATCTCTGACTTAAAGGGTGTAGAGGTTTGGAGCTTTTAGAGTTAACAAGCTCAACCAGATTTTCCCACCCACAGGAGGAAGAGCGTCACTGGATGCTCTGTGTACTGTGTACTTTGTAATGTGATACTTGTTTTTCTGTATCCTGTGTCCGGAAAATGGAGAAGGGAGAAGCCACCAACATGGCTTGCATCACTCCAGGAATGTAGATTTATGTCTTGTAAAATAAAGCTTCTAGATTAGAAAGAAGCCGGACTTTGTTTTTCTGTAATTGCTGGCAATGCACACACCCCGCTGCGTGAGAGAAGATAAGAAGATAACTCTGCTGATAGCACAGGTGAAGCAAGCAAGGAGAACGTACAGGAGAGGTACGTGCGCAGAAGGAAGCTTGCTGGACACCATTAGTGTGCAGAAGTTGGTTTGAAGCGTTTCCAACAATCAAAAACACTTCAAAGGGTATAGATACACCAGAGAAGTCAGAATCCATGTAGGTGTGGGTGACAAGCAGTGGAGAGAGATGTGGTGTTAAGATAGGAGCAAGAGGCAATAACCACAATCTGTGGCTCATTTAGTCAACTATCTGGAGAATCTGAGCATCTGCTGTCTCCATCACAGGATCATGTGTCTTACAATGATGTGTTGAAACAATTTAAAAGATATATCAAGCACAAAAAGAACTCAACACAGTGGGTGGATGAGTGCTTGTGTCTCTGTGTGTATACACATGCACACACATAGTCTGCTCTGATAAGAAACTAATCAGCAGGCGAAACACCAACCATTCCTTCTTGCAAACATCACCAGTTTACCAAGTAGCTGTTTGCTACACATTAACTTTTATACACAACTGCTTGGAGGTTTGAAGGACAGAAAGGCCAAAGAGCAGGGAGAAAGGTCAAGCCAGATAAGTAAAAGTCCATATTTCATAGAATTACTGATTTACTTATCACTTTTCCTTGTGGTTTGACAGGCATCCAACTGATTAGGTTAACTCCTTCAAATAGATTTATAGGCTCCTGAGAATTTTTATTCAATTTACCCTTGGGGAAAAGTCTTGGCATAATGTCTTTATTGCTGGTGGTTGTGATTTTTTAAAGGTCTCAAGGAATAATGAGGAGCAGAGAGTGATGTCAAAGGCATTTGGTTACATTCAGGGGATTCAGTAAGAAATATTTACAGCTGCAGAAGCATTTGAATGAAAGACACATTGCCTTCTGACTCCTTCGCTCCACTAGTGCACACAATTAATGCTGTAGTCTCAAAAACAAAGTGTGTGTATCAATATAACCTTGCATACACTTATACTTCTTTTGCTGATCACTGTGACACCCATGTGAATAATCAAGCCAAACAAAAGGGCAACCAAACCTCAAATGGTTAATCCAAATGAAAATAAATTGCAGCATTTTCCCTTCAAAAATAGGAAAACATAGTATAGACTCAACTAGTGGTCACCTTCCATTTGGATGTAAAGCTAAGCTTCTCCTAGACAAGTCTCTTTTCAGGGTTGCTGAGGGAAAACTAGCATCACCCATGATCTTGCATTTGATTCCAGGGCATACCTGGAAAGAAAGCTAAAAGGCTCAGTTTTTAAGAGAGAGAAACATCTAAAAATAAAACTGATAAATGTTTGTAGCCTGTGTGTCATTCCAAATAAAGGTCACTTAATCCAGAACTGATTTGGTATGTGCTTCAGTTGTGACAACCCATGGGTTACTAGGAATGAAGCCCAAATGGTACCTTCAGTTGTCTGGCTTCAACTTTTTTAAGTGGTCTGACAGGTCACACTCTAGCCTTGTAGACTTGCCATGGAAAAAATTAACGATGTTTGGAATTCATTAGTCTTGTTTATAAAAGTACTACATAATTTCTCTTTATTTCTGTTACTTACCTACCAGGAATATATGTCTATTTCACCTAAGGGTGGTGGCAGAAATGAGTAACAGCTAGCTGTTGTCTTTGATGAGATTGAGGTCTCAGCCCAGGAGGTGGTGGTGTTACATGAAACCTGCAAGCATCTCCTTTCAATGCCTGCTAGATCATCCCAGTCTTTCATCTTAAAATTTACCAGATTCAGTCTTGGACTGCCAACAGTATTCCCCCCTTGCTCTCCTTAAAATAATAATGGTAAAAATTCATCTAACTTGATGAAGAGTTCTGGGTAGCTCTAAAACTTGTACACTATTTTGTGGTATTTCAGTTGGTCTTACAAAGATATTGCCCTAATATGGGCATTTATATTTATTTTTAATGAGCCAATGCAGCCAGTTTAATTCTTTCCATTTGCTGAATATCACCATCTACCCATGTATTCCCCAGTCCTCCCCAATCTGTTGTATGTACCTTTCCCTTCCCGATCTACCTCTTCTTGTCTCACCCCCTGTCAAGATTTAGGCTGCATGTTTCTCATATTACACTGCAAAGCACTATGTACATTGACAGAATAGTAATAGGTGTCCTGCCCAGTTCCACAAGATCTGCCAAGGCACAGGAGAGTGATGAGCAAGCTTCAGGGTGCAATGCAGGCTCTCTTCTCTCCCTACTTACAGTATGTAAGGAGCCATACAAAAAAAATATTAACTGGATACAAGCTTCATTTTGTAGTCTGGATTTATTTATTTTTAGGAAATCACACATTACTACAACAAAAAGAAATGGTACCAGGAAACCAGAGCTTCCCAAAATTATGATTCCAATTTAATCTTTTTCCTGTCACCTTTGATGATGTGTACAGATCTGAGTGCTATTTGTCCTTCGTTGTGGCGGCTTGCAAGCTGGAAACCCAATTCTTAGCCTCGGGTGCCTACAAACAATAAGGTGTTTGCTGTCGATATGTTTTGTTGATTCACCAGAGCGAGCTAAGCTATGTGATGGGAACTCAGCTGAAGTGCTTCAGTGCTGTGGGATTTCATAAAACCCTGCAATAGACAAGGAGGACATCAACACATACTGCAGTCCTCTTTTGAACTGCAGAGGCTCTGATCTGCTAGGGGAGTGCGACAAGGCAGAGTGTCTCTCCAGCTTGATCCAAAGAGACTGACTATTAGCTAACATCCAGACAATTGGCTGTTATTAAACCCAACACATACACACACACCCTGCAAGTATCCCCAGCCATGCTTAATGTGAGCTACAGTTAACCAGTCAGCAGGAACTAAAACAATTATGGATAATTACATTGTAAGAAAGACCTGCATTGGGGGGGGGGGAGAAACACACACACACCAAACTTCAGGGTTAACTGCAGGGGCTGCAACTCTGGGGAGGTGGAATGGTGAACTTGGACTTTTAAGAGACAAAAAGAAGGGAACAAATGAAAACGGAAAGGTCAAGGATTGAACTATGTTTTTATGCGATATGAAATTTAAGAAGCTGCAGCCTTGGTTCTGGTTGTTTGAGAGGTTGGGTTTTTTTTTTTTTTACAACAGAAATGTTTTTTGCTGCTCCGACTCAAACTTTTCAGTTCTTCTTTCGATAACTTTCAAATTGAAATAAATCATTCAGATGCGGGCTAAAGTCTGCTTCTTCCTCACATTAACCACAAAGGTACACTACAGAGGATGTCTGCAGTGTATAATAGCTACAGATTATGCACCAGCAGAGCAAGGACGTGCATGTTCATACCTGAATGTGAGCCTTTAGACTATGTTCTCCAGCTTTTACCGAGATCAGTGCTATGGGAAGAGAGACTTGAAATTACCGGTATCTCCTCATTGGCAGCAGACAGCATAGTGGGGCATCCCTAACATCCACCCTAAGTCCCCCTTCCCCTGAAAATGTTTGTGTTTTCTGCAAGTCTTTGGATTCTTATAGGCATGCTGATTGCTCCCTTATGTATGTTAACAGTGACATTTTGGCTACATAAAGAGAAATAACTTTGTCACTATTAAATATATTTGAATGAATGCACGAATGAATTACTGAATGAAACTTTATTGTTTAATACAGCAAACAATCATTTTGACATATTCAGATGTATTTGTTTATTCCTAAATTTGCTACTGAATGCTGTTCATGGACAATTGTAGCAGCAGCCAGCTCTTTACATTTAACTTGGTGTTTCACCTAATCTACATTATGGATGAGCATTTTCCACATTGATCAAACAACACAAAAACAAAGACACACACAGAGAGAGAGAGAGAGCACAAATTTTAGTGATAAAAGAGAACATTTGTATTTAGCATGGCATTTTGCCAGCCACAAGAGTACATGTGTGTATCAGTGAATCACTACACAGACACACACGAAGAATATTCATGTAATCAATATGTGAGAATGATCACATTAAGTTTGCTGCATTTGCAGTGTTTGGGTTGTATCCAACCGCTTCTGGTGCAATGGAAACACCATGAGGGAAACCAGAGCGCATGGAAACGCCGTTTACCTTTCCATCGCAGTGGTACCTATTTATCTACTTGCACTGGCATGCTTTTGAACTGCTAGGTTGGCAGGAGCTGAGTCAGAGCAACAGGAGCTCACACCACCACAGGGATTCGAACTGCCAGTCTTCTGATTGGCAATCCCAAGAGGCTCAGTTGTTTAGACCACAGCACCACCTTGGTAGTGGCCCATTAAGGTAGAAAAAGGAAGTGGGTTTGTGCCAGGTGACAAATGGGTGCCCCCCCCTCCACTCTCCCTCAACTCACTGGTAGTTAGAAAGACAAAGGCCACAATTGAGAGCTGAGTGTGTGAGCCAGAAACTAGAAATAAGGCTGCAGGTTGAGCAGCTGGGAGAAGGAAATACCTGATTTCTGCTGGGATCCAGGGCTGTGGTGTGGCTACAGGAGAAGCAAGACCTTCTTGGGGTGTTAAAGCAAAGAACCTCTCCATCATATGCTCAGGTTGCATATTTGTGCAAATAAATTGTATATCCTAAAGACACACCAGTCTCCCATTTCGAGGAAACCGAACCCTGGGTAAGAGGCTGGAACCCCAAAAATTTCGCACTGCTCAGAGATCGTGGTGGCGTGCAACTGTGGACAATGCTGAGGAAGCTTCCTACATTCCTATGTGAAAACTGTTCCTTTGTTTGACTGGCTAACAATTTTCATGCAGATGATTGCTCTCTCTCTCCCCCCCCCCACCCACCCACAAGTGATGCTCCCAAGCTACATTCGTAGGTGTAAATGAATTGCAGAATAGAATTGGTGCATATATATCCACAAAAGCACAAGAAGTGAAGATTTATTATTATCTAACGTGCACATTTTAGAATCCCTGTCACTTTATTCATGTTGGACCCTCCAGGATGAAATCACCTGCTGTGGAGGAAAATATCAGGTGTGCAACAAAGCTCCTGCTAAGTCGATGTCATCATTTTTCACAGAAACAACACACAGCTCCCCTACCTCTAACAAGCTATAATTTAGGACACCAAGCCTGTCTTCAACCTAATCCCCAGAACTCGGCCCCTTCAATTATTTAGTCCACTGGCAGACAGTTTCATTAACCCCCTCCTGTGCCATAATTTGCTCTGTCACATGAGAGGGAGGGGGGCAAATGCATTTCCAGCTGCTCTATAAAGTGGCCACAGTAAATTGAATTTTAAAAGGAGGCTATTGGTAGGCAGTCAAAGTCAACCAGGAGGTGAACTATGAACCTCCATGCCCTCAGGCTTGCCTGGTAGGTAGCAGTGTTGGGGAAAAGGAACAGGGATGAATGCTCTCTATTTGCTGGCTTTCAAGTTGAACCGAGAGGCAAATTAATTGCCAAATGCCACTGCAAGGAGGAACACTTCTGTGCCTAAGGCAGTTGAAGGACGTTACAGGCCTTCTGGTAACCTTCTGCTCATGTGAGCCCTTGACACTTGTAGATAAGTAGAGCATTAAGCTTATACTATTTAATACTTGCTATGTAATAGCACTGTTACTTCTTAAGTATCATTAATCACAAATAAATATAGCAATTCTAGCTATAGCAAGACTAAGCCAGAGACAGCTGGCTTAGTCTGTTGCAGAGAAAACAACAAAGCATTTAACCAACATTAGTTATACGCAGTGTACAGCCATTAACATTAATGGAGATTACTAACTTAGCTCCTGTAATATTGGTGGGTTGGCTATAACCCAAAGTCTTGTGTTGGCTATAACCCAAATAGTATTGAGGGGGAAGGGAATCACCATATACTTAATTAGAGTTTAAAAAGTCCTAATTGAACATTACCCGTAGCCCTAAATTGATCTGGGACCAGTGGTCTCTTGTCATCAAGGGGTGGGTGGGGATGGTGCAGGGACTTCATATCAGTGTTCCACAGCAGGTGAGGAGGCATAAATAGCCCTAAGAATTATTATAGCTTAAATGGAAATACATCTCAACATAGTAGGCATGACTTTTGTGTCTGCTCAATCTGTTGACCAGGTACTGCTAACCAGGGCTTTCCCCCCACTAGAAATCAGTTCCAGCACCTCTCAGGTGGGCACCATTGCCATTATAAGAGAACAAAGGAGGCGTTCATGGTGAGTTGCAGCACCTCTTTTTCCTAGAAAAACAGTACTGCTTCTAACTGTTGATGGACAACTGTTGTCCCCAGTGCAATCAGTGGCATGTGGTGAAATTTTTCATAGGGGAACAATTAGGGCCAGAAGCTCCAGCTTGTGATGGTGATGGGGGGGGGGTGCTGATGTCCCTCATGGAAGAACCACAGCTCCCTTCCTAAGCAAGGCAGAATTTTCCCATGATTTGGGAAGGAGGTGCCAGGGTTTAATACTTTAATACAGTGGTACCTCAGGTTACATACGCTTCAGGTTACATACTCTGTTAACCCAGAAATAACGCTTCAGGTTAAGAATTTTGCTTCAGGATAAGAACAGAAGTTGTGCTCTGGCGGCGCAGTGGCAGCAGGCGGTCCCATTAGCTAAAGTGGTGCTTCAGGTTAAGAACACTTTCAGGTTAAGATCGGACCTCCAGAATGAATTAAGTACGTAACCAGAGGTGCCACTGTACTTCAATTTACCAGGAACATTTAAGGGACTAGCCTAGTCCCCCTAGTCCACTGAACACCCAAATGATTGCAAAAGTGCAATAATAGACATATCTTCACACATGAACATGTACATGCACACATGTCCCAAAAATAAATCCAATTGATCTTTGTGTATATGTTCCATGTCTCACTTCAATCCATTTACTTCTATGGGTCTACTTTTCACATGGCTTTGTTGCTTATTTTCTTGTCTAGCTGCAGTTTTGAGTTGGTATTAAATGCCAGTATAAAGGATCCTAGTATTTAGAGGTGGCTTTGGGGAAAGGTGGGATGTGGGTGGTGCTGTGGTCTAAACCACTGAGCCTCTTGGGCTTGCCAACCGGAAGGTTGGCGGTTCGAATCCCCGTGATGGGGTGAGCTCCCGTTGTTCAGTCCCAGCTCCTGCCAACCTAGCATGTTTGAAAGCATGTCGAAGTGCAAGTAGATAAATAGGTACCGCTCCGGCGGGAAGGTAAACGGCGTTTCCATGTGCTGCTCTGGTTCACCAGAAGCAGCTTAGTCATGCTGGCCACATGACCCAGAAAAACTGTCTACGGACAGTAAAGCGAGTAAAGTCTGCAGCCAGTAAAGCGAGATGAGCACTGCAACCCTAGAGTCGTCCACGACTGGAATTAATTGTCAGAGGTCCTTTACCTTTACCTTTGGGGAAAGGTTGCCATGGAAATAGGGCCCTGAAACTTTCTACTGTACACAATGGGAGGTTATGCGCTGTCCTTCAAAAAGTTGTCCCAAGCTTATCATACTCACATGGTCATCATGTGGGCTCCCTTCCACATCAGCTCTACCCCTGGCCCTGTATTCACCAGAAAACCATCCTGTTCACTGGAATAGTACTGTATCAGGCACTCTGGGTATTATGGGAAATTTAAAGTAGTTCTTAGTAACCTGCTGGTATCACCAAGACACTGGTGCATAGCAAATGCTGAGAGTGCTGGGTGCTTATACCAGTCTTGATAGTTCCCATGAGCCAAATCATTTGACGTGACATGAAACTGCTTTTCACCAAAGAATCCTGAAACCTACTGAATGGCTTTCCAAACACTGTCAATTTACTGGAGACATAGAGAAAGAAATAACCACTGTCTAATCATATAGCAGGAAGCAGGCTTTCTTAATGGTTCAAAACACTGCGGGGTAAACCACAGTGAAAATGACCAATAGAAAAATGATTATTCTGATTTATTTTATTTTATTTTATTTATTTATTTATTTAAGAAAAGGCGCTTAATCATAAGCTTTGGTAATGTTACACGCAAGAGAATAATAGTACTTTGGTCAATGACTGCACAGCCCCAGAGAGTTTTGAACAAAGCATTTAAGCAATTAAAGGGTGGAGGGGGAGATTGTAGTTTGAATTGTGGAGGGTGTCAGTATGGACATTAAGTGTCCCAAGCTTTAAAATCTGTTTGGCTTCCTGTTATGGAAAGAAATAGGAGTGCTTGAGATCAGCATTCAAGTGAGTAATGTTCTGGAAAATATAAAGAGAGACATTCGCTAGCCGAAGGAAAACCAATGTGCCCTTCAGGGGGAGAAAAAGTCCCTAGTCTCTACCATTTATCTGAAAATCTAAGACATACATTATTATAGCCTACAGGTGAGGTATGTTTCTGGAAGGGCGACCACAGCTCAAATACTTGTGCAGCAGGTAATTGTGGAGAGAGAGAGAGAGAGAGAGAGAGAGAGAGAGAGAGAGAGAGAGAGAGTATGTTTATTCAGCTTTCCTGATGTTTCCCTAACTGTTAATTTCCACAGAGTACAGCATAAACTTAGCACTCATTTCTGTGCTTTTTGCAAACAGAGAGCTTAACTTGCACTATATTTTGCTATATTTTCAGAAGTGGCTTTTGTGTTGTTTGAAAGATCAAATATAATGCAGCAAATAAGAATTGTACAAACATCCAGAAAATGAAATAAACTGCTATATGAACACAGTGTATGGATTTTGGAACTCGTGGAGCTTGCCTTGTGTAGAGAGAGAAGTAATTGTTCCTCCATGCCACAGGATGGAGATCCTGTGGCCCTCTAGATGTTATTAGACTCTGATTCTCATCAGCCTCAGCCAGCATGACCAATGGCCAGGGATGATGGGAGTCAGAAACCTTACAACTTCTGGATGGTCATGGGTAGGGATGTGGGGAATTCAATCCAGTTCTCATTTAAAGGTGAATTTGCCAAATTTGAAATTTCTGAAACAAGACACAAACTGCTGTGGCTTAGGGACACTGTTAGGTAAAGGTAAAGGGACCCCTGATGATTAGGTCCAGTCACGGATGACTTTGGGGTTGTAGCACTCATCTCACTTTACTGGCCAAGGGAGCTGGCGTACAGCTTCCGGGTCATGTGGCCAGCATGATTTAGCCACTTCTGGTGAACCAGAGCAGCACACGGAAATGCCGTTTACCTTCCCACTGGAGCGGTACCTATTTATCTATTTGCACTTTGACGTGCTTTCGAACTGCTAGGTTGGCAGGAGCTGGGACCGAGCAACGGGAGCTCACCCTGTCGTGGAGATTCAAACTGCCGACCTTCTGATTGGCAAGCCCTAGGCTCAGTGGTTTAGACCACAGCGCCACCCGCATCCGTAGGGACACTGTTAATCCCTTGCATTTCTTCAACCTTCATTTCCAGAACATTGGAAAGCATATGGGCCCCAGTCCTGCAGAGTCTCCAACCCTACCACAATCCTTCCTATGGCTCTTTACTCACACATTCAACATTCCCACTGAAATCAGTAGACCTACTCAAAAGAATGCTAATGTACTGCTGCAGCTAGAATAAGCCATTCCTTACTTAATTGCAGAGGAAAGAGCTAATAAAGTGAGCAATGCAATTCTTGCATCTTGAAATAGGGGTCTGTTTAACCTGTACTTTAAACATTTTAAGGATGCAAGCTCATGCTCCTCCATGAAGCTTCAGAGCCATAAATTGCATTAGACATTCTGTAACTTTTGAGAGAGAACAAAAAACATATTTGTAGGGGCTAGGAGATCATTGACTATGCATGCGGCATTGTGGAAAAAAACACCCCACATTGAAATAAATCACTTTTATCTTAATTTTATTGATTATAATTGTGAAATATGTTCCCCAAGAACACGAGCATGGAACAGATGTTGAAGGCTTAATTTTTAGTATTATTGTATTCCATTAAAATCCATTCTTTTGGCAATTCTGCATTGTAACAGGAGTTTAGTGCACTGGGAATTGTTTTATTAACCACTAAGATCTATTATAAAAAAAAGAGTTCAAACTTTTTGGAGAGAAATACAATGTCTCCATGGAGACTGTATACTTTCTAAAAACTCTTGTGCTTGTCTACTTCAAGAAGGCTGGGCAGATTTCATTATGTCTTTTTGTTTGCATTTGCTTGAGCTTGTTCCATTTTTAATTGGAAACTCATTATATAACAAGATGAGACCCGAACTTGTTTTTAATTTCCTGTGTGTTTTGTCATCTTAATTTGGGTTACCTTGCATCATGTTATAGTAATCAGGCGCAATAAGAAATAAACACAAAATGGCATAATGTTGAGAGAGAAGGCGGGAAAGAAAAAGAGAAAGTAATAGTCTTACTAAAAATTGATGTGGTAGTGCCTCTACCACAATTGTTTTGAGGCACATCTCGGGATATTAAAGAGAGACAGAAACAGAAAAGCATTTATACTAGAATATCTTAGATGTGGGAGCAGAAAACCTTCAGACCCAGCAATTCTGTGAGGCTCACACAATGTGGTAAAGCAGGCCACAAACAGTGGGAGATGGTGCTTATTTGGAGTGGTGAGATACCTTGCTGAGAGTCCAACAGTTGGTGAAGCCAGAGCCAATTTCAGGCAGTGCCAACTATTTCTAAGTTTGTCCCCAACCTTGCCCCCACTGAGTTGTGAAACACTGAGACTAAGGAGGAGAAAGCTGTTGTTGTTGTTCAGTCGTTCAGTCGTGTCCGACTCTTTGTGACCCCATGGACCAGAGCACACCAGGCACGCCTATCCTTCACTGCCTCTCGCAGTTTGGCCAAACTCATGTTAGTAGCTTCGAGAACACTGTCCAACCATCTCATCCTCTGTCGTCCCCTTCTCCTTGTGCCCTCCATCTTTCCCAACATCAGGGTCTTTTCTAGGGAGTCTTCTCTTCTCATGAGGTGGCCAAAGTACTGGAGCCTCAACTTCAGGATCTGTCCTTCTAGTGAGCACTCAGGGCTGACAGCCAGGCTAATCTCTGGACTGGTTGTAAGCAGGAAGGCAAACAAATGGTAGCTGGCTGAGGAAAGACTGAGGTTAGTGGGGCAGTGCCCCAATGGCCCATCCTCTACTCACCACAATTTTTTACCATAGGGGATAATGTTACTATAGCAGAGGGGAAAGGCACAGGTAGGTGGCAACTGCTGACATATTACAGGAAGGGCTATGCCAGCACAAGATGGGGAAATCTGAGAGAATGACGCAGACAGTGTGGGCTTAACTCCTAATCTTTCCCATCTTGTACTGACAGATCCCCACCAGTGCTACATCTCCAATCACCTTGCATCTGTGCAAGCGTTTTACTTTCCCACTCAAGATCTGGTTCAACAACTAGGTGCAGTGCTGTACTTTCTCTAGTGCTGTCCAACAGTCTGCCCTCTAATTAAAGTAGTCTTTCCCTCTGATGGAGGCTCCCAATTTCTTTGCCCCAAGCTCAGGCACATGGTAGTTTATTTAGCATGTCTCTGGCATTTTGGGGTGTGTGTTTTGGTTCTGACCTTACATTTATAATTGTGAAGTAGCTGAGGTTGGTGTGTATGTTTTCTTTTCATGTAAAGGAGACAAAAATATAATTAAAGTTGCAAAGGTGTACATTTCAGCAAGCTTAGGAACAACCATATGGCACAACAATAATTGGTATTGTACCGAAGAATGCTTTAAGCAGTTGACTTCCAGATAAGGCTTCCAGATAAGGCCCTATTTCAAAAATCTTGTTTAGATGAGAAGACCTCAAAAGTATTTCAATGTTCTGAATGCAGTTTTCACAACTGGGAGCACGTAAGGAATGTTTATCTGCCCAAAGATGTTACTAGACTCCAAGAGGATAATGACACTGCAAGGGTATCATTTGAGGAAGGTACCTCAAACTACCCTCCAATTTTGTTCTTGGTCAGTTACTGCTAGTTTAGACCATAGTTTGGGTGCCAGAGTTTGTGGGTGCAAGGCACCCATAATTCCTGAATTTAGTCGGTGTTAGAATTTAATTGGGAGGTTGTGGACTCTCCTTCCTTGAAGGTTTTTAAGCAGAGGTTCGATGGCCATCTGTCATTAGCTGGGGTCCCTTTCAACTCTACAACTCTATGATTCTAAGATGGGCTCCTGTGAGATACTGGATTTAGCATGTTAAAATAGAGGTCAAACCAGCTTTCCATGTCAGGCAATTGCCTGGGGAGATAGACCATTAAAACAGAACAAAGGGAATAGGCACAGCTATCAAGAAGACTGGACTGGATGAATCCCAAACTGGAATTAAGATTGCCGGAAGAAATATCAACAACCTCAAATATGCTGATGACACAACCTTGATGGCAGAAAGTGAGGAGGAGTTAAAGAACCTTTTAATGAGGGTGAAAGAGGAGAGCAAAAAATATGGTCTGAAGCTCAACATCAAAAAAACTAAGGTCATGGCCACTGGTCCCATCACCTCCAGGCAAATAGAAGGGGAAGAAATGGAGGCAGTGAGAGATTTTACTTTCTTGGGCTCCATGATCATTGCAGATGGTGACAGCAGTCACAAAATTAAAAAGCGCCTGCTTCTTGGAAGAAAAGCAATGACAAACCTAGACAGCATCTTAAAAAGCAGAGACATCACCTTGCCAACAAAGGTCCATATAGTTAAAGGTATGGTTTTCCCAATAGTGATGTATGGAAGTGAGAGCTGGACCATAAAGAAGCTGATTGCCGAAAAATTGATACTGTTGAATTATGGTGCTGGAGGAGACTCTTGAGAGTCCCATGGACTGCAAGAAGATCAAACCTATCCATTCTGAAGGAAATCAGCCCTGAGTGCTCACTGGAAGGACAGATCCTGAAGCTGAGGCTCCAATATATTGGCCACCTCATGAGAAGAGAAGACTCCCTGGAAAAGACCCTGATGTTGGGAAAGATTGAGGGCACAAGGAGAAGGGGACATCAGAGGATGAGATGGTTGGACAGTGTTCTCAAAGCTACCAACATGAGTCTGACCAAACTGCGGGAAGCAGAGGAAAACAGGAGTGCCTGGTGTGCTCTGGTCCATGGGGCCACGAAGAGTCGGACACGACTAAACAATTCAACAACAACAAATCAAGAAAGTGATTGACAAAGCATGGGCTCTCTGCCAGCCAGCAGATGGATGGAGCCCCACCCTGAGCTCATAGATAGTGTGTCAGAAGACAATGCCAAAGTTTTTGTCAGGAGGAAGTATTACGATTCTATTTTTTTGTGTCATAATAGTGGGGAAAATGTGTCAGTCTGTCAAATGTAGGAAGTGGGAGCAAGTGCGAAGCAAGGGGGTGGGGGTGGGCCACCCCAGGTAGCGCCCTGGGGGTGACACTTGGGACGGGGCCCTGCCTTCTGCGATTGGCGCCACCAGCCAGTGGCGAAAAAAGCCACTGAGCAGAGCTGGGGCATGGAGAGGGGTGTCACCCCTCCTCGCCCCTATCCATTCCCCGGCTCCTCCAGCCAGTGAGCTCCAAGCTGGCGAATGGAGAGGGGTGGGCCAGCAAGGAGGGGCATCACGCCAGCCACAAGCGTGACGCCCCTCCTCGTTGGCCCAGGAGGAGGTGCCGCTCCGTGAGCATGCGTCATGATGTCATGCGCACGAAGCGACGCCCCGCCCCCAGGGGTGCCGCTTGGCTTGCCGCCCCTGGCAGCCAAGCAGCTCACTATGCCCCTGAGTGGGAGTTGGCCGGCTAGAGCACAATGTGGGCTAAGTGTTTGAATCGGAGGTGCAGAAATGTGTATCATTTTAGATTTACTTACATTTTATTTGGAGACATCATTTTGTAGTTCCCTGTAATCTTTTTATTTTAACCACTCTGAACAATATTGTATCATCAGTAAAATTAGCTATCTCCCTGCTTACCCCTATTTCCATAGTTTATGCACAAGGCAAGTTCACTTTCTACATGCTTCCTGTAGGACAACTTTCCATTTATTCCTGCTCTCTGCTTCCTGTTTCTTAAACAGTTGCAGATGCATAAGAGGAAATCTCTTATTCTATACCTACTAAGCTTACTCAGGAGTCTTTGGTGATGGACTTTTTGTCAACTTCACCACCTCTGTCCATAAGCTTTTTGACACCCAAGGAACTCTAAAAAGTTAGTGAAGCCTTGTGGAGTCCTTGTAGAAGCCATGCTCAGTTCTGCTTCAGCAAGATTTGATCTTCTATATACTTGCTAATACTATGTTTAATAATGCTTTGAACCAGTTTTCCTGGAATAGACATTAAGCTAGCCTGCCTTAATTTATTAGATCCCCTCTGGATACTCATAATATAGATTTCCCCCATGTTTCAGTGTATTCTGGAATACAAAAGAGAAAGGCAAGATCATATCTTCTTTCATCACTGAATCTCTCTTCAAAAGAATGGATGAACTTGGGGCCTTACAAAGGTTTTGCCCTTCTGTAGTAGAAATCCTATTGACATCCGCCAAATATAATAATCTCCCCCATGCACCCCACCAGAGGAGAAACCATTGAAATATGGTTTGCTCTCTTTTTTCCTTTCCTTTCCTTTCCTTTCCTCTTTTTTTGGGGGGGGGGGATTTCATTGCTAACTTTACTTAGCCCTTACTTACCAAGGCAAGTCTTTGGAAGAGAGGAAAATTGTCATTTTGCATCCATGTTGAACATATTCATTTTCCAGTTTGATGATCCTCTGACCCCATTTTTCCATCTCACATATGGTCTCCAAAGTACAGTGGTATCTTGGTTATCAAACTTAATCTATTCCGGAAGTCCATTCTAAAACCAAAGTGTTCCAAAACCAAAATGCTCTTTCCCATAGAAAGTAATGCAAAATGGATTAATCCGTTCCAGACTTTTAAAAACAACCCCTAAAACAGCAATCTAACATGAATTTTACTATCTAAAGAGACCATTGATAAATAAAATGATAACAATAAACAGTGTACTGCAGTCACACAATCAATTAATCAGTAACCGAACTGGGTTCCACACAGTCACAAAAACAAAAAAGAGCCACAAAAACAGAAACACAAAATAAATAGCGAAAACAGACAGAACTCAGCGTAACACTCAAAATGGAAGTGTGTCACTCAAATCAGAAGCGTAACACTCTCCCCAACCCCATCCCCACTAATTCCCCTGGCCTACCATCCACTATTCCACCATGCAGCACAAAACCTCCAAAACAAAACCTGGCAATCCAAAGGCCTATATCGCCTAATAGACTTTTATAAAAATAACAAACCTCTGTCAACACAAGAAATACAGGACAAATTAGAAGACACCCAAATGCCCTGGTTAACACAACACCAATTACATGCCCTCTTAAACAATCCAACAGTAAAATCAGCAGTAACTAGACCCCTGACAACCTTTGAAAACCTCATCCTAATGACAAAGGGACGCGGCAGAGGGCTGGTATCCGCAATATACAAAATACTACTCAAAAATCCCACGAGCTCCCTAGACACAATAAAATAAAAAAACAATGGGAGGATGACATAGGATATGAAATCAACCCCACCCAATGGACCAGAACGTGGTCTAAACCCCCCTTTAAATCCATATCAACAAAAAGAAGAGAACTCACCTTAAAAGTAACCTACAGATGGTATCTAATGCCAAGAGAATTAGCGCTAATACACCCAGGAACCTCACCAAAATGCTGGAGAGGGTGCACCTCCACAGGCACATACTTCCACATGTGGTGGGAGTGCCCCAAAATCCAAACATTCTGGACAACAACCACATGAGAAATATGTAAAATAACCAAGCAAGTGTTAGAAACCACCCCAGAATTGGTCTTACTAAACATCTTCCAAGACAATAATGTCCACTTACAACACAAAGAACTCATAATCCATCTACTCTCAGCAGCCAGAAACATCATAACCAGACACTGGAAAGACCTGACAGGAGCAAACATGGACCAATGGTACCAAGTAGTATGGGAAACAGCCCTACTAAAAAAAACTAACCAGTAACCTGAAACTGACACGGAGACAAACAGAAGAAGACACCTTCACCCCGGTATGGTTCCCCTTCATCACAAACACAGCCCAACAAGACAATGACAAAAATCTACCGACAGCATACAAATCAATATGGCTAACCTGATCCAAAACACCCACCAACCCCACTCATACAGGAAACCAAAGATCACCACAGCCAACCACAAATGAACAATCACACCCTACGCCAACCCTGACCTCTCTCACTACCAAAGGAGCACAAGCGAACAACAGAGAACCTACACAAACAACGCTTGCACCAAACCCTACTCATATTAAATAAAATAAAAACATTGTCACCCCACCCCACCTATCTCCCCATCCCACCCACCTCTCTCCCCCTTTCCTTCCTAATGTCTCAACAACAAAAACTGATTTGTGTCAGGGCGACAACAAGTTGGTGTGCTGCAGCGCAGCAGTCGGGACGAGATAAGCCAAGGTCAACAGTCCAGGTCGGAAGCCAGCCGAAGGCAGGTAACAGTATTGGGGTCAAGAGAAGCCGAAGTCAGAAACAGTCCAAGTCAGAACAAGCCAAGTCAGTCAGACACGAACCAGGAACACAGGAACAAGACGAGTACAGCAACCACGCGCCCAACACAATTGTTGCAGACGCAATGGAGTAGGGGAGTAGCTTTCTTAAGTAGTCGGCTCACTCCCACGCTTCCTATGAGCTACAGCTGTCTCTAATTGCTGCCTTCGCTTCTCAGCTCGGCGTTCTACAGCTGAGAAGGGAGGAGGAGAGGGGATCGGCTGATTCCGCTCTGGACTGGGACCTGCTCCTGCCCCCACTTCTTCCTCTAGCTCTGGTCTTTCCTCCTCCTCCCTATCAGATTCCTCCTCTTCTGAGGAATGCCGCCACCAGTCTTCCCCAGGTACGAATTCCTCAGATTCCTCTGTGGGTGCTGCCTTGTCAGGGGGGGCTTGCCACCACTCCTCCTCATCTGACTCGACCCTGACATCACCCCCCTCTCCAGAGCAGCTCTCCTCCTCCCAATCTGGTGGTCTAGGCCGAGTTGGGTGCTGCGCGTGGAAGGTTTTCTGTAGTGCTGGGGCATGGACAAGCTCTGCATCTTCCCAGGAGTTTGCCTCCGGCCCATACCCCTTCCAGGCAATGAGATATTGCAGCTTCCGCCGTCGCCACCGGGAGTCCAGGATCTGTTCCACTTCGTACTCCACTTCCCCATCCACCGTGACGGGCGGTGGTATCTCTTTGACAGGTTGATAGCGGTGTGCTGGTATCGCTGGCGATAACAGTGAACGGTGGAACACCGGGTGAATCCGCATTGTAGCCGGTAGGCGGAGCCGGAAGGCCACAGGGTTGATCTGCTGTACTACCTCGAATGGCCCCACTCTCTGTGGAGCTAACTTCTTGCAGCGACCTTTCTGCGGCAGGTCTCGTGTAGACAGCCATACCTTGTCCCCCACCTTGATATCTGCGCCAGGTTGGCGGTGAGCATCCGTCGTTCTCTTATAGTTCTCCTTGGCCCGTTCTAGCTGATCCCGTAGAAGCCCTTGTATAGCTGATAATTCTTCTACGAATTCATCAGCGGCTGGTAGCGGCAGTAATGATTCCGGAGACGGGAAGGCACGCGGGTGGAACCCATAGTTGGCAAAGAACGGGGACTGTTGTGAGGAGGCATGCAAGGCATTGTTATATGCAAATTCCGCCAAGGGAAGTAGACTCACCCAGTCGTCCTGCCGATAGTTAACATAGCAGCGCAGGTATTGTTGTAGTGTGGCATTGGTCCTTTCCGCCTCGCCATTGCTCTCAGGGTGCCGCGCGGAGGTCAAGCATACCTCCACCTTTAGCAATTGCATGACTTTCCTCCAGAACTGGGAAGTGAACTGGGCCCCTCTATCTGACACAATTTGACGGGGTAGCCCGTGCAGTCGGAAAATGTGATCAATGAACAACCGGGCTGTTTCTTGGGCGGTCGGCAGCGCCTTACAGGGTATGAAGTGGGCCATTTTGGTGAAAAGGTCTACAACCACCCAGATTACTGTCTGTTGTTGTGAGGCCGGGAGGTCAGTAATGAAATCCATAGCTATCGTCTCCCACGGCCCCTCTGGAGTAGGTAGTGGTTGTAGCAGCCCCGCCGGCACTTCTCGGGGTCGCTTGGCGCGCTGGCAAACATCACAGGCTCTGACGTACTCCCAGACATCCTTCCGCACTTGCGGCCACCAAAACTGACGCGTCACATGGTACAGTGTCTTGTACCTCCCAAAGTGACCAGCTGTCGGACAGTCATGACACTGGCGTAGCACCCTGGCTCGCAGTTCTCCGTCTGGCACATACAGAGCGTCTCTGTGATAGAGTAGACCATTTTCCTCCGAAAACAGTTCCATCCCGGGATTGCCTTCCCTTAGTGCTGCTAGTTTGTCCCTGGCGAACGGGTCTGCTGCTGTGTGGCATTGGAATTCAGAGATGGCCACGGCTGATCCCGTGGCTAACTGCAACTGGTGGGGTTGCAGAATGTGCCTCAATACCTGGTCTTGACTGGCATCCCCGTATTCTGGCTTCCGGGACAATGCGTCAGCTCCTTTATTCTGTTCGCTTGGCACATATACTACCCTAAAATGGAACCTGGAAAAGAACTGAGACCACCGGATCTGTCTCTGATTGAGGTGGCGGGCTGTCTGCCAGTATTCTAGGTTACGGTGGTCGGTACGGACCTCTATCAGGTGCTGGGCGCCCTCCAGGAAGTGCCTCCAGGCTGCGAAGGCATCTTTGATGGCTAGTAGTTCTTTATCCCAGATTGTATAGTTCTTTTCTGAATCGTTCAACTTCCGGGAATGGAAGGCGCAAGGCCGCAAGAACCCTTCTTTGTCAGCTTGCAGCAACACTGCTCCAATGGCTCTATCAGAGGCATCGGTCTCTACTATGAAAGGCCGTCGGGGATCTGCATGGGCCAGGTACGCCTCGGCTGAGAACAAGGCCTTGAGGCGTACAAAGGCTTGTTGCGCCTCTTCAGTCCACTGAAACGGTTTCTTACCCCTCAAGCAATCAGTGAGGGGTGCCGTGAGCCAGGAGTACTTGGGCAGGAACTTCCTATAATAATTCGCAAACCCCAAGAACCGTTGAAGGTCCTTCTTTGTCCGCGGGGCCTGCCAAGAACGCACACTTTGTACCTTGGCAGGGTCCATTTTTATGCCCTCTGGGGTCAGACGATAACCCAAGAAGTCTACCGAGGAGACGTGAAATTGACACTTTTCTAACTTCGCATACAAGCGATGTTCCCTCAGCCTTTGCAGCACAGTCCGTACATGTTGCACATGCTGTGTCAGATTTTCTGAATAGATCAGAATGTCATCCAAATAAACCACCACAAACCGGTCTACCAGGTCTGCCAACACGTGGTTTATGAAGGCCTGGAACGTCGCAGTTCCCGATTGTATTCCGAAGGGCATCACCAAGTGCTCGAAGCTACCGTACCGAGTATTGAAAGTGGTTTTCCATTCATCCCCTTCTCGTATACGGATTAAATTGTAGGCACCTCGTAAGTCCAACTTTGTATAAAATTGTGCATCACGCAACCTCTCTAACAACTCACCAATGAGCGGCAAGGGGTAACGGACTGGAACAATGATGCGGTTCAACTTCCTGTAGTCCATGCAAGGCCTCAACTCAGAGGAGCCTTTTTTCTTCACAAATAGGACAGGCGCACCGCCCGGTGCCTTTGAGGGCCTGATGAACCCTCTGGCCAGATTTTTGTCCAAGAATTCCCGCAATGCCACCAGTTCTGTTTCGGACATTGGATAAAGCCGACTCGTGGGCAGTTGTGAGCCTGGAAGGAGGTCAATTTTGCAGTCGTACGGCCGATGGGGTGGTAACTGGTCCGCCTCCTTTTTGCAAAACACGTCTTGGAAGGCGTGGTACTCCACTGGTAGCTGACTCTCCATTCCTGTGAGAGTTCCCTCTTGTGCCCCCTGTGCTGCTGTCATACTCACAGAGCAAGAGGGTTTGTAGGCGTCTGCAATCTGTCAGGGCGACAACAAGTTGGTGTGCTGCAGCGCAGCAGTCGGGACGAGATAAGCCAAGGTCAACAGTCCAGGTCGGAAGCCAGCCGAAGGCAGGTAACAGTATTGGGGTCAAGAGAAGCCGAAGTCAGAAACAGTCCAAGTCAGAACAAGCCAAGTCAGTCAGACACGAACCAGGAACACAGGAACAAGACGAGTACAGCAACCACGCGCCCAACACAATTGTTGCAGACGCAATGGAGTAGGGGAGTAGCTTTCTTAAGTAGTCGGCTCACTCCCACGCTTCCTATGAGCTACAGCTGTCTCTAATTGCTGCCTTCGCTTCTCAGCTCGGCGTTCTACAGCTGAGAAGGGAGGAGGAGAGGGGATCGGCTGATTCCGCTCTGGACTGGGACCTGCTCCTGCCCCCACTTCTTCCTCTAGCTCTGGTCCTTCCTCCTCCTCCCTATCAGATTCCTCCTCTTCTGAGGAATGCCGCCACCAGTCTTCCCCAGGTACGAATTCCTCAGATTCCTCTGTGGGTGCTGCCTTGTCAGGGGGGGCTTGCCACCACTCCTCCTCATCTGACTCGACCCTGACAATTTGTAAAAATATTATATGGAAAAATACAAGAGAGACATTGCACTACCTTTGTAAATCAAGAAAATCTTTAATAAAAATATTTTTAAAAAAGAAGTGTAACACTCAAATCGGAAGTGTAGCACTCAAAACGGAGCATATTTGGCTTCCAAAAAAAGTTTGCAAACCAGAACACCTCCAGGTTTGCAGTGTTTGGGTTCCAAGTTGTTTGAGTACCAAGGCGTTTGAGAACCAGGGTACCACCGTAGTAGATCAGTGCTGAACAAGTCTGTTTCTATCCAACATACATTTGTTTGAAAGTATGTGCTCAGGATAATTGTAACCGGAATCTTGAACTTAATTGTACTCTCTGGAGCTTGTGCATGGCAAGTTAGAGACACATTAAAATATCATTATTTGAAGTGCTTCTGAAACTCTGACCTCTTGAACTGACCTACAGACATTTTCAATACTTGTAGATGCATTAATAATTTCTGCAGCAGAAGGCGTCAATTTTGCTCGTCAGCCCAACAGAAAAGATGGCAATGTGAAAAGCCGTGTGACTGATCAAGTGATAGAGTGGTACCTTATAATGCTTCCATTAAGGATTGTGAAATGCCCATTATGCCTCTATGAAGAAATGATCTTTCAACCCTTTAGCAACAAAGGGTAATACTGCTGGAATGGCATTGAGATTCCGGGATGGTCATGATTCTATCTGAGACTGGAATAATTTTAGACCGTTTTTAGTGGCATCATTTTGCAGGGGTGAAAATATGAACAGCTTCCCACATGGCTTGCTTTTTAACCTTTTAATAGGACCTGTGAGGCCAGTGGAAGCCGTCCTCCCACCACCACAACCATTGCAGATGCTTAGAACAAAAGCCATAAGACATACATAGGATAGAGAGAGATGTAGGCTGGAGACGCTTTTGTTTTAGATGAGAAGCATGGAAGAGGAAAGATGTCACCATCCTTCACATGCAATGAGGCATGAAATTCCTGAGCATGACATTATTATACAACCATAGGTCCTTATAAGATTTCTGCCTTCAGGCAGAATCATGAGAATCGAAAGGGGAGGGATATTCTAAAGGGGTAGCCATGCCTGTCTATTACAGCAACCACTCAAAAAAGGATTTGTAGTACAGCATTGTGTGTGTGTGTGTGTGTGTGTGTGTATCGCCTTTCATCAACTACAATTGAGAGCCAGTGTGGTAGTGGTTAAGAGCAGTAGACTCATAATCTGGTGAACCGGGTTCGATTCCCTGCTCCTCCACATGCAGCTGCTGGGTGACCTTGGGCTAGTCACATTTCTTTGAAGTCTTTCAGCCTCACTCACCTCACAGAGTGTTTTTTGTGGGGGAGGAAGGGAAAGGAGAATGTTAGCCACTTTGAGACTTCTTCGGGTAGTGATAAAGCGACATACCAAACTCTTCTTCAAACTTTAATTTGATATGGAAAAAGAAACATCTGATCTGCACTGAGTCCTATATACATAGAAACAAACTTACGGATAAATTCTAGCAAATTTATACTCATGAGTTATTTTGTCAAATAATTGTAACTTTTAAAAGTTATTCATAACTCAAAATGAGACCTTTTCCTTACAAAAACAACCCCACAATGTTTAGGGTTTTGCAAGGGATTTTCCACCTGAGTAAAGAGTCTTAACTTCTTATCATTCCAGAGTTTTAAAAAACACAAAAAACTAACCCTCAGTGTCAGCAGAAGCAGCATTAATGAAACATGAACAGTCAACATTAATTAGTGGTAATGGAAAATTAAAACTTGATTATAATTGCCATGAATCTGCGACACTGTGCCCTCTGTAGAAATATATAAGGAAACTAATTAATTAGTGTAGTGTTACATTATTTTTACAATAATTTCATTAAACATTAAAATCTAAAAAGGGGTAAAAAAGGAGTTGGATGGCATTAAGCCATTAAAATTTAGAGAAAGAAATTTGGGATACATGCTCAATTTGTTTTTGAGTTGTTATGGGATACAAAATTAAGGGACCTTTTTGGGGTGGGTGGGTGTGTTTATTTGTCACAGTTTTTGCCTGTAATTCCGCCTAAGCAGCAGTGGTTGGCAAGGCATCTCAGTAGATGAAACTGCCAGAAACAGCTTCTTACTCAGCTCATTATGGGATGGGGATGAATTTGTATGCATGGTGAAGGTGAACATCCTAGACAGCAACAGAATGGAATGGAAGCAAACTCTGGCCAAGAAAAATCTGGCTCGTGGCTTAAGCAGGCCTTAATATCTGTTTTAAGGGCAGTAATGTTTTCCTAGACCCTGCTGGAACATGAGAAACTTAAAAGTTCTTGAAAGTTCCAGAAGATTATAGAAAGCTGCATAGTGAAACCATCCTGGAGGCACGTCCGTGACTCAAAGTGTTTGCACCCAGAAGCGCCACATGTGCACATGCACGTGGCGCAATTTAGCGCTTCTGTGCATGCGTGAGTGGCGAAACCCGGAAGTAACCATTCCGGTACTTCCGGGTTGCCGCGGGACGCAACTTGAAAAGACGTAACCTGAAGCGGACGCAACATGAGGTATGACTGTATGTGTTTTTAATTAAGGGACACCCGTGAGAGCAGCTGATTCTGCACATGCTCAGTTCTTACAGTACAGTATCTATATTTTTAAAAAGGCTGTGTTGTGTCATTTCACAGTTGATTCTGTAAGCTGCTTTGGGAGCAGGGCTGGACCATCCATGAGGCAAGGTAAGGTGACTGCCACAGGCAGAAAGATGCACAGGGGCAGCAGATCCTGATGTAGATATTAACTCCTGCCTTGTTCCTGGTGTAGCTCTCCACTCACCCCTACTTCCTTGTTGGAGAGGGAGGTGGCATTTTGTGGCTCCCCTCTGGTGCCAAAAAGTCTTGGGCTGGCCCTGTTTGGGAAACTCTTTTGGCTTGGCTGAAAGGTGCTGGGGTAACAAAGGCTTTAAATAAATTATAGTACATAAAAATAAAATAAGCAAATGTCCTTCAGTGGTGCTTTTCCAGGGAATTCCAAGGCATTGTGGTAAATTTAAAATGCAGATTCCCTGACCCAGATTGATGGTGGCAGGGACACAAGGACAAGAATGAGCCCTGGTGGGTCCTGCTGCTGGAGGTCATAACCTGAGAATGCTAATGCCAGGTGTGTTTCCATGCATATCTCCACAGCCATAACAGCTAAATGCCTGCTTGTAAAAAGAATAGAAAAAAGCTCAGAAATATGAATGCAGCTCCCAACATCCCCAATATGATAGTCTGGTCTTATAAGGGTCTCTAAAAATCCATGACAAGGCACAGACCTGTTTTCAAATGGTTAGATGCTGACTTTGTATGTTTGTGGAAGTTGGGATAACATCTTATAGATAACTCCTGGCTTAATAAGTGCACTGCTGTCAGACCACACAAAGGTGGTCAACGGAATGAATAAAACAGTAGACTGAAAATCTATCAGGAGTCTAGGGATATTAATGTCACCGTCAGACTCAAATAAAATTCCACACTCTGGCATGTCTCCTCCAAACTAGAATGCACAATAGAAAACTAGGGGTGGGGGATGGAAGGAGAAGAAGATCTGTTTGGTTCATAGTAACCTTCATTCACATTGAGTGTAGCTTAATTGCTTTTTATCATTTTTGCAGTATTTCTTGTGTCCCTTCCCTACCTCGTGAATGGATTAAGGCAGGGAAACCACTGTCTTGTGGATTTGTGCCAATCTCAGGCTCATAGGAACATAAGAATCTGCCTCAGAACATAATAAGATCCTGCTGGATCTATTCCAGATTCCTGTTTTCACAGTGACTGACCAGGTGCCTGTGGGAAACTGCAAGCCTTTATGCTGAGTGAGGCAAGCTCTGGATTGCCCATATTGACTCCCTGTGGTTTTCCAGGGTTTCAGATGGTGTTCTCTCTCAACCCTATCTGGAGGTGTCAGGGATTGAAGCTGGGGCATTTTGCATGCGAAGAAGATGCTCTACCATGCAGATGAAGGAGATGGACAGTCTGAGAATGGACGTCTGTGAATGAACAGTCTTTAAATAAGAGTGCCAGTGAAAGATTTAGCTGCGATCCTCCCCATTGGTGTGTGTGTGTGTGTGATAGGGGTTATGCAACTACTGAAGACAATGTTTTCACCCATGCTTGTGTTCCATAGGTTGATGCATGATTTGTTTGCAACTTGTTGTTGTTGTTCAGTCGTTCAGTCGTGTCCGACTCTTCGTGACCCCATGGACCAGAGCACGCCAGGCACGCCTATCCTTCACTGCCTCCCGCAGTCTGGCCAAACTCATGTTAGTAGCTTCGAGAACACTGTCCAACCATCTCATCCTCTGTCGTCCCCCTCTCCTTGTGCCCTCCATCTTTCCCAACATCAGGGTCTTTTCCAGGGAGTCTTCTCTTCTCATGTACTGGCCAAAGTACTGGAGCCTCAACTTCAGGATCTGTCCTTCTAGTTGCAACTAAGGATGGATAAATCTGTCCATTTCAGTTCTCCAAGTTGCTCAGTGTTTTCCAGTCTTAAGTTCAGTTCTCCACATTTCCACAACAACTTGGAATTCAAACAAACAAACAAACAAATACCACATTTTTAAAATTAAGGATTTTAAGGATTTTAAAGGGATTTTAAAATCTCATTTTTTTCAGTATTTTAGTGCTAACTTCATCTAATAAACATGATTTTATAAAAAGTTTTGCTTAATATACACATTTTTGCAAGCATTTCTCCTTAATAGAATACATTTTGTACATAATTTGAGTAATATGTGCACTTTTGTGCACATTTTACCCTAGTGTATACATTTTTGTACAGACTAGTATAGTAGTCTGGAGAACTGCATGTCAAAATCTGGGGAGTGTGAATTTCAAGGGATGGCTGTGTTTCTGACAAACATTGCATAGGTATCTGACTGATTGCTGTTAGCATACTGGATGTGGTGACCTGATCCAGCAAACTGATACTTTTGTTTCTTTTCTTGTTGTTCTCAGAGGCTATCTAGGATTCATTTATTCATATTCTCAGATGTGCCTGTACTGGGACCTGTTCTTCTCTCCTTTGACACAGCTATGGCACCAGATTTCTCAAACAATAACTTCATTTGCTTGGCTAGTGCATTTGGCTAGTGATTTGCAGCTGTTTTTGTTTTTTAAAGGAATTTGCAAAAGAAAACAGGAGAGTGCACACAAAGTGTGTGTGTGTGTGTGTGTGTGTGTGTGTGTGTGTGTGTGTAATAACTGAGAAACATTCTCTTGGCAGTCTTCAGTTCTGGGACAGAAGGCTGGTCATTTGATGTTCCACACCAAAGCTTTCTAAGGCTAACATGCAGTCTATTAAATTCTGTTTCATTCAGATTCATGGCTACCATGGAAACGAAAGTGCATATGAAATGTTCTGAAAACAGAGAGTCAATACATAGTGTCCAGCATACCCTCAGTCGATTGTAGAATCCCTCCAGCCACCACAAACAGACCATGACTGTTGCTTGTGTGCACAACCCTGATCTCCATTCTTATAAAATGTACATGAGGGATGCTCTCTTGCCTATCTGATCTCCAGTCACTTATCCCAGGGATCTTTTGTTCTCTCAAATTCATCACCCGGAAATATCTTTTGCACAAACTGGAATGGGGAAAAATAAGTTGATAGGTGCTGTACCTTTCAGGTCATCTAGCAAAACACCATGCTTAATACAGAAACTGCCAGTCTCTGTTTTCTTGCTATTTTCATTCCTTCTGTACTCTTGAGCATCTCAGAGGGCTCTTTATCTCACACCACATGATTTGCAACCCAGACATTGGAATGTTCAGCCCTAAGCCCCACTTCAACATGCATACTCTCTACATGTGAGTAGCATGTTAAGATGTCTTGACTCTACTGTGAATTTAAGAACTTCTGACCTTGTGCACAACTGGGATCCTGCTCCAAACTGGCTATAACATATTCCGTGTTCTTTGGAGGAAACAGAAGGTATTAGGATGATGAATAAATATGCTGATAAGCTGGGATGTAGCCTAGGAAACTCATGCCACATTGCATTTGGTTAGCCCTTCCAATGCCGCAGGGCTCTTCATTGGTCTTGCTACAATCAATTAAGAAAGCTCTTCTTGCAGTTTTCATTATTACAACCTTGCCAGCATTGTGAGATGTAAAGAGCCTGGAAGTCAAGTCGTGCTACTTCGCCTTGCCATCAGGTTGCACCTACAGCAAAAACACTGAGGCAACGTCCAGGTAGGCACCTACAGCAAAAACACTGAGGCAACGTCCACCAACAAATTTATTGCTTAGCCAAAAAGAGTTTGTATAACATGAGCAAAATTTCCCAGGAGTTTTCTGTTGTTGTTCAGTCGTTCAGTCGTGTCCGACTCTTCGTGACCCCATGGACCAGAGCACGCCAGGCACGCCTATCCTTCACTGCCTCCCGCAGTTTGGCCAAACTCATGTTAGTAGCTTCGAGAATACTGTCCAACCATCTCATCCTCTGTCGTCCCCTTCTCCTTGTGCCCTCAATCTTTCCCAACATCAGGGTCTTTTCTAAGGAGTCTTCTCTTCTCATGAGGTGGCCAAAGTACTGGAGCCTCAACTTCAGGATCTGTCCTTCTAGTGAGCACTCAGGGCCGATTTCCTTGAGAATGGATAGGTTTGATCTTCTTGCAGTCCATGGGACTCTCAAGAGTCTCCTCCAGCACCATAATTCAAAAGCATCAATTCTTCGGCGATCAGCCTTCTTGATGGTCCAGCTCTCACTTCCGTACATTACTACTGGAAAAACCATAGCTTTAACTATACGGACCTTTGTCGGCAAGGTGATGTCTTTGCTTTTTAAGATGCTGTCTAGGTTTGTCATTGCTTTTCTCCCAAGAAGCAGGCGTCTTCTAATTTCGTGACTGCTGTCACCATCTGCAGTGATCATGGAACCCAAGAAAGTGAAATCTCTCACTGCCTCCATTTCTTCCCCTTCTATTTGCCAGGAGGTGATGGGACCAGTGGCCATGATCTTAGTTTTTTTGATGTTGAGCTTCAGACCATATTTTGCGCTTTCCTCTTTCACCCTCATTAAAAGGTTCTTCAATTCCTCCTCACTTTCTGCCATCAAGGTTGTATCATCAGCATATCTGAGGTTGTTGATATTTTTTCCGGCAATCTTAATTCCGGTTTGGGATTCATCCAGCCCAGCCTTTCGCATGATGAATTCTGCATATAAGTTAAATAAGCAGGGGGACAATATACAGCCTTGTCGCACTCCTTTCCCAATTTTGAACCAATCAGTTATTCCACATCCAGTTCTAACTGTAGCTTCTTGTCCCACATACAGATTTCTCAGGAGATGGATGAGGTGATCAGGCACTCCCATTTCTTTAAGAACTTGCCATAGTTTGCTGTGGTCGACACAGTCAAATGCTTTTGCGTAGTCAATGAAGCAGAAGTAGATGTTTTTCTGGAACTCTCTAGCTTTCTCCATAATCCAGCGCATGTTTGCAATTTGGTCTCTGGTTCCTCTGCCCCTTCGAAATCCAGCTTGCACTTCTGGGAGTTCTCGGTCCACGTACTGCTTAAGCCTGCCTTGTAGAATTTTAAGCATAACCTTGCTAGCGTGTGAAATGAGTGCAATTGTGCGGTAGTTAGAGCATTCTTTGGCACTGCCCTTCTTTGGGATTGGGATGTAAACTGATCTTCTCCAATCCTCTGGCCACTGCTGAGTTTTCCAAACTTGTTGGCATATTGAGTGTAGCACCTTAACAGCATCATCTTTTAGGATTTTAAATAGTTCAGCTGGAATATCATCACTTCCACTGGCCTTGTTGTTAGCAAGGCTTTCTAAGGCCCATTTGACTTCACTCTCCAGGATGTCTGGCTCAAGGTCAGCAACCACACTACCTGGGGTGTATGAGACCTCTATATCTTTCTGGTATAGTTCCTCTGTGTATTCTTGCCACCTCTTCTTGATGTCTTCTGCTTCTGTTAGGTCCTTTCCACTTTTGTCCTTAATTGTGGTAATCTTTGTACGAAATGTTCCTTTCATATCTCCAATTTTCTTGAACAGATCTCTGGTTTTTCCCATTCTGTTATTTTCCTCTATTTCTTTGCATTGTTCGTTTAGAAAGGCCCTCTTGTCTCTCCTTGCTATTCTTTGGAAATCTGCATTCAATTTCCTGTATCTTTCACTATCTCCCTCGCATTTTGCTTGCCTTCTCTCCCCCGCTATTTTTAAGGCCTCATTGGACAGCCACTTTGCTTTCTTGCATTTCTTTTTCATTGGGATGGTTTTCGTTGCTGCCTCCTGTATAATGTTACGAGCCTCCATCCACAGTTCTTCAGGCACTCTATCCACCAAATCTAAGTCCTTAAACCTGTTTTTCACTTCAACTGTGTATTCATAAGGAATTTGATTTAGATTGTATCTTACTGGCCCAGTGGTTTTTCCTACTTTCTTCAGTTTAAGCTGGAATTTTGCTATAAGAAGCTGATGATCAGAGCCACAGTCAGCTCCAGGTCTTGTTTTTGCTGAGTGTATAGAGCTTCTCCATCTTTGGCTGCAGAGAATATAATCAATCTGATTTCGATGTTGCCCATCTGGTGATGTCCATGTGTAGAGTCGTCTCTTGTGTTGTTGGAAAAGAGTGTTTGTGATGACCAGCTTGTTCTCTTGACAGAACTCTATTAGCCTTTGCCCTGCTTCATTTTGAACTCCAAGGCCAAACTTGCCAGTTGTTCCTTTTATCTCTTGACTCCCTACTTTAGCATTCCAATCCCCTATAATGAGAAGAACATCCTTCTTTGGTGTCATTTCTATAAGGTGTTGTAAGTCTTCATAGAATTGGTCAATTTCAGTTTCTTCAGCACTGGAAGTTGGTGCATAAACTTGGATTACTGTGATGTTAAAAGGACTGCCTTGGATTCGTATCGAGATCAATCTATCATTTTTGAAATTGCATCCCAGTACAGCTTTCGCCACTCTTTTGTTGACTATGAGAGCCACTCCATTTCTTTTACGGGATTCCTGCCCGCAGTAGTAGATATGATAGTCATCTGAACTGAATTCGCCCATTCCCGTCCATTTTAGTTCACTGATGCCTAGGATGTCAATGTTTATTCTTGCCATCTCATTTTTGACCACATCCAGCTTACCAAGGTTCATGGTTCTTACATTCCAGGTTCCTATGCAATACTTTTCTTTACAGCATTGGACTTTCCTTTCGCTTCCAGGCATATCCGCAACCAAGCGTCCTTTCGGCTTTGGCCCAGCCGCTTCATCAGCTCTGGATCTACTTGTACTTGTCCTCCACTCTTCCCCAGTAGCATGTTGGACGCCTTCCGACCTGAGGGGCTCATCTTCCAGCGTCATAACTTTTATATGCCTGTTGTCTTTGTCCATGGAGTTTTCTTGGCAGGGATACTGGAGTGGGTTGCCAGTTCCTCCTCCAGGTGGATCACGTTTGGTCCAAACTCTCCACTATGACCTGTCCATCTTGGGTGGCCCTGCACGGCATAGCTCATAGCTTCCCTGAGTAATTCAAGCCCCTTCGCCACGACAAGGCAGTGATCCATGAAGGAGTTTTCACTCATCCTTAATTTTTCATTGCAGCGACTATTCTGCCATTCCAGGATAAATCCAAGGCTTACTTGCAAACAGGAAAAGGCTCTCAAAGGGGCCCACAGATAACTCACTTTGAACCTGGATACATAATAAAGTTGAATGCTACTGAGACATTATTCCCTGAACTGTGTAGGGAGGAGAAGACACCATATATTAGTTGGGATGGGAAGAATTTTGATTCAGCCTGAATTTTAAGAACTCGGAAAGCTGCCTTATACTGAGTCAGACCTTTGATCCATCTAGCTCTGTATTGTCTAGTGACTGGCAGTGGACCTCACACCCATGTTCCTTTTCCCTGTTAGGAGATGTTGGCTAAAAGCAATGGTCCAAAATCTATTGGAGAATATTTCCATATATCATAGTTGTTGCATACCTGTTGACATCTATTGGAATCAGTACAGTAATAATAATCACTGTACTTCTTGTTGCACAGATAATTCCAAGAGATAGACAAGACAAAGGGCATTTTTTTCATTTCTTCAATTGGTTAACAACTGAAGTTAGGGAGACACCTTCTACTGAGCCAGACCATTGGTCCATCTAACTCATAGTGTTGTCTACCCTGACTGGCCGCAGTCTCTTTGAGCTCTACCCGGGATCTTCTGCATACAAAGCAGATGCTTTACAACAAAGCTATGAGCCTTCCTTAAATTCCCACTAGAAATGCAAAGTGTTTGAAACACAACCCACAACTTCATTGCTTCTTCAATTTCAGATGCTCTCCCACTGAACAAGGATCATGGGTTAGTGAGAGTGATTATACTTCCAAAACAGTATGTGAGACAGAATACAGGCAAATGTGATTAAAACATGCATATTAATGAAAATAACTTACAAAAATGCATTATATTAGGAGACGTCACTTTCAAAAATCAATAGATTATACAAAATGTCTATTTTATGAGCAATATACACTAAAATGCAGAGAAATTGGACTGAACATAAGGTTGGGGAAATGAGAAAGACAGAAAACAATGGTCAGATTTGTGTACTCCATACATGCCACACTCTTCCTTTCCTTCCTTCCTTCCTTAACTGGGGAGGAAGAAAGCTTTGTGACCACACAAAATAGTTTAATTAACTATTTTAACCAAATCAATCTGTGTAGGGGGATCAAGATGTGGAATCTAACTGAGAACTAAACTGGAGGTGAACCACCCACCCATGCTGGGACTCCACAACTCTAGGCTGGTGTTAAACAACTCTCCCCAAAGGCATTGCCTCACCATGTCATCAAGCTTCGCACCCCTGAGGCAGGTCTTGGAAATGCACCCTTCCCTTTTACAGGTGCCCGTGGGTGCTCACCAAACTTAGTTCCCTAATAACACCCCACACCTACTTGGCAACACGACCAGTTAACCTGTTTAATGACTACCCCTGCTAAATACACCTTCTAACACAACAGTATAGAGCAGTGGGGGGGGGGGACAAACCAGCAAAACCAATCACTGCCAGCATTGCCAGTAGGGTGTGTAACCTGATTAACGAGGAGGCCAGGAGAGAGTCAGGGAAGGGTTAAATAGCTCACATATCAGCCTAGCCCTCTCCTCAACACCAGTGCAACATGATTCTGCACATAGAACTGGGCAAAGCTGTAGTCCAGGGTTAGGCAACCTAAGGCCCGGGAGCTGAATGCGGCCCAATTGCCTTCTCAATGCGGCCTGCGGACGGTCCGTGAATCAGCGTGTTTTTACATGAGTAGAATGTGAGCTTTTATTTAAAATGCATCTCTGGGTTATTTGTGGGGCATAGGAATTAATTCATTTTTATTTATTTTTTCAAAATATAGTCCGCCCGCCCCCCCTCCACAAAGTCTGAGGGACAGTGGACCAGCCCCCTGCTGAAAAAGTTTCCTGACCCCTGGTCAAGACAGTCATAGATGATGAGGCTGCCAGTGGATTCTAGCTGTGATGGGTACTACCACCAATATCCCTCTGAATACCAGTTGAAGGGAATCACAGGTGGGAAGAGCACTGTACTCAGGTTCTTCTTCCAGGCTTTCCATTGGGGCTTCTTATTGGGCACTGTGAGAACTAGCCCACATGCTGGATCAGATTAGCCATTGCACTGCTCCAGCAGAGCTCATTTTATGTTCATAAACTGCTATAGAGACACACTGGTGCACCTTATTTACTACTCAAGATGGACTGTCCAGTTGTCATGGACTACCCAAGGCGTCATTCCTGAACACCCCACCTCCCGCAATGTGCTATTGATCCAAGCAAGGAGGAGAACCTCTTATTCTAGAAGGCTGGCTGGAGCAAGCAGGCAGAGCTCACAGAATATGCCACCAGAAAGAGTTATATTTTACTGGTTCTATTTCCATACCTTACAAGACACTCATCAGAAGCCGAACAGTTCGTTTATTACCCTGCTGCCAGCATGCTCACATTAAAGCGATATGTCAGTTCTTTGCCCACCAGGTGCACTTAAGTGTTCCAGATTATTTATTTAAATAGGAGGTTGTGTTTTTTCCCCCCGGCAGGATGCTGATGCGGCCAGACTGCTTTCCTAGTTCCTAAATACGTTAAAATGCTTGTTTGATGAAACTACTCAGACAGTGTTGGCACTTACGTGGAAGTAATGCATGCCCTTGCTTGCCGATTCTGAACCAAATATGATTCTTTACTATGCTGCGGAGAGGGCAACACTTTTATTTTCTTCAATTATGTTGAACTGACATGCTCCATAGGTTGACAATGTGTTTAAGATTGGTTAGCATTAGAAAGCCACAGGTGGAAGAATAATAGTTATTTTTAACTTCAGAAGTTTACTCACTTATAATGAATACTTTTCTTAAATAAATAGTAACTTCTTTATTTCCCCCCTGAAACCCACCCCCCACATATACACACTTTAAGCACCCTGCCATTTTCATAGCTAAAGGGAGACTTAGTGGATAGAATAACAGTGGCGGATCTTGGGGTCTCAAATTTCAGCTGCACCCTGTGTGATGCCAAAATTCTGTGGAACTTTTTGTTTGTTTCTTTGTTTCTTTGTTTGTTTTTTACTGAGGAACACACCCCAAAGTCAGATTTGACAAAGCAGACTTCCATGAGCCAAGTGTCAGTGGTGAGTGAGGCCAGAGACAAAAGTGGCCATAACAACAGGGGAAAATGTTACCTTACAATGGAGGAATCACGTAGTTGTCGATGTTCCATGTGGGAAACTAAGTGGAGTTTGAGAACAAAAAACACAAAAGGGGGGCAGGAAGCAGGGATAGTGAAGGATGTAGCCCAGGGAAAAGGGTGTGGCTGAGGAGGGTGTGAAGATTGCTGAGGGATCTGTGAAAGTGAAAGGGAATATTCCTTTCAGAAGTGAAAACGGTACTCTGCAGTGTTCCTTTTCATTTATTTATTTATTTGAGATTTCCAACACAGTTTGGACCCTCTTTTATCTATTTTAGCGCATTTGCTGGGCACCATACACCACCTATAAACCATCTTTAGTCTATTCTCGAATAGCAAGCTGAGAAATTTATCGTTTTATTCCATCGCTTTTCCCAAGCTGAAATTTCAATGTTATGTCCCATACTTGATGCCCAGTGTATCATTGCTGCCTTAACTAATTTGTCTTAAGTCTCCTATTCTAGCAGTACTCTGTATGTTCTAGAAATTAGTTTTGTTTTGTTTTTGTTTCCCAGTATATTTTCTTTTAGGAAGCAAGAAAGTCTGCTCTTGTAGCCTTCAGTCCTGGAGTTCCCACATAATTGTCATCTGTGCCCACAAGAACTGATATTCTTCTTGTGTTTGTTGAGCAGGGGTATGATGAGAGCAGGGGCTGGTGCCGTCTCCTGACCTGTGAATTTCAAAAGGTGGCTATATATCAGTTTGCATATTGTTTCAGAGAAGAAGAAGAAGAAGAAGAAGAAGAAGAAGAGGAGGAGTTTGGATTTGATATCCCGCTTTTCACTACCTGAAGGAGTCTCAAAGCGGCTAACATTCTCATTTCCCTTCCTCCCCCACAACAAACACTCTGTGAAGCGAGTGGGGCTGAGAGACTTCAGAGAAGTGTGACTAGCCCAAGGTCACCCAGCAGCTGCATGTGGAGGAGCGGGGACGCGAACCCGGTGTGGAGAACTAGCCCAATGCCAGGTAGGGGTTAATTTTTTCTGACAGTTAGAACCCTCAGGGGCGGGCTTAGCCTGGGTATAAAACACCCCTCCCAGTGGGCAGTGAGGCAGTTAAGTGCGGGGAGTTGGAGTTGAAGTGTGAGTCAAGAGATAGAGCTGGGAGTTTAGAGTCTTAGGTGGATGTTAGCAGAGAGGATAAAGAGATTGTGAAACGCATTGTTATTGCTATTTAGTTTACTATTAGAGGTATTAGGCCGGTAACATTTAGAGGTATTAGGCCGGTATAGGACAACTGTTATAAGCTTATTGAACAACCTTTTATTTTATCAGCAACCACAAGCTTTGTACGCAATAAACATCTTGTTAGTTCACAATATCCTCGTCTGTGGTGAATGAAGTAAGCAGGATCCAGCTAGTAGTCTGAAGGGCTGCAGCTGGGGACTGTTTGTCAGTGGTGCAGCACTCATAGACCGTAAAACGTCCGGGGGTGGGCTGTACAGGGCGAAGGGCCCGCGACATTAAAGTGGTGGCAGCGTCGGGACGAAAGATAGACATAAAGTGGTGGTCACGTTGAGATCAAAGATAGATCTAAAGTGTTGGCAAGAAGTGCCAAGGTACAAGAAAGATTTAAGGGTGACGCATTGTGTGAAGTGAGAGGCTTAAAGAGGATTTAAGCAAACTTCTGTGAGACTCTACAATCTAGTCAGGAAGGGGGATCGCATACACCTGGAAAGGGAGAAGGGGAATTCAGAGAGGAATTACCTGGCCCTAGGGTGTGGTGTGATAGCGCCTAAGACTGTGAGATTGTGAGAGAGTTACAAAGATACTTTGCGTTTGAAACTATTTCAGGCAGAAAGGTTGATAGTGAGAGGTCGGAAAAGTACGCTGGACAAAGTGCACTGAGGTAACTTTAGGCGTGACTTTGGACCTAAACTGTGGAAACTGAGCCTGAAGAAATAGTTTAACTGAAACATCCTTGATTTAAGTACAGAAATAATACCACCAAATAAATAGAAAATGCCACCTAGAAAGACTAAAACAGCTCTTAGGGACTCACAAGTAGAAAGCTCTGAAGAAGAAAATGGGGTTTCCCAGATTGAGGAAACCAGTACTGAAACAGTTAACAAAAATCCTGCTGAGGGGACGAGTTTTAAAGCCTCAGAGGAATTTGAAAAATGGAAACTTGAGAAGGAATATAATTTAAAATTCGAGCTAGCGAAATTACAAGCTGAAGCAAAAGAGAGAGAATTAAAATTACAAGCTGAAGCAAAAGAGAGAGAATTAAATATTGAGAGAGAGAGAGAGAGAGAGGCAAGAGAACTAAAAGAGAAAGAAATGACCTTAAATATTGAAAGAGAACTAAAAGAAAAAGAAATGACCTTAACTATTCAGAGAGAAAGAGAAAGGGAGGAAAGAGAATATTTATTAGAAATGAAAAGACTTGAATTATCAGCTGTAGATAATAGAAACAACAACAATAGTTCCACACAAAATCCTAGCAGGGTGGATTTAAAAAGATTCCCTGACTTCAGAGATAAAGACGACCCTGAAGCGTTTATCATTTCTTTTGAGAGGGCTTGCGAAGATTTTGAAGTAAAAGATGAGGAAAAAATGCAAATACTGAGAGCGCGTATTAGTGGAACATTAACAGAGATTTATTCTCAAATGCCATCTGATCAATCCAAAGATCTTGAAGCATTTAAACAGTTGGTTTATGTTAGATTCGGAATTACTGCAGAACAACTGAGACAAAAGTTTAGAACAATAAAAAAAGTGCGTGAGGAAACATTTGCTCAACTAGGAGCTAAAACTACAAATTATTTAAACAAGTGGCTAGAACAGGAGGGTGCCGATTCTGTGGCGAAAATAAAAGAGGTGATTGCATTAGAACAATTTTATGACACGATTAATAGTCATCTGAAGTATTTAATTAAAGAAAGACGCCCTAAAACCATCCTGGAAGCTACTAATCTGGCAGATGAAATAAATGAAATCCGAGAACACGCTTATGATGCCCCAAAATATAAGGACAAACAGTGGGAAACAAATAAGTTTAAGAGAATGCAACAGCCCACAAAGTTTACCACAGAAACTGCCAAGAAAATTTTTCCCGCCAATGCAAATGTTCCCCATAACACGCCTATGACAACGGGGGGGGACTGAGGGAAAAATAAATAAATATAGTGAGGTTAAAAGGCCTGAATTAATCTGTTGGCAATGTGGGAAAAAAGGCCATAGACAACTGGACTGTAGAACTGAAATCAGAACTAGGAGTGCAAATACTATCCCTCAGAAGCAGACATATTGTGTCCAAACTGTGGAGACAGAGCCAACTGCCAACATGGTTGCCACGACAACCGAGGCCCAGTCAGAGGCTGATGAGTTACCAGTGGCCCAAGTTGTGAGGTGCTATATAATTCAACAAGATGACATGCTATTACACAAAACAGGAGAAGAAATTTGGGTGAATGGTAAACCATATAAAGGTTTAAAAGACACAGGGTCTCAGATTAGTATTGTACATCCTGATTTATTAAAGCCAGAAGACTTTATTAAAGACAAAACAATCAGTTTAAAAGGAATATCAAAACAGCCAGAAATCTTGCCAGTCGCATTAGTTAATCTGACATATAAACAATGGTCTGGAAAATGGCAAGTAGCAGTTTCACCAGAAATCCCAGCTCCAATGTTAATCGGGTGGGATCTACTTGACCATGTACAGAGTGCATTTGTAATAACTAGGGCACAAAAACTGCGACAGTTACCTCAGGAGGAAAGGCCTGATACAATTGTTGAACTGGCACAAGATACAAGTATAATGCCAGTTACAAATAGTCAAGCAGCTAGTTTTGCAGCCAAGCAGAAACTAGATACAGATTTACAGAAATATTTTCAAGCCACAGCCGTGAATACAGTATTAACCCCTGAAAGCCCGGAGCGGTTTATAGTCAACAATGGGTTGCTATACAGGGAGATTCTTTTAAAGCCTAATAGAGGGGGTAATGAGATCCACAGGCAACTGATAGTACCTACTGAATTCAGAACCAAGATAATACAACATGCACATGGCAGTATCTTTGGAGGTCACTTGGGAATCACCAGAACCAAACAAAGGGTGTCCCAAAATTTCTTTTGGCCTGGGATGGGCAAGCAAATAAAGTTATTTTGTCGAACGTGCCATACTTGCCAATTACAAGGACATGGGCAAGATAAAACGAAAGCACAATTATGCCCCTTGCCTATAATTTCCCAACCCTTCCAACGCTTAGCAATAGATATTATTGGACGACTGCCAAAAGCCAGTCGCAGGGGACATCATTATTTATTGACTATTGTGGATTTTGCGACTAGGTATCCGGAAGCGATTCCATTACGAAACATAGAGACTGAAACAGTGGCTTCAGCTCTAATAAGTTATATGTGTCGGCTAGGGTTTGCAGAACAGATCGTGACAGACCTTGGAGCCTCATTTACCTCTAAGCTTATGCAGCGTTTGTGGGAGAGGTGTGGGATAAAACATATCACCAGTAGTCCTTACCACCCACAGACGAACGGCTTGGTAGAACGGTTTAATGGAAGCCTGATAAGAATGCTGAGGGCATATGTAACGGAACATCCTCACGATTGGGATGACAATATACAAGCCTTATTATATGCTTATAGATCCATACCCCAGGAAAGCACGGGGTTTAGTCCCTTTGAATTATTGTTTGGGAGAAAAGTCAAGGGTCCCCTAGATTTATTAAGATTTAATTGGGAAGGACGGCCGGTTGGGGATTCTGAGAACGTAGTTGATTACCTATTTAAATTGCAAAACACTCTCAAACGATCACTAGAACTGGCAGGAGAACATTGCAAGGTTGCTCAGCACAAACAGAAAGTTTGGTATGACAAAACGGCACGTGTGAGATCTTTTGAGCCAGGACAGGATATTTTATTAATCAGACCAGTAAAAGGGAATAAGTTACAACTGACATGGGAAGGTCCCTTTAAAATCATTTCAAAAATGAATGAGGTAAACTATATAATTCAATACGGTGAAGGCAGGCGGGTCGTGCATGTGAATATGATAAAGCCTTATTATAAAGCAGAAGGGTGGTCATTATTTGCTATTAAAGAAGATCCCCAAGACATGCCAATACCTTGTTGGGAGAGGGAGGAGAAACCCTGTCCAATAACAGACATTAAGTTGGACCCCCAACTATCGCAGTCCCAACAAGAAGATGTAAAACAAATTTTGAAACACTATGCACCCACGTTCAGCAATAAACCAGGTATTGCAAAAGGGGTAATGCATCAGATTGATACGGGCGATGCCAAACCCATTGCATTGGCTCCGTACCGGATTACAGGCCATTATATAAAGACCGTAACCGAGGAAGTTCAGGAGATGTTAAAAGCAGGCATCATTGTTCCTTCGAGTAGTGCATGGGCAGCCCCTGTCCTTTTATTAGATAAGCCCGATGGAACTATAAGATTTTGTCTGGATTTTCGTCGTCTTAACCATGTGACAAAATCAGATGCCTATCCTATGCCTAGGCTCGACAATTTAATCGAGAAAATAGGAAGCTGTAAATATATATCTAGTTTGGACTTAACAAAAGGATATTATCAGATTCCAATGCACCCAAAAGATAGGGAAAAGACCGCTTTCAGAAGTCCTATCGGTTTATATGAATTTACAGTCATGGCGTTCGGTCTAAAAAACGCACCAGCCACTTTCCAACGCCTCATGGATAAAGTTTTAAATGGGTTATATGACTTTACAATTGCGTATCTTGACGATATCGCCATATTTAGTAAAACTTGGGAGGAGCATAAAGGGCACTTAAAAATAGTGTTACAAAGAATCCAAGAGGCAGGCCTAACCATCAAGGCGGCAAAATGTCACATTGGGGGCAGTTCTATCAAATATTTGGGTCATATGATTGGGGATGGGCAGATTAAACCCTTATCTGCAAAAGTAGAAGCCATCGCGACCTGGCCGAAACCCACAACCAAGAAGAAAGTGAGAGCATTCTTGGGACTGGTGGGGTATTATCGTAAATTCATCCCCAAATTTAGTGAAATAGCTGCTCCTTTGTCTAGTCTGACAGGGAAAAAAATAACAGACCCCATCACGTGGACAGCAGCCTGTCAAACTGCTTTTGACAAGCTGAAGAACGCACTGATATCCCAACCAGTACTAGCTACACCTGATTTTGGCAAGCCATTTACGGTCTACACTGACGCGTCTAATGATGGACTTGGCGCTGTGTTATGCCAGCCGGGAGCCGAGAACGAACTACATCCGGTCGTCTACCTCAGCAAAAAGTTGTTGCCTCGGGAGAAACATCTGTCGACGATCGAGAAAGAGTGTTTGGCCATCATCTGGGCTCTGCAACGTTTAAAGCCGTATCTGTGGGGACGATCATTTGAACTTTGTACGGATCACTCACCGCTGATCTGGCTACGATCCATGAAGACCAACAGCAAGTTAATGAGGTGGGCATTAATCTTGCAGGACTTTGATTTCACCATCAAATCAGTAAAAGGAACCCTGAACATTGTGGCTGATGCGTTGTCTCGAAAACCAGGGAGCCACGGCTGATCCGAAGACAAGACATCACCACAACGATATTGCATGTCACTGGTACTATGTAATATTGCATGTATATAATGTTCACAACCATATGTACTTTTACTGAAGATGTAACTGTTTATGCTATAGTTAGGTAAAATAGGTAAGAGTTATAAAATGTATTGTTTATGTTAATGTTTAAAAATGTTGTTTGTATCAGAGGGATACTTTGGCTAGTAACTCCTCTGATACAAACCTAAAAAGGAGGGAGGTATGTGGAGAACTAGCCCAATGCCAGGTAGGGGTTAATTTTTTCTGACAGTTAGAACCCTCAGGGGCGGGCTTAGCCTGGGTATAAAACACCCCTCCCAGTGGGCAGTGAGGCAGTTAAGTGCGGGGAGTTGGAGTTGAAGTGTGAGTCAAGAGATAGAGCTGGGAGTTTAGAGTCTTAGGTGGATGTTAGCAGAGAGGATAAAGAGATTGTGAAACGCATTGTTATTGCTATTTAGTTTACTATTAGAGGTATTAGGCCGGTAACATTTAGAGGTATTAGGCCGGTATAGGACAACTGTTATAAGCTTATTGAACAACCTTTTATTTTATCAGCAACCACAAGCTTTGTACGCAATAAACATCTTGTTAGTTCACAATATCCTCGTCTGTGGTGAATGAAGTAAGCAGGATCCAGCTAGTAGTCTGAAGGGCTGCAGCTGGGGACTGTTTGTCGTTGGTGCAGCACTCATAGACCGTAAAACGTCCGGGGGTGGGCTGTACAGGGCGAAGGGCCCGCGACACCCGGTTCCCCAGATTACGAGTCTGCCGCTCTTAACCACTACACCACACTGGCTCTCAATTTAAATAGAGGTGCAATTTAAATAGATTCACCTTGAAATGTGAACTGTGTCAAATTTGTCCCCCATTCCTAGCAGGTCCCACTTGCACTCATGATATATAACTGCAAGTAAGCATAGTTAAGAGCTTTTCCACATTTCTCCATGCTTGGAATAAAGCATGACTTTATTCAAAGTGGCACTAGTTAACTTGGCAATAATTAGCACTGTGTTTCTTTCAGAACAGGCTAAGTGCCAAGAAAGGGCAGTGTGTCCTTACCAGAGATTATTCCCTGCAGATGGAAGGAGGGAAAGAATGCAGCCTTTTAGCCAGCAAACAATGTTTATTTGGGATCAAAGCCTTCAGATTTAAAGAGGTTGAAATGACTATGCCAGCAGTGGTGCCAGAGTCTCTCTGCCAGATAGGGTGCTGCATTGAGCACATCGAAGTTGAAATGGAGGAGAACAGTGTGACAAAAGAGTGGTGAAATCAATTTAACCTTGCAACAGCATAAGCTCTAGCTGGGAATGATAATTTGAACTTTGAAGGAAACAGAAACACCCCACTCCAATAGAATAATGGAATTGTAGAGTTGGAAAGCACAAGAGGGTCATTTAGTCCAACCCCCTCCAATGCAGGAATGTACATTTGGCCCCTATGAAGATTGAACCCATGACCTTGGTGTTATCAGCACCACGGTCTAACCCAGGCTTCCACAACCTTGGCCCTCCAGATGTTTTGAGACTACAATTCCCATCATCCCTGACCACTGGTCCTGCTAGCTAGGGATGATGGGAGTTGTAGGCCAAAAACATCTGGAGGGCCGAAGTTGAGGAAGCCTGGTCTAACAAATTGAGCTAACCAGCAACATTAGATTCTCAAGGTATGTAAGGTCTTATTTTACAAGGTCTATGATATCCACAGACACCTGTATAATCCCAAGGACCAAATTCTGTGTGATTTATGTCAAAGGGAAGAAACAGATCTTCATGTGGATTCCTCTTTTCATCCACACCTGCTAAATCAGGGTTGGGGAGATGGAGAATCTGTTGCCCATCAGGTGTTGTTGGTCATCATCACCTCTTCTCATCTATAACATATCACAAATTACATAATAGAGTCAAAACAAGCATCATCAAATCAATAAAAAGTTCCAACACAGCCACGATGCAAACTCAAAGTCTTGGTGACAACACAATGTCCTTAAGTCCCCAAATAAAAAGCAATCTAATAGTAGCCTGGTGAATATCTCCAGAAAGATCATTTCCTAATCTATAATTTCCCTGCTCCAAAGTTATTTTAACTACAACTCCCATTGTTTCTGTTCTTTGTCCATGCTGGCTGGAGATGATGGCAGCTATAGTCCAAAACCTTTAGAAAGACCAGTCTGGGGAAGGTTGATTTGGCCTGCAATCCTAGCCTCACTTACCTAGGAGTAAACACCATTAAATTCAATAGGTGCAACGTGGTTAGGATTGGGTTGTTTGGCAGTACTCTGGGGAACACTTCATCTCACTTGTCTACCTGTTGCATCTTTCACACTTATAAGACAGATAGAAGAGCCTGTAAACTGATGTTTTAATTTGTTGGAAGCTACCCAGAGTGGCTGGGGCAACCCAGTCAGATGGGCAGCATATAAATAATCATTATCGTTATTGTTTTGATCATAAATGTTGGGTAAGAATCTTTAACAGAAACTCCACCTCCTGCAATTCCCATATTTTTTGGGGGGGTGGCACTGGGGGGCGGAGAGTAAGTGGGGGCAGGACTTGCGCGCATCCTGGAGGTGGGGTGCATCACCTGCAGGGCCATGGCATGCCACCCACAGGGGCTTGGTCACGTCCCGGGGGCATGGTGCCCAGCACAGGCAGGGGGGCAGCCGCAATGGCACCCCACTGGGATCATGCTGCCAGGGTCGGTGCGCTCTCCCCACACTCCTCTTCCTCCGCCAGTGGTGGCACCCATGATAGTCTCACTAGTATAAAAACTGGCATTAGTTAGAAGTGTAAATAAGCATTTCATATTTTGCTCATTTTAGGGTTCTGGAACTGAATGCACAATGAACATTATCTGACATCAGGCATGGACAGGAGTGGGGAGTCATGCATTAACTATAAGGCTCATCAAAACCTAAGGAACTTTACTCATAAGGAGCTGGATCTCAGCTTCATTAAATAAAAGAAAAGATTAGCTACTTATGAGCATTTGAAGCTGAAATGCCACTAAGCTGTCATAGCATTCCCCAAAGGGGTATTTATGACTGGCCTGTACTTGTCAAGGGAGGGTTCAAGGAGAACTTATTTAGGAGGAGCTGCATTCTCACATCCCTCTAGGCACCATACAAAAAGCTTTAACCACTTCCCCGATCCACTTGGCCAACCCTCCTCAACTAGCTCAAATTATCCATGATTGGAAAGGGTGAAAGAAGCATGCCGTGGGCTAAACTCCTGCAAGTTCCTTGTCCACACCCTAAGACTTCACCAGCTGAAACCAATCCCACAATAATGGTCAAGATGTTATGTTGGACAGCCCACTTGGCTCTGCGACAATGATCACATTCAATTCCACATAGAGATTAGACCTTTTTTTTCTCTTTTGCTGAAAAAGACTATGCATGGGTACTAGTCTTCATGGGTATGAACTACCACCGCTGTTGGAGGCAGTATGCTTCAGAATGTCAGTTGCTGGAAATCAATGTAGGGAAAGTGGTGTTGTGTTTATGTCCTGTTTTTGGACTTCCCATAGGTATATGGCTGGCTACTGTGAAAAGAGGAGGCTGGTCTAGATGGCCATTGGTCTAATCTAGCAAGAGCTCTTCTTAGTACCTTACATTTCCTCAGATTTAAGATAGGTTTGTCATGAACAGAGGTCTGTTTTTGAAGGAAAAAAATAGCAACTCTAAGGCTAGTTCAGACACAATAGCTGTCATCAATGGGCATAGCTGTCAACTTTCCCTTTTTTGCGGGAAATTTCCTTATTCCAGCGCCGTTTCCCACTGCAAAAAAGGGAAGGTTGACAGCTATGGCCATTTCCCAATGCAAGAAAAAGGAAGGTTGACTTCCTATGTCAATGGGTCTTAGGTCTGCGAGTTTCTCTCCTCCACCTCATATATTCTGATTCCCTCATTCTTTTCCTTGAATAAGCAAACCATAATTTGCCATGACATCAAAACTGGGCAGTATGGTACCACAGACCATAATTTGCCTTCAAGCCACAATAGTAAACTATATTTTGAAGTTAATTTCACTTTGGAGGCAACGTATGGATTGTGCAAATTTATTGTACCAAGAAGGCAGGGAGGGAATAAATGACAGAAAAGAGAGTGAGAACTGGGACCACACTAGCCCAAAGCCCAAATTGTAGTTTGGCTTCTCCACCTGGAGCAGGTCTATAACTTATGTTCATGGAATCAGTTTCATAGTTCTTTAGACTCTTTTTTTGTACAGAGCACGAGATTGTGGGGGAAATAGCTTTAAAAGTTTAAAAAAGAAACAAAAGAAAATTTGAAATCTAATTTAAGATGAAGCATTCTAATTAACTACTGGTCCCTTGTAGCAGCAATGAACTTGTCAGCTGGAGGAATAAATATTTCACTATTTGAGGCTGAGCATATTGACAACATAAGCAAAACATTTGCAGTTCTTCCATGGGCAGGTTCTTATTGACCTTTTGACGTGACTTATCTGCTGTCGTCATGCTAGTGAACAGTTGTCTCATTGTGGCTTTCCTCTTTTATATACAAAAAGCAACTAATTTGTCAGCTTCCAGCTTTAACTATACGAGATGAAGTTAAGCTAATTTAATAGGAACTGTTCAATAGCTTCGACCCACCTGACACTGTCAGTTAAGATGCCTCGACAGTGCTCTGTCTTTCATTATTTCAAGCTGCTCCTTCAGAATACTTGAACACTAAGTCAAACAGCATGCACAAGTCAATAGGCCTGACTTTCCCCTCAAGGACATTCTTTTTGGTGCCAGAAGCTGTCAACTAGGAAAACACACTGTGAAGGTAAAATGATGCTAATTAAATGCACATTGTTTGGGCCAAAGAAGCATGAGGCACAGATAGACTTAACAAAGCCCCAGGTACCACTTGGTGGAGGTTATGACCTTTTGCCTGCCCATAAGCTGCTGTCGTGGTATAATATGATTGAACAAGCTTTGCCACCCTGAAGAGAATCAAAAGGGAACCACATGAGCATTGTGATAAGTGGGTGGTTGCTGGCCCAGCATAAGACATTTTGGAACCTGAGGCTAACCACAAAATGGCACTCCCACCCACCAGGGAAGAAGAGGTGAGTAAAGACATACATCAGGAACAAGAAGGGGAATAAAGCTCTACATGGGGAACAATGGGAAGTGTGGCAACAGCAGGCAATGCATTCCTTGGAGGCTGGATCCTGCCCCTGTGGATCCTGACACCTGACCTGGTCACCTCACCTTACTTCATGGGTAGGACAGCCCTGGGTGGATGCAACATGTGCTTGCTTAAAATTTGTCTGAAATACTCCATTGCCTGAATACTGGAGGCTTTATTCAGGGCCAGTGCTACCATTAGGCACAGTAGTGCAGCTGCCTTAGGTTACAGTTAGTGGTGGGGTGGAAAGTGGCAGTGAAGTATTGAAGGACAGAACCATATGTGCCCCACATGGCCTGTCCTGTGTAGGGGTATACTGTATATGTGGACAAATGCCAGCTCCCTCGGCCTGAAAAGTGAAATGAGTGCCACACCCCATAGTTGCCTTTGACTAGACCTTTTTACCTTTACTGGCCGCAGGATTTGGTGTGGATCCTGATTCAACACCTTGGAAAACAGCCTGCTCTGCATGAGTCTTGTTGATATGGCTTCATTCCCCCCCCCCCCCAACACACAAAAAAAACTTTATGAAAAAGAAATATTTTTACTTTTGAGAGAAAGCAGAATTGAATGATATTTGCACATAACATTGGTCTATCTGAGGGCATGAATCCTGCCAAATTTCATAATAATAGTTGCAGTGGTTTTCCTGCAGGGGCAGCAATTAGGGCAGCAATTAGTTTTAGGGTGAGCTGGGGGGTTTACATAATTTCCATTAGCATTTAGTTGACCATTGGTGTGAAAACTGAACGTGTGAGATTCTCCTAGGAAAGAACGCTGTCAAGCTGAAGGCAAATAAGTTCAGGGGCTTTTGGGGGGTGAGAAGAACTAAAAGCTGAAAAGGAGCCCACAGTCCACAATTACCAATGAATTTGTCTAAAAGTAAAATTTGAAAGTAGGAATTTCTAATTAATTAAAATAAATTATAAATTTCAAGGAATTAATACTAGTTAAATTTATCAGTGTGTGTTCACACACCTCTCAGTTTAAGAGAGGGAGACAAGCTCTTCTGAGTGAAACATCTAGCCCAACATTATGTTCTCACAGTGGCCAACCAGATGTCTAAGGGAATCACACAAGCAAGGTTTGAGTGGAATAGCACTTTTCTGCCTGTGTTCCCCAGAAACTACTTTTCACCTGCACAGAGCATTTGAAACTGGAGATAATACAGGGAACATGAATGGAAAGCCACTGATATAGAGGCTGCACACACAAACATTTGTGGAACCAACAGGTAGGCTTTCTCTGTATGGGATTCTTCATGCTCATGCTCAGCATGCTACTTCCAATCTAAATTGATTACAGATCCTGCTGTCCAGACTGGTGGGTGTGGTTACTTGATATGTGTTTGAAAACCCACCCCTTCTCCCAGGCCTTTGGCTAATTAAACAATCTATTGCCTTTTAAACAGAGAGGGGGAATTGTTTTCATTTGTTACTATGTTATACATTTTTGTGTTTTTATATTGTAAACAGCCCTGTGACCTTTGGGTGAAGGGAGATATAGAAACAAACAAAGAGACAAACAAACAAATAAAATATTTGAAAACTATCCCCTTGCAGTCTTGCTATATGGCCAGCCATAATGTCATTTGGCAGGTGTAATAACACACCTTGTTCTTGGGAAAGCCTACATCTGATTTTAAATGGACAGTGGAGGGTAATTCAGAATCAATCTGCAAAGAGCAACTGTGTTTTGAACAAAACCAATTTTCAAAATACGCTTTTGAGAGGCAAAAATATGCCATAGGTCTAGGTTATGTGCCGACCAGGTAAAAAAGAAGTCTCCACTGATCCTTGAATAATGTGCCATGTCTACACAGCTGGAATAATAATATATAGATTGGTGATATATGGGAATGAAATATGTGTTAAGAAAAGTGATCATACAGTAGGCTGGGTGTACCATTCACCTAGGAACAATGGCTGTATATTGGATGGAAATATCCAGAATTTTCTGGACATGCTTCAGCTTTTTCCAAAGACAGGTTCACAATTAGTTCACTTCAGGCACTGACCCTCTTTAGTGGGGGGGGGGGGAATTACAGAAACCCAAAACTTAATTTGAGTGCCTTCCATCACTTCAGGGAGACATGGGTGACAGTTTTCGTATAGTGTTTTTAAAGTAAATAAATAAATAAATAAATAAATAAGCAAAGGACAGCAAATTAATAAAGAGAGAAGTCATCCAGTTCTCTTCACAAATCACAGGAATGGAGAAATAGATCTTCTTTGGGACTAATGAATACAGTATTTTTTTTGTTAAGCTCTGGATTCTGCAATGGACATGAAATATAAAAGTTAATTTGAAAAGAAAAAAAACAACAACTTGGAATCTGTGGATTGAAGTGGTATGGGTTGGATGATGATGGAAGCCTTTTTCAGCCACCCCCTTTCACACATTCCCCACTGTATGAGGGTGGAGAACAAGGGCACATGTGCAACTCCACCCCATATGTTGGATCCCTTAGGAATTTTGGAAGCAGCATTATACAGAGTCAGACCACCAGCCTATCCCATTTGATTTCTGTGCAATTGTTATATGTGGTTTGTCCGTGCAATTTCGTGTGTCTGATAAATTGTTCATTTGCTTGCCCTGTATGGAACTGCACTCTCCCTGAAGGAGCAGGCACTGAGTCTGAGGGTGCGTATGGATGCAGGTGCCTGTTCTCTCTACAGACCTATACCAGTAATTCTTAGAGTGGTTTAACAATCCCTCTTCCCAGGAGACACTGGGAACTGTATCTTTGTGCAGGGAGTAGGAGTCTCCTAATGACTCTCAGCACCCTTTATAAGCTACACTTCCCAGGATTTTCTGGAGGAAGACATGACTGTTTAAAGAGAGATGATACTGCTTTAAATGTATTGTGCATATTGGACGTTAAAAGTGTGAATTAGATAAGGTATACCTTATGTCAGGGATGAGGCATCTATGCCCTTTTAGATGTCGTTGGACTTCAGAGGCCAACATCTCTGAGAATAGACCATGCTGTCTTTGACTCATGGTCGCTGGAGTCCAAGAATATTTGTAGAGCCACAGGTTTCCTATCTCTGTCTTATGTCTTAAGAGATCGAGAGTTTCAATTCATGTTTTGTACTCCTAAAATTCTTCAGTGTCCACTGAGACTTGAGGAAGCAAACCACATAGGACTGAAGTCAGCCTTGCCTTAAGGAATTAAGACTCCAATCCTATGCACACACTTAGGTTTTGGTTTATGAGATTTATACATTGCTTCGCACTAAAAAGTCCTGAAGTGATTTTTGATCACAATTAAAGGGCATTCAAAAAAAAAAAAAAAATCACTCCTTGATTCTGGGGAGTGATATGTTGAAATTTCTCTTTTTGTCATTCTCCATCAATTGCATTGAAAAGTTATGAAAGTGGAGGAGGGAAATGGCAATATTATAATGGGTGGAGTGCATGATAGGTTTTTGATGGGCTACCCTTATTTTCATAGTGAACAAATGAGTTCCTTTTCTTTCATTTTACAAGCAGTCTCTCCAGTGGTCTGCATTCTTCAGCTGCCTTTGATGTCCACAATTCTTGAAAGCCCTATGAGCTCCTCAGCTGGCTTTTCCTGTGAGTAAGACAAGACCCAATGACTCTTCCATGCCCCTGGAAACTGTTTATTGTTATGTTTAAAAACCTTTTAAAAAATAGGAAATCAATATGAATATTATTATTTTTAAGGCAAAAGGGAGAACTTCCCTTAGAAACAAGACCACTGAGTGTTCCAATCTCATGTGCTTGGTAGCCAGTCTCTGAAGCCCAGATTTCCAAGCTTTAATAAAAACCCTGGGGAAAGCACCATGAAAAGGGTCTTCGGGGTCTTCAGAGCACTGGGGGTTTTAGGGCACTGGGGAAATATGTAATGGAAAGAAACACACACACCACATCATGCTTTGCCAACCCACATAAGTAAAAGCACAACCCCACTCCCCCTTAAATGAGAAAGAATTTCTAGTGTGCCCTGGGAACAAGTGAGAGAAACAGAAGCTTCCTTTTTTGGTGCAGTAGTCAATTTGTTTCAGTTTAGCACAGTGCATTATGAGAGCTAAACACATATAGAAAACGCTGTGATTTTTTTTAAAAGTGTTTAAAAATATATATTGAATTTGCCATACGCTCACAATCACCACTTAAAATGTTACATTTGCAGTTGTATGGCTAAGTACCAAGCCCGTGTATGCTCTTTTTCTTCTTTGGCGATCACTCATAGCCAAGTAAGATTGTCTTTCATGAACATGGTCTTAATGGTGTGTTCATAGGTGACTGTGGAGGCCAATTCTCGATCCACACGTCCTTCCACAGTGGGGACATAAGTTTCCAGGTGGGAGTTGATTCCATGGTGAGGGTTTGCCAAATGTGTCTTCCTCTTAGCTCGTTTTCCTCTTTCGTCCTGAGTTTGAGTGTTGTCAAAGTTCATGACACCTTTGGTAAAGGCTGTTCTCCAATCGGAGTGCTCTCAGACCAGTGTTTTCCAACTGTCAGTGTTTATACTACATTTGTTTTAGATTTGTCCTATGAAGCTGATGTTAAAGAATCATTGTTTCAACACTGGTGACCTTTGCTTCTTTCAGTACACTGGCATTAGTTCACCTGTCTTCCCAAGTGATATGTAAAAATTTTCAGAGACACCATTGATGGAATCTTTCAAGGAGTTGGAGATGGCATTTATAAGTGGTCCATGTTTCACAAGCATACAGTAAGGTTGATAGTACAATGGCTTTGTAAACAAGCATTTTAGCACACATGCCATCTCAAGAATCCTGGGAACGATAGTTCAACACTCAAAAATCTACAAGCCCCAGCGCACCTAGCAAACTATAGTCACCAGGATTCTGGTAGGGAGGGGTATGCTCTACACAGCCCAACAGCAACCATGAGTCCATCTAGCTCAGCACTGCCAGCACCAACTGTCAGTTGTGTTGCATTTTATGGTTTCCCAGTGCCAGCAGTCATAAATCAGCAGAGCAACGTGCAACGTCAAAGTGTGCAGGAATTCTGACCCAGCCAACAAAGGCAATATCTCACAGAGGCCATTAAGTACAGACAGAAGTATTTTACTCCCAGGTTAGAAAAACCTCATAGTTTCCACTTACAGAGTCCATTTGCAGAAGGTCCAGGCTTTGCATTTGCAAGCAACAAAGCCTTCACTTCTCTCGCCTACATTCTGTGGGCTTGCCAGGAGCTTGCCTGGTGAAGGGCTGACTCAACACAACATTTAATATACAGCTACTGTAAGAACTGAACATGTGCAGAATCAGCTGCTCTCAGGTGTCCTAAGACTAGCATACAGCTTTCTAACAGCTTTTAGCAATTTCTGGAACCTTCTGGAACGTTCAAGAACTTTCAGTTAGTTCTGGACAGAATGAACACTCCCACACATCCCCCGAGAAGTTGTTCTCCAGTGTTTAAGGCAGGCGTTTTTCCAAGGTCTGCTTGGAGATGCCAAAATTGAACCTGGTGTTAGTTGAGGTCTTGGTTGGTGGGATAAATGTGTGGATCATTGTTTGCCAAACTTCATATAAAGCAGTGACAAAGCACAATCAGTTTGACTTGTGGCTCAGCAATGCTGCTTCAATGTTAATGTTTCAACTCTCTCTCCCCACCAACCCTCTGCACCAACCCCTTACGCCGAAGTGCAGTTTACTCCTTTCAATTTGCGGGAATGTTCTTGTTTTTCCACACTTCTTTAGATGCCTCATTGTTAACATAATTAATGTAATTTCATCTAATTATGTAATTAGTGTAAATACATGTAATTGGTAATTATAATGTGTAATTATGTAATTTTGATGTTTACTGATGTAAAAAAAAAAAAAAACCTTACAAAGCTTCAGGAAGGTAAAATTAAACTTGGCATGTGCTGCATGCAATTACAGAAGTTTAATATTTTTTGATATAGTACTCCCCCACACCTTTCACATGCCGAAAGGAAATTAGTTTATATTATGAACTAAATGGGTACAAAAATATGGCTTTTTAAAAATAAATAAATGAATTATTTAATTAGAGAAGTCTTTGCATTTTTCTTCTTTTATCTATTCCATATAGGAGAACCCTAATGGATGACTGGTATAATCAGAGAGCTTAATCTTTTCATTGACAAGTGGAACAAAAACATAGTCTGTATTAAATAGTGGCACTGTGAGAACTATAGCTTGATGTGGGATTGGTATGTGTTGTGGAGGCAAGGAAACACAATTGTTACATTTTTGTCAGTAATGTGCTCTCTCTCTCTCTCACACACACACACACAGAGAGAGAGAGAGAGAGAGAGAGAGAGAGAGAGCAACTATATTTAGCTTTGCTGAGAAGTTCTTCCCTGAATGTTTAAAGTAACTGGAACCCCTACCTTAGTTAAATCAATGCTGATTCTCCAGACAACCTGTTTACTGAGCAACCAATCTGACTGGCGGGCACAAGTTTACAGTCAGAGTGGGTGAATCTGTTAATTTTGCGTCTCTCTACTTCTCATTTTTTCCAATATGAAATTCAGTTCTTCTGTTGCAATCTGTAATTCATTTTAAAGAAAAATGAGGATTTGACAAATTCATGGAAGATAAGGCTATCAATGGCTACTAGCCATGATGGCTATGCTCTGCCTCCAAGGTTGGAGGCATTAATGCTTCTGAGTACCAATTGCTCTTGTGCCCAGGTCTTGTTCCCAGAAGAGGATGCTGAGCTAAATGGGTCACTGGTGTGAACCATCAGGACTTTCCTATGTCCTAAGGTTGTTTTAACTACATTAACCCTCAAACTGAAGTGTCAAGGGCACAAACTCAGAAACTTCAGCTTTCTGTGTGACTGCCCTGTACAAAGAGCCAATGAACTGCATATTGGAGCATCTGCCTAGGCAGCTCAGTATCCTTAAGCCCCCAACTGACCCAGACAGCCAGGCTGGTATTGGATCTTCCTGGACAAGAAAGACCATTAAAGGCCTTCAGTTCCAGCTGAGCCATATTTGAGCAAGAAGGTTTTTTTTGAACCATGGGGTGTTCTTGTGTGTTTGGTTGCCCTTTGGTTCTGATTTCCAGCTTACTTCTCAAAGCTGATTCCTGGTTTGTCCTTCTTGATCCTGATTATCGGCTTCATCATCCCATGACTTCTGGTCAGGGCCAAGTGGCAAAGTGAGGCGGATCCCTGACAGCAGGAGATCTATCCTGCAAGGAATGCTACAGTGGCTGTAACAGCTGCACTGCACTTCTTGAAAGCCAAATCTGCCTCCTCCTCAGCAGCCCCCCCCCCCATGTCACCTCTACAACAGCCTCTTGGGGAATAAGATTGCACTGCTGGTCTTCTCCCACTTATTGTGTGGTTTACTTCAGGTGCCAAAATGTCTTGGGTCAGCCCTGCTTCTGGTGTCTGGCTAATTTGACTACCTCGTGCTGCTTTCCTTCTGTTCTGCCTTGCTCTTCAGTACCAACTTCTCACTTACTCATAGTTTGTCCTTCAGTCCTGGCATACTCTTTGATCTCAACTAATTAGTATTTTTGTCCCAAGGCTCCAAGTTCCCAGCACACCTGTCCTTGTGCAAGAAAAAAAAGGGGGGGACTTTTTATGTATTCAGCACAGTTGCCATTTACATATCCTGCACCATAAGACTTGGATTTCACTTCCCTAATTATGTTGGTCCCCTCTTAGTTCTTAATTACCGAGTGACCCTGGAAGTTTAATGGAGTTGTGGATGATTATACAAAATGTATGGAATCTTAGGTCTCAGTGTTTACTATTTATGTGACCACATGTACCTAAATGCCATATCTGTGCCACAATGATCCACTGCAAGTATTTCTCTCCATTCATGTATACTCAGGAAAGAGTGGCTAGAATAACATTATTTTAAAGTCAAGTTTCTAAACCCAAGCTGTTCATTGTATTTTTACTGCAGCTGAATTGTTCTTCAGCTGCACGATGCTAACAGATAAAAGTTAACTTCCTTAAACATTTAACTTACTAAGTTATGAATTTTCAGTAAGGAGTTTTGTGAAAGGGGTGTTAACATGAGCTTGCCACAAGGCAAGTGGGAAATGTTGCAATTAAGAATGTGTTTTTTGGCTTATCAGAAACCCAAATCTGATTGTCTACTGTCCTTAAATCTCACCCATAGTTTTGACTTTTTCTGTATCTACTCAGACAACTCCTGTCATGAACAAATATTGCTATTTGTAATCTATATATATAAAATGCAAGTGTCTCTGCGTCCAGTCCATGTGTCTCTGGGTTTGCGCTACTGCGCATGTGCCCCAGGGACACAGGGATTGTATGGAGAGAGATCGGGCCACGAGCAGCGTCGGCAGTTGAAGCGGGGCAGTTGAATCGGAACGTGGCGCTGCAGAGGACGAGGGGAGGCCGATAAGGGAGGCCACGCTGCCTCTCTCGCCGCTGACAGCCGAGCCTCGAAGACTAGTGGCCCAGAGCAGCCCGCCCCGCGGCTTCTCCATGTTCCCAAGACGGGGAAGGGGAGGGAGGGAAGCCCAGCCGCGCCGCTTGGCTCTGCCGCCTCTCCGTCCCCGGAGGAGCCCCAGAAGCGGACGTCCTGGAAGTGGCGATCTCCCATCTCCCCAGCAGCCGAAGCTTCCCCTTTTGGCCGGTCAAGGTCGACCCCCGGTGGCGGCGGCGGCTGCCCACTCCTCCGCTTCCCTTCCTCCGTGTGGGCGCAACGAAGCAGCAGTAGCCCCGGAGGTCGCCGGGACGGCCACTGAGCGCGCTCCTCTGCCCTCCCGCTGCGCGCCTTTCCAGGGATCAAGTCCTATAAATATTCCTGGCTAAGTGGCCACCGTTCATCCGTCTCCTCCCGGCCCAGCGGCACCTCTCCACGTCCCACCCCCGCCCGGAGCACCAGGGGAAGCGACCAGGGGAGGGGAGGGGGCAGAGGAGTGGGAGGGGGGACAGGAGAGATGGGGAGGGCGCGATCCAGCAGCCCACCTGGACTACTACTGGAACTCAGGTGCCTTCCACAGAGACACTGCAGCATATGCGAGCCTTTGGTCCAGAAGAGCCCCACAATCCTCATCCAGTTCCTCTTCGGGGGCAACCCCTCCCTCTGGAAGCCTGGACTTTGCAGGGCTAGCTGGAAAGGGAAAGGGGGGAGGGGGAGGACCTCAGTGCCTGGAGTAGGCCCGCCGGGAGGCTTCGCCCTGCCCCCTGCTGGCTAGCTGGGGAGACGCTCCTGCTGGAGCCGAGTCACTGGCTGGACTGGGTGGGTGGCGAAGCGGGGCTGTCTATGCAAAGGAGGGAAGGACAGAAAGAGACCCCCATGTCCAAACAAACACATCTCTCTTCTACACATTCCAGCCTGGAGTCCCGTTCTCCTCTGCACCTGCTCACCTTGGGGGGGGGAGAGACCGTTTTCTAAATAGATACAGTTTGATTTTATTCCATGTGCAAAAACTGACTCATATTAACGGGCATAAAAACCAATGGAAGGCTGCTCTTCTATTTGGGGAGAAGGTACCATGCCTGTCTTAAAAAAAAAAAACTTTGCTGCAGCCCCCTCCACATATGTTCTAGCGCCCGTTATTTTAACGGGCTGAAACCACTAGTAATATATAATGTTTGTGTGTATGTGTAATCATGATCAGGTCCCCCATGCTGTACTTTATTGTCAGCCCATGCTGTTAGGCATGCTTGAGGAATTCATTATTTGCAAGTTTCAACAAGGACTGACCTGATCTGCATCTTCGAGACAAAACTGCAGAACTGTGCTAAGTTATCCTCTGGTTTTCACACTTCCTGAATGTTTGATGAAATTCTTGGCTCACAAAAAGTATCATTAGAAATGTGTATTTTGAGAAAAAAATACATTTAGAAATGCATATTTTAAAACCTACCGGTACTTACGTGTGAATTTTAGGTCAGGTTAAAACACCAAAAAAAAAAAAAAAACCCACAAACACAAACACAAAAATGGGATGGAACAGAATTATGAGTTAACACATGTGGAAGTGGGTGGACTGGAAATATGCAGATTCATGCATCCCATGAAATATACCATCCCTTGGCTGACATGCACTGTTTTATATTGGATTCTCCATTTCCCTTCCTCAGCAATGAAACCCAGAAGCACCCCCCCCCCCAAAAAACCCACCTTTCATTCTCCCAGTTTCAGGTTCCAATTTTTGCCTTCTTTTTGCCAATATTCTCTCCTGATAATTAATTAAGGTTCACAGTTTAATGTGAATGGGGCTGACACACTGATAACATATGTGAGGCTACCTCATCATCATGTCCAGGGTGACTCTGAAATATACCACTCTGCTGCTGGAATTGATGGAGGTGAAAGAGTGCTCCAAAGGTTTCCAATTAGCTGGAAACAGGGAGTATAGCATTACAGTCTACCCAAATTGCCCTTTAGGGGCAGGACTGAGCGATTTGCTATCTGAGGTGAAGGACAAGATGGTACGCGCGCACACGCGCGCACACACTCCACAATCCACATACAAAAGCCAACCCAAAGCTTACTCCAACTCCAACACAATATCCTCCACTATGCTTGAGCAAGCTAGATTTGGGAGCATGTGACTAAAGAACACAATCACATAAGAGCAGTGCTGGTTCAGGCCTAAGGTCTATCTAGCCAAGGATCATGGCAAAACTATGAGTATCCCATCAGCAGGACCTGAATGCAACAGGCTCTCCTACTTGTGATTCCTGGCAGCAAGTAAGCAGAAACATGTTGTCTCTGGCAGTGGTGTTAGGACATAGCCACCACAGCTAGTAACCACTGGTGGCCTTACCTTCCATAAATTTGTGACCATCGCTATCTCTCATGGGAGAGAATTCCTGCGATCCTCCTTTCTCTGTCTAATGATAGAGGCAGCCTGTCTGGGGTGTCTTCTGGGGTGTCTTCTGCACTGCTGGAGTGTTCATTTGTTCCCATTTGCACTCAGCGTTTTAAACTTGTCTATAAAGCAGATATTGTAAAGACAGTTTATGTCTCCAGCACTCTCTTTCATCCAAAGGAAACAAGAGCCCCCTGGAACCTCTTTCTGCTCAAGGAAGTGGCACGCATGTCCCTTTATAATCTGCTTCATTCCATCCAGGCATCAATGCAGGACAATACCTTTATCCCATCTAATTTCATTTATTCAGAGAATTAATAGAAACCATTTAAGGGAGAGAAATGAGGCTTTGGCTTTGCAATTCATACAAATCATGGCAGTGCTAATTACAGGAGGCACCCTATGGCTTCATCCCATTTTATATGTTAGGAAGTGAAGTTCTAATTTTTTTTAAAGGAATTTGTACAATATTTTCTTCCCTCTTCATTAATGCCCAGAATATTGAAACAATTTGTATTTAATTCACTAATTGAAGAAATTAGAGATTAGTCAGCAGGCTGGAGGATGTCATAATGTACATTGCCTCACCCCAGCTGTGACTCACACCCCTGCTCCTTCCCACAATTAGGAGATGTTGCCTAAATGCAAAGGTCCAACACCTATTGACGCCAGTATAATAATAATAATGATCACATGCTTCTTGCATTACAGTTCATGTTGAACTGCCACAATCCCAAAGAGTAGCCAAGACAAGGTACTTATGCATTCCACTGGGCTAACAGCTTAGGGCATAGGAAGTCACCTTCTACTGAGCCTGATCGTTGGTCCATCTAGTTCAATATTGTCTATACTGACTGGTAGCAGTTACCCACAATTTCAGACCAGGGTCTCTCCCAGTACTTCCTGGAGATGTCAGGGACTGAACTTGGGGCCTTCTGCATGCAAAGCAGATGTTATATCACTGAGCTACACCATTTGCCTATAGATCCAGATTAGTGGGCTAAACGAACATAAAGTCTGAACTGGCACAGGGCAGTTTCCTACAACATACCAACTAAGGTAAAAAGATGGGTCAAGTCCCTGACAAGATTTTGAATTTGTAGTAACACAGACAATGTTTGGACCTGAAGGTTTATTATGGTAGAGTCCAAGTCCACTTATTAATTTATTGAATTTATTCCCCATCCATCCTCCCAAAGGAAGCCAGAATAGGAAAGAACATGGATGATGGTGGTGGTGGTGGTGGTGGTGGTGGTGGTGGTGATCTTTAAAACATCTTAAGAACAATCCCATAGAGATGCAGACTGGGAATGATCTCAGACCGGGAAGAAGCAGGTGCCAAAAAAAAACAACAGAGATGGTGCCTGTCTAATATTATGGAGGAGGAGGGGATACATTGTGGTAGGTGCAACAACACTAAAGCTTTGTTTGCTACATTGTGTGGAATGGTCCTCTTGCACACTTGGTAAGATGGTACCTGTAAGAGGCTCTTGCCTGCAAAGCACAATGATTGCTTGTTCTTCCAGGTATCCTGGTCCCAAGCTGCATAGAATAATATACACACACACCTAAATAGCACTTTGAACTTAGCCTAGTTAATTGGCAGCTATTGCAATGCTTCCAACAGCCTGGCAACATGTTGGCAACATCCTGCCCTAATGAGTAGGATGTTTTGAACCAGCTACAGCTTTCGAACCAATCTCAAGGCCAGCCCCACAGAGAGTGTGGGGGTTAGCAGAGCAATGATAACTTATCACTTATCACTCTTGTATCAGCCAGGCTTGTAGCTCTGTAAAAATAGTACACTGCTAATTATCAAGCTACAAATGCTAATGAAAATGGCGTTTTAAAAATTCAGAGGATGATTTACTAACTGCACATAATTTAACTAGTTGATTTAGCAGGGGCATGGCAATCAGTAGTGAAGTCCTTGCTTCCGGAATCTGGGCAAAACTCCAAAGACCTCCCTGTCTCAAAATTAATTCAGTTTGCCACTAGTGTTTTGGATGGGTCCAAAAGACACTTACAATGCAATCCTATGCATTGAACTAAATGTGACTTACAGGTATGTGCAGTGTAATGCATAAATGGAACTAAGGATCTGCAAATGCAACAGAATAAAACATAAGAGTTTCAGAACATTAATAATGATAGGTCTATACCACTTTAAGCTGTGTGCAGAATCACATTTTTAACTGTCTCCTTGTGTAAAATTACCACCACCACAAAAGTAAAAACTAACAGTTCAGAGAGGGATTAGCCTTCCTCATTCTGGTGCCCTTCATAAACTTTAAATTGTTGCTCTCATGATGGCAAGTGACCAGATAATATTGATGTTTACAATTCAAAACATTTCATAGTCAAGAAAGACTGAGCTAGACCTTTCCTCTTTTTTATCATCATCATCATCATCATCATCATCATCATCATATGAAGGAGGTCGTGTTTATGCAATCTAGATTCAGGTAGGTAGTCATGTTGGTCTGACGCAATCGAAATAAATTTTAAAAAATAATTGTCCAGTAGCACCTTAGAGACCAACTACGGAAAGTTTGTTCTGGGTATAAGCTTTTGTGTGCATGCGCACTTCAGATACACCTTGTCTGGTGACTTCTGTTTCAGTGTATCTGAAGAAGTGCGCATGCACACAAAAGCTTGTACCCAGAACAAACTTAGTTGGTCTCTAAGGTGCTACTGGAAGGAATTTTTAAATTTATGTTTGTGCAATGTTTATTATATAGGTATTTTTACTCAGATGCTGAAAACAAGTGGTCAGGTAGCCTTAATAAGGAGTATTCTGAGATGAAGGAATAACAATGGAAAAGTGCTTAAATGAATGATCCAGCAGCTGCTGCTGGAGGTGGCAGGTTCCACCCTAGCACCTTGTTATTTTGTTCATGTGTGGACCAGGCCTGAATTTGAAAGACAAATACAAAAAGGTCATATTTATTTATCAATGAGATCATTTTGCAGATTTGCCCCTGCAAGTACATTCAGCAGGGAACCACAATCAGTCCTGGTTCTCTTACGACCATATCTGTTTGATACATGATACGCTCGAAACTAAGTTTGTTCCCATTTGTTGTTCATACTGACATTTTCAGTGAGCGCACTTATGAAACCTGTGGTATGTGCACTGACCTGGCTGGTGAAGGAAAAATAACAACACAAGTCTTATTGCAGGAAAGAGACAATGGTATATTTGTATAGCTTTGACATGTGAATTAGAAAGTAATTATTGGTTATTTCTGTCCACTGAAATATGAATCCACAGTAGGGAATGGGAAAACCCTAAGCCAAATCAAGCCTTTCTACCCATACTAACACTATCTTCTGAAATAGGAACATAGTAAGCTGCCTTATATTGAGTCAGGCCATTGTTGCATCTAACTCAGTATAGTCTACTCTACACTGACTGGCAGTGGGTTTCCAGGACTCTTCCAGTCCTACACAGAGATGCTGCAGATTGAAGCTGAGGCCTTCTGCAGCCAAGGCAGATGTTCTACCAGGGAACTATGACCCTTCCTCAAATATACCAACTATTAATTTATTTTAAAAAGAAACTAAACTAAACTGATGAGACATTTCTAGGACCTTTGTGTACAGTTGATGTCTGCAGTGCGCAGAATTGTTATGGGTGGTTAGCATAATTTCTGAAAGAGTGTATGTAAGTGGAAATGATATGCATGGATGTTCTCTGTATGAACATATGCTGGACTCATGGTATTTGGGGTGGGGGGAGAGAGTACTGAGTATCAACCAACCCTCCCCTCCCCTCAGTTTTCAAAAAGGAGAGTGTTGATTTTATGCTGACATCAAGCAGGGCCGGATTTAGGTTTGATGAGACCCTAAGCTACTGAAGGTAATGGGGCCCTTTATATGTAGCTGTCCTTTGTCAACAACAAATTGTCGCTGTTTTTTTGTGTTGAATATATGCTATATGGTAATTTATGGACCTAATAGGTATCTAAAGCCATTTGCACGTAACAAAATATGTGATATTTGAGGGAGCAGGCTAGCAGGCAGGGCCCATTACTCACATCATAGGAGCCTACACAACACAAAACACTGTTGCTGTATGTAGGTTTTATTTTATTTTATTTTATTTTTTATCTTATATTTTGGAAATGTGCATCCAGTTTTTTTCCTTTACATCTTTTTGGGGCCCCCAAGAGAGTGGGCCCCTAAGCTATAGCTTGTTTAGCTTATACATAAATCCGGCACTGATATCAAGGAAGGAAGAATTCTTATGGACATCCTTGTATCTCAGCCTCAAGGAAATGTGAGGAATATTCCATGGGGAGAATGTTTTGTAGTGTTGGGTTGCCATGTGTCTGGGTTTCCCCGGACATGTCCTCTTTGGGTGGTCCAACATGCCCATCCGGGTGGATTCCCCCCCCCCATTTTATAGAAAATGTCCATGTTTTGGGAGGGTTATTTATTTATTTACTTCACTGTGCCTTGGAAGCAGAAGTGGTAGATTTGGCTGGAGGTGAGCATGTGCAAGGCCCATGTACCACCAGCATGGTTGCCAGGCCCGCACGCCTCTTTCCCAGGTTGGGCTGGCAGCAGATGCTAAGGAAGCTGCCGCCGCCACTTCTGCTTCCCCTTCCTGTTCCATTCCAGCCTCCCTGAGCCCGAAGTCTGTGAGGAGTGGTGAGGCTGGGAACACTGGAGGTGGCAGCATGAGGCTTCTGACAAGAGATCCTGGTGGCGGGAACAGCACCTGGGAGCCGTGCTGAGACTGGAGGCAGAAGCGACTGTGCAAAGTGTGAAGCATGGAGCTGGATGGGCAGCTGGAGCCTGCCCAGTGTCTGGTGCCCCTCTGTCCCTTGGGAGCCACCGCTGCCACTTCTTCCCTATCAGCTGTGCAGCTGCGCTTTACCCCCGGAAGCTCTGCGTCCTCCGTCAGCTGCTGCTTCCTCCCCGCCAGCTCCCAAGACATGCCACTGCTAGACACCATGAGCCAAGCTGGTGCCACTGAGAAGACTGTGGAGCTGCTGCCCCCACCACTGTCCCCTCCAGTTGGAACAGGGTGAGCCTCCCTCTCATTTGTTGTTGTTGTTGTTGTTGTTGTTGTTGTTGTTGTTGTTGTTGTTGGTGTCGCTTTGCTCTTCGGAATATGGTAAGTGTAGGTCAGTGTCAGGGAGGGGGTGAGCAACAGAGATGCAGAATGTTGGTGTGTGTGCCTTGAATGTGTCCAGAGTTTTGATCTTTGGAATATGGCAACCCTTTTGTAGTGGATGCTGCAACATATTACCTATAAAGTGTGTGTGTGGGGGGGGGGGAGATACATGACAACTGCATAAAATATGAGTTAAACCAACTCCCCCCAAAATTATCCAAACACTGCAACATCCAATTTCCTAACAATAATTCAGTGTACAAAGATTCTAATATCTGAACAGTCTTCTTGAGACCACTGTATCAACATATAGTCCAAGATGGTATGAGATATGAATCCACAGAAAGAGGAGAAACCAGCTCCCGCCCCCCTTCAATTAGGCATCCAGTCACTGTCAAAATATCACCAGTGTATTTCCTGGACATAATGCAATCACCAACCAGATATTTGCAATTGTAATTGTTTCCCTTTGTGTACTCTTTTTCTGATGAGACAGATGATATATTACAGTGGGGGGAAAGTTATACTGGGTAGGTGATTTGCAGGATTCAAGTTATCTGCTCTGGAGACTGACTTTGATAACAAGACTGAAAAGGACTAGAGGTGTATTATTATTATTATTATTTTTAAAAAAGTTTTAATGTAAGGTTATCTCAACTGTGACAAGAAAGTGATGATGTCTCTTTATAACACCTTAGTTTTTTCACTGCTCAGCTGAAATTTCCTTGTCCCTTGCACAAATAACACATGCACAAAGACAATATTGAAGTAAGGCCAACTACAGGAGGGATGAGGAACCTATGCTCCTTCACATAGTGCTGGAATACAGCTCCTCTTTCTGCACCACTAGCCACAGTGGTTGGGGCTGGTGGGAGCTGGAGTCCAGCAGTAACTTCCCACCCTTGAGCTATGGGAATATTGTACAAGATTCTCTGCCACACTTACCTATCATTGAGAGATGCAGTCTCTGACGTCACCTGCTATGGCAAAAATTCTGGCATCTGTGCAAAAGGCCGACTTGCCTGTGAAAATGCAGATGATGAACAACAGCAGTTCAAGGGGGAAACCATGCAAAGCTCTTTCTTCCATTTGAAAGGAAAACATAAGAAATCTTTGTGGCACAATGAGCTTTGCAACCATCTCTCATTGTTGTTCTAGCTGCCACAAGTTATCATACTGGGATGCTGTACTGGGAGCCCTGTGTTGATGGAAACATTCCCAGTTCATGCACAAAGAACTTGCCATTGTCTTTCACTATAATCAACACTTCACTCTGACTGACAAGAGACTCTTCAGCCAGGTGTCTCTCACATTGCCTTCTCCTTTAGAAGATGAGACACCAGGAAGAGAACATCCAGTCTCTTTCATGCAATGCAGATGCTCCACTTGCAGAACAATGAAACTGCAAGGAAAATTTGAATATTTCTTATTGAGAAAAACATCTGAGAAGTTCTAAAGGAAAGCAAAGAGAGCTTCTAGGAGATTAGCAAAATTTCTCCAGTGGCGTTCTAACCATCTCAAACCCACAGGCTTCTGTGAAAGCAATAAATTAGTTTAAAATTAAAAATAAATAAATCCACAGGCCTAAAATCCTAGTGCCAACTTATTTTAAGGTGAATCACCAGCAGTTGCATTTAGCATTTTGGTTCTAAGTGAGAACAAATGATACTGTGATGTGCAGTGTTCAAAAAGAGGTCAACCACATGTAATCAAAGTGCTAGCCAGATGGGCAGCTGCAGTTGCAGCAGAAGGGGGAAAGGAACTGTCTGGTGTTCAAGGAGATGTTGCATGGGCCATCTGTTGAACAAGACAGTATAAAGCAACCACAAGATTTCTGCTAAGATGAAACTTTCCTATAAATATGGAGAGGAGATAACATGCTGTACAGAATTTTTTTAGGGAATTTTGATAAGGCCTTCACATCCCATACAACTAGTTCTAACTTGTGTGGTAAAACCATCTGGGCTGTACTACCTTAAACCTAAGAAAAGAGGAGAGTTGTCTTGTGTGATGGAATGAGGGGAAGTAAGCTCTACACTCAGGAGCTACATGACAGAGTGATGGCTAGGTAAGCACCCTTCTTTCTAATACACTGGTTTTCAGCTTTCATTGTTTTCTTATTTTGCATGCAGATGCATTCAGTCAACGTTCAGAAAATGACAACCAAAATGATTATGGGGATGGAATGACTCTCCTATGAAGAAAGGGTGCAGCATTGGGGACTTTTTTAGTTTAGAGAAAATGCAAGAGGTGGCATGATAGAATCTTAGAAAATTATGCATAGCATAAAATGGGTAGAGAAAAGTTTTTTCTCCCTTTCACAAAACACTAGAACTCAGAGACATCCAATGAAGCTGAATGTTGCAAGATTCATAACAGATAATAGCACATAGATAAGCTTTGGAACTTGTTCCCACAGGAGGCAGTAATGGCCACCAACTTGGCTAGATGACTTTAAAAGAGGACTAAACAAATTCTGGACACAGGTGGCACTGTGGTCTAAACCACAGAGCCTAGGGCTTGCTGATCACAAGGTCGGTGGTTCGAATCCCTGCGACTGGGTGAGCTCCTGTCGCTCGGTCCCTGCTTCTGCCAACCTACCAGTTTGAAAGCATTTCAAAGTGCAAGTAGATAAATAGGTACCACTCCGGCAGGAAGGTAAACGGCGTTTCCATGCTCTGCTCTTGTTCGCCATAAGCAGCGTTGTCAGGGGTACCGCCCTGGGGGGGTGACACTCTGGGGGTGGGCCCCACCCCCACGATTGACGCCGGTGGCACGACAACTTTTAAAAGACTGCAACCTGCGAAAAGCAGCACAGTGTCTGTGCTGCTGTTCGTGCGCTACAGTCTTAAAACTCGGCACAGTGTGGCGCTGGTAGGAAGGGGCGCTGGCCGATCACATCCGCCATCTTGGGTGGACTGCACATATCCACACATGCGCAGTCCACTTAGGAGGCTGCGCACACGTCATGACATCACGACACATGTGCTGTGATGTTAAGGCGTGCACGCTAGCGAGCGGCACACTGCCCCCCAGGGGGGATGCCTTTAATTTTGCTGCCCCAGGCAGCAAAGTGGTTCGCTACACCGCTGGGAGGCAATAATGTTTCTGAACACCAGTTGCTGAATACCACAGAAGGGGTGAGAGCTCTTGTTCTTGGATCTTGCTTACCGGCTTCCTACTGGTTGGTCACTGTGAGAACAGGACGTTATACTAGATGGGCCATTGATCTGATTCAGCAGGTTCTTATGTTGTTATGTTTTCTTCCCAATCAGCAGCCTGTCGAACAGCTCCATGAAAGGTTTATTAACTCAATGAGAACTACACCCAAATTGCAACAAAGGTTCACTTACATGGAGAAATGGAAAGGGAGATCCTCTCTCATTATTAGAAAACTTGGGGTTACCCAGTGTAACTAAATGACAGGTGATCGGGACAGATCAAGCTAATAACTTCTTAACAAAGCCCATAAGCTATGAAGCTCCCTACCCAAATATGTGGTGGTGTTCATCAACCAGGGTAGTGTTGAAAGGTGATTAGACTAATTCCTGGAAGATCAATAATGATTGCTATAGCAGCTGCAGTAGCAGAGGCAGTATGCCTGTTAATATCAGTTGCTTCCTCTAGACATTTGGTTGGCCACTGTGAGAACAGAATGCTGGACTAGATGGGCATTTGGTCTGAACCAGCAAGGCTGCTATTCTGGATTGTTAATGCTGAACAAACAAATGAATTTGAAAAGCGAAATACTTTAACGTGCAGTTTGTAAGCAACTGCTAAGCTGACGTAAATGCCAGTGAACATGTCTGCTTCAACTTCTTTAAAACTCTAACCATTTATATAAAGATACATTCTTTCTGTGCCCTACTGAGGACCTACTTTTTCCCCTCTATCAGGTTGCAGTGCAAAGTCTGTCTCAGAACAATTAGGCTGCAGTGTGGAATTGAAAATTTCATTGCCTGAAAGTTATTGCAAAAAAGTTTCTTCTTTAACTTCAATATCAAGAAATAAAGGTAAAATGCAACACATGACTCTACTTGAACTCTTGAGAGGTGTCAAACCAAGCCTTTCTGCATCCTTTCACAGTTGAAAGAGAGGGTCAGAAAGGAGTCACCGATTTAACAACTCTCCAAGGAAAGTAGAACGGGGTCTGCTTTCAGGCATTAACGATTAGATAAACTTTAACTCAGGCTTTGTGACAGGTGCCGATCATGATGCATACTTCTTCACTCCAGACAAGGATGGAAAAGAAGCAAGAAGGTGAAGCTGTGAGGCTCATCATATTGTTTTTCTATGTGGCAGTCAAAGTCAGATCAAGTGGCAATGGAAAGAGACCTCTTGTTTTGTTTCCAATAAGCATAGCATTGTTAGATGCCTTCGTCCACCAGTTCATATCCAACAATAACAATAAAGTCCAAAACCAATCTAACATAACTCCTTTGTCCAAAGGTTGACTGGAGTTTAGCCACCAAATGTGGTTAGTCACCAAATGTGACTAATGTTGGCATTCAAGTGTAAAAGAAGTGACAAAATGGTCATGTACTTTACACTAACTAAATTGCAATGCTATGGACACTTATCTGAGAGAATAAAATGAAAGATCTGCATATACTATATCAGGATTAGAGAACCCATGAACCTCCAGATAGCTGGTCTATCTAATCAAGGACTCTTCCCTCCTTCCATATAAAAACAGTGGCCAAACCAGGTGCCCATGAGAAGCCCACAAGCAGGACATGAGCACAATAGCACTCTCGCACTCATATAACCTAGCAACTGTTTTCCACCCCCAGTGTTCAGCCCCACTGAGGTCCAGCTCTGAGGGCCTTCTGGTGGTTCCCTCATTGTGAGAAGTGAAGTTACAGGGAAACAGGCCTTCTCAGTAGTTGTGCCTACCCTGTGGAACGCCCTCTCATCAGATGTCAAAAAGTTAAATAATTATATGACATTTCATAGACAGATGAAGGCAGCCCTGTTTCAGGAATCTTTTAATGGTTTGATGTTTTGTTTTGTCCCTTTATATTTTGTTGGAAGCCACCCAGAGAAGCTGGGGCAACACAGTCAGAAGGACAAGGTACAATAAATAAATGATGATCATGATGATATACACTAGTCAGGGGGGGCCATGCGGGTGCGGTTCGTGTGGATGGTGCCCTCCCTCTTCCCAGCAGCTACCCAGCTTCTGGGCTCCTGAGTGGCAACTGGGACTTGGGGGGGGGGGCTGGAGCCTCTTGTGCCCCATATATCTGGCACCCCTGACACTAGTATAGAGTAAATAGCCATCCTCAGCCATTAATAGCTTTTTCTGTAATTAGTTTGGACATCACTGTAGCTTGTAGTAGCAAATTCCAGACTTAAGCTACGTGCTGTGGAAATAAGTGTTTTCCTTTTGTTGTCCTGAATTTCCCACCATTCATCTTTATTGGGTGACTCAGTTTCTAGAATTACTTTCTCTGTTCCATGTACACTTTTATAAATCATATCTCCCCATATTCACCGTTTAAATAGTCTTAATAGCTCAAAACATTGTAACCATTCCTCATAGCTGTGATACTCCAGGCCCCTGATAATTTTCTTTACGTCTGTCTGCACTGCAATATCCTTTTCAAGATATTGTGACTCAGTCAGCATGACCATCCATCAGGGATAAAGGAAGTTGTGGTCCAACAAACATATTGAGCAGGTTTTCCCAAACATGGGAATCCAGCTATTTTTGGACTACAATTCCCATCATCCTGGACCACTGTTCCTGCTAGCTAGGGATGATGGGAGTTGTTCTGCAAAAACAGCTGGACACCCAAATTTGGGAAATCCTAATCTAGAGGACCACAAATTTCCCTGTGAGTATCATATTATTTGAATAAGGTTTCTTAAACTTCCTCTTAAAAGAGGAAAAAGAAACAAAATTCTGGGCTAACACATGCATATATGGAACTGGAGCTTTGTAGATAGAACCGGTTCACTTTAACATTATACCTTGAGCAGTTGTGTGAACCAGTTGTCTGCAAATCTGCTGTTGGCCTCATTCCAAAGATGCTCAATGAACATTTATTTTTACCATTTATTTATTTATATATTCATTCATTTAATTTAGTAGTTGCCTTTTTTGCTATAGCTTAAAATATTTTAAGCAAAAACCAAATAATAATAATGATGATGATGATGATGATGATGATGATGATGGTGATTATTATTATTATTATTTATTTGTAACCCGCCCATCTGGCTGGGTTTCCCCAGCCACTCTGGGCGGCTTCCAACAAATATTAAAATACATTAAAATGTCACAGATTAAAAACTTCCCTAAACAGGGCTGCCTTCATTAAATGCTTACATTAAAACAAGCAAAACAAACAAACAAACAGAATCTACATTAGAATATCCCATCCATGCAAAAAGGCTACATATATATATACCGGTATATTAAACCCAAATACCTGTGTTTTTTTATATTTTAAAAAATTGGTTTTGTTTGGTTATATGACAACGGCATCAGGGAAACCACCCCAGGAAGGGTATTCCACAAGCAGGGTGCCACCACTGAAAAGGTCTGTTCTCTTGTTGCCACCCTCCAGATCTCTTGTGTAGAGGGCAAACAAAGAAGGGCATCAGATGATGATTGCATGGTCTGGGTTAGTTAGAGGTGGTCCTTGAGGGATTGAGACCCTGAGCCACATAAGACTTTCTAGGTCAAAGCCAGCACTCTGAATTGGGCCCAAGCAGTCCTCTCTGCGTGCACCCACATCAACAAATTCCCAAATGAATGTGTTGATTCTTTCTCATTGAAAAAATCTGAGAGAAGCAAAAGGATGCAAGCAGGTGTGCAAGAAAATGTCACTTTTAAAACTCAGATGAGTGGCAGAGATACAAAGCACTTTGTGCTATTCAGAAAATGACCACATCTATGCTGTATATGCAACATATTTGACACTTATATAATGGGGGGTTTATTGGATTGTAGTAATACAGAAAAAATGGGGGGGTATGGCAAACTGCATTGTCTGCAAATGTAAAGGTACTCTAGAGTCCTGCAGTATGATGAGGACGCCTAGGTAACTTTCATTGCAGAACATTAATAGTTCATAACTGTGGATGCATCTGCTGGGTTGGCTGTGATGCCAAAACCTGTGTGTGTGTGTTATCTTTTGCCAAACACATTCTAAATAGCTCAGTGCTGAAGTTAAAGGGAGGAATAAACCTGATGTTAAATGTCTTGGTTGTAAGTAAGTAAGTAAGTACCGGTAAGTAAAATTTTATTACGGCCATTGGCCCATATCAAGAACAAATCAGACAAGCGAACGAAACATAGAATTTAAAACAACTTGACATAAAACAATTAAAAAAAAACACACACACACGAGGTCTTGGTTGATTTGGTAAGAGGAAAAATATAGATATGGCATACAATAAGGATAATTCCCTGGGTGCCATATCCAGGTTTGGTAACAGTACTCTCTGGTGAGAGAGCCGCAGCCAAGATTTAAAATCACAAAACATGCAGCAAAGTAAACCATGGAAATATGGGCTGTTAAGACCTTTGAAATATCCCATTCTCAGCTGCTTCCAATGTATCCTACTTCCTTTAGCATACAAAGAGACCACACTTTTGGCAAGTTGAAAATTGTTTCTTTGCAAATCTTTCAAAGGTCACTTTCTTGTGCATTCCCATACAGCAACAAGGAAAGGCGGGCAGTAAAACTTTGTTTCCAAAATGGTAAATTTTTCTTGTAAGAAATTGTATAGAAAAAATAACTATGGCTTGCTTAAGCCACATGCTATAAACTTGGAGCATCCAGTTTAGACCTCCTTACTGGTAGGGTTCACATGGTGGAACGGAAGAACAAAGCATTTGGTAACTCTTCTTGGTATCTCTGCTGCATATAAACCTGCATCAGGAATTGTTATAAATAGATATTCATCTACTGTTTAAAAAAAGTGAACAATATTTTCAGACAACTTAGACTACATAATGAACCATGGTCCATTATGAGCTTTTGGAGACATACATTTGCACTGAAACTTCTCCAGTATATGTGTGGCAGAGCAAAGCTTCATACAATGTGTCAGTGACCAGCACCTAGGGCCAGAGCACAAACATTCTAGAGCAGGAACGAGCAGCTCCACATACCAACGGTGGGTAGGGTCAAATGAAAAAGAGAGAGAGAGAGAGAGAGAGAGAGAGAGAGAGAGAGAGAGTACAACATCCACACATATTAGAGTTAGACCCTGCCACTGTAGCCAGTTAGTGGCCAAAGGCCTGCCAGAACAAAAATGTCTGCCAGCGAAAGGAAAACGGAGAAGGAACTAGCATGGCCTCACAAGATTACAGTCAAGTAATTAGACTCAAATGATGTTTGGTCTGTAGCTTTGGGCACAGTCTTGTCAAGGTATGCTGATATCCTCACTATCAGTTCTTTCTCTTACTAGTCACCGGCTGCATCTTTCCTGATCTGATTTAGTGTGGTAACTTTTATGGTACCTTCCAGCTCTATGGGGCTGTGTCCAATGTTATCTGTCCTCTAGCACAAAGACTCTTGCACTAGAGGATAGGTGTGTTTTGTACAGGCTGTTGCCAGCAACTTGCTTATGCATTCTCTTGCACAACAATGTTCTACTAGGACAGTATTTCCCAAACTTGGGTCTTCAGCTATTTTTGGACTACAGTTCCCATCATCCCTGATCACTGGTCTTCCTAGCTAGGGATGATGAGAGTTGTAGTCCAAAAACAGCTGAAGACCCAAGTTTGGAAAACACTGTACTAGGGCAAAACATTTCAGCAGCAGAACATGCATACCACTAAGTGACTTGCTTAGTGCCATATTGGACACAAACCCATGATTCTATTCTTCTAACTTGTATTCAGTGAATTGCCTTTAGATAGATGATTGGCTGGATCAGATCAAAGGTCCATCAAGACTAGCATCTTGCTTCCCCCAGTGGACAAGCAGTTCCCTCTAGGAAGCATATTAATGGTGAAAGGGCAATAAAAACTCTCAGTCAGCTCTCTACTATTGAGTGGCATAATGCTTCTGAGCTTAGAATGATATGTAACCTCTCCAGACAAGCATCATGAGTTGTACTTCTGAGTCTCAAATGGCCATTCTAGAATTCAACAGATTCTGGAAGTTGTAAATATAAAAACAAACTTTTCCATCCATATTTATTACATTCCATATTGGTTTTCCAGTTGTGTATCTACAGAGACAACAAAATATTTCAGGAGGAAGTCAACAGACCAACTTAAGAAATAAGCCATGTTATATGCTTTATGCTATATACAAAAAAATGACGCTTGTGAATTTTTCGGCCATAATAAACCAGCTAGTGTCAAAGGAACAAGCTATAATCTGTGTCATCTTCCTGGAACTTTTCAGAACATTTTTCTCTTATACCTGATGAAGTTCTTCATGTGATGTCCCTATAAATGTATGACTACTGTAATAGCAATCTGACCTGCTCTAGCTGAATCTTAAGAGTGGCAAACATCACAGTGGGAAGCAAAATACAATAAACAACACAAGGCAGAAAACACTTAATCATTTAGCCTGGCAGAAGACAATAGCCATCTCTTCCCTCCTAGCCATGTGCTAATTAAATACAGCTGGATACTACACCAAAAGAGAGGGGGGGGATAATTTCAATTAATTAATTGGCAACCTGCTGACACTGTAATTAAGTTATGAAAATGCAACTCCCTTACACCAGATATTAAAAATTAGTCAATTACGTTCATTGGGAAAGTTCCCTTTGCACCCTTATCACAAGCTGCAAGAAAGAACATGACTTTGAGCGCCCACTCCTTGATTATAAATGGGTGACTTATGAGTGATGGAGTAAAACAATGTCTATTGAGAGCCAGTGTGGTGTAGTGGTTAAGAGCGGTAGACTCGTAATCTGGTGAACCGGGTTCGCGTCTCCGCTCCTCCACATGCAGCTGCTGGGTGACCTTGGGCTAGTCACACTTCTCTGAAAACTTCTCTGAAAACAGAGTGTTTGTTGTGGGGGAGGAAGGGAAAGGAGAATGTTAGCCGCTTTGAGACTCCTTCGGGTAGTGAAAAGCGGGATATCAAATCCAAACTCTTCTTCTCTTCTTCTATAGACAAGGGTTGTTTTCCAATGCTAGTTCTACTCAGAGTAGAGCCACTGAAATTAATGGGCATAACTCACTTGTCTATTAATTTCAGTGGGCCTACTCTAATTAGAACATAGTTGGATATTACTTAATATGTTTCATTGGCTGCAAGCATCATTGTTTAAATGTTAGAGCACTGCCAGGGTCATGGTCCTCACTAAAACCAGTAAATTGCAGATAAAATATGCTTTTCCCTTGCTAAGAGCACTGGCCTGCATAGTTGCCATTGCATTCAAGCCAAGGCAAAGATTCAGGTGCATTATACATTTTCCAAGGTCCACAATCTCTGATATATTTCTGTGGCAGAGTTCTAGATATGAGAAAGGCAAGGAGCCAGTAAGAGCTAGTGTAGTGTATTTGGAGTGTTGGCCTAGGGACGCAGGTTCAAATCCCCGCATAGCCATGAAGCTTATAAGATGAATGTTAGGGATGGGGGACAGATTCAATGCAATTTGCAATTAAAGGTGATTTTTTTTAATTTGCACTTTCCAAAACAATGCACAAACTGAAACACAACCATCCTTTGAAACTGATTATTCCTCTGTATTTTGTTTTGCAGTTCTCCCGCAAAGTAATGGACCTAATATATGCATAATAGGGTAAAATGTGTGCCTACAAATGCATTACTTACTGAAAGCAATATGCAAGAATGCATTGCCTCAGGAAAATACACTTTGCAAAAATTACATTCCAAAATGTATATGATAGGAGAAATTCCCACTATAGTTCTGGGGATTTTTTGTGATGGCTTTTCAAAAAGATACCACAAAGTGATGTGGAAATGTGATAAACTGAAGTTAAGATTTGAAAAATAAGAAACTGAGAGAAATTGAAATTGATACATTCACCCCATCGCTGGTGACCACAGGCCAGCCATCATGTCTAAGTCTACTCTATTGAGGATTAGATAGATGTGGGGAACCTTATATATTGCTATGATCTCCTAGGAATCAAAATGGTAGTGTTTGGGGAGAGAGAGAAAAAAATGTGTGTGTTTTCTACCAACATATTCCCAAATGACACAACCACTAAGTGGGGAGTGAAAAGGTAGAGGGGCAAGTTTCAGATGCTTCAATGGGGTGGGAGTCATGGTTGATGCCGGAGAAGGACAGGGAGGCAAGCACCCCAAAAGGCAAGGAGTTTGTCAACCTCCAACCCTCTCCTTAACATATATATTGACTCCCCTCATTAACATATATTGTTATTTTGCATGTGCAACACAGCTTGCCATCTTAGAAATACACTTTTCCCTTCCTTGCCTACCTATAAATATATATATTCTGGCGCTACCACTGATGGGGTGTAATGCTGGCATGGAAGGAGACTGAACCTATCACACCCCAGGTGATGCTATCAGGAACATGTTCCAGATTAAATTCAGCACTGGTTTGCAGGGTGGGGGGGGGAAGCTAATTTCAGTTTTTGATTTGGGGTTGCTTGGCTGGGTACATACTGATCACAGTCCCTAATTCATACTTTGAAGAGACAGATCAGGCAAAAAACTTGCTAGAATGAAAAGCCTAATGCGAACTGGATGTGGAGACCTCATAAAAGGTATCATCAGAGTGGGTGGGACCTGTGCAGAAGGTGGAGGAGAAGTGGTCCAGACTTGCTCCCTGTGTGAAACAGAGTAGAGATGATGGGATGCTCATTGATGTAATTTAAATAGATAAAATGGGGAAGTCTCCAGTTTTCAGCCATTTCCCCCAACACTTTATGTGAGCCTTTATGTGAGGCTTGGTATAAATGCCCACTTAAATGTTCTGACAGTTAAAACAAGTTTTAACAAGAGGAATTTGTACTTTCCCCATGTTTCACTGCCTAATGGAGCAATACTAGTGCTTCAGCTGAGTGGACATTAATGGAAACCATCTGGCGCTTACTCTCATTCCCTTTCAAAAAGTCATTTTCCCCTCTCCTCCTCTCGCCATGTCCCTTGAAACTACTAGTTGCAAATAATGCCTTAATAGGTTTCCTCCTGCTTTTGAGCCACTATGCAAAATTTACACTGACCCTAATTGGCATGCAGGTCCCTTGTTAGGCCTATGCACAAAACAGTGGCAATGCACTGCAAAGGTAATGTGTTTCAGAGTGATGGCTGCTTCCTAAAATGTTGCGTTTTTAGCATTAACAATGTGAACAGTGGCAATAGGAATGTCCAAAGCAATTGTTTGAAACAGGTTCTCTAAGGGACCACCTCCTCACATATAATTCACCCTGTATTCTTAAACCATCAGGGAAAGAACTGTTCTCTGTCACATCCCCAGCTGAGGAGGGCAAGCAAGAAAGTCTTCTTAGCGGCGAAGCTTCACTCTGGGTTTCAAGTCCTTGGGATATTTCTATGCCCCAATAGATACATTCCCCTTTTCTACCCACCCTTTGACAATAAGTGAAAATGTCTTGGGCCAGCCCTGACTGCAGCTCCCAACATTCTTGACCATTGGCTATGGTCAGCTAAAGTTTTGATTTGAGCTAAAGCGCAGCAACATCTGGAGGTTGCTGCAATACCTGTGCTCTGGTATAACTGGCCGCATGGTATTTGTGTGAATTTACTTATTTTTCCTTTTTAATGTTTTGGAGAATGAAAAATTGGATACAACTAACTTAATAAATAAGCTCTAGGGGAAAATATAGTATAATAGTCATGGAAAAATTAAAAGAGAAATGGAACAGGTAAGAGATCTTAAAGCCAATAAAGTTGTGGTAAGAACGGGAACAATTTTCAGAGGGTCCCAGATCTTGCCTAAAGTAGATTCGGAGTTTCTTCCTCATGGGAAACATCTGAAGAATTTAATAAGAGATACCCAATTTGTGGTCCAGGAAGCCAAACTAGAATCAAATGGCAGTATTCTGTGGTTGGCGAGTCTCTCTCTATTTCTGCTCCTAGGATGATAACATAAACAGGACATTAATTAAGTATGGTGAGCTGCATTTGGCTTAGTGAGTCACAGGTTTTGTAGGTCTGTGGTAAGACTAGTCAGCTTTCTTGGGCTCAGTCACTGTTCTACTTTGGTAGCAAGGTGAAAAATGTCTTTTTCAAATCTAGATGAAGAAGAAGAAGAAGAGTTTGGATTTGATATCCCACTTTATAGTGATAAACCCTAAGGAGTCTCAAAGCGGCTAACAATCTCCTTTCCCTTCCTCCCCCACAAGAAACACTCTGTGAGTGAGGCTGAGAGACTAGCCCAAGGTCACCCAGCAGCTGCATGTGGAGGAGCGGGGAACCAAACCCAGCTTGCCAGATTATGAGTCCAGGGCTCTTAACCACTACACCACACTGGTTTTCTAGCCTACTATTCAAAGGTAAAATTAACCTTTGTGCTCTGAATATTTTGCCACTGGCATCTGGCTCTTGGAAGGTCACCTAGAATAGAATGTGGCCCTTGGACTGAAAGAGATTCTTCACCCTCTAAAAGATCTGGAGGACCACAAGTTCCCCATCCCTCCACTAAAGAACATCCATTTCTAGAGTGACTAATGCAGAAAGAACTCCAGTTATTGGATGTGCATGACCACTGAATGGTCCACTTCCATGCTATCAGAGCCAAGTGGCATAAAACATTGGGAAATTAATAGGTCTTCAGCAATTGGCATTGGATGAATACAGACCTCTAGTTTTCCATCACAATTAATCATCATCTCTTCCCTTTCTAGCTCTTGGGGCTACAAAATATACTCAGGCAATTAAGGAAAAGTTAAGCAGTGATGCTGAGTCACCATGTTTAGCTACAAGGTAATTAGCAACAAAAGGCTGCTGTGTCTGTCAATCTTCATTTTTCACCTTTTTTGGGGGGGGGGGATAAATGCCCAAAACAACCACATACATCTTACAGATTGTAGTATTAGAAGAAGAAAGTAGTCACATGATTCCTCATGTAGCCAATGTGTCATGGTCAAGGACAGCAACACTGGAAGAATCCAATCCTAAAGTGAAGGAATGGAAGACAATAGATACCTCTGCTCTTCCTTTGCCCTAGGAAGAAGCAACTGTCACTAGGATCCAGCCTCCCAAAATTGGCTCACCAGTGGTCTGCCATCTTGCAGCTTTCTAAAGAGCTCACAGCCTTGTCAGCATATAACACCTGTGCTAAGACATCTGCACTGGTTGCCTATTTGCTGCCAGTCCAGGTTCAAGTTGTTACTATTAGTATATAAAACGCTTAACAACTTGGGACCAGTTTACATACGTGATCACCTTACCCCACATGTGCCCACTCAACCGCTTCAATCAGTGGAATTGGCACTACTTGTTGTTCAGTCGTTCAGTCGTGTCCGACTCTTCGTGACCCCATGGATCAGAGCACGCCAGGCACGCCTATCTTTCACTGCCTGAAAGAACTCCATGGCACTACTAGAGGTGCCTCATTCCAGTTTGGGGGAAATTCCTTTTTTATATATATAAAGAATTTATTGGTTTTTCATAACAAAGAACAATCCAACATCTTCACCAACACTAACCCAACATCTCCCACCACAACTATAACTAAACAAATACAGACACACCGATTCTTCTTCTTATTTACATACAAAAAAAAAAAATTCTTGGTTGAATCATTACTATTGACTTCCCCTGCTTTCTCTCCTTCGGTTTCAATTCCAAATTTTACTTTAATAACTTCACATCTCTAAAATTAAATTCATTTAAAAATTCAAAACTAAATATTTCTTCTTAAAGTCTTATTTTTTAGTTCATGATAATATATCACTTCTTAACTTATATAAAATCTAGTCTTCTTATAACTTCATAGTAATTAATAACAAGCTTCATATCTTAACATATTATTTCTTAAATCAAATCATAACAGACATCTTCTTTCCCTTAAACTGCTGCTAATAAAGAAAAAATTAAATATCCCTTCTCTAGTTCAAAAACTTAAAATCTTGACACACCGGCTTCAGGATACCATAATATACCATCTTATCTTTACCCTTAATACAATTCATCCTATCCCCCTTCTAACCATTTTCCTTCTGCGTCTTGCGCCGGAGCCACTCCTCAGATTGTCCTCATTTCTTATAAGTTCACAGATCCAGCCAAAGTTCACAACAATCCTTGCATAGAGCATCAGAGTACACAGTTCTTCACCTTCCAGCTTCTCCGGTTCGATATTCCATTCTTCTTTTATTTGTAGACTTAATAATTTTTTCCCCATCACTCCCGAGCTCTCACCCCAGAAGTTGGATATAAAAAACTTCCTCGTCCTGGGTCTGCCACCCCCGCAGGACTTTTCTTCTTTCCGGAGTTGCCAAGCCATTTTACTCTGTTCTTCAATAATCCTCTTCAGCTCTTTGCCAAGGCTCTCTTCCATTGCATCCATGTCCTGAAAAGTCTCCTCTGTGGGATACACCTTTTCTGTCATATCCCGATTCAACAAAACCAGTTTCTGGTTGAGCAGTTCCAGCCTCAAAAAAATAATCCTTTGCTCATCAGTCAATCCAGAGTCCAAAACTAGCTTGAAAACGAAACCCAACATGGTAGATGTGGGCATAGGGTATCAAATTTCAATATTTCCCATCTTAGTCACAGTGTTTTTCCACTCAGTTCCCAGCCTCCGCAGCCATTTTCCCTGGAGTCCGGGCGAAAAGATTACAAACTGTCCATTTTAAAAAGAGATATTTGTCACTGTCTCGTTCCCCTAAAGGGGATCCAAACCGTCTCACTTATCCAGAGTCAAAACATTGTATCCATTGCTGTAGCAGCGGTTACTATCAACGCAGTTATTTTCTTTTGCACCGAAGGGGAAAGACAGGCTCCCTTTTCGTTGTCTCTCCCGGAGCTCTAAATGCCAGAAATAAATCCAAAATAAATCCGATCGAATACTCACGAGCACCGAGCTTCCTCTTTTTTTTCCCTTTACAGGTAGAACGATGTCGCTCACCATGAGCGGCGGCCGCCGCTTCGCCGACCCGGTTGGGGCATGTCCCCTAATGGCCCGGCTCTGTGGTCCCTTCACCCCCACTCCCCCTTTACAGGGGGAACGAGGGAAGGGTTCGGAGCCTTAATGGGCCCACCGGGGAGCCCGAGGCGCGGGACGCTCTTCCCGCGCCTCACCGGAGCCCCGCTTTGCGGTAGCGGGGCTCCAACCCCCGGGCCGGCCTGGGTCGCCTCGCTGGCGAGGCAACCCACGACCGCCCGCGATGGCGTCCTCGCCGGAAGTCCAGTTTGGGGAAAATTCCATCATTTAGTGTGGCAACACTTTAGAACTCCCTGCCCATTGAGACCAAGCTGGCACCTTCACTGTACACTTCTCTTGGGGACTGCGAAACACATTCCTGCTTAGTCAAGCCTACCCAGATGCTTAGAAAGTTGAGGTAATTTTAATCTGTTTTAGTATTTTAACTTTTGTATGTTTTAGAATTGTAATTTTTCCCTGGTTTTACAGTTTACCGGTAACTGTTTGAAGTTTCTTACAATCAAGCAGTGTATAAATTTTATGAAATAAATAACCCTGCACTCCTTCCAGGGGTTCAATTCACAAGGACTAAAGGCATAAACAGAGTTGGCAGTACATAGACCTTTTCCATCAACCTGGCTGGTACCAGTTGTCACTGGAATCCTCTCTTCAATGATGCTGGCCCTCATTTTAGTCCGTCTGGAGAGGAAAGAGCCCAGTATCATTGATAGGGCATTAGAACTTTGGAAGCTCACCCATACTTAGTCAGGCTCTGTACTGTCCACACAATGACTCTCCAGGTTTTCAGGGCCCTTACATCCTACCTGGAGATGGTGCAGATGGAACCAGGAACCTGCTGAGCTACAGCCCTTCCCCTTCCCCGTAGGTTACAATCCTTGCAGCATCGCCACCTTGACAAAACAGGAGCCTGAGAAATCATATGTTGGTCCCAGGGGTGGTGCATCCCATTTTGCTGCTTGAGGGGGAATGGGAGGTGGCGCTTTGCCCTACTGCTGCCACCCCTCCTGTCCCAACTACCTGCTCCTGCTGCCACCACCTGCTCCGCTACTTCTGTGTGCCCTGCCACAAGCCCCGCTGGCAGAGAAGCAGTGCCACCATTGGCACTGATTTGGGGCAAGATTTTGCATGAGATCTCACCCAAAATGAAGGCAAAGTTGCCCAAAATTGGCACCAATGGCAGCAGCACTTTTCAGCCAATGGCAGAGGCAGCGGAGCAGATGCGGGTCCTATGGGAACGTGGCCTGGGGGCTTCTGCCACCTGAAGCAGTGGCCTCACTCTGCCTAATGGCTGGGCTGGCCCTGATTTGTCCTCTAATGCTAACAATGCCTCTGGACTACCAAAAGAGAAACATGAATCAGCATTCCACCAGGCAGTTTGTAAAAACCACCATATTTTAACTCTGAATATGATCATTCTGTCCCCTCCACTTTCCAGCTTTTCCTTTTCCACCTTGGGTATTAGATTGTAAGTCACTATGGAAGACAGTGGGGCTGTTTTGATTCTTTCTATAGCACTCAGTAGAATTTTAAAATGATAACAACCAACAAAAACAATATGAGTCCCAGGAAGATTGATGGCTAAACTAAAGATTCTAAGAAAGAAGCATAGGCGGAATAAGCTGGGAGTGCTGATCGCAAAAGTGGACAAGCCTGCTCAACAAAGGGACTGATCCCCCCCACTTGCTTAGATTTTGTATTTTCTACAGCCAGACCTTCAACACCTCTGCATGAGACAGTGCTTAACATCTCCTGAGTTGGTACACATATGCTAATGATCACTCTTGCGCACCTGTTTACACCTTCCCTGCTGTTTAGACCTCTCAATTACCATGCCAGATCTTTTTATATATTTTCGCCCCTCTGTGGTACTTAAAGACCTGATCAGAATCAGATGCATAGGCTGTCTTTCTGCTTGTGTTATTTGGTTTTAGATCCTCATTGGCTCTGTGAAAAGTCAATAAGTATTTGTTTTGTGTTGTTCTTTTAAAAAGAGGTTTAAATATAAGAGCACACAAAAGCATCCATTATGAACTCTTAAACAAAAACTGCATGGTTAAATTTGCAATCCAAGGCAACCAAGGCAACCAAGCCTCAGGAGTAAGACCCACTAAACACTAGAACTTACTTCCAGTTGAATACATGGCAACTGCATAAATATGTATTTGATATAAAATATGGTTTTAGAAAAGAATTTTTTTTAATCTGTCTAAGATTTGCATTTAAAAATGAATTATTTTCTAAAACCATATTTTATACCAAATACACATTCGAAAATTTGGAGAGCATTTAAGCGGGTGGATTTCTAATTTCTGATTTGCACATTGGTCCAGGAAGAGCAGATGAAGTTACTTTGCATCATAATTAAACAAGGCTCTAATTCTTCAACCATTCTGACTCTGCTGTAAACCCCACTGGGTGCAATTTCGGTGTCTGAAATGAACTACTCTGGATTAATTAAGTTTACTGAATTAGTTCAAAAATCTCTGAACTACAGTTGGAAGCAGTTCCCATAATTGCTGGGTGAACTGAATGTCAATTGAGGTTTTATCAACGTGCACATGTGAACTGGGGAAATAAAGAGTTGCCATTTAACTGAACAACCTCGAGGGTGTGACAGACTGTGAATGTACAAATTCTATCATTTTAGAAATTATCCTCATTAAGGAAGTGGAACACAGCAGGGCCACTCAGGTTCTAGAATTGTGAGAGTGAGGGGAATTAAGACAAACCCTGCTGGATTAGATCGAAGGTCTATCCCATCCAGAATTCTGTTCTCACAGTGACCAACCAGATGCCTATTGGGAGGCTCATAAACAAACATGAATGCAGTAGTACTCTCCTGCTCATGATCTTCAGCAATTGTTATTCAGAGGAATGCTGCCTACAGTACTGGAGGTAGTACATAGACAAAACTTCCTATCTGTTTTCTCCACAGCACAAGTGAAATTATGCATTGTTTGGAGAACCTGCATAGGGAGAAGCTTATTTCTCTCTTACTAGACCTTGGGGTTAAGGGACAGGGGTGGTGTTGTGGTCTAAACCACTGCGCCCTCTTGGGCTTGCCGATCAGGTCAGCGGTTCGAATCCCCACGATGGATGAGCTCCCATTGCTTGGTCCCAGCTCCTGCCAACCTAGCAATTAGAAAGCACGCCCCAAAGTGCAAGTACATAAATAGGTACCGCTTCGGCGGAAAGGTAAACGTCGTTTCCGTGCGCTGCTCTGGTTTTGCCAGAAGCTGCTTAGTCATGCTGGCCACATGACCCGAAAAAACTGTCTGCGGACAAACGCCAGCTCCCTTGGCCTATAAAGCAAGATGAGCGCCGCAACCCCAGAGTCGTCTGTGACTGGACTTTACTGTCAGGGGTCCTTTACCTTTACCTTTAGAGCCTGGGGTTATCTTATGAAGCTAAACAGTGGGAGATTCGGGACAGCAAAAAAGGAAGCATCTCTTCACATAGTGCATAGTTAAACTTTGATTGCATGATTTGTTTGCCCTTAGGTGCACAGAAATTGCCCACGTGGCAGCAGCTGGATCAGGAACCTCACATAGAAGTAGGGAGATTTTTGTCTCCTGCTGGAATCTGACTTTAGATTCACGGGCTGATGACTGCAATTTTGTTCAGGGTGATGGTGGTGGAGGAAGCTTCCATTTGTGTACAATAACTGCAGGTTATTATTATTATTATTATTTAAAAAAATCCTTACATTAAAAAGGGGGAAATGATAGAAGTTAAGATTCTACATGTAAAATACCATGAGTATGCTGACAAACTCTATTGAGTTTGGTTGACAATGTGTTGTCCTTAAGCACTGTATTCTCTTGGCGATCATTCCAGCCATTTTAAGTAGGAACACTTGGTGTGCTTTATGGGCTGACAGAAGGCTATGAAATCCCAACAAGTCAAAACATTGTAAGACCTAATGAAAGGTCCATATATAATATTTCTCACATTGTCTGTTTATTTCCTCCCTGCTGTTACATTACTAAAGCATAAATATAAAATAAAGTAAGAAAACATGTTGGTTAGAAAACAAAATAAGCACCCACACCCCAATAAAAAAAAACCAAAACAGAATTTGTGAAAATGTTTAGTTTAACTCTCTGTTTGCCATAAGAAGGCTGCAATCCCATGCACATTTATTTGGGAGTGAACCCTCTTGAACTCTGTGGAGCTTACTTTTTAGTATATATGCCTCAGATTGTGCTATTTGGGAAATAGGGCTTTCCTCACAAGTCTCTGTGCCTTTAACACACTTTGATTCCCAGGATTCTTTGGGTAGGACCTGTGGCTGTTTAAAGTGGCATGGAACTGCTTTAAAAGCATAGTGTGGATGGATCCTTACATTTGCCCTTTTGTGGCATCCAAAATCAGATGCCACTCTTTGCCTCATGATAGGCCCCTGCCAATCACTATTGAATAAATTGCTGATGGGAAGCAGCAAAAAAGTTGCAGAATAAACCATATAATATAATGTTGATGTTAAGAACTGAGTATGCTTCCTTACTAACCATTACTTTTGTGCTCTTTTTTTGTTCATCACTGCTCCCATCCACTTGCCTGCCAGGCAGAGAGCCAATCAGCAAACAGACTGTGGTATCTACTGTTTTGCCTCTCTACCATCACCGCTGTCTGGGCCAGAGCACGGAATGAGTGAACAAGGAGGCTGCAATGGTTAAGAGAAATAGCAGGTCCAGGAAGGATTTTTTCAATGTGCCCATTGCTAGGCTTTCAGCAGATGCTCCTGTCCTGATGATTTAATGGCCTGTTGTTGTTTCAATGTTATCTGTTTCTTGTCATAACCTTGGTAGATTGACTAGTATGGATATCAAGAAGTCTTCTAAATCAGAGAGCTTTGGATGCTGTCCTTGAGTGCTGTCCATACTGAGGTAAAGAACAACCTCTGTAATAAGGTTGCTGTCTGGGATGCTGTCATAAGTATTACCCTTCAGAGGCAAACAGCTGTTTTTTTGGATATTTCCCTGCTTGCCTATCTATTGTATTGGTAGATCTGACTGTTAATGAGAATGGAGATGGAAAATCTACTGCCCTCCAGATATTATTGGACCCCACCAGCCTCCATCAGAATAGCAAATCATCAGGGATGAGTGGAGTTGTAATTCAACAGTTTATGGAAGGTCACAAGTTCCCCCTCCCTGAATTAAAGAGTTGAGGCATGAGTTGGGAATAAGGCATCATAGATTGGTTAAGAATGCCTGCTCCCCTGGGTTACGTGTTACAATTTAAGAATTCCCAGCTTCACAGTGACCTTTGCTTCTTGCTATTATCTGTGTCATTGTTGTTTAATAAAGTTGTGTCCTAATTAACTTCTTATTTAATGCCCATCTCTATTTCACCTCTGCAAATGCCCAGTTTATACTGTAAGCATTCCTTGTTTGAGCAAAACAAGTCCATTGTCTATGACAATATAGAAGATTTTAGCAAAAACAGTTGTCCTATTTCCTTCTGGGGTTATTTTTTATTATTTAAAAAACTGATTTCCCACTGCATATGAAGAAAAGAGATGCTCTTTCATGATTTTGTAGAACCACACATATAAAGCCTGAAATGCAACTGTGGAGATAACTCAGCAATCAATGGAAGCCCAGCAGCTAATCGATGGGCAGTTTCATCAGTGATTATTTTATGTATGGTCAGCCTTCCACAGGCCTTTGATTTACAATCCTATTGTCAATAAGAAACAACTAGAGTTAGTCTGAAAAGATCTGTATAGAGCTTACAGAGACAGAGGAGGGGGGAATCCTTGAATGTTATCTTACACATCCATACAAAGGCAGGGGGAACATACACATTGGCATGAAATATTTGCTGAGCAATATAATGCCTTATCTTTAAAAGGGAGATCAGACTACCAGGGAAACATGCTTAACGACAAAGGGCTGTATCCAGTGTTCTGTGTCCACTAGCACAAAGGCACTTGTCCTAACAGATGGGCAACATAGGAATCCAACACATTGGTTGTGCTGGTGGAAACTCATTGCACAATTTATTGCACAACAAAGGTACCAGCAACCTGCTTAGGTGTCCTCTTGTGAAAAATATCAAGAGAATAAGATGGTAAAATAGAAACAAAAAACTTGGTAGAAGTTTATGCAGCAGAAACATATATCCCTGAGGTCAACTATTGTTAAGTGTGTGTGTGTGTGTGTGTGTGTGTTTCTTCTAGAAAGTAGGCTTGGGACATGGTATCAGATTCTAGTATACTAAGTATTGCAGATATTAATACTGCACAGTTTGAAGTGACTGGATGCATAAAAACTGTCTCCTTTTGGAAATAAAACATTGTCCATACCCATTATATTGTTCAAAACTTTACTTTCAGAACTTATTTCAAAACAGAACAAAAACAGCAAATGACACATCCAAACAGTTCCATAAGACATATGCCAGTCCAAGGCATAGACTCAGCATCTCACAAAAATAGGAAATAACTCCAAGCAGATGTCTGTCTCTCCCCACAACCTGCATTACAGCCTGAGGCTGCATGCTCCTGGAGAGCTACATTTCCATCCTTACACACACACAGAGTCTGAGAACAAAGGACTTCAGCCACCACCCTTCCAAGAAGGCAAATCTGCAATTCAATACCTCTCATGTGATCTAAGGTGAAAACATCATATCAGAGCTACCTGAGAAGAATAACAGTTAATTTGCTACCAGTTAAAGGATCTCAGATGCTCTTCAGGTGCTGCTTCTGACCTTTAAAGCCCTATGCGGCTTAGGACCCTCGTACTTATGGGACTGCCTCTCCTGGTATGCTCCACAGAGCACCTTAAGGTCCACAAATAACAATAGTTTAAGGGTCCCGGGTCCAAAAGAAGCCAGATTATCTTCCACAAGGGCCAGGGCTTTTTCAGTATTGGCTCCAACCTGGTGGAATACTCTGTCTCACGAGACTAGAGCCCTGCGGGACCTGACCTCCTTCTGCAGGGCCTGTAAAACAGAGTTATTCCGTCTGGCCTTTAATCTAGCCTGATCCCCTATTCCTTTTCCCCTTCCCTTTTTTATGAAGAATTCCTTCTGGGTCCCTACATTGAAATTCCTCCCTGGTCTCCCTACTGGCCTAGCATGACTAACCTGGCCAGTTAGCCCTGGGGATCCCACTGATGTTTATTTTCTGCTGTTTTTTAGCTTGGATTGTGAAGGGCGGGGTAGAAATAAAATATTATTGTTATTATTATTATTATTATTATTATTATTATTATTATTATTATCATCATCATCATCATCATTGCTTTTCTAAATTTCAATGGAATATCCAGTTGAACATTTACCAATGCACAGAGGCATTCCCATTTTAGTGTGAATTAAACCAATTATATTCAACACTAACAGCAGTAAGGGTTATGATAATGGGGCAAAAAAACGAGATACCTGAGATCACTGAATGGGAAATGGAAGAACAATCAATATTCACATTATGCCAAAACTGGAGATACTCTGCTGCTATGTGAATGGAAGGGTAACTGCATGGAATTAATGTTCAGCTTAGTGGAATGCGGGGCAAGAGAAATTCAACCACAAAATCCAAAAGCATTGTAAAAACAGCACACATGTATCCCCTGAAAAACCATCGAAGCTTGCCAATCAGCAGCTGTGTTAGTCATGAGATGAACATTCCGAAAATACACAGAGGCAGCCAATGAATTCACCATGATGAATGAAAAGATTAATACAAGGGCGCACCCCCAGCTCCCCCAAACAGGGGAGGACTGCAGTTCAATGGTAGAGTATCTGCTTTGCATGCAGAAGGTCTCGGACTCAGTCCCCAACTACTCCAGGAAAGGTTTGGAACAGTCTTTACTGAATCCCTTAGAGAACTATTGCAAGTCAGTGTGAAAAGCAAGTCTGTTCACAGCCCCCCCCCCCCCGATCAGGATGATCTGCCCTGTTCCAACCCACACGGAATCAACTGCCCCTGTTCCCAAAGCAAATTGGGATGTGTGGCTTAGGGGGTTTAAAACTCAACTTTCAACATATGGATGGGAGAGGGCAGATGGAGGAGGAGACACTGTATCTTCTCCTCCTCCCACAACCAAGAGCAGGTGAGTTTGATCCAGTGTGGTAGTACTCCTTCATGCATGGCTTCCTTGCACACAGGGAAGGCACTCACAAAGGAGAAGCAACCAGCCAACAAACAAATCCTTTGTTTACCAGCTGCTAAGGAGGAGGATTTGATCCTGTATAGTGCTGCTTCCAGGTGTATGAAGAAGGAATGGTTGGTGGGGGGGGGGAGCATCCAGCCACCCACACTCTGCCTTCTCCTATGAAGATACAGCCAACTAGTAACAGTGCCAGATTTAGGGCAGTTCCTTGGCCAAGGGGGCGCAAAATTAAGAAGATCTATAACTGAGAAGATCCATTTGGGGGCACCAAATTTTGGCCTTGCACAGGGAGCCATATTATGAAAGATTACCAAAGTCTGTCCTTGCTGGTACCATATCTATGCAAATCTAATGCACCATTGAATCTAATGTGCACCTCTATTTTCTAAACATTGAAACCAAAAAAGTATTTGCTGGCAAATGTAAATGTGCCATCAAATCTAACGCACACCCAAATTTTCACAACATAATTCAGCCAAAAATGTATGCATTACGTTCAGGTAAATACGATAAGTCCCTCCTTTATGTGGTTTCCTTTTTTCTTGTCCATATCTGTCTCTCCTTCCTAAGCCCTATCCCCTGACAGCTCTGGGTTGCTCTGGGCACACAATCTGATATGTGTTGATCTGCAGTTGTTTCCACCTATACTCAGACACACCCCCCCCCAAAAAAAGAAGAATCAGCTTTATTTTGTTTGAGACTTGCCCCAATTGTCTGACCTGGTATAAAAGAAATTCCTATGTCCCATCCTTCAATCCATGCAACAGAGTTTCTGCCATATCTCATAGTCCTATATTTCACATATCTTCAGTATAGAACTGTGCTCAGAGAGTTGCCCTTTAGGTAAGTGTATCAAGTTGACGTTTCATCAAAAGGAAGAGCAGTTGTGGTGGTGCAAATTGTCTAGAAACTCTAAATAATTTGGAATGAATTGGACTCAAATTTCCATAAGTAAATAGAAATTGTGGATTTGATATATTACTGCATACTATTGGATAAATGATGCAATTAGAAGATCTCAAGCCTTTTTATGTCGAGCAGTTGTTTGAGGGATACTTTGCATTTAAAAATAATACCAGGAATCAAATTCTGAAAATGTTCAAGTCAATGCAGATTTTGAATTTTTGACATAATTCAGATCTGGCACTATGGGGTTGTTCAGGTCAGAATGATAGTTCTGGTTGTGGTGGTGACAGTATTGCTACCATCAGCATCACTTATTTACATAGTATAAAAATTTATATACCATTCTTCGTTTTGGGAAGAAATACTGTAGAGCCCTTGTCTAAAGTAGAGGAATAGGTGGACAGGGTGGGATTCCTGATATGTGCACAACTTTCAAGGTGTGGCAGTGACAGATACAATGTGCATGAATCAGGAGTGTAAATGAATTAATGACAAAAGTAATTGATATAAATAGTCACCAACTGTTTCTGTAAATGGAGGGACATATGGAACATCGTAACAGAGGGGTGGACATCTTGTTCAGCAGCACAGCCATGCTGGAAATACATCATGAGCCAGAGTAGCACAGCTAATTGCCTACTGAGTTGCCCACAATTAACCACATTTGTGCAGCATTTTTTGGAAATCTGGCAGATGCCAGACTATATTTTAGAGGCAATCTGTCCTAACTTTCTCACAATGCTTCATCAGAAACAGGTACTTTCCAATGTGAGAAGCCTTGAGTCAGACCCTGAATATTTTTGATACACAGACTTCAAAAACACAGATTATTATTTTTTAAATAGATAAATTGTATCACCTTTCCATTTGTTTCTGTTTGCAAGCCTTCCACAGATCTGGCTTCCATATTTTCAAATGTGTCCTGGCAATCAAGAGGAAAGGAGACCATATTGTATTTTATATGGGAATTGTCAGGATGCTAACAAGAGCTTTATTATGTTTGAAAGACTGTTAATTTTTTTTATTTATTACATCCTGGTCTTCCGCTACAAAACCTACAGCAGCTGCTAGAGAGGTCTAGACTTCAGTGCTTTGTCCCTGTGTAATCAGTTCTCTGGCTCCTCAAGTACATATACAAGTAGACTAAGCCCTATAGATCAAATGCACCTCTAAGCTGCAGTAGTTGCCTGAATCCTGTCAGCTGATCTTGCAGTATGAAGCCAGTGGAGACACAGCAGACCTTATAAAAGCTCTCCAACCAAGCTAGTTCCTTAGTCTAAGCGACTTGGCACCAGCACCGCTGGGCGCAGCACAACCATAATGCCGAACATAGCACAAGAGGTGGGTGCACCAAATTTTAGGGTCACAGGCGCCGCTGAAATTTGAGAGCCCAAATTCAGCCACTGCTCATAACCAGGTCTCATTGGCTCCTACATACTTGTCATAGGTTTGGATGCTTTGCAGACTGGCTTTAGGCAGCAGCTTGTCCTTCAATCCCTTGGGTTCCCCATGCAGGCAACATGCAGCGCACATGCATTTAACCTCAGCAATATAACATAATTATATGTTTTTCTTCATAATAATCACTTGCAAAGCTTGACGAGGCATATGGCAATGTGACTGACTGAATGAATCAATTCCTCTTGATAGCTCAAACATGTATTCTAAACATCAATATGAAGGACATCCTCTTGAATTCTAAGTTATTGCTTAAAACTCCATTCCAATTCTGATTCCAGGAAAGTGTGGGCCTGGTGGTCTATAAGAACGTAGGAAGTTGCCTCATACTGAAGGAAACCATCATAGGGTTGCCATATTTTGAAGAGCAAAAAAGAGGACCCATTTAACTACGGATTGCTACAACGACTCTCATTTTAAATACCCCTAATATATATGTAGGCTACAGAAGTTGTGATATATTGCTAGTAGCAATGTTCTTTCAACAAAATAATAATAGTAATACAAACAATTTATTTGCCACAGAGACAAACGTACCTGTTTTACCTATCATGCATTCACCTTCAAACAATGGCACTTACAAGAGAGAAGGGGGGGTGGGTTACATAGTGCTGTATTTGCCAGTGATAAATAATTAAAGTGCGAATCCAGCAAACACAAATAGCAATTAATGCGAAGAAAGGCGAGGAGAAGGGGTTGTTTGATGCAACACCACAGTGCAACAGTGTATGGAACTGTTTGCTCATAGAAGAGGGGAAAGGGTCTGGAGAACCCCCCCCCCCATCAAAACCCAACTATTAACTGGCAGAAAGAATTGTTGTGAAACACAGGAACTGCTCTGAAACTTTTCATCATAGACAGAGAGGACTGCAACTTCTCCTGGTTGTAACAAAGCACACACACTTGTCCCCAAGTCAGGTAAATTCTTAACTCCCCCCTCCTCTTTCCCCATTTTAAAAATGCCATTAACAAACATACCCTGCCTCTTTTCTGAAGCGATGCCTGATGCTGCGAACCTTCACTCCCTCTTTTAATATTCAGGGACCCAAGCAAGGAAAGGACCCATGAAGCACTCCTACACTCTCTTGCCTAAGAAACTCTGGGCAAACTTACAGACTCTCCAGGATCTACCCAGATCCTAAAGTGTGAGGTCCCTCTCTCATACACACACTCAAAAGCAGAGAGTGCTCAGCCTCGATCCTCTTCCCTGAAACATCAGCATCTGGCCTGCAGGGGGACTTTGAGGTTTCCCCTACCCCCAGTACGTTTGGATTGCTTACCTTGTTGTGAGCCCAAGCAGCCCGTTTTGTTTTTTCTCTCTGTGTGTGCTGCTCCCCCTTCCCCTGCTTTCTCTCCCCCCCCCCCCCCGATGGCTGGCAAATGTGAGCTGCAGGCTGCACTCCCTGTAGAAAGAGCTTTGTGAATCAGATCCACTGCCACCTTCCTCATCCTCCTCGCATCTTTGAGTCCCCATGTTGCCATCGGCATGGCTGCCAATAAGACACGGCTCATTTAACCCTTGCTGTGCTGCATCCAACCAATGCTCCTTCCTGGAGAGGAGACATGCAAAGAGGAGCTGGATCTCCTGCTGCCTTCTCCCTTCCAAAAGAGGCACTGGAGAGAGTGGCTGTGGGGTGTGCAGGAGGCCTTGCCAACATAAACAACTTTGCAGAGCCCACAATCCTCCTGCGTCATGGACTTCCATGGGGAAGGGGAGGGAGGAGAAGAGATGCTATTCCAGCCTCCTGTGAGGAGGTTGAGCCCCACGGTGCTCAGTTCTTTCCCCTTTCACAAAGAACTGCTTGGGTGAAATGGAAGAGTGCCAAACCACCAGTGGGAACAAAAACAAACAAACAAACAAAAACGGGAGTTTTGGCACATTTTAAAAACCCATCCGGACAGAAATTTTAAACGTGAAAAAGAGGGCATGTCTGGGAAAAACCAGAAGTATGGCAACCCTACATTAGTCAGTACTATCTACCGACTGGCAGCAGCTCTTCAGGGAATGCTTACTCCCAGCCATACCTAAATATGTCAGAGATTGAAGCTGCAAAGCAAATGCTCTGCTGCTGAGCTACAGCCCTTCTTTACCCCATTACTTATTTTTAGAGTCCCCACCCCCACCCTGGAGATTGGTGAACCAATGGCAATCTGTAACTTATGGTTGGCAAGCTGTTGACCCAGTGTATGCCATCTGTGAAAAGGGGCAATGCCATAGTAAGGGATGATTAGAAGAGGAATTAAAAATAAAACTGATTATATCGCAACACCATAAAACATATCGATAGTGTGACCACACTTGTAATATGCATATAATTCTAGTTGCCTCGCTTCAAAAATAGTATTATAGTGCTGGAAACTGTTCAGAAAAGGGCGGCCAAAATGATCATGCAGTTGGAGCAACTATGTTATGATGAAGGGTTACAACTTTTGGGGTTTCTTAATTTAGAGAAAAGGTGAGTAAAAGGAGGCATGACAGAGGTGTTAAAATTATTCATGATGTGGAAAAAGTGGATAGAAGAAAGGCTTTTTTTCTTCTTCCACTCTTATAGCACTAGAACTCAGGAACATCCGATGCAGTTGAATGTTGAAATATTCAGGACAGATGACATTAAAGTACTTCTTCATGTAGGAATCTGCTCCCTCAAAGCATAGTACTGGCTACCAACTTGGATAACTTTCAAAGAGGATTAGACAAATCCATGGAGGATGAGGCTGTCTTCATCTGCTAGCCATGATGGCTGTGTTCTCCCTCCATTGCTGGAGAATCACCATTGGGGAAGAGTGCTGTTGAGCTCAGGTCCCACTTTAGGCCTTCCTATAGGCATCTGGTTGGCCACTGTGAGAAAAGGATGATGGACTAGAAGAGCCATTGGTATGATCTAGCACAGGGGTAGGCAACCTAAGGCCTGGGAGCCGGATGTGGCCCAATCAGCTTCTCAATCCGGCCCACAGATGGTCCGGGAATCAGCATGTTTTTACATGAGTAGAATGTGTCCTTTTATTTAAAATGCATCTCTGGGTTATTTGTGGGGCATAGGAATTCATTCATTTTTTCCTCTCCAAAATATAGTCCATCCCCCCACATGGTCTGAGGGACGGTGGACCGGCCCACGGCTGAAAAAGGTTGCTGATGCCTGATCTAGCAGGTTCTTCTTACATGGGTATGTTCTATATTCATCTTGGCTAGTTATACCTTTTGCAGCTCTAATTAACACCATCTCTCTTCAGAGTCGAATTAAGGCAATTTTCATGAATATTGGTGATTATTTTGCAGCCCATTCAACATTGAGATACCAATGAAAGGTGTGCTAATGCAGGATTCCATTCCCCCCCCCCCGCCACCAATATTATGTGAGATAAATGACCAGGTCAAGCTACTTTTGCCACCATGGGATGAAGGGTGGGATATAAATTTAATAAATGAAATGAAATAAGTGTTCATCCATTTGGTCTAGTATTCTGACTAGCTGCAGTTCTTCAGAGTCTTGAGGATAATTCTTTTTCAACACCTTATAGCCTATTCTTATAACTAGAGAAGCTGGGGACTGAACCTGTGGCTTTTTGCATACAAATGCCAAATGTTTCTTGCTAGTGAGTGGGGGAGTCAAATGCATCTTACCCACTTCCCCTAGATTGCAATCATCTCATGGTGAGAGTGAAACAATCCACTGATGGAAAAGAGAAAATGATCACATAAACTGGTCTTGTAGAGAAGAGAATAATTTTAGATAACCTTTATCACAAAAATGGTGGGATTCTAGACATACGTTATATAATAATAAGGCTTCTTAGTCACCTATTCTGATTTACTGGAGGGAAAAAAATGCCACCATTGACAATGGTACAATGTAATCAGATGATTAATCCGAAGCCTAAAATAAGTCCATGAGACACATATAATTCAATACCAATTTTCCCTACTGAGAGCTTGCCACTAAACTAGAAATTAAGGAAGAAAGATAAGTGGCAGGCCACCTCTCCTATGTTATTTATTCTGAATAATATCACATTCTGCCTGACTCCCCCACATTGAATTGCAAATGCCAAACACTCAACATTTTCATTGTAGGGTCCTTGTAGTAGCAGCTATAGTATGCACACAGAATGTCTCATACATACAAAGTCCTCTGCATTAACAATGGGCTAGTCGGGATGGGATATAAGAACCCCAACTTTCTGAACTATGGATTCACAAGCCAAGAAAGAGGACGCAGACCCCAACCTCACCTCCTTCCATTGTGTATTGGCTTCAGTTCCAGTCTCTTTAGACCAGAATTGCCTGTTATGGATGATATTTAACTTTAGTCCTCAGGCCCGTGCAGAACTTGTCTGAGGCCCAGTACATGAGTCTTGTTAGAATAAACTTGTTTGCAAGACAGCGTAAGTCCAGCAATACTCTTGTGGCACCCCCTGGCCATCTTAGCCATCTGAAGCCTGGGGCAAGTGTACCCAACTACACCCCACCTCTTCATGGGCTTGTTGGGCCTACACATAATAGACCCACTGAAATTAATCGAGATGACTAACTTACATTAGGTTCATGAATTTTAACAAGTCTACTCTGGATAGGACTTAGTTGAAAAGAACCTTACATCGGGGACACAAAACTCTAGCTTCATGGAAGTCTAATAACCAGGATTTTGACCTTAAGCCAGAGATCCACATTTGGGATGCTTTGAGAAAGTCTAGTTTAAAGAGGCTAATAGTGACATAGGTATGCAAAAAGAGGAAAGGAGGAGCAATGAATGGGCATGGTGGCCCAATACTTGTTCTTGACTTTGATGGAGGGGACCTTAACTTGGGGAACAGCTGCCATTCAGCACTAGAGTATGTGCTTTGGCTATAGGCAAGCCTGAGAATTCTGAGCAAAATAGAAATGGAAATGGAGATTGCTGATGTCTACTTATTCATACCCTATCTGGAATAAAAATCAATCCAGCGAATATGATTTGTATTTTGTTGTTGTTGTTCTTCTTCTTCTTCTTCTTCTTCTTCTTCTTCTTCTTCTTCTTCTTCTTCTTCTTCTTCCTGCTGCTTTCAGTCCATAAATAATTCAGAATTATGTCCCCCTCCCATTTGCATTGTGTATCCTTTGAATTGAAATGAATGGGGTGGAATAACATAATTAAAATGTAATTAATGTAATTTCATCATAGTGGACAGCAAGATGACTAATTTAGTTTTTGATAGAAGGTGACCTACAGTGGAATGGAACAGGGTTGCATGTTAAAAATACATGGTAGAACTGAAAAGTGGAAACATCCCCTTTTTCTTACAGAAGGTCCCATGTTCAATTCTCATCCTCTCCAGTTAGGGTTGTGAAATATCTGTGCATGGAAATTGGGAGAGTTGCTACTTGTCGGTGAAGACAATAATGAGATAGGTAGACTAATGGTCTGACTCAGCATGGGGTAGCTTTTTGTGTTCATGTGTGATTTGCAAAACCATGGTTTAGTAAGCTAGGATCATTATGTCAAAAAACGTCCATTTTCTTCAGTGCCAGGTATGAATCCACATCAGAAATTATCCTTTGTCGGGTCTGCATTTTCAAATGAATGTTCCTAAGTCACATACATGGATCCATACATGGATATGAATGTAATTATCCTTTGGATTTTTCATTCCTCTGAATTTCTTGATGTAGCTCTTGGCTAGAGGAGGGAGGGAGGGAGGGAGGGAGGGACAAAGTGCATAAGACATGTGCATCTCAAGTTAAAATACATGTATATTTCTAAAGTTTACCAATGACTGCCATTATTCCTGGCCTTTTGCCCTGCTGGCTGGGGCTGATGGGAGATGCCAAGCCTAAGAACATGTGGAGGGGCATATGTTCCTCCATCCTATTTTCAGGAGTGCTCTTTTGCTTCCATTTATACTTTGCTTTTATCTTTGTAAGTGCAGTTCTTCTCCCAGCCAAGCTCTGACACCAGCTTTCCCATCAATTTGGGAACCTGTGTTTATTGTTGAATGTCTAAATTCTAGCCTCAGGCAACTATGCTTATTTCAATGTTCTCTCTTTACATGCTGCTACATTTTGGCATCAAAAATCCCCCCCTAAAGATGGGTTGCACAGCTCAAAACACACTGGGATTCTGAATATTCATTGAAACAATACATTTTATGTGCACCTGATATAACCTCCCTTGGGTCAGGATTTGGAGGCACTCTCTCCTTTTTGTGACATTATAGGCCTTGAAGCAAGTTCTTGTGTTTAAAAAGGTGTCTGACATGATGTGGTCCTTCCCTGCCATTACAGGGACGTACACTGCAACTTCATTTTCATCCCTTGTTCTCAGAAATGCATAGAAATGGATTCACCCATTGGGCATAATACATGTTAAAAGAGAACAGTCTGGGAGGAGATGTTGCATACCAAAATACACATTTGAAAAGGATTCCCTAGGAAAATGGCAGCAGTGCGCTCGCATCCAAATGCTTCCCATGGCACTCTGCTTTCCCAAAGTTGGCATTCATTCTTTGATAAGTCATTAGAAGAGATGACATGTATATCTTGGCACAACTGGAACCCAGGGAGAAGCTGACAGATGTTAGAGTATAAATCAGTTGTGATGAGCAATGCTTAGCCTCCAGAGATATCTTCTGGTCTTCCACTAAAGGTTACTGAACCAGAGATAATACAAAGATGCAGATACAATTATACAGAAGAAAACACAAGGTGCTTTCTATCTCCACTTAGAAAAGCCTAATGTATGAATAATGTTCCATCTGTATGACAGCCAAATGCAAACAGAAATTGATTTTCTATGTACTAAGTTCAGCGTCACTGACTTAAAACAAGCTCCATGACTTGAGGGACATTGTCAGGGATATGTACAAAATTCATGACATAAGATGGTTCTCTAAATGAGAAACTGGGACAACAGCGTGGACGGGGACAGTTTGGGAGGGGCGGCAAGTTGACATTGCATGAAACTTTTGTAGCATGTAATCCAAACTAATCAGGCACTGAAGGCATTTCCAGGAAGACTAACAAAGTTTCGTCAGATAAAATCTTTTCTAAAGCATTTGAAATGTGTCAAACGCTGTTGTACAGCTATGTAGCCTGCTATTAACTTATCCAGATGCACAAATAAGATGAAAGTAATGGGAAAGGAACAGTTGTCTCATTGCTAACAAGGTTGGGGAGATGGATTTTTCTGCCGGTGGCCTCAGCCATTCCATAGTCCGCTGCCATCTAAATCAAGACAGGAGCAAGGCCCACCTGCATCAGTGCCTGCTAATGTCATTCTCAAGATACTAGATGGTGATTCAAATGCCCCTGACAATTGAGCAGAGGAAGGAAACTGTAATAGGCCAATGGTAAACCCTCCCTTATCAGTCATATAATGTCATTGATATATCAAATTTATATATAACATTTTAAATAATAAATTCATATAGCCAAGGAGAAAAACTGTCTTGACACTTAAGAGATTGTGCTATAATAGTAATATTTGAATTAAAAGATATTGTCCAAATTTTGGTGATCACACACAAACTCTGGTTTGTTTGTGTTTTTTTTGTGTTTTTTTAAATACATGTTGCCAGAGTTGGTTTTAGATTTCTTTCCCATCCACTCCCTGAGGCAGGAAGATGTTTCAAGCAAAGTTTTAGCCACCATTATAAACTTACTGCTTAATGAGGACTGGTATTGTTGTTGGCATCCATCTGCCCCAAGAGACAATGGAGTGCGCCTCCAGGGGTGATGTCAAACCATTGCATTAGCAGCATGGAAGTGACCTCCCTAGATGCAAGCCTGGGCTGTGTTTCTGGAGGTCCTGGGTTGCCCAGCTGACAAGACCACCACCATCCGGGTCTTGCTGATGTGGTCCATCTGCAGTATGTTTTGCTGCAGAAGTTGCCAGAAGGAAGTGTACAAGGTTTACTCATTATTTTCTTTTCCCAAAGATATTCCAATCTCTCTCTCTCCTCTCCCCACTCCATTTTCTGCCCAGAAATGGCTGCAGCTGAGCAGCAAAACACAATCAAGTGAGGAAGTAGGCAATTTCCTACTGTTCAGGTACCTTAATCAATTTTTGTGTATGAGATTTGGCCATTCCCCCCCCCCCCCCATATTCAGATAACTCAGATTTTGGATAATGATTGTTACAATAGTGGGGTCTGTGTGTATTTGTGTATGGTATTTCACTTATATGTGTATCTTCGTACCTCCCATTAATAACCACACTTTTGTTGGAGAACTATATAGCAAAATTCAGAGACGTGAAAAATTTGAAGGATAGCGGTTTCAATTTGTTTCTTTATTTAGAGCATTGCATGTTAGGCAGGTTCTTATTAAAATGATTCTCAGCCATGTGAAAGCTCAAATGTTACACCTTCTCTTCTACTGTATTTCAGTTTGCTTTTCCCCTATTACAGTTTGCTTCAGCATTACTCCATTTGCCCCATTGTAGAAACTCAGAGGGGTTCACAACAATTTTAAAACTAAAATAACCATAGGATTAAATTCCATCTCTCTCTCTCTCTCTCTCTCTCTCTCTCACACACACTCCTAAGTATGGCAAAAATTCAGGAGAAAGGATTGCAAAGAAGAGGTCTGATTCTCCCCTCCTGCAGTGATGCTCTACCATTTTGAATACCATTTTGAATTTTATCCATGCATCGATTCAGTGCATACCACAAAATCTTTGGAAACTCACATCTTTCTTACTCTAAGGCAAAGGCAGCCCTCCAGACAACTAATATGTAAGAGTAACTCTCTCTCTTTTTTGTAGGAAGATAAATAAATTGTCAAGTAGGAACCTTTAACTTCATAGCTTTTATTTATTCCATTTCTCTCTCTCTCTATCCCATCAGAAATGGGCCACATTTTTTACTAGGAGTTGGGGGGCACCTTTTCTCTCCAATCTTCTAAAGATTTTTAAATATAGATTTATTCAAGTGGGGCTGCAGCAGCTTGGTAGATGGAGACTAATAAACACCAGCACAGTGTGAGACTGATTTTATGCACAGCAACTTGGCAGCTTCAGAGCATTTGCTGTAGAATATGGATATGCTAATGCACCTCCCTTGTGAGAAAACTCCATTGCCTGAGAAGAGTCAAAATTTCTGGGTAGTACACACAGAGGCATCTCCCACAGAATCTGCTTTCTAGAATCAAATCATTATAATCACTGTCATAATTAATAATAATAATTTGACTATTATGGACAATTTGGAAACCAATTACCAGCCTAGTCACAAAGCCCAAATGGGGATGGGGGGTATATTTGGATATGGTAAGAGTGATAAAACTTTGAAAATGTGTTGTTTAGAAGACTCACAAACTAATGGGGTGTCTGTAGTTCATTTATAACATAAATGCATCACAGTGCGGAATATTCAGAAGCAAAATATTCTGAAGGCAGCTTGGTAATGTTGATAACTAAAGGAACTACCTGAGCCCTAAAATGATGAATGGAGGCTCTTCTCTAAATGGTTCCTTTATCTCAAGAAGCCGGGTGGCTCCAGGGCAGAGGGTACGGTACTTTTGGTGGTGCATTTTTGTTTATTCTACCATGCCTTTCAGCATCTTTTAACACAATTATGAGGGATCTGTAACTAGGGATGCTGGAGAATTCTGGAAAAAATGGAAAAGGAATCAGAAAGCTACACCTTATATGTGGACAGGAATGGAAACCAGTCAAGCATACACAACTGGTATCTGTTCACACTGTAGTATTTAAGTTCAGAAAAGATGCATATTTACTGATTTATTTATTTATTAAAAAATCATTTTGACATTTCCTTTATATTGAAATGAATATATGTTATGCAAATAGTTTCATTAGTTATGCAACTGACACAACTAACATCAAATAGCAAACAGTAAGACAAGTAATGCAGTATTTGGTGCAAACCAAACTTCAGTGGACTGTAAACAGCACTGGTTGTGACAAATAAAGGTCAGAACAGAAATTGCTGTTGTCTTACATCCCTGCCTGTGACTGATCAGATGTTTGTGAACTTCAGCTTTCATAATCCTTGGCTTTTGGCCATGCTGAATAGGGCAGTGATGGGAGTTGAGGTTGAACAACATTGGGAGGGTCAGAAGTTCATCACACCAACTTTAACATAATTTAAAGATTAATGGTATCTGAAGAAGTGTGCATGCACACGAAAGCTCATACCAGGAACAAACTCAGTTGGTCTCTAAGGTGCTACTAGAAAGAATTTTCGATTTTGTTAAAGATTAATGATATTTATCTCTGCTTTTACAGCACTTGTTTTTACCCCTTAAGAAGCTGTTTTAGCTCTCTGTTATAACTATATGCTCTCTATGTGATTGTGTTTGGCATTTTGATTTACATTCTATGCTGCTTTAATGTGAAGTGTGCTGCTGCATGCTGCTGAAAAGTTCTTGCTCTCTACCTGCTTCTGGTGTGCAACTGACTTGGGCTTGTTGTGACATCTGAGCACAGGCTCATGTTTCTCGTCAAACAAATGAGCAGTAACCATGGTTTGTTCTTAGGCTACTGCTTATGGTTTCTCTGGGGAAACAAACCAAGAGCCTGGGTTTTGATGTCATGATAACCCAGACTGTAGCTTGCTTCTTCGTGATACACCAGCAGCAGGAATGGAGGAGTGGAGTCGCAACTTATGAGCAGCCTGCATGAGTTCATTCACATTGACACACTGCTTGTATTTAAGCGTGGTTTAATGTGGCATGTGAATTCAGACACAGAGAACTGCTTAAAAATGGATAGCTTTTATAACAATGAAGATCTTGTGCATGAAAAAGCAATCCAAAACATTTTTATTTAAAAAACCTAAAAAAACACACACAACAACACCTGGTTAACATTTTGCATTAGGGCCAAATGAAGCTTTATGGGGTGGGAGTTTCCTAAAGCTTGACACTGTCAGTGTATATTGACTTTGAGAAATACAGCTCCTGGTAATCAACTCCAAGCAAGGCTTGAAGAAAAACATGGTGGATCTCCAAAAACATTTGCTTAAAAGCCAGGGTGGCTTTCTACCAGCTCCATCTGGTATGCCAGCTGAGACACTACTTGCCTGCGCACTGTGTTGCCAGAGTGGTACATGTGCTGGTTATCTTCCATAGCCGCCAAGACCACATAACACCAGTCCTGAAAGACCTACATTGGCTCCAAGTACATTTCTGAGCACAATTCAAATGTTGGTGCTGAAATTTAAAGCCTTAAACAGTCCTGTATAGCTGAAGGGGCGTGTCCACCCCCATCATTCAGCCCGGACACTGAGGTCCAGCTCCGAGGGCCTTCTGGTGGTTCCCACACTGTGAGAGTGAAGCTACAGGGAACCAGGCAAAGGGCCTTCTCATTAGTGGCGCCCACCCTGTGAAATGCCCTCCTATCAGATGTTAAAGAGATGAGTAATTATATAACATTCAGGAAACATCTGAAGACAGTCCTGCATAGGGAAGCTTTTTAAGGTTTAAGGTTTTACTATGATTTTATATGTGTTGGAAGCCACCCAGAGTGGCTGGGACAACCAAGTCTGAAAGGCGGGGTACAAATAATAATAAAAAATTATCATTATCATTATCATTATGTCCCAGCATTGCATGGCTGTAACAAGAGAGGAAGGGAACAAACTTCCCCTAGCATGCTAAACCATAATGAGTGGAAAGCTTTGGATTGTTTTGGGAAAATATGGGGATGGGGAGAAGAACTTGTACCATTTCTGAATCAATCCAATGCAAGGTCACCCATCTCTATTGAGAAACAAATCAATATATATCTACCAAATACCAAAAAGTAAACAGTCTCTCTCTCTCTCTCTCTCTCTCTCTCTCTCTCTCTCTCTCTCTCACACACACACACACACACACACACACAGAGAGAGAGAGAGAGAGAGAGAGAGAGAGACTTTTAATTAAAACATAGAGGCCAAACAAGCACATATATTTTTAATTAGTGCAAGGGGAGGACACATTTTCATGTTGTTTCAAGCAGCAGATTTGAGTAATTGATCCTCGCTCTTTGAAATTCAGTTGCTCATTTGATAGAATACAACTGTTAGATGATAATGTTTGTGCTGTGGCTTTTCCCTGAACTGTTAATTACTGAAGCAGATTGTTCACATTTAATAAGTAATGTCTAATTGGTGGCAAGTTGCTGAAAGAGTTCAATGCAAAATAAAGTAAAATAAAACAAAGTGACAGAGATTTCATGAATGGTTCAGTTTAAATTTGGTATATATATATTTTCTGCTTTATTGTTGGTATCCATCTTTCTCAAGAGACAATGGAAAAGAGCGCCACTACGGGTAAAGTCAAACCATTGGATAGTTACAGCACCTGCTGTAGTTGTAGAAACCAATATGGGAGAAACATGTTTTATTGCAGGTGGGGCAGATGAAGACATCCAATGCACACAGCAAAAAGAGAAAGCTCCCTGCTGTGTGCAGGATATATATAGCTTCTGGGCTGTCAATCAAAATTGGCAACATCAAAATCTCCCCAACAACCCAGAAGAACCCAAACACTGTCCTGGTCATCTAATCTATCCCACCCAGCAACAGAAAGGGTGTCTTGATAGACCCCACCGCAATATGTGCTCTCCATGAACGAGAACACGCTTTGTCTCCCTTCTTCCACATGGATAATGGCAACTCTACAAGACACACAAATGCATATTTTTATATGCAAGGGATTTTGCACATTTAGACCCTTTTAGAGAGCCAGTGTAGTGGCTAAAATGATGGGGATACTTGGGTTCCCAGCCTCAAAACTTGCTGGGTACCTTTGGGCGTAAGAACATGAGTCTGCTGGATCACGCCAGTGTCCTATCTAGACCAGCATCCTGTTCTGATAGTGGCCATGCAAATCTCTATGGGAAACTCTCTGGGAGGACCTGAGCACAAGAACACCCTCCCCTCCTGTGGCTTCCAACAAATGGTATTCAGAAGCATTTCTGTCTCTGCCTGTGGAGGAAGGACATGGCAATAATGGCTAGTAGCTGTTGATAACCTTATCTATGAATTTGTGCAATCTTCTTTTAAATCATCCAGATTGTTTTGCAACCTACCTTACCTCACAGGTCTGTTAAGATAAGGGAACACATACACCGCTATGAGCTCCTTTGAGTAAAGGTGGGATAACTAAATAAAATTAACAAAAAATGTGAGGATCACACTGAAAAAAACTTCAAGCATTCCCACAGAACGTTAATATTATCCATTCTTTCTTTGTTTCCTCAGACTTTCCTATTAATGCTGAGTTTGTACTAAATTCAACATTTCTTTGCTGCAACAAGGTGAAAGAAAGAGAACACTATGGGATTAGTTTTTCTGCATGAGAGCTCAACCTGAAATCACCCTGTTTCCTTTTCTCTCTCTCTTCGCTCAAACATCTGTGTAGCATAATTATAATTAAGCATGTTTTGAATATTAATTGTTCTAATGTCATTGATATAGAGGCCTAGGATACAATGAGTCGTTGCTTTTCCAAAGTACTGTTTTATTTATGGACTTTGCCAGATGTTCTAATCATTTCACTTAGATTTTTCCACCAGGAAAACAGTTGCTGAGACTTGTGAAACTCTTCCCTTCACCAACTGTCAGGGAAATAATGCTGTCCCCAAACAGTAGGTGAAATCTCTAAGAACGCCTCTTCTTCTTCTTCTTCTTCTTCTTCTTCTTCTTCTTCTTCTTCTTTTTCTTCTTCTTCTTCTTCTTCTTCTTCTTCTTCTTCTTCTGTCTTGAAGTATCTGAAACATTTGCATTGCTGTTGACTGAGAAGGGATTTTGCTGAGAATTATGCAATTACTGTGATTATCAGTAACCACGTGCCGTTAGTTTAGTATTTATTATAGAGGAAAAATACTGGAGAGCTGACTCACTTCCCCCCATTACATTTTGCTGCACCTTCTGAGAGAATTCCAGTTGCAAATAGAATGTTGTTTCCTGCTCTTGGTGTGGGGGGCATGTTAACATCCACTCCTTTCCTTGAGGAAGATGGGAGGGAGTTGGAATGAGGGATTCACATGAGCCTTCAGGACCAAGCAGAATAGGGTGCGAGCCTGCTTCTATAAGACAGATCCTCCCCAAGCCCTAATTCTACTTGGCAGTTCTCTCCCTTCTTAATGCAGTATGGACTTTGGCTAGTTGCCTGTTAAAGAGGTTGAGTGGGAACTTTTAGGATAAAATGGGCCTTAGGGTCCTCCCCCCCCTACTTCACAGTAATAATTCATTCCTGATTGTAACTCATATGCCATAGAAAAATAATGACTGAGGCTGGTGAAGGGAGGTGGACTCCAAGATCTTCAGGGTTACAAGTTTCCCACTCTTGGACAACACTCACTATCAGGAACTCTCCAATGTAGGGGTTTCCCCTGCTGAGACCTGCCTGAAGATGGCAAGGATCTTGAACCTGCAACCTTCTGCATGCAAAGCATATGATCAACCACTGAGCTGCTAGAATCCTTCCCCCTAACAAGTGATGATATACTGATTTAGTTATTCTATTGTTGGAGAAATAGCATAGTGAATCATCAAGCCCTTTAGAGAATAATCTCTAGGCCTGAGTGAAGAACTACAGGGTGCCATAGGTATGCACTGGGACAAATTATCCTTGTAGCGAAGTCTCTATATACCCCAGTATATGTCCTGGTGTTCCAACTAGGAATGGAGGACCATACATTTCTTCACAACGTTTTGAAAACTTTTCTTGAATTTGGAGCAGTAAATATCTCACTGAACAATACTCATATACACATTGTAAAAAAATTAAAAAATTCTAACATTATCTTTTTAACTATGTCAAATGTTAAATCGAAGTAATATTGATACAAAAGGGTGATATAAATCCTACTAAATGCATTTTAGATCAACAACTGCAATGTGAAGTTAATGTCTTCTATTCTCAAAGTTTGGGGAAAATAACAGAAGTAGAGACTCTACTGCATCTACTCCATCTCCAAGTGCTTCATGGAAACAGAAAAACAATTTAGTGTCTTCATCTGGATAAAGAAAGAACAAGAAGCATAAACAATACTGAAATAGCATAAAGCATAACTAATAGAGATGTTCTGCCCTAAACTCATTGCAGTGTCTGACAGGGTAGAGGGCATAAAATAGAAATATATCTGAGAAGGAGAAATAATTCTCATTTGGACACACATAGTTAGAGAGTGGGATCTGCAAGACAGGACAGAGCCCAAAAGTTAAAGCATGCAATTTTGAATAATTGAATACTAAAATCTGTTTACTGTGTAATTTAGAACATCAAGTACTAAAATCTATTTACAATCAACAAGTGGAAGCAGATTGCTTCTCCCAACCTATCCCCACTGGTCTGGATTTGGATTTTTCAAAGACTCTGGTCAAATTATTTTCAACCTTAGTCAGCTCTGTCTGCAGCTCTCCAAAGTTTCAGACAGAGGTTTTTCTCTTCACCTGCTGCCTTTCAACTCATGAAACCAGTAACTGAAATGGGGATATGTATGCAAAGCAGTAATTCAGTTTTGTTTGTGTATTAATGAAAACAGTAGTAGGCAGCATGGAGGTGCTGGTGGGGCTCTCCTGGCTTCCCAAATGCTGTGTGTTGCTATCAGGGAGGTTTAAGGCTACAGGAAACTCAGCATAGTATGGGTGCAGTACCAGGAGCATTGGATTGGCTCCACCACATCACCTGGGCTTTGCTGCCCTGCTCCTCCCACTTTCATCTCAGTCAGCAGCAGCAGCCGCCGCTGTGTGTGACATTTGAAAGCTAGGAAAGAAATAATGTCCTACCCCTGACAACTGCTGAATGCAAACCTGCCTAATTTGTGCTTCTTGAAGCAACACACAAACAGAAATGCAGCTTTCCTTTGAAATCTACAGCACTGAGTTTTGTACCATAACCCCCGAAAAAGGTCTATTTTTAAATTCCAAAAACTGAGAATTTTAGGGGAAACTGATTGCAAAAACATGTGGAATGGACAAAATGTGCAGCAAATACAGATTAATTCTTGTGAGGACTTAACACACACACACACACACACACCCATCCCCATATGAGGCACAAAAGCAGGAAACTGAATTTGAGACTGGAGGAATGAGAAACTGAAGGTAACCACTACTTGCTTGCTTGCTTGCTTGTCTACTTGCTTATCTCTATCTCTGCACTGTCCAACACCAAGCAATCTTGGGGTGGATTACATACATACAACAAATAAAGCCTCACAAAGCCAACAATTAAATCCACCTTAAGCAATAGTCAAGACCAAAAACAGTACTGAAATAGAGGACATCCAGATCTCATCTTCTACTTCCAAAATTGCCTGAACAAAAATATGTGTCTTGGCCTGCTGTCAAAAACCTTGAGAAGGGAGGGGATTCCACAAACTAGAACCGACAGTTTCATTCATTCCTAAAACAATATTAACTTATCTTGTAGGAGTGTGTGTTTGTGCATCTGGATTCATGTTCTCTGTGGACATATTAGTATTATCAACCAGATTAATTCATTTCCAGAACATGGCATCTTATCTCTCATGATGCAATATAAAACTCACTCCCAATCCATTGTTCTCTTTTGTACAGAGGCAATTTGATGGCATCATCTCTAGGAAAGGATGTGGATGAGGGGGATAAAGGCGTACCTATATACAGGGTGATATCTTGACGGCTAGCTCCTTTGGCAACACATCACTTGACTATCTCTTTAGTCCTATCCTCCCCGTGGCATTGCTGTCCCTTGTTTAAGGGAAATTCCCTTATTCCGAATAGGATTTCTCACAAGAAAGGGGAAAAGTTGGCAGCTATGTCCTATGGTGGTGATGGGGACAGAGCTGGTGGCGAGTTATCTCAATTGTCCCTTCTTTCTCTGCTCATTTACACTTGATGACAGCACCTACAAAGTCCATATGTTGCATGGCAGTGAAACAACAGCAAACATATTATGGGTGGAAATATTTGTTTCACATCCAATTAAAGCATGGGCAATGTCTGATCAAAGGTTCAAATACGCTGACTGTTCTAAGCATAGGTGTGTGTGTGTTTTTTTCTCTCCACAGAACAAGCATAGTTAATAGTGAAGATTCCCCACAGGGTTTCTCTTGCTCTTTCCTGACCAGCTAATTTTGATTTGGCTGGTAATTCATGAGCAGCTGGAAATAAGCCAGCTCCTACTTTTACTTCTCCATCTTGTTACTAGAAGCTTTTAATTAAAATTAGAGGACTTGGCAGAATTCCTTTCCAGTACAGAAACAGTGATGTCCTTTTGCAAGTTTATGAAGCAAGGAAGGGTGGGTATGTGTGTAAAACAACAACAACCCTAACTCAGCCATTTTTAATTCCTGTGTTTTGGCTGCATGGGAGCCAGGCAAAAGCTAGATTCTTGGCAGGTCTACACATTTGTTTAAAAAAGATGTGAATGTATTTTCCTTTTTTTTTTTACCAGAATCTTCAGGGCAGGTGATAACATCATTCCTTCCAACAGCAAACTCAGGTGGCAGAGTACCAATCAATTTGGAAAGGAAATAGGACCACACAAAATAAGGGAATGGATGTTCAGTGAATTCACTAGATATGCTGCCACATATACAAGTTTATACATTGAACAAAAATAAATATGTTTGTTTACATAAGTGGAAAAGAATTTGTGAGCTTAAGGAATGCTTATGGCAAGTGAACATGTAGAGCAGGGTGAGGAACTTCTGGACCATGGGTCACATTAGGCCCAACAGAGGTCCCAGTTTGGCCCATGAGGCTGCTTCTCCAAACCATGTCCACCTATCCCACACATGACATCATGTATGAGACAGGAAAGAATGTGGCTCAAAGGGAACAATCAGGAGCTTGAATGGACTAGCTGACAGAGCTCCAGTGGGATCAGCTGCACCAGGGAAAACAGTCTTTAGGGCCAGACCCTGGACTCCCACAGGCACCTTCCCCTGAGCCCTAAAAACCAGATGCCACTCACCATATGTCACCACTCAGGGGATGAAGGGAACACACCAGGAGAGAAGCCATGGAATGGAGGAGGAGTGCCTGTCCTCAGACCAGAGGTTTTGCCCTTTAAAGGAATAGAGTTCTGTCTGGAGACAGAGGCTTAAAAAGCCTTAGTCTTCTCCCCAGTCTTCATCTGAGCTATCCATGTGCAGGAAACTTGAGCCTGCAGTGACTCTGGCATGGTGCAGGCCGGCAGTTTGGAGCACCACAATGACTCCCCAGTGTGTCCATACCATGGCAGCCTCCCCATCACAGTATGTTATAGGTTTTGGAGGCTAGGTAAGCACCAGCACCCTTCCCCACTGGCTGCTCCCAACAGGGATGTTTCAGAGAGAAGGGAACACAACATATTTTCCACTTTTCCACTATCTAGAACTGTGATGTTCATGTTCATCCCTAACCAGCCAGCTCTAAAGTGCCTAGGATTGAGGCATGCAGCCCTCTAATAGTATACAGCACAGCAGACACATTTTCAATTTCCTTTCCAGATTTACTACACTGGCGAGCACACAGCCCTCTATTGTAATACTTATGAAAATCATTCCCCTTCAGCAAAAAGGAAGGGCAAGGAGTCAACTGCTGCACCAAAGATAATAGCATGTGAATATAGGAGCCACAGGAAGCTGCCTTATATGAAGTCAGACTGTAGATCCACCTAGCTAAATCTATTCTCTAATAGTCTTCCCTGACCTTCAAATGCTTTGAATAGACTACATCTCTAATCAGCCCAACCATTGACACCCTGGATGGTGTTAATGAGAACTTAGCTCAGTCCATATTGACACCAAGGTGGGAGAGGCTGGTCTGCACTACCTGGTAATAGTTCCTGGGGTTTTGGACAAGACTCCTGTAGATGCAAGGGATTGAACCCAGAACCTGATGTATGCAAATTATGTGCTCTACTCCCTGTTGCCATGTCTTACCACAAATTGCCAGAGCTGATCTCTTGCAGGAGATATCCCCTTTCAAACACCAAGCCACCAGTCTCGAGCAAGTAAAAAAGATTTAGCAGAGGGGCAGTTCTGACAATGGAGGCCAATTGATACATTTTGCTTACTTCCGAAAGCTGGAACTGTACCCCAAATGGCAGTGTCACAACCTTTTTTATTCTCCAGCTAATGCAAATTCACCCCCCCCACCCCCACCCCCACCCCCCCACAAAATGACTTGGTTTTTACAAGCCTCATATTAGTATGGCATACTTCTGTATCAATTTGAAATGCATCCACAGATCTGGGTTGCTATTTTGTATTCTCAGAGGAAGCAACTCACTGATGTTCCTCATCTGCATTACAAGGCCTCTTAAGCTGGTAGGATCTCCAAGGGAATTCATAGACAAAAATACTCCCCCTCTAATAATGAGGCACAAATGCTTAGATGTGGCATGGACAGCAAAAACACAATAAGATATAAACCATCCAATTCCCAGTTGGTTTAATGTCCCCCCCCCCTTTTTTTTTTACTTTCTGTTGAAAGGATGTCGAATTTTATGACTGCCGTTCATATTATCAGAACTGGCCTAACTATGGTGCAATTCAAGCACAACTGTTTACTAGTGGTGCCACTGAATTTTTCCTAAAGTAAAATTTTGAGGGAAATTTAGAAGCTCATGCTTGGGGAAGGCATCCAGACTTTTTTAAGGTGGGAAAAATGAATTTTGAGAAGACTATGGGCCACCACTCCAGGACAAGTTCTGGGGGTTATCCCCTCCCCTTTTTTATATGGCCTTAGACACAGTACAGTGCAATGCCCAGTATTTATTTAAAGTAACCATCAATTGCAGCAGCAAATTAGTAACTTCGACAAAAACACAAAGCTCTCCCAAGTTCAAAACATCTCACATCTTACCTGGGTCTCAATGTCCCAATGAATGTCTATGTCCTTTAGCATTGCCCACGGTCCCTTGGGATTCTTTAGTCAATGTACAATTTGAAAACATGGCAATACTCTTCCAGCAAATTGTATCAGCAAGCTCCAATAATTTCTCTAAAGTTGGGGGGAGCAACCAACAAGTGGCAGCAAAAAGGTTAATGCTGTTCATTTTTATACAATATGTATATACAACTTTTGCCAATAAGAACAGCAGACGAGGATCCCAGCTATCAAAAGCCACTCATGGGTGGACTTCCGGCGAGGACGCCATCGCGGGCGGTCGTGGGTCGCTTCGGCAGCGAAGCGACTCAGGCCGGCCCGGGGGTTGGAGCCCCGCTACCGCAAAGTGGGGCTCCGCAAAACCGCGGGTCGAGCGTCCCGCGGCATGGGCTCTCCAGCGAGCCCGCTATGGCACCGAACCCTTCTCCCGTTCCCCCTGTAAAGGGGGAGTGGGGGTGAAGGGACCACGGCGCTGGGCTGTGGAGGCATGCCCCAACCGGACCGGCGAAGCGGCGGCCGCCGCTCGCGATGAGCAAAATCGTTCTACCTGTCAGAAGGAAAACAGAAGAAGCCCGTTGGCCGTGAGTACGTCAACAATTGGACTTATTTTTTACATTTGGCGCTCCGGGAGCTACGATGGAAAGGAAGCCCATTTTTTTCCCCTTTGTGTGGAGAGAAAGTAACTGCTTTTGACGGCGACTGCTGTTGCAGTGGTGGATATAATGTTCTGAATTTGACAAGTCAGATTGGTTAGACCCCTTTTGGGGGACCTAAGTTGGTGGAAATATTTCTTCCTGAAGTGGATGGAATGTAATATTTTCGCCCTGACTCCAGGGAAAATGGCTGCGGAGACTTGTAACAGAGATGGAAAAGTACTGTGACTAAGATGGAAAAATACTGAAATCTGATACCCTATGCCCACTTCTACCATGCTGGGTTTCGTTTTCAAGCTGGTTTTAGACTCTGGACTGACTCACGAACAAAGGATTATTTTTTTGAATTTAGAATTGCTGAACCAGAAACTAATTTTGTTGAATCAGGATGACAATTTATATCCCACAGGAAAGACTATTCAAAATATTGTTAAAATGGAAGAAAACCTTGGCAGGAAACTCAAGGGAATTATTGAAGTACAAAGTACAATGCTTTGGCAACTCCGAGAAGATGAAAAATCCTGTTGGGGTGAGAGACCCAGGATTAGAAGACAATTTATATCCAATTTCTGGGGTGAGAGCCCAGGAATGATGGGGAAAAGATTTATATATCTACAATTAGAAGATGAACGGAATTTTGAAGCGGAGATGCTGGAAGTTGATGATCTGTGTACCCTGATGCTCCCTGTAAGGACTGTTATAGACTGCGTCTGGAACTGTGGACTTATAAGAAAAGAGGACATTCTGAAAAATGGCTTTGGTGTAAGATGGAGAAATGTCTGGGGGGAGACCCCGAGATGGCGAAAGAAAATGGTTAGAAAAGGGATAGGGTGAAATACATTAAATAAAATTAGGATGGTTTATTATGGTACCCTGAAGCCGGTGTGTTAAGATTTTAAGTTTTTGAACCAGAGAAAAGATATCTGAATTTCTTTATTAGCAGCAGTCTAAGTGAAAAAAGAAGATGTATGATTTGATACAAGAAGTGATGTGTTATGTAGTTATATTATTAATTACTATGAAGTGATATTGGGAATAGATTTGATTCAAGCTAAGAAGTGATAGATTATTTTGGAGTAAAAACTAGATTTTAAGAAGTATGTTTAGTTTTGATTTTTGAATGATTTAATTTTAGAGATGAGAAGTTACTAAAGTAAAATTAGAATTGGAACCAAAGGAGAGAAAACGGGGGAAGTCACCTAGTATTGATTCGAACAAGAAAAGTTTTTTTTGTGTGTGTGTAAACAAGAAAAAGAATTATTGGTGTGATTTGTATTTGTTTTTATTATGGTTTGATTGTTGGGTTTGTGTTTGGGTTTGTGTTGGTGTATGTGTTATGTTGTTCTTTGTTTTGCAAAAACCAATAAATTCTTTATATAAAAAAAAGCCACTCATGGGTGACTCCAGACATTAAGAAAAGCAAGTTCCAATCTGCTGAGTAATTCAACTTGGTCACATCCGCACCATACATTTAAAGGACATTTATACCATTTTGACAGTCATGGCTTCCCACAAAGTACAGTGGTACCTCGGGTTATGAACTTAATTTGTTCCGGAGGTCTGTTCTTAACCTGAAACCATTATTAACCTGAGGTGTGCTTTCACCGCTGGCACGCGATTTCCGTTCTCATCCTGGAGCAAAGTTCTCAACCCGAGGTACTACTACCAGGTTAGCGGAGTTTGTAACCCAAAGTTGCTAAGGATGCTGGGAACTGTAGCTCCGTGAGGCAACAACTCTCAGTGTCCTGAAATGTGGTGGTTGTTTTTTATTATTATTCTGGACAGGTGATGATTGTGAAAACACCAGCAGTTTCTGCTTCCACTTCCATTGGAATTATTTGACATCTCCACCCCCTCATGCTCAGGGTATTTCTCTTGTTAGCTAGGTTTTGCTTGTTTGCTTGCTTAAATGCTTTAAAAATCGGAGTCAACAGAACCACTCAGGACTTTGGAAAGGTCCTGATCAACTTCAGATCCCTTGTTAATACTGCAATCTGAGTTGGGAATATGAACTCCTCACTTGAATCATTCCTCTTTGCCTTGTAATTTGGCAACTACTCAGAGCCAATGGGCACCCCTAGTAATTTTCAAAGGGTTCAACTTCTGCTTCTGCCACTACTGTAAGTCTTGCCTTGTATCAGAGCAGCTAAAGCAGGTATATAGGGACTGATTGTCCAAATGGCCTGATTAACAAATAAAACAACAACAAAAAAATGTCCTTTACAAGGCAGAGGGGAAATATTGCTCAAGAGGGGGAAAATAGGTTTAATGAAGATAATGAAGACTGTTAAAGTCAAAGGGCTGGGAGGGGGAAATGAGCCAAGCTGGGAGACACAATCTAAGGCATGTGAACAAAAGTCCTTCAAGAATAAATCACAAATACAAAGTGATAAATACCTGTGATAGTAGGACTGACAGCCTGATAGTGCATACATCACAGTAATCCAAAATGAAAACAGTATCATTCAATCTTCTAGCATCTAACAGGCCCCAAGCTATTATTAGGTGATTTGAAATTGCTCTACAAGTTACTTTTTGGACAGAGTTTTTCTGGTCCACCCCCACCCTCCTCCAATCTCTGTTCTATAGAAATAAAAAAGGCATTAAATCCTGTAACTCAGTTATCAGACGCTCAGCTTGGAAGCACAGAGGGATTTCGGCAGGGCTTGGAGCTATAAAGCACATAGCAAAACATGATGGGTTCTCCTGAACCAACTGACCTCCCAGTATCAGAAAGGATTCTAGTCCATGGCATTTATCCCATGGATGTGTGACATCCACCTTAACCAGTGCTGCTTTTTATTTATTTTTAAGAAAAAAAGAGGCGCTGTAACTCACCATGAACACCTCCCTTGTCCTTTTATAATGGCAATGGTGCCCACCTGAGAGGTGCCGGAACTGAGTTACAGTGAACTCAGCCCTGCTCTTAAGAAATTACACTCATTGCGTCAGCTGACCTTAATAAACCTTCGGTGGTTTGAGTCACCCCCATCTTGTTGCCTTCTCTCAAAGTTCCTTATGTGCTTCCCCTGGCAAACAACCCCATAATACAGTTCAAATTTCACTGCACAGCAATTTCTGATGACAATTTAAGGATATGTGTCCCTCTTGCATGACAAGCAACTTACTGTACTTTTCCGTGTATAAGACTAGGTATTTTGCCTAAAAAATCATGCTAAAAGGTGGGGGTCGTATTATACATGGGTAGTGTAGTTCCTCTATTCCACTTCCTTTCCCTTTCTAAAATCCAAACGCATTGTATTTTTGTTCTTCGCATCTACACACACCAAAGCATGGTGCGCATCTTTTTATACAAAGCTAAAGGCAGTGGTAATATATCTCCACACACAAACACACACACATCTCATTTTCTTGTCAAAAGCATCACTATGACCTTATCAAACAAATTTATGTTGACAATTTCCTCGAACTGTATATTCCCCTGTGAGCTAAATTATCAGATGCAATTTGGAAATGTGTGAGGATGATTATTCATTAAGTTTGGAGTTTTTTCTCTCTCTCCAAGAGTGTAATGTTCTACTAAAAACAAAACAAAAACAAAAACCAACCCTAGAAGGAAGGAAGGAAGGAAGGAAGGAAGGAAGGAAGGAAGGAAGGAAGGAAGGTTGGTTTTCAGGTATGTCTATCAATACAACACACTAGTCACTTCAAATATGCTGCTGTATAACTGTAAGGCTCTTTCACACTCAATGGACAGAATGGTCTTGATATGTTCATGTCCCTTTCACACATGTTAATCAGAATGTCTATTCCATTGCATTTGCACTAAGATTTTTTTATTTTTTATTTTTAAAAAAGAAAAGTCCTAAAAATGTTACAAACTTTTAGCATTTTCACCCTCTTTATATTAAAGTGGTTCCAGGGCTTCTTTTTTCATTCATACTTTCAAGCTGTTTGGAGCAGCTAATATGTGCAGTGTCTTTCAAAGGTAAAATACTTTTTCTAATGCTTCAGGAAGTGGCTGTACATCACAGCATACAGTCCCTTCCTGGGAAATTGGACCGAGAAACAGATGCCTTCCCCCACATACCTATTAGGGAAGCCATTTCTTTCTCTGTGCAACAGCACCAAAAGGCTACCTTGTAGGGGACTGCATGTTATGATGTACGGCTGCTTCCTGGAGCATTACACACACACACACACATTTTATTTGCATGGCACTACAGTACACTTACCAGCTGCATCAAACAGTTTGGATATGTGATGGAAGAAAGGAAGAAATGGGCATAAACTGTGAGTTGTTGGGCTGTGTGCAGAAAGGTTCGTATATATGTGGACTACACTGCATAACTCCTGCCAACCAAGCAGTTTGAAAGCACATCAAAGTGCAAGTAAATAAATAGGTACTGCTCTGGAGGGAAGGTAAATGGCGTTTCCATGTGCTGCTCTGGTTCGCCAAAAGGGGCTTAATCATGCTGACCACATGACCCAGAAGCTGTCTGCAGACAAACGCCAGCTCCCTTGGCATATAGAGTGAGATGAGCGCCACAACCCCAGAGTCGTCCGCGACTGGACTTAACGGTCAGGGGTCCCTTTACCTTTACCCTGCATAACAACATTCTGATCTATGCACAGGTCAAGGAGTAGTCAAGGTAAAACAGGTAAGTTGTCCAGCTCTATATAGGTAAAACAGGTAAGATTTGTCCAGCTCTAGATAGAGCATCTTACGGGCAACATTGGTCTTATTCTTTAAGTTTGCATAGGCCTCTTCCCTCAAGTGATAAGGGAAAGTGAGCATCTCCCTCCCCCTGTCATTGGCATCATGACACTCCACATGCTGCAGGTTAAACTTCAGCAGTGGGTTGCCTTTCCTACTCATGCAGCCTCCCTCCACATTTTAGAACCCTGATTTTCCAGAGCTCTAAATTATCTAGAGAACATACACATAGGCTCACTCTTTCAGAAGTTATCCTTCTAGCTCATGGAAGGTGTTGAGGATGTCAACAGAGTGTGGCAGCGGCAGCAGGGGGGGAGGGAAGGTGTGATTGTGTAGCAGATCCAGTGTGCTCCAGACATTACTAGACTACAACAAATCATCCCATGCTGGCTGAGGCTGATGGGAACTCGAGTCCAAGAGTATCTAGAAAACCACAGGTTCTCCACCTCTACAATAAAGCAACCCCATCTTATTAAAACTAGCAATCATATATATATATATATATATATATATATATATATATATATATATATATAGCATAATATAATCACTAAGAGCAGACCATGCAATCAAATCCCAGCAGTAATTAGTTTCTGCAAAAGTCATCTAAAAATATCCAGGGCTCAGGCCTCCCTTCCTCAAAGCACACAGCGTAGTATTCCACAATTATGGGGCACTGCTGAAAAAATCCTGGTGCATATGCTGGCCTGGTGCCAGCCTAGCTTATTTTGCCTGTTTGGCATCTCAGCAGGACCTCTTATGGAGATCTTACAGTGCTAGCAGACTTGCATAGATCTAGGTGATCCCTTAAGTAATCTAGTCCCAAACCATTCAGATATTTACAGGTCATCACCAACATTTTATAATTGTGCCCAGAAGTGTGCTGGCCACCAGTGCAACTGGTACAATATGCTTTGCTTACCTGGTTCCAGTCAGGAGATGAACAGCTGCATTTTCTACCAGCTGGAGTTTCTTAACCATCTTTATAGGGAATCTAACAAAGAGTATGAAATGGCAGTCTAGTCTGGAAGCACATGTGTCACTATTGAATGGATAACTGTCTCTAGGTAGCATTGCAACTACCTGTATTGTAACCAATTGATGAAAGGCATAATATAATAATAATAATAATAATAATAATAATAATAATAATAATAATAATTTATTTGTACCCTGACCATCTGGCTGGGTCTTGCCCATGACTAGCCCAGCCTCTCCAGTCTGCATTGAACCCAGAAGCACTCTAAGCTGCTACCCCCATCCAAGACCAGATGTGATCTAGTGGTTTCCCTACTCACGGCTCCTCTGCCTTATCTGGACTAAAGTTTATCCTGCTCATCCTCATCCAGCCTCCAGGTACTGACTGAGTTAGGATTTCCTGAGTTAGGAAGAGAGAAGTTCCACCCGTACATTGATGACATTTCAGCTAAATCTTCTGTGTGCCTTCTCCAAGCAATTTTATGTAGCTTTCTACTTTAAGCTGCTGGTTCTTGGTAAACGACTCTCCCTGTTTTGTTTCAATTTTCCTTTTAGAGGATATTTTCCTTCCAGTATATGAATAAATTGACCATAAAGAGGGAACTGCTTTGGTCAAGTTACTAAAACTTTGGAAGTCAGTTCATCAGGTGGAGAGTTATTGCTTGAATTGCTGACATTTCAACCAATTCCAGTAGCTGTGCAATTAGCAAATGATACCATATACTCATACATCATGATTATATTCTTTTTAATTCTGGACAGAGGCAATAATAGCAGAGGATCACATCCAATGGTAATCCTACTCAGAGTAGTCCCATTACAAGTAATAGACATTACATAGCTCTATGAATATCAACGTGTCTGAGTATAAATTAGTTGGAAACAATCCAAATTGTAGGAAGGGCAAAGCCACCATTATAAACTTTGTCTCGTATAATTCTGTAACATTGCAACCTTGAAAAATATGTATATTAAAGTGGGATACCCAGTTTCTACAGATTTATATTCCCAGCCTAATAAAGTTTTACAGCAGTACCTGTTGCCTACTATCAGCTTAGATCAGAGAATGGCCTTTTACTTTCTCCACTTTTGAATATTTCTTCTATATGCATTGAAGGCATCAAGGTCAATGAGTTTCTCTCTGTGAGGGGTGTGTGGCTTGCTGAATATTTTATATGGCAAGGCTGAAAGGTGACAGAATAATGCAGGGTACTTATGATTATAGATGCACAGAAATAAATAGTCAGTAGCAAAATAATGGATTCTCAATAATGTATTGGACCTGGCAGCTTTTAGGATGTCAGACATAAAACCTGCCTATATAAATGAGCTATCGAAGACGCTACTGCTGTTGAACAAGGTGACCATTCTAACTAGTCAGAAATGTAGCAAGACTCCTAACACCAGTCTCTCCTCCCCCCTGCTCTCCACCAACTCCACAGAAGCAAAATGGCTTTTGATATTGAATCTTTCAAAGCTGAGCTCGTTACTGATAGCAGGCCATTCCCCTGCAGTAATAGAAGATTATAATGTCTCAGATAATGTCAGGGAGGGTGAAATGCACAGCATTAACCAACAGAGAAGCTAGCAGCAGGAGGGAGGTGCAGTTCCAAGTCTCATTCCCAACTCAGTTATTTCACAAACAGCTGCCACTTGTTGGGGACATCAAATACATTTAGGATTATTTCTTGATCCCAAAGGACCTTTGCCCCTCAACTACTTGATCAATCACAGAATCAAAAACAGGAATGTCGCACTAGACATTTTAAGATATTCACACACACACAAACACACAAGCATATGTCAACAGCATCAGATGCTTCACATTGCGTTTATGTTCAACTGTTGACTTAAGTTTGCTGTTCCATTGCTGCTAAATGTCTAATGCATACAGTCTGCAATTCTCTGCCAGCTTATGTTTAGCAAAGTTTGTTTTAAAAAATAATAATTCAGAATAAGATAAGGTTTTTGTTTGCCCCAGAACCTCTATTTTCCAGCTGTCAGCTGTCTTTCTCCAATAGAAAATGTTATACACACACACCCCGTGTGTGTGTGTGTACACACACACACACACACACACACACACACACACACACACATATATATATATATATATATATATATATATATATATATATATATATTCAGTAACATTCTTATGAATATTATAGCCTACTATATCCATTTTTCTGTACATTGCTTGACTGGAGAACTGCATTACAAAAATTTTAAAAATGTGAATTTTGAAGGATGGCTGTGTTTTGGTTTGCATATTGCTTTGGAAAGTGTTAGCCTAGTATGTTTTACTGAATGAAATTTCTTCACCATCCCTAGCCCACACACACACACACACACACACACACACACATTCCATGACTCTTTTTCTTTTGCATTCAGATTTGCAATGGGGGGGGGGGGACAGGGTGAGCAGATTTGTCTGCCCATGTCAATAACTTTAATTAGGAACCTTCATGGAATTTAAAACTGATCAGAGGAGTAGGTAAAGCCTGCAGATTAGATTCCACGTGGGAAATTAATCCACTTATCATCAGTTTGCCCTGTTCAAAATGGAGGGTGTTGTCAGGTCTGTAAACACTCTTCAATGAACTGAAAATTCAGTCTAAGGGCCAAGCTCGGCAATCAATCATGCCAAAACAAGATCCTGCACTTTCATACTGAGCAAACAGGAGGCAATTAGAACACCACCATTTGTGAGAGGGGAGGCAGAAAGAGAAATATTAGCAAGAATTCTCTTTCCCTTGCCCTGATGTGTATCTGCCAATCTCTGTTTAGATTCTGTGTAATGATTAGCTCCTTTTATCTGGGGATGCAAGATAAATGTGTAAGATTGTCATTATTAAATGCTTCTGAAAGTAATTCTGAACCTTACAATTGCTCTACAGATTTATTAGAGCGCTGGTTAGCATTGCTAATTTGCAACTGGCTATTTTTTTTTAATGACAAACTGATAAAGTGATATGTTAAGCTTGAATGGGAAATTCAGCTGGTGTAATATGTTCACTTCTGCAGGATGCATTTGCATAAACATTTGGTAGGAGAAAATGAGTCCTCGGGCAGTTCAAAGCCCATTCTATTTGATGGGTTTTGAACAGGGTATCTGCAACTTGAGTTATTTCTGTTACAATACTTTCATCCAAAGTTTCACAGAGGATGGGGAACTTGGAAGACTTCATGTTTGCAGATAGTCAGATAATCTAAAATATGGCAAAGATTAGGAATCACACAATGCTTAGTTGCAGAGACTAGTTGTGACAGGAGTGCAGCACTTCATTTACTCAGTAAATTACCTATGCACTAGAATGCTGAAAAAATGTAAATGTTGATCACTATTTTTCTATTAAATTCTGTACTATATTTTTAAAAAAAGATATATCTTGTTGGTAAACAGCACAGGAAAGAATTTCTGAATGGTAGCCATATAAATAAAAAAAATAATCACCATCGAAGTTCAAATGTATTCTACGGTGGGTATCTACCAGTGCTTTTTTTCTATAAAAAATGTTTAGGGGTACTCTCATTTTGACTCAAGAAAATCACCATTTTATAGTTCAAATCAGGAAGAATAAATACAGTAAATGGACAAAAGTACAAAGATTCACAAAATGTTTATGGGTATGCGTACCCCTGTGTACCCCCCCCCCAAAAAAAAGCACTAGTATCTACTATGAAGCCAGGTTTAAGGAACTTGAATTTATTTACAAAGCCCTGAACAACTTTGGTCCAGGGTACCTCAAGGATCAACTGAACCGTTATGTCCCTGTTTGATCACTGGGATCAACTGCAAGTTGTTCACCAGGTTGGTAAGGGTTGTCATGCAACAAGAAGAAACCGAGCCTTTAGAGTCATCAGCCCAGTGTTGTCAAATATTCTCTCAAAACAGGTTCAGCAGGCACCTTCTGTTTCAACTTTTACATGCCTGCTGGAAACTTTTATATTCTTTCAGTCTTAAGCATGTGATTAAGAACACATCTTTCCATAATAGTTACCTGATTTCTGATCTTACCTTTTAATATACAGTTTTTATTGTATGGGTTATATATATAACTGTTTTAAACTGCTCTCATGCTTTTCTTTGTATGAAATAGCAGTATATAAAATTTATTTATTTATGCCTCACCTTTTCGCCTGACAGGGACTCAAGACAGTTTATAGATAAAAATAAAATGAAAAATAATATCTGATCTAGAAAATAAGTTCACATCTAAAAATGTAGGTGAGGGGAACCAATCATTTTTTAAAAAAATTAAACATTGATAGAATTGAAGCTACATACATGCGTTAAAACCATACAAATATTTTAATAAACATACCCCAGGGAGTACAAGAACAATTGAATAATAGAGCTAGGATGGGCATGAAGTTCAATGTTCTGCTAGCAGCAGCAATCTTATTTTAACCTATATACTCCTTCACACAGTATCTAGTTAAACTTTGGAATCTGCTACCTAAAGTTGGGATGATTGCTGACAGCTTAGATGACTTTAAAAGGGGACTAAACACATGGAATATAAGCCTATCAATGGCTGTTAGTAATGATGGTTATATGCTGCCTTCGGAATCAAAGGTATCTACAGAACACCAGTAACTGGGCAACAGTGGTAGAGGGCTAATGCCCTCATTTCCTAGTTGTGAATTTCACACAGACATCTGGTTGCCCACCATGGGGAAAAAGATGGTGGACTAGATAGACCTTTGGTTTGATCCAGCGGGGCTCTTCTTCTGTTCTTATAAGTGGTAGACCACCATTTTCAAAATTAAACATAATAACTAAGGAGTAGTAGATCAACCACCTTCTTCTTTCTTGTGAAGCATATCTATCTAAACTTTTGCAACCTGTTCTTAAAGATTTCCAGTAATGAAGATTTAATCTTATAGGTCCCTCTCATCTGCCAGTCAATACTTTGCAATGTAGTGTCCAGTGATGCACGTCAGAACCTTTGGGTCCCTTTTCTGACACAACTTTGGTGCCTATAACATCTGCACAGCAGGCAGGCATTTAACAATCTCAAGGACAGAGTTAAATGGGATTTTCACTTTTAGAATTTTTAACTGCTAACTTTGATGTCAGGTGTACAAGAGTTCTACTAGTTTTTGTTGTGGCTGTTGCTGCTGTTGCTGTGGTTGTTGTTGTTCGAAAGTGGCAAACGTACACACCATGGGGTGGTTCAAACCCTCACCAGTGTTTCTTGTACCTAACAGCGGAATGGGGTGGGGAACTGTTTAGCTAAATGGCAGAGCACATGCTTTTCATTGTAAAAATCCAGAGTTCAGTCCCTGGTGTTTTCTGGTACAACTGGAAAGACTGCTGTCTGAAACCCTAGAAAGTCACCAACAATGTAGAGAATATTCAGCTACATTGGCTAATTATCTGGCTAAGTGTAAGGTCGTTTCCCAGCAGTGCAGTTTTATGTTTTTTTTCTGAAGTAAGTCCCGATTAAGACTCTTAAATTAGACCAGTAACACTTTTGGATGGGCTGCAGAAATGTAGAACAATGGTAGATGAAGATTAAAAATAAATAAATTAAAACCTTCGTGTACTTAAGATGGATTTGTGGCCCTATCATTCCAAAGAAGCATTGAAACAGGTACTATTGAAAGGCAATGGAAAACAGATAGGAAAGGACAGAAGTCTATATTTATGAATAAAGAATATGAGACAAAGATGATCACAGTTTGCCTGTAAATCAGATTACTCTGCAAAGACATCTTAATTTTCTGGCCTTATTGATCCAGACAATGAAATTGTAAAGACTTCTCTCACACTCTCTTCCAATTGATTTTTTATTCATTTGATGTGACCTATCACTCTAGTACAGCTTTATCAATCTATACAATCCTTTTTGTGAGGTTTTTTTAACAAGAAAAATAAAATAAAGCTTAATGAACATACTCCAGAAAAATCAATGGATGCATGTTTCCTCATCAGAACGCTTAGAGTTTCTCATTAAGAAACGCGACAGACTGAACTTCACTATTGCAGATATTCAATAAATTTGCAGTGGTGCCATTAACACTCTTACTGTTGCTCAAAAACCTTTATTTAGCATTGGCAACTATTCACTTATCTATTGCAGCTAGATTTGAGCTAGGGAACCTATGGCTTTATTCAAGGTCAAACATTAAGGAATTAATTAATTACATTTATAGCCTGCACAAATGTGGAATTGTATACTGGTCGGCTTTGAAAATCAAGACCATATTATTCCTAAATAGGAGCATTCCTACACAAATGCTGCATGATCTGTTCTCTAACAATGGATAAGAAGACCCAAACTATGATTTGGGCAACTAAGGCAAGGGAAGAATTTGTGTGAAATGGTAGCAGGATTTGGCCTGGTGGACAGTTATTCAAAACCCTGTTTAAACTTACAGTCGTGAGGGAGGGAAGGAGAGGCCCACCTGCTTCTCTGCCCTGTCCCTGCTCCAGCTGCATGACTCTGAATTGGTTTGCGACCAGGGTCCAGGCTGGGGCAGCCCCAGATTATCCCAGATCATATTGGGGCTGCTCCACAGCACTGGATTGGGCCATGAATTGGATTGGGGAGGAGCATGCACAGCCCTGACACCAAGCATGGTATACCATCAGCAATCTGATCTCAACAAGGTCACTTCAGTTACCCGTGCTACCTAAACAATCCAGAATCACCAGTATCAACTTGCCACCTCATTTCCTTATTCCATCAAACATCCTGTTAACCTCCGCACTCGATAATCCTACGTTTTAACATCCTTCATTTCCCATGAGCCTGAAGACAAATCCAGATCCTTATACATATATCTAACTACTTCCTTAACTGCCACATTAGCACCTCCACAATCCCTAGATGGACTGGAATCAATGGTTACTAGTCAAAGTGGTTATATAAGTGGTTATATATACTAGTTGCTGGGGATCACAACAGTCGGAGGAGGCTGTATTGCATTCAAATCCAGCTTGTTGACTTCCCCTAGATAGCTGGCTGGCCACCGTGGCCACAGTGTTGAATTAGACTGGACTTTTCCAGAAGGGCCAGAAGGGATCTTCTCCTGTTCTTTAGGAAGACAATGAAAAAGAGCCTCTTCATGTAAGGACAGTTATTTTCACCTGCCAGTAACATGCCCAGTAGAAATCCAACATTATAGATATCACCCATTCAAAAGTCACAATGGGAAAAGCAACACTGGTGAGTGAGGCAAGAATCTGACTAGAGACGCTTGATAATGGGAAACCTTGGTTTGAATTTTAAAGAGCAAGTATAATGAAGGTGGGTATTCTTTCCCTTCACCCCCGCTACCCCCCCCCCACTCACAGGATGGGGGAGAAATTTGATTTTGTTCATATGTTGATGAGAAACCACCTTATTTGCACTTTTCAGATCAATAAATGGACAAAAACACAATTATTGTTTGAAATTTGCACTTATCCAAATTTTGTGATGCAGTTGCCTAACCAACGTGTATAAAATGCATATATTAGGGGAAAGTGCTCGTGAAAATACCTGCATACAAAATCTATTATATTAGGAGAAACTGCTTGCAGAAATGTATATATAAGTCAAAACTTCAAACAGGTATATATATTAGGATAAATCCGCATGCTTAAATGCTGAACGAATTTTCATGAGGAACTTTTTTTATAAAAAAGAAAGAAAGAAAGAAAAGGGAAATTAATGCAGAAATGTGAAAAAAATTGAATTTCAAATTGGAAAAATGAGAAACTGAAACTGAGAATGGCAGATTCATCCATGCATAACGCTTGCCAAAAGCAGGCTATCATGAATTTTCCTTCACCTCTCCTCTACCTGTTAGAATGAGATTATTACTCTCCCCCCTGCCTTCTCTCTCTCTTTCTCTGTCTCCATCCCTTCTCCCTTTTGTATCATTAGTATTAAACTGGAAGCCATTATTTTAAGCTATGAACCATCTTGAGTGCATTGGGAGAAAGGCAATTTATTATTCATTCTTGTATATGCTGCCATCTATGTGTATGCCACTTTGCAAAGTACATGAGGACAGTTACCTGCCTTCGGGGTTTTGCAATCTATAATTCAACACAGGGAAGATAACAGGGCAAAAAGGGGGTGGGGAATGGAGCCAGTTATATATAAATGTAGCAAATAAAATGAACGGTGGTGCATATTGAACTCCTGATACTTTGTCCACAGCTTCATTTGTGTCATAAGGACAAATTTAATGTCTTGGCCAACTACAAACTTCAAAGTAAAAGACTTGTCCTGAAATACCCATTAGGTGACTCTCCAGTTAAAAAGCTAATACCCTCCTGCCACATACTATAACCTTATTATTCAGCATCTCCACTTTGTTGAAACATCAGCATTCACACTCATTCAAAATTCACAGGCCTTGTCAAAGGGTTTGCTTCCAGCCATCTTTGGTGTTGTAAAAATGTCTATGTTGCATCTAATGCAGTTTGAATTATCCCAGTGGCCAGTGGTGAATCTTTGGGGCGTATCAAAATTGTTTGGCCATAAGTAGTGACTGCTTGACTTGGCTAATTAGCAAGAGCAGCCACCGCTGCATCTCGTGGATACAAAGAAATCCTCTGAACTTGTCAGGAGCTTAAGAATAAATCAGCTGGAAATGACTAATTAACACAGTTTAGGAACAGCTAACGGACATCACGAAAGACAACTACAAGGAACTATTTTTGAGTTGTAGAAAGTAGTATGAAGGATACAATTTTGTTCCAGTTAAGCATTTAGAAGTTCCCCTTCTTCTCCCTCTTTGTACCGTAGAGCAGGGATGGGTGGGGACATTTTGGCCCTGAAGGAACATATCCATGGACACTTGGGAGCTGTACAGTCAAACCCACAAACATAACTGTCTTTCTGAGATCAGTTCCTGAGCTAAATTTTTACATGCTCCAATCACATGAATGGGACTAATTATAAAGGCTCTTCCTACAGAATTAGCACATCCCTTTCTGGTGAGGTGTTAGTTTATTTATTACCGTTTTAGGATCCATACACGCATCCTCCAAATGGAAAGCTCTGACAGGAAACAAAAGAAGAAGATTCCTATATAGTTAAGGTAATCTCTTCCTCTCCTCATCACAGACACACACATTTCAGCATCCCATACACATTCCCTATACAGCTAAGAACAACTGTATGCAGCAAACCTGGCTTCATGAGGTGTACAGGGAGGCAGGGTTTTAAAAGTTTCCAATGAACAAAAGGTTGTTGTCACTACATTACTGTTATCAGTCTGGAGACATCACTATCTTGGCTACATCAGAAATGGTGGTGGGGGGGGACCTTTAAGCAACTCCCCTTCCCACAGCACTTACAATGCTGAAAGGTGCATGTGGCATGTGGTTTGCAGTTTGCCAACCTGTTCCCTGAAGTGATTTGTACAGCTGGCAATCCTAATATATATGCTTTCATTCGTAGCAGAGAAGGCAACCCTAAACTGGAGAAGAGAAAGCTGGTTTCACCTCAAGAAAGGAAAATTAAGTGTTCAGGCCTGGCCTATGTATGCAGCAGAAAGAAATAGTAGAGTGGACCATGTGGAGATAGAACCCCATTTTTAAATGCTCCTCTACATGAAAAATCTCCCTGTATGTTGAAAACTAAACACAATTTCTAACAAATTATGCTAGAAATACCCCCCATGTTCACTTCCAATGACATTTTTTTTTAAAAAAAGAGTGAAAGCGAGAGAAGCATTCAAAAATGGTGTTGCTCCTCCCTGCAATATACAGCCCATTGCCACCACTTCAGGATTCCTACTGCATGTGTACACGAGAAGTCAGTGTCTTCCATTGATAGAAGAGTGGTGCCTATCCATAATGGTACCTATATTTTAGCAATTGCAAAATGATTGAGAACATTTCCCAATGACCAGGCTACTGAGCATTCATCCTGATCTGTTTACACAAAGTTTGCATAGAGAAGAGACAACACTGGCTCTCTCCCCCCCCCACCCCCCATGTAGCATTCATTTTGAATTACTTGCAGGTAAGATAGGTGATAATGCATCAAGTAACGTCATCCCACACTTTGCAGCACATTTTCTGATTATGTTCCTTATCATGAAAAGTCCATTTAGGGGGAAATGGAGGTGGGGATAGAAAAGAAGTATTGAATCCCTTTGTTCAATTGGGCAGCATCCATACTGGTCCACTGGGCTGCTTTGCAGAGTGCTGAATTGTTGTCCCATAAGAATCTTGTGGTAGGCACAGAACCATATTAGACTTGCCTCTCCCATCCCACATTGCAATACATCACAGAACAAGGAAGACTGTGAAAGCTGGCTAATGCTAATTGTTGTGTAGATCATGAGCAGTCAATGTGGAGCCTTTCAGATGTTGTTGGACTACAATTCCTACCCTCCTTGTCCTGTGGGAAGAATTTCAGGAGATGGAGGGAGGCAAGGACTACATCAAAGCCCGCTCCAGTATCACATTCTCCTGCAGGGCAATCCATAGTCAACTGTCCTGATGGCTGAATCTTGATGCCTTTTTAATGCATCAAGATTTCTATATTGCATTAAAAAAATACTTCAATGATAATTGCATGCTGCCTTGAAAGGATTTGCATCCTGAGAAGTGGGATATAAGCAACTATAATAAATAAATCATATCCCTAAGATTGAGTCCCTTTGTACACACTGTTAGGAGGCAATCCTTACATGTGAGAAAAGGCCACTCGCAGGAGAAAGTGGGCCTCACATCATAGCAAACATACATCAAGATTGAACTGTTAGGCTGAAATTCTTTAGCCATTTACCTGTGAGTAAGCATCATTAAACCACTGATACTTCCAGTATTCATGCATATGACTGTATTCTTATAATGATGATTAGGGCTTTATTATTTTATACACAACTTTAGGTGGTCACCTAATGTAAAATTGCAGGGCAGGAAGACCCCAGAAATCCATGGCAAACTTATGAAGAGTCAGTTACCAACTCTGAATCCTGATTACCATGGGCTTTACCATTTAGCTGCAAACACGCTTTAAAACCTCTCAAGAGAATATATGGCTATGATTTAGCAAAGTGGCATCTGGATGCCCTACATAAATATAGAGGAAAGAACATTTTCCTGGCAGTTACAAGCCTGACTAGTAAAGTAAGCAGTTTCTCTATTGCAGCTTCAGGTGGCTCATTACAGCTCTATTGACAACTCAAATATTTTTTAGCTAAATCTCAAGATTGTTTTATGAAAAAACAACAGAAAACTTTCGGTATTCTGCAGATAGGAGGATGCATAAGGTGAAATCGGGTCCTCCCTTAAAGAGGACATGTATTCCGGTGAGACCTGGCAACCAAATCCCTATGTTGTGGGTGGGAGTGATTGACAGCCACAACACCCAATCGGTAGGTCCCTTGATGCAGGGTTCAATCTGGCCAATGAGACGCAAGCTAAATGGGTCGAGGGACCTATAAATCTCCATGCACGTGACCCAGAGCTTCCTCTTTCGGTGCGTGCATTGGAACACCTGCCCACCTCTCCCTACTTTTAGGGCTTGTACGCTTGACCTTGCTATGCTGTCGTGTGTCGTCTGTCATTGGGACAGGGGAACGGCAGGAATTTTCCCCACTTGGCTCATTGGCTGTTGCCATTTGGGTTTCGCCTTCCATGTAGCAAATTGTCACAACTTTTAAGGTTGCGGATAGGCTCTGGTTCAGGTGATAGGGATGGGAGAACACTCTCGCCATTCCTATGTGAAATGTACCCTGAGAGAGGGTTGTGCCTGTGCCTGAGTCCAGGGGGACATTTTTTGGGTGGCGGATAGAGCAGGTCCCTGGCTTTCTGCTATCCAGGTGTTCACCCTTGGCTGACCTATGCTGGAACCCTGAGTCAGCGCTACCTGCAGAGCAGGGAGCTAGTCGAACCAGAACCTATGCAACCAATCAAATAAAGTTGTGGCCTAAATTCTGCCAAAAACCAAAGCAAAATTTTGAGTCTTGTCTGAATTTATTTGGGGTGAGGTTAAAAGGTCTGAACACACAAATGAAGGTTTGTTTCATAGCCAGATTCCAACAACACAGACACTTCATTAGGTCCTTCTCATAACCCTTCTAACTTCACCTACAGTGTAGGAGGTCCGATATGGTTCTTCTTAAGGGCCTCTTGAGCAAACCAAGAAATGAGTTAATTAATAATATGGGGCTACCTGGAAAATACAAATAAGTGTGTCACCTGTAAATGTGTGAAATATTCCCTTCCTTACCAAGAAATGGTTAATGGTTACAGTAGTAGTTGGTAGGGCACTTAGCTGATATCCCATAACCAGCATTGTTGTAGCCTACTGGAAGGAAGAGGCAGAGGGGCAAGACGGGGGCAGGGTCAGCATGGTGAAAAGGCACTGGTGGAGCCAATCCAGCACTTCCCTTCAAAAAAATAAATAAATCCTGCACTTCCACTGCTGTATTTCCACCGCATCAACTACAACACCACTAGCTTCCTCCTCTTTTTCCTGGTAGGTCATAACGATGCTACTGATGGGAGATCAGGTAAGCAGGCATATTCAGCCACCTGCTACAGATTATTTATTAATTTACATATTTATAAACTGTTATTTCAAGGCTCTATAGCAGGGGTTGTCAACCTGGTCCCTACTGCCCACTAGTGGGTGTTTCAGGATTCTAGGTGGGTGGTAGGGGGTTCTATGGCACAAGCTGAATCCTCCTTCCATCGAGCACTGGTGGGCAGTAAGGAAATTTTACCATCAAGAAAGGAGCATTAGTGGGCGGTAGGTATAAAAAGGTTGACTATCCCTGCTCTAAATAGTGTTGAATTAGTGAAGAAAGAATTGACTTGGATGAATAAATGGAAAGAGTTCACAGAAGGTAAGTTCCCTGTCTCCTTCACTCCCCTGAAACTGCTTGTACTTTTCGTCCAACAAAAAAAGTGCCCATTTATGGATTTTCCCAAGGGGGGAATGGGGAGTGCTGTTGGTGGAAGGGGGAATTCCAACAAATAGGGTGGAAACATCTTTTGTTAATATTACAGATAGAGCCTCCAGGTTCAGCTCTGCTATGAGACAGAGCCTGGTGTCTGCCTTAGTTAGCAGATGCTGGGGAGCAGCAACAGAACCCCGCGGCTGTTCCTTTCAAGCCCCTCGGTCATTTTGCTCTGTTGTCACATGGGTATGGTAAACTGACCTCCTGTTTTAAGCAAAATAGGTTACAGAATCACATTACAAGTGCTGAACCAAGATTCAGTCATTGTTCAGAATGCCTGGTTTTTTTGAATGAGAAAGGGATGCCATCTTGTTTTCTGTCCCAAGGGGCATAATCCCATGGAATGGCCCTGAGTGCCTCTACCACAAATCATACTGTTCAAAGTCCTCATGTTCCAGAAACATTTTTTTTGGGGGGGGGGGTCTGGGGGGAAGTGGCAAGGAAGAGAGAAATATAAGGAATTTCCTTAAACAAACTTCCTTCTGTTCATTTGTCTTAGGAGCCAAATTTAAGTACTGATAAGAAAGAAACCATCATAACATAATTAAAATAAAGAGCAGCAGCCCAAACAACCACATGCTTGCCAAAAAAGAAGCATTATGCATCATCTTCTGAATCCCAACAAAGATGGAGATTTGTATACCTCCCCAGGGAGTAAGTTTCAAAATTTACAGGCCTCTGCTGTAATTGCCCTTATTCCATCTGCTTGAGGCTTCCAGGCTTCCTGTTCCACTCTCTTTGCACATTAAATTAAAATTCATTTTAAAATATGCATTTATATACAAAATTCAAAACACACATTATTCAAAAGCATGCCTTTCCGAAAATGTGAACTACAGTGTGAAAGGGTGAAATCTACACATAGTTCTTACAGGTGCAGATCATGTCTATTCAGATTGGAATTTGCAAAGATTGAGTTCCTCAAACATCCCTTTGACGCAAGTGTGGGGAACTTTTGGCCCTCCGTATGTTGTTGAGCTACAACTACCATAACCCCTGGCCACTGGGCATGCTGGCTGGGGCTGATAGAAGTTATAGTGCAGCTGTTTCTAGGGGCCAAATGTTCCCTTCACCACAATGATGCTACTGGGATTCTGTCAACCTGCCTTGAAAAACCAGAAAAAGGTCCTAGCTGATTTGAACTCTCAAAACTGACACCAAAAAAATTAATAACCTTATATGTTATAGTTTAAATTATCATCAGTCATATAATTTGCAGTACAGTGGTACCTCGGGTTACAGACGCTTCAGGTTACAGACTCCACTAACCAGAAACAGTACCTTGGGTTAAGATCTTTGCTTCAGGATGAGAACAGAAATCGTGCAGTGGTGGCAGTGGGAGGCCCCATTAGCTAAAGTGGTACCTCAGGTTAAGAACAGTTTCAGGTTAAGAACAGACCTCCAGAACGAATTAAGTTCTTAACCCGAGGTACCGCTGTATGTTTATATAACTTATATTTTCTGAATGATATTGAACTAAGCCATAATTGGAGTAGATGCAACAAAAATGAGAGGAAGTGAAGAGGTGCTAATGGGTCCAATATGAGTATGACTTAGCCTTGGAGATCATCTTTTGTTCTTCCCTTTATTGGCAAAATATTTTCTGGAAGAAAGCCTTCTGTACAGTTAGTACCCTCCTTTTCTTTTCTGAAAAAAGAAACTTTGAGAAAATCTTATAAATTCCTGCTCAGCTGTTGTGTGGGAAAGAGAAATGTCTAAAGCAGCAATGAAAGCATTTTAATATCAGTAGATCAATAGCTCTGGGATATACCACACAAATCGATATAATTAATAATATAACCACTTTGCTTTGCATAATTTCTGTACTGAGTACTTACATAATACATTGTTCCTTTGTGACACCCAGAAGCCACATCAGGATTTATGATGCTCCATTAACCCATGCCCCCTCCCCGCCCCCGCTCTACATTTTCCTTTCTGAATTACCTGTCTCTGCTGCTGCTGCTGTCTGGTATCAACGTCCTGGTCATCCATGAAGGTTACTTATTATTTCATAACATATACTGCTTGGCTCCCCCCCCCCCAAAGGTGTTGAAGTTTTTCTCCTGCTCTGAAGAGTAGGACTCAAACCAATGGTTTCAAGATGCAAGAAATGAGATTCCGACTAAACATCAGAAGAACTTTCTGACAGTAAGAGCTGTTCAACAATGTAACGGACTCGCTCTGGAGGTTCATTGGGAGTTTTTAAGAAGAGGTTGGATGACCATCTGTCATGGATGCTTTAGTTGAGATTCCTGCATTGCAGGGGGTTGGGCTTCAATGACCCTTGTGGTCCCTTCCAACTCTTTGATTCTATGATTCTAAGTTACCTTATAACATTGCAATCTGCATGGCCTCTTGGGTTTAGAGTAGGGAGGGAACAGCAGCTCACTGCTGTTGCAAGATCTCAGAACATTTTCTTTGTTTTTATGGGTCTAACTTCAACAACATTTTCCCCTCCCTCTCCTCCTACATGCACCCTGTTCCCCCCCCACACACACACAATCCACTCTGACGATTCAAAAAAAAAACCTGGGGCATATCTGTTGGAGTGAGGGTGGCCACAGCAAGAAGGAAAATTATTTTGCATGAGGAGAACTTGTGTAATTATTTCCCTGGATTAATGCAATGACAAATGACCAATGGAATGACTATTCTTTTTTGTTGGTTTTGTTTTGTTTTGTTTGTTTTCTGAGGAGCAATGCAGAAAGAAAGACAAATATTCATTTATAGGAGGTGATGGGGAGGGAAAAAGCAACTAAATATCAGGTTAGGGTAAAGTTTGGAAATAAAACATGGCATTGAAAGAGTTTTGCACATTTGAATCTGTGTACACTGTCAAATTCTGCAGGGTTTTGCACCCTCTTCTGCTTTCTTTAGTTGTTAGCACCAAGGAGGAAGGGCTGTGATGTAGACAATAGAGCAGATTTGTTTTCTGTTGCTCCAGAGGGCAGGATTAGAATCAAGGAATTAGAAATTGCAAGGAAGCAGATTTCAGCTACACATTAGAGAAGCTAAGAATGGAACAGACTGCCTTGGGAGATGGCGAGAGCTTGCATTTTAGCAGTTTCGTTCTATACAACATTGAGCAGAAAGTTGAATTAGATTACTTCCAAAGTCCTTTCTAGCTCCAACTCCCTGCACATTAGAAGGTAAGAAGAGCCTGCTGGTGCAGACCAATGGCCAATGGTTCATCTAATGCAACATCCTTTTCTCACACTGGCCAACAGATTTCTCTGGGAATCCCACAAGTATGAGGGAGTCGCAGGGATGAGTACCTATTCTGGAGTTATGGAGGAGCCCACAACACAACAGAGCAAGGCAGATGGCTACAACACTGAGAATAGCCCTTGGGGGCCTACTTGCTTTGGTAAAGGATGGATGTGAAGCCCTTTTAAGCCTCTTATCTGTCTGCTTAGCTGATAGAACTGTAGACTCCAAGTCTGTGTCCTAGTCACCACAGGACTCTGAAGTCATGACAGTGTGCACGCTAGCTCTGCCACCAACCTCCCATCATCAACCTGTTGTTTTCCAACCAGTAGTAGATGGTGGGGCAGTGGCACTTGCCTAATCTCCCAGCAGGTGGGTCCCTGCTGCTTACTATGTGGGATGGCGGAAGGATCAAGGTGACTGGGAGGTCAACACGTTGCAAACACACTGGCAGGAGCACCACTTGCCAGAAGGTCACATAAGCATCATCACTTAACCCCATAATCCACTGGTACTTCCAATTTATGGAAGGTGACTGCTTGCATTTGAATCTATGGAACCTCTTGCATGTTTTAGAACCATGGAAAATCAGGGGACTTCTGAAATGATATCTTCCTAAATGGGATTCTTCAAAGAGCACACCACAGACGCTTCATTTCTAATTTAAAGGTAAGCTATGTAAGCAAGTGAAATCCATCCTGCATTCAGACAAAAAAAACCCTCACTTTAATGTGATAGATATGGTAGAATCAATAACAGGTACAAAATACACATTCCATCACCATGATTCCTTGTTGCTTGAAGATTAAGAGAGGCATTTTGAGATTCACAGTATGTTTTCTTCTTATGTAACAAGCAGATGAGTTTTAAAATGCTGAAGAAAAAAATTAAGTCACAACATTACCTGAGTAAATTCAATTTGCTAAATCCCATTTAGTCAACTCGGAGAGCTGTTTTCTGCCAACATCAGCTGCTTGGCTTGCAGTCAGTAATGAGATTACTACAGCAGATAATGGTTGTGACTAGTTACATTATGACTGGTGGGGTATTAGCAGCTACTGCAAATGTGTTCTTTAAGCAAAATGGCTCTTGAGTAGATTGGAGTAGCTCTTAATTCTTGAGCAAAAGGAAGCAATGAAATGGGCATGTGTCAAGAACAGCCAATCTCTTTGCTCAGTTTCATTGACACATTCCATCCTTCTCCACCTGTACCCTGCTAATATCATTGACTTGAGGAACGCAAGTGAGTGTTCTTCTACATTTTATTTGTCTGGCACATTTCTTACCCTTCTTAGCTTAAGCAGCTGGTGTAGTGTGGTGGTTAGAGTGTTGGACCAGGGCCTGTGAAAACAGGGTTCAAGTTGCACTCAGCCACAGAGCCTACTGACTGGCCTTGGAACAGTCACCAGCTCTCATCCAGACCTACTGCATAGGGGGTTGTGAAGGTAGGATGTGGAAGGGGAGAACCATGCACACCACCTTAAGTTTATTGGAGAAAATATGAGTAATAATAATAATAATAATAGAATAAACAACAGTCCTCTAAGAATAATTTAGACACTGAAATACTGACTTGCTCAAGGCCACACAACGAGCTGCATGACTGGGTGCATATTTGGAATGCAGCTCTTAAGAACAGGACAATAGCCCATCTAGTTCAGGTACATTTTCCTGCAGGCATCTGGTTGGCCACGGTGAGATACCCACTAGCAGGACCAGAGCACAAGGGCACTTTCCCCTGCTGCGGTATCCAGCAAGTGGTATTCAGAAGCAATACTGCCCCCAGCTGTGAAGGCAGAATGCTATTCATAAAGGCTAGCAGCCATTGATAGCCCTGTCATTCATGAATTTGTCAGATCCTATTTTGAAGCCAGCAGCAAGACTGGGAGTTCACACCTCCCATATGGAAAGCCATAATTTTGTCACTCAGGGAATGTACATTTCCAGGATTGACTTTAAATAAATACTCTCCTCTGGGGCAATTCTCCTATATACATCATAATAATATATAATAATTGTTGTAATATATATAAATGGATGGGTGGTGCTGTGGTCTAAACCACAGAGCCTAGGGCTTGCCAGTCAGAAGGTTGGCAGTTCAAATCCCCGTGACGGGGTGAGCCCCCATTGTTCGGTGCCTGCTCCTGCCAGCCTAGCAGTTCGAAAGCACATCAAAGTACAAGTAGATAAACAGGTACCACTCCAGTGGGAAGGTAAACGGCGTTTCCATGCACTGCTCTGGTTCACCAGAAGCAGCTTAGCCATGCTGGCCACATGACCTGTAAAGTGAGATGAGCACCGCAATCCCAGAGTCGTCTGTGACTGGACTTTCCCACTTGCACAAACTGTTTTCTATGTGTTTTTTATTTGTATGGGCCTATGGCCGTAAACAAAATTCTATTCTATTCTATTCTGTGACTGGACTTAACTGTCAGGGGACCTTCACCTTTTTTTAAATGATGCAGTTAAAATATCACTGTGTGTAGAAAATGAAACTAAAGATCACTGAGGAGCAGAAACAACAGTACAAAGGACTGCCCCACTCATTTAATTAATTTATGGATTAATTGTATAGCCCCAGGGCAGGGCCGTCTTAGGGAGATCGGCCGCCGTGGCGTGGCGATTCCTCCGGCGCACCCGGCGTGCCGCCTCCCACGCTTGCCACCCCTTGGGAGGGGGGTGGGCAAGTGGGGGATGAGGGGCATGGCGCTGGAGTGGCACGGGGCTCTGCGCGCCCTTCCAGTGCTCCCGTGAGCACCCAGCCACCAGCCAGCCCATGGGGCGGGGGCGGGTTGGGGGCGCAGTGCCCTGGTGCGCTGCGCCACTAGCTCCTATGGATGAGACGGCCCTGCACCAGGGGGAGGTGAGCCTTTTTTTATTCTCTTTTGATATATATGTATTTGCAGTTTTACCTGGTAAACCTCACTGAAAGGTAACGGTTTGAAATACACAACTGGGTTTAAAAGCACACTGCTGCTATCTCCTCAGTGGAAGAAAGGAAAAAATTGTGGACTGGAGCTACTTTGTTTTTGCAAAGCTACCAGCATGTTGGGAGATGGTGCAGGACTACGGAGGGGAATTATGGATGGCTGCCCAGAGCTAATGATGTCTTTTTGTCTGGGACTGTGGCGTATTATTGTTGGGGCTTTTGTTTTAACTGGAAAAGCCTCAAAAACAGTTTAGCACTTGGAAAACAACAATGGCATCCAGCAACGCTTCTTGCTGCCTTTCCCTCTGCTTCTCCAGTGCTTTTGCAGAGTTTTTCAAACTTATCCTGCGCAACAGTGTGTGTGCCTTTCTTGCCAGCATATAAATTCCACAGAGTCCAGCTTGTTTTAAGCAAGCAAGCTTTATTTACAAGCATAAATAAACATTCTTTCCCGGGCTTATGGAAGACATCTCACCCGGTCAAAAGTGAAAATGAACTGAACAGAAAATAAACAGTGCATCACAAATCACATAGGCTTCGCATACAGCAGATACCCGGATGTACGACACATTCTTCCCTGTGGGTGGGGTGGACTGTTGAGCTTATTAACCCTCAAAGCTCCAAACCTCACAGGCTCCTGTTGGCAGAAATCAAAAATGGAATTGCTGGAATGTGGACAACAGGGGGGGGGATATTTCACACAGAACTATATAGAGGAAAGTTTGAACAGACCAGTTGTTGTAAAAATAAATGAAAATTAAGTGAAGGATTTACATTGGAATGGCTTATTGACTCATTAAGAAATACAATGTGATATTAGATTAGCACTCCGTGAAATTCAGAGCTTGGGAAGCCACACAAAGATATATTATTTGGCATTTATATCTGGCTTTTTTATTGTATTGTAATCACTGGCGGAGGAACGGAAGTGCGGAGTGAGTGGACTGTCCCTGGCACCACTATTCCAGTAGGGTGCCATCGTGGTGCCCCACCAGACACATGCTACCCCTCACATGTTGGGCACCATGCCCCCACAGATGGTGCACCACGCCCCCAGAACTCACGCTATGCCCCTGCGGGAGGCACACCACACCCCTGCCTGCTCTCTGTCCCCGGTAGTGGAGCATGCAGCTCCACTGCTTCACCACTGATTGTAATTTGGAATGTTTTAATGTGGTTATTTTGGACTATTAAAATGGAAAACTTAATAAATATTATATACAAAAATAACTAAATAAAATAAATACGCAAAGACCTGCCTTTCAGATAAGTGGACATGAAGCAGCTGGTTGCCATGGTGAAATTATGATGACACTGTCACTCTGTAGTGGCAGTGCTTAACTCATGTCAGATTCAAGGGGGAATTTCCCCCCCAAGGCCCTGCCTAACAGTTAACAGTGACCTAAGGTTTTTCAGTAAAACATGACATGGTGCACACGCTACATCTTGTAGCTAGATGGGCGGGGTATAAATAAGTTGTTGTTGTTGTTGTTGTTGTTCATGTGCTTAGTTCATAACTTTTCTCTTAGTTAAATAAATAATAATATTTTATTATTTATCCCCAGCTACTATGGGTGGCTTCCAGCAAAATATAAAAAATGTCAAACTTAAAAAAACTTTCTGATACAGATTGCTTTCAGGTATCTTCTAAATGTCCTGTAGTTCTTTATCTCCTTGTCATCTGATGGGGGGTGGGGCGTTACACAGGGAGAGTGCCGCCACTCAGGAGGCCCTCTGTCTGGTTCCCTGTAGCCTCACTTCTCGCAGCAAGGGAACCGCCAAAAGGCCCTCAGAGTTGGAGCTCAATGTCTGGGCTGAATGATGGAAGGGGAGACGCTCCTTCAGGTATACTGGGCCGAGGCCATTTAGGGCCTTAAAGATCAGCACCAACACTTTGAACTGTGCTTGGCAACAAACTGAGAGACTTTAGGACTGGTGCTATATGGTCCTGGTGGCCACTCCCAGTTACCAGTCCAGTTCCCACATTCTGGATTAGTTGTAGTTTCAGAGTCACGTGTAAGGTAGCCCCATGTAGATCGCATGGCAGTAGTCCAAGCAGGAGATAATGCTTGTCATCCTAAGAGCTGTGCTGCCCTCTTCCAGTTCTATGCGGTGAATGCGGACTACAACAAGCTGAAAAAGGAGTGCCGAGATTTCTGAAGTGTGGGGATTCGGTGCTGGAGCTTCCCATGCGTGAGTTTAGGACACCCACGCACGAGATACCAGTTGCTGGGGATGTACGGCCAGCGTTCCGCGTGCGTATTGGCACGGGCGCCGGCCAAGCCTCAATATCTGAAGGTGCGTGAGTAAGTTCGGAAATGCCTCGAAAATGAATGGATGCCTCGAAGTTGCTTGGTACCTCCTGAACTATTACTAAAGTAAAGATAGCTAAACTAAAGGCAAAGTAAAAGCACTAAGGAGAGAACCCCTGACGTTTTCTAAAATCAAATAAAAACCTTTTCCCCAATAAAGACAGACACCGATGTTTCTTTTACGGCTTTGGCTGACCCGCATAGGCTCTTTACACTGACTTTGACCTACGACTGTTCTAAACTTCTCCCTAAACTTTCAGTCCCTACACCGCCAAATCTTCCGCAATGCTCTAACTAAATAAAGCTAAACCGAGAAATCTTCCGCGATCTAAACCTATGCTAGGTCTAAAAGCCTAACACCGAAAGATCTTCCGCGAGCTAAACCCTAACTAAAATAAAACCATCCAACCCATCCAGCCCGCTCCCAAAAACCCTTAAACTAAAGTTAACTAAACTGAGATCAACTAAAATAACATGCCTAAATGAACTAAGATAGAAGTGAACTAACATACCTAAGCGGGGAGCCTCAGCCTTTTATTGAGAACCAGGTATGACATCACGATCAATATTTTAACCAATAAAACCACTGTTGCTGCCCCCAAAAAAGGCGGGAAGCAGAATAAACGTCCATTGATAACTTTGAAAACCTCTGGAACTACAATTTTAGACGGAGTGATCTCAGTGGCAAAGTTTTACTTTTACTTTCACTTTTAACGGAAGGATACGAAAAGTAGTGCTTAAATAAACATTAATACAAACAAATAACCGCGGATTTCAAAGAATCCATGAAGTGTATTCCCACACTGAAGAGCAAATGTTCTCCCTGTACAAGCTGCACAAGACCCTTCACTTCATCAAATCTGGCCCTCTTTCAAAAGAGTTTTGACACCTCTGAAGGGTCAAAGAGTTCAAGAGAAGTAGAGAAGGGGGTGCTAGGTATCAGGAGTTTTATTTTTTCCTGTGCTGCAGAGTGTGTGTGACCAATGGATCACATGCTCTGTGTGTTGACATTCCATTCTTTGGAAGCAGAGGAACAGAAGGAACTGTGTGCCACTTCCATCTTCTTTGTTCTTGGTTCTATTCTGTTGTTGTTCTCTCTCGTAGGAAACCCCCCCCATGCCACTTCTGTTGGAAAAGGGGTGTGATTTAAGTGGCCTGGTCACCTCGCCCCTTCCCATTTTGCCGTGATTCATTCCCTGTAAGGGTTCAGGTGACTGGAAAATGCCTTGGGGTATAGCAAGCTTTGGGGACGGGCTGGGGAAAGAATACAATGCCAGTGGGATGATGGAGAGAGTGATAACGGACAGGGAAGATGATGGGCAGGTGGAAGAGGGAGAGAGACCCCCTGAAAAAAATTAAGGGAAGTCAATGTGCAACCGAGCCCCCCCCCCACAAGTAGCAGAGCTTCATGCTCCGGCACCGGAGGAGGAGACCAGGAGGTGGTGGGGCTGGTGTGCGTCCCAGGGGGGGTGCGCCACCAAAAGGGACATGACGGGTGTTCTGGGGGTGGGTGCACATTCTGGGGGCATGTCGTGATGCCCCCAAGGGAGTGGTGTGCATACTGGGAGCAGGGTGAACCACCTGCGGGGGCGCAGCACACATTGTGTGTGCGGAGGTAGCTGTGATGGAACGCCACCGGGATCATGCTGCCAGGGGTGGTGTGCTCCCACCGCCCCCTCTTCCTCCACCAGTGCCCCCATTTCAAATCTTCCGAATAGTAATATGGATACTATAAACACATGCAGAAATAGAAACGTTTCCTAAATTTCAACGGAGTTTCCTGCATTCCAGGGGGTTAGACAACCAATTTCTTAAAAGGGTTAATTGGGTTTGGTGCTTGAGTTCTGCATATCATCCCTTAAACAGCAGAGACAAATTTAGCAAGTCAAGAAAAAGTACTTTTTCAGTTATTGAATTTGACTAAAAGCCATTAAAAATCCAGTTACAAAAGCACCAAACCCAATGACACAAACAATAGCTCCCAGATTCCCATGGGCTGAAAAATGTCCCCCCATCCTGAGTTCCTAGGTTTGAAATTCTAGAATAAGAAACTGCTTCTTTCATAAAATGATCTGGACAAAATGGGTGAATTAGGAAACCTTTTTTATTATACAAAACTTGCAAGTGGGCTAACCCAAGAACAGGAACATCTTCATCAGGAAAAACACATCTCATAAATTCGCTTGTCCGGCCGCAAGTCCCTCCTTCCACGCCCACCAGAAGGGGCGTGCCAGTTTATAGAAGTATCGCGTCAGCCTCATTAACATTTACCACTCCACTTCCCATGTTCATCATAATACAACAAAACACAACACAACACAATACAATACAAATACCTTTATTGTCATGTCAAGTTAAGACATTTCAAAATGGCATCAGATACAAAGTCTTTCTTCTTCCTGTTTACGGTTTCGCAGAGATTTGAATTGGGAAATCCTTTTGATTCTTCAATAATAAGAGGCAGTGGGGTGAGGGAGGCCAGGGCCACATCCACACCGTTGAAAGTGCTATGAAGCCGCTTTAAAAACTCATGGCTTCTTCCCCCAAAGGATCTGGGAAGTATAGTTTGAAAAGGGTGCAGAGAGTTGTTAGGAGGCCCCCCGTTCCCCTCCCAGAATTCCCTCCCAAAAATGGTACCCTGTTCCTAACCCTGCCCCTGGCGCTGACACAAACTAACCCTATGCTAACCCTTAGCCCTTAACTAGAGCTACAATTCCCAGAGTTCCCTGGCAAGCAGAGAACCCTACCCCTACCCCTACCTCTACCCCTGATTCTAACCCTAACCCTTAACCCTTAACTAGAGCTACAGTGCCCAGAGTTCCCTGCCAAGTAGAGAACCCTACGCCTACCCCTACTTCTACCCAAGATGCTAACCATACCTCTAACTCTCACCCTTAACCCTTAACTAGCGCTACAATTCCCAGAGTTCCCTGGCAAGAAGGGAACCCTACGCCTACGCCTACTTCTACCCATGATGCTAACCATACCTCTAACTCTAACCCTTAACCCTTAATTAGAACTACAATGCCCAGAGTTCCCTACGAAGTAGAGAACCCTACGCCTACCCCTACTTCTACCCATGATGCTAACCATACCTCTAACTCTAACCCTTAACCCTTAACTAGAGCTACAATTACCAGAGTTCCCTGGCAAGAAGGGAACCCTACCCCTACTCCTGTCCCTACCCCAACCCCTCCCCTACCTCTTATCTAACCCTAACTCTAACCATATCCCTAATCCTTAACCAGCCTAGCAAGTCTCCGTCCCCTTAACAACCTACAGTTCCCAGAATCCTTGAGGGCAAGCCATTCCTGTTCAAAGCGTCTTCATAGCACTTTCAATGGACGGTGCGCCTAATGTGGCGTAGTGTTTCCTCCCTCATTTTCTTCTCTCTCCCCACTGCCCCATCACTTGCGATGAAGCAGATGTCCGCCTGCAGTCTCCCTTCTCTCAGGTATGGCCTTCTCTCCTTCTCTCAGGTATGGCCACGGCCTTGTCCAGTATTTCAGTATTTGCTGCCAGTATTTCACATTCATTTCTCCGATGTCAACAGGGACGTCCTGCGGTTCTCTTCAAGACTTTGAAGGCTTGACTCGAGGAAAACCTCACTGGCTCCAGACATCCCTGTAAGGCAAAGGTAAACAGGTGAGTGGGATGGCCCCCATCTGACAACGTACCCCCAGACTCCTCCTCTGTTTGGCTGCCTGTTAACAAACAAGGCTTCCAAACCAGTTAGCATCCATCTCAGCCAGCGTAGCCTCGCGGCATCCACTAGCCTGAATGCAAACTCTTCCGACAACCATCCACCAGCTGCAGCCTCGCCAGGTCTATTGCCAGACACCAACCAGCTTCAGAGCTGAATATCAGTCTCCTTCAAGTAGCGATCCCACCAGCAATTAACAATTGTACTTGCCTTCTCCTTACTGCACACCATCCCAGCACCAGGCGATTGCCTCCTTCCGCTTGCCAGCTTGCCGCCACGGGGCAGGAGACCACCAGGGCTGAGTGCCACCGAGCTGCCCATTTCTCTCTGGGGAGGGCAACTGCCCAGGCTGGCACCTTGGCCCACATTTATACCCGCTCAGCAGCCAAATGTTTTTGTGAAATCACCTTCAACCCACAGACAATGGCAGCAGCAGGTAAGGCATCACCATCACCCCCTCAGCGCTCACAATGGTGAGCGCCAGCTCAGCAGCCAACCCCCCCCCCCAAAAAAAACCCAACACACACACACACACAAGTTGTGCCAATAACTGTAAAATCCAAGGGGACAGTAGGGGGGCATGTTTCAGCCCAGTGTTTGCATTTCCCTCCACAAAAAACAAGTGCAGAAATGAACAGAGCAATAAAAGCAAGCCTTGAACAGCACAGGATGCTGTTCAAGGTATGGCATGCGGAGAGAAAGTTAGCACCTCAGGAAAAAAGCACTTTTTCATCAATCAATCAATCAATCAATTATTGAATTTGACTGAAAGCCATTCCAAATCCAGTTACAAAAGCACCAAACCCAATGACCCAAACTATAGCTCCCTGGTTCATTGGGGGAAGAAGCCAGGGGAATGCCAGGTGAATTCAGCGGTGTGTCAAGTGATGGCTACATACTACCTCCAGGTTCAAAGGCGACATATTTCTGTATTTCCGTTGCTGAGAATCACGAGGGCTGTTGTGGTCAGATTCTGCTTGATGTTTTTGCACAGGCATCTGTGAAAACAAGATGTTGAACTTGGGCCACTGGACTGATCCAGGCAGCTTTCTATGTTACAAAGGAAGTCTTCTACGACAGAGCCTTGCAGCACTGTTGCACCCGTGTCTACTTGGAACTAAGTCCTACTGAATTCAGTGGGGCTTCCTCCCATGTAGGTGGGTTTGCAGCCTTTGCCATTTTGGGAGAGAGTGCTTGCGGTGCCAAGTAATTAAAAATAAGAATAAATAACTAAAACCATGGTGTCTGAATAGCAAGCTTGTTGCTGGAATGGTTTCAGTATTTCTGATTTTGGAGTGCATAATGTGAATTTGCGAAACTTGCAGCATTTCTTGGAGTGCTACATTAAAATATTCTCTTGCAAGTCTTCCTCATTAAAGTAAGAAAGCTGCAGAATCTGACCACGACAGCCCTCGTGATTCTCAGGAACTGATATACAGAAATATGCCGCCTTTGAACCTGGAGGTTGTTTGGGTTATTGGGTTTGGTGCTTTTGTAACTGGATTTGTAATGGCTTTTAGTAAATTCAATAATTGATTCATTGGTTGATAGATTGATAGATTGATTGATGAAAAGGTGCTTTTTTCTTGAGATGCTAACTTTCTCTCTTCATGTCATTCCTTGAACAGCTTCCTGTGCAAAGATAAGGCTTGTTTTCATTGCTCTGTTCATTTGTGCATTTGACTATGTTGTGTGGAGGGAAATGCAGCCCCAGGGCTGAAAAATGTCCCTCTCCTGAGTTCCTGGGTTTGAAATTCTAGAATAAGAAATGGCCTCTTTCTTCTCAGCTGCTTTGTCTGTGACATCACAGGATAAGACACATAGACAGGGGAGGGGAAACTAGACCGCAAGGGTGGGATTTATTAAGAAAGAAATGGTGACTGAGGATCACCCCCCCCTTGTGACACGTGTGGCATGTGGACTCCATGGCACCCTCAGAAACCCCCCCTTAGCACCCACCATGGCCCCCTGACTCTCCCATTTTTAAAATGTTTCCCCAAAATCTGTTAGTCTTACATTGCTGCAAGAGCATTTCTTTTGGCAGTTGAGGGATTGGTATTGTTTATTTTGCCCGTTGTGAGAGATACATAAACTGGTTCCTTTGACTTAAGGTCTCTGGATCCTTTTAAATAAAGTGACGTGGACAAAATGGGAGAATTAGGAAACCTTTTTTATTATACAAAACTTGCAAGTGGGCTAACCCAAGAACAGGCAAGTCTTCATCAGGAAAAACACATCTCAAAAATTCGCTTGTCCGGCTGCATGTCCATCCTTCCTTGCCCACAAGAAGGGGCGTGACAGTTTACAGAAGTATCGCGTCATCCTCATTAACATTTACCACTCCACATCCAATGTTAATCATAATACAACACAACACAACACAACACAATACAATACAAATACCTTTATTGGCATGTCAAGTTAAGACATTTCAAAATGGCATCAGATACAAAGTCTTTCTTCTTCCTGTTTATGGTTTCGCAGAGATTTGAATTGGAAAATCCTTTTGATTCTTCAATAATAAGAGGCAGTGGGGTGAGGGAGGCCAGGGCCACATCCACACCGTTGAAAGTGCTATGAAGCCGCTTTAAAAACTCATGGCTTCTTCCCCCAAAGGATCTGGGAAGTATAGTTTGAAAAGGGTGCAGAGAGTTGTTAGGAGGCCCCCCGTTCCCCTCCCAGAATTCCCTCCCAAAAATGGAACCCTGTTCCTAACCCTAACCCTACCCCTGGCGCTGACGCTAACTAACCCTATGCTAACCCTTAGCCCTTAACTAGAGCTACAATTCCCAGAGTTCCCTGGCAAGCAGAGAACCCTACCCCTACCCCTACCTCTACCCCTGATTCTAACCCTAACCCTTAACCCTTAACTAGAGCTACAGTGCCCAGAGTTCCCTGCCAAGTAGAGAACCCTACGCCTACCCCTACTTCTACCCAAGATGCTAACCATACCTCTAACTCTCACCCTTAACCCTTAACTAGCGCTACAATTCCCAGAGTTCCCTGGCAAGAAGGGAACCCTACCCCTACCACTACTTCTACCCATGATGCTAACCATACCTCTAACTCTAACCCTTAACCCTTAATTAGAACTACAATGCCCAGAGTTCCCTACGAAGTAGAGAACCCTACCCCTACCCCTACTTCTACCCATGATGCTAACCATACCTCTAACTCTAACCCTTAACCCTTAACTAGAGCTACAATTCCCAGAGTTCCCTGGCAAGAAGGGAACCCTACCCCTACTCCTGTCCCTACCCCAACCCCTCCCCTAACTCTTATCTAACCCTAACTCTAACCATATCCCTAATCCTTAACCAGCCTAACAAGTCTCCGTCCCCTTAACAACCTACAGTTCCCAGAATCCTTGAGGGGAAGCCATTCCTGTTCAAAGCGTCTTCATAGCATGTTCAATGGACGGTGCGCCTAATGTGGCGTAGTGTTTCCTCCCTCATTTTCTTCTCTCTCCCCACTGCCCCATCCCTTGCGATGAAGCAGATGTCCGCCTGCAGTCTCCCTTCTCTCAGGTATGGCCACGGCCTTGTCCATTGCTCGCTGCCAGTATTTCACATTCATTTCTCCGATGTCAACAGGGACGTCCTGCGGTTCTCTTCATGACTTTCAAGGCTTGACTCGAGGAAAACCTCACCGGCTCCAGACATCCCTGTAAGGCAAAGGCAAACAGGTGAGTGGGATGGCCCCCATCTGACAACGTACCCCCAGACTCCTCCTCTGTTTGGCTGCCTGTTAACAAACAAGGCTTCCAAACCAGTTTGCATCCATCTAAGCCAGCGTAGCCTCACGGAATCCACTAGCCTGAATGCAAACTCTTCCGACAACCATCCACCAGCTGCAGCCTCGCCAGGTCTATTGCCAGACACCAACCAGCTTCAGAGCTGAATATCAGTCTCCTTCAAGTAGCGATCCCACCAGCAATTAACAATTGTACTTGCCTTCTCCTTGCTGCACACCATCCCAGCACCAGGCGATTGCCTCCTTCCACTTGCCAGCTTGCCGCCACGGGGCAGGAGACCACCAGGGCTGAGTGCCACCGAGCTGCCCATTTCTCTCTGGGGAGGGCAACTGCCCAGGCTGGCACCTTGGCCCACATTTATACCCGCTCAGCAGCCAAATGTTTTTGTGAAATCACATTCAACCCACAGACAATGGCAGCAGCAGGGAAGGCATCACCATCACCCCCTCAGCGCTCACAATGGTGAGCACCAGCTCAGCAGCCAACCCCCCCCCAAAAAAACCACACACACACACACACAAGTTGTGCCAATATCTGTGAAATCCAAGGGGACAGTAGGGGGGCATGTTTCAGCCCAGTGTTTGCATTTCCCTCCACAAAAAACAAGTGCAGAAATGAAGAGGGCAATAAAAGCAAGCCTTGAACAGCACAGGATGCTGTTCAAGGTATGGCATGCGGAGAGAAAGTTAGCACCTCAGGAAAAAAGCACTTTTTCATCAATCAATCAATCACTTATTGAATTTGACTGAAAGCCATTCCAAATCCAGTTACAAAAGCACCAAACCCAATGACCCAAACTATAGCTCCCTGGTTCTTTGGGGGAAGAAGCCAGGGGAATGCCAGGTGAATTCAGCGGTGTGTCAAGTGATGGCTACATACTACCTCCAGGTTCAAAGGCGACATATTTCTGTATTTCCATTGCTGAGAATCACGAGGGCTGTTGTGGTCAGATTCTGCTTGAAGTTTTTGCACAGGCATCTGTGAAAACCAGATGTTGAACTTGGGCCACTGGACTGATCCAGGCAGCTTTCTATGTTACAAAGGAAGTCTTCTACGACAGAGCCTTGCAGCACTATTGCACCCGTTTCTACTTGGAACTAAGTCCTACTGAATTCAGTGGGGCTTCCTCCCATGTAGGTGGGTGAAGTGTTTTTTGATTGTTGGAAACACTTCAAACCAACCTTAGTACACCTTGGAGCCCGGCACGCTTCCTTCAGCGCACGTACCTCTCCTGTACGTTCTCCTTGCTGCCGTCTCCTGTGCTATTCAGCAGAGTTATCTTCTCTTATCTTCTCTCACGCAACGGGGTTGTGTATGCCAGCATATTACAGACAACAGAGTCCGGCTTCTTTCTAATCTAGAAGCTTTATTTTACAAGGCATAAATCATTACATTCCGGGAGAGTTGCAAGCCATGTTGGTGGCTTCTCCCTTCTCTCCGTTCTCCGGACACAGAAAAAGAAACAAGTATCACATTACAAAGTACAACAGTACACAGAGCATCCGGTGACGCTCTTCCTCCTGTGGGTGGGACAACCTGTTGAGCTTGTTAACTCTAAAAGCTCCAAACCTCTACACCCCCTCTTGTCCCGCACACAGGGGCGTTGTAAGCTTGCAGCTTACCTCACACAAACCCTCACAGAACTCCCCATGACGTTGGAAGCTCAGGGGCTTCGTGAACCCAACCCTCTGGTTCACCTGACCAGAACAGTACTTCAGCTTCTCCAAGCCGGTCTGAACGCACACGTCTCGAAAGAGAACGTCTAGGTGTTTGGGTCTGGCCTTGACTTGTCCAGACTCTGCCACCAACAAACAGAGTTGGTTGTCCTCCCAAACCATCACGGGCAGGCAACTCTGAACGCAGATCTCCTGGACCAAACACCTATAGAACTCCAGTTCCCTGCAAAGCACTGACAATGCACTGTACCTGGCTTCTGCACGAGAACGAGCAATGAGGCTCTGGCACCGGGACTTCAGCCCGCCTAGAGCTCCTCCACACTGTACAACCATTTCAGACACAGATTTCCTGTCCTCGGAATTTGCCCAACCGCCGTCGCACCAGCGCGTGAGCTGGGGCTCACCGGTAGCTGACAACTCCGGGCAAAACTCCTTAGTCTCCTGCAAACTCTGGAGCACTCTCACCATGCCATTCCAGGCATGCATACTGGGATTTGCAGCCTCCTTGCTGAACAGATCCACAGCAACTGCTATGTCAGTTTTTGCTCAACTGTGAAGGAAACAACAGCCTCCCAGGAGCTGACCTAAACACCTCGGGGCTCTCGAACTCAGAGCGTTCCCCGGTCTGACTGTCCTCACCTAGACACGTCTCCATGGGTGTTCTGACACTAGCACATTCAGACACTCTGCACTTCTTCAACAACTGCACTACCTTGCCAGTCTGATTGAGCAAGACACTACCGTCTTCGGCTCTGTCTACCTGCACACCTAGGTAAACACCAACAGGGCTTAGGTTCCTGAGCTGGAAAGACTGACCAAGCTCCTCTGCGAACCGTTGCACCTGTCCCCTGGACTCCACCAGGTAAAGCATGTCCGCACCGGATTGCCGAACTAGCTCCTGCTCTGGACTTACTCCTGCCAGAAACAGGCAGCTATCAGCACAACTCTGGCTGACACCTAGCTTACTCAAAGCTTCTTGCACGCCTGAGGACCAGTCTCTGGCTGACTCCTTCAAGCCAGTGATTGCCTCGTTTAAACTCCACACTTGATTTGGTCTGTTGTCCTCGAACCCTGGCGGAGGTACCTCGTACCTCTCCTCATCCAGGTCGGAATCCAAACAGGCATCCAAACCAAAGTGGCTTGCCTCAAAACTGCTTTGAGTTGCGACCGCTAACAGCATGCGCGTGGTTTCGCTTCTGAGAGAGGGCGCGTCCAGTACCTCGTAACAATGGACCCCCTCCTCCTGAGTGAAACCTCTGGCTACTAACCTAGCCTTGCACTGCAACTCGCCAGTTGCTGCCGTCTTGAGTCTGCACGCCCAACGACCTTCTGACAGCGTCGTGGTTGTGCACACACCCAAAGACCTCATTGAGCTTACCTGCTCTACCATGGCATCCTGCCATTTCTGGGCCTCACCTTGAGATACCCATTGAACCTCCACGAGGCTCTCCGGTTCACACTGAACCAAACAAGCACTCACGCTAGTGGCCGTGAACCTCTCGGGCAGAATCCCTTCAGTGGATCGTGCAGACTGCTGTGATACCACTTCAGATTCTCCCTCTGCTCCAGTTGCACTGGACTCCACCTGCACATCCTTGACGTCAGGCATCTCACCTGCAGACTTGCTGCGCCTGTGCATCCTAACTGAACCACCTAAGGATGACGTTGGCGCGCCTTTGGGCTCCTGCTTCACTGCCAAAGAACCCCCCTCTTGCCCCAGGACGAGACCTGCGCCAGGCTCTCCTGGAGAAGAGTTGCCACACAAAGAATCGCCAAGCGTGGCCTGCCTCCTAGTCCGTGACATAGGAGTTGCGGGTGCACTCCCAGGCTGCTGCCTTGGAGTCACCACTAGCTGCGCTGCACCCTGGTGATGGCCGGGAACTCGGCCCGAGCCACCAGCAGGTGCCAAAGCCACAGCAATACCCCCTCTTGGGGCTGATCCACCTGGACCACTGCCACCAGCAGGTGGCGCATTGACCTGTCCAGCACTGACAGGACCATCCAGAACATCAGGGCTTCTAGGGATGTGTTCCAATCCATTCTGCTCACAAAATTCAGCACTCCTGCTGACTAGAACCTGGGTCTGGTCACTATCTGGGTTAACTAACCTCCCGCTATGCAAGCTGGGTTCGCACCCACAGAAAAACACTTTCAGAACCTTGGTATCACCCAGTTCCACCCAGAACCCTTGTGGAAGCTCTGCATCCAAAAGCATGTCTTCAGTGGCAGCATGCAGCATCCTTTGCTGCCTCTCTGCAAGACCACATACCTGTGAAGAAAGCAGGTTAGTCACACTGTGCTTACTCCCCCTCTCACTGAGGACCTGGGAACAGCCTACTCCAGTAGAAACCTGCTGTTCCACTGCAACCAGTGGTGCTGCCTCAGTTGCCTCCTTGAGCAACGCAGACCACATGTGGTGAGAGAAAGCATCAGCCAAACACTCAGAACAACACGCTCCCCCCAGGTTAGCTTCTGGCTTCCCTTCAGAAACAGCCACATGAACCAGGGAAAAGGGACGCGTGGTTTCCCTTTCAGACGTGGGGTAGCAGGATGTCGACTCCTCGACCTTGCAAACCCTGCAATCAAGAAAGCTGTTACATGCCCTTAACTTGCACCCTTCAGAGAACTCAGGCTGCTTCAGCACACTGTCCCAGTGGCGATTTGCCAGCCTTTGGTACCACTGACATAAACACAAACGGTGCATGGGCACATTGGCGCATTGAGCAAACACTGCATCAGTGCCACCTTTCCTTGTTCTTGCTTGAGGCCCCTCGACAGCAAACAGCCCGTCCTGGCTGCATTCCATGCGTAGAAGCATCTTCTGGCCCCTGCAATCAGAACAGGTGATAAGCACAAAACAAACAGCAAAAACATTGGACAGAAGGTTTGACATAAACAAATACAGAGTTATGTCAACAGCCACAGAAAACGCCAATTCTGTCCCTTGGATCTGTCCCTTGACTGTTAGCAAAAAGTCAAGCCTTTTCTTGCCTCCAACAGTCAGTTCTCCAAACTGCTCTATAGGAAAAGATATGCAGTTCCTCACAAGTCCACCAGGAGGAACGACGACGACGACGGCAACCATCACACGCAGCCCACCAGGGTTGGCCTCTCTCAGCGTTGCCTCGGTGACTGCATCACAACAGTAGGGCTTATCTTCTTCCGCCTGGGCTGTGGTAGAGCTGTTGCGATTCTCATGGCCAGTACCACACGTCATGTCCTTGGCCTTATCTTCAGCCATGCACGTCAACAAAAGACCAGGTGCAGGCTACGTGACAAAACACAGCCTTTACGCTGGCTTCAGACTTGGAAACAGCCCCTCCCTTTCTGGGAGCAAAGCCCACGGCGATCTGGCCCCCCTCCTGCTTTCCATGGCACTGTTGCTGCACAACAGCCATAAGCCGAGCTGGGGGCGAGCTTTCCAAAGCCACTTCAGCCAGTCCCTCAGCCCCGTGAAACTGGGCTAGGGTCTTCTTCCAGGCTTCACAAGCACTGGCCAGACCTTCCTCCTCACAGGCGTTGGCCAAAACATCAACGCTCTCAGGGAACAGCCCTCTGCATCGAAGCTGTGAGGCTGGAGGTGCTTGCAAACAAAAGCTTCCCTCCTCCTTGCTGGGAATGCTATGGCTCCCTCCATCTTGCCCAGGGGTAGCGTACTTACGAATCTGTAGCTTCTTACCCGGCTCCACAGATGGGGGTTTCACCAGAGAGGTACAACTGCTTTTGCAGCCCTCGATCTGGGCTTCCCTGCTGCCTTCCAACCTCTGACAGCAGGTTTTAGGCTCCTGAGCCATTCAGCAGACTGCTGAATGCTCCTGCTGGCAAAGCAAACTTCCCTGGATGCTCCATCACAGTCCAAGCCAGGGAGGCAAAGCACACACAGTCTGGAACTCTTCAGAACCACTCCTGAACCAGTCCAGAATAATAAACAAGCGCAAATATGGGACCATAACCTGAAGTGTTTTTTGATTGTTGGAAACACTTCAAACCAACCTTAGTACACCTTGGAGCCCGGCACGCTTCCTTCAGCGCACGTACCTCTCCTGTACGTTCTCCTTGCTGCCGTCTCCTGTGCTATTCAGCAGAGTTATCTTCTCTTATCTTCTCTCACGCAACGGGGTTGTGTATGCCAGCATATTACAGACAACAGAGTCCGGCTTCTTTCTAATCTAGAAGCTTTATTTTACAAGGCATAAATCATTACATTCCGGGAGAGTCGCAAGCCATGTTGGTGGCTTCTCCCTTCTCTCCGTTCTCCGGACACAGAAAAAGAAACAAGTATCACATTACAAAGTACAACAGTACACAGAGCATCCGGTGACGCTCTTCCTCCTGTGGGTGGGACAACCTGTTGAGCTTGTTAACTCTAAAAGCTCCAAACCTCTACAGTGGGTTTGCAGCCTTTGCCATTTTGGGAGAGAGTGCTTGCGGTGCCAAGTAATTAAAAATAAGAATAAATAACTAAAACCATGGTGTCTGAATAGCAAGCTTGTTGCTGGAATGGTTTCAGTATATCTGATTTTGGAGTGCATAATGTGAATTTGCGAAACTTGCAGCATTTCTTGGAGTGCTACATTAAAATATTCTCTTGCAAGTCTTCCTCATTAAAGTAAGAAAGCTGCAGAATCTGACCACGACAGCCCTCGTGATTCTCAGGAACTGATATACAGAAATATGCCGCCTTTGAACCTGGAGGTTGTTTGGGTTATTGGGTTTGGTGCTTTTGTAACTGGATTTGTAATGGCTTTTAGTAAATTCAATAATTGATTCATTGGTTGATAGATTGATAGATTGATTGATGAAAAGGTGCTTTTTTCTTGAGATGCTAACTTTCTCTCTTCATGTCATTCCTTGAACAGCTTCCTGTGCAAAGATAAGGCTTGTTTTCATTGCTCTGTTCATTTGTGCATTTGACTATGTTGTGTGGAGGGAAATGCAGCCCCAGGGCTGAAAAATGTCCCCCTCATGAGTTCCTGGGTTTGAAATTCTAGAATAAGAAATGGCCTCTTTCTTCTCAGCTGCTTTGTCTGTGACATCACAGGATAAGACACATAGACAGGGGAGGGGAATCTAGACCGCAAGGGTGGGATTTATTAAGAAAGAAATGGTGACTGAGGATCACACCCCCTTGTGACACGTGTGGCATGTGGACTCCATGGCACCCTCAGAAAATCCCCTTAGCACCCACCATGGCCCCCTGACTCTCCCATTTTTAAAATGTTTCCCCAAAATCTGTTAGTTTTACATTGCTGCAAGAGCATTTCTTTGGGCAGTTGAGGGATTGGTATTGTTTATTTTGCCCGTTGTGAGAGATACATAAACTGGTTCCTTTGACTTAAGGTCTCTGGATCCTTTTAAATAAAGTGACGTGGACAAAATGGGAGAATTAGGAAACCTTTTTTATTATACAAAACTTGCAAGTGGGCTAACCCAAGAACAGGCAAGTCTTCATCAGGAAAAACACATCTCATAAATTCGCTTGTCCGGCTGCATGTCCATCCTTCCTTGCCCACAAGAAGGGGCGTGACAGTTTACAGAAGTATCGCGTCATCCTCATTAACATTTACCACTCCACATCCAATGTTAATCATAATACAACACAACACAACACAACACAATACAATACAAATACCTTTATTGGCATGTCAAGTTAAGACATTTCAAAATGGCATCAGATACAAAGTCTTTCTTCTTCCTGTTTACGGTTTCGCAGAGATTTGAATTGGGAAATCCTTTTGATTCTTCAATAATAAGAGGCAGTGGGGTGAGGGAGGCCAGGGCCACATCCACACCGTTGAAAGTGCTATGAAGCCGCTTTAAAAACTCATGGCTTCTTCCCCCAAAGGATCTGGGAAGTATAGTTTGAAAAGGGTGCAGAGAGTTGTTAGGAGGCCCCCCGTTCCCCTCCCAGAATTCCCTCCCAAAAATGGAACCCTGTTCCTAACCCTAACCCTGCCCCTGGCGCTGACGCAAACTAACCCTATGCTAACCCTTAGCCCTTAACTAGAGCTACAATTCCCAGAGTTCCCTGGCAAGCAGAGAACCCTACCCCTACCCCTACCTCTACCCCTGATTCTAACCCTAACCCTTAACCCTTAACTAGAGCTACAGTGCCCAGAGTTCCCTGCCAAGTAGAGAACCCTACGCCTACCCCTACTTCTACCCAAGATGCTAACCATACCTCTAACTCTCACCCTTAACCCTTAACTAGCGCTACAATTCCCAGAGTTCCCTGGCAAGAAGGGAACCCTACCCCTACCACTACTTCTACCCATGATGCTAACCATACCTCTAACTCTAACCCTTAACCCTTAATTAGAACTACAATGCCCAGAGTTCCCTACGAAGTAGAGAACCCTACCCCTACCCCTACTTCTACCCATGATGCTAACCATACCTCTAACTCTAACCCTTAACCCTTAACTAGAGCTACAATTACCAGAGTTCCCTGGCAAGAAGGGAACCCTACCCCTACTCCTGTCCCTACCCCAATCCCTCCCCTACCTCTGATCTAACCCTAACTCTAACCATATCCCTAATCCTTAACCAGCCTAACAAGTCTCCGTCCCCTTAACAACCTACAGTTCCCAGAATCCTTGAGGGGAAGCCATTCTTGTTCAAAGCGTCTTCATAGCACGTTCAATGGACGGTGCGCCTAATGTGGCGTAGTGTTTCCTCCCTCATTTTCTTCTCTCTCCCCACTGCCCCATCACTTGCGATGAAGCAGATGTCCGCCTGCAGTCTCCCTTCTCTCAGGTATGGCCTTCTCTCCTTCTCTCAGGTATGGCCACGGCCTTGTCCAGTATTTCAGTATTTGCTGCCAGTATTTCACATTCATTTCTCCGATGTCAACAGGGACGTCCTGCGGTTCTCTTCAAGACTTTGAAGGCTTGACTCGAGGAAAACCTCACTGGCTCCAGACATCCCTGTAAGGCAAAGGCAAACAGGTGAGTGGGATGGCCCCCATCTGACAACGTACCCCCAGACTCCTCCTCTGTTTGGCTGCCTGTTAACAAACAAGGCTTCCAAACCAGTTTGCATCCATCTAAGCCAGCGTAGCCTCGCGGCATCCACTAGCCTGAATGCAAACTCTTCCGACAACCATCCACCAGCTGCAGCCTCGCCAGGTCTATTGCCACACATCAACCAGCTTCAGAGCTGAATATCAGTCTCCTTCAAGTAGCGATCCCACCAGCAATTAACAATTGTACTTGCCTTCTCCTTGCTGCACACCATCCCAGCACCAGGCGATTGCCTCCTTCCGCTTGCCAGCTTTCCGCCACGGGGCAGGAGACCACCAGGGCTGAGTGCCACCGAGCTGCCCATTTCTCTCTGGGGAGGGCAACTGCCCAGGCTGGCACCTTGGCCCACATTTATACCCGCTCAGCAGCCAAATGTTTTTGTGAAATCACATTCAACCCACAGACAATGGCAGCAGCAGGTAAGGCATCACCATCACCCCCTCAGTGCTCACAATGGTGAGCGCCAGCTCAGCAGCCACCCCCCCCAAAAAACCAACACACACACACACACACACACACACACACACACAAGTTGTGCCAATAACTGTGAAATCCAAGGGGACAGTAGGGGGGGCATGTTTCAGCCCAGTGTTTGCATTTCCCTCCACAAAAAACAAGTGCAGAAATGAACAGAGCAATAAAAGCAAGCCTTGAACAGCACAGGATGCTGTTCAAGGTATGGCATGCGGAGAGAAAGTTAGCACCTCAGGAAAAAAGCACTTTTTCATCAATCAATCAATCAATCAATCAATTATTGAATTTGACTGAAAGCCATTCCAAATCCAGTTACAAAAGCACCAAACCCAATGACCCAAACTATAGCTCCCTGGTTCATTGGGGGAAGAAGCCAGGGGAATGCCAGGTGAATTCAGCGGTGTGTCAAGTGATGGCTACATACTACCTCCAGGTTCAAAGGTGACATATTTCTGTATTTCCGTTGCTGAGAATCACGAGGGCTGTTGTGGTCAGATTCTGCTTGATGTTTTTGCACAGGCATCTGTGAAAACAAGATGTTGAACTTGGGCCACTGGACTGATCCAGGCAGCTTTCTATGTTACAAAGGAAGTCTTCTACGACAGAGCCTTGCAGCACTGTTGCACCCGTGTCTACTTGGAACTAAGTCCTACTGAATTCAGTGGGGCTTCCTCCCATGTAGGTGGGTTTGCAGCCTTTGCCATTTTGGGAGAGAGTGCTTGCGGTGCCAAGTAATTAAAAATAAGAATAAATAACTAAAACCATGGTGTCTGAATAGCAAGCTTGTTGCTGGAATGGTTTCAGTATATCTGATTTTGGAGTGCATAATGTGAATTTGCGAAACTTGCAGCATTTCTTGGAGTGCTACATTAAAATATTCTCTTGCAAGTCTTCCTCATTAAAGTAAGAAAGCTGCAGAATCTGACCACGACAGCCCTCGTGATTCTCAGGAACTGATATACAGAAATATGCCGCCTTTGAACCTGGAGGTTGTTTGGGTTATTGGGTTTGGTGCTTTTGTAACTGGATTTGTAATGGCTTTTAGTAAATTCAGTAATTGATTCATTGGTTGATAGATTGATTGATGAAAAGGTGCTTTTTTCTTGAGATGCTAACTTTCTCTCTTCATGTCATTCCTTGAACAGCTTCCTGTGCAAAGATAAGGCTTGTTTTCATTGCTCTGTTCATTTGTGCATTTGACTATGTTGTGTGGAGGGAAATGCAGCCCCAGGGCTGAAAAATGTCCCTCTCCTGAGTTCCTGGGTTTGAAATTCTAGAATAAGAAATGGTCTCTTTCTTCTCAGCTGCTTTGTCTGTGACATCACAGGATAAGACACATAGACAGGGGAGGGGAAACTAGACCGCAAGGGTGGGATTTATTAAGAAAGAAATGGTGACTGAGGATCACCCCCCCTTGTGACACGTGTGGCATGTGGACTCCATGGCACCCTCAGAAACCCCCCTTAGCACCCACCATGGCCCCCTGACTCTCCCATTTTTAAAATGTTTCCCCAAAAGCTGTAAGTTTTACATTGCTGCAAGAGCATTTCTTTGGGCAGTTGAGGGATTGGTATTGTTTATTTTGCCCGTTGTGAGAGATACAAAAACTGGTTCCTTTGACTTAAGGTCTCTGGATCCTTTTAAATAAAGTGACGTGGACAAAATGGGTGAATTAGGAAACCTTTTTTATTATACAAAACTTGCAAGTGGGCTAACCCAAGAACAGGAACATCTTCATCAGGAAAAACACATCTCATAAATTCGCTTGTCCGGCTGCATGTCCATCCTTCCTTGCCCACAAGAAGGGGCATGACAGTTTACAGAAGTATCGCGTCATCCTCATTAACATTTACCACTCCACATCCAATGTTAATCATAATACAACACAACACAACACAACACAATACAATACAAATACCTTTATTGGCATGTCAAGTTAAGACATTTCAAAATGGCATCAGATACAAAGTCTTTCTTCTTCCTGTTTACGGTTTCGCAGAGATTTGAATTGGGAAATCCTTTTGATTCTTCAATAATAAGAGGCAGTGGGGTGAGGGAGGCCAGGGCCACATCCACACCGTTGAAAGTGCTATGAAGCCGCTTTAAAAACTCATGGCTTCTTCCCCCAAAGGATCTGGGAAGTATAGTTTGAAAAGGGTGCAGAGAGTTGTTAGGAGGCCCCCCGTTCCCCTCCCAGAATTCCCTCCCAAAAATGGAACCCTGTTCCTAACCCTACCCCTGGCGCTGACGCAAACTAACCCTATGCTAACCCTTAGCCCTTAAATAGAGCTACAATTCCCAGAGTTCCCTGGCAAGCAGAGAACCCTACCCCTACCCCTACCTCTACCCCTGATTCTAACCCTAACCCTTAACCCTTAACTAGAGCTACAGTGCCCAGAGTTCCCTGCCAAGTAGAGAACCCTACGCCTACCCCTACTTCTACCCAAGATGCTAACCATACCTCTAACTCTCACCCTTAACCCTTAACTAGCGCTACAATTCCCAGAGTTCCCTGGCAAGAAGGGAACCCTACGCCTACGCCTACTTCTACCCATGATGCTAACCATACCTCTAACTCTAACCCTTAACCCTTAACTAGAGCTACAATTACCAGAGTTCCCTGGCAAGAAGGGAACCCTACCCCTACTCCTGTCCCTACCCCAACCCCTCCCCTAACTCTTATCTAACCCTAACTCTAACCATATCCCTAATCCTTAACCAGCCTAACAAGTCTCCGTCCCCTTAACAACCTACAGTTCCCAGAATCCTTGAGGGGAAGCCATTCCTGTTCAAAGCGTCTTCATAGCACGTTCAATGGACGGTGCGCCTAATGTGGCGTAGTGTTTCCTCCCTCATTTTCTTCTCTCTCCCCACTGCCCCATCCCTTGCGATGAAGCAGATGTCCGCCTGCCGTCTCCCTTCTCTCAGGTATGGCCTTCTCTCCTTCTCTCAGGTATGGCCACGGCCTTGTCCATTGCTCGCTGCCAGTATTTCACATTCATTTCTCCGATGTCAACAGGGACGTCCTGCGGTTCTCTTCATGACTTTCAAGGCTTGACTCGAGGAAAACCTCACCGGCTCCAGACATCCCTGTAAGGCAAAGGCAAACAGGTGAGTGGGATGGCCCCCATCTGACAACGTACCCCCAGACTCCTCCTCTGTTTGGCTGCCTGTTAACAAACAAGGCTTCCAAACCAGTTTGCATCCATCTAAGCCAGCGTAGCCTCGCGGCATCCACTAGCCTGAATGCAAACTCTTCCGACAACCATCCACCAGCTGCAGCCTCGCCAGGTCTATTGCCAGACACCAACCAGCTTCAGAGCTGAATATCAGTCTCCTTCAAGTAGCGATCCCACCAGCAATTAACAATTGTACTTGCCTTCTCCTTGCTGCACACCATCCCAGCACCAGGCGATTGCCTCCTTCCGCTTGCCAGCTTTCCGCCACGGGGCAGGAGACCACCAGGGCTGAGTGCCACCGAGCTGCCCATTTCTCTCTGGGGAGGGCAATTGCCCAGGCTGGCACCTTGGCCCACATTTATACCCGCTCAGCAGCCAAATGTTTTTGTGAAATCACATTCAACCCACAGACAATGGCAGCAGCAGGGAAGGCATCACCATCACCCCCTCAGCCCTCACAATGGTGAGCGCCAGCTCAGCAGCCAACCCCCCCCAAAAAAAAAAACCACACACACACACACACACACAAGTTGTGCCAATATCTGTGAAATCCAAGGGGACAGTAGGGTGGCATGTTTCAGCCCAGTGTTTGCATTTCCCTCCACAAAAAACAAGTGCATTAATGAACAGAGCAATAAAAGCAAGCCTTGAACAGCACAGGATGCTGTTCAAGGTATGGCATGCGGAGAGAAAGTTAGCACCTCAGGAAAAAAGCACTTTTTCATCAATCAATCAATCAATCAATCAATCGTTCAATCAATTATTGAATTTGACTGAAAGCCATTCCAAATCCAGTTACAAAAGCACCAAACCCAATTACCCAAACTATAGCTCCCTGGTTCATTGGGGGAAGAAGCCAGGGGAATGCCAGGTGAATTCTGCGGTGTGTCAAGTGATGGCTACATACTACCTCCAGGTTCAAAGGCGACATATTTCTGTGTTTCCATTGCTGAGAATCACGAGGGCTGTTGTGGTCAGATTCTGCTTGAAGTTTTTGCACAGGCATCTGTGAAAACAAGATGTTGAACTTGGGCCACTGGACTGATCCAGGCAGCTTTCTATGTTACAAAGGAAGTCTTCTACGACAGAGCCTTGCAGCACTGTTGCACCCGTGTCTACTTGGAACTAAGTCCTACTGAATTCAGTGGGGCTTCCTCCCATGTAGGTGGGTTTGCAGCCTTTGCCATTTTGGGAGAGAGTGCTTGCGGTGCCAAGTAATTAAAAATGAGAATAAATAACTAAAACCATGGTGTCTGAATAGCAAGCTTGTTGCTGGAATGGTTTCAGTATTTCTGATTTTGGAGTGCATAATGTGAATTTGCGAAACTTGCAGCATTTCTTGGAGTGCTACATTAAAATATTCTCTTGCAAGTCTTCCTCATTAAAGTAAGAAAGCTGCAGAATCTGACCACGACAGCCCTCGTGATTCTCAGGAACTGATATACAGAAATATGCCGCCTTTGAACCTGGAGGTTGTTTGGGTTATTGGGTTTGGTGCTTTTGTAACTGGATTTGTAATGGCTTTTAGTAAATTCAATAATTGATTCATTGGTTGATAGATTGATAGATTGATTGGTGAAAAGGTGCTTTTTTCTTGAGATGCTAACTTTCTCTCTTCATGTCATTCCTTGAACAGCTTCCTGTGCAAAGATAAGGCTTGTTTTCATTGCTCTGTTCATTTGTGCATTTGACTATGTTGTGTGGAGGGAAATGCAGCCCCAGGGCTGAAAAATGCCCCTCTCCTGAGTTCCTGGGTTTGAAATTCTAGAATAAGAAATGGCCTCTTTCTTCTCAGCTGCTTTGTCTGTGGCATCACAGGATAATACACATAGACAGGGGAGGGGAAACTAGACCGCAAGGGTGGGATTTATTAATAAAGAAATGGTGACTGAGGATCACCCCCCCCTTGTGACACGTGTGGCATGTGGACTCCATGGCACCCTCAGAAACCCCCCTTAGCACCCACCATGGCCCCCTGACTCTCCCATTTTTAAAATGTTTCCCCAAAATCTGTTAGTTTTACATTGCTGCAAGAGCATTTCTTTTGGCAGTTGAGGGATTGGTATTGTTTATTTTGCCCGTTGTGAGAGATACAAAAACTGGTTCCTTTGACTTAAGGTCTCTGGATCCTTTTAAATAAAGTGACGTGGACAAAATGGGAGAATTAGGAAACCTTTTTATTATACAAAACTTGCAAGTGGGCTAACCCAAGAACAGGCAAGTCTTCATCAGGAAAAACACATCTCATAAAGTTGCTTGTCCGGCTGCATGTCCATCCTTCCTTGCCCACAAGAAGGGGCGTGACAGTTTACAGAAGTATCGCGTCATCCTCATTAACATTTACCACTCCACATCCAATGTTAATCATAATACAACACAACACAACACAACACAACACAACACAATACAAATACCTTTATTGGCATGTCAAGTTAAGACATGCCCGTTGTGAGGGATACACAAACTGGTTCCTTTGACTTATGGTTTATGGATCCTTTTAAATACAGTAATCTGGACAATATGGGTCAATTAGGAAACCATTTTTTATTATGCAAAACTTGCAAGTGGGCTAACCCAAGATCAGGCACATCTTCATCAGGAAAAACAAATTTTATAGAGTCCCTTTCTTCTTCCTGTTGTGCCAATATCTTTGAAGGCCACACAGCGGCCGGATTAGACTGACTCTGGGGCCAGATTAGGCACCCAAAATGGACATGCCTGCTAGTCAATTCTTTTTTAAATTCTGAGAACAAATCATTTAGTTCAAATCTCAAGGTTTCTTGTCTAGAGACCTATTTAGCTTGCTTTAATACAAAAAAAATTTCCTCTGCCATTTCAAATTCATTGAGAACAGGGGCCTGTTGTACACTTCTTAAATACTTTCCCAGTTTCCCAATTTCATCTATAGAAATTAGGTTCCAAAACATAGTGATCTTTCCTACCAAGAACAATGTTGTTTTTATCCTTATCACCACTATGTCAAGGCCACTTTGCTAAGCTTGGGAAAGAACTAGATTTTAGTAGCCTTCCAACACTCCCCTCCCCCCTCCAATTTACCAAGGTTAGTCTCAAATACAATTTTATGTTCGGTTCTTTAAGTGAATATAAATTAATATAGTTTTAGTATCCAATATAAGTTAATGTTATAAATATCAACTTAATTTAAATCTATATCATTCCACAATTATATATCTTCATTGCTCTCTAAGATCATAGATTCTTCTTCAAGTGTATAGTCTCAGAGAGTCAATCGTGTCAGAGAGGGAATTCAAAGCACTCTCCTGTATATTAAAGTTGTAATCCATCTCCAGTTCAAATTCAAGTTCAAATCATATCTGAAGTTCAGTTCTCGTTCATGTCAAGTTCATTATTAAAGGAAATACGTTGAAAATCAAGATTGGTTTTTAAAGAAAGCTGTGTAGAATCATTTAATCCTTGTTATTCATTAGCTGGCTAACTCCAACAGTAGACTTCAGGCTCTTCACATGTAAGAGTTTGCATGCACAATATAATGCCCATAGATGGGAGTGGACTTCCTTTTTAAACTCCCATTTTTTCCAAATTGGTAAAAGTGAGTATTCCTCATATTTGCTGTCAACTTGGAATCTTGTGGAGAAGTAGACCACTGTAAGGCTGGTTCAGAGACTTCACTTTCACGGTTGTGTTGTTGCCCAGTCTGCCAGCTTTCACTTCTTTCTGTCCACTCCTGGCACCTTTTGGCATTGAGGCAGGGATCAGAACTTCGGAGATGCCATTTCATGGATAGCAGGACCCCTCGACACCTCAGACAGCCTTCTGAGTATTTTTGGGGGTGCGCTTCATCTTAACGCTTCCCCCCCAATGCTCTGTGAAGTCGTGTCTGATGGAGCGTGGCTACCTGGAAGTCCAGAAATTGCATTCCTTGTATCTATCATTTTTATATATTTCAAATAAGGCAATCTAATTGACTGCAGAAAACATCAAGGCGGTTTACAAAAAGAAAAGAAAAAAAGTACAATTATTAGTAAAAACAATTAAAACATTTTAAAAATTAAAACCAGCAATACGCTAAATACTAAACTATGCAGTTTATTTAGTACCACCAGACATTATGTTCTAAGCCTGACCAATCTTAGAACCCAGCTTCCCAAATATTTCCAGGCATTTTGGGCACTGTCTAATCACATCCTTTATAAAAAAAATAATGAACCAAAATTTATGAAAAGTGTCCTTATTTTCATTTCCTCTTGAAGATCACACTGCTTGTGTTATCCCCCCCACTGCCAATTCTGTGCCCCAAGCCCTTTGTGCTGCAACTTGATACACTTTCAGTACCTTCAGATTAGGAAGTGAGAGTAGCAAAACTGGCTGTAGTTTACTGCTGAGTTGTTTAATGGAAAAAACAACATGCACAGCACTCTTGCCCATCTCTCAGTGGTAAAATAATCTCAATCCCATAAAGAGGCAGCTGGTGCCCATTGGGACCATTAGAGCAGAAGGCAAATTGCCCAACAAGATGTGGAGCCAGAACCAATGACAGCCAGAACCAACTAATTCAAGTTTTGCCCCATCCTCCTCCCTGGTGAGTTCACCAAGGCTATGTAGGAGGAAGCTGGCAGGTAGTCTCATTCTCTGGATGTGGCTGCAGGGGCGTCCTAGCCATAGAGGCTAGTGGCGTGGGGAACCATGGCGCCACGTTCTGAAGGGCGCCAAGGAAGAGGTCCAGGGGCCACGTTGGCGGCTCGGTAGGGGCGGCAGCCTGCCCGCCGCCAGGGAGAAGGCAGGAGGAGGCAATCGGTGGCGGCGAGCTGGGCGCACAGCGATCAGCCCTCCCTCCCTCTGTCTGCCCCTCTTCTGGTGTACGTGATCCCCGGGCACAATCCCCCGGCAGCCGCCCCTCCTCGCGCCACCGCAATTGGTCGCCAGGGCACTTCTCCAGCCTGCAGCTGCACAGGGCTGGATGAGGGTGCAGGGCGGCCAGGAAGGAGCCCAAGGGGTCCCGAGCGGGGCGCGATCCCTGGCGGCCGCCACTCATCTGAATGCTTCTCCAGCCTGCCGTTGCGCAGGACTGGAGGAGGGCGCAGGGAGGCCGGGAAGCAGCCCGAGGCGTCCCCGTGAAAGGGATCCATGTGGAAATCCCACCTTTCCCCGGAGGGAAAGGTGGGCATGGGGGAGCACCAGAGGGATCGCTGCACCATGGCGCCAGATAGGCTTAAGACAACCCTATGTGGCTAGATGTAAAAATGCAAGCATTGGGGGGGGGGTGGCTTGCTGAAGGTAGACTGGTTACCCCCATTTGCTCTTTTGGACCAGCCTTCCCTGATCCCAAACCCACCAAAACTATTTAAAAAAAAATTCTAAAGCACCCTGCAAATAAAAATGAAGAAGGAAAAAGAAGGAAAAGCAAGTTGCATTAATAGTTTGGTTGAGATTCCTGCACTGCAGGGAGTTGGACTGGGTGACCCTTGGGGTCCCTTCAAACTCTGCAGTTCTATGATTCTATGACAGGAACCCCCCCACCCCCACCCCAGTGGATGAAATTGTAGATAAAATTGGTGGAAAAGTTTCAAAACAACAGAGTCAGGATGTCAGGAGGCTATCCTTATGGGATGAAAGCTAACATGTATTTTACTGAGTGCTGTGCCATCTGGTGAAATAAATATTAAGTTGATTAATTGTATGAGTTTTGGCCGATTAATTGATTAAATGTGCATACATTCAAATACGCCTAAAAGCAATAGCTCTGAAGCATAAAGCACACTTCCTTCATTTTGATGATGCATGTGTGTGCTGGAGCACACATCATCTTAAGAGAGGCATTTCCTCTGATGTGAGACAGATGCTGCTTGCTATCTGCAGTTTTATAAGTGCATGTATTAAAAATTATACGCACACAAACACACACAATCTGTCGCCTGATTAATTGAGTCATTTTCTTATAGCCAGGCAGGCCCTGGACCACACCCACACCCCAGCTGTATCCACTCAGCCAGCAACCAAACACTGCAATATTCCAGTAAGATCTCTTACCTGCAGGCAGGCATTACATCAGTACAGATGGATGCAGGCAGAATGCACACACTCTTGCTAGCAGGGAGAACAGATTAACCAGGGGCCAAAGTGGTGCAAATGAGCCCTTCCCCATTGAGTCCTCTGTAGGTCTGTTCCCTAATGTGATGTAATGTAGCCTGATATAAAATTCATTTATTTGTGCATAGCTTTTGCCTAACGAAACTGCCCTGCAAAATACAAAGGTGTGTATATTCAGACTGGGAGTTGCATTCCAATCCACAAACAAGTTTGGGAGCATTGGGTTGGGTTGGCCCACTGCGAAAAGTAAACCAAACACACTACTCCCCTATCCCTAGTGCTTATTCAAACAAGAACAATGGCAGATGCATTTATCCAGCATTTAAAATGAGCTATGCTAAAATGAAGTATCATTTCTGTTTGTAACTCAATCCACAGTGAATGAAGCAATTCCTGAGACACAGAAATGAATTTATAAAAAACCAACTGTAAATAATGGTTACATTCTATGCTCACTGATGATCATTTTTGTTAGTTAGGGTTTTTGTAAAAAATAATAATAATGTCTTAACACTTTTCATGTATCATGGTACTGGGTTGATCAGAGCCAGATGGAGCCTGTTCAAATGTTCATGACTTCTACTCATCATGAACATATGTTCTCAGAATAATGGGATGGTTTCTCAACAAACACTAATCCAGATTTAAAACAACAACAACAAAACTATGATGAGACTCATAACACAAGAGAGACATAAACAGTGAGATAAGCACAGCTGGATGAGAAGACTCCATGTACTTCAGCCCTGTAGCATGTTATGATCAGTAATTAGGACTCTATGTATCACCCAACTAGAGAAAATTAGCAAAATGGGATTTTGATATGTCCCAACAGGTGCAGAAAGAGTGCCTACACCCCAAAGCAATTAATTTTCCACAAATGTTAGTTAACATCACATTGTGTGTGTGTGTGTGTGTGTGTGTGTGTGTGTGTGTGTGTGTGTAATAATGGAATACCATAGGTTCCCTTCCTCTCTGTATGCTAGACTATCATAGCACAGTTACCCAAAAGAAAACCAAGAAGCAATCTTTCACTAAGAGCAATGCAGACAGACCATTGTACATCTTTATAACAGCATTATGGTAATAGAGGAGCCATCTTTTTTTATATCCATGATAGATGTGCTATGCATCAGGTTGCCCATGAAAAACATTCAAAAGCTTTAGCTGGCCCACAATAGAAGAGCAAGGTTGCCAATATGTTTCAGAAAATGTAAGCAACGAAGCAGCACAATTCTATCTATGGGCCACCCAGCCCAGGGGATGATTGCAATAGTAGCCAGCACCGCTGCTAGCTTCTGCAGGGCAGGGCAGGAACGCAGGGGCAGTTTTTAGGGGTGGTTTTGTTGTTTTTTTGCTGCACTAGATCCAGACTGGGCAGCAGAAGGACACAAGATAAAATCCTTCATCTGTCAATATGGCATCTTGGGATCTAGTCAATCCTTGGTGAGCTGTGCTTTGCCCTTGAATTGCCTGGTTTCAGCTACCACCAGGTTCAGAACCATGCATCAGCTTCTGCTTTGGTGAACCCAGTGGGAGCTTTAACAATTGTGGAGCTCTCTACAAGTGGACCCAGGTGGAGGGACAAGTCTGTCCAATCCAATCTCTCACCAGTTGAGGGTTAGGGTTGCTCCCTATATTAAATTATGTTAGTTGAATACTATTCATCATGTCCTGATTGTTCTGGTGCAGGCACTGGCATAGCAAGCCAGGTGGTACCTGGTGCGAACTTTTTTTTGTCAGTCCCCCGGGACGCGGGGCGATGCCTGTGCAGCACCCCGTACAGACTGTGCATATGTGGCATCCCACGCATGCACACTCCATACAGAATGCTGCACATGCGCAGTCTGTACAAGCTGCTGTTCGCGCGTGACAGTGGTACGGGCTGCGGCTTGCACGTGCAAGCTGCATCCCGTATGGATTGTGCATGTGCGGCATCCCGCACGTGCGCACTCCATACGGGATGCCGCATATACGCAGCCCATACGTATGCCGCGCCCTCGGCCACTGTACACCTGGGGGAGGCAGGGGTCATCTTGTTGCCCCTCCCAGAGTGGCACCCGGGGCGGTCCGCCCCCTCTGCCCCTCCTTTCTACGCCACTGGGTGCAGGTCTCAGGTCAGAAGAAGAAGAAGGAAGTGCATTATAATATATTCTAAAATGCGTATTAGTAACATGTATTTCTTATGGAAACTTTTAAATAAACAGGATGGAATATCCTAATTGAGCAAACACACACAAAAGCACCACAAGCTAAAAAAACAGGCAGATTTGTCTATAGGAACATAGGAAGCTGCCTTTTACAAAGTCAAACTATTGGTCCATCTAGCTCATCACTGTCCATGTTGACTACCTGCAGCTGTGGACTGAACCTGACATCTTCTGCATGCAAAGCAGGTACTCTGTTACTGAGCCATTTCCCTTTCCTTCTTCTACATTCCTACTGCTTATTACTCAAAATTACTTCTACGTCACACATGCCCATTTCTTATTATGCAACTCTAGCAACTCTGTGTTTTAAAGACCTTTAGTTCAACTACAATTTTCATGTTCAAGTAACATTCCCACTTTCAGGAGACAGGATACAACCCATCCAGAAAATTACTGTATATTTTGGAGAACTGTATCGCCATCAAGCTGCTGTAGCACCAAGGAGACAGTAATAATAGTTGTAGCGCATTGCCAGTTGTAATGCTTGCTTATTTCCTTTCTGGCAACTGAAAATAATAATAATAATAATAAAAACATTGAATGAGATAATAGAACATGTGTGTTTTCTGTGTGATAGCGGTAGTCCTGGTGATAATCTTGAGAATGCCTCGAATATATCCTAAACTGAAGCAGAGGAGACACAGCATTACACCTTAAACCCTGTAAAATTATGCACAAGAAACCACACGCAGATAAATAGAAAACACTTTTCAAAATAATAATTATCTGAAAGAAAGTATCCTACTGCTTCCAAGGTAACCTATGAAAAGACCTGTAGGAAAATCCTCCCCCTCCATCAAATACAACAAAGCTCCAGAAAATTGGGGCATTGTGTTCAGTGAATGGTTGTCAGACGAAAAAGAAGAAGAAAAAGATAGCATAGCATTGAATAAACTTCAAACAATGACAAAACAATGTCATAACTGACCCTGCAATTAGGTCCTTTGGGAGGGTGCCTCTGGGGCCACTGAAAGCATTTGCTTTCTTTCCCCAATGGTGGGGAGTAAGAGCTCAGATATACAGTAGGTGAGGGGAATTCAGAGGGCCATAACCAATGATCTTTGTCCACTACCACAACAGTCCTTTGCACAAGCAGATAGCAGAATGTTTAATGGTTGAGCAATGAAGAAATCCAAGGGAACAGAACATTGTTTTGCAGCAATCTTTAGCAAACAACTTGTGTTATCCCTTGTTAAACAACGTTCCACCAGCACAAGAAGTATACTGCTAACTGAGTGCCAGGGGCGGAGCGAGGGGGGCGTAGGGGGTGGGCCGTCTGTGCTGCTGTTCGCGCCCTGCAGCCTTAAAAGTTGCCACATCGCCGCACAGTCGGAAAGGGTGCCGGCCACTTGCTCCTGCCATCTTGGGTGGACTGCGCATGTCCACACATGCGCACTCCACCTGGGATGCTGCAAGCGCAGCGTGACATCACAGCGCATGCGCCGTGGCGTATGGGCGCGTGCGCACTAGGGAGCGGCGCCCCGGGCTGCAAAGTGGCTCCCTACGCCACTGCTGATTGCTACAGCCCAATGTCAGACTTCCTGCTTCTGCTGCATGGAATCTTGAGGACCTACTAACACCAGAGTTCTGTCATCAATAGGGCCTAAAAGGGTGTGTACTGGTAGTGGATTGGAGGCATGCTGGAGGATGACAAGTGGAAGTTTTGGATACAAAGGCTCCAATTCACCTCAAACACACCACTAAGCTGGAAATTGGGGGTAGGTGGGAGCACTGTGGCAACAGGGAACTCAGAAAACCCGAGAAGAAATATGGATGACAAAATTCCCAGAAGCATCCCTAATTATAACTTTTTAGCTTGAAGAAAAAACACAACTTGGATCCCCGGCTAATATAAAATGATGATGATGATGATGATGATGATGATGATGATAATGATACCACTTCTAACTCATCAGAAAACCCATAAGCAGTTTACAAAGAACAAGCTACAATATTCATTAAATACTGACAAAATAAAAACATTAAAAACAAACCAACATAATTTTAAACCAAAATATCATTATTGATAATAGTAATTCAGAATGCTAAAAAAGGAACATATGATTAAAAATTGGTCAGTTACACCTTGTGCATAGTCTACAATGCATAAAGGAAGGTGCTTTGAAGAAGAAGAAACAATACTTTTGACTGTCTTGTTTTCCATGTGACATTTGCATTCATTCAGTCACTTGCCCAGCAGAAGCATGCTTTACTGCACCACTTGTCTTGTTTAATAATGTCTCAATCTAAAGTACTTGTTGTATAATACCACATTTCCCATAAAAAGAAGGAAATGGGACTGCAGGATGTTAATTAGCCTTTTGACTTTGCATTGCCACTCTGTATACAAGGCATTTTTTCATTACCTGTGCTTGTTCAATTCATATGGTCACATAGATAAAGGTGCATATTGTTATGAGTTGTGGGGTAGGGGAGAGGAAGTAGGCTGTATATAGGCTGTATGTGTCCTCCTAACCCCTGGATCCATCAAGTGTTAAAATATAAGCCAGGCTAGCTTTCTGTGTTGAGGTGATCACCTGGGTGATGGACCATTAAGAGAACAAAGGAAAGGGGCCACTGTGTGAGACAGTAATTGGGTGGGAGTCACTCCTTCAACTCAGAGATAGAGTTCAAAGTGGCAGTGATGTAGCCTAGAGGTAAAGCAGCAAGCTGGAGAGAAAGTCAGAGCAATGCCTGAGAGCAATGTTTGATTTCTGTCTGAATCCAAGGCTGCAACTATGGGAGAAACAAGATCTTTTGGAGGTGTTTAATTCTGTGAAACACTGCATCAAAGGCTCAGGTTGTTTATGTGTGTAAATAAACCATAACTCATAAAGACACCACAGTCTCTGCTGTGCCTCATTCCAAAATGAAACAGGAACTGTCTCCCTCAGGAGGTTGTGGACTTTCCTTCCTTGCAGGTTTTTAAGCAGAGTTTGGATGGCTACCTGTTATGGATGCTTTAACTGAGATTCCTGCACTGCAGGGGGTTGGACTAGATGACCCTTGTGTACCTTCCAATGCTACAATTCTATGATTCCATGAACCCTGGGTAAGCACCTGGAGCCCCTGGATTCTCACACCACTCAGAGATTTGGATGGCATGCACCAATATTTTGCATGCAGCACATTAAAAGAGTGCATTACTTTCATATAAGGGGAGAAGAGGGGGAGACTAATGCTGGTTAGTAATAGTTAGAAGACAGTAACACTAAAACATTTATGCCTCATTCGTTAAATAGGTTTTTCTTGTATACTCTTTTTATTCTAATGTTTTGTGAAACAACAGAAGAAATCTGCATGTCTCTTTTATTTCAATAAGCTCTACTTCCCCACCTGTCCAACCCGAAGATTTTTGTTGAGCTAAAACCAGACTTGCCCAAAACAGCTTATCAGGCATAGGTGCCAACTCCCTGGGGCTGTGGTTGCCCAACCACCCACAATATTTTCCCTTGAATGGGCCAGGCACCCACAAATTTCGGTGCCAGGGCCATGCACACTGCATGGCACCCGTGGTCCTGGGCACCCATGGTCAAGTTGGCACTCCTGTCATCAGGTATGGAACCATTGCCCAGTCAAGCACAAGCTGCAGCCCTGACAAAAATGGTGAAATAACTAAGCAGGACTGGCCCAAAGCATTTTGGTATCTAAGGTACCTCCCTCCCTGCCAGGAGAGAAGGGTTGAGTGAAGATATATATCAGCAACAAGTGGGCTGAGGGGGGGGGAGATAAAGATTGACATCAGGATCTGCTGCCTGTGTGGTTCCTGCTGCCTGAGGCAGCCTCCTCACCTTGCCTCATGGGTTGGCTTACCCTGTAACTGAGAAATATCACCTGTGTTGGATGAAATCAGACATTTTTAAAATTATTATTGACTACAGTGGAAAATGGGGTTGGCATTGCAATAGGGCAAGGGTTATTTTCTCATTCCACTCAGCCCCTAGGGATGGAATGGCATTCCATAAGGGTTGGGGAAGCATCAAACCCCAATCCATGGGAATCACCAAGGATCTCATTGGGGAACCAGAAGCATTCCAGCCAGGTAACAGCCCTAACCCAATCTTAAGCCATGCCTTAGCCAATCCTCCCCTTGAGCCCTTACATGGCTCTCTCCTCTATGCTGATCCTGCCCAGTGCAATTTTTGCCAGATTATCAGTGCCTAACATAACTAAGCCTTTTTCCACTGAAGGAAAGTCAAACACCCCCACCCCCACCCAACAGGGGAACCAACTGAGGTTGGGAGGGAAACAAATCATTTCCAGCCTTGTCAACAAGCAGTCCAATAGCTTACAGAGGCTGGTGTGGGGCAGTGCGCGTGCACAGCATCACTGTGTCTGATGCACACGCCATGCGCCATACACAGCAACGTGTGCACAGTGCATACATTGCACTGCGCATGCGTGCTGTGCCGTGGCGGCGCTGCCGGGTGGGCCCTGAACAGGCCACGGGGCGGAGCAGCCTCGTCCCACAGCCTGCTTGCATGCCGCCGAGCAGGTTTGCAAGCAGGCTGCGGGGCAAGCCTGCTCCGCCCCACGGCCCATCTGGGGCCCACTGGCGGGGCAGGGCGGGACCGGCCGAAGTGTCCCCCCTCCCCTGGAACCCAGGGCGGACGGCCCCCCGCCCTCTTGCTCCGCCCCTGGGTGGAAGCGCACTAGCTACTGCCACATTTTGGACTAGCTGGAAGTAAGATTGGCATTTGATGGGGTAGCTGAAGGCATATTGAGGTTGGTGGGGTAGCACTAGTGAGGGCTGGAGCCAATTTGGACTGATAGGATGGAAGTTAAGGAGACGGTTGATAAGCCAAGTCACCCACTGACCAGCTATAAATAAGCAGGTAGGGAGGTGGAGCTGGCTGAGGGTAATGTGCCCCATTTGCCCTTATAGATCATCCTCCTCTGTCAAATGATATTTTCATTTTCCAATTCAATCCACTCTTTGGATTGCAGTTTGTCACTGTAGCTGGTGAAGGAGGGACAAATAAAGAAATAAATCTATACAGGGATTCACAGCATTTAAGCCATTTCAGGAAGTCCTTAATATTGACAGATGAGCTTTAGGTACAGAGGCTAGGATTTGAAAGATAAAGGAAAACAAAACTTCTAGCACCTGATTTTCCCCCCAAACCCAGGCAAATAATCTGATAGAGCAAAGGGGGAAATAAATGCATGCTTCCCCCCACATCTGTCTCATGAGAGATAATAGGGACCATTTATCAACTGATAGTTTAAAGGGGATTTATTTCTAAGCAGGAGGAGAAATGTGGAAATTGTTCTATATATAAAATTGTGGTGTTTTGTTTTTGTGGTTTTTTTTTTTTTTTAAGGGATATCTGTATCTGTAGCCAGAGTATTATGAGCTACAAATATTTGATGTGAGTGAAATCAGAAAAAAGATTAGGCATGGAACTGGTGAAACCCCACCAGAGAGTCCTGGAATTAATGTGTTGCAACAAGAATGGGGAATCTCATAAGGGTGAACAATGCCCTCCTGGCTTCTCTGTCTGTCTGTCTGCCCCCCCACCCCCACCCCATGGTGGTGATGAAAACTAGTCCTTGTTTTTCCTTTCTCATCCTGCCTCATCTACTCTCCAGCCTGGCATAAAGAGCTTCAAAAGTGGCATCAGTCTGTTTTCTTTGGCTTTGTGTGTCCCCCCCCCTCCCCCCAATGCCTTGTGTTGCTGTTGCGACTTTAATATGAGCTGTCAATGGCATTGTCTTACCCCCTTACTTCCTCCTGCCAGCAGGAAAAGGAATTAGTGTCTGGCACTGATGGCTGCCAGAGAGCCTGCTATGCAAAACATTAGAGGGTGTTTTTGTTTTGTTTTTAGCTTGGGTACCTTTTCTTTCTCCATCCACTGGAAGGAATGGCATTCATGTTCGATAAAGCAGGGTGACAGCTTGGCAGTTGCGTTTTGCTTTTTTTTAAAAACAACAACAACAAACAAACAAACCCACTATTCAGTTTTGAAATGTTAAAAGACTGTTTGCCTTTGTTATTCCAACTGTAAATTTGGAAATAAAAGAGGAGAAAGAAAAGGGAGGAAAGAATTTGCCCTCCAGATGTAGCAGGAAAGAGCTTAAAATTGAATATGACAGCAGGAACAGCTTGAACTAATATCAAGAGAAAGTCAAGGTATGTAGGCGCTATACTGGCTGCCCAAAGAGCTCTTCCATCGCATTTCTTCCCAGACAGGTAGCGATATGTTGGCATTCTAGGTTTCTAAGGATCCCCGCCCCTCACTATATTTTTTTTTTTTTTATAAGAATTTATTGACCTTTTTCTTATAACAACATATACCCACACCCACACCTACAATTAAACAAATACAAAACAAATACATTGATAAAACAAATACAAACAGTGTCAAGTTTTCTTGTTGCATCTTTTCTTTAAAAAGAAAATTTCTATTTCCATATCTTGACCATTGACTTCCCCTGCCCTTTCTCCTTCGAGTTCATATCCTTAATCCAGTGTTTTTCAACCTTTTTGGGGCAAAGGCACACTTGTTTCATGAAAAAAATCACGAGGCACACCACCATTAGAAATGTTAAAAACAGTGGTGGCGAACCTTTTAGAGACCGAGTGCCCAAACTGTAAACCAAAAACCACTTATTTATCACAAAGTGCTCAAACTTGTTGAGCTTTTTTGGGGGGAGCTGCCGACCAAAGTTTTGGAGTTTTGGGGGGGGTGCACAAAAGTTGCTTTGCTTTTGGGGGGGCGCCCCAAAGCTGCTGGGCTTTTGGGGGGGAAGGGAGTCGATGTTGCAGGGTGCAACGTTACCGTGAGCTGCATCGAGCGGATTGGAAAGATCTGGGGGGGGGGGAGAAGATTGCCACCGATTGTGCTTTGTGTGTGTTTGTGTTTTCTGACCGAGGGGTGGAGGAGAGCCCGTCTTGCTGAATCAGACCGAGGAAAAAGTGTGAGCTTTGTGGCGGGCAAGGAGGAAGCAGGAGTGATGAGAGAGCAAAGGCGAAAACTAGAGGAAGGCGCTGTTGCTGCGGGGCTCTGCCGGGAGGACCGTTGCCTTCGCCACTCACACTCCTGCGCTCGGGAAGGGCTCGAGGAGCCTCAAGTGTCCGCCCCTCCCTGGCGTCTTCTTAGGCAGCCGGGACTATGGAGACTTTGAATGGCACCAGCCTCGGCGAGCCTCTGAAGTCGCCGCAGAGCCTGCACCACTCCTTCGCCGAGAAGAAGGGGCTCCACCGAGCTCCTTCCCCAGCCAAACCTTTCCTCAAAGACCTCCACGCCCGGGCAGCTTCTGCCAAGCCCCCGCCGGTGCACCCCAAATTCCCCAGCCTCTCCAGCAAGCCGCAGTCCCCGCAGGCGGGAGCCCACCCGCAGGGGCGTCGCTATGGGGGGCGGTACGCTGCCGGCCCTTTGCTGGTGGCGCTCGAAGAAGGCGAGGCAGGCTGAGGGGCGACGCCTGGCCCCGGGGGCAGAGCGGGCGCTGGCTGCGGCTGCTCGCGTTCCCGATCGCTGGAGCCGGTGCTGGATTCCGCATCGCTGCTGGCGGCCTGAGCCAGCCTCTGCTCGTCGGAGAGCGGCTCGGACGGGCAGTCGGACAGGTCGGAGCTGCTGTCCATGTGGCTGATCCTGGCGCCGGATCCGCTGCCCAGCCCAGCGGCCGGTGCCAGGGAACCCGGCGGGGCCAGGGAACCCGGCGGGGCCAAGGAGGCGCATCGCTTGCCCTTCCTGCCTTTGCTTGGCTCGCCACCGGGCTGCCTCCCGCCGGCCTTGGCGCCTGCTTGATCCGGGGCCCGGGCTGCCTTCTTGCTCGAGAGGGTGGATTTAGCACTGCTCGCCTTGCCAGGCGCGCCGGCAGCGAGGCAAGCCGCCGCTGCCTTCGCACCCTGGGCGCAGCTCCGCCGGGAGAGGCGGCTCTGCGTGGCCAGCAGCCCCAGCGAGTGCAAGCAGGCAACAGTGGACGCAAGCCTGGGGAAAAAACAACAACAGCAGCACAGATGGGCCGATGGTGCGCGTGCTAGCAGTGAGGGCTCTGCGTGCCAAATCTGGCACGCGTGCCATAGGTTCGCCACCACTGATATATAAAGTAATTTTTCAATTTTTGCCGCGGCACACCAGGCAACATCTCGCGGCACACTAGTGTGCCGCGGAACAGTGGTTGAAAAACACTGCCTTAATCTATTTTATAACCATTTCTCCTGAAATTCAAATTCAATTATATAGTTACACACAATTATATATTCAACATTTAACTAACAATGCATCATCGTGATAATATCTCATCATAATTCTTCTTCCATTGAAATCTTCACCAATCATTTATATCATATCTATCTCTTCTATCCTTTAAACTGCTGCTAATAACATAGTAACTCAAAATATCTCCTTTCATATTCAAACAAAAAATAAAACAGAAAGATTGTTGACAGTATTCACCCTCCGATTTCAAAATTCCATGACAGGCTACTTCAAATTTTACTTAGTGTTTCACCCCACACCCCCTCTGTCCATTATTCTTCTCCTGGTGGCATCAACACTGAGTTTCCCTGTGGCTTCCCTCTCCAAGCGTCCACAGATCCAGGCACAGTCCAAAACTCTCCTTGCCACGAGCTCCATGATGTCCATCTCGTCGTCTCTCAGCTTCTCCGGTTCTTTGTAGCATTCCTTTTCTTCTTGTAAAAACCATAATTCTCTGTCCCTGGCCCCCGAGCTCACACCTCGGGGACTGGATATAACAAATCTTACCGTCGCCTTGGGACTGCCACCCCCAAAAGGCGAGTTTCTTCTCCGAAGTAGCTCACTCATTTCTCTCCATCTTCCCAGACATCCTCTCAGCTCTTTGGCAAGACTTTCTTCCAAAGTGTTAAAAGTTTTAATAGCCTCCTCTGTGGGCAATTGGTTCTCTTTCAGACCCCCACACAAGACTTTGACTTTCCTGTACAGCAGTTCCACCTTCAAAGCAGTGAGCCTCTGTTCGTCCGTTAGTCCAGAGTTCAGTACCAGTTCAAGGACGAAGCCCAGCATACTGGTAGAGGGGGAGGAAGTGGGTATCAAATTTCTACTCCTGCCTCTCTGTTCATCGCCATTTTCCTAAACTGGAGCGCAGATACCGCAACTTTAAATGGAGATATTTTCCACTAATTTACTTCCCAAGAAAAAAAAGTTTGCCAGTCTCATGTATCAATTTTAAGCACATTGTAGCAATCCTGTAGCAGCAGTTGCTCAAATTGGTTAGCTTTTTTAACTCGAAGGGAAGAAGGCAGGCTGCCTTTCTCCTTCCCCCCGGATCGTTCCAAAAGCTCGATTTCTGGTCAAATTAGTTACTCACGACCACCGGGTTCCTTTGGCTCCATTCTTCAAAGGTAGAACTAAGACGCTCACCGCGGGCTTTGTCGCCGCATTTGCATCCCGGTTGGGGCATATCCCCGTAAGCCCGGCTCCGTTGTCCCTTCACCCCCACTCCCCCTTTACAGGGGGGGCAAGGGAAGGGTTCGGAGCCTCCATGGGCGCAGCCGGGGAGCCCAGGGTGCGGGACGCTCTTCCCGCACCCCAACCGGAGCCCCGCTTTGCGGTTGCGGGGCTCCTAACCCCCGGGATGGATCGGGCGCCTCGCAGCCGAAGCAGCCCCGACCACCCGCTATGGCGTCGCCAGCCGGAAGTCCCCCGCCCCTCACTATAACATAGGTTTTTATCACTCCCTATCTCTGTAATGCTTGTCAGCAAAGGTGGGCTGTTGCTGTTTTTCCTTTTCCTCCCAGATATACACAAAGCAGTGTGAATTCCAGCTTGGCTGAACTCCTGCTAAATAGCAACATCCCCACAGCAATGCAGCAAGCTGGTGTGAGGACATAATGGTGCTGAAGTAATCAGATAACAGCTACTCAGAAGAATGCCCCCTGGGGTAGCTTTATGCTCCTCTTCCAACTCAAAAGGCGCCATGCTGTTGCGGCAATGACATTGATGCAACAACCCTCTTAGTCAGCATGACAGCATATTGGAGTAAAATGAACAACCTCCCCCTAATTCAAGGTGTATCCTGAGGAGAAGAGGGGGGGCAGGGAAGGGACCTCACACTGACAGCAAACATCCAGAATTCTCAACTCTGTAAGGTTATATTTACAAGTGAGAAATCTGAAATATGCTCAACAAACTGAGCAGTTGCTGTGAGGTGCCCTGCTTGTGTATGGGATGGGGTAGCGGGTATTATCTTCTCCGTTATTAATATTGCAACAGAGGTATTTTAACTCTGTCAGGCGCTAAGAAACAGAGGAACCAATCTGCTCTACTTTAAGTGAGTGAATGCTTATTTTTTTAAAAGTATTTATTTATTTAAAACCAAGATAGCACATGAAAAATACTCCAAAACAGCAACATGGTGTCAATAACTTCAGTCTCACACTTTATGCAGCTTGCCTTTTTTAAAATAAAAAAGCAAGAGGAAGAAACAAAAAGAAAAAAGAAAACAATTAAACAATTAAAGAAAGAAAAAGGAAAACTAATAGAACCACCAACATACTAAGTAGGTTCTATTTCAAATTTCAAATAAGCATAAAATAAATATCTATCCATGTAAATTTCCCATTTTGCTCATAGTGCTTGTCATCAATAATAGTGCTTAATGTTAAAGCCCTGTCCTGGACATTGTATGCAATGGAGAAATGTGCATATTTGTATGTAATGCTTTATTCAAGCACATGTGTGCCATAACTCTGATGGCTTTAGTACTGTGTGGCCCAACTGTATCATCAACCTTATTACTCCCAACTCCATAAACTGGCTCTTAAAGCCTGATTCCTGATTACTCTCTCACTTGTAGAGAGTAGACAGGCAGGGTCGGTCTATCCATGAGGCCAAGTAAGGCAAATGCCTCAGGTCGCAGGGTCCCCAGGGGCAGCAAATCCTGATATCAATCATTCTCTCCCTCCTACCCCTGTTTCTGATGTCAATTTTCAGTCACTCCTTCATCCCTGGCAGGGAGAGGGTGGCACTCCATTTTGGGTTTGCCTCAGGTGCCAAAATGTCCCAGGTTGGAGACCAGAAAAGAGACCAGACTGGCCCTCAGCAGTGCAGATATTGGCCATCACTGATTTAGAACAAGGAAATGGAACAATAACTGAGTACATAGACATACTGGATGCAATTTGTAAGTCCTTTTGCATTTTTATGTTAATGATTTATATTCTTTTAATATCACAGACCTTAATGAAGAAAGAAAATGACTTACTATTTAATTATATTTTTTATTTCCTTGAATAAAACAGGGATTGATTTTCATTATTTGATTCCACAGCCAGCAATTGCAAAGAGATGTATGTCACTTAATTCCAGGTGTCCAACTAAATGATTTAGTTTCTTGTATCTTTAATGATCAATTTAATAAATCAATAATGTTGTAAAGTGTAAAGATAAATTATTACAAATGAGGGCAATAAAGAAGAGACTCCTCTTTAATAGGAACCAGAGAAAGAGTGAAGATGAATTGGTTAATGCTGGACCCCTGCGAGAAAAAAAATAAAATCAAGGGTACTGTATATGGCAGAATTGAAATTAGAAAGACAGGGTTTTCAGGTTTATTCCACCCTGACCCACCAGTTTCCTAGATCTACATCTGCTTTGTGTGCAAAAGGTCTCAGGTTCACTCCCTGGTGTCTCCAGGTGAAAACCTTGTCCAAAAGCCTAGAGAGCCACTGCCAATCAGTGTACTGAGACTCAGTATAAGGCACCTTCCTATGTCTCTGGTCTAGGGCCTTGAGGAAGGAAGAAAAAAATGTGTAGAATATACAGACAAAAGTCTGTAAAGTGGCCTTTTTGTAGGGACAGTGAGAAACGGGGAAATTGCCTCAGAAATTTACTGCGATGAATTCTTTTCAGAATGTTTGTCTCACGCTAAAACTCAGCCACTCAAAGGTAGTTTGACAGATTTCTGTAATTTGCTTCCTTAAAAAAAAAATGACTGAATTTCAGCCTGACAGTTTACTACTCATCTTTTTCAGAAGTTAAAATCAAATTGCTAATACATAACATGCATACAGCAATACATATAGTGTAGAAGAAAAAAAGGTAAGAGATTACTTTATATAAAAAAACCAGAAAAACTAAATAGAGTAATATAAAGGCCACAATGATAGAAAGAGGGGATCTGAAAAGCTACCCTACCTGACTCATGATTTCATAATAACTTCCAATAAAATATTAATTGAAAATCAAAGTCCTGCTTTTTATAAAGGTCACAAGCAGATGGTTCCTTTAATAAAAGGAAGAAGGAAATTGCTGTACTCCTGATACTTTTCTATCAGCATACAGATTTTTAGAGCAAAAAAATATATATTGAGGGAAATTAGTTCTCTGGGCTTAAATAATTTTTATAGAATTTTTAATGTGTGTACTTATATACATATACATACATACATACACAAAAAACCTGAAGAGTGAGATATTAGCATTGTATATAACACTGTTGTACATGGAAAGGGGTTATTAGAATGAAGAATAAGTCAGTGATAAATGAGAGAAAAGAGACTGAAGTATTATCACTTATCCTTAATTTACTTTGTCATTAATTTATTGTGGCAGCTGATCTAATCATGGACGAGATAATTTCAGTGAGAAGCATTCAGACTGCTCCTTGAAGCTATTGTCATGAGTATCAAGCTCAGTCCCCCCCCCCAGTCTCATCAAGGCTTGGTATAATTAAATAAAAATAATAAAAATAAAGTAGCTAACAGATAAATATGCTTAAGGGTAAAAACTCTGTAGTGTCAGAGAAGCACATGCTCTAGTGTTCTCCCACATGCAAGTTCTTCCAACACTTTTTATTGCTGTAAGTGCCAAGATCTTAAAGGGACTTCTAAGCATTCCACAGAATTTGATTAATAGCCTTCTACATGATTGGGGAAACATGCCCTATATGGGTTCCCAAAGGTGTGGAGGATTCTTCTATGCGTGATCAGCAGAAAGTGTGTGGAAGTCCCTTTCCAACCACTGTGCCCAATGCACAAAGGAGCTTGCATGTGGGGAGACATTGGGGAAAGAGCTTGTGTGAACACCCTCTTCCCACTAAACAATTTTAACTCTAACATCCATGGTCCTCAGAAAGGACCATTGCTTGGGGGGGGCACAGCATTTGCTTTGCATGCAGAAGGTCTGAGGCTCAATCCCCACCATCTCCAGGTATGGATGGGAATGCCCCCCCCATCTGAAACCCTGGTGAGCTTCTGCCAACCAGTGTTGACAATACTGAGCTACATGGAACAATGGCCTGGCTGAGTATAAGGCAGGGGAGTGCCTGGAAATTATTCACATTTCCAGAACATCTCCATCTTAGATGTAGGTGAATCTTCATAAGTTCCTGCAGAGCAGGGGTAGCCACACCACATGTAAGGCTGCCTTCTATGAAAGAGTCAGGGCATTCTTTCAGCTAGAACTTGCCAGACCTCAGTTCTGGCACCTCTCAGGGTGAGTGCCACTGCCATGCTAAGAAAACAAGGGAGGCATTCATGTTGAGTTCAGGCACTTATTTTTCTAGAAAAATACCATTGGCAACCACTGGCTTGTGGCCTTGGACAAGCCTTTCTATCTCAGTGAACCTCTCAAAATCTGTTCTGTTCTTAAGGATAAGATATACAAGCAGACAACATAGAAACCAGTAGTTCTGATATCAAGCACAGCAGAAATAATTAATGCTATTGAGATCCCTCAGACCACCTTCAAGCACCACCTGTGATCCCCATGTGTCATCTGTTCTGAGCTAGCACCCATAATATAAATGGATGAAGTGTGAAGAAGTGAGTGTAGCTATCCAAAAGTGAATCAAGATGACTGATTATCCTACTGTAATGTCACAGCTAGTGCTATGCATCTTATGCTTAGTCAAAACTCTGTAATCTCATAGAAAACATGGCACTTGCACCAGTTGCTGAAAGAAGTTACCTGTTTGAGATAAACCCATGCAGTTCACAAAACACTGAAAATAAAGTCTCAGCTCCAGACACTTAAATCAGTCATCTGCTCCATGCATAGCACAATCAACAGCGATGATTATCATTACATTCAGGCTCCCTGTGTTTTGAAAACCGTTGTTTAACATTCAAAAGGAGACTTTTTTTTCCTTGAACCAACCTTGAATGCTGTCAAAGTCAATTTGAAGAATTTTGTCCCTGTCTTGCATTTCTACAAGTACATTATGTATCATTTGCATGCGGAAAGAGCTTATCTCTGCATATCATTAACACGAAGTGTCTACACATGCGAGGGAGGGAAAAGGGAAAGGGGGAGGGAGGCAACCAGATAGAGAGACCTGGAAGAAAATCTCATTTTGATACTTCTAAGGCCAGGCTTGACAAAAGCAGAAACTTTCCTCCTCTCATATCTTCATAAATTTCCATACAAGTTCAAGAATGATTATGGGCACTCCCACCCCTAATCTGTGTGAGTTTGCAAACAAGTAGAAAGGAAGTTAAAGCAGTTTCATGTTAGTGTCTGTCTAAGACTAGGGAGATACTGTAGGAGTCGAATCCCTGCTAAGCTATGAAGCTCATTGGAGTGACCATGGGTCAGTCACCAACACTCAAGCTAACCTACATCACACCTAACTCTCAACCAGCCCCCTATCCCAGTGGTGGCAGTGGAGCTCCTATTAGTAGCTGTTTGTGGGCAGCTATATTTTTATCCTAGGACGTCCTGGAATGATATTATCTCTGGGGCTCCTGCATGGCTGGCATTTGGTATCATAATCTTTCTTCATGAATGAATGAATGAGTGCTTTCCAAAATTGCCTTCATTTTTGAATTGGGGAAATTTCACTTCCCACCCCAATTTTGAGTCTTTCAACTCAGCACCTCTCTAGCTCTTTGGCTGAATATGCAAGGGTCCGAGAAGAGGCTGGAGAGCCTGATTCTAGACCCCACCACCATGAAAGAGCTAATGTGCGACTTCCACCCAATAGAAATAACAGCAAAAGGGACTTCCGGCGGCGACGCCATTCCGGGTGGTCGTGGGCTGCTTCAGCTGCGAAGCGCCCAGTCCATCCCGGGGGTTGGAGCCCCGCTACCGCAAAGCGGGGCTCCGATGGGGTGCGGGAAGAGCGTCCCGCACCCTGGGCTCCCCGGCTGTGCCCGTTGTGGCTCCGAACCCTTCCCTCGCTTCCCCTGTAAAGGGGGAGTGGGGGTGAAGGGACTACGGAGCCGGGCTATAGGGGACATGCCCCAACCGGGATGTAAATGCGGCAACAAATCCCGCAATGAGCGTTGAAGTTCTACCTGTGATGCATGGATTTGAAGAACCCGGTGGTTGTGAGTACTTGATTGGACTAGTTATTGTGATTTTCAGACGACCCGGGGGAAGGAGAAAGGCAGCCTGCCTCCCTCCCTTCGGATGAAAGAAGCTAACCAGTTTGAGTGACTGCTGCTACAGAACTGGTTATAAAGTATCTGAACTTTGATGAGTGAGACTGTTACAATTTCCCTTTGGGGAGTAAATTTGTGAAAGATATCTCCGTTTGAAGTGTCGGTCTTTGCACTCTGGCTTCAAGAAAAATGGCGATGAAAAGTTTAAACCGAGGGGAAAAACAACTCTCACAAAAGGAAGAACATAGAGACAGGAACTGTAATTTGACACTCACTCCCTCCCCCTCTTCCACTATGTTGAACTTTGTCTTCGAACTTGTTTTGAACTCTGGATTAACGGATGAACAAAGGCTCACTGAGCTGAGACTGGAACTTCTTTATCGGAAAGTGAAAGTCTTGTGTGGGGAGTTGAAAAGAACTTTACTACCCACAGAGGAGGCTTTTAAAAATTTTGACACTTTGGAAGGAAACCTTGGCAAGGAGCTGAGAGGGTTGCTTGAAGGATGGAGAGAAATGACAGGGCGACTCCGGGAAAAGGATTCGTTTTTGGGGGGTGGCAGCCCCAAGGCGATGATAAGATTTGTTATATCCAGACCCCGAGGTGTGAGCTCGGGGGCAAGGGACAAAGAATTAAGATATTTACAAGAAGAAGAAGAAGAATGGTTTAAAGAAACGGAGCAGCCGAAAGAAGATGAGTTGGATACCCTGAAGCTCGTTGCAAGGAGTGTTCTGAACTGTGCCTGGATCTGTGGTTATTTGGGAAAAGACGGTAATTGGGAATCTGGCTCTGGGGTCACTAGGAGAAAGACAATGGACAGAGGGGGAGTGGGGTGAAGTATTAAGTAAAATTTAAAATGGTTTGTTATGGTATTCTGAAATCGGAGGGTGAAGACCGTTAGTTCTATTTAGCTTTTTTGTTTTTAAATAAGAAAGGAGATATTTGAAGTTTTATGTTACTAGCAGCAGGTTAAAGGATAGAGGAGTAAGTATAGAATTTGATAAGAATAATTCATGAAGATTTATGATGATGTATTATTATGATGATGTATTATTAGTAAAACTAGTATAAGAAGAAATATAGACTAAGTTGAGTAAGATGATTGCTGTATTTTATATATATAACTGTGTTTAACTTTTAGAAGAAGTGGTTAAAAAATAGATCAAGGATATAAAACCGAAGGTGAAAAGGCAGGGGAAGTCAATGGTCAAGATTTAGAAATAGAATTTTTTTTTTTAGGAAAGATTTAAATAAGAAAACTTGGCAATGTTTGTATTTGTTTTATGAGTGTATTTGTTTTGTATTTGTATAAATGTAGGTGTGGGTGTGGGTATATGTTGTTATAAGAAAAAACGTCAATAAATTCTTATTAAAAGGAAAAAAAGAAAAAAAGAAATAACAGCAAAGGACAGGTTCTACTTCACCAAAACAGGAAGTGTTTAAATGAATTTTCCCTTCCACACCTTCTGCAACCCCAATAATATCAGCCCACCACCATCACAAGCTGATGCTGCCTGCATTTTAAAAAATCCACATACAAAATGCAAATGTGTATCTATCATCTTGTTCCTTGCTCTTTATTCAGTTTTTTTGAGGGGTGCAGTGCTAGGGTTAAATTATCTGGAGGCAGAGCAGAATAACCTCCTTGCCAGCTTAGACAATTTCCACATAGCCAGTCCTTGTCAAGCAAGCTGACAAGCCAATTTCATATGGACAATCTCGCTTTTGCTGGTCAGCTTTCTCTCTCTATCTACTTAGCTAATTGCATGAGTATCATTGGAATGACCTGGCTCAGTGTCTCCTGTTTAGCACTGAAAACTGTGAGTTGGCAAACATGAGCTCCCTTGATAATCCCCTAGCTGTGCCATCCTTCTGGTACGTTGCTTGCGGTACAAATGCCATCACTGTCAGCTCAATTATGGAGGCATGAAGGACCATCTTCCTCCAAACCAATTGATATAAAGTGTCACGCAGGAAAGACCACAGACTGGGCAATACTGGGGGGAAATGGGCCACTGATTAAACAAGGGCTTGAGATGTTCATTGGCTTTGACGGAGTGATGGAAACACACAGAGAAATCTTGCCCAAAAGCTACAATACTGATAATGAGCTGTGAAGACTGCCATTCAAAAAACAAAACAAAAACAAAAAAACCCCTCAGAATGGACCAGTTGTGTACTACAGAAACAGATGTTGCTAAGCCCCTGCAGCCATCAACTGCCTTTTGGAAATCTTAAGTGCTGCCTGAAAAAGAAACACAAGCTTTTAATAAGTGAACATTTTTGTAGATCTATTGGTACAATCCAGGTGTTGTGGCTTGGGGCAACAAAGCCAGTCAACTATCTTGAGACACACAGTTGTGCTATGGTAAGAATCTTATTTGTTTGTTTTATCTTTGAGAGAAGGAACTTCAATTCTCAAAGGGCTTCCTTTACTGCTAAGGTCCATTTTATGAATGACTAAATAAACAGCTGGGAAACAATTATCAGCAGAGTTGGCTGCATCTAAACAAGCAGTTCACTGTAAAGTACTGTAAATCTGTTCCTGGAATGCACCACTGCAACCATGGGACTAAATGTCTGAATATATATATATATTTATATCGATTGTATAGAAAATTAGAATGTCCTTTGGAAGGACAGGTCAGAATATTTCCCATTAACATTCTGCTCCTCTATGTAAAATTTGTTGGTCTGTTTAACATGGTGCAACATTTAGCCATGCAATTCCCCAGATGCAGTCTGAAAATGGTATGGCCCAGGAAAGGTGGACAGACCAGGCCTAACAGAGCCATGACTGTGGAAGAAAAGATTCACTCTTCCAGTCCATCATATATATGAGACAGGTCACTACAGTTATCATCTGACTGAGTCCTAAAATGTCTACATCATAACATAGTGTGCCTACTCAGTGCCCTACAGGTTGAGTGAGAAGCCTTATGTCCACTGGCAGAGGAAGCCGCATGGCCGCCTCGGGCGGCAAAACTGGAGGGGCACCCGGAGGGTGGTTTCGCTCGGTGGCGTGCATGCGCAGTGTTGTTGTGTATGACACATGTGTCACAATGTGCATCCGTGCTGCAGAGCAGCACGCGCTGCTAGCGGGTGGGCCGCAGGGCAGGGCAGTCTCGCTCCACTGTTTGCTTGGGGCCCGCCAGCGCTGTGGAGCACCACACGCTGCCGGTGGGCAGGCCCCGGACAGGCCGTGGAGTGGGGCGGCCTCGCTCCACGGCTTGCTTGCAGGCCACCGAGCAGGTTTGCTCGCAGGCTGTGGGGCGAGGCTGCCTCATTCCGTGACTTGCTCGGGGTTTGCCGGTGGCGCACGCTGCTCCATGGCAGGCATGTGCAGTGTCACGATGTATGCGCCGTATGCAGCGATGCGAGTGCGCACTGCGTAGTAGTGGCACCGGCAAACCCTGGGCAAGCCGTCAGTGCACGCCTTTTACCGGGTAGCGAGGCTCGGCTTGGGTGTTGCAGGGCGGGGGGTGCCGAGTGTCGCCCCCCCTCCAGTGTGGAACACAGGGTACATCACCCTCAACGCCCTCACCTTGCTACGCCACTGCCTATGCCCCTCCAGCTGCTATTGGATTCCATCTCCCATCACTCACAACCAGCATACCCAGTGTTCAAGAAAGGTGGGACTTATAGGCCAATGGTGCCTATATGGCAACTGGTTGCCTATCCCATGCTTACAACAAGCAGATTGCCCAATAAAAAAAACCAGCCCACCAACTATTCCTCATCCCAACACCTTGCAAAAGACAAATAAGGAGCTTTCTTGAGGGGAAGGAAAGGAAAACCATAGCCCTTCTGTGTTCTGCAGCTTTGTGCATAATAAAGGAATGTCTCTGCTCTTGTAAGAGCTTATTTTGCTGGACTTGATATGTTGTCAAGTTGCCTGTTTGCCTTCTGCGAGTTCTTGTTTTATTTGGCTCCCAAGTATTTCTTTCTTTTCATTCTTTTTTTTTCTTTTTTTGGTAAATATTTTATTTGGCTTCCACTTCTGAATCGTTTCCCCAGCCTGTTGGGCAAATGGATGCTGCTGGACTGTGTTTATGTGCCTCTAAATGAGAGAGAGAATCTGACTGGGTAATTTCAGAGCGTATGTAACTGCAAGATGGGCTGTGCAGTGCAGCGCATGCATTAAATCTGAGGATGAATATGTGTCCAAGGCACAAGGGAGAATACCAACGACAGAGAGCAGGTGTGAGTATTAGGACGACAGTCCAGGCAGCAAGTGAACTAGGACAACTGCACTGGGACTTATGTTCAGCCTCATTCCAAAGCCCCTCATCTCATCAACAATGTTGCCTGGAAGGCTCTAATATTGCATTCACAGATCAGCCATCATCTCACCCTCATTATATTTGCTTCTGACATATAAGACAGAGACCTACAGGGCAAAACAAATAAAAATTAAACAACCACCTGGCTTCACATACAAGGTCAACATTGGGGCCTACTGAGCTATGCCAGATTTAACTCTCTAAATTTCCCAGAAACATTAAAAAAAAAAAATAGGGGTGGAGGGAGCTTTTACTTCGGCCTGAAAATGTCATGTTTAATTTAAGGCCAGACGAGAATGGCTGGACAAAACTTCACATAATTCAGCCAAGTCATGTTTGGACTATAGAGTAATGTTTTTAAGGGGGTGGAAGTAGGCGTACATTTTGGAGCAGAGAGACTGAAAACTAGACTTTTATAATATGAATTGGTACTCCTAATCTTTTCTATAGTCTAGAGGTTCTTCTGTGCAAAGGACACAAGCAGCAATAAGAGTAGGTTGGCTGGCTAACTGGCCCAGACTACTAAAATGAAAAGCCCTGCTTCATCTGTGTAGCATTTGGAAACTGCATGGCACAAGCAAATAAGCTTTTTAAGGGAATATAACAAACTACGGGCACATTTGGGAACCAACATAACTTTGAGGCTCATCACTGAATAAAAACAGACTGAAACAGAAGTAGGAGAAAGTATCATGAGTGAGTTGAAGCCATAAAGTTTTCCTAAGATCCAGTTAATAGCTGAAGTGTTTCTCTCTATGGTGCCCCCCCAAAAAAAAACTGTAAAGGGACCCCTGACCGTTAAATCCAGTCGCAGATGACTCTGGGGTTGAGGCACCCATCTCGCTTTACTGGACAAGGGAGCCGGCGTACAGCTTCTGGGTCATGTGTCCAGCATGACTAAGCCACTTCTGGTGAAACCAGAGCAGCGCACGGAAATGTCATTTGAGCAGCACCTATTTATCTGCTTGCACTTTGATGTGCTTTCGAACTGCTATGTTGGGAGCAGCAGGGACCGAGCAATGGGAGCTCACCCCATCGCGGGGTTTTGAACCACTGGCCTTCTGATCAGCAAGCCCTAGGCTCTGTGGTTTAGACCATGGCACCACTCGCAGTACTACTATCTGCTTTGCTGTACTGTGAACTCATATTAACTGTAAATGTAAAGGTAAAGGTAAAGGGACCCCTGACCATTATGTCCAGTCGTGTCCGACTCTGGAGTTGCAGTGCTCATCTCATGTTACTGGCCGAGGGAGCCGGCGTACAGCTTCTGGGTCATGTGGCCAGCATGACTAAGCTGCTTCTGGCGAACCAGAGCAGCACACGGAAACGCCGTTTACCTTCCTGCCAGAGCGGCACCTATTTATCCACTTGCACTTTGACATGCTTTCAAACTGCTAGGTGGGAGGAGCTGGGACTGAGCAACGGGAGCTCACCCTGTTGTGGGGATTCGAACTGCCAACCTTCTGAACAGCAAGCCCTAGGCTCTGTAGTTTAACCTACAGTGCCACCCCTGTCCCCATATTAACTGTACCTGCCAGTTAATTACATGAATAACATCTCTTACAGTTGACAAATGGCTTTTGCAGTCATAGATGGCCAGATTTGAACCAACTCTTCTAAGTAACTTGACAGTTTGATTAAGGAGTCCCTGCCATCTTGAATGATGCTTTTAAGGCTAAAGAAGTCCACTGACTTGTCACACTGCCACCCATCAGTGTCCATTTGGTTAGCCCTAATCTCTTTCCTTTGTGAAATTCATGTAGTCATGCCCTTCAGGCTTTTCAAAAAAGACACCCATTTATGGACTTCATCATTGTTTCTGTTTTATAGCAGTCACTGAATGTTCTTATACCTTTTCCCATGCTTTGCTCTTCCGTATCTGATCTGGACTCTCTGCCATTTATAACACCATCTCCGTTTTCTTCCAGGTTTCACAGTCACTCTTATAGCCCACAAAATGTGATCCTGCTTTCATACATGGGAGCTGCTTTCTATCAACTATTTTGTAAGCCAAAGGCCAAAGAACACGACCATCTAGCTTGTATCAGAAACTACTGCTGTGTGCATGGTAGCCCTACATTACATGGCACCTCCCATACAAAGCAGAAATTGTAATAAGCAGTTTGTGTTTGATTGCAGGGGCATGCTGCAGTCGAAATTAACTACTGCTGTAATCTTGTGTACTGGCTCTTAGTGAGCCCTTTACATGGCAATGGACTGTACACTCTGGATCTATGGAGAAAGAAAAATAAGTTTCTGGACTGTGAAGCAGACAACTCTATGAATGGTAGCAACTCAACCAGGGAGCATAAATGAGTAAAACACTACAATGGATTACACAGTTGGAATTCACATCATCTGGGGCTATACTTGGTGGCTAGCAAATGCACCTGCTGCAAAGCAGATGTCTGATGCAGGGCACACGTCATTCTCTTCCAATCTATAAATCCCAGGTTGGAAGCAATGCTTCACAGCTGGCAAGTGGAGAGAGCAAAAGGCACAGTTGGTTCCGCTGGCATAACATCCTGCATTTTATTTGTCAACAAATGTGTTTCATGATCCATCATTAACATTCTGATTGATTGGCCTGCTATGCTGGCGTAATTCTTTTTCTTCCCTTTTACTCTCCAACCTACAATGCTGTTCTGTCTCAGAAATGTGTTTTGAAGAATGACCAGCACTACTGACTCACTGGCAAAGAGAAGTATTGGCAAAAGGATAGCAAACCAATAATGTTCATTGCTGGGCAACATAAGAATGTTCTATAGACATGACTTGGAGGACCTTGCAGTGGTGTTTTTCCATAATATTTATCCCAGCTTTGCCAAAAGCTGAATGCTCCCATTTGTCAGAAAAGAATCATAATCTCATTATGGTATAAATCAGCAACAGCACCGAGACATAATCCACAACCTCGTCAGATGTCAGTTGTAGGTTTTGCAATCATAAACTAAGTTTTCTTTCATTTGTATACATTTTTCTATGCAATATCAATGCAATACATTAAAAACAAAGTCAAAATATGTTAATGTTGCAACAGATTGGGCTACATCTGTCAAGATTTCACATGTTTTAATGCAATTTGGAGTCTGGAGACAGGGTATTCACACAATCCAATTACTGTGGCTCTTCCCCCACTGCAAAGAGTAAAATTGGATAAATCATTCACACATTTGCAATGCATGCATCAGGCTCACATACCACCTCCTACACATGAACACCCAAGGTCTGCTCCCATACTCAACTGTGAGTAGGTTATATCAGTTCTTGAAGCAATCCTCTGATTCATAACCCACAATTTCCTAAAGGAATGGGTTTAGAAAGTCCATATAAAATAACCACCTGAACAAACCATTTAGATAGTAGGCTACTGCTATCTAAGTAGTAAGCCCCACTGAATGCAGTGGGGATATATATTCAATTGTTAAGGTAAGGTACAAATCAGCAATTCCTTAAAATGCACAAATCCATAACTTCTTCAAAACAGAAACTTTTGCCTCAAGGCAGGTCAGATCATAACCATATACAATCACTTTATCACACACATCACTTTACTTTTGATGGCTTTTAACAAGGCATGTGAACTATAACTACCATTGCTCTTTGTGAAGGTAGAACTTTCCACATGCAACACAACTAAGTGAGGAACACAGATCTGAATGGGATTGTGATCAGCAATGAAGGTGCAGAACCACAAACATCCTGAAAACATCAGGACTGAGTTGGCTGTGTGGATAGTGTCATTATATAAGATACGTAATTAGGGCACTCTGAACTCAGTTGCGACTGTTTGGAATCAGGCAATCCTTGTTGCTTTTCTGTTCTTGCTCCAGAGAGGCCCTCAGGTTATTGTCTAGCCTCCTGACTGTAGGGCTCTCTAAGACATCCATGTCATTGCCAATGGTTGAGATAGGAAGGTTAGTAACTATAGAGACTAATTTGCCAAAGTTTGCCGTTTCGGGAGCCCGAGTGGTTTCCTACGCCTCTGACTGTGACCCCAGGTTTTAGAGTCTTTAAATTTGGCTTTTAATGTTGAAGAATGCTTTGCAACATGATGTACAACAAACAAGAAGCTGCAATGCCGAATCCTGATTTTCTTCTAAAATGCCCCCATCTAATGACATCCACAACTGTGAATTTTGTAAAATGCATACATGCACATATATTAGAAGTATGGATATCTGACTTTGAAAACCCACCCACAAACCTTTGACAATTGTTTGACATTTGCTTGAAAAATCTCTCCCTGCTACCATCCACATTAGTTACTGTAGGGTGTGGTCCTGGTCAGATTATGGCAGTCACAAGAAAATCAGATTTCCCTTTGCATCGGTGCTGGACCATATATTCAACCCATTAAAAGTGGCCCTTAAGTTCATTTTACTAGGGCACCTGCTTGAGAATTCCATTCACATATGCATTCCTAACATGACAGTACAAATTAACTCCCTTCAAAATATTATGTTGGCACTCAGTCAGCAAATTACAGTAATGACAAGTGTCTGAGCATTCCCAAGTGTAGGTCTACAGGAGGTCATGTGCATTATTATTGTTTATCAGCGTTACAACAGTGTATATCTGTCTCATTTCTCCACCTTTGGATTGGGATATTAATTTGAGGTGACCGACCTAACACCAGGGACATCGATTTACACAATAGTGCCACTTACTGCCAAGCAAAGAGAACACAGCAGGTTTATATTCTACTTCCTCCCGTATTAAAATATATAACAGTTTCTTCTGCTTAATTTAGTAGCTTTTTCTGCTTAATTTGTTTTCTTGTTTCTGACTGAGCAGGCTCAGAAGCAGACTATGTCATTTACAAAACTAATTGCAAATTCTGTTACTCTCTGGAAGTCTGATAGGAAACTAACACCACAACAAGCACCGTGATAATAATTGGTCTTTAGTGTCAGTACGTGCCAATTAACTTCATGCTGAAAAGCAAAATTTAATTTAACAAAGCACCATGTGCATAGCTGGAAAGACTCACCCATCACTGACACTTTGTTGAAATGACTACGAGGTGTAAATTTTCAGCAAGGTGCATAGCAGGCTTCGGAAATTGCTCCTATGAATCACTATGGGTATTGGGCACATAATTACCAAGAGCACCACAGAGAAGTTTAGCCTGCATAATCACTTCCAAAAGATGGGTCCAACTGTGTTGGAGTTATATAAAATAAAATAGAATAAAAACCCTTACAAACAAGGTGAAATGCTGATGAAATGGAAGAAAGCAAATAAATAAAAAAACATGTCCTATAATATCCACACTTTGAGTCTGGGTTTCATGTTAATAGTGCGTGGATTTGTCACTGTATTTTCTGACTTGTAAGTAATAAATCCCACTATAGTAGACAGGTGCATTTATTTTAGTTTATTGAACACAATTTGCATTTTTATTTATTTATAGAAGTATTTCTATAGCACTCAAAGTGGTCTACAGCAATATATATATAGATATGGTGACATCTAAACCACCATTAAAGTAGTACAACATGATTAAAATGACTGCCTGTTAAAAAATAAAATAAAGAGTTACATAGGCTTGTCTAAAGCAAGAAGGTCTTCAAAAAGGCTTGAAAAACCCCAATTTATAAGATTGTTCTGCAGTATGGGACCAGTAACACTAAATACCTGACTTCTAGTGGAGACCAATTAAGTCACTGTAATATGGGAGACAAATAGTAGTGCATAATCTGGCATATGGACTTAGGTAGTCCTTAAGGAATCCTGGAACCAAGTTAATATAATGCTTAATCATAAAATCCTCTAAGCACTTTACATAAATAAATGCACTGATAAAAGTCAACATAGACCCCCCCATATATATATACACACACACATATATATCAAACAGGACTACTTGCTCTGCTCAACCACATTGCCTACCACTGTGCCAGCTGCCCTTCCCTCACATGTGGGGGAACGCCTCTCCCACTCCACACACACACACACACACCACAGCTCAACCTGAACCTTACCCACTTTTAAAGTTTGCTAAACTGCTGCAAAGTGCCTCCCTCTTTTAAACAGTTCACCTGGACCACCTGCCACCGGCACAGCTTCCTCACTTGACTGCCTGCCATTTACCATATTCTGTAGATGGTGTGGCCACCTACTGGCAGACTTGTAAATTGCAAAGCATGAGGGCAGTTAATTTTTTTACATAGATAGGAATACACACACAACACACAAACACACACATATGCATTCACACACACACATATAATGTGATGTCTCTCTGACCAGCTTGCTTCCTTTTACAGCCTGCAACTCTTTGCATCCTTTTAGCTCACAGGCCAACTAAATGACTCTCACCTTTTGCCCTTTTAACTAACTAAACTGGAGGAAGGAAGGGCCCCTCCCATTTGCCATCAGATGCATAGCTCCTCTCCACAGTGTTCTTAATGGGCCATTACCTTTCCTTTGTTTCCTCTTAATGGCTCATCACCCAGGTGATTACCTCATGAGGAAGTCAGTCTGGCTTATAGTTTAACATAAGATGAATCCAGGGGTTCAAAGTCTGGCACCCAGTTTAATGCTGCAAACATTGATTAAATTCTAACATTTACTGAGTCCATGAATTTAGGGGAGTCTGCTACCCCTGAACTCATAACAATAATATTACAGTAAGCCCACAGTTTATACAGGGGCTATGTTCCAAGGATTGTGCCTAAAGCCAAAACTGCATATAGTAAAAAATGCATTGAGTCACTTTCCCCAGAACTCTGCCCCCTTTCCATCCCTGTTTGTTTGTTCGTTTTGCCATGCACATAAAGCTGAATATTCAAAAGTTAAATTTCTGTATGTTATGGGCTCACTGTGTGTATAACGTTCCAGAACGTAGGTGCTGCGATGATAAAAGACTGACTTCTTGTGAGTACAGAACATTGTATGATACTTCTATTGGCTATTACAAGATACAAAGAGGGGACAAAGGAAGTACAAGAATCCTGTTTGGTTGCCTCACATAGCTAACTAGTTCCACATAAAGGAACACAGAAAAGAAGCAGCCAAACTACAGAGAGAATTCCTTTTCATACATAAAGGTGACTTTAACCATTCCTAAAACAATTATCGTTCATCTGAAATTATGATATATGAGCCTCTGGGTGCCATTGTTCTAGGTTTGTATCTTTAATTACCTCCATTATTAGAATTTATCCCAGTAAATAACACTTTGCCATTTGGTCAATACATTTATCAGACTAATCAGTAACATAGTAACTTTACACAGTGGATAGTGGTAATGGAAAATTAGATTGTTTGGCGGTCTTAATTTCCAGTCATGCACTGCATTCAAATAGGGTTCTCACACAAAATGAAAGATCAATAGCACAGCCTTATGCATGTCAACTCAGAAGTAAGTTCCATTTAATTTAACTGGGCTTACTCTCAGGTAGGGATGGATGAAACTCACAAATTCAGTTTATGGTTTTTAAAAATTTAAGTGAACATTTCCTGTAGACTACACATTTTTGAATACAAATTTGCCTAAGATTCACATTATTTTGCAAGCAACTTGCCCCAATATAATGTTTTGTATCCTATTTTCACCATTCTGCATACTTTCCCCTAATACACATATTATTGTACCCTTTATTTGACTGAAGAACTGCATCAGAGAAATAGAAAAAGTGCAAAATTTGAAGAATAGTCAGGTTTCGGTTTGAATATTGTTTCATGAATTTGAATTAGGTGAACAGCACCCCATTTCTCCCCTTCTTAATCCCTGTGTGAAGATACAAGATGCTGCAGCTTTGCTAGGGATGGGTTATGGTTCCCCTCAGTTTTCCATAGCTCAATTCTCTACATTTCCACATCAGTTTCCAATAATAAAAATAAGTTCTCATAAAAAAATTGTCTGCACTTTAGTGAGAATTTATCCTTATACACATTTTCATAGGAAATCTTCTCACCAGGTCAAAATCAAAAAAAAAGTTTCACCAGAGCCATGTATTTTGTGAGAATATCTGAGGGGCAAGTTCTGACTCACTACATCCCTGATGAATGCAATTTTCAACATGAATATATATCATAAAAGCAGTGTGATGTGGTGGAAAGAATAATTGACTTGAACTTTGATTAAAATCATCACTCAGTCAGGTAGCTTATTGGATGGCCTTGGTTGGCTTACCCACCATGATACTGTCATGTTCTAGGGGATACTCTCAGGGGCTAGGGTACCAGTTACAGAAAACATAATCCTCCACCAAAAGTACTCGAAGTACTCAACAATGAGGGAAAGGTTGCAGATGCAGCACAGCACAAACAAACCAAGGTCCAGCACAGACAATCAGTCTAGTTCCAGACATGATCCATAGACAAAGTCAGGTAACAGCTCAGAATCAGTATAAAGAGGGAATTCAGGCAAAGGCAGGGAGACTAGAATAAAAAAAACTAGGAGCCAGAGACCTTTTCTCTTTCCATAAACTAGAAGACTCAAGAGGGAGGCCTTACATACTTTGGCTTCATAATGCACATCCTAACCACAGCTGGTAGTAATGGCAGAGTATCAGAGATTGTTTACTCACATGTAGTCCAGCAACTCTGGGTCCTTGGGCCTAAACTGTGAGATCACTCGTAAGCCTCGACCTGAAACTTTGGGTGCTGGTTTACCAAAATAGCATAGATTAGAAGAAAGCCACAGTATTCATAATTGTATACACAATGTTAGAATTCAGGATTTTGACAATTGTAAAATGAATTGAACTTACTGATTCCTCCCAACATTTGTATTCTGCCTTTCACTTCTCAGCAGACACAAGGAAGTTTACAAACCAAAACAATAAAATTAATTTTTAGAATGTAAAAGAGCAGATAATTAGAACATTGTAAAACATGGAGAAAACGATTTTTAAAAATTGCACACACTATCCTGAAGGCCTTAGCAAGTAATGAAGTTCACTGAAATGGGACTCTCAAAAGCAAGAAATGAAGAGGGTCTCTGTGGAGATGGTTCCATAATCGGGTGCCACAAAAGACATGGCCCTGCCTTTTGTTCTCACTAGCTGAAGCTCTATTTGCGGTCTCAGAAAGAGAGTGCAGCTCTTCAAGAGGTTCATATGGGATCTTATCTTGATTCTGCCATAAAGTACTTCCTTTGACGCACCTCAGTACAGAATCAACCATGTCTCCACACGGCAATTGTTCAGTCGTAAATTTATTTTGTGAAACTAACAGTTTCCGAGGTGTGGGGAGAGGAGTGTTCCTTATCGCCATCGAATTAAAATACAGGAAGTCTGCTGGAATTGGTATCATTAGATTGCTGTGATATTTCATCAGCCGCACAGCCTGGAGGTCTACTCACTGAGTCTCTTTATATTCACCAAGTGTTTTGAATAGCTAGTGAGAATGTTTTTATGCCCATTGTGTGACTTAACTCATTTTCACAACAAATAAAGATACTTTTCATGTGGTGTGCTATGTTGATCTACATGCTCAGTACATTTCTCCAAGTGACAATATTCGTCTCCCCTGAATAGTTGTTAGGTAGCTAGCCATTAATTCTCTTCATTAAGCTATCCTTTAATTAGCAGGTTTCAGTGAGACTTTTTAAAAAAGGTAACCTGGGTAGATTTGATCCACGGTGTCATTAATGATGGAGTTCAAAATGGAGCTTTCATTTTGCAAAACCAACCCATGCATCATTTCCCCTCTGGCTCCCAGAATAAACCCATGCTCCATTTTTAACAAGACATTTCAGCTCTTGATGATTTACCCAGCTTGTAAAAAAATAAAAATCCAAAGGCAGTGTCATAAATTTCAGCCCAAGCTTCTGCATGCTAGAAACCATTCAGACACGGGACTGACATGTTTCTAAACCTGAGGCACTGGCTGCCAGGAGACCAAGATGAAACTATTAGAGTTTCCTTCTAGGATCAATTAAAATGTACATTTAGAAGAGAGAGAGAAAGGTTAAGCAAGCGATAGCCAGGCATCTAATGAAGAGACTGAAATAAAAGGCTATTAAAAAAAAAAATTCCACAAAGGTCCAGAGAACTGTACCTACATGGTTGGCTTCCTATGGAAGAGGAAGGTGTGAGGAGGCAGCAATTGGGGCAAATTTTATGTAGAGGAGATGGAATCCATAAATTGGAGGGCCATTGTGTGAGCAGATGGAATAAGAACACAGGAAACTGCCTTATACTTAGACCAATGGTTCATTTAGTTCAGCACTGTCCACACTGACTGGCAGCAGCTCTCCATCAGGGAGAACCCCCACCCCATCCCACCTGGAGATGCAAAAGAACGCAGTGCAGGAATTCTTCGTCCCAGCATGGGGCTTGAACCCATGATCCTGAGATTAAGAGTCTTCTGCTCTATTGGCGGAGCTAATCCACAGAATTCCCAGGTAGGGCAGGGAATGTTCCTTGTCTGAAACTGGAGAGCAGCAGCCTGTCGGCGTAGACAATTCTGAATGAGATGGACCAATGATCTGAGCCCATATGAGGTTGCTTCCTATATTACAAGAGCAAGGAGAAGCAGTCTCTCTGGGCGGTGATGCAAATTGGACCTAGAGGGACAGGACAGACAAATTACTGTTGTGACAATAGCGTGGAGGATATTGGTGCAAATGGGAGGAAACACAGGAAGCTGCCTTGAACCAAGGCAGAACTCTGGTCCATTTAGTACAGCCTTGGTTACTCATTTCCAGCATGAACTCTCCAGGATTAGTGATGTCTTATGGGGACCTTATGCATGCAAAGCCGATTTTCAATTACTGAGCTATGACTTTTAGTATATGTTGCTCAAAGTACCTCCAGAACCTGGAGCCAATTGCCCAGGTTTACCAGTTTCGCCCCAGTGGTGCTAAGCAGGAACAGTGCAGCGGCTGCCCTGGAATAACATATGTCTAAGAGCTCATTCCCAGACCGAGGAAACAAAGAAATTGAAGTATTTCTGTATACTGCACAGAAAAATGCCACAGCTTAAAATGAAGCTGATATCGATTCATTCTGAAATGCACACCGGCATCCCAATATTTCTTAGCCAAAATATATTTGCCTTTTATTAAAGGAATGTATTTAAGTTGTCAAGAAACAATAAAAAAAGGTTGAAACAACTTGTCAAATCAAGAAAAGGCAGAAAGAGACCAGATAAATAATTACAAGAAAGGTTCTGTCAACAAGACAGCTCATAAACCAAAGCTATCATTTTATTGATAAATATAGCAGCAGTGGTATAAGCTGAAGTGCTGAGGAAAAGTTTGTTTTTACTGTATAATGTTTTCCCCGACAGTATTTATTTAAGATAATAAAACACACTCACTTGAATATTTTGAGTGTCTTAAAAGGACCCATTTCCATTCAGAATTAATTCAGCAATTGCAGGGGGTGGGTTTTAAACCTAATTAGTAAAACAGAAAGGAGCTAGAATTTGCCCAGACACATAAAGCTTAGAAGAACATTCATTTACTGCTTTGTACAATGGACAAATAACTTATTACTGCACGTGTGAGAGAGAAAACACTGCTTGCAAAGTCCTGGGTTCAATCTACAGTATCTCGAGCTGGGATTGGGAGAGAAACTTGGGAACCCAGAGAACTACTGCCAGTTAGTGCTGAGGTAGATGGAGCAAGGCTCTAATTCAATATTATGCTGATGCCTATTCTCTTTACATTAGAATTCTTGCATTTTCTATGAAACAGCTGCTATTTCTCTTATTCTAGCCTGATGGTTAGCTGGGCTCTCCCCCCGCACCTATGTCCCTCCTCCAAATCCAATAATAATAATAATAATAATAATAATAATAATAATAATTTATTACTTATACCCCACCCATCTGTCTGTATTGCACTTCCTTCCATGGGAGCCCAGATTGATCTACACACAGAGATTAGTTCCATAGTATGGGGTATCTAAGGAGGCTGATTCAGAGAGGACCACAACCCTGATGATGATGATGATGATGATGATGGAGGATAAATAAATAAGCAAGCAAGCAATTTTTTATTTATACACCACCCATCTGACTGGGTTGCCCCAGACACTCTAGGCAGCTTCCAAGAAATTAAAAATATAAAGCACAGTAAAATATCAAACATTAAAAACTTCTCTAGACAGTGTCTAGCAAACATATAAAACTGTTATCCAGCCCACTCATACATTGTTGCTGCTGCTGATACTAAAGTCTGCCACTATCAGATATTTATTGTATAGAAAACATCTAAGCAATGCACGCTAGCTATAAAATATCAACATACACAAGAAAAAAAATATAAAAGCATAAAATATTATAAGGAAGTTCTGGCCAATCTCATATAGGTCATCCAACTGAAAAGAGCTGTTGAAACAAACAAAGAAAACGTCTTCAAAGCATGTCTAAAAATAAGAAGTGAAGATGCCCGACAGATCTCCAACAGGAGGGCATTGATTCCACGCTGTTGGACTGGCCACACTAAATGGACAATTTCCTCATGGATACCAAGTAGCAGCCATTCACACAAAGACAGTCCATAAGCATTCCTCCAGCAAATTCTTCACTTGTATTACAGAACATTCAGCACATAATGAATTTAACTGTTTCTTGTTCTACCCATCCTACTGCTCTTGAAGAGTTCTCCCTCTTCATATGTCCTTCTGCACTCACAATATCCATTTATCCTAGTAAAGTAAAGGTAAAGGGACCCCTGACAGTTAAGTCCAGTTGCGAACGACTCTGGGGTTGCAGCACTCATCTCACTTTACTGGCCGAGGGAGCCGGCATTTGTCCGCAGACAGTTTTTCTTGGTCATGTGGCAAGCATGACTAAGCTGCTTCTGGTGAAACCAGAGCAGTGGATGGAAACGCCATTTACCTTCCCGCTGGAGCGGTACCTATTTATCTACTTGCACTGGTGTGCTTTCCAACTGCTAGGTTGGCAGGACCTGGGACCGAACAATGGGAACTTACCCTGTCATGGGGATTGAAACCCCCGACCTTCTATTCGGCAAGCCCTAGGCTCTGTGGTTTAACCCACAGTGCCACCCGCATCCCTAGTCATTCTAGTATCTCCCCATATAAACAAGATAGCATCTCTGTGATGCCATCTTCCTTCTTCCATCCAATCCCACTCAACCCCCCATAACTATACCCTTTCTTTGAAGCCTTTAAAACAAGCCCCTAGTCACCATAATCTACTGCAGAGCCAGGGGAATTATGGTCCTCTTGATATTACTGGACTTCAACTCACATGAGCCCCAGTCAGCATAGTCAATAACCAAGGATAGTGGGAGTCCAATACCAGAACTACCCTAACTCTGCTCTACTGTAAGCAATCCTAAGTACCTGGGACTGAAATAAAGGTCTATCCCCCCCCCCCCAATTTGTAAAGCACAATGGATGTGAATATTGTTAAAACAACAACAATCCAACCAGGAACAGTTATTTGTCTAAAATACGGGTGGGGGGGGAGTGCCCTCAGAGCTCAGAGGATAGGGTCTCAGTCCCAAGAAGACAAACTTTATACCAAAACACTTACCCAAGAGAGCAGTGTTTAAGGTACAGGATAGTCTCAAGCACATGAATCAGCCTAGATCCAAAATATATCTGAGAAACTAAACCAAGCAACAGTCTACGGTCAAGATCACAGAGAATTCAGCAAGACAGGAGGTATTAGAAGTTTCTAGAAGGGCCCAAAGATATCTGCTGTCTCAAAAAAGTGGAAGGTTTGAGAGGGAGGCCCTGTATACTCTGGCTTCCCAAACCACACTCTAACCAGAGCTACTGGCAGTTAAAGTATATAGAGATTGCTTACTCACAAGAGACTGGTAAATATAGGCACATACTACATTAATAGTCTTCAGTCTAGACCTGAAGCTTTTGACACTGACACTCTCGAGGGCTGGAGGTAGGGGCATCTCCTTCTCTGCCAGGAGTTATTCATTAAGTATCACCCCAGAGGACCCCTCAAGGGGATCCTCAGCATCTGATTCAGGGGGTCCTGCCTGGTCCTCAAGGTCATTGGCCTGTGGAGTGTTTGGTTTATCCTCCAAGGACTGGCAATAGATCATAGCTAGCCTTGAAAACATCAGAAATGTTAACCCGACAACATGCTAAAGTGTTGAATTTCTCAAATGGGGAATTTCAGATGGGAAAACTTGTCCTGAGTTTCTGACAACAGCACAAAAATTTCTGGAAGAAAACTTTACACCACCCAGTCAACCATAAGGGCCAGATTTCCTCTTACTCACCATCCTAGTCCAGGTACATTGTCTCTCCCAATATCATATTAGAGCCACCCTTTATTTAGAAACTCAGTTCTAAATGTTTCCTTTAGAGCAGGTTTAGGGATCTGTGGCTGCCTGGGTCATGCCCCAGCAAGTATGACCAGTGATGATGGCAGTTATAGTTCAACCACATGTGGAGGGCCACATCATCCTCATCTAGTTTGTCTGATTACAATCCTATCCCATATTCCTGTATCCTCTCATATTCAGAAGATTAAGGCTATAAACCCTGCATAGAACCTGTCATGTTCAATATATATTTTTCTCCATTATACTAAAATGCTCCTTTCCCCACTGAGTGACCTAATGTGTCTTCATTAGGAAAGAAAATATTTGTCCCAAGAGATTTAGAACTTTTATTGCTGTAGGAACACGGGCTTTTTGAAGTCATTGGCCTTTCACTCAAGGAGAAAATTAACATGGTTGTCCTATTGAAGCTATCTGTTATAGCTATCTGTTATATGTAATACATCTGCCATTGAATGTTTCAAACCATATTTTCCCTCTTTACCCTTTCATTCTATCAGGCCTCCTGCCAGGTCAATTAATATTTTAAAACGGATGCTAATAACCTCCACCTAACCAGCTCTATCAATGTTTTCATTATATTTTATTTGGCCACAATACCCTGCATCAATTAAAGCTTCAATCTAGATTTATAACAAAGAACACAGCAAGGGGTTGTCAAATAAAAGACATTGATTTTTTAAATTTATTTTTTAAACTCACAAATATATTAAAAAGTGCCATGCATCAGGATGGGGGAAAGAGATAAATAGGAAGTAAGGAAGTATCCATCTGAATTATGAGAAGCAAGTTAAAGGCTGAAGAGCTCAAAGAAAAGCAAACTGACAACAGCTCAGGCCAAATTTTCATATAAGGGTTTGTGTTGGGAAATTCAATCTGCATGTAAAATATGCCATTGGATACTAATTAATGGGAAATAAACAAGAGAGTGGAGGTATCGCCTTCATACCCTGTTTGTAGGCTTCCTATTTGCAATGGGATAGAGGCATATGTAACCCCTTCCACACACAAAAAACCCCTTCTTGAATAATAAATAAAGCACACAGTTTCAGCCCCCCCATATATATATATGATTTTATTGTTTTACAAAGGTATGTACAATGTCTCTCTCATATTTTTCCATGTAACATTTTTACACATCAGTTTCATTTTTGAGACATTAGGAAGAAAATCCACCCCACTGTGTGAGTGGGGTGGATGAGTGTTTTTGATCAGGTTAGCCATATTGATTTGTATGCTGCCGGTAGATTTTTGTCATTGTCTTTTTGGGCTGTGTGTGTGATGAGGGGGAACCATACCAGGGTGAAGTTGTCTTCTTCTGTTTGTCCCCGTGTCAGTTTCAGGTTAGTTTTTCTAGTAGGGCTGTTTCCCATATTACTTGGTACCATTGGTCCATGTTTGCTCCTGTCAGGTCTTTCCAGTGTCTGGTTATGATGTTTCTGGCTGCTGAGAGTAGATGTGTTATGAGTTCTTTGTGGTGTACGTGGGCATTATTGTCTTGGAAGATGTTTAGTAAGGCCAGTTCTGGGGTGATTTCTAGCACTTGCTTGGTTATCTTACATATTTCTCGTATGGTTGGATTTTGGGGCACTCCCACCACATGTGGAAGTATGTGCCTGTGGAGGTGCACCCTCTCCAGCATTTTGGTGAGGTTCCTGGCCGTATTAGTGCTAATTTTCTTGGCGTTAGATACCACCTGTAGGTTAGTTTTAGGGTGAATTCTTTTCTTTTCGTTGATATGGATTTAAAGGGGGGGGTTAGACCACATTCTGGTCCATTGGGTGGGGTTGATTTCGTATCCTATGTCATCCTCCCATTGTTTTTTGATTGTGTCTAGGGGGTTTGTGGGACTCATGAGTAGTATTTTGTATATTGCAGATACTATCCCTCTGCCGTGTCCCTTTGTCATTAGGATGAGGTTTTCGAAGGTTGTCAGGGGTCTAGTTGCTGCTGATTTTACTGCTGGATTGTTTAAGAGGGCATGTAATTGGTGTGCTAACCAGAGCATTTGGGTGTCTTCTAATTTGTCCTGTATTTCTTGTGTTGACAAAGGTTTGTTATTTTTATAAAAGTCTATTAGGCGATATAGGCCTTTGGATTGCCAGGTTTTTATTTGGAGGTTTTGTGCTGCATGGTGGAATAGTGGATGGTAGGCCAAGGGAATTACTGGGGATGGGGTTGGGGATAGTTTGCCTGTTTCTGTTTTCCATGCTTTGAACATGGTTTGTGTGTACCTGTTAAGTGTTGTGGGGATTTTTCTTAGTTTGTTTGGGAGGAGTGGGTATGCTGTGGTGCAGATATTTTCAATTGTGTCCCTCTCTAGGTGAATCCATTGTTTTGTCTCATCTTCTAGTATACATAGGATTATATGACATTTGGTTGGCACTGTAGTATGCTTCTATGTTGGGGATTCCCCATCCTCCTTCTGAGGTGGAGAGTTTCAGCACACTATTAATTCACCTTTGCTTGGGGCAACTGCTGAATGTTAGACTGGATTTGTGGATAATATCAACATGATCCACTTCGTTCAACATCAGGCCTAATTTTAAACTAAGCCCATTTCAGACACATTTTTTCCTCCCATTTCCCACATTGTCCCTATGACATTCTTAGTTGCCAGGCAGGTTCATAATCCATGTGGTAAACATGCCCCTACATATTTCAGCCAGAGTGCAAACAATTCACCATCTCACAACTATTTACTATTCACTTCGTAGAAACCATAACAATAATCTATCATAGAAATATAGGAATCAGCCTGACAGCAAGTCAGGCCATCTCACAACTAGCCAGCATCTAAAGGCCAAAAGTCTTCCTAAAGAGGACTAAATGCTGTAGTGAGGTGACAAAATGTGTCTACGTAGACAGGGAGTTTCAAAATCTGGGTGTGGCATCACTGAAAGTCCCCTGCTTATAGATGGATTTTGAAATGTGAGGCGATCTACAAAATGATACCCCCCTCCCCGCCAAGGAAGAAGGGGTGAGGGAAGGTCTACATCAGGAACAAAGGCGGGGGGGGGGGGGAGAGAAAGATTGACAGCAGGACCTGCTGCCCCAGAGGTAGTTGCTTCACCTTGTCTCAAGGGTGGGCTGGCCTTGGCTGGAATTGAAGGGAAATGGGTATCAGTTCTCTGCAGGAGTGCTAATTTTCCAAGTTTAATCTAGGGTGTGTGAATTATAGAATTTATATAGTAAACCTACTCTGATTGGTATAGACTCTCTAGTGTTTCAGATGGGAGTCTTTTTTAACCATTTCCTCTACCACTGTTTTTTTTTCTTTATCCAAATTTATACACCTCTTTGTTGTAGTAAAACCTCCAAACAGTTTATAATAAATATTAAAATAATCAATAAAAACAGCTAAAATGTTTAAATATTATTAAAATTAATAGCTAAAAGATTTAAACATGTCAAAATTTACATGTCTGGGTAAATTCTGAAAGTCTTACTAATCACCACCAAGCATCACTAAGCTACGGTTGTTCAGTTTTACCAGGGATGGGGAACCTGTGGCCCTCCATAAGTTGTGGGACTCCATCTCCCATCAGTCACAGCCAGTATGTCTGGTGGCCAGGGATGATGGGCATTGTAGTCCAACAACTTTGATTCCCCGTCCCTGAGTTATTTTCTGTGTAGTATCAAGGCATTCTCACCATGACATGAGTTAGAACAGGGGTCAGCAACCTTTTTCAGCCATGGGCCAGTCCACCGTCCCTCAGACCATGTGGTGGGCCGGAATATTAGGGAAATGAACGAATTCCTATGCCCCACAAATAACCCAGAGATGCATTTTAAATAAAAGCACACATTCTACTCATGTAAAAAAAACGCTGATTCCTGGACCATTCGCGGGCCGGATTGAGAAGGGGATTGGGCCACATCTGTCCCATGGGCCTTAGGTTGCCTACCCCTGAGTTAGAATATAGAAGGTTATTAGAATGTCTGTGCATCTCATATTCATGAATTAATTGCTAACCAGGGACAAATTAGCTGACTCAGTGATGAATTCTGAGATTTGGAGAACAATAACCAAATAAAAAAAATGGGTATTAACCAAGCTGAAATGGGAGTGTGGAAGTTGAAATCTGGGGCTCAATAAATGAAGCACATCTGTGTTAATAACTATTGAAAGATACACAGAGATGAAATAAAACACATGACATTCTGTAATTACAATATTAAAGGATCCAAAAGGAACATTAATTCAGTTTAAAAGTAAACTGGAATATACATCTGTGTAAGTTTGTTTACAATGGTGACATTTTCTCCCTTGTAAGAACAATTCATAAATCTGTTCAATAAACAGTTATTTGGGAAATGATGTTAGGAAACTAATATTATTAGAAGTTTATTGGGTTACAGTTGTGAGCACTTGCCCTTGAAAAATGTTCCTTTGCTCTAAAAAACCTACCCAAACAAATTTGAAGAAGGCACACAAAGTGAGTTTTTAATGTGCCTGAAATTGAAACTTAAAAGATACTCAAATTTTAAGTAAACAATTCACAAGATTATTCAAAATAATTTGTACGCTGAAACATTTTCTTTCATATTTGAGAAAGATAATCAAACATGGTTGTATTACATATTTTTGCAATTTAAAATAAATTTAGCAGTTTCAAGTTTTGTGCTTCTTTTCTTTTCTTTTCTTTTTTTCTTTTCTTTTCTTTTCTTGGAAAACTGAAGCTAGCCATTGGGGTGGTGGTGCAAGTAGTTTGCCTTGCCTAGGGTGGAAAATAGCCTGGCACCAAAACTGATTGGCGGATGATCATCTGGGGTTGGAAGTCTCTTAAACTCACGGAGACTCCATAGCCTTTTTTTTAGAACCATGGAAAATCAAGGTTCTAAGTCATGAAGTTCAAAAGTTTGCCCTCCAGTTTATAGATGGTGATGATGACAGAGGCTAACACACTCATGTCTGCTCTCCCAATACATGTGTTGGTTTTGCACGTAAGTAGAATGCCAGAAAAGGCATTTCTGACTTTGGGGAGTAGATCAGAATAAAATAAATAAATAAATAAAAAGCTTACTACAAGTAAGAAGGGATGCGGATGGCGCTGTGGTCTAAACCACAGAGCCTAGGGCTTGCCGATCAGAAGGTCGGTGGTTCGAATCCCCATGATGGGGTGAGCTCCCGTTGCTTAGTCCCTGCCCCTGCCAACCTAGCAGTGCGAAAGCGTGTCAAAGTGCAAGGAGAGAAATAGGTACCGCTCTGGCGGGAAGGTAAACGGCATTTCCGTGCGCTGCTCTGGTTTGCCAGAAGCGGCTTAGTCATGCTGGACACATGACCCAGAAGCTGTATGCTGGCTCCCTCGGCCTGTAAAGTCAGATGGGCGCTGCAACCCCAGAGTCGTTTGTGACTGGACCTATCGGTCAGGGGTCCCTTTACCTTTTACAAGTAAGAAGGTGGAATCACAAAAGGAAGAAGGATGAGTTAAAAGTTACCCCAGGTTTGTGCTAGCGTTTTTTTACCTCTTGCAGGGAGCATTTACATGTCTTGATGACTCAGACTTATTAATCTGAAAGTCCTCTAACAAGGATGGAGAAGGGGGATTTTGCATGTAAGATGGACTTTATACTTAATGCTCTTGTTTTTCTTCCTCTTTTCCCCATTCAATGTACTTCTAACCATCCGTTGTATCTAAGCAACAGAGTACAATAGGAGAAATAGATTTCTGAAGTAGGTATCATCTCTGATATTATTAATAGAGCAGAGATTAGAAGGGGGTGGTCTCACGTAGTCAACTCATATACTAACAACAACAACAACAACAACAAAAACAGCAACAACTCACATACTCCCCACCATGCAGAATGTCATCAATCTACCAGATAAAATAATCCTGCCCCACTTTACAAATAAACTAAAGCTTGCATACCTGCTTGATAGAATCATAGAACCTTCAGGGGGATGTAAAATTAAAAATGAAGATCAAAAATTAGAGTTGAGCCAAAACCTCTTAGAAGACGTTTTATATTTTATTTTTTCCCCTCATTCCCTGCCCCCCCCCCAAAAAAAACCACTTTACAGAAATTTCTTCACCATTTCCTCCCTACAATAGTGTTGAAATGACAGCAGTCAGTATAAGAAGAGCCTGCTGGATCAGGCCAAAGGACTATTGCATCCAGCACCCAGTCACCCTGGTCAATCAGATGTCTATAGGATGTACACAAACAGAACCTGAATGCTACAACTCTCTCCCCAGCTGCTGTTCCCAGCACCTGGTGGAGGAATACTACCTCCTATAGAGGAGGTGAAACAGAGATATCATGGCTACTGGATATTGTTAGCCCTGCACTCAATGAAAATGAAGACCATCATTAAATCAACTAGAACTGAGCCAACATTTCTTTAAAGAAATTGTATTTTTCTGAGACATGTTTCTCACCTACCTCCTCCTAGAAAAGGCATCTTTGCATTTTTTTTTCTATAAATGTTCTCCACCATTTTTCTGTTGCTCCTACTTTTGACTGCTTAATGCCCCACTAGTGAGAGCATTACATATAAGGAAATGTAATGGCTGAATAGGACTTTAGGCAGAATTTGCTTGTTTGGTGAAGCTGCTATGCTGGCTTCCAAGCAGTGTGGGTCACTGTTGCTTACTGGTTGGGGAACCAGGGGTTCAGCAAGCTTCCCTCACTGACTTCTCCATCACCTTGCCCCTCTCCTTACTGGTAAGCAACAGGGACCCACCTGCTGGGAAGCTAGCATAGCACATCTGTCCCACTTGGCATTCCCTTTGGGCTTTAGTTCTCCCTCTCCCAAAGCAAAAATAAAAAAGCCTTTTCAATGTGAGAACCAGTGTGTCATTGTTCTCTTTTACAACACTTTTATTAAAAACAAACAAACACAAATCTCAACTTTTTGCAGCAAGATAAGCAAACAAAATCACATAATTATCATCTTCCGAAACACTTTGGTTCAAATTCTTATTGCAGGACAGATAAAAATCAAAATGTTCTTTGGGGGCTATGCACATTTACAACATAATGATTGTTGCAAGTGATTATTAACATGTGTGTGTGTGTGTGTGTGTGTGTTTGTGTGTTCCTTCTACCTTGCAAGGATCCCTATGCTGGCTGCAAGATATCAGCCTGATCCTCAGTGAACTCTTGCCACCACACATTCTATTGTGTAAAATGGGCTATGCATTGACAGAGTGCTTGGAGGTCTGGGCTTAATGTACAAGAATCATTCTACCCACTGCAAAAATGCAGCTTCCTCTGGGGTGGGATATAGCAGATGTTCAAGTGAACACAGAACAGCAATGAGCACAGAGCAGATGAAAGTAAGCACAGAGGCCTGTGGACGTGCGAGAACACCGTATTTGCTCAATTACAGAGGGGGAAATGTAAGTATGCAAAAAGCAGTGACAAAATAATGGAAATGGGTCTCTTGCAACCCCATGCATATGCTTTATTCCTCCATCTGTATTACAAAAAGGCCGCAGAGTTAATTCCACCCGAAGTAATATCCAAGGTAGACAAACAGACAGATGTTCATGCATTATCAACCACCTTCATGCCTGAAAATTAGCCTCTTACTTTGAAGACAGAAGAACATTATTCTATTAGTGTCTGCAATTCCATTTGACGAGAAACCTATGAATACTAAAGAAAGTGAGAGCTGATTTCATATATCGTTTCAGTTCAGTTCTGCCCTTAGTAATGAGCAGCTCAACAATTAAAAAAAAAATATGTTAGCAACTCAACTACAAGCATCCCTAAAGTTTCTCAACATGTGAATGAAGGGGACATGGATTAGTGGCAGACCAGATGCTTTAAATGCAAATGGTTCTAAGTTCAGTTGCTAGTATCTACATTAAAACGCTTGCTAGTAGCAGGAGTGCAAAAGAGCTTTGTCGGAAACTTTGAAGATCAGTTGCTAATCAGGGAAGGTGAAGCAGAACTAAATGTACTCAGTGGAAGGCAGCTTGAAGCTGTGGATTGGAATATGTTGACTTGTCAGGCTTGAACTAGAAATTTTGGGGTCGATAGCCACATTTCCTTACCACTTTACTAAATGTACTTCTCATAAGGTGTGAATTAGGTAGGTTCACTTTTTAAAAAAAGAAACAAAAAAGACAAATGAACAAAATAGCTTAGACTGCAATCCTGGGGCAACAGTGGGCAGTTATCTTCACGTCGTGCTGGTGAACTTCCCAGAAACATCTGGCTAGTCACTGTTGGCAGCAGATTGCACTGGACCGATCCAGAAGAACTCATCATATTCTGAAGTATTTTTCAATTTCCTCCAGACTCTCAAATGTTTGTCAGGCAATGTAGGGCACTAGGTTCTGCAGGGTTCTCCCCAGATTTAATGGCAGACACAGTAAAACAAAACTGCATATGTATAGGCACTTTGTTTTAGATGTTGTTCTCTCTGTGCTGCAGTGTTCCATCAAATTAGTGCATAAAAGTTAATCTTGCGTAGGGTGGGGAAAGGAGAAAAGAAACCATGTTTTGTTCTAACCATCAGCAACGACATGCTGTTGCAGCTGATGTTATCATCACCTACTTACCTTTCACATTATGGGTGGCAAAAAAAATTGATGTCCCATTTGAAACTACATAAAGCTAAAATTTACACCTATTAGGGGAAAGAAATGTCTCTCTTACACATGCACCTTTTCATTCAAGGAAATTATTTCCCTTTCTCTCTCATGTCTACAGGAATCTACTGACATTTTCCAGGTACCAAAAAACATACTAAATTTCATCATTTTAAATCCAAAATGCATGACTCTGCAGAGGCTGGAGCAGGGCCGTCTCAAAGGGATCGTGCGCCCTGGCGCGACGATCCCTCGGCGCCCCCGGTGGGCCGCCTCTCCGCCCACCTCCCTCCCGCGCTGGCCGCCCCTCGGGAGGGGGGGTGGGCGAGCGGGGGATGGGGGCGTGGCGCTGCAAGCCGGCCACCCTCCGGCGCCCCAGCTGGAGCGCTGGGAAGGGCGCGCAAAGCCCCGCGCTGCTCCAGCGCCACGTCCATCATCCCCCGAGGGGCGGCCAGCGCGGGAGGGAGGTGGGCGAGCGGGGGATGAGGGGCGTGGCGCTGCATTCCGGCCACCCTCCGGAGCCCCAGCTGGAGCGCTGGGAAGGGCGCGCAAAGCCCCGCGCTGCTCCAGCGCCACGTCCATCATCCCCCGAGGGGCGGCCAGCGCGGGAGGGAGGCGGGCGAGCGGGGGATGAGGGGCGTGGCGCTGGAGCAGCGCGGGGCTTTGCGCGCCCTTCCCAGCGCTCCAGCTGGGGCTCCGGAGGGTGGCTGGCTTGCAGTGCCAGGCCCCTCAGGGCGGGGGCAGGTTGGGGAGGGGGCGCCCGGTATGCCGGCGGGCTCGCGGGGGCGCCCCTGGGGGGCCTGGCGCCCTGGTGCACCGCGCCACCTGCCCCTATGAATGAGACGGCTCTGGGCTGGAGGGTAAAACATTTTCAGCCGAAGTGTGGAATTCAATCTGTGAATTTTTGTGGGAATCACATACCAGTAGTAGGCAGGGCCAGAGGCAAAAGTGGGTGGAACAATAAATACAAATTTTATTGGTCTGTCCCTACACATACCTTTCTCTATCCTCCATGAAGACATAGATTATTAGAATTCAAGGACACATTTCAGACAGGCAAAAATGTATGAAGCCAGATCAGTGAGGGGTATGACCTGCAGAAAGGGGTGTGACCCAGAGAGAGTTCTGAGAGTCAGAGAGATATGGAGCGGTATATTTGGCTCCTGGGATTGAGGTTCTCCACCCCAGTCTAGAAGTGTTTAGCAAGGGAGATGGGTTTCATACTGGAAAGCTTCATAGCTACTTAATTATGCAGGTGGCATATCTATGTATCTGTCTGCCTATCTATCTATCTATGCGGGAATGTTCCATATAAACATCATGCCATATGGGGTTCATAATGAGCCGATGGGATGCACTAGCACCCCATTTCCTGACTCAAAAGTAATCTGGCCCGTCAAGTCTTTCATTCAAATGCATGAAATTTCTTAATGAGTTTTTGAGCATCAAAAGCTGACCTAATCAAGCCAGAGATGTGTGGGATAACCAGGCTCTTGTAACCAATATGCTTAAGTCTAATGAATGTATGAAGGGGTTAGTGCTATAGAATAAACTGTCCTGCCAGGCTTAGCTAAGTCACTCCCTTTCATTTTGGGAGAAAGGTAATCAAGCTTATTGCTTCCCTTCAGTTTACCCAAGAAGTAAACCATGTGAGGAGGTATGAGCTGGTTGCTCCAAGTTCAGGCAGCATGGCTCTTACAAGCCATTTTTGTGTTCCTATACGAATAATTTAGGAACTTTCAGTACTGTAACTAAGCCAAGTTCTACTGCCTATGCAATCTTTCTTGAATACTGTATGGAAAAGCACATGAATCTGACCTTTGGAGAGTTTGTAAGTGAACCATTCTTAATTTACTAAACATGTAGACTTTTTCTATGCTGGAGAAGAGGGGAAATTTGGAAATAACTTGGAGGGGCATTTTTAAATGCCTAACTGTCAATATTTCCACACTGTACTTTGCTGCATATTTTGTGATTATTTTGCTGGGGTTCTCTCAGCAAAGAGTACTTGACCCAAACATGGATATTGACATCCAGGGAATTTTTCTTTCTATAAATTATATTTTTTCCCCCTTACTAACCAACAAGATGTGGCTTTGCTGGTTATACAGAGTGCTTTTGTGCCAGCCAATGCCTGCGTCTTCACAGGAGTCTGACAATAAACCATTCAAATCTATTAAGAATGTGGAAGGGTTTGCCAAAAACATAGGAAGCTTGGATGTTTGTCTTGCTACATGCTGAAAAGGCTTTTATATTTGTGTTTTGTGAAACAACAACACAAGTAGGAATTATTATTTCGTAGGATTTTAAGTCAATTTCTATTTACATTGATACAAGCTACAAGCTGCTGTATAAATCTCTATCTATTGATTGTCGAACAAACTAATGATGTGTAAAAAATGCATTGACGTACACAAGATTACAAAGTCTGTACAGAAAGAAGAACTCCTCTGAAGTTAAAATACTCTAAAACAGAGAGTATCTTACTCCCTGTACACTACAAGATGTCCCATAAATTCTTCACTTTGTGAGCAACAGGACTACAGGTTTATTCAGTAGTGGGGTCACTAACGCTTACAGGAAGAGACAGTGGGATCATAGAACCATAGTTGGAAGGCACCGCCAAAGGCCATCTAGTCTAACCCCCCTGCAATGCAGGAATCTCAACTAAGGATGGGAAAGGTGATGGAAAGTACAGAATCACGCAAACACACCAGCAGAAGCACTGTATCGGCTCTATCAGAGAATCTGTATATTGTGACATCTCCACTGCCTTGCCTCCCCCACTCTGCCTCCTGGTGAGCACTTGCCTGGAGGTTAGGTAAGTGTTGTTGCCCCACTAGTTGCATTGCCTCTGAATCGTCTGCAATCATGCTTAGTAGAATTGTGGATGCCAACAATGGGGGGGGGGGAGGGTTGTTAACACTTCAGCCATGCAGTCTGGACAGTTACCTTTTATTGTGTATTTTGTTTGCTTCCAAGAAAGCACAAGGATCTTGGGCAACAATAACAAAGCACTGCTGCGATAGAAACATTTTTAAGATGAAAAATTCATTCACATTCAACAAGGCTGAAAATAAACAATCACCCACTGAGTGCAAGATTATTTGCAGAGAATCTCCCCTCCTCCATGATAGGCACAGATTATCTGCTGTTGTGCTTGAAATCTTTCAACCTCTTATTTCTCTGCAGAACCTGCTACTGCCAATGTATGAAGCAACTTAGCTGGAGGGCATATGATAGGAGAATAGCAAATGGAATCCTTCAAACACTAGCCTTTGGAAAGGAGGCAATGGTGAGGATAATTAGTTGTATAAAGGGCAGTTGCAAGTAAGCTAGCAAGGACCATTCTGGGAAGTAAAGAGCTGAGGTTGGGTCAAATGGAGCATTAAGAGACAAACAGCCTCTCAAGAACAAAGGCTGTGAAGATGTTGCTTGGTGGTAGGATCCTGTGGGACAATGCAGCTTCTGTCTGTTGGGATATGGCTATATTTGAAAAGAAAAGTGTTAAAAGAGATGGGGGGAAAATGATTCTCATTGTTTCTTAATAAGAAACTATTTAATTCATATTTCTTAAGCCAATATGTGAACCACAATACTGCTATCTTTCAAGATTTGCAGGTCCTCAAATTTAGCAATGCAGCTGTCCGAACAAATGCTGTTTACAAATATATAGGGGAAAGTGTGCAGAAAATTGTGTGCATTAGCATCAAAACTTAAAAGATGCATATTAGGGTAAATTGCTTGGGGGGGATGAACATTAGGCAACAATGTATGCAAAAATGTTGGTAGGACAAATATGCACTAAACTTATTGCGGATTTTTGGTGGTGTTGTTGTTCATGCAAATCTCTGTGGAAATTTGATGACATTAAAACTGGGGGGGATGAGAAAATGGAAGAAACTGAAATTGACTGATACATTCATCCCTACTCTTAACATAAGAAGGGCCTTGCTTGATCAGGCCAAGAACCTATCTAGTCCAGTCAGTGGTGGACCTTCATGCTCCAGCACCGGGGGATGGAGAGCAGGCAGGGGCGGGGCTGGCGCACGTCCTGGGTGTGGGTTGTGCCACCTGTGGGGGCGGGGAGCCCAGTGTGGGCTGGGGGGCAGCCGCAATGGCACCCTATCGGGAACGCGCTGCCGGGGCAGTGAGCCCCCCCCCACTCCTCTTCCTCCACCAGTGAGTCCAGCATTGTTTTAGTAATGATAACAGAGGCTGTCCTTCCATTGCCTTTGGCTTGGTGGATCCTTGCTCATGTGCAGGAGGGTGGAGTGGTGTGTTCAGCCCTAATGCTGAACCGTGGGGTTGGTGTGTGTTAGGTTCACATACCAAAAGCTCACCTGACATGGAGGAAGGAACTGATTCCAGACCTTGGCTTGGGAGTCACAGACTGCACCTGTAAACTTGCCCATAGAGCCAGAGGGATAATAATAATAAATAATAAATTTGTACCCTGCCATCTGGCTGAGTTGCCCCAGCCACTCTGGGTGGCTTCCAACACATAAAAGAACATAATAAAACATCAAATATTAATAGTAACAATCTGATCCAATGTAAAAGTAACAATAACCTTAAAACAAACAACTTGTATCTAACAAAGCAACATTCAACAATCCATCAGAATCTAATAGTAAACAGTAAAATTAAACATCAGGAAATAATAATCCAACAGTTTGCATTTATCAACCACAATAAAGAATTACCAATCTATAATAAATAAAAAAACAGCAAATCACAAAGCATAAAATACCACAAAACATACAAAACCATGTAAGAGGATCAAATTGAGAATCAAGGACACACAACTTATAAAACTATTTTTACAAGTTATAAAAGTTGCTACCGGATTTTTACAGAACCTCACCAGTGCATATATTCTGAATTTGGGTAATCAGGTTGAAGAAGTTAAGTTTAACAAATATAACTTTTGTACTACTTTCTGAAGCCAGTTCCCTGTAGAGCATGCCCTTGGGGATCCTGCCATATTCCATATTCCATTCTGTGGACATGACAGGTTCAAATGAAAATATGAATAGAACTGAATCTAGCTCTATTCTATCCGTAGAATCCACACATTGAGAGCTTTGAGTGCATTCGTGAATCAGTTAACAGTAATTTTGCAACTCCCATCTCAGCTGAATTTTATGTTTGGTAGTGATGTAACATCTGTTTTGTAGAGCATTATTTGTTTTCTGCATTAGCAGAAATTATCTCAACTAAGTGCAGAGTCAATGCCATTATTCACAGTTGTCCAGATGTCCAAGCCCTACTTTGACATCAGTATCATTCTTTTGTAGACCTATATATTGCTTTGTAATGGAAACATCACGAGAAACTACTGAAAATAAGGGTTGTTTCACACACTGAAATTGATGGATGAACCCTTGCCTAATCATAAATAACCTGACTGTAATGGCTGATTTATGGATTTTACAGAACAAACCCTACTGCTCATTTAAGGAATTAAAGGAGAAGAGAGGAAAGTGTACTAGCAGTTGAACAAAAGAGTATTTAGAATGATCAAAGGTCATCCAGTTTGCTTCATGCCTGTGGCAATTTATATACTGCTATTTTGTTCCTTAAAGCAGAGGTAGCTAATATGGTGCCCTCCAGAATTTTAATTCCCATCAGCCCCAGCCAAGGGATCCAATGCTCAAAGATAATGAGTCCTGGAGTCAAACAATACCTGGACAGCACAATGTTGGCTACCACTGCATTGGCTGGCATCCATCTGTTTCAGGAAACAAAGGAAGAGTGCACCTTCAGGAGTGAAGTCAAACCATTAGAGAGTTATAGTGCCTGCTGTGGTTGTAAAGACTGATATGGGAGAAACATGTTTTGTTGCAATTGGGATAGATGAAGGTGTCTGGTCGTGCTGATGCAGATGCAACATGGCAATTTTTCTTTCTGTGCTCCTCCCAGCAGTCATTCCTCCTCTGGTCACTGCTGTGGATACATGACCTGACTGTTTCCAGGCACTGTGATCATCTCCAAGGGATCCCCACATGTTACTAGCCTTCATGTCAGGCTTGCAGACATATTTGTAGCACAGAGTTGGTTTGCTACCGGGCCTGGTGCATGAAGCCAGCTCCCTGTGCAGATGTCCTTGAGGACCCTGCCATCTTCCATTCTGTGGACATGGCCAAGCCAGCATAGAAATCCCTGAAACAGGAGTGCACTGTAATGTGAAAATGTGGACTTGGGCGAGCACATCTTTGCTTGAGACTCTGTCCTGCCATGTAATGCCCAAAGTCTTCCTAACACAAGGCATGGACACAGTGCTCCTGGCAGGTATAAGTTGCCCACATCTCACTTCCATAAAGCTGCATACTCAACACACAAGCCTTGTAGGCCTTCATCTTAGTATTGGTCATTAGCATCACATTCTCTCATACTTTTCTGGAGAAGTGAGCCATTGTTGTAGCTGTCTTGCTTATACGTTTGTCCAACTCATTGTGCATGAAGAGGTTGCTGGTTATAGTGGAGCCCAGGTAGACAAAATCATCTACCACCTTAAGTATGTGGTCACCAGTGCTGATGTGTGGATTGCTGGCAAAGTCCTGACAATACTCCATGCAGACTTGGGCAAAATGGTGGCTGAGACTCTATAGAGCTCCCTCAGAGTGTGCTGTCAAGGCTTCATCTACTGCAAACAACATGTTTCAGATAAGCACCAGCCATATTTTTGCCTTGGCATGGAGTTGTGCCAGGTTGAACAAGCCCCCATCTCTACTGGAATGGATATCCACACTGTCTTGAGGCTGAAGGCATATGAGAGCAACAGGGAGAAGAAGAGTATGCCAAAGACAGTTGGTATGAGGACAAAGCCCTGTTTCACACTGCTCTTTATATTGGAAGGTGTCCAAGGATGAGCTATCATACTGGATGGTTCAACACATGTTCTCAGGGAAGGACACAATCATATGGTGGAGCTTAGGTAGGCTATCTCATAGAGCAGTATGAAGAGTTCCTTTGGGCTGATGAGGTTGAGCTTATAACTCATAACTCCCACAGTGGATTTGTGTAGGATTTATTCCTGCGACTTTTCTTTTCCAAAGATGTCCTGCAAGTCAGAGGGTAAACATTGTTCCTGAGGGGTTATTCCCAAAGGCTATTGCATGAATGACTACAGCTGCAGGGCAGTGGATGTATAGAATAAGAGTTTTCCTTCTCCATTATGCATATGCTTGTTTGTTGTGAAAAAAAGTCATCTTACGACACAAAACTAAGCCTCTATTTTATTTTAATTAACACGATTTATCTACTGCCTAGTTATCAAAACCTCTAAACAAAATATTGCTATGAGTCATGGGGTACAAGTCTCCCCTAAATTCCTAGATCCAGTAAATGTTAGAATTTAATCAATGATTGTAGTAATTATGCCAATGAAGACTGAATGAATGAATATTGCAGTATTAAAGTCGGTGTTGGACACTGAACCCTTGGATTCAGCTTATGTTAAAATATAAGTAAGGCCAGCTTCCTCAAGAGATCAGCTGAGATATAGGTCATCATAGGGGAACAAAGGGAAGGTAATAGGTTATTAAGAAAGCAAAGACTCTGTACCAGTTGGCAGAGAGGCAGGGCCCTTCCTTGATCTTAGAAATAGTTAGCAGAGGCAAAGAAGAGAAGAGTTTAGGATTGCAGTTGGGGATTATGTGAGCTGGAGGAAAATGGTTGCAGGCTGTAAGTCAGCAAGCTGCAGAAAGTCAGAGCCATGGTTGATGTCTGTTTTGGAATCCATGTGTAAATAAACCATATATCATAAAGACACTACTGTCTCTGGTGTGCCTCATTTTCCAAAAGGAAACATGAATCCTGGGTAAGCCGCCTGGAACCCCTGGAATCTCAGACCACTTGGAGATTGAGGTGGTGCATAACAATGTAAATTTAAAACACTGATAAAATCGTATGTTAAAAGCAAGCCGACAACCAACATATAAATGAAATCACTACTTTGTAGAATATATATTAGGAAATAAAATTACATATTAAAATGCATGTCAAGTTTCCTAGCTGGGTAGACTTTCCTATGTAAAGAGAAAAAAGGGTTTCACAAACACCAAGAACAATCTCTACTCAAAGGAATGTCCCAGCATGCTCAAATAACCCTACTCCTAAGTAAATGTTTACAAGATGACTGCCCAAGTCTGGAAAGAGGTTCAACAGAGTAAATGTATAATACTAAAGGGAATTGCTGTGAATGGGGACTAATGAATTGTAAAACTAGTCTGCCAAAATGCACTGCTTGTATGTGAAAAGGTGGATTGGATACATTGTCTTTTTAATTCTAGTCTTTCAGCCTTTAAGAAATTTTGGAATACAACAAGAGAAGGAGATGGGTTTCTGCATTATGTAGACCCTCACCTATATACAAAGTAGTGACACTTTTAAAATAAAATAAAAAATGAAATGTGTTTTAATTCATCAGTTATTTTATTGTCTCTGTCTCATAATTTATTCTAAAATAGAACTAAAACACAAGGGAACAGCAGAGTGTGGGAGCTTTCCCTCCTCTTCTATTAAACACTCATTCTTTTCAATTTCTTTTTTTTCCTTCAGAATAATAGATTTTAATAAGTCAGAAATTCATTATTAATTTTCCACTTCCCTTATACGCAACTGGCATATTTATTAGAAGTTTCAGCACTGGAAAGGCAGCTTATTGCTTGCTTAAATACATTCTGTAGATACCTTTTGTTGAAAACACAAAATCCTACACTTTGGGATGTAATTACCTTATTGAGCAAATATTTACTGGAAGGACAAAAAAAAGGTGAAAATAATTACCATTTTGAACACGTACCACAAGGCTCGAAACTGTGCAGAGAATTTCCATATTGAAGTGACAATTCAAATGTTCTCTGCCTTATTCCCTCTGCCACCTTTGCGCAAAATGGCGCTTGGACCTTGTTAATCCTCTTCAGAACAAGTAATCAATGAACTGCATGGTAGCCATGTAGCAGAGTCAATGTGGTGCCCTCCAGATGCTGCTGAACTGCAACTCCCATCAATCCAAGCCAGGATGGCAAATGACGAAAGATTGTAGGAGATGCAGTCTACCAATATCTGGGGGATACCATGTTGGCTCCCCAGCCATATAGCAATATAAAGTTCCAAATCAGTCAACTCCGCAAAGTTGAGATTTTCACCTTTAAGTACTTGTTTATGTTTTCTTCTTTTCATATGGGAAGTCCACCATGAGGTAACTTCCTGTCACATCCATAGGGTCAAACCTCACTACACCACAGCCTGGAGGAAAATCAGACTTCCTCATCCTCCAACTAAGCTGAAACGTGGCTTGAGGGGAGAATGCCCATTGATGCAATGGAATCTGCTCCCCAACAAAAAAATAATTGTACCCTGGATGTTGGAGTTGTCATTGTCTTTCCATATCAAAGCCTTCCCATAATTATGAAGTTATAAAATCATCTGCCAGGGCTCTACATTACTTGCCAATAACAATTAATGTTTCTGGTGTTGTCTCTATCATAGAATCACAAAACTGGGAGGGACCCTGGTGGTCATCTTGTCCAACATCCAGTTCTGGGCAGGAGCTACTATGCATGATGCAAGTACAGCAGTTCAAGGGAACAGCTTTCAGCTCAAGGGTCACACTCCCTTGTGAGCAACTTTCCCCTATGAGGAAAGGTTGCAGTATTTGGGACTTTTTAGTTTTTGGTTTAGAGAAAAGATGAGTAAGAGGTGGCATGATATACATTTATAAAAGTTTTAAAGGAATGGAGAAAGTGGATGCAGAAAAGTTTTTCTCCCTCTCTCATAATGCTAGAACGCATAGACATCCAATGGTATTGAATGTTGGAATAAATAAAGCACTTCTACATGCAGCACATAGCTAAACTGTGGCACTTACTCCCACATGAAGCTGTGATGGCCACCAACTTGGAAGGCTTTAAAAGAGGATTAGACAAGTTCATGGAGAATAAGACTATCAATCACTGCTAGCCATGATAGCTATGCTCTGACTCCACAGTCAGAGGCAGTAGCTAGAAACCACTGGACAGAGGAGGGCTCTTGTGCTTGAGTCCTGGTTGTGAACATCTGGTTGGCAACTGTGATAACAGGATGCTGGACTAGATAGTCCAGTGGCCCGATTCAGCAGACTCTTCTTATATTCCAGGTGCAATTTGCCAGTGATGGTTTGGGCCTGAGCCAGAAATGGGTAAAGCAATGGATGTGCGTCTTCTCTTTGTACAGTAGGTACAAAGAGCCATGCAAAAGCCAGATGCATTTGGCTGGTGGTTTCCCACTCTTGAACTACAGCAGTCCCCAATGGATGGCTACCCAGCCTCTGTTTAATTGATTCTAGTGCAGAAAAGTCCACCACCTACCAAGCCAATCTGTTCCATTATCAACTGGTTCTTATCATTGTCTTCTGATGCTCAGCCAAAACCTGCTTCCCCGCAGTTTTCAGCAATTGGTTCTATCTAGTTCTGCCTCCAGGAACAACAGAGAACAAGTCTGATCCATCTTATGCATGGGAATCCTTCAAATATTTGGAGATCACTATCATGTCCCTGCTTAATTTTCTCTTTTCAAAGATAAACATAATCAACTCTTTTGGCCATTCTGCATAGGATTATGGTTTCTAGACCTTTCACCATTTGGCTGCTGTCCTCCAGACACATTCTGTTTGATTTTCAGTTTGCAAACTAGGCCTTCAGTTCCTCCAAATTAGTGAGCCACACTTAGATAAAATATATGGTAAGGTGGGGGGATTACTGTTTAAAAACAAAAATAGGCAATCCACTCTGAGCCAAACTATACTTAATTTAGATGACTGATTAGGTTAAAGTATCTTGTTTTTAAGTTTAATTAACATCTATGTTGAATGCTACAACATCACTTGAGAAACCCGAGGTTGGTAGAACTGGCAGAGACTCAATGGAACACTGCCATTAACAATTAATGGATAACAAAGGCTCAACCTGCTGAGGCGCCTGAGATAAATTTAGTTTTCTTACAGCATTATTATTCCACTTGAGAGAAATAATAGATTATAATTTCAGAGGGAAATGACATATGGATTGTTTATGAGATGTTTGTAATCAATTGGAACCAATCTTGGAATTTATTTATTTATTTTTTGTTTGGTATCTGGTGTTCTGTGTACTATGTGCTAAAAAGAAACCAAATGATTAAAAATAATATTACATTTGAGCAATAGGAAAGTATGTGGGAAGCTGCTACCATTGGTCTACCTATACCAGTATCCCTCCCCCCCCCCCAGCACATTTCCAGGATCTTCAGAAAGGGATTATTCTCAGATTTACCTGTAGATACCAGGCGCTGAACATGGGGACTTCTGCTTATGCTACCACTAAGCCCTACCACTGAGCTACAGACCTTCCACTTAACATTTGACCATGCTCTCAGAGGCAGGTTTGCTGGCAAATTGCCCACTGCAGACACAGACCAATTCTAATGCAGCAATGCCACCACTGACTTTTTAAAATAATTGTTGACATCAATGCATTTTCTCTGGGTGTTGCTTGGTCCAAATTTTACCCATCAAGGAATTTGAACCAACGCTAGAGATCAGATCAGAATGAGGCCAGTAAAGTAGTGGCTTCCCTCTGATCTGGCTTCAGAAAAAAATGCTCAGCTACATGAATAGTCTCACCTGATATAAGGCAGCTTCCTCTGCTCCTGTTAGTCCCCACTTGTCACCTGTCAATTGCTAAAGAAGGTGTAGACTGTACGGATGGCACTCAAGGCTCTCAGAGATTTATGGCGGCAAGTCCATGTTTTTGTAACCCACCACAATTTGTTCAGACAGTTTGGTGCCCAAGACTGGTTGCTGGATTGCCTTGTTTGAGACAATGGGTGTCTTACAGTTGTCAGTTAATTCCTTTTTCTGCAATGTGAGAATTGTAAGAATTTAGACAGCTTGCAGATTTGCAATTTCCTACTTCCCGTTTGACTCTCTGAAATGAACAAAATGAGTGTTTGCATTCCTGTGCTCTCTTGCTGCTTTTCTCTTATGTGCACCTCACTTAGACAATGAAAACTCAACAAAAGGAAAAATATAAAATCATTGTTCTGCTTTGGCTTCACATTCCCCAGGGTAGTCTCCTACCCACAAGTGCTGCTCTATTCTTTTCATACCAATTATCGTTTTAACCATCAAATCAACTGACGAGCAAAGTTCTGAATGTACAGGATCTGGTTGCATTTACAGGGCCCAGCTGCCAAAGGGGAAGGGGGGGAAAGAGGCAATTAATGTCAAATTGATTACTTTTTTGCCTGTACAAGAAAATATTTGTGTAATTAGAGCACTCTATTTTTTTTATTTAAAAAAAGAGATAGAAACTGGAGTCTCTGGCTCCAGCTGTTGAAATTTGTAGCTGCAAGTAGGAACATTTTGCAATGCTTATACTAGGGGTTTGCATTGGTTCTGTGTGAATGCTGCACAACAATGTGAATTGGGGGTTGTTTGTAGGGGTCTGTCCACCACTTTCAAGTTGAAAGGCAGTGTAAATAATCTCCACCCTTCCAAGTCAGATCATGTGTCCAACAAAGAATTGTTTAGTTGTGTTTTCCTATGTACTTTTTATGTTTCTCTAGGTCCATGGGCTTTGCAGGAAGTGAGACTGCCCACAGAATTTCCTGAGGAGCACTGATCAGTTTGGGGGTTGTTGTTTTTGGTAAAGGACAGCTGTGATTGGGGATGGGGGAGAATTCCAACTCGAGAGCCAGTGTGGTGTAGTGGTTAAGAGCGGTAGACTCGTAATCTGGGGAACCGGGTTTGTGTCTCCACTCCTCCACATGCAGCTGCTGGGTGACCTTGGGCTAGTCATACTTCTTTGAAGTCTCTCAGCCCCACTCACCTCACAGAGTGTTTGTTGTGGGGGAGGAAGGGAAAGGAGAATGTTATCCGCTTTGAGACTCCTTCGGGTAGTGAAAAGCGGGATATCAAATCCAAACTCTTCTTCTTCTTCTTCTTCTTCTTCTTCTTCTTCTTCTTCTTCTTCCTCTTCTTCTTCAGTTTCCATTTAAAGGCAAAATTATCCAATTCACAGTTTCCAGAACAATATGCAAACCAAAGCAAAGCTATCCTTTGAAATCTGCATTTACCCAAATTTTGCATTGAAAATCTCCTGCCAAGTAATAAGCACAAAAATCCATATATTAGGGAACTTTGCTCTGCAAAAAATGTGCATATCAAAGGGAAATTGTATATAAAAAAGTGATTAGTAGCAGAAATACAGACTAAAGTGCTGATAAATTTTCATGCATTTTTTTTAAAGAATTGCAAACTGGTGTAGAAATGGGAAGAACTGAATTTAACACTGGGGGGAAATGAGAAATGGAGAGAAATTGAAACGGAAAAATTCACCGATCCCTACATAGCTATATAGTGCCAGGGCAGGGGGACTTGGGCTCCAAATATCTGAAAGAGCACCTCCTTCCAAGCATATATGTCTGAGTGTTAAGATTGGCAAGGGAGGCCGTATTAGCAGTGTTGGTGCCCTCCGAGGTCTGTAGGATGCTGGCACATGAAAAGACCTTCTCTATGGTGGCCCCCAGGCTATGAAACTCACTCCCCTCCAAAGTGTACTTGGCACTATTGTTGTACATTAACATAAGGTTACCAAATTATTTTCAACGAATCCTGGGACACGTTTCAACTTCCTATAAAATGGATGGATTTTGTCAGTGGACTGATTTGTAAATCTGGGGACTGTCCCCGGAAAATGGGGACATCTGGTAACCTTACATTAACATCAGCAGGTTAAGAAAACACATCTCTTTGCTCATGCCTTTGAAGGTAGATGGGGAAAATAAGTTCCTGGTGTCACCGTCCCTTCTGCAATGTAGTAGTGTGGCTGATGTTTTTAATTGTGTATTTAACTGTAACTTAAATTAAATCTATGGAATGTATTTTGTGCCTCAGATGTGAAGGATGGACTATAATCCAAAGAACAAAAGAAATAATAAAAATCCCTATACCTTCTGAGTAGCAGGACAGTAGGATGAGAAGGATTCTTCTTCTTCTTCTTCTTCTTCTTCTTCTTCTTCTTCTTCTTCTTCTTCTTTTTCTTCTTCCTTAAAAAAGTATAGCAAAGCTATAACTAATTTCATGATAAGCCTCACTATTCTTGCGTGCTGAAAGACTAGAACATTAAGCTTGATTTAATGCTGGGAATTGGTTTTCTAAATACAGTTGTGGTCATTAAATTTCACAAAGGCCTCTTTCAAAAACACGCTGCAGTATTGATTGCCAAGCTCCCCAATTTAAAATCTTACTATGTGCACAAGAATCTGAGTGCAGTTAGCCTTCTGCAGTCAAATAATATAATACCCACAAATCAGTAGCACTATTTAAGAGCTGGTTAGATTACAAAATGCAGCTGTTCTCGGCAAATTCCATCATTTGAATAATAAAATCACTGTGCAATTAAAAGCGTTGGGCATTTCTGCTTTCCTACTGATAAACATTTAACAAAAGCTTTCCTAACAATTACTACCTTTCTCTGCTTATATATGCAATCACAGCAGTGGGAGTCAGTCTGAAGGTAGGAAAAGACAGATGATGCACTTAACGCTACGCTAGGAGTTTACTACCAGAATATTTGTGGGTTCTTCTGAAAGTCAATAATTCTAAATTATGAAACACAAGTTACTGGGACATAGCTTTTCCTGGAGCTACCATTCTCCCTTGCATGGGTATAAACACCACTGCTGGTCAAATCCAAGTATCAAGGAGCAGATATGGACCAAAAGGTTAACAGATCCACAAAAGCAAAGAAAGTTAAGAAAAGCTACCTGGCCTCTGGGGTAGGAGTATGGCTTGGTGCTAGAGCACCTTCTTTCATACATAAGGTCCCAGGTTCAATCCCTGATGTCTCTAGGTAGCTGAGAGAGATCTCTGAAACCTTGGAAAACCACTGATTGGCAGTGTCAACAGCTCTGAACTGGATGACTCAATATGTGCTCATGAGTGAACATCATATGATAATCACCTGCCCTCTTGCAATGTGGGAGAATGTTGTAAAACCAGCTGGAGTTTTCTCAGATGGCTTTTTCTATGCCACAATGGACAGAAAGCCCCTTTCTGGGACAAACTGTTCATTTAGCAGAGGAGCTTGCTCACCAGACTTCTTTTTCTTGCTGCTTTTGAGGGAGGAATAAAGTAGCCCACAGATACAGCCTCCTCATGTCTCACAGCTGCACAGTGCTTCATCCCCAAAGAGAAAGTGGTGGTGGCAATGAAAATTGCACCCAGCCAAGTAACTGCAATCTAGGTGCTTTCTATTTGCTGCTTTGCTAGTGCATTCATGCAATGTTTTGAGTCTCTCTTTGAATTAATTAGATTTTATAGAGAATAGGCTGCATAGAGATTAGTCTACATGTCTTTTTATTATTTTTATTATGCATTTTGTGTTTTTTATATTGTGATATAATAATAATAATAATAATAATAATAATAATAATAATAATAATAATAATTTATTTATACCCCGCCCATCTGGCTGGGTTTCCCTAGCCACTCTGTGCGGCTTCCAGCAGAATATTAAAATACAATGATTCATTAAATGTTGAAAGCTTCCCTAAACAGGGCTGCCTTCAGATGTCTTCTAAAAGTCTGATAGTTGTTTATTTCTTTGACATCTGATGGGAGGGCGTTCCACAAGGTGGGCACCACTACTGAGAAAGCCCTCTGCCTGGTTCCCTGTAACTTCGCTTCTTGCAGTGAGGGAACCACCAGAAGGCCCTCAGCACTGGACCTCAGTGTTTGGGCAGAAAGATTTTATGTTGTGAGCTGTCCTGAAATCTACAGGTGGACGGCAGTATACAAATTTAATATGTAAAAATGCATTATTTATGGTCAAACTGCTGATCCCAATACATAACAAATGGTTGCCATTTCAGAACAAAACTGTTCATTTTCTAAATCTGAACTGCCAGTTTGTCAATATGTACCAGTTTCAGTACCTTTAATTCATGGTTCCAACTTGGACCCACAAAGAAATTCTAGCCTATAGTTAGTCATTGTGGTACCCTCCAGATTCTGCAGACCTAAAATTCCTCTTTCATTACCATTGCACATGCTGGCCAGAGCTGATGGGATTTGGATTCCAACAACATCTGGCAACCACTATTCTAGCCCTAGCCTCTATCTTATATATGTTTGTATCTGCTCACCTTCTGGGAGAAAATTTCAAGAAAATCAGTGGGGAGGCGAAGGAGGGCCCTGTATGTACAGTTCTCCATCTGCACACTGCTACAACCAACAACTTTGGAATATGAGACAAATGACTGCATGATTCCATCTCCCTCCAAATGCCCTCCAATACAGCCAAGAGATACCACTTTCTGAAATATTTCTGTAACTTCAAGGTGAAGCACCAAGAAGGGAGCTCTCAAACTTTATCAACTCTAACCCATTTATTCTTGTATGTTTCTCGATCCCTCTCCAATAGCACTTCATGCCTCAGGGTTGATGTTTTCATTTCCAGCACTTACCGCACTCTTCATTTTCATTTTCCTGGCAACTTCTTAATATCTCAGAGGGAGAGAAAAAAAGTTTATCCCCCAATTCTTTGAGACAAACACTATCTACAACATCTGGGTGGAATTTGATAGGACGTTCTTCAATAAAGATATTCATCTTGATTTTGTTTTGTGCAATGACACTTATCACCCAATTACCCCAAAAGGCCTCTATTACACACTTGAGGAATCTTGTACAGCAGTTCCATTCTCCTCTCACAAGTGTCTCTCTGAATTCAGGACTTTGATTCCAGAAAGGCACAATATATATATATATATATATATATATATATATATATATATATATATATATATAGTAGGAATATTTGATCTCTACAACATGTCTGCTTGCCAATAGAAGCCTTAGATTTTTAAATATTCAAATAGGAGGAAGAGGAGTGGTTTACCAGCTACTACTGTATCTAAATTATACATCTCTATACACATTTTTCCTAAAATACACATCTGTATAAGCAGAGGAAAGGGACGTGGGTGGCGCTGTGGGTTAAACCACAGAGCCTAGGGCTTGCTGATCAGAAGGTCGGTGGTTCGAATCCCTGCAATGGGGTGAGCTCCCGTTGCTTGGTCCCAGCTCCTGCCCACCTAGCAGTTTGAAAGCACATCAAAGTACAAGTAGATAAATAGGTACCGCCCTGGCAGGAATGTAAATGGCGTTTCTGTGCACTGCTCTGGTTCACCAGAAGTGGCTTAGTCATGCTGGCCATATGACCCGGAAGCTGTAAGCCGGCTCCCTCGGCCAATAATGCGAGATGAGCGCCGCAACCCCAGAGTCAGACATGACTGGACCTAATGGTCAGGGGTCCCTTTACCTTTTATAAGCAGAGGATAGGTTGTTGAAAATGCATCACGTAATTCAGAGATGTGCACAATTTGAAGAAGAAGAATGTTCTGATTTTTGCATTAGTCTAGGAAGTGCAAATTGCATCAGATTTCTTTGAAATGCAATCCAATTCTCTACTTGCAATGTTGGCATTGAAAGAGATTCTACTACTGTTAATACAGTGATGATGTATTCTTAGAAGAGAGTAATAGGTTTCCAAATATAGCTTATTACCTTTCCTCCCTAAACTTTGTGACTCTACATCTGCCTTTGCCCATGGAGCAAGGAGGGATAAAAGACATAGGGCACTAAGACATGACGCACTCACTGCTGGATGGAGAACTCAAACTTTCATATCAGTTTCTGCCCAAGGCGTCAATGCATAAATCCAATTGGTAGATAAGGCAAATTACATGTTACAGGGTGCAGCAGGTACATAAGAGGTATAGATACACAGCTAAGTTAAGCGGAGGAAGAGGAGTGTGAGGGGAGCGCACCGCCCCCGGCAGCGCGACCCTAGTGGGGTGCCATCGCGGTTGCCCCCCGCCCGCGCTGGGCACCCCATCCCTGCAGGTAGCGTGTCCCACCCCCAGGACGCTCACCACGCCCCTGCGGATGGTGCACCACACCTCCGGAACGCATGCCAGCCCTGCCCCTGCCTGTTCTCCGCCCCCCAGTGCCAGAGCATGAAGCTCCGCCACTGAGTGTAAGCTAATACATTGATCCAACAAACAATATGCCTCTTGCACATTCTAGGACTGGGCAAGCAAATAGGGACTACTATTAGTGGGTTGGGACTACACTGGCATCTCTGTGTTCTTGGAGACAAAGAGAGTGTTACCACTTGCTCAACGTTTGCTTTACTCTTAGTCACCTCCACTGAAGGAGGAGACTCTTCAGTAACAGCAAGAGGCAGCAGGGGCAAGTCTACAACACAAGGTATCTGACTTGGGGTGTCTGATGTCAAAGACTCTTCTATCAACTCATCTGTACCTCCTAGGATACAGCTCTCCATTCCCAAAGCCCCAGATTCAAACAATTATTGGGGCCCAATCTCACCTCCCTCATCCTGCTAGGACTCTCCCAGGATCATCCAGCTCCAAATACCTCAGTTCCTCTCATTCCTCCTCAGGATCCAACCACTCCCTCCATGACACCTCTATAGGACTCATGACATCTAATAGGAAAATGGCTCCAGAGTATGCATAGTAGCCTGGAATCATGTTAACATTCATATAGCACAACTGACAAGTAACCCATTATTAGAATCAAATTGTGATATATACGCGCTGTTCTGTTGGAGTTTAAAAGATGTAACCAAACTTTCTAGAGTGTACAATGGTTTTGCAGGCACCCATTATAAGAGGGTTAGAACTTCATTGGAACTAGAGCAGAACCTCTTGTCTCTTGTCTGGGTTTCCTCATTGGGAAAGACACAAGTAGCTGGATTGCAGTCTTAATCCCTGGAAGTAAAATATTGCCCGTTGGGTTTTGAGATTGCTTATTGCCACCTTCTAAGGTCCCAAAGTTAAGTTTACAGGACCAAGCTGAGGTTACCTTGAAGTTTTGAGCAGGAGCACTTCCATGTCCATAGCAAGCTTTCAGGAACCACTGACCACTACCTAAGTGTCTAACTACAGTGAAGAATATTCCAAGTTCTGGCCAGCTTTTGCCATCCTTGCTGACCATTAGTTCCTTTATGTCAGAAAGGACAATAAGAAGACATCCTGTCTTAGTGGTATCAACTTGAAATAGGCCAATCTGTCCATCCTTACATGGCACTAGGAAGTAGGTTAGAAGTGTTGCTATGGGCTCTCTTCACAGAATATGAAGTGTGGTATACTGGGAGCATAGCTTCTCGCTGTGGACCCTTAACAGAAGATCTAGGTGTTTGCACATGTGTGTCAGTGTCTGTGGGGTTGCCTATGACATTAACATAGCGGCAATAACCAGCTTTGGTTTCTCCCTGCTCATAGCCTGTTGTCAACCCTTGATTGTGTTGTGCACTTTGGACCCTTGGAAAGGAAAGATGAAACAAAGACTAAAAGCTCATTCACACTTAGCTTTTGCCCACACTTTCTACACACAGGTCCTCACTGTATCCAAGAATTGTTGTTGTTGTTGTTGTTGTTGTTGTTGTTGTTGTTTGGTGGGGGTTGTCCTAGCACTTTCCCCACTACAGTTGTGCCTTGGTTTTTGAACAGCTTAGTTCTTGAACGTTTTGGCTCCCAAATGCTGCAAACCTGAAAGTGACTGTTCCGGTTTGTGAACTATTTTTGGAACCCGAATGCCAATCAGAAGCTGCGCTTTGGTTTCCGAATGTTTTGGAAGTCGAATGGACTTCTGGAACGGATTCTGTTTGACTTCCAAGGTACACCTGTACTTGCTACTGAATTGAAACAAATGTCATTTCAGGCTAGGATCAGGATAGGGTATAACACAGGTATAAAAATCAAATGTGATTTCTACAGTTTAACCTGTTGCAGCCCTAAGTTATCTGTGAGTATAATTTACACATATTTCAAAACTCAGCTTTTTCTAAATGCAGAACATGGATTGCCTGGATGTAGGGATTTCTATTTCTTTCTTTCTTTTTTTCTTTTTAAAATTAAAAAGTGAAGAGACACAGCCCTGAATTTATTTTCAAGTAAATGCATTTAAGACTGGCACGGCTTATAGGCATAAGTGCACATGCTCTAGAAGGTACTCCTCTTGGGAAATGGCAGTGACTAGGGGAACTTTTCACTCCAGCTGCTAAATGCCTTTTGAACAGCATCCATCTCTGATTAAAGGCTGTAATACAGCCTTGTGAAAGGCTCTATTTCCTTTTGAGACTGAAAAACCCAGATAAACCAACGACATTAATGATCAACTGCACTATGCACTTAAATGTGTATTGTAGCGCTTGCACATTAGTGTCAACCACTTTTCTTCCCTTATTTGCAAGGTTATTAGGAAATGTGTTCTGATTCATCCTTTCCTAAGTCACTTTTAGTGTTGGCCTACAAAGGTAGAGAAGCACTTAGTTTAAAGTGAAAGGAGGATGAATTATGTAATAAAAAGGTGAGGCTATTAAAACAGATGTTTTTCGAAGACTAAATTTTGTTGTGTGTGTCAGTGCAATATGAGCAGGCGAGAATGAACAGACCATTATTTCTATTCAACAACTCAGCAGTCTTAGGCTCCCCAAGAAATATATATTTGACAAGTCATGAAGGTTTGGCTGCGTATTTCAAGGAACACACTCATCACCCTGTGCTAGGCTGATGTAGGTAATTTGCTACAGACCAGTAATTCTCTAAACAGGTGCAACCTGTAAATGTGCTCAGGAGTAGGGAGGGAGCTTTATTTTCATATAACTAATTATGTTTATTTGGTTGTTTGCAGATAATATGTGTTGTTATCAATCAATCAATAACAATTTATTCGACCGTCAGTCAGAACACAATCATCCATACAAATTTTAAAAACCTGAGACAACTCAGAGGGGTTTACACTAAAACATACAGTAAAAGTAAATTATACATAAAAACCCATATCGATACCATCGATTTTGACCTTACGCTGTTTAAGGGCCAAAAAAGAAATTTGGCCACCTCAAAAGTTGTGGTGCCAGTAAAATTATTCAGCAAAAACGAAACCTGACATTCTCCATCTACCAGGCTAAGGTGGCCTAAGAGTGGAGCTATCAGTTTCTGTCTAAGAGCAACATAAAATGGGCAGGTCAGGAGAATGTGTTCGGTTGATTCAACCTTTCCCGAGGCACAGGGACAGACCCTCAGAGCATATGGGACTCCCTTATATCTTCCCAACAGGACCTCTGTTTCCAGGACGTTTAATCTTGCTGCTGTGAGGAGTCTGCGATATTCTACATATTGGATTTCCACCAGGTAAGGGGCTGGTGAATTCCGGAAGATCTGCTCCCCCAAAAACATCCCTGGTTTCACACAAGCAATGTCCTCTTGTCTTGCAATGTCCCTCAGTCTTTGAGAGATCACAGCTTTGGCATGAGAGAATGTCATGGACTCCAGAAAGAGCTGTGACAGTCCGCAAGTCTGCACTTCGTTTAAAATCTCTTTTTCCCACATAGATTGGAAATCATCCCTTAGTATCAGGGGTGCCATGCCTACCGGGTTAAAACAAAGTTTAAGCCATAACCAAAGCTTGGTCTTTAGGGCCACATATCGAAAGGCTTGCCAACCCACTTCTAATCTCATGACTGCACCCGCTACAGACGGGGGAATCCTGAGAATAGCTCTGAGAAATCGAGTTTGGACAGCTTCCAATCTAAGAAAGTCCCTGCGTGTTCCCAAAGATATGCCCGCCAACATAAGAGGGAGAACTTTCATTTGAAAGAGCCTCAAGGCAACTTTCACAGATTGGGCCTGGTTCTTAGCATATAAAGATCTGATCATCATGGCTGCTTTAGAGGCATTAGCAAATATATACTCTTTATGAGCTACAAAGGACCTATTTGATCGGATCACTTGGCCCAAATATTTAAAGCTGTTAACCTGTTCCAGTGTAACACCATTCATCGACCACGAGAGCAATTTTGGTCGAGCAGAGCAAACCATAACCTTAGTCTTAGCATAATTTAGTTGCAGCTCATGTTGTACACAGTATTCATGAAGTGCTACTAACATTCTCCTCAACCCAATCGGGGATCTAGCCAAAAGTGCGGCATCATCTGCGTACAGGAGGACATTTAGAGGCCGGCCAGCTAATTTGGGAGGATGGTAAGCATTGTTGGCCATATGGGCCACCAATGAATTAAGATAAAAGTTGAACAGAGCAGGGGCCAAAAGGCATCCCTGTCTTACTCCCCTGGAGGTGGCAATAGGGTTAGAAACTAAACCCTTGTTATCTATCCTGACTCTCAGGAAGGTGTTCGAGTGGAGATTAATTATCAGAAGGAGAAGACGACGATCAATTGTTGTAGCAGCCAGTTTTGTCCATAGCTTTTTCCTGGAAATCCGATCAAAGGCCTGTTTAAAGTCAATAAAGGCCACATGCAGGGTTTTAGGAGTTTTGTCTGCGTACTTTTCAGCTAGGTGGTTCAATATTAATATCTGGTCAGTTGTGGATCTTCCAGGGCGAAAACCTGCCTGTTCATCAGCAATAATATTGTTACTCTCCATCCAGTTTAAAAGCTTGGTTAGCAGGTATCTAGCATAGATCTTCCCGATGACATTTAACAGGCTAATCGGTCTAAAATTGCTTGGCTCTGTACGTGGTCCTTTCTTATGGATTAATACAATCAAGGCAGAGTTCCAACTTGGGGGGAATTTTGTTGTGGTGTTTATATATGTAAAGAGGGCCGCTAAGGGTGGAATCCACCAATCTTTGTTAGCTTTAATGGCATCGATAGATATAAGATCGTCTCCAGGAGCCTTGCCCGTTTTAAATTGATCTATGAGGGTTTCAACTTCGGGGCAGGTGACTGGCTCCCAGTCCGGCAAAGGTTCCTGATTCACCATTTCATCACCTTCAGTATGGTCTGCGTATAGATCAAAGAAGTATTTTTCCCAGGTATCTGCAGGGATTTGTGGTTCAATCCTGGCTAATGGCCTGCCCAGGTAACCAGCAATTAGGTGCCAAAAAGCAGATTGGTTTTTATTTTCCGCTGCTACCAACAGTTTACTCCAATTATTCCTTTCAGCTGCGTGTTTCTTTTCTTTTAATAGGTTTTTATATTTCTTCCTAAGGTTCAGGAGGTGGTTGTTAGGTACAGGGTCGTTTGATGCTCTATAAGCCAGGTATTCACTGTACAGGTATCTCTTGAGGTTCTTACATTCCTCATCAAACCATTTTCTGTGGTAAAGCTTGCTATTCCTTGTAGGGGTACGCGCCAATATTGGTTTTAACGTTTCAAGTAAATTATCATACATTGGTAGCGGATCTTCTGCCATGATAAGGGAATCTCTTGTCCTTTTCAGCTGGTCGGACCAAAGAAGCACATTCAAGTGCTGTGCCACATTGTCAGACCATTTTAGTGCTGTGGGTCCTATCTGTAGATGATCGTTTGTTAAGTGCACGGAAGCGTATCTGTCCAATTCATCTGCCGGAGTCAAAGAAAGTTCTATCGGGAAATGATCACTCTCTACCCTCGTTGCCACCTTGAAGCTGGATATCTTTGGAATCAGCTCTGGGGAGATCCAAATAAAGTCAATAGTGGAGGCCCGTAGCCCAGTCCAGTAAGTAAATTCAGCTGGGTAGTCAGACTTAACTGCCCCATTTAGAAGGAATAGGTGAAGAGCCGACAAGGTTTGCCTGCATTTAAAACCAGCGTATGTAGCAACGCTATCTTTAAAATTTCTAGGTAGAAGCTCAGTAGTTATCAGAGATGTTGAGGGGTAATTGTTGAATTTATTAAAAAGGATTTGATCAGTATGTGCAAGGCGACCATTAAAGTCTCCCGCCATCACGAAGGTGGCTTCAGAGTATTGTTCAATAAGCATTTCAAGTGTCCTTTGAATTTCATTCCATCTCTGGTCGATCAGGTTTTTCTGATAAATTGGGCGTAAATATACGTTAATCACCACTATTGTTTCCTCTGTTGTATGTAACTTTATAGCTAGCATGAGTGCAGACTGAATATCTATTTTTTCGGCCTGTAGGTTAAAGGCCAGAGAAACAAAGGTGGCCAAGCCACCTTGCGGTCTACCAGGTGATAAGGGATTCCGTATTGCACTCAGGTAGAAGCCTTTGTATCCTGATAGGTAGATGTCCTCATCGGCCCATGACTCTTGGAATAGCAAAATCTGGCTGCCTTTTACGTAGTCAACGAAAGACGGGTCCATAAGCTTAGATTTAATACCGGCTACATTCCATGATACAAAGGAGAGTGTCCTCTTTTGCAAGCTAGTTGACTGTCATTTAGGGGGAAAGGTAGTGTCCTTAGGAGGCTGAGAGGACCCCACGAAGAAATCAGTTATTTTACTTTGTAGGAGTGGCTCAAGTGGGGGCCGCACTGGCATAGAGTTCAAGGAGGGATGGACAGGCTGACGCAGCTGGACATTCCCTCTATTGGGTGGAGTTTCTAATACAGACAGGTCACATGCCTCCATGGTGTTAGGGGACGATGTGTGGAGGGCCTCCAAGTAGAGCCGTCGGTCTTTAAGGGATTGTGTATCAGTTCTCACAGGGACGGCAGAGACGGGCCCCCTAGTAGGCCAACCAGATGAGGTTGAAATGATCTGGTTTATATGTCCTGCAGGATCTTCAATCAGCACGGTGTTAACTCTCAGCTCTGGAACCGCATCCTCCTGTGTTTGTCTCGGTATCAGAGGAGACTGTAGATCTGGAACTGCCTCTGGGGCTAAGCAAGGAGAATTCACTAATGCATCCGCTCTTTGTATGTCGGTAGAGTAGGAGGACTCCAGTTCCGGCATAGAGGAGTAGGATGGCAATGATTTATTAGGAGAGGTAGGATTTTGAGCATCCTTCTTCGGCTCGTTATCCAAGAGGGGTGAATGTAGATCTATTAATGGTGGAGATAGATGTCCAACTTGAGGTATGGAGCAAGGATCTGTTTCCTGGAGAGAGGCCCTGGCACCCAGCAAGGGTGTCGCACACTTTGGCATAGGGCTTTGAGGGATTAACTCCTCCATTTCCATAGAGCACGGTTCTGCTGAATTGGGGTGATTGATGTTCATGAACGATTTAGTATGGAGGATGTGCAAGAGCTGTTGTTTAAGTGAGTCCAGCCTACAGATTATTCCCTGTTGTTCAGTTGTTGGTAGCTCACCAAAAGAGGCGATAAGACATCTTTCCTCCGGGGGTGTCCAGTGGTTGTCCTCACAGCTATGATCCTTTGCTACTACGGTGGAAGCATGGGACATGGATTGTTGCGGGACATACGTGTCTAAGGTAGGTGGCTCAGGGTCCCGGATTGTATCTGGGATAATAGGTGAGGGTGTCTTATCGGGTGATCTATCGATTAGGAGTGGTTTTGTCTTGGAATCGGTGAAAACTCTTGTTGGTATAATGCCGCAACTTGCCAGGAATGCTTTCCGCCTGATGGAGATAGAGGGAATCCTTGAGGAATAAAAAGCGAGCATTACTTTCTGGTGCCTGCGCTGATAATTCAGTGGTAGCACTGCAATAAGGTCGACTTGTGATGACACAATGTTTAGAAGTTTGCTTAGATGCTCTTTAACACCACGCAAGGTACCCCACCGCGGAGACCCATCCCAGATAGTGAGGCATAATTTCCTTGGTTGCAGAATCAGCGATTGGTGGGACAATAGAGGATTAAGTTGAAACTTAAAGTTATCCAGTTCTTTGTTACTCGAAGGGAGGTAACGCTGTCTGCCTGGATCACCTATTGCCACAGGTTGGGCTGCCTTCGGCGGAGGGAGAACAATTTTTTGTTGAAGTTTGCAGAATTGTGAGGATAGTCCATCGAGTCTTTCAAAAATACAGTGAAGAGTTCTGATTATTAGATGGAGCTGTTCCCAACTAGTACAATCCCCCCGTTCAATTTCTGGACCTGACGCCAGGGGGGGTCCATCCCCTGTAGCTTTTCCATTTACATTTATAGTCTGTGGAGTATTCAAATCCTCCTCTGGAGTAACCACCTTGTTATCGCAGACATCTTTAAGGGGAGAAAATCTGTTTTTTATTGGCACCATGAAGGTCAGTTTACTAAAAGAGTCCTCCAATTTAGCTTGTTTAGGAGCTGGTGCTGAGACTGCTTCCTCTGGGTCTCTGCTGCGTTTACTAGTAGGCATCATAATGAAGTGTTGTTATAGTTGAATAAACATAACCTCTTCCACCACAACTATGGTTTCTTGAGTCTTCTTTAAAGATGTACTGGTAATCTAGTCATCTTTCCATCCAATTGGAGGCATGCCCCAAAAGAGACTTATGCTCTAAGACAAGGTTGGGGAACTTGTGATCTTTCAGATGATGCAGGACTACAACTCCCCATCACCAATTTTAGCCATGTTAGTTATGACTGGTATGGGGGAGTTGAGATTCAACCACTCCTGAAGTGCCACAGTTCCCCCATACCTGCCTAAAGAAATCCTTTGTGTGTGCATGAATTTAAATGTGCTTCCAGTTTCAATTCAGCAGGTGGAGGAGTGTTTCAATAATACCATAGGTCAGGGGTCAGCAACCTTCGGCTCTCCAGATGTTTCGGACTACAATTCCCATCATCCCTGACCACTGGTCCTGTTAGCTAGGGATCATGGGAGTTGTAGGCCAAAACATCTGGAGAGCCGAAGGTTGCCTATGCCTGCCATAGGTTTTTATAAATATTTCAATAGGTGTTGAGGGACAACTGTAGACAAAAAGTTGGAAGAGATAGCATGCAATCTCCTGTCCCATGTAGGGATACTAGCAGCTACAACATTTGCCTCTAATAACCCTTTTTGATAAGGAAGCTTCCAAAAACCTACTCATTCAAGTCCATCTCCATTTTAACCCATCTCCTTTTTAACAAAAATCCTGCCATGAGTGTACGGCAGCCTCAAGATCACCCAGTGGTCTTCATGGCTTAGTGGAGATATGAACATATCTTCCAAGCCCTAGTCTGACACTTGAACAATCTTACCACACTGGCAACTCAGTATGACTTCTGAATTACCAGGTGTGGGTTTTGAGCTGGAGTAGAAATTTCCCTTATTTGTCTGTACACACACACACACACACACACACAGAGAGAGAGAGAGAGAGAAAGAGAGAGAGAGAGAGAGAGAGAGAGAGAGAGAGAGAGAGAGAGAGAGAGAGAGAGAGAGATTGTGTGTGTTATATGCAGTTCTTCAGAACTTTCCATTGTTTTTATTTATTTATGTATTTATTTCTCTCCTCTGATACCAATCTGCATATATGCACTAACAGAACACTGCAAAGTGCAATCTTGTTGTGATGGTTGCCATAAGATTCTTTTTTCTGCAGTCATGCATATGAACATGTTTGAAAGGGTTTCCTGGGGCCACCACAATTCCACAAGTTCAGTAGTTTGCCAGCTGCATTCTGGAACCAGTATTTTCAATGATCATTGAATTGGAGAACTAACTTGTCAGAATTTCAGGAAAAATAAATAAAGAAAAGAACTGCCCCACTGGATTCATCTGTAGTTAAAACCTTTTCATTCCTAGTTACAACTAGCCAACACTTTGGGGGGGGGATCCTAGAAATAAATACTAATCTTTAGTTACCAAATACAGATGTTAGTAAAACAGTGACTACTCACCCCTTCTCAGGTGGGTGGCAGGTGCAGACCTTGCCTCTATCCACCATCCACAGCTGTTAGGGTCATGTGTCTTTGCCAGCCATTAGGATAATTCTGGGATTCCCTGCCAAAATGCCAGCTTCAAATGGGCCAATAAGAGGCAATGCATAAAACCTCAGCTGGCCGAAGAGCAAACCTTCCCACCCTTTATTAGCATTTTGTTATTTTTAGGACTATTCTGTATTATGCATTCTAATCATAATTTTCCTTTCAGGTGCCTCCTTTAACCTCTATTCCTGAGGTTTCATTCCATTTATCCAGTTTTTATGATTTGTGCATCCTGACCTTGCTAGGGTTGCTAACGGTTGCTGTATTTGGAGCCAGGTATGAATTTGCCTTTAGACAAGTTGGCTGCTCTAGAGGTTTTTGCCTTTCCCATAGCAAATCGTCACAACTTTTGGTGGTTAAGGCATTGGGTGGATGCCTAGACTTTAAGCTTTTGGGTGAAGTGGTATATCACTTTGAACTGAACCGGTGACATAACCAGGGTACCCCATTAGAGGGGTATCGGTGGAACTCTCTGTCCTGAAGCCAGACGTGGGACAGATGAACCATAGCACTTTCAGTGGAGGCTTTAGGACAGGGGTCAGCAAACTTTTTGTGAAGGAGGCCGGTTCACACACACACACACCCCAGACCTTGTGGTGGGCCAGACAGTGCATGCACACCTGGCGGAGGAGGCTTCTCCCCCCCTCTGCCCCAGCACCTCCCCCCCCCGCCTACCTATGGTGCTGCCGGCGCAAGGGCTGGCTGGCTCTGGAGAGGCGCTGCCCAAAATGGCGCTCAGCTAGCTCAAGCCAGCCCCTTTCCTCCTCTACGCAGGGTGGGGAGAAGGGCGGGGAGAACCCAGGAAGAGGGAGGGAGGAGACACGGTGTGTGAGATGGAGAGGGGGGAAATGGCACCCTCCACCCAAGAAATGGCAGCGCAGGACAAAAAAATGAATTTTTTTAAAACGAAGGAATCCACACAGTTCACGGACCATCCCAATAATGAGGGCAATTGGGCAGGATTCGGCCCTGCCTTAGGACAACCAGCACAATAGTTCAGCATATCGGGGCAGGCCATATTCCCCCTGAAGTGGTTTCAGTCCTCTGGCAGGAGGTTGAAATGGATATACACCAGGGGTAGGCAACCTAAGGTGCGTGGGCTGGATGCGGCCCAATCACCTTCTAAATCCAGCCCATGGATGCTCCAGGCATCAGCATGTTTTTACATGAGTAGAATGTGTCCTTTTATTTAAAATGCATCTCTGGGTTATTTGTGGGGCATAGGAATTCGTTCATTTCCCCCTCCAAAAAAAATATAGTCCGGCCCACCACATGGTCTGAGGGATGGTGGACTGGCCCACGACTGAAAAATGTTGCTGACCTTAAGCTGATGCTGATGCTTAAGCCAAAATTCCTCCTACACCTGTAATAAATAAAGTTGTGGCCATTTTTAATTCAGATCATTGTCTGTTTGGAGTTCATTCTATTGCACCTCCTAGTACTCACTACGTAGGAAAGGGTGGCACTGAGATTGATACCGCAATGCTTTTCTGTACTTTAAGAGGTCATTATTAAAATGGTGTGCTCTTGAGCATGCACCATAAAGACAACTGGATATCAAAAGACAGGAAAGTTAGCAGTGCTATATCCAACAAAAGGACAAATATTCTTAAATCGCAAAAGAGTAATGCAGATAACACTTTACAAACTAAGGTAGTCTCCAGGTGATCGAATGGCTCATGAAAGTGTTCAAATCCCAATAGCTTTCTCTATTAAGGGGTTTCTTTTGGGGGATGGTGGCATCGGAAACTTTTAAAATCCTGTTAGAAATGCTAATACCACAAATCCCTCCTGCCCCCAAATTCCCTTGGGGACCACTTTCAATATCTGGCTTATCCTAGGCATCCTTCTCTCTCTTCTTAATGAGCTACAGACTTCTCAGCATCTTGAAATTCATAAAAGGAGTTAGAATTTGCCTGATGAGATAGATCCCAATGTGAATATGCAGTTCTTTAAAACATTCAATGAGTAGTGGGAGGAAAGTAGCTTCACCCAAGTTCAGCTTCAAAAACACCCCCCCTCCACCACCACCACCACCTTTCATTTAAACTCTGCATTGCTGATGGCAGACAATCTGTCCTAAGGAGTTCAAATCTTTAATACAGGACAAGCCTTTATATAACCCTTTTTATCCCAAAGACTGCATTTCCTTCCGGGCAACATTCCAGGGGCCACATGCTAGTGGTGAGTGGGGCAAGAGGCAAGGGCAGATGGAGCAATGAATGCAAATTTTATCTTTAGTGTAGCAGACTAATTTATGCACATAACTATGCACACCTTTCCATCCTCCATCCAGGCAAGCAAAACGCCTTATCAGAGTTCATGTAAGCCAGGCAAAAACACCCAAGGGAGGTGCAAAGCTAAGGGTATAATACCCTCAGGAGGGGGTGTGGGTGCCACATGCAACCATTTCAGAGGAGCCTATGAGGATCCCTGAATGGGTGGGGGATTCCCATGTGCATAAAGTTGCACCCACGTACAGGGCTCCTTTCTTACTAACACCCAGCATAGTGACCATTGGGGAGTGTGAACAATCTGGCACCAAGGGCATGGTAATAAGGCATGATACCACTCTGCCTCCCACACTCATTCACTGTGTGAGAGAGATGTTCACAAGAAGACGCCCTTTGTCCCATTTCCATGAGCCCTACCTTGCATCTGTTGACATACTTTATTGATGGTCCCCAATATCCATCTTGGTTATCTTGATAGACAAATATTGCATACTTGCCCAGCTCTCCCAAGGAACCAATGCATGCTTCACCTTAAGAACAGGCAAGGATGCTGTTTGTCAGTGGTTCGCCTCTGGACATCAAGTCCTGGGAGATCTATCTGTTGTTCAGACAATTCAAGAATTATGAAGGCTTGCTTATTAAACTCACATCTAAGCAGGTAAGCCTAATACACAGTGAAATCCTTAACATAAATGTCAGCAATGTATAGATAATGTGAGAAATTCTAAACTGTGGAGATGGTGTGGAATTTTTGTACAAAGTTTCAAATGCCAGCAGTTTTCTGAATCCAGTCTATATTCACCTCGGCTGTCTTGCGGGCTATTAAACATTATTTGGGTTTATGTGGAGTTCAGCAAAGATTTTCAAATGCATCATACAGTAATATTACAGAGCTGTCAACAGATTAAAGACGATAGATTAAGTATCTGCCTTTTAACCGATTAAAGGAAAACCAAGCTTTAATGTGTTTGTTGCCTTTTAATGCAAAATAGTCTTACAAAATAAGCAATTGTAAATTGTACTTCCAAGCCCACTTAAAATTGATAATCACCAATGCTCTATTTGATTAATCTTTTTAATTGATGGATTACAGTAGTTGCTGCAGCAGCAGCAATGTACAACTTTTTTATAAGTGAAGTGTGAATATTCCTGAATTCTGTACTAATCCTTTAACAATGATATAACAACAAAAACAACAACAATAATTTATTACTTGTAGCCCACCCCATTGACTGGGTTGCCCCAGCCACTCTGGGCAGCTTCCAACAAAATATGAAAAACACAATACATCATACATTAAATGCTTCCTGATACAGGGCTGTCTTCAGATGTCTATGGAAGGTTGGATAATTATTTATTTATTAGACATCATATGGGAGGATGTTCCACAGAGCAAGTGCCACTACCAAGAAGTCTCTCTGTCTGGTTCCCTATAACTTCACTTCTTGAATGTGGGAACCACCAGAAAGCCCTTGGAGCTGGACCTCTACCAATTGGACCTCCACCAATTGAAGGATACATGTATCCTTCAGGTATACACTAGGGCTGAAGCCATTTAGGGCTTTAGAGGCCAATTCCCCATCCCAGAAGCAGAATCTGCTAAGAATGCTTTGAATGCAAGTAACTGGATTTTGTTAGAGCAGACGCCGTAGCCACAGAACCTTCTGGTGACCCTGTAGCACTTGAGACTGTGGGTGGGGGTCCTTAAACGCTCACTGATATCAAAAGGTTTGAGTGCTGGGGAGAGCAAATAGAACCCAGGGCAAGGCTGGGTAGAGAATTGTTACAAAGCAGTTCCTGCTATAATAAAATCAAACCACATTTTAAAATCCAAAACACAAATAAATCATCCAAAATAATCAGCATAAACAACTAGAGTGCGGGCAATCCTGAAACCCAGAGCAAGCTAAACCCAATGCTTCCAAAAGTCTGGGAGGACACAGATGTGTTTTAATTACAGTACATGACAGAAGCCAATCAATATTGTGACCATCTGTGTCTCCAGGAAGAAGGAATTCCATATTCAGAGGTTTCTGTGTTAGTTTGTGTCTTATGCATCTGGGAGGAGAGCAGGGAGGCCCCAATTGCAGTATAGTTTAGGAGGCAGGCCAGGCCAGGTAAGGGGCACATGCCACAGGCAGTTAGTGGCTGTGTTGTGTGCCAGCCCCTCCTCCCACCTGGGGAATTGTGGTTGTTTTATCAGTCAGCCCTTGGGTCTGTGGATGACCTGATTGTGGGTGAGGGGGCCGATCTGGTCTGTATCACTGAGACCTGGGTGGGTGAGCAGGGTGGAGTTGGTCTGACACAACTGTTCCCACCTGGGTATTTGGTGCAGCATCAGGGTAGACTTGAGAGTTGGGGGTGAGGAGTTGCCCACCTCTCTCTCCTGGCTCTCTGTCCAGCTGGAAGGTGGGGAACAAATATATGTTCCTGGCATTGGGCAATTGGAACAGATTAGGGATGTTGCTTGTTTACTGCCCACCTCATTGCCCAGCTTCCTGCATAAGCTGACAGAGCTGGTCTCAGAGGCAGTGTTGAGCATTCCCAGTGCTACTTCTGGGAGTCTTCAACATATGATTTTCTAGATCCATTTCAATCAGGGTTTAGCCCTGATTTTGGCACAGAAAATGTTTTTGTTGCCCTGTATGATGACCTCTGCTAGGACAGACACAGGGAAAAGGTGTCCCTGTAAAATCTCCTCAACCTCTCAGTGGCTTTTAATAGGACCCCTTCTTTCTGTATCAGGGATGGCCAACTCCCAAGAGACTGTGATCTACTTTCAGAATTAAAATCTGGCAGTGATCTACCCCCATTTTTTGGGATTCAGCTCAAAGTTGTTGACCTTTTTTAGGGAAAAGGAAAGGGGTGTGTGTGACCAGATTTGGTAACCTTTTGGGGGGGAGCACTGCAGGGGGACAACAGAAACTTTTAGAGATTTCTTGGGAGAGAGTTGCATAAAAGCACTCACAAAACTGTACGCCACACAAACTTTGTTAGTGTGACACCTGCGTCACCATTTTGGTAACCAACTGTTTGATATCAGGCGAGTACTGATATCCCATCCCGCGCAGCACACACACACAGAGAGTGACCAGCTCTTTGCCGGCAAGATGGAAGAAGCTGTTCCCTGCAATTGCCCACGGTTACTGAGCTTTTGGGGGGATGAGAAAGACAAGAATTGTTGAGCTTTTTTTAAGGGGGAGAGCTTTTTTCCCCTTTTCGCTGACAATCACTAAGGAACCCATGATCTACCCGTGATCGACCAGAAACTGTTCTGGTGATCGACCGGTAGATCATGATGGACCTGTTGGACATGCCTGCCCTATATGAACTGATACAATCATCATCCGAGGCCTTTCTTTGTGTGCCTCTTCTGTCAGAGCTCCAGAGGGCAGCAACATTAGAATGGGCCTTTTCTGTGGTGGCTCCAAGCTTGTGGAATGCTCTCCCCAAGGAGGCTCACCTGCTGCCTTCTTTATATACCTTTAGGCAGCAGGCAAAAATATTCCTCTTCTCCCAAGCCTTTTACTTATTAAACAAGCCATTGCCTTTTAAACTGGGGGGAGGGCTATTGTTTTTTGTTTCTTACTCTGTTATGTATTTTTTGTGTTTCTATATTGTATCCTCGAGTGAAGGGCAGGATAGAAATTTATTAAGTAATAATAGTAACTAATAATGCTGAATGGTCAAGCCTCTCTTTTTGCTTCATAGCACAACCTCTGTGAAGTGTGTGAAATTAGATTTGCCACTTGGCCAGAAGCTCGCAATTCTGTTCTTTTCCCTTTAACATCCTCTTAACCTGTAGAAAATGAGGTGATCCAACTGCTTTTAAAGTTATCCAAGCAATGGTCATCTCCACTACTTGTAGCATTGAATTCTGTTAAGATAATTATGTACTGCAGGAATTGCTTTCCTTTGTCTGTTTTGATTCTACTGCCGATCAATTTCTTTGGATGACACTGAATTCAAGTGTTCAGAAAAGGAGAAAATACTTCTGAATCCACTTTCTCCATCATGCATAATGTGACATACCTCTGGAACATTTTGCCTCCCCTAGAGCTTCTGAAACACATTTTTGTGTTGAATGGGGGGGGGCACCTGCACCAAAGTGTGTGTGATTCCTCAACATACAGTGGTACCTCAGGTTACATACGCTTCAGGTTACAGACTCCGCTAACCCAGAAATAACGCTTCAGGTTAAGAACTTTGCTTCAGGATAAGAACAGAAATTGTGCTCTGGTGGCGCAGCAGCAGCGGGAGGTCTCATTAGCTAAAGTGGTGCTTCAGGTTAAGAACAGTTTCAGGTTAAGAACAGACCTCCAGAACGAATTAAGTTCTTAACCTGAGGTACCACTGTACTCCAGAAAATTAAAAATTGGTCACTGTTTCATAATTCAAATAATCAAAATTCAGTTATAATGACAATATTCATTTGCACAGAAAGACAGAGGAATCAAGCAAAATCATTTGGAAATTCCTAACTCTACTTGATTAATACATTGGATTCCGCCTCGCCCCCCATCTTTTGAAGATATTATTGTTCTGACTTCCATCAAAATGCCCATCTATCAAAATGGAAATGGAAAAAAATAAGTTCTCAACAAGACACCTTAACAAATCTTAAAAACCAAATCATTGGAGCTAAAGACTTAGTCCCAGGCATCTCCAACATGTCCACAGTTCCAAATTACAGAAAGCTCATGTAAATATTTCCCAGGTGGTCAAATAGATGAGCCCAGAGCATAAGATATTGCACTGACCGTATTGTAAAGTGCATTTATTTGCTGGATGACACAGTGAACTTTCCTTGGAACTCTGCTTATTTTCCATCACAACTATGGAAGGGTCCAGTAAATGTGCATTGCCACACAGCCTCAAATATATGGCACAGCATTTCTGAACCTCTTAGAAAGGGGAAGGGCTATAGCTCAGTTACAGAGCACTTGCTTAGCATACAGAAAGTCCCAAGTTCAATCACCAGCATTTCCAAGTAACAATGGAAGACAGACCTGATACGGTAAAGAGCTACAGTCAGATAATGTAGACAATAAAAGGTAAAGGTAAAGGACCCCTTCCCGCCAGAGCAGTACCTATTTATCTACTTGCACTTTTTGGCATGCTTTCGAACTGCTAGGTTGGCAGGAGCTGGGACCGAGTAATGGGAGCTCACCCCGTTGCAGGGATTCAAACCGCCAACCTCCTGATCAGCAAGCCCGAGAGGCTCCGTGGTTTAGATCACAGCACCACCTGCATAGACAATACTGAGCTACATAGACCAATCGTCTGACTCACTAAGGGAATGTTGGTTTCCAATGATGGCGGTCCCAGACAGATTGTTCAGCATCACCATCCCTCCTCCTTCCTCCCTTAAAAAAATTGGAAACTTGCTGCTGCTTTTACTATTCCTGTATAGACTGGACAGTTGTCCCAACCTGTGCAAATTCATTTCACCTTGACATTTTTATGTTCCATTTCTAAAGTCAACTTGAAACAATTTGTTTTGAATGCTAATTGTTTCATAGTGTTGCACACCACTCCAATCTCAGAGTGGTACGAGATTCCAGGCGCTTACTCAGGGTTCACACAGCACAGACTGTGGTAACTTCACAATATACTGTTTATTTACACATATATGCAACTTGAGCCTATGATGGAGGGATTTCCAGTATTACACTCCAAGAGGGTCCTGCTTCTCCCATAGCTGAAGCCTTGGATTCAAACAGACTTCAAACATCATTCTCTGCCTCTCTGGCTTTCCAACTTGCTGCTTTTGCCTCCATCTTCTAGCTCACACAGCAGCTAACTCTCAATTCTCTCTTTATTTGCTGATACAGGTGGGTAGCCGTGTTGGTCTGCCATAGTCGAAACAAAATAGAAAATTCTTTCCAGTAGCACCTTAGAGACCAAATGATTGTTATTTGCTGAGGGATGGGAGGCACCTTTTTTTTTTTTAAATCTCGCAGGAGCCCTTTGATTCTTTGTTCTTTTAATGGCCCATCACCCAGGCACTCATCTCAACACAGGAAGCTAGCCTGGCTTAATTAGCTTTTAACACTTGCTGGATCCAGGGATTAGAGAAGTCTGGCAACCATTTTAACACCCCAAACCTTGATTAAATTCTAACACTTACAGGATCCAGGAATAGAGTCAAAAGGATAGTGTGAAATAGATTGAAACCCACAATATTGCCCACAATAAGGAAAGCTAAACACTAAACAGCAAGGAAAGTGAATACTAACACAAACACACACACCTAATATCTACAGGGATAACTTTTTTTCCCCCTAAGGAGGTTTATAACTTTAAGAATGTGTCCTTTGAAGATTCATTTCATACTGCAGGAATGAAAGAAACATGCCTTCCATGATACCTAATTGCTGCTAGGTAGATAATTACTTGTTCAAATATTGCCTACCAGGCTCTGGACTGTAAGCTTCTACTGCCATCTTTTGGCAAGTGGAGAGACGGCATTAAAAAGTAATCATAGCAACTGTGCCAAATCCTGCCTCTATCAAGTTATAATAGTCTGCAGACCACATACATCAAATACAGTGTAGGGTTATCAAGACAACCATGGCAAACAAATGAAAAGGCTAAATGTATATGCAGAAGAACATTAACCTTCTGACACGAGAGCAAAACAAAATGTGCAAACAATCAGAAACAAGTAAAAATGCAGACACAGAACTCATCTTCCCTTTAATAATTGTGACCTAGTTTTGATGGCTACAGCAAAGAACTTGGCTCTATTTTTGTGTTCTTAGAGTTGGAATCTGTCATTAACACTGAAACATCAAATTCAACTAAGTTCTCCAAGTTTAGAAAAAATAGCGGGGAGATAAAAGAGGGTCTTATTTCCCTATAAAAATTACAGTACAGGAGAACATGAGAAACTGAGCCGCTTTTGTAAGGACAAATTCTTGGGTGCTAAGGCAGCCTAGTAAATCAGCCCTCTGTAACTGCTGAGGGCAAAATATTTCAGGCAGCCATTTCAAATGCTCTCCTGTATCCACAAATATTTAATGATGCTAAATACCAAAGTGGGGGGAGGGGGGAGAGGATAAAATTAAAATGGGCAATAAAATGGATAAGGCTATTTGATTAGATACTTAACCCCTCAGAGGAATGTGTGATACATCCAAAACTACAGGACTAAGTTCATTGCCTCTGACACAAGCAAAAAATGAAAGATAAAACCCATCTTTCAAATTTAATTTATGAGAAAATAAATTCTGCATAATTATCACTTGGCTTGGATGAATTGCATGATGGGGTGATGGTTCTGAACTGTACATGAATATCATATTATTCCCATGGTTCCTTAAAACACACACAACTTCCTGAACAAAGAAAACAAGCACCTCAGAATGAAGGATACTAGGCTAATATTTCCCCTTATCTACTAATTTTCTATGTGCAATAATTTTCTTTTTCCTACTAGAAAAATAACCAAATGTATGATCTACTCATGCAGACATATTCAGTAGAATTCCATTGTCAATACAGTTGTTTTGCCTATGTAACCCAACATTCAAGATAACTACAAAAATAGGCTCTACACAAGGCATAGGCAAACTTGGCCCTCCAGATGTTTTGGGACTACAACTCCCAAACTAACAGGCCCAGTGGTCAGGGACGATGGGAGTTGTAGTCCCAAAACATCTGGAGGGCCAAGTTTGCCTATGCCTTCTCTACACCTTACCAGTAAGTAATGATGGAAGTGATACATGAATTGCCCCTTCATATTTTACCTGGAAGTAAGGAGGGGGAGAACACATAAATCATTTGCAAATCCTTCATTGCTGCTTTCTGACACTGTTGCATGGAGATGGAAATCTACATGCTCAGTGTGACATCTGAGTTCCTTCTTCCACATAAGCAAGCGCTCCAACCACAAGAAAAATACAGTGGTACCTTGCAAGACGAATGCCTCGCACAACGAAAAACTTGCTAGACGAAAGGGTTTTGTGATTTTTTAGGTGACTCGCAAAACGAATTTTTCTATGGTCGTGCTTTGCAAGACGAAAATTTCAATGCATTCCTATGGTAATTAAATTTCAATGCATTCCTATGGGAAACCGTGCTTCGCAAGACGAATTTTTCGCAATATGAAACGACTTGCGGAACAAATTAAATTCGTCTTGCGAGGCACCACTGTACTTGAGAACTAGCAGGCTGCCTGATCCAGTTCTGGGATCAATTCAGCACTTCAGAGTGATTCAGCGGCCTTGCATGGTCTATACAGTTAGGTGGCAGAGAATGAGATGTGCCTCTCCTTCCATCCCACCTTCCTGACTAGGTGTTTAATCAGGGTTTGAAAATGAGTGTCTGATTTAGCCCCAAGTGAATCACTGATTGTGACATCTAGGGGGGAATTTGATTTCAACACAGGCTGAGTGGGATCCAACTATTCAGCCCCACTACCTTGCCTTTAGTGGGCTCTGCTGCCTAGCTGGTGGAGGCTGAGGGTGAGACCAGTGAAGGCCGAGGGCAGGAAATGAATCACTCTCATATCATAGGGCCACCATGTTTTTCTCTTTTCCTGAAACTAAACTTGAATGCTGTTTTTGTTGCAAGACTCTTTTGTAAGTTGCACTGAGAGCATCTTGAGACTATAAAACAGAATGTAAGCAGCCACAAACAAGCAGTATGGTCTGTGGAGAATGCAGAGTGAACACAATCTTTTTTCAAGATAATACTAGGATCCAGGATTTTATTTGTATAATGCCATTTAAAAGAGAAGGTTACTTTTATATTCTGGTATGCTGCTGTGAGCAAAGTCTGTTGGAAACTGAGCCAGTAACACAATGGGCTCAAAAATTTAATCTCTGGGAGCATGTAAAATCTATGCCTCAAAGATAACTGAAGATCTCAACACAAGTCCGCTCACCTTTTCCTGGTGGGCAGCTTTGTGGCTGGGCAGCCGGGTCGAAATAGCTTACTGGCCTAAAGGGCGGAGCGATGCTGCCTCTCCCCTGCGTCATGCTGGCCACATCATCATTGCTGGGGTTCTTCCCTCTGTGGCACAGCCCCAGGCATTCAGCTTTCAGGGTGAGTGTGGCCGCGGGTGATTTAAATGTGGCACAGCTGGCCAGCACCCAAGGAATAATTCAAGACTGACAAGACCAGCCCTATTCTGCCTGACAACTCTAGGTGGAGAGCTCACTTTTTTTAAATAAAAAGAGGGTGGATGAAAAAGCATGATCTACTGCTCCACTTATGCACCATTCCCCCTCCTTTCTGAAATCATTTTCAGAATTTGCACATGAACAGTTTGCTACAGATTTCAGTTTGAATGTGTGCACTGGTTATATCAGGGGTAGGCAACCTAAAGCCCGTTGGCCAGATGCGGCCCAATCGCCTTCTAAATCCGGCCCACGGACAGTCCGGGAATCAGCATGTTTTTACATGAGTAGAATGTGTCCCTTTATTTAAAATGCATCTCTGGGTTATTTGTGGGGCCTGCCTGGTGTTTTTACATGAGTGGAATGTGTGCTTTTATTTAAAATGCATCTCTGAGTTATTTGTGGGGCATAGGAATTCATATATATATATATATATATATATATATATATATATATATAATCTCAAAATATACTCCGGTCCACCACATGGTCTGAGGGACAGTGCACCAGCCCATGGCTGAAAAAGGTTTCTGGCCCCTGGGTTATATCACAATGCAGAAGGCCAGACCTTCCAAGTGTCCCTATTTTCCAAGAACAGTCCCGTATTTACAGAAGTTGTCCTAGTTTCTGATTTGATCCTGGAATGTCCCTCTTTTCCTTAGGACGTCCCTATTTTCATTGGAGAAATGTTGGAGGGTATGCAAGGCATCTTCCTGTAAATTTTCCCCTACCTTAAAGCTGCTATTTGCCCCTAGTACATGGTTTTACAGTTATTGGCAGCACTGTGATCAAACAGCAGCTTGGGGAGACCTTATGAAGAAGGTGCCTTTCACACAATGGGAAAATATTGCAGGGGAAAGGGGGTTATAAAACCCCTTCCCCAAGTAGCATTCTCAGTCGAGATCAGGTCTCCTCAAATATACTATTCATTAAAAAAAAAAAAGTGGAAGATAAACATCAGTATGAGAACCAAAGATTCTAATATAATATTCTAACCTGAACATCACCATACAATGTAACAGGCCTAAATAAGTGGTGTCTATTAATTTCAAAGGGTTTACTTTGATTAGGGCTAGAATGGGATACAACTCCTACGATTGTGGTGTTTTTTTTTTTTTTTTAAAGTGGGCAATTTGAAGATGATGAAAATGGTAACATGAGCTGCAATCTGAGCCCTACTTATGCGAAAGGCAACCCCACTGCATTTGCTACATCTGAGCGCACATAGCTAGACATGTGCAGCTGGAATCTGATGTGTGCTTGTGAAAGCAGTGAAGGGAGTGTTAGGGCAGCCAGAGGCCACACTTTCAGACTCCTGCTGAAAACTTACTTTGTGTCAGCAATCCTACCCAGCCACATAATATAGCTACCTTAAAAAACAAACAAACCTGACATTATAATTCATTCACTCTACAGGGGTGGTGGCCAAAGGTCTGGGAGATAGTGTTAATGGGAAAACTGACAGCAGCAAATGGATTTTGAAGAGGAGACAAATTCAAAGACAACTCCATGACCATCTGGCATCCTATGCACTAAGACGAAGACCCCATCTGTGCTAGATGTTTAAGACAATGCCACTTTGACACTATGATACACTTATTCCACTCTGGCTTCCCTCAAAGAATCCTGGGAAGTATATTAAGGATGCTAATAATGGTTAGGATATGGTTTTCTTCTCTCACAGAGCTACAGTTCTGAGAGTTCCATGGGAAGGGGGATTGATCATTAAATCAATCTGGGAATTGTTCATCTGCAAGGGGAATACGGTTCTAACATCTCGTTATTCTTAGAATTAATGAATTACAATTTCCAGGATTCGTTGAGGGAAGTCATGACTGTTTAAGGTAGTATGATACTGCTTTAAAAAAAATTAAATATATATATTCCTCTTTATTTTATCCTTAATATAGTTACAAAAACAAACTCCGCTATAAACAAAACAAAACAAATACAACACCAAAAAAAGAGAAAAAATTATTTCACAATCCATATAATTCTTACTCTTATACCCACCCTAACCCTCCCCCTCCCCCCTCTACTTCCCCTCCACCAAGTGTGATTTGATACCCAAACTATCCGGTTTCGGTTACTTTCCCAGTTGCTTTGTTACAAAAATAAATAAATCCATTTTAATTCACTTTGTTTCTTGTCGTTATTCTCCCGTGCACTTTCCCAGCTCCTTTTTTTTTTTTTTTTACCACAACGCTAATTCAGGACAGTACCTTTCCATGTATTCTTTAAGCCCTTCCCACTCTTTAATTAACTCTTCATTTGACCGACCCCTAATGCTGGCTGTCAATTTGGCCAATTCAACAAATTCTATTAAATTACATTTCCACTCTTCTAATGTCGGGGTCTTATGCTTTAAATTTATGGTGCTGATGAGGTCCAATCTGGATAGTGAGGTTTCCAGAAGCCCAAAAATAATTTTTGTTTGATCTCTTGCCAAAATGTTTGGGGTCCTAACCTTGTTACACTGGTCTTTGTTAAAACCTGTATTTGTAAACCTTTCTGGCAATTTCCTTGGAAATGAGGGCATGCACTACACTATAGTGTTATTTTGTTTTTGTGTTGCTGTTGTTATGAATGTATTACATGCCTATAAAAAAATACTGCAAAACTCAGTAAAATGTAATTTGGGAAAAAAATAGATTTTATATTGATATTTTATTATTTTTATTATTTGTGTATATTTGTTTCTAGTTGGTTTGTGGATTTAAGCTGTATTTTATCTACAATATTGTTAGTATGCTGCTTGCATAACTCTTTGAACAAGCTGTTTAAAAATCTTCAAAAATAAATCACCATCTTCTAAACAAAGAGAGACATGATTCCTGCACCTTTAATATCTGTAGAGGAAGAGGGCACACAGTGACTAAAGGTACAGGAGCCCTGCTGTGTTTTGCATCTGGCTGCCATCTGGCTGAAAGGGTGTAGGTAGAGAGAGAAAGGAGGGCGGTAAGTGACACCAAAAGTATTTACATCATGTGCAAATTGTTGCGACACTTTGTGCTACATGCAGTGGCAGTAGTAAAATTCTTATTACACTTGCAACTGAAATAAAAAAGTGCTTACATGCAGATTAGCCTTTGGCAATTTTCTAGTCAATATCACTCAGCTCCAGTCTTCTTATTTTCTTCTGCAGAGCATAAGGGAACTTGTTATTTGTATTTCAGGCACAAGGTGGCACTTTCTTTTCCTGTAGTTAATCTAAGAAGGAAGGAAGGAAGGAAGGAAGGAAGGAAGGAAGGGAGGGAGGGAGGGAGGGAGGGAGGGAGGGAGGGAGGGAGGGAGGGAGGAAGGAAGGAAATATGGCAATGGAAGCAGCCTTGATGTGTTGCTGTTACATGGGAAGCCTTATACTGAGTTGGGTCTTTGATCAATAGACTAGGACTTAAAACAGGGACTTAAAACAGGGACTTGTGCCTAGAAACATGATACAAAAGGAAGTCTGGATAAACCTTCAATGAAACATGATCAGTACAGAATGATGGCACCTGTGATTTGTTACATTTCTCATAATCCTAACCCTTAGAACAGCTCCAGTCATCTGCTCAGGCCTTGTGGCATCGGGCAGGGAGGAGGAAGCAGAGCTCAGAGAGTGATCTTCACCCTCGCTCGTCCCAGCCCTCTCCTGCTTCAAAATATTGAGGGGGCTGAAGCCCCTTGCTCCCCATAAACCCAATGCCAGTCATTCTATAGATAAACAAAATGATGAAAGAAGATTCTCATTATCCAGTGATCCAAAGAGATGTGTGTTTTCTGGCTTGGAAATATAAAGTCAGTGGGCTCATAATACATATGAGATGGGCATTATGCACCCATAATTAGAACCCCATAAAAGTGTGATTGTGTGTGTGTGTGTGTGTGTGTGTGCCTTCCCTGTTCTCTTCCCTTGGTTCAACAGTTTTTAGTATTGTCTTTTAAAACTGCCATAGCCTACCTGGGCACTTCATAGTGAAGGGCAGGTAAGATTTTTAATGATGATGATGATGAATGATGATGATAGCCATCATTATCCAAATTCAGTTTAAATCCAACTAGAAGTAGTGTTGCACATAATTTCCCATCGTCCACCCAGAGAGTGGCTATAGCAGTTATTCAGTTTGGACTGAATAAAGCAAAGTATGCCCTTATTTGGAGGAAAGACGATTTGGAATAATCTAAGCCAATCTGCCTAGAGTCTAGTGGTGCTCACCTAGCACTAATTTAATCAGAATAGGTTTATGTTTGCTGTATGTTCTCCTAGGGATTTTTTATTATTATTCCAGTAAAGAAATGAATTAACATTTTCAGCTCATGCCCCCTCTCACCTTGTGATTTATTTTTAAATAGACTGTAATAAAGAATGTGACCTTTGCATATATGCTCATGTTTCCCCAGGTATAACTAGAAGATTCCCCCCCTCCCCTTTTCTGGAGAACATTGGCGTTCCAGCAACACCATATGCATTTGAATTAACACAATCATTGCAAAGTAGATTCTCAAACATATCAATTTATTGCCGCCACATCAGAGAATGCCTATTTTTGAGGTCTTGTTCAACAGCCTAGTCTATATTAAGGATGCCTGAAAAATGTTTGTAACCTTTCCTCTGCTAAACTAAAGATGAGAAAAAGAAATGACAGCTTCCTGTTAAGTTACAGATCATCGGCTGCTAATTCTTAAAACTTTCAGAGATAATGTTGCAAATAATATGGTAAAATAGCTTTCTTAGCAGGGCAGTCTTAAACAGGTCTTATTTTTTTTTTTTTATCCACCGAGTACAATGGGGTTTACTCGCAGATAAAGAACTGAAACTCACTTTAACAAACTCACGTAACACCAGCCAGTAAAAACATTAAAGACTTTGCTGTCTAGATGACTAAAGGTCCATATAGAGTCCTCCAAAGGTGGTCAGCTCTCAGAAACCCCAGCCTGCATGGCCAATAGTGAGGGGTGATGGGGCAGTAAAGTAACACTAGTAGGACCACAAGTTCTCAATTCCTCTTCTATATCCAATGGTTCAGAGATAAGGAACCTTGTTGGACTACAACTCCCACCATCCATGACCACGGAGGTCTGGGCTTCTCTAACTTGGAGACCAACCATATATGGAGGATACCACATTGGCTGCCCCCAATGTAATGTATAAATGTGACTAACCAGATGCTCTGAGAAGCTCACAAACAGGGCATAATGGAAACAGCGCTTGTCTATTGTATCCTCCTGCCACCTAATGTGTAGAGGTTTCTGTATATACAGCCTCCACATAGCAATATAATTCTTACTCCCAAAAGTCATAGCTAGACCTGATAGTATAAGCACAGTTCATTTTGTGTGTGTGTTTGTATGCATGCTATCAGTGTCATACAAAAGATTGAAAAATTGTTGCCTCTTATTCTTGTGACCTTGGAAAGTCAGCAGTTATGCCCTTTTTGCCATCCATATTCCATAAAAACCCAACTATTAAATTATCTCTTCTGTGTCCATGAAGATTCATGGGAATTGTGTTAATTCATGACCCAATACTGCTCTCTTGGCAGATAAGGCAAGGCTAGGTCTTGGTGGCAAAAGAACCAACAATGTCTGCCAACATCAAATGGCTGAGAATGCATTTGCAAACGGAAAGGTCACAAAAAAATTAACAATTGGTTTGCAGGAGTGGAGGAGAGCCATGTTCACTTTGCTGCAGTTCTCCAACTTGGGCAGATACACTTGACTTGATAAACCCAAGTTGAAATCCCACAGTGAGAATGAATCCTGATAAATATATTGTTCTTTTATATGAAACAGATTTGTACTCTAAATGTGCAGCACTTTGAGGTAGCAAAAACAAAACAAAAACATATTCTACCTGTGCTAAGAGCTCTTGGAGTACAGATCAAACTGCAGCTATTAACCATGATAGCTAAATGGAACATGCATGTCCAGAGGTGGTGTATCTCCAGGTACTAGATAAGCTAGAGCAGATGGGCAGCACCTTCTCTGTCTATGAGCTTATGAACAAAGAGTCCTACTGGATTAGGTCAAAGGCCCATTCTGTCCAGCATTCTCATAGTGGCAATAAAGTTGTCTGTGGGAAGTCCAAAAGGCAGGTATTTTCACATTTACCGTATGCTTATTGAACCTGAACTTGAGGTGACTGACCAAAGTGAGATATTGGGGTCAACATGGATAGCTCAGCGAAGCTCCCAACCCAATGTGTGGCAGCTGTGAAAAGGATGAATTTCCATGGTAGGGTTCATTAGGAAAGGAATTGAAAATAAAACTGCCATTATTATCACTGTGACATTGTACAAATCTATGGTGCAACAACACTTGGAAAACTCTGCACAATTCTAATCAACACACCTCTAAAAGGATATCATAGAGCTGGAAAAAGTTCAGAAAAGAAGCAGCCCAAATGATGAAGGGAATGGAGTGACTCACCTAGGAGGATATGTTACAATCCTTGTATCTTTTTAGTTTAGAGAAAATATGAGTAAAAGGAGACATGACAGGCTGTATAGAATTAGGACAGACAAAATAAATATTTTTTTATGCAGAGCATGGTTAAACTTTGGAATTTGCTCTTGCAAGTAGTAATAATGACCATGAACTTGGAAGATTTAAAAAAAATGATTAAGCAAATTAATGGAAGATATGTCTATCAATGTCTACTAGCCATGATGTCTAGGTTCTACCTCTACTGTCAAAGGCAGTATGTCCCTTAATGTCAGCGTTAATACATACATGTACAAATTTCCATTACCTTCTAGTTGGGTGTTGCTTGAAGTGGAATAGGAACATTTGAGCCTGATCCAAAATCACCCAGCATGTAGACATCACTTTTCTCAGCCGTGTAGACTGAGACTTACAATGCCCATTTCAGACCAACATAGATTCATGCTTGTGCAGAGATAAAGCTGCAGGAAAAGGGTAGGCGATGAATAAAAAATAAAAACCAGGCAAAATTTGTGAGGGCACAAATCACACAATTGAAAGACAGCATACAGAGGGTGGATACCTCTTTATCCAGGGCTCTGTTTGTACAGCTGTGTCCATTACAATAAATGCTATTACGTTTACAGGCCTTTTTAGAAGCAATGGTTTAGACAAGACTGATGAGGCCATCTGAAAACAATGAAAATATCCCCGATTTGAAATATTCCCTGAGATTTATTTATGACTTCCTCGAACAGAAAGGCAAACATGGACACTGAATATATTCCAGACAGAAGGTCTGCTACCTGGAGATACATAACAGACTTATTCAAGCAGGGTGGATAATAGATTCCTTGTCTGTATCTCATGAAACACTAGGAGGTTATGCCCATCCTGGTCTTCCAAAAAAGTGAGTTATTGTGCAACAATTAGCAATTGGTGATTGGTGAACTTCCTCAATCTTGATCAGATTGGCATGGATTAAACCAAACTATCCCACCTACCCCCCAAAGATTGGGAAATAGAACATATTCAATCCAATTGATTCATTATACCTTAGTGGCACAGGGCAGGCTCATTTAGGGACTCGAGCAAATGCTTTCCTGTCCTCTAGCATCTGTGTCATATTAGCCTGTTGTCTCACTCTTTCTGACAGTAGGGCCGGCTCTTCTAAGGCAGGGAGAGTAATTGATGTGTTATTGCCATGCTTTCAGATCATGTGGTCAAGGTGAGGCCCAATAGGCTTGACCAGTATTCCATGGTAAATGGACTGTGCATTCTAAAATATTCTCCAGAATCCTCTGCAATGCAGGGAGTAGGACAGATTCCAAAAGAGGTGTGCATCTTTAGCTAATGAAAAGCATAGCCAAAGATATAAAGTTTTAAAAACAACTGATCTGGTTCAATTAAAGTCCTTTGATCTAGTTCAATTAAAGTCCTTTGATTGCCCCCCCCCCTAAAATTTGTTCTCTGAGAAGGAATTCACACACACACACAGTTGCTTGGTCTGTCTTTAGAGGAATATAAGCAATTCATTAAATTAACTTCTCCTTTAATAATTTTTATCCTTCTCGGCCTTTCTGAATGAGCACATAAAGCTTTGAATGTGTCCCTGTGATTCTTTCAATTTGCTTTTCTATAGGCTGGAAGGCATAGTAGATTGGTGTGATATTAATGGGCTTAATTGATATATAAGTCTAATTTGCCTTCCACGCTTCATCATTAGGGCCACCAGCACGTACTGCGGTCATTTTTTCTCTGTGGCCGTCTTATTACCAGGTCCTAATTATAATTAAAGCATGTGAAGTCTGGTGTGGAAGAATTTCCTTTGCTGGGCTGCAGACAACTTTCTCTTTTTATTAACATCTTATTCATATTTATATAGCACAATTAAAGTACATAGTGATTCACGGAACAAGAGTCTAGCAGACAATGTGGTGACCTCCAAATATTGCTGGGGTAAGACTCCCACAATCCCTAACTATTGGCCATGCTGGCTGGGGCTGATGAGTGTTGGACTCCAACAGCATCTCTCTCACACACACTGTGTGTGTGTGTGTGTGTGTGTGTGTGCGTGCGTGCGTGCGTGCACAAGAGAGAGATAACACAATAGCTACCGGTGGAGTAAGATCAAGCACAACAGCATTTCAAAGAAGCAAATAAATCCCTGTTCTGATGAGTTTACAATGTAAATTTGGTAGAGGGAGAGGGGAAGGATAGGTTGTATTCAGAGTTCACACAAAGCTGCTTTATACTGAGAGAGGGAATGGGGGAGATAACCAGGAGTATGGAGGGTGGTTTAACTCTGTCTTAGTTTCACAACTCAAACGCTTTTCCAAACTTCTGTTTGCACAACTATCAATTACAAGGGCATGGTGGGGAAGGAGATAGTCAGTGAGCAGTCAGGAGTACCAACTTGGCCCCTTGACTATGGGTGCCATGCAGCATGCATGATCCTGGCACCAAAATTTGTGGGTGCCTGGCCCCTCCATGGCAAATTGTGTGGGTGCTCAGGCACCCAGGTCCCCAGGGAGTTAGCACCTATGTGAGTGGGAGGAGATAAAGTTCTTTCCCCACATTACTCTTTCAATATGGATCACCACCTACCCAGAGCTGCTGTTAGTTGTTCTGTTATCTTTGAAACAGGGAGAGGAAAATCGGAAGCATGAGATTGTAATAAATGTTTCATGTCTAGACTAGCACTCACTGATACTGTGTCCTTTGCAGATTGTCAGATACTTTGTTCTAAGTTTGAGGCAACTCAAACTTTGCTTTAGGCAGAATTTCATGACAATTCAATATTGAACAGAGCCACCTACCTTCCCAAGAAATTTCACCTATCTTACAAAATCCTTTTGACTTCCTTAAAAATGTTTCAGCCATGTTGCTAGAGGATGAACTTCCAAAATCCACTGTAGACCAAAAAGGTGGTTAGTCTGGGATAGCCAACATGGTGCCCTCCAGATGTTATTGGACTCCAGCTCCCATCAGCCCCAGTCATCATGGTCAATAGTCAGGGGTACTAGGGGTTGTAGTGCAATGACACCCAGAGTACACTATGCTGGCTACTGCACTCCTGATCTACTCTAGTCCATAGTGAAAAGTTTTGATTTCATATCAAACAGCAACATAAATTATGCAAACAAACTAAAAAGTTTGATTGCAATTTACTCATATTGCAGCTATGTGATACACCCAGAAAACTTTGCTTAGGTGTTGTGTTCACACCAAATAAGGACAGAACACCGGAAAATGACCTATTAGCTGAGATAAAGACAGGGGGTCCATCTTTCCCTCTAAATTCTTACTAAAGGTAGGTGCAATCAAGTGAAAGCTTTTCATATTCCTTGCTAGAAAATTTAAAAACCACTAAGACTACCACTGCTCTTCACATCTTATCAAAACATTGCCATCCATGCTGTGTAGACAGCTTGCAATTTTGACTCTGATTTGAGAGGGTTTAACATTAAAGAAGAGCTGAATATTCAGGCCTGTGATATATCCTTAAAGAAGAAATGTATGGTGTCTTATTTGTATTCTATTCTTCAAGAAGCAATACTTGGTTTAATTTAATATTGGAGCGCGTTACTTGTATATTTTGCCATTTTGTTATGGAAGTAATAACTGTTTTATTTATTCAGAGCCCCCATGCCAATTGATGCTTGAGGCAATTTACATTAACACACTGCATTAAATTTTCAGACCAATCTTAACAAGGGAGAAACAGGAAAAAGCGGTAGTGGTAGGGAGATAGTTACAACAAGAAACAAAGGACACCCCCCCCCTTTAAGTTTGGAACCATGAGTACTTAAATGTACTGCTTTGCCAACAAATTAAGAGCCACACACATATCCCCACAATGTAGCTTGACAGTACCAGCTCCACTCTTTGAAAGGGTCACTTGGGCAAGATGCTCTTAGTGCCTCCACCTTTTCCATTCTCAGTGTTGTCACTTCCTGTGGGCCCAGGGAGATGCCTCTGGGCAATAGTGGCTGGTTCCCATGGGTCTGGTAGCACAGAATACAGGAAGGCAAACAGTAGGGGAGATGGAGCCAACTAAGGCTTCATGCATGCAACAATATATTCCAGTGTCAATTGAGAATGAGTATGCCACCCCAACACACATGGTCCACACAGTTTAAATCTATTGTGTATATTTTGCCCCGATAGGTGGTTAATGAGAAACTACTTTCATGTTGAAAATAAAAGCTAATTGTAGGTTGATTTTGCATTAGCTTGCAATGTGCCATTTGAAAGCAGTTGAAAACAGATGTAGGCAATCTCAGCAACTGGGTGGTGGGTGGTGTATCCACACCTGCCCAATGTCACATTTTTCACTTCCCTCTTCACTCACAAGGGGCATGTGTAGGGAGGAAAAGGCATGGATAATGATAAAAGGGGAGGCTTTTCAAACACATCTCAAGTAGTCAACCACACCCAACTTTTTTAGACAACATGTTCCAGAACCAATCTAAATTGAAAGCAGCATGTTTGAGGATGAGCATGGATGATTCTGGATTGAGGAAAAACCACATTCTTGTGCTATGAATAGGTTAGTGTGTATGAAGCCTAATTCTAATTGTACCATCCCTTCCCTTCCCTCTTGAATTCTACAAGCACCATGCTAAGACCATGGAGGAGGAAACTGACAGGCAGAACCATTGTAAATATGTAAGGCAGATAGGTGTGGGCTAGCTGATGGCAGACTGAGACTGGTGGGCAGAACCCCATTCACACTAATGGAGCAGCCTAGCAGGCAGGCAGGTTCATGTGGGAAAATGTTGTCCTTGAGATGCAGTGTGTGACACTATAACTGATTACAATTTTCTTCCACATGCAGTATCTTTTGGTGTTGAACCAGATAGTACAGCAGCACAGTACAGTACAGTACAATACAGTACATTAGTTGTGATCTGTTGAATCAGATACTACAGCAGCACTAGATGCATCAACAGGAGCCACAACCAGCACTGAGGGGCCACCTGCTTCTGCCCTGATGAGCTGAAAATTCATGCTGTATATGTTGTGAAAGCCGATACACAGATGTCCTGAACAAAGCTAGCCACTGTAGAAACACACAGGGCACCTCCAATCAATCAGTCTTTTGCAAGAGGGATTCATATGCATACTGGGAAAATTAGGTTTGAGCAATTAAAGTGCTTTGAAAGCTCTAGCCAGAAAAAAATCCACTTTAAAAATAAAATAAAATATTGTTTTGCGGTTAGAAAAGTGATGGGGAACATGCACTGAAATAACTCCCCACAAGCACATCAGTATGAATGCAGGATGGGTGTTGATTGCTTTATAACCTCACCACAAACCAGGGGGATGCTAAATAAAGACCACCCCTTGTGCAAGCAAATCAGGATGAATGCTCAATAAATACGATTATCTGGAGGAGCTCAATAAATAGATAATCTGGAAGAGCCCACAGAGAAGCCCAGTGTTTGTTTTGCAACAATTCCTAGCCACCCTGGACCACCCCAGCAGTTTTCCTGTGCATGTTACAAGGTGCATGCATTTCTCTCCAGTAGCCTAAATCCTTCAATCTACCCCCATACATTAGACTTTCACCAGGTTGGCTTCCTCACCTGACAGAGAGCAAACAGGTGAATTCTCCTGAGTAATCTGAAGGCAGACAGATGATCAGGAAAGGAGATGGCATCAGCAAGCCAGGAGGGGGAAAAGGAGAGATAGCAATTATGTATATTTCTGTAAGCCATCGTTTGTATTGCACACAGAGTGAAAATTGAAGGGGCTACTTCGGCTCCTTTAAAATATGCAAGCAAAGGAAAGCAAATAGAGAGGGCAGGCAGCTATTGATTGCCAGACAGCACTTTGCTGGATTTGGAGATTACCAGGATGTGCCTGCACTGCCTGATAGGAGCCAGCAAGCAGAGAGCAGCTCAAAAATTGATGATCTACAAACAACAGGACTGAAGGGGCTTCAGGCAGGGAGAAGTAAAGAACACCCGAGCAATCCCTGAAAAGTTATAAGACTAAGAAAGGTGACAAAGACTTTGGGAGAAGTTTGAATAGAAGATCCTCCCTCATTCCAAGCACTTAAGTAGTAATGAAAGGAATTGGAGCGCAAACTGGACATGAAACAACCCTCTTTGCCCTAGGGAAGTATTTCTGTTGCAACATCCACACTATACATTTAAAGCACTATACTGAGTGAAATCATATAGAGGGTGGTGTGTGTATTTTAATAGCATGCTGTCATCAGTACACTGATGAAATACAGCTCTATTTCTTCTTTTCATTTATAGCATGTCAAGGCAGTGGATGTGGTGAATCAGTGCCTTGCCATGATAATACATTCCAAGAAAACTGAAACTTAGTCCAGGAATGACAAAGAAGTTCTTCTGAATGGATAAGTAGTAGGTGACCAGTTCAGAATGGGTCTGCATTCCCCCTGAACGAGCAGGTCCATAGTCTGGGGTTTCTCCTGGATCCCTTATTGTCACTTGAGCAAAACTGCCATCAGTGGTATGGCATGCCTTCTACCAGTTTATGCTCACAGCCCAGGCACACCCTTACCTACCCAGGTTTGAGAATGCCTGCATGTATTCCTGAAAATGGTTAACTGGAAGATTCCACTGAAACTAAAGCAAAGCACAAAAAGCTCTCTGAGCTGCTTCATGGGTTGATAATTAACTGTTATTGTTATTTGCCAGCTAACACATGAGTGTTTAACTTTAGATCATACAGGAGGCTATTGAAATGCAAATTAATCCTCTTGGAACGGTGGTGGCTGGAGGCTGTTTTCCCAGGTTCTGTGGGAGTAAGGATGCATAGATGGCTCTCCAGGAGCATACAGTCTTGGGCTGGAACATGGGAGAACTTGAGTTTTGATCTCAATCCTGTATAATAATAATAATAATAATAATAATAATAATAATAATAATAATCATACCCCACCTATCTGGCTGGGTTTCCCTATCCATTTTTAAAAATATGTTTTGATAAGCATATGTCTTATGGAACTGTTTGGATGTATCTTTGATTGTTGTGTACCTGTTTTTGAAGAAAGTTCTGCAAGTAAAGTTTTGAACAATCTAATTGGTTTGGACAACGTTTCATTCCAAAATGGGTCAATTTTTATGCATCCACTTGCTTCAAGCGGTGCAATATTAATATCTGCAATAGTGACTGATAATGCTTGTTTCCAATCCAAGATAAGACACATCATCTTATTGTCCTTCCCCAGTTTTGCCTAATCTAAGCCTGTAAATAACCATTCTCCATGGTCATCCAACATGGCTTTAATAGCCATGGTACCACATCCTTTCTCATGCCAGCATTCTGGGTGCAAAGCACCTTGAAAAATCAGAGTACAAACCCCACCAGGGATTTCTGTCAAGCCCTTGGAACCATCCCTAGGGTATACATGCTCTGCCCAGAAACATCTCTTGCTGACCCTTTTCTGGTCCCTTGTCAAGTACTTTTGCCAAAGAGAGAGAGAGAGAGAGAATGCATCCTGCTTAACTGAATGGAGATATGTGATTGCATAGATTTTGCATTGATACATTCCTTTTTATGGCTGGAATGTAGCTTCGTGTAAGAGTCAAATTCATTGCTCCACCCACCTTTGCCTCTGGCACGGCTCCCACAGATGGTTCCCCACAGTGCTATTTTCCTAGAAATAGAAAATAATGGCAATGGTGTCTGTGGGAATGTTTAGGAGTGTGGATGAGTATATATTATTTATATATCTCAATCCCAGCTTGTGTGAGCAAGCTCCAAACTTAGCAGAGTTTACATTCCCTTTTAAAACACAGCAGAAAAACGTTTGCATAGGCTTGCATAAGCCAGCTATATTCCTGGTATATTCCCCTTGTTCCCTCTTAAAAGTAGAAAGACACAATACTGATTATAAGATATAAAAGGAGTTTACTTACAGACATCCATGAGTTACAGTACAGGCTACAAGGAGGCAGACAAACTTAGATTAATGTATTTACATGCAGTGAAGCTGCTTCCATAAGGGAACAGCCTTCACCCCTGCTTCTCTCAGCTGCAGGCTGAGAGATAGCATGCTGCTTCTTCAAAGGACGAGGCAAAATGGAGAGTCTTCTTTGGGATCTTCCTCCCAGGTAAGACCACACCTACTTCTGGTTCCTGTAACTCAGTCCAGGTAAACAGGAAGTTAAGCCTGGAGGACTGAGTTACCTTCATGTCCTCTCTAGGAGTGTTGTGTTTGGCTGCTCTGTGTTTACATCCCACAAACCCCTTCTCAGACGAACACAACATACAAACATATACAACTTTATTCAACCACCCAGAGTCCCAGCTTGACACGTAGATTCTGGAAACTCTCTCTTGGGAGGGGCTTCGTCAGGATGTCCGCAGCAATCTCATTGGTGCAGCAGTACGACAGTTCCACAAGTCCATCCTGGACTGCCTGACGTATATAATGGTACCTCACACCTATGTGTTTTGTCCTGGCAAGGAACTTTTCACTCTGTGTCAGTTTTATGCAACTCTGATTGTCCTCCAGCAAACTGACAGGTTCCTTTCTCACCAAACCAAAGTCCTTGATGAGTTCATCCAGCCAGGCAATCTCTCGGCACGATTCCGATGCAGAAATATATTCAGCTTCTGTGGAAGATAATGCTACACAGTTCTGTTTATAACTGCCCCACACAACAGGTCCATCCCCAAACATAAAAACATGACCACTTGTGGATTTATAGTCAGCATTATCCCCAGCCCAATCTGCATCAGTGTACCCCACCAACTTAGGGTCACTGACAGCTGGCAACCTTAATTTACAGTTCACTGTACCCTTCAGATAACGCACCACCCTCTTCACACCAGCCCAATCATGCTCAGTGGGAGAACTCATTTTCCTGCTAAGAATCCCCACTGCATTGGCTATGTCAGGTCTACATGTGGTAACTAAATACAAAAGTTTACCAATTACCGACCTATATTCACTGTTATCTGGCAACAGCTTCGAATCCTGCTGATTCTTCAGGAAGTTTGTGGCCATGGGCGTTGCAACTGTGTTTGCATCTTGCAACTGCATGCATTCAATCAGTTCATTTATTTTCTGTCGCTGGCTGAGAAGAAATGATCCGTCTTCTTCTCTTTCCACTTGGATTCCTAGGTAGTACTTGACGTCTCCTAGTTCTTTGACTCCCACCTCTTTGCTGAGGTGTTTCACAATTTGCACATAGTCTCTGTTATTAGATGTTGCGATAATCAAGTCATCAACGAAAGCCAATATATAAGAAAATTGTCCATTACTTGACTTACTGTACAAGCACTTGTCAGCGTTTCCTTGCTTGTATCCAAGTTGCACCAGCATACTGTGCAATTTCTGATTCCATGCTCTAGCAGCCTGCCTTAATCCATAAAGTCCTTTTTCTAATTTGCAGACTAGATGAGCCTCATTCGGTTTTATAAAACCCTTAGGCTGTTTCATATAAATCTGTTCTGTAATCTCCCCATGCAAAAACGCAGTCGAAACATCGATGTGACGTACGTCCATTTGCTTAGAGGCTGCTATGCTCAAAAGCATTCTCACGCTACTGTATCTTACAGTTGGTGCAAACGTTTCATCATAATCTTCACCATATTTCTGTGAAAAGCCTTGTGCTACTAGTCTCGCTTTGTAGCGTTGCACTTCCCCTTCTGACCCCTTCTTAACCTTGAAAACCCACTTGCAGCCAATGGCTTTCTTACCCGGAGGTAGTTCTGTGAGGGTCCAAGTCTTATTTTGATGCAGTGCATCCATCTCCTCCTGCGCGGCCTTCTTCCAGAGACTGGCTTCTGCAGTTGGCATCTGCTGAATCTCTTCCCATGTGGAAGGTTCCTGTGGTGACGCCGACCCTGCAAGGTAGGACAACCTTACCGGTGGAACACCTCTGTTGGTTCTGGATGAGCGTCTGACCTCTGGTTCTGGTTCCTGAACCGCATCAGCTTCTTCATCATCCTCCAACGCTGGCATGTCCCCTTCTGGATCCTCTTCGTCTCTGGAGCCGCCAGGATTCTGGTCCTCTGCGTCTTCTGGTGCATCACCTGTAGGGGGCGCTATGACACTAGAAGGCAGATTAGTACTTTGTGGGGTTACAGAAGGAAAGTGTATAAGTTCTTGAGTCCATTCTGACTCCTTGGAACAGTCAATGACAGTCTTCCTTGTGTCAACCTTTGCAGACTGGCTTTCTGAAATATCAACCTCATAAACATTATTGATTAGCTTTCCTTGGATATACACTTCACCATGCTTGGTTACATTGCATTGTCCATTTTCAAATGTGACCTTGAAACCTTTCTTTTCAAATGTGGATACACTAAGTAAGTTGCAGTTCAATTCTGGTACAAACAGAACATTAGACACTCTGGTTCTAAATGGTTCATTGTCTACATTGAATTCCAAATGCATAGAACCTGCACCTTTCGACTTCAAAATGCGGCCATCTGGTATCTGAATTTCAGATTCTTCATCATTTAGTTCATCAAAGTACTTTTCATTAAAACAAAAATGGGAGCTCGCTCCAGAATCTAAATACCACTTATTATGCACATTTTCATAATTCTGGACAGCTAAGCTCCTTTCTTGCAGCAGCATGTTGCACTCATGCTTCCCCCTTTTGTCCCCTTCTGGCTTAAAGGGGCGGGGTTTGTTCACTTTAGGAGATTTACAGTCCTTTGCTATGTGACCTCTCCTCTGGCAGTTAAAACAAGTTATTTCTTTGGCCTTTTTAAATTGCTTTGAAGCATAATTACAGTCACTTCTCCTAGAGTTGCGTTCTTGAGAATCCAAGCTTTCTCTGCATTCCTCTCTTAAGTGGCTGATTAATTCATTAAAAGTCAGATCTTTTGTGTGATCCATTAGGCTTCTAAATGAAGAAAATGCTGGTCCTAGCGATGCTAGCAAGAAAGTCACCTTAGTCACTTCATTAAGAGCTTCAGGAGTGAGAGCAATTCTTTGCACAATCTCTGAAAAACTCTTAACATGCTCTGTGAACTGCTCTCTGGAGTTCATCTTTAACTTGAGCAATTTATCTAGCAAATGCCTATAGGAGTTCTGTGTAGATGCTCCATAAATCCGCTCAATGTCCTTTAAAATCTGGGATGCATCATCCTCAATGTTTATTAAGGATAGATGCTCATCGCGAAGTGCACTTAAAATTATGTGCTTGGCTTCGCTATTCTTCCTTTCCCAGGCTTCAATTTTGGCTAAATCTTCTTCTTTATCTCCTGTAGGCTTTTCATCTTTTATAGCCTGCAGAACGTTCCTTGCACTCAGATATACCATTAAGCGTTGCTTCCAGTGCACAAAATTATGGTCGTTCAGCAGCATATAGTTTGGCCTTGCTTCACTATCAAAAGCTAGACTAGCCATCTTAAAATTCAAAAAGTTGAAAAAAATTTCAAAAATCCAAAAATTTGTCAAAAATTCCAAAAACAAAAACTCAAAAATGCTCAAAAATACAAAAAACTCAAATAAATCTTCACTGCCTCTGAGTACTGTAAACTCTGAGGGAGGGGAGGGGGATTAATCCCTTTTCAGCACAGTAACAAAAGAACAAAGACAAAGAAAACATGTGCTCACCAGGAAGTACTTTCAAAAAATCTAACTCAACTCAAAAATACAATCCAATGCAATCCTTCAAAAATACACAAAAATATGCAATACTGGGGCCAATAACCCTTTGTGGGAATGTTTAGGAGTGTGGATGAGTATATATTATTTATATATCTCAATCCCAGCTTGTGTGAGCAAGCTCCAAACTTAGCAGAGTTTACATTCCCTTTTAAAACACAGCAGAAAAACGTTTGCATAGGCTTGCATAAGCCAGCTATATTCCTGGTATATTCCCCTTGTTCCCTCTTAAAAGTAGAAAGACACAATACTGATTATAAGATATAAAAGGAGTTTACTTACAGACATCCATGAGTTACAGTACAGGCTACAAGGAGGCAGACAAACTTAGATTAATGTATTTACATGCAGTGAAGCTGCTTCCATAAGGGAACAGCCTTCACCCCTGCTTCTCTCAGCTGCAGGCTGAGAGATAGCATGCTGCTTCTTCAAAGGACGAGGCAAAATGGAGAGTCTTCTTTGGGATCTTCCTCCCAGGTAAGACCACACCTACTTCTGGTTCCTGTAACTCAGTCCAGGTAAACAGGAAGTTAAGCCTGGAGGACTGAGTTACCTTCATGTCCTCTCTAGGAGTGTTGTGTTTGGCTGCTCTGTGTTTACATCCCACAGTGTCTACCAGAGAGGTGCTGGAACTGGGTTCTGGTGAGTTCCAGCTGAAAAAAGCCCTGGTTCTCCATAAAGGAATGTGGCCCTTGGGTGGAAAACATTTTTGTACCTCTGGTATACCAGATAGAATAAGGGGAACTTGAACTGGTTAAAAAGTAACTGAGCTAATGTTCAAGTTTGAGAGGAAATCTCTCAGTAAAACTGAACCCAAATGCAAATCAAGAGCAGAAGGTTTGCTCATCACCACTTTGGTACAATCCAACAGGGCTCTCCTTACTCCTTCAAATGTCATAATAGACTCTGGGGCTAAGAGACAATGTAAAGCTTGTGTCCTCCAAATGCATGTATGTGTCAATCCCAGGACTGACTATCTAAATATTAAAGGCAAAGCACTTGTCATTTGACTTTTAGCTATGCATTATGGTAAAAAGTACCTATCAAGCAGAATTATTGTCTCCCTTTTCTCTCTTCTTTTTAAGATGTACATCTACTGTTCAGCTCAATTTGCCAGAGATTATTATATGTATTTTTAAGCAATTCAGTCACCTTCCTCACACAAAAGCCCTAAAGGAAAATAAAATTCATATTACTGAATATTAAAGTGATGACTGCTGTTATAGGCAGATTGGAACATAATGTACTTTAGGAAAGCGTACATCCAGGTGCTCTGCAGTCCTTGTATTGGACAAGATGATCTGTAATAACAATAGAGACAGACTGAGTAGTTAACACATTTGTTGCATCTTCACAAGCTGTGTGTGTGTGTGTGTGTGTGCACTAACCCATATGCAACCCATATGCAAAGTGCTTTTGAACTGGTTTTATCATTCAGCCTCCCATCCCCATGCAAACCTGTTTGCCACTAGCCATTTTCAAAAGACAAATGTACAAATTTTCAAAAGTGATTAAATGCATGCATGCATCAGAATCACAGTGGCAAGTCTCACACATGTAGTTTACTATATGATTAGACTAAGGGTGTGGATTATATTTATGAATCCTTTGGGGTGTCCCAGAGGGATCTAGGGCTTGTCAGAAAAAGTGGAATCTTTATGAGACAACAGAAGTCTCAACAGGGTTTCCTGAACTACATTGGGGTGCCTTGATGATCCAGATTTAAAATAAAAAAATTAAAAAATGCTGCAGACAGGTGCTATCATGGGCCAGGAGACAGCTTCATCTGCTAAACAGCAACCTGAAGGGGTAGAAAGAAAAGTGACTCCACCTAAACCTGATCAGCCTTCAAGGTCACAGAGCAAAAGGCATCGATGAGAACCAGCTGTCTCTGGGTTTCTTAAACAGAGCTCTCAGCAGCAGTCTGATGCTGGAAACAATGCCTGTGGTTTCTGGACCCACCTTGCTACTTCTTGCTCTCCATCTTGACCCTTGGCTCTGTAATCATATGTATTCCTAGTCTTTGGACTGTCTGACTTCGTATGTGGATTCTGCTCTCAGGCAAATGTTCCTTTTAGACTCCTAGCCCCTGCTTGCCCATCAATGGGACGCAGATGGGGCTACAACTGTGATTAGTTTCCTAGTCTTGCAGCACACTAATGCCTCCTAAGGTCTGAAAAGAAAAGCAGGCATCACACACCACCTGGGTTGTACAGGTTCAAGTAATCAATTGTACAATTACTAGGAATGTCTGGATAAGTTGCTGTGAAGTATACAGCTGGAACACCAATAAGAAGAGAGAAAAAATTCTCTCTCTCTTCAAATAAGCATACCGGTAACAATTTCTTGAAAGAGACTCTTCTTAAGAAGGGAGAAAGTCTCACTTTGAGAGCTTGGTGAATAGGTGGTGCTCTCACAATCTCTGCCCTCATGGTCAGTGGCAGAGGAGGAATAGATCAGGATGTCATTTAGGTAGATGATGACAAACAGGTCAAAGCGGTCATGGAACACATTGTTCATGAAATGTTGGAAGACAGTGGGCGCATTGGTCAAAATGAAGGGCATCACAGTATACTTGAAGTGCACATATGCCCAAAATGCCATCTTCCACTCATCTCCTTCATGGATGCGCACCAGCTTATAGGCACCTCACAAGTCCTGTGAAGAATTTGGCCCCTAACAGTCTCTCCAAAATCTCATAAATGAGGGGTAGTTAATCAAGGACTGGGTCCAAAAGACCATCCTGAAACTGGTCCATGAGAGCTGACTGATTCCAGTCCAGGTTCTGTGCCAGCAGCTGGAACTCAATGGCATACTCCGTCACCAACTGATTTCCTTGTTTCAGCTCCCGTATCAGGTGGTTGGTGGTTTGGATCCTGACTGGGTTTGTATACATGGCCTTTAGCTGTTTGCAAAAGGCAGCAAAATTGGCCAGCAGGGACTCTGTTGTTGTAGCAAGGGTGTTGCCCATTAGGCAGCACTCCCAGAAAGCAAGCTAATGACAACCCCCACTTTGTGTCTGTTTGTTGGAAAGTCCTTTGCTCAAAAACTAATAACTGGCACTGCCCCCAAAAGGCAGGAAAGTTTGTTGGGGAACTATCATACTTCTCTGGGCAGGCTAAGGGGCACTTCTGGTGTGGGAGTCCAGCCACCTGGATGGTCTGCAGCTGAGCAGTTAAGTCAGCCAGTTGTTGGGCCAGCTGATTCCTCTCAGCCAGTAGCTGCTCATATCCAGATGCTGGCTGCATGTTTAGTTAGCTGCATTGGTTCCAGGCAAGCAGGAGTTAAAGGGGCTGGAAACAAACTGTTGTAGCCCTATCCAAACTGCCTGTGGGGAACCAGTAATCCAAATCTGACCACAAGAGCACTCTCCCCTCCTTTGGTTTCCAACTGGTATTCGGAAGCATTGATGCCTCCAACTGTGCAGGCAGAGTGGTGCCATCATGACTAACATTGCATACAACCCTATTATACATGTCATGACTATGCACATGTATTGTTCTTCAATTTTAAAGAGAAAAGAAACTAAGGCTGAAATCGTAAGTAAACTTTCTAAGGGAGTAAAGCCCCATTGGACAGACTGGAGCTTCCTTCTGAGTAAACATGCATGGGATTGTGCTACATGAATTCAGCTTGGACAAATATTAGTTCTTTGACAAATAACTTATTATTCCAAGAGAAGTTAAGTTCAGACATTTCTACATTTCCCCATGGGTTCCAATATAGAGTCAAAAGGGGAAAGAACAATTTAGATCTGCTGTGGATTTAATTATGCTATGGATAGAGAGCACTCTTATGTCAGCAGGTTACTGAACCATGGGCATCAGAAACAATAAAGAGAAGCAGACTCTTTTAAACTCCCTGTGTCATTCTGTTGACTACCTAATGAGGAATAAATGTTAAATGCCATAACATTGGTGAGTTAGAAAAACCACAGAGGCTTCTAACCAATTCAACAGGCTTGATTTTTAATGCAGGACCAAGAATTGGAGAGAGAGAGAGAAATATCCAGTATAAACAAATACACAAAGAGACAAATACCTGCAAGCTAGAGGAGGAAAATGGATAGGGATTTCCCTCTCTCTCTCCAATTTTGAGAGAAAATGTGAAACTCCAAGTTGTTTGCCCAGTGCTAAAGCAAAGGTGGCCAAAAGCATTTGGGCCCGTCAAAATTTATCTTCCTCAACATTTAAGCCCAGCCCTACCATGAAACAAAAGGGACCCAGGTGGCGCTGTGGGTTAAACCACAGAGCCTAGGGCTTGCTGATCAGAAGGTCAGCGGTTCGAATCCCTGCCACGGGGTGAGCTCCCGTTGCTCGGTCCCAGCTCCTGCCCACCTAGCAGTTCGAAAGCACGTCAAAGTGCAAGTAGATAAATAGGGACCGCTCCAACGGGAAGGTAAACGGTGTTTCCGTGCGCTGCCCTGGTTCGCCAGAAGCAGCTTAGTCATGCTGGCCACATGACCCGGAAGCTGTCTGCGGACAAACACCGGCTCCCTCGGCCTATAGAGCGAGATGAGCGCCGCAACCCCAGAGTCGGACACGACTGGACCTGATGGTCAGGGGTCCCTTTACCTTTACCTTACCATGAAACAAAGATAAGGAGACATCTGAGAGCCACAGCAGTTGACTGTTTCTCATAACCCCTCTGGGCATCTCCCTCTGCTGGTGGACAGGGCTGTGTATGCAAAATGGTATGTCTCCCCCCCCCCCTAAATACTAGACTGCTGCTTCAAGTGTTGTGTAGGTCACTCTCCTATTACCAAAGCTGAAATAGGATTCAAATGCCAGTTGTGTCAAATGGAGGATGCTTATAGAAGCTTTGTCAATGTTCCTTCTGCTTGTGGCGGCAACAAACCTATATTTTAAAATGATGATGGAGATCCTTTTTTCATGGAAGGCAGGACCAGCTTCATCATTAGACGTAGTGAGGGAAGTAAGTATGGCGGCAGATGCTGGGGAGCAGCAGGTAGCAGTCCTCCAGGGTCTTTGTAGCCTTCTGTTCAAGAACAGAGCTGTATATACCACATGGCCTGCCTTTATCTCCAACTAGCTTGATGTCTTCAGGCACAGTGGAGGATGCTGTCTCTTTCCCACTATTGAAAAAATGATCCAAAAGCTAATCAGCTCAGTTTCTTTATTTGGAAGAAGGAAGTTCTTGTGATGTTTTCAGACTTGTATGGAAAGTGTGGGCAGGGGCGGTTTAGGATGGTTAGGCCAAACTCAACTGAAAAGAAGTGAAGTGGTATGCCACCTGACTCTATCACCACTTTGAGCACCGGTTCAGACATTAAACAGACCATCACTTTGAAATAACTTATAGTTTCTCATTATGCAAGAATCCAGCCAATGTTATGGAGAATGCAAAACTAAGGCAATACAATAAGCCAGTCAGTCAAGAATTTTTCCTGAGAATATATTGAATATGATACCTATAACATTTCATTTTAAAATCAAATCTCAAATTAGTGATACACACACACACACACACACACACACAAATCCTGTTTCATGAAGTACCCTTTTCATAAGTCTTAGGTAATAAGTAAAGGAAAGTTATTACCCATGGCATTTCCTGCACAGAGATATCTTTATGCTAAGTACAACACTCATGCTTTAAAAGATCATGAAATTAAGACGCTGCTAAAGTGCACACAATGGGTAAATTTGAGAAAATTGAGCAATTCTGAGATGTTCTCAAATGCAAGGAAAACTGTCTACCAGACTGATAATATTAAAAGGTATTCTGTACTGGAAGGAGATTGCAACAATTAAGGAACAATAAATGGGACACCTGTTGAAGGAATTGGCTTTATTGTGCACTATGTTTAATCCCCTGAAATGAAAGAAAGGATCCCATGTCCATCTAGCCCACTACTGAATTCTCTGACTGGCAGCGACTCCCCAGGGTCTCAGTCAGAGGAGTCTTTCCCATCATCTGCTAACCAATTTTTCTAAACTGGAAATCTGAGAGATTGAAGTGTGACATTCTGTGTGCTCTACCACTAACATATCATCACTCCAGAACACTTCTCTGACCAAGCATTTGCATCTATATAAATATATGAAACTGCTGTGCATCAAGTCAGGCCATTGGCTTACTTAGTGCACACACACTCTCTCTCTCTCCCCCCCCCCACTAACTGTCTGGCTTCCTTGTTAACCTGGGGTGCCAAAAGCAAAAACACCAAGGTTTTCTGAGTAACCAATGGATTGACATCATTTTCTAGGGATTAAAAAGCCAGAGCAGGGTCAAGTAGCAAAAATCCAGGTCCATAAGGTTTGGCTTACACTGCATTCCCACCTCATATGGAGGAATGTACCTCAAAGGCTACACCCATGCAAGTGGTTAATCTTGGAGAGGCAAGATGGGAGTCCAGTACCTCCCCAGAAGAAATTTAAGAATATTTTGATGCAGCTCAAAAAATATTTCAAAGGGAGCTGAGATCATGCTAATCTACGTGTGCTCATCAATTTGCCTATTCAGTCCCCTTCCCATGCCAAACACATAATTCTATCAATTTACAGCTTATATATGATTGGTGTTTCACATCAGAACAAGTACAGAGAGATTCAAAAAGTGTTAAAGAAGATGTGCCTAAACCCCTTGCAAATAAAATGACAGACAAAGGAAAAACAAAATCGAAAATTCTTTCTAGTAGCACCTTAGAGACCAACTGAGTTTGTTCCTGGTATGAGCTTTCGTGTGCATGCACACTTCTTCAGATACCCAGATACCCATGTAACTAGACAAAGGAAAGCTATTGCAAAATCTGGAACCAATTGGAGGGGAGGTCCTGCAGCTGCTCCCAGAGTGCCTCTTGAACATTTCTAGCAGTTGACAGCTTTCAAGCAATTCTGCCCTCCCTTCCGCCACCAAGTTTTGGATGTTCTCTTCTAAGAATCTACAAAGAAAATAAACCAGCAAGAATACATGCATGCTATATTCAGGCTGGAATAAGTTCTGTAAGAGACAGCATGCATATAGAAATGCTTGCAAACAGCTTGCTGAGTTATAATTCAATGTGCATCTGTGCTTTCAAAACAGTTTTAATGTGTTTTCCAATGAATTACTTCACAATTACTAAAGAGATTTGTGGCATTGCAACATACTGTGTATCCTCAGTGTAGTAAGGAACCTGACATGTCCCTTAACTAGTGTTGCTTGTGTTCCAACATTGCACAGATAAATATAGAGACACCGTTGCGTGCTGCTAACACTCAATTCTCACACCAGAACATCAGCATCCCTTTGCCAGTGTTAATACACATTGCTAAAGGCTCTTCCTGGCTTGCTGTATTCATTTTCTCTGTGACAGCCTGTCTTAATGCTGATTTAAAAAACAAGAAGGTCTGAGTTATTTTGCTGAAAATGATATGCTATTGATAGGGAATGGAGAAAAATTCAATTTTGTACACATTTTAACAAGGAACAACCTAATTCACACATCCTGAAACACTGTGAAAACCAGAATACAGATTTCCCTTGAAATTTGCACTTATCCAGATCTTGCAATGCAGTTTTCTAACCAAACAATGTTTACAAAGGTGAACCTATTAGTGGGGAAATTGGCATAAAAATGAAGATATTAGAGAAAATAACATACAAAAATATTTTATTTGGGGATTTTGCTTGCAAAAGCACAATACTGCTTTTGTGTTTACTAGGAGACATTCACACTAATCTGCTGACAACTTTTTATGAGGATACTGCCTCCCTTCAAAAACAAAACACCAAAAAATGCTGCAGAAACATGGAAAATTGGATTTAAGATTGGAAAAATGAAAAATGGAGAGAACTGAGACTTACAGGTCCTTTCATCGCTACCAACCCCATAGCCCTATTAATGAACCTCACCATCTACAGTATGTACATAAAAAGGTGATTTGGTTTTCTTGATAATGCATTTAAACACATTCAAGTTATAGTCTATCTGCTTTTCACCTTATTCAGAGATTTATTTTACAATTTCTGAGATCGGGAAATTAACATATGAACATTTGTAGTCATTTTATTCCAGCTCAGACTATATAGCCAAGTGCTGTCTACTCTGACTAGCAGTGATTCTCAAAGATCTTGGACTGAGGTATGTTTGCATCATATCCTACTGTAGAAAAGGGGATTCTCAGGAGAGTGAGATAATCAGCCTCATAAAAGCAATATGCTTAAGTCTACATTTTGCATGAAGGGGTTGAGAAGCAGTGGCATAGGCAGGGGGCAAAGGGGGCAGTGCGCCCCGGGTTCCAGGCTGGAGGGGGTAACACTCTGGGTGGCTGCCCGGTGTGACACCCAAGCTGAGCCCCGTGGACACAGGGAAAAAGCCACGCTTGACAGCAGGGCTCACAAACCTGCTTGGTGTGCGCTTTGCTGTTTCTGGCTCAAGCGGAGGCGAGGGGCGGACCTGGCTCTCACCTCCGCCTGAGCCGGAAATAGCAAAGCATGCGCTGAGCAGGTTAGCCATTGGTGAGCGCTGTGATGCTTGGGCTGCGGGCGGAGGCAAGCCAGGGAGGGGTGTCAGCAGTCCAAGAGAAGCCTGCCACTCTCCTCTGCCCGCAGCCTGAGCAGGAAGGAACGAAGCAAAGTGCCGAGCTCGGCGCTTTGTTTTGTTCCTTCCCGCTTGGGCTGCGGGCAGAGGGGAGGGGCAGGCTTCTCTTGGGCCGCTGACACCCCTCCCTGGCTCACCTCCGCTCGGTAGCGCACATGCGCAGCATCGCTACACATGCGTCGAACATACCGACGTTGCACATGCGCGCTACGGAGTGACTCTGCCCCCGGGTTTGCCACCCCGGGTGGCGAAGCGGCTTCCTCCACCCCTGAATGTAAGGTGTCCTGCTAGGCTTAGGTAGGTCACTCCGTCTCGCCTTGGGAAGAAGGGTTATCAAGCTCTTTGTTCTTCTATTCCACTATGTGAACCCTACCAGTAAGGAGGTCTGAGCTGGTTGCTCCACACTCAGGCTGTGGAGCTTACCATTCATCTTTGTGTTTCTATAAAAATAATTTAGAAATGTTCAGCATTTTAGAGCCTAAGTTTTATAGTCTGTGTTTTCTGACTGATGTATGGAAAATCACATGAATTTGATCTTTGAAGGGTTTGTAAGTAAACCATTTTTGCAACTTACCAAATGTGTGGTCTGTTTCTATGCTAATGGAAGAGGGGGACTTTGGAAGGAACTTAGAAAGGCATATTTTAAAGCCAGGGTAGATTCTTGGCTTTACTCACTCTGGTCTTAAATTTCCAATAGCATGAACCCACAGTGATCTAGGCATGTGAGCTTCCTGATGGTTTGAAAGACTTGGGCTGAATCCCTGGTGGTGAGACAAGGAACATAGCTGTGAGGACAGCTCAGCCATTAAAGGCTCTCTCACCTGTCCCTGGAGGGCATGTCTTCTTCCTCTTTGTGATCAACAGCCAAAGTTAGTTAATTAGCCAGGCTTAGAAATGGTCAGGTTATGAGACCAGAGTCCTGGGGTACGCCTACTACACAGGATCACCAGGCATTGAAAGTGGGTCCCTCTGCATGCAGAACATGTGCTCTTTTAATGTGCTATCATCCCTTCCCATACATATGGCACAGCCTTACCAACTCAGACTAATAATCCATTTACTTGCACGATATTGTCTAACTGCAGCCCTCCCCAGCAACAGCTGTCATACATTCTAAGACCTTAGCCAAATGTTATTTAGCTTAAGATGCCACTTGTTATTTCTCTCAAGTTTCATGAGGCAGCAAAAAGAAGTTTTTGACCTTACAGTTTTTGACTACACATGCATGAGCCCTTCAAAACATTCCTACATTTGAGGCACAATGAAGCAAAAGCATTTTGATTTGAAATTATTCTCTTCCTACTAACAACAGCAAAAACTCCCGACAAAACTTTACCCAATATACCCCAGTCCTTGCTGGGCAGCAGCCGCAGCATCATTCCTTATGAGGACTGTCAGGTCCCACCCTGGGCCAGGTGGAGAGAGGCAGGAACGGAACCCTCAGGCACTCAGCAGGGGAGTCCTCCTTGGGCAGCAGCAGCAGCAGCAGCAGCAGCAGCAGCAGCAGTCCTTATAAGACCTGTTATGACAGGGCTAGCCTTGAATAACTATGTAAGACTGCTGGTCTGAAGACTATCATTTGAGAATTAGAGTGAAATACAGCAAATACAGAAGACAAAATATTTATATGGGATGTGTGCAGTGTTTGGCCTTCAAGTGGCAGCTTGACCTTGCAGAAACTTTGGCTTCTGAAACAGAAGCTGCTTGGAAACATTTCATCAAAATTTGGAGCTGCATTAGAAATGCAACAATCTATCACGGCTGGAAAGTGTGTGTTAAGTTGAATTTATGACCTTTCCCCAAATGTAAGCCTTTAGACTTAGATGCACAATATGATTGAAATGGGAATTACAGTTTTTTCTTCTTTAACAAGAGAGGTTTTAGAAACATTTCAGTTCTTAGAGACTTCATTGACAAATGTTCAGTCCACCATACAGCCCAGCTTCTGTAAAAGCCATAGACAGTATTTTAAATGGTGGTGTTTTAACAAAGAGGGTGGTGGGGCGATTTAAAACTGCTTATGGCTTGCATCTGCTTAAATAGAGAAAATTCAGATACTGCAAATGGTTCTCATGTCATTTGCAACAATGTGATGCAGTGGCTCGAATTTGGTGCAAGGGCCATAACTCAGTGGTGTTTTACATCCAGAAGGCACCAGGTTCCTGTCATCTCCAGGTAGGACTGAGAATGTCCCCTGTCTGAAATGCTGGTGAGTTGCTGCAATTCAGTGCAGAAAATACTGAGCTAGATGGAGAAGTTTTCAGACTCAATATAAGGCAGCTTCCTAAGTTCTCCTATTGGTTTAGGGCAGAGAGACCCAGGTTCCAATTCCTGCTCAGTGGCACAGCTGAATGGCGTACGTTTGGGCCAATCACTTTGTCTCATCCTAACCTACTTCATGAGTTGCTGTGATGATTAAAGGGTAGATCATTCCCAGAGATGGGAATGGGGCCTTCAGGCTTTTTTTTTAAGTTTCCCTGCCTCTGATTTACATTATCTGTAGTTCTCCCGGGAAAACTGGAATTAAAAAATAAATAACAAAAAACACCCAATTGCATGTTGAACTTCACTTATTGTGCAGCTACATTCTACACATAGACTTTCTCCTTCTCTAGGCAATCCGTGGTAGGCACTAGTTGCAAATCAAATCTAGTTCAGCAAAGTGTCCTAATCTAGAGGAGGAGGAGGAGGAGGAGGAGGAGGAGGAGGAGGAGGAGGAGGAGGAGGACTTGGTAAGAGGAAAGGAGCTACTGCAGTGCAGCAGGTAAGAGACTAAGCTATGGTTCAGGAGCTCTATATCTACCTGTATATTTTCTAACAATATCCAATAGCAGTTTTGTTGACATGTTTTAGGGATGCAGGTGGCGCTGTGGTCTAAACCACAGATCCTAGGGCTTGCCAACCAGAAGGTCAGTGGTTCGAATCCCCACGACGGGGTGAGCTCCCGTTGTTTGGTCCCAGCTCCTGCCCACCTAGCAGTTCAAAAGCACGTCAAAGTGCAAGTAGATAAATAGGTGCCGCTCTGGCAGGAAGGTAAATGGCATTTCCGTGCGCTGCTCTGGTTTGCCAGAAGCGGCTTAGTCATGACCTGGAAGCTGTCTGCACACAAACGCCAGCTCCCTCAGCCTATAGAGCAAGATGAGCGTTGCAACCAGAGTTGTCCATAACTGGACCTAATGGTCAGGGGTATCTTTACCTTTACCTTTTAATGTTTTATCTTCCAAGATCCTAGATGGAAGATTTGTTATAGTTCCCTTCAAGGGTATATTCACTTGGAGCTTGAAATAGTTGTGTGTGTTTGTGCGCATGCACACGCACACACACACACACACACACACACACACATGTTTTACTGCAGATTATATCAAGGGACCAGATAAATTTACCCCTTATGAGGCAGTTTCCAAGTTGATCCTTAGAGACCCTTGGTTTAATAAACCTATTACCAAAAAAGCAGCAAGATATCTAAATGTTGTAATAGCTCTAAGACCTGCTGTGTACACCTCTGTTCCTCTGAGATTGTGCATATGTATTTGTAGCTATAGTTTGTACTTTATTTTAGGGTTGCTTCATAGTAATAAATATTTGGTTGGTTGGTTGATTTCAGTGAGTCTACTTTGAATAAGACTAACAATGGAGATAAGCTGTTGACCGCTACATTACATCTCAGTAGCCCTAGAATATTGGCAGTAACAGAACTCCTCCAAGGAAGTAAGAAAAAGAAGCCGTGTTTGCAAGTGCCTCATTCTGCAGTGCCTTGCTTCTCCCATTTTTAAAACTGTCTGGGTCAACTGACCCTTCGCAATACTGCCGTAACTGTTCTGTATGGCTTTATCCTATTTTTTTCCCCCGGGTCATGTAATCTCCTACCCAACAAACTGATTCAAACACCAAGTCTTCCTGAACAACCAAAAACTTTGAGATTTAGATCTGTTAGTGTTCACTGGAGGATAAATTACCATTGTTTGTTGTGGGGGGGGGGGAAACTTTTGATGCAATAAAAAGAAGGAGGCTAATTAACCCATTTATTACAAAACACCAAACAGGCCACTGGTTTCTATAATTATCAAAACAACTCAATTTTTTGCTTTGGTACGCAAGCTTGTTTGAGCAATTGAATTGAAAATCATCAAAATTATTTACAATACACTGGCTACCAAAGCATGACAAAATTAGACTGTTACAACCAATTAATTGAACTTAATAAAGTTTTTATATTATTTTTGTTTATTAGCATTCCTGGGGGGTTAATGATGTAGTCCTTCTCTAGCTAGGAGGAACAATTAGGAAAAAAGACCAAAATTTAAGGCAAATTACATTTACTATGTGTTAGGAAGTCCAATAAGGCTTTGTAATGGCTAAATAATAAATCATTCTTAAGAGTTTCCCTTAGCACCATTACTGTCATTATGAACATAAACGTGTAGGTTTTTTTAATAAAAAAAATCAGAATTTAAGATGTATTGTGATATAAAAATAGATAAGACACCACAAATTACCAAAAGCATAGCTTCAACAAATCTAATCAGGCCTTGAGTAAGTCTTCTGATGTGAATGAGGACATACAGTTTCATCAACAGTCACACACTGTAATGCAGCTCTAGCTAGAGACAGTGAGTTGGCCAAAATTATTCAGTTGACTCAGGAGTTTGAAATCTGTATTTGTTTAAGTTCCCCACTGGTTTTGCACTGACTTATTGATTGTTTCAATCATTATCACTGGGCACAAGTTTGTTGATTGTAATCCCAGACTCTTTCCTATATGCTGAAATGGTTTCACCATTTGGTAGCAATGATTGACAGTAATGTTTGGCGCACCAGGTGGGAGCTGACAAGTGTTCTTTACCATTTTTGCACTGTATCTGCTCACATTATGCATAGCTGCAAACATGATTTGTCACTTTTGTGGGGGGGGCATAGAGTCATACAAACGCAAGGTTCTCACCTTCTATCAACATATTTCACAAAATAAATGTTGAAGTTTCTGAATTTTAATGGCCAGCCTTGCTGAACTTCCAATAGGTAGAAGCTGTTTTTCACCAGGGCTGTGCATGGGCCTCTTGTCCAATATGGGAGCCCAACTGAATGTTTTACAGCAGTCCAAATTTGACCCAGGATGATCCAGGGCTGGTCTAGCCCAGATCCAGGGCCCCATATTGATTGCGAATTTGCACAGTCATGTGGGTGGGAGAGGGGAGAAGATGGCAGATCCAGGCTACCTTCATGTGCCTTCTTCTGTCCCCCTCCTTGCACCAGTCTAATATCCTCCTTTTTACAGCGCCCCAAATTGATCCATGCTGGGGCAATCCAGGGCTGCCTAAACCTGATCTGATTGACCAGAATCATTTCAATTCAGTTCTTTATTTGAGATCTGGCCAGATCTGGCACACAACCCTGGTTTTAAAATAGACCCTGTGCAGGGGTAAAGGAAGCCGCTTTCCCACCTGGGTTGACAAACCTGGGGGCAGAGTCACTATGTAGCACGCATGTGCAATGTTGCTACGTTCGACACATACTAATCCAGAATGTGGCAGCTAGACTGGTGACTGGGAATGGCCACTGGGACCATATAACACAGGTCCTAAAGGATCTTCACTGGCTCCCAGTACGTTTCCTGGCACAATTGGCCTAAATGGCCTTTGCCCAGTATACCCGAAGGAGTGTCTCTGCCCCCATCTTTCAGCCCAGACACCTCCAAGGGTCTTCTAGCAGTTCCCTCACTGCGGGAAGTGAAGTTACAGGGAACCAGGCAGAGGGCCTTCTAGGCAGTGCCAAAATGTCTTGTACTGGCCTTGCTTCCACCACTTTTAGTGACTGTCATAGTCATTTCACTGGAGGTTTGCATGAAGCTACATGCATACTCCTCCAAAAGATGCATGTTCAGTGCTTCCCTTCAATGGGAAAAAAAAATAGAACAACTTAGCCCAGAGCTCTAGAGTCTAGTGTTTGACTGTGACTTACTTTTTCAGTTTGTTAATGGAATATCTGCAGTAGGATTTCATAAAATACAAGTGAATACCTTTGAGCCAGTAATGATAATGAATGGGAAGGCAGGCTGCTGAAATATTCATCCCATCCTTCAAAGCCGTTACAATTAATCAGCTATGCATACACCTTCCTATAGTGCCAATCTATTTGCACAGCAAGTCTTTGTTATGTATTTTCCTCACAGAAATTCTGCACACATCCTGATGTTTTATAATGCTCTGAAGGAAGGCTGTCGTGACTGATGCTTAAGTAAATATTTTGCTGGCCTAGAACATTATGTGCACTGTCTAATCCATGCTGAGGAATATTGATTTCCTGTACAAAATAAGAGGAAGTCACATTGAGATTTGAACATGAAACAAATACATAAATGCAATACTAAATCAGCAAAGGAAAGGAGAGTTGATGAGTGGGTATTTCAAATGTAATGGTCATCTGCAGGGCAATAGGTCAACCAGCCTCTTCCAAACTGTTTTCCAGGGAACCCTAGGATTCCTTAGAATTTTATCAAGAGTTCCTTAATGAGATCTATAATGTCAAGGACATCTCTCTAAAGGACCATGGCTGATCCCCACCTCTTGCAAATGCACCCCTAGTTATCCATTACTATATGGGTAACCTACGCACCTGGCAGGGGGTGCATGCCAGTGGTGGGTGGGGACAGGGGAAAAACTGGGCAGAGCAAAGGATGTGACTCTTACATTTGAACAGCAGGCTACATTCCAGTCATGTTTAAGGTTAAGAGGTTTCTACATATACAGAGAGACATCATTCTAACCACAATCTAAGCAAGTCTGAGCAGCACATTACAAGGACCCATTCCAATCCACTGAAGGAGAGCATGGAGCACATATGCAGAGAGAATGGTCTTCTGGATAGTCATGAGGGTCTAATAGGAAACTTAGAGGGCCTAATTTGGGCTCCAAGACTGATCTGGAGGGCCTGGAGCTGGTATGGACTAAGATAGCCTTGCCACAGGAATCTATGTATCAGTAACCTCCAAATTAGATTACTGCAATGCATGCTACATATGGCCTCTTTTGAATTCGTCCTGAAGCTGCAATATGGCCACCAGAGCATTGAGCTAACCAAAATAATGAAACACTGGTTTTGGTATATCTGCACCAGCCTCCAGCAGTTAATATTTGTGTGTGTGTGTGTGTGTGTGTGTGTGTGTGTGTGTAGAACCAATTCCATTATCTGATGTACATCTATTTTTTTAAAAAAATTAACTGTTTCATTGGGTTTTAATACATCTGATTATATGGTAGTAAACTACCCTGGGATCTTATGGTAGAGTGTGGGTAAGAAATCTCTTAAATAAATAAAATATTTATCATCTCCTTGAAAAGTGTGGCTGATTTAATCTCAGGAGATTTGTTTGGTATTCGTGTTTCCCCATGGAAGATTTATATTCTTGCATCACCTTCTACACACTTGGCTTTTTGTTTCAGGGGAACAGCTGAATCTTAAGACTCGAAGGGAATAAATCCATTACAGAAGCTTCCAGCTGGCTTCAATGAGTTGTGTGGGAGTTGCGAGGTTACACAACATGTCTCCAAGATGTATCACCTCACAGTAATAATTCACCTTGTGCTAAGTGCTCCCCCTCCTATATTTTCAGAAGCTCTCCACAGGACCTAAAGCTGTCTAGACACCTTTAGTCCTACAGAGGAAGCAAGGAAACATTTTCACCAACCAAGGATCATCTTTCTTTTCTCTCTCTAAATCACATGCTGGTTACATGCCCCACCTTCCTATTACTTGCTTTTATGCTAACTCAAAATCTGTTACATACAAACTCACAATATATTGCAGTTCAGTTAGTATCCACACATATGTGCCTTTAGATCAAAGTTAGTTCTTACAGGAGAGAGTAGAAGTTTGTCTCTAACAGCGCAGTCCAAATGCTAGATGTGCCAGGTTAAAGAAGTCTGAATAAGGTGTCTCAAGTGAGCCTGGGGCGCAGCCACTGTAATCCCTGCAACCCAGTTTAGCTGTGCTCTGCTGGCTCAGTCAAGCTCAGCCACTGATGAACATACTCTGGTAAAAGTCCAGAGCCTCCAAGTGCCCCTATTTTCCAGGGACGTCCCTGGTTTAGAGAAGCCATCCCAGTTTCTGATTTGATCCCAGAATGTCTCACTTTCCCTTGGATGTCACTATTTTCATTGGAGAGATGTTGGAGGTTATGGAATTATCCAACCCCAGAGCCATCTGAAGGCAATTCTGTATAGGGTGGTTTGTTTAATGTTTAATGTTTTATTATGTTTTTATATATGTTGGAAGCTGCCCAGAGTGGCTGGGGCAACCAAGTAGGATGAGTGGGGTATAAATAGTAAAATTATCATTGTGGAATGGGGTGTCCCTACTTTCAGTGGAGAAATGTTGGAGGGTATGTAAGTCTGCAAAAAGAGGCATTCCAGGGGTATAGCAGGTACAAGACAGAGCAAGGAAAGAACCTATTCCAAACCTCTTCCAGCTCACTCACGTGACACAGAAACTCACAACAACTTACATAAGCAAAAAGGGTGGTGCAAGTAAAACTCTGTTTTTAAGGCTTGTTTTCCTTCTTCTGGGTTCAGGCCTCTCAGCCAGCAATAGCCCAGACCATGAACATAGTTTGAAATGGGCAAGGACTGTCTTGTTTTTAATTGGTTGTATGCAAGTCATACTGGGAGCCTTAGCTGAAGAGGGGTATAAAAACGTTCAAAATAAATGAATATGATGTGTAACTAATCAGACTTGGCTATATGGCAGGTGGGGGACTCCACTGGGGCAAATGAAGCTGGTTTCATTCATTGCTTTCTGTAATGAAATGATTCCAAACCCTTTCTCAGGAATCACACGCAATTCCCCAAAGGGGGGAATTTATTAAATGCATATAGAATAAGTAAATAAAGTTAAGATTACTAGACATAAATAAAGTTAAGATTACTAAGTAAATAAAGTTAAGATTACTTGGCATTACTAGACAATGCCAAGGATGCTAATTACCGGTAAGGTGCCATAGTATTTGACTGAGTTCTAATCACAATGTTAGGTTGCTTCAGATTTAGGATCTGGCTCTGATAATAGATGATGCTTCTGAGGTCTGTTTTCTCTCACTACTGTACTGAGCATGCTACCAAGTCCACACTGTTGGTAAATCAGTATACAATCAGCAGCACAGAAACGGCGCACACAAATCTACTAAACCATTCCACGTATAGAATTCTATACTGGTATTCCAATCAACAGGAAAGCACAGGTACAATTTTGGGCTTCTTCAGTAAATTTTGGATTTACTGTATATTGATACATACAAATTTACATGTTACATCTTTAAACTAGAACATCTAGTCTTCTTCTTCACAATGTTCTTTTCACAAAGATTTGATATATTTGCACACTCTCAACTTCATATGCTAAGTTCTTTCTTGGCTTAAGCATTAATTCGTTTAGCCTAAATCCAAAATTTACTGAAGAAGCCCAAAATTGTCCGTGGGCGAAACAGGGGACAAACGCCGGCACCCTGTCTAATTATTGTGCGTCACATCGTCAATATTCCCTCTGATTGGACTTACTTTCATCTACTAACATCTGTAATATCATCTGACTGGATCTATTTTCGTCAATATCTACAGGAGCCTGGCTAAAAACATTTAAAGACTGAAATTGTCCTGTTGTACCAACTTGAATGAGGTTTCTGTTTGTGGCTTCTTTGTTTGACTTTTTGACTTTTCGCATTGCTTTCCTGTTGATTGGAATACCAATATAGAATTCTATACGTGGAATGGTTTAGTAGATTTGTGTGCGCCGTTTCTGTGCTGCTGATTGTATACTGATTTACCAAGAGTATTGGCAGCATAGGCTTATTTTTTTCAGCTTTTGCCTAAACCAAGTCCACACTGAGCTGACTGTGTGAAGAACAGGATATAACTCCAATGCAGAAGTAAATAAAATAAGTATACTGTATAATTTATTTGTGTTGTTGTTGTTTTTAAATAGCCTTTGGACAATTAGAGCTTGAGCCTGCAACCTATATGCAATGCAATGCATTACATGAAAATACAAGAAACGAAACCAAGACAGCTGCTTTAGTTAGAGCAAAGGCAGCCAATGTGGTGCTACCCAGATGTTGTTGGACTCCAAATACCATTAGCCTGAATCAGCATGGCTAGTGACCAGGAATTATGGAAGCTGTAGCCCAATGACTTCTGGACAGCATCACATTTACTGCTCCTAAATTAGAGAAAGGGCCCTTCATAGTAGAGAGGAAAGTAGACGCTTAATATTTTCTCTATCTGTGTGATGGCCTGGGATTCAGACTCAGATGCTGAACCCGAGGGATTCCAGCTGTGCTGGCCCCAAGGGTTTGTCCATGAAGCGAGGTCCAAGTCCAGTCCTGGGTCTAGGGGTCCAAAGGAGGTCAATCCGGCGGGGAGCAAGGCAGGGAGCAGGTCAAGGTCCAAGGCAGGTTCAGGCACAAGGTTGCAGGTTGAGCACACGCTTGCAACTAAGTTGCTCACGCAACTTGGGCTGGGTCTGGCTGGCTTTTATCTGGCCCTATGCTTAGGGCGGTCCCGATCCTCCGGAGACTCGCCTCTCCTCCGGGCCTGGAGGCGAGCACTCCTCCTGCAGACACTTAACTCCCTTCGCCTCTCTGCCCTGAGCCTCTGTAGCTCAGGAGAGGCTGGTGGGTTACTAGACCCAGGGGATGCCTCTGCTTCTTCTGAAGAGGCTGGGAGTGGAGCACCTGCAGGCAATGAGTCCTCCCTCCCATCAGGAGCCAGAGCAGACTCTGCTGATGCCTGCACCTGGGGATCCAGCACAGGTGGGGATCCTTCAGGCTCAAGCCCTGGCCCCGGCTCAGCTGGTTCTGGAGGCGGGGAATCCTGTGCAGGCTGGGATCCCTCAGGTTCAGCATCAGAGTCTGACTCCCAGGCCATCACACCATCCCCCCTCCCAGGCCTCCCCCTCAACCGAGGGGCCGGACCAGGCTTGCTGGGGTAAGCTGCATGGAAATCACGGAGGCAGGCAGGTGCGTGGACGTTTCCCGCTGGTTCCCATGAACGATCCTCAGGCCCATACCCCTTCCAGTCGATGAGGTATTGGAGCTTCCCCCTGCGGTATCGTGAGTCGAGAATGCGCTCCACCTCGTACTCAGGCTCCCCCTCAACCAAAACTGGCTGCGGTCGTGGATTGTCCGGGTGGAACTCGTCGGGCGGGGCGACTGGACTAAGTAGGGACCGGTGGAATACTGGGTGAACCTTGAGCGATGGAGGTAACTGGAGGCGAAACGCCACCGGCGACACCTGCGCAGTGATGGTGAATGGGCCGGCAAATCGTGCATCCAGTTTTCGTGAGGGCCGAGAAGGATGCAGGTGACGGGTGGAGAGCCACACCCGATCGCCAACACGGAGTTCTGGCCCCTCCTGACGATGTCGGTCAGCCTGGGCCTTGTATGCGTCCTTGGCTTGGCGCAGTTGCTCCATCAATAATTGTTGCTGGGACTGAAGCTCCTGAAGCCAGTCTGTCACTGCGGGGACCGCGGAAGCTGGCAGCACGTCCGGGAACAAACGTGGATGGTAGCCGTAGGAGGCCTGGAACGGGGTCTGCTGGGTGGAGGCGTTCACTGCATTGTTGTAGGCGAACTCCGCCAATGGCAAGTGATCGACCCAGTCATCCTGCTGAAAGCTGCAGTAGCACCGGAGGTACTGCTCCAACACCGCATTTGCCCGTTCCGTCTGGCCATCGGTCTGCGGGTGGTGGGCCGAAGATAGACAGACCTCCGTCCCAAGGGTCTGGTGCAGGGCTCGCCAGAAGTGGGATGTGAACTGGACGCCGCGGTCAGAGACCACACGCTCGGGCAGGCCATGCAGGCGGAAGATGTGCTGCAAGTACAGCTGCGCCGTTTCCTTAGCTGTGGGTATGGACGGGCAGGGGGCACAGTGCACCATCTTAGTGAAATGGTCCGTGAAAACCAGGAGGCAGGTACAGTGACGAGATGGGGGCAAGTCCACCACAAAGTCCAGCGAGACCGTGTGCCAGGGACGCGGTGGGACTGGTAATGGCTGGAGCAGACCGGGGGGTCGCCCGGTAGGACCCTTGGCCCGCCGGCAGACGTCGCAACCAGCAACATAGCGTGCCACATCAGCCTTCAGGCGGGGCCACCAGAACTCCCGGCTTACCAGATGGGTGGTCCGGTACCGCCCAAAGTGCCCTGCTGCTGGGGCATCGTGGGACATCTGGAGAACCTCAGCCCGCAATGGTCCTGGTGGGATGTATAGACGACCCTGGTGCAGCAGTAGGCCCTGGTGCAGGGCCAGCCCCGGATATCGAGGGCATGACCCGTCAGACAGTTCCCGGAGCCGTTCCTGTGCCCAAGCGTCGACCCGTTGCTGTTCTCGCACCCGAGCCTGCAGCGGCTTGGCCTCCTGAGTGGCCAGGAATGCGGCTGGTGGTAAGATAGTCGTCGGTACTGCCTGCTGTACAGTGTCTGCGACGTCCTCAGGTTTCCGGGACAGGGCATCCGCTTTCCGGTTTTGGGAGCTAGGGATGTAGCGGATCCGGAACTGGAACCGGGAGAAAAACAGCGCCCACCGGATCTGCCTTTGGTTCAACTTGCGGGTGGTCTGGAGGTATTCCAGATTCCGGTGGTCCGTTCTCACTTCCACCGGGTGTCGTGCCCCCTCAAGATGATGGCGCCAGACCTCAAAGGCCACCTTGATGGCCAGTAGTTCCCGCTCCCACACGGTATAGTTACGCTCCGCCGGAAGGAGCTGCCGGGAGTAGTAAGCGCAGGGTAACAGTGGCGCATCAGGTCCGTGTTGCTGAGACAGGATGGCACCGAGAGCCGTACTGGAGGCATCAGTCTCCACCACGAAGGGACGAGAGGGATCAGGATGCTGTAAAATCGGCGCCCTCTGGAAACAGGCTTTCAACCCCTGAAATGCCACTTCAGCCTCCTCATCCCAGGAGAAGGGCGTCTTGGGGCGCAGCAGTCGGGTTAATGGGGTGGTGCGATGAGCATAATCTGCAATGAAGGTCCGGTAATAGTTGGCGAACCCTAGGAACCGCTGTAAGTCCTTGCGGTTCCGGGGCGCTGCCCACTCTCGAACCGCAGCCACCTTCCCAGGGTCCATCTGCACCCCGTCAGGGGAGAGTCGGTGTCCAAGGAAGTCCACTGACCGCTGGTGGAACTCGCACTTGCTGAGCTTGGCGTACAGGCGGTGCTCCCGCAAGCGCTGCAACACGGACCGAACATGACTCTCGTGACGGGCTGGGTCACGGGAATAAATCAGAATATCATCTAGGTACACCACCACGTATTTGTCTAGCAAGTCCTGGAACACGTGGTTGATGTACCGTTGAAACACGGCGGGCGCGTTGCATAATCCGAACGGCATAACCAGGTATTCAAACTGCCCATACCGGGTCCCGAATGCAGTCTTCCACTCGTCCCCAGCACGGATCCGAATCAAGTTGTAGGCCCCTCGGAGATCCAGTTTGGTGAACATCTGCGCCCCCTGCACCCGCTCCAGCAATTCTGCAATAAGGGGCAAGGGGTACCGGTCTGGGATGGTGATCTTATTCAGGGCCCGGTAGTCATGGCAGAGGCGAAGCTCCCCACACTTCTTCTTAACGAAGAGTACAGGAGCGGCAGTGGGTGAGGTAGAGGGTCTAATGAACCCACGTTCCAGGTTCTTGCGAAGGAAGTCCTGCAAGGCTTCACGCTCTGGCTCCGAAAGAGAATATAGGCGGCTCACAGGCAGGGGCGCCCCAGGCTGTAGGTCTATGCCGCAGTCGAAGGACCGATGAGGCGGCAGCTTGTCTGCTCCCTGTTCCTCGAACACGTCTAAATAGTCCTGGTACACGGCAGGGAGCGTTGACACAGCCTGCCCCATGGGGGCAGCTGCTACTAACTCGGACTGAGCACGGGAACCCGGGTCTGGGAAGCGTACAGTCCGATTGACCCAGTCGATCTGAACATTGTGTGACTCCAGCCAGTCCATCCCAAGCACCAGGGGAAACCGGGGCATGGTGGCAATGTCCAGGGTTCGCACCTCCCGGTGCTGCTGGTAGCACAGGACCAAGGGCTGGGTCTCCCGAGTAACAGCGCCCGAGCGTAGGAGCCGTCCGTCAATTGCCTCCACCTGTACTGGTTCCGGCTTGTTCTGAAGCGGCACCTGATGCTGAGTGGCGAAGGCAGAGTCCATATAGGAGCGGGTTGCCCCCGAATCCACCAGAGCGTGGGTGAGAATCCAGGGCCCACCGGGGGGGTATAGACGCACCGGTATCATGAGGTGTTGCAATTCCACTGGTGAGGGCCCATCATGCGATGCTTGGGTCCCCAGGTAGCCTGGGCCATCGGCTACTGGGGTTGGCAGTTTTCCCTGCGGCTGGCGTTTCTCAGGGCAGGTTCGGGCGTAGTGTCCACTCCCACCGCAGTAGAGACACAGGTTCCCCTCCCGACGCCGAGTCTTTTCCGAGGGGGAGAGGCGAGGCCGCGCTGCCCCGAGCTGCATCGGCTCCTCCAATGACTCAGCTCTGGCCACGGAACTGCAGGGAAGCACCGGCGCCGGGAGCCCGGAGTGCCGGCGGCCCCGGGCCTGGCGACGGTCCTCCAACCGATCGTCTATCTGCAGACTCCGTTGGATGAGGGCACCCAGTGTGGCAGGGCGATCCAACGTGGCCAGCTGATCCAGTATCTCGTCTGAAAGTCCCTCGAGATACTGGTCCCGCAGGGCAGAGTCGTTCCAGGTCAAGTCCTGCGCCAGCAGCCGAAATTCCGTGGCGTAGGTGGCCACTGTGGACTTGCCCTGTTTCAACCGCCGAATTGCCCGATTGGCTTGACTCCCCTTCTGAGGGTTGGCGAACGTGGTTTCCAGATGATTGCAAAACCCCGTATAGTCTGTCAGCAAGGGGGAGTCTTGCCGGAGCAGCGGCAACGCCCACTTGGCCGCCTGGTCCTTCAGCAAGCTGATCAGGAAGTGCACCTTGGTGCGGTCGTCAGGGAAATCCCGAGCTCGCCCCTGAATATACAGCTTGGCCTGGGCGAGAAACATGGGAAAGCTGGCTGGGGACCCATCAAATTTCTCTGGCAGGGCCACTGGGTACTTGCCAGGAGCTGGGGCGGCGGCCCCAGGAGCCGGTAGGGCATCCAAACGCTGCTGAAGCGCCGTAACCGCATTGCTTAGCTGCTGCACGGTGTGGGTCAAGGCCTGGTTCTCCTGGGCCAATGCCACTAGCGCAGCCGCCTGGTCAGCCATGGCTACTAGTTCCTCCCGAACGCACCCCAGCGAAGGGGGAGTGCGGGTGTGGCGTGAGCAAACTGTGCTGGCCCCAAGGGTTTGTCCATGAAGCGAGGTCCAAGTCCAGTCCTGGGTCTAGGGGTCCAAAGGAGGTCAATCCGGCGGGGAGCAAGGCAGGGAGCAGGTCAAGGTCCAAGGCAGGTTCAGGCACAAGGTTGCAGGTTGAGCACACGCTTGCAACTAAGTTGCTCACGCAACTTGGGCTGGGTCTGGCTGGCTTTTATCTGGCCCTATGCTTAGGGCGGTCCCGATCCTCCGGAGACTCGCCTCTCCTCCGGGCCTGGAGGCGAGCACTCCTCCTGCAGACACTTAACTCCCTTCGCCTCTCTGCCCTGAGCCTCTGTAGCTCAGGAGAGGCTGGTGGGTTACTAGACCCAGGGGATGCCTCTGCTTCTTCTGAAGAGGCTGGGAGTGGAGCACCTGCAGGCAATGAGTCCTCCCTCCCATCAGGAGCCAGAGCAGACTCTGCTGATGCCTGCACCTGGGGATCCAGCACAGGTGGGGATCCTTCAGGCTCAAGCCCTGGCCCCGGCTCAGCTGGTTCTGGAGGCGGGGAATCCTGTGCAGGCTGGGATCCCTCAGGTTCAGCATCAGAGTCTGACTCCCAGGCCATCACACCAGCCTGCACAGCATTCCCTGCCTCCAGAACCAGCAGAGCCGGGGTTAGGGCCTGAGTCTGAAGGGTCCTCCCCTGTGCTGGATCCTCAGGTGCGCCAAAACAAAATGGCACCCAAAGTAGTGGTCTAGAGGAAGGCATCAACGAACCCAAAATGGTGGTTCCTGCCCAAATGCACGGCCTGACCGATTGAAGCCTGAGTATGCAAAATAAGAAAACCTGGCTTGGAGACTAAGCTTTCTGTCCGATCCTCCCCCAACCCCTACAGAGCACCGGCACCAACTTCCTGCACCAGCCAAAGAAGCCTAGACCAGCAAAGCTGAAGGCACCGACACTCGGTGAGTTGAGGGGAGATACGAAGAATGACCGCTAGAAAACAATCCACAACGAACTAAAATCCACCCCAACTGACTCCCCGCAACACGGGAGAAATTAGGAAAAGGGGGTGGTGAGGGTTCACCGGGAAGACCTGCAGGCCCCGGAGGGGGGGTCAAGCCCCCAGGTAAAATCTCAATTCATGGGGGAAGAGATAGAATAAGGAAAGAAGGAAAGTTAACAGGGAAGCTAGAGGGAAAATTAGGGTAAAAAGGGGTAAGCGATCACCAAAAGTAGATCAAAGTCTCTCTGAGCAACAGCAGTCCATGATCCGATGTTCCATGTTCCGATGCGAAAGCCCCAAAGAGGAAGCTCATAAGCCTCGCATGGGTTATATAGGTCCTGCGTTGCTCCTTTTCTTCAGCACCCCATTGGTCAGATTGCACCCAAACAACGCGGGAACCACCTATCAGGGGTTGTGGCTGTTCCAAGATTACCCACCCACAACACTGGGTCAGGTGGCCAGGTCGCACCGCAACACGTGCCATCTTTAATGGGGGACCCGCTTTATCTTCCCGCCGGAGTGGTACCTATTTATCTACTTGCACTTTGATGTGCTTTTGAACTGCTAGGTTGGCAGGAGCTGGGACCGAACAACGGGACCTCATCCTGTTGTGGGGATTCGTACCACTGACCTTCTGCTCAGCAAGCCCTAAGGTCTGTGGTTTAGACCACAGCGCCACCTGCGTCCCTATCCAATGTATTACTAGATTCTAAGTCACACATTAGATTGGGAAGTCTGCATCAGATCCATTCATATTACAAATCAAAAAGATAAAATCATTGCTTTGTGCAATATTTTTATAAGAAAGGTACAAGATCTGCTTGCGTGTCTATAGTGATAACTTGCATACATGTTTACGGGAGGATTACTTTGGGGATCTTTACTGGGGACAATTGAACACTACAGAAGTTGCTGCAATACTCTTACTTTAGAAACACCAATATGTTAATTTACTTAGGGGAATTTAGGAAGAACAACACAATTATTTTGATTGAAGTATTTACATAAAATAGCAGACAGTAAAATGGCTTTTTGGCTTGATATGCCAAATGAGAACTATCATTGGTTTTTGGTTTTGTTTGTTTTTTAAATCCCCATGGCAAATGACTCTGTTTTGGGTAAATTAAAAAGAGTGACCCTAAAATTATTTGTGCTAAAGCACTGTAGGTAACAAAGTTTTCTATACCAGAGCTGATATAGAATCCATTTCATTTTAAAATATTCCAATCTCCCAGAAAATACTAAAATGAGTAGAAGAAACTATTTCTAGGTGAGTTGCATAAAGGACAATAAACTTATAGTGCACAGCATCTGAAAGGAGCAGGTTCACAGTTTGGGGGCTGTTCATAGGTTCAGCACTATCACTGGGGGCTCCAGTGGCCTTGGTGGCTAGGAGTGCCTTTGTCAGGTGCAGTTGGTTTGCCTGTTGGACAGAGATGACTTCGCCATTGTAGTTTGTGCTCTGGTAACTTCCAGATCAGATTATTGTAATGTGCTGTATCTGGAGCTGCCCTTGAAGATGACTTGGAAACTTCAATTGGTCCCAGACGAAGATGCCAGTGGCTGGCTGAGGTTCCCTTCAGATCTCATATGACCCCTGTATTAAACCAGCTGCACTGGCTGTCAGTTTGTTTCCAGGCCCAATTCAAGGCACTCATTTTAGTGTTTAAATCCCTGAATAACTCAGACCACAAATACCTGAAAGTCCATCTCCTTTCCCTCAGCGCTCCTTTCTCTGCTGAAATTGGCAGAGGGAGCCCTCTTGGTTCTTCTGCTGCTCTCAGAAGCTCAGGGTAGTGGTGGCCAGGGAGAAGGCATTTTCTCTGGCAGTCCCCAAGTTGTATGATAATATTGTACCACTTAATGCCAAAATAGGCTTCTAAGGATCATACAAAGTATAAAAACCAGTTATACAAACCTTGAAATATAAACATCCATACTTATATGCAACAATCTCACACAAAAAACCCCAATTAAAACAGAAGGCTTCAGCTTAGAGATAAAGCGGATGCTTATGTAAGCATGTGCCTATTCAAAAGCTGGCAGAATGCCAGTACAGATGGGGCCTTTTGTATTTCAGCAGGGAGTGCATTCCATAAAACTGTGGTCACCAGTAGATATATATATATATTAAAAAGCCTGCCTCCATGTCACCATCTTTCCAGCTATCTCTGGGCAATAGGAGAGATAAGGTAAGAAATGTCCTAAGGTGACATCACAGGAGAACATAAAAAATATAGGATAGCAGATGGTAAGCTTTAAATCAGACAGTCTGCCTAAACCTACACTGAGTGTCCAAAAGCTACTGCTGAGATAGAGATTGGTGGAAAGATGGCTTTATATGAAGTGGAGGCGGCTGTTGGTGCAACTGCCTAAGTGCAGTTGAGGCCTTAACACACCAGGAGGAAAAGCTTAACTGGGTTTTCAACTAACACAAGGATGCAGAAATGTAGAGAATAGGAAACTGAGAAAGGTAAAGGTATGAAGGAGGAACAAAATACTGATATTTACCTGTGCTGAGGAAGGAGAAGTAAAGAGAAACAGTTTCCTGAGTTTCACCCTCATGGGCTCAGTAGCAGCTGAATTCTGGCAAAATCTATGGTGTGAAAATTTACCTGTCTGAAGAAGGTTGCCTCTTACCATCATCCAGTAAATTGGTGTCCAAGTTCAAGTGATGATGAGGGGTGTGTGTGAGAGAGAGAAAACAAAGAAAAATAGCTGAGGAGCAGGGAAAATGAAGAAGAAGGCAAATGTAAGGATCAAGCAAAGCTGAAGACAAGGTCTTGCTCCTGCAAGCATCCACTGATTTTGAGAAAGCTTGAAGAAGCGTATGTGAAGCAGGAGCAGTCCAACTGGAGAAGACTGAAAAGGTTGGGGCCTGAGAGGTTTGCAGGTATTAGAGAGAAACTTCCAGCTGGGTGTGTGTTTCTAATCCAGTACACGATCTCATTAAGGAAAGTACTGGCAGAAAGAGATATTTAATGATAAAAGGCACAGGAAGAAAGCTGTCAATAGAGAGGTCACAAATGGTCTCTGATCAGTCAGAACTTGCAGCCAGGTGACTGAGATGCCCCTCATGAGGAATGGTGGAGATGTTTCCAGGAATTGTATATTTAGATTTAATCCATTTACCAGTGAAAATTCCTTGCTGTAGTATGCTGTAGTATGCCCTGTTGTGATATCCCTTTGGTTAAATAATACCTGATATGGCAAGGATTCAGGCATGTATTCATGTTAATGCTGCTATAGAGGGGAAATCCCCCATCCAACACCTACTATTTAGTAGGAACTACTACTAGAGTGTGGGACACAGGTGGCACTGTGGTCTAAATCACAGAGCCAAGGGCTTGCCGATCAGAAGGCTGGTGGTTCAAATCCCCGCGATGGGGTGAGCTCCCGTTGTTCGGTCCCAGCTCCTGCCAACCTAGCAGTTCGAAAGCATGTCAAAGTGCAAGTAGATAAATAGGTACCACTCCGGCGGGAAGGTAAACGGCATTTCCGTGTGCTGCTCTGGTTCACCAGAAGTGGCTTAGTCATGCTGGTCACATGATCCAGAAGCTGTCTGAGGACAAACACCAGCTCCCTCGGCCTATAGAGTGAGATGAGCACACAACCCCAGAGTTGTCTGTGACTGGACTTAACGGTCAGGTGTCCCTTTACCTTTTTACTACTAGAGCATCCTCCTGATCAGAGGATACCAAGCTTGAACTACTGTAGCTCCCTCTGATTCTTTGCCATAGTGCTGTGCTCACTGCTCAGAGCAAAGCGCACAAAGATACAGTGTCAGAGGCACTATGAGGGTTTCCCATCAGCAACTGGGTAGTCACTATGGGAATAGAAAGCTGGAAAAGATCAATCCTTTCGTTTTATGCATCAGGGTTTATTATTATTATTATTATTATTATTATTATTATTATTATTATTATCATCATCAACATGTGCATGGCAGAAGATGCTTACTAACCAGAGGATGCTCTTCTACCAAGAGCTTACAGTTTATGATTCAACTTGGAGGAGACAAGTCCCACCACAATATTATTCCTTAATTCTTATGCAACAAGTTTTGCAAATAGTAGATAGTGTTTGCTAAAATCATGACATAGCACCAGTCTTTTTCAGGGATTATACCATAACTACAGGGAAGTCAGGATATCTGCTTGTAGCAGAAAGCCTTGTGTATGCAAGGTTCCAAAACATCCAGAGAGCCTCCATGTATGTAAAAGGCTCTTCACTTCAGGCAGGGCCTTCCAAGAGTTTGAAGGCAATAAAAATGGGGAGGGAGGGGCATGAAGCACAATCAACCCTGCTGCCAACAGCTCAGTGCTAGATACAATGGGAGGGGAGAAATTGGGTATAGGCTTAAGTGGGAAAGAATATGGGTTTATTTTAGTTATACATACTTAGGCTCAGTTATAGAAAGAGGTCATGGAGATCAGATAGATAGATAGATAGATAGATAGATAGATAGATAGATAGATAGATGATAGATAGATAGATAGATAGATAGATAGATAGATAGATAGATAGATAGATAATGTTGGTTTCAGGCTATGAAAAGACTTTGCTATTCATTCAACTTGCCCATCAAAATGGTTTGCAAGGCTAGGAGAGATATATGTTCCAGTGCAAGCAAGCTATTGATTTCTAGTGACTATAATGAGATATAATGTAGGCAATTTGTTTCTTCCACAAATGTGAGGCGTATCAGGGAGGCCCGCTGCAGATTTGATCCAAACTTTTTCAAGTTCTAAATCAATAGCATTCTATTGTTTCATTGCATTTCATTAAGTATAAATGATCACCTGAAATATCACAAAGCGGGAAACTGCTGAGGCTTACACCCAAAGTAATTTCAATTATCCCTTTACTTCAGACATTTAGACTGCTAAGTTATTCTTTCTGATTGTATTAAGATGTTATTGCCTCTTTATTGCCAGTAAAACAGTATGTTTTCCAAGGCTCTTTATTATAATCTGCCAAAGGGACATCTGAATATGGAACAAGCAGTTTAGCACTTACCCAAGAGACTTCTGAATAGTGCTGAGCCTGGTAAAATGCAACACATCTGTATATGAAAGCAAAAAATGTTTGAAGCAGCATATACAGTTGTGGAGCCTTATAATGCAGGCATAAATATTCATCTCTTCCATGCAATAGACATATCTGAAAGACCTAAATAACTCTCCATTTATTTAGATATAGATAATACTGTTGTAAAGAGCAGTTATTTGGACACTGTTGATAGACATCCTCCCAAGGGCTCATTTTGCATGTATGGGAAATCTATGTCTCTCCAAATGCTGTTGGCTGTGCTGACTGGGGCTGGTGGAAGTTACATACCAACATAATCTGAACAGCCACAGGTCTCTGCTCCCTGTTGGGAGATAGCTTTCCCTTGGCTTGCAAATAAACTGAGCTACTCCCTACTCCCTACTCCCTACTCCCCACCCAAATGAAGAACTATTTGAGATTCTTTCCAAAACAATCCACCACCACCCAAGCTCCGAATGTGTCAGTGACAGCTGGAGATCACAGAGGCTTGAAGGGTTCTACATTTACAGGCGCAAATGACAGCTTGGTGGCCACAGAGTGGTCCTTCTAGTGGGATGTCTTTCAGTAGGCCTACTTCACACTGGCTTGGTACTGTGTTGAAATCTGCACTGCAGTTTCTCAAAAGCAATGATTTGAAGTAGTATGAAGTGATTCAAATCTGTGTGAGCTTCCATACATGTCAGGCATCAGTTAGTGCAGGAGTAGGAAACTTCCCAGTAGTGATGTATGGAAGTGAGAGCTGGACCATAAAGAAGGCTAATCGCCGAAGAACTTATGCTTTTGAATTAGGGTGCTGGAGGAGACTCTTGAGAGTCCCATGGACTGGAAGAAAATCAAACCTATCCATTCTGAAGAAAATCAGGCCTGAGTGTTCACTGGAAGGACAGATCCTGAAGCTGAGGCTCCAATACATGAGAAGAGAAGACTCCCTGGAAAAGACCCTGATGTTGGGAAGGATTGAGAGCACAAGGAGAAGGGGACAACAGTGGATGAGATGGTTGGACAGTGTTCTTGAAGCTACCAACATGAGTTTGACCAAACTGCGGGAGGCAGTGGAAGACAGGAGTGCGTGGCGTGCTCTGGTCCATGGGGTCATGAAGAGTCGGACATGACTAAATGATTAAAAAACAACAGGAAACCTCAGTCCTGGGATCCTCAGGACTCTCTCAATATATATTAGGAGAAATGAATTTTCATGAAGGTTTTTAATAAAAATCACCAACAGACAGAAATGTGGTGAACTAATCTTAAGATTTGAAAAAAACCGAGCAAAACAAAAATTGACAGAATCATCCACCCCTATGCAAAAACCATCTAAGCTAATGGTCAACACAGCACATCCTGTGACAATTAATTCCATAAGTAAATTATGTATTTTATATTCTTTTACATGTGATTAATTTATGGCCCATCAATTTCACTGTATGAAGCTGAGTCCAGATAGTGATATCTATATCTATATTTAGAATATAGCTTTTGACAGGTTACATATAAACCATGTTGAGACCTTCACTGCATGAAATTTGCCTGTGAAACCCGGATTTTAAATTACCAGAAAAGTTCACAGATACATTTTAATAAAGCCTGCCTGCATCTATTCTTTCTTTCCTTTGTAGCTTTGGAATGTCATTACATTCTACAAGCATTTGTAAAATTAACAACCTCCACTAGACTGTAATCTTGGTTACAAGGTTTCATAGCCTCTTGCGATTTAAAGGCCATGATACTACATAAAACCCTATAAAAACATAGTGCATAACATAAAAATAGCTTTAGAAGGTCAAACATTGATTTGTGATGGGATGTTTCGTCATGAATGATGCTGCATGAGGCATATAGCCATTTTTCAAATATACTAATAGAAGCAATGACGACTATATTTAGAGTTATATTGAATCATTGTAACATTCTGTATCTTACCACTTGAGAATTGTTGTTGACATCCATTGCTTCTATGCAAGGCAATCACACAGATTAATTGATGCCCAGAGCCCATTCATGTTTTATACTGGATGCATTGTTGCCACCACTTACACAAACATATGCTCCTTACTAACTGGGAAGCCATATGTGCAAAATCACTCTCCTAAATGGGCAGGGTGATTTCCTACATATCACAAAGCTATCTTTCTGCACAGCTGGAAGCTTATGCAGTTTTGACATCTACATTAAGAATATGAGACCCACATCTAAATACCACCCAAGGAAAATTTCATTTGCTATATCAAAACTTTGTTTTTTTTTAGTTTCCATCTAAATTCCTCAGATGTTCAACTTGAAAAGTTTGCAGAACTATCTCTGACAAACATGCAGATATGTGGGTGACCCACGGTGAGTCCAGTCCAGGCTATGAAACAGCATACTTACTGGTTGTGCAGTCCAGGTTGTGAAACAGCCTTCCCAAGGCAGGAATGCTGCACCCTTACTCATATGCTGAAACAAACACTCCTCATTCATTATTATTGCTGTTTTATATCTCACTCTTATAAAGCTGGGCTCAGAAGTGCTTACAGCAAACAATGCATTTTTAAAACAATAGCAGAATTCAAGGGCCTTTGCAGAGAGATGTAAAAAAAAAAAAAAAAGATTTATGTGTTTCAAAATCCAGCTTTGGAGTTAAAGGTGGGATACAGGAAATGCCTAGCATGGGTGGAAGGCATGTCTACACGTTCAAGGGGACCCTATTGTCTACACTGATTACCTATTCAAACTGTGGCATCTTTCCCTACTTTGCATATTGCTCCTGAAGAAACATTCAACCCTCAGGAGTGCTTTAGAACACAAGGGGTGGAATTCAATGTTGTGCTTTTCCAAATGTTCTATCTGCATGAGCATTTCAACTTGCCAGGTGGAATGATCCCCACTTCTTTTTCTGCCATGTGCTGCTCTGGGGTTCAGCTGACCCCTCCAGCTAATGTGGAGGGAGAAGGAGGGGGAGCCTTTTTGCCCATTTGGAAGTTCTTGTTCAGGGCTTCCACTAACAGGGCTGGTTTGGTAAATTTCACCAAAAGGTTTCTCAGAGTAGACCCACTGAAATTGATGGACCTAAATTCAGAATCTTAATTCATTCCAATGAAACTTGCATCATATTGGATACAACCCAAGAATGTGCTTACAATTCTGTGGAGCTGGCCTTATGTTTTCCTGATAATACCTGACTTGAGAAGTTGTGTGTGGAGGTAATAATTTAGACTCTTCCCCGCCAATTAATATGGAGTTCCCACTGAGCTGTGGAACAGACATTTTCTCCACAAGTCTGCAGGCTTGTAATCTATATTTCAGTTTCCAGTTGTGATACCATACCATGTGATACATGTTACTGGTAGCTGTCTTGCTTGAACACTTTAGAAGAGACCTAGAGGATCAATATGGAAGCAATTTAGGCATTTCCCAGAAAACAATCAGGTACCTACCTTCTAAATAAGGACTTGAGCAGAAGTGAAGGAAGAGAAGTATTTGAAGGAAAGACCATGCACTCCAAGTTCATGCTGGAGTGTTAAGAGACTTTATATTTGAAGTTGGCAGGAGCTGGTTCCAACTTCAAGAGAAACTCTGGACAAGTAGAAGCTGAGGTGGGACAAGATGGAATTTGCAACTGAGGCATGTGAAATTTATTAACACAGTCACTGTGAAGGCCTTCATTCCTCACCCAACTCACAACACCCAAGAACAACAATTGATCTGGGGCATTGTGAAGGATGCAAAAGGTAGCTGGGCTCCCAGCACAGTTGCTGCCACTTAGACAGCTTGGATCATTTCTCCTAATCCTGAATAAACTTGGTGAAACCCCTCTTTCAGTTTTGCTGCCCACAAAGATGGTGAAAATTTTTTGAAATGTCATTTGCACACAGGCTTTATAAAAGCAGAAGTGCTCTTCTGTATCATCTGATCTGGAGCAGGCATCCCCAACCTTTGGCTCTCCATATGTTTTGGACTACAATTCCCATCATCCCTGACCACTGGTCATGTTATCTAGGGATGATGGGAGTTGTAGGCCAAAACATCTGGAGGGATGCAGGTTGGGGATGCCTGATCTAGAAAGTTGACAGAATATAAGCCATCTAGCTCCCCAAACTCTTATTATTATGGTACTCTCTGAAGTTTCTGTGGTCACCTTGATGCTAAATAGTCAATATTTCCATCAGCTTTCCTATACCATTATGCATTTTGCGAGGGTGGCAGAAGTTCCTGAGCCCAAGACCTAGAAATGTGCAAAATTATTTATACTTTTAAAAGTTTTCTTGAAATTCAGGACCCCACTAAACATTGTTTGGGGCAATATTCAGTAGTAACTTAAAGATCTGTGTGAACCCTCCTGTGAAATGTTCGAAAATGCAGGATGAATGCATGCCATCTCTAGCTTTCACATTTCAAAGCCAAATTGTACAGAGTTTTAATTGGCCGATAATATAGAATGCTAAGTGCTAATTTTGAATGCAAAACATCAATTATGGATTGCATCTGTGCTTATTGCTTATTTTGAAAATGCAAATGGATGAGAAAGGAGTCTTTTAAAATAATGCATTTTTTAAAATTGCTATATAATTTAATACTATTTAAAAGGTGCACATCACATTATAAAAGGAAAGTTTGCATATTCCCATTATGTCAGATTTGAGATGTTTTAATAAAGCAGATGGTATTTCACCTAGCAAGGATTTAAAAGGGAAAAGGAAAAGGAAAAACACTTTTCATAGGACAATATTCTCTGCATCAACTTTCCAGAAATGTTATATTACTGTATTTCTTTCAACACTCCATAGCCAGCCTGTGGCTAGTAAATAGCTCATGCTTAATTAATTCCTTCTAATTTTTGTTTCCCTAAAGACAACTCAAAGGAGCATTTCTTTTTTAAAAAATGAAAAAGAAGGATTTTAATTTAGGAGCTCAAGCAAGTTTGCCTGTAATTCTGGCATGGACCAATTATCTCCCAAACACTGTAATGGTATCTTGGATGCCACACTGTAGCATGACAAATCAGTTTTATGACTTTTTTTTTCCTTTTTAGCATCATAAACGAAAATTTCCCGAGCCAAAATTACTTGCAGGGGCCTACCGGTAATCTTCTCAGTATTCACACACACACACACACACACACACACAACTGCTTTGAATGTTTCTGCAATTATGAGAAACTTAAGTGGTGCTCTCAACATGCTGCCTTCTAGGTAGACTTCCTAAAATGTCTCCTTGTTTCTCATTGAAGACTTAAGGCAGAACTAATCTGTGTTAAGCAATACTGATTATGCACTCAGAAGTAACTTGCCAGTCTACAGAGTCCATCATTCTATACAAGAAGAAGTCCAGCAACTATTATTTGGATCTTTGAAAATTAGCTGATGGGTTATCGTTTTCTGCTGTAGAGTGGGATCCAGCTAATTGAGCTATGGAAGAGCCTGCAGGTGTTATGGTTCCATACTCTCTCCCTGATAATGCAGATGCCACTCCCAGTGAACACCCTAGAATTACAACCTGGCCAAACACCCAGGACGAGAGCCCTAGGACCCAGATTCTGCCTTACTGTAAGAGGCAGTTCAGGTTTCTTCCTTTGACAATGGCACTGACTCCTCCTGGGAATCATCCACAGTAGTGAAATGAACACTGTTGCTACCACCCAAAAGCTGTCAGAGCCATTGCCCAAGAACTAAGGAGTGGTATCCAACATTAGCCATTATCAAAGTAGATCCATTGAAATCAATATGAGTCCATTGATGGAGCTACTTAATTGACTTATTTCCAAGGCCTTTATGTGTCACAGTTTGCTGACAGAAGTCAGAGCTAGAGGCAAGTCCTTGGTTGAAGGATAATTAAAAGCCCACAAGTGGCTCCAGAGAATTGTTGTAGCAACATTGTTATTGTCATGAATCTGGCCCCAGAAAGCTGCTTGTGCATCAGACAACACTGGAAGCCATCAGAACTACCAAGCACTACAGAATGGACAAAGAAACCCTAGTAGGTTGCTTTATTAAGAAAACTTGCATGCTTCTTCAAGGCTAAGTGAAATGCATAAAATACAGAGGACAAGTTTTTCATTGACAGCTGGCCTTTATTCATAAATTAAAGGCCAAGTGAATTTCAGAATAATGTACAACCATTTATCTCTCTCCTGCCCCCACTCCTGGTGCTTTGAAATCTTGCCCCCCCCCATTTTGTTTATATGCTTGGGTTAATCCCATATCAATCTCTACAGCCGCACCAGGCACTGTAACTTTCCAACAATTTAACTTCACTCTCAAAAGTGCATTCCTCTATTGGCTCCCGAGACAGATAGATGCCAACCAGCAATCAAAATACACTTTATGAATAAAATAATCTCTCTCCTCCCCCCAAAATTTTCACAGTATTTACTGTACTTGCAAAATTATTATATTTTGTTCCTTTAGGTTACGTTTTGAAAGAACTCAAAATTCTCTTCGTTGTTCAAATTATAGCCTCAGACAGCTATTCCCATGGGGAGCTGTCCAGGGTCGTAAATTTCTGCAACCAGCCTTCCAAGTCTTGCCAGCACCCTTCTGGCATCCCAGCCTAGAGGTAGATAATTTAATGCAGCCTCAGTGTCACACTTCTTTGTCAGGCCACAGATGGGAGGTGAATCATGAGTTTGATGGGACTCTTCTCCACCTTTATTTGATGCTCAGTAGTCAGTGAACCCATCTGTCTTTTTCCATGGAAAGGCTCACCTGATTTGCACACAGTATCATTTGAATACCCGAATAAAATAGGCAAAATAAGGTTTAACAAGTAAATATAGGTTTTAATACAGATTTCGGCCAATCTTGAATCATACCATTCAAAGGTTAAGGTCTTCCCAGTCCACATTTTCCTCAGCAACTTGGCTCAGTTCAGCTTAGTCCCTCAGTGACATCAGCACAAGTAAGCCAATATAAAACCCAAAGGCCATAATAGCTATGTTGGCCCATGCTTACAGTGACACCAAGCAGATCAATCAATGGAATGGAAGGAAAGAGAAAGAGGTCAATGACGAGATTTACAGGTTTCAGAACCAGGAAGAGAATACTGGATGGTCTTTCTCCATCTTCCTGTCAGAAATTATACTGAAGCTAATCTTGCCAAGAACATAATAGCTTGTCAGTTAAACTACTAAGCAATTGATCTTCCATCTCTCAGACCCTTTACTTTTCAAATTTATTTTCTGCTTTAATTGAGAGTCATCTAACTTTCCATAGCAAATGGCAAAGAAATCATTGCCCATGCTGGCGGTTTAACAAAAAGGATGGAATCGGAAGACAATCTGTTGTCATAATCCAATATTCTGAAGCTTTTTAAAAAACATTAAGGTTGCCAGATGCACAGATTGATGGTCTCAATTATTCTTGATGTTCGTGTTAGCCAAGGCTAGGATGCCATTTGACATATATCACTCATTGAGTTGAACCTACACAGAATTGGTTTTCATTATGACTTTGGTGAATACTTCCTTCGGGACTATGGCTTGTGATGGAAACTATCGGGCAAGGTTGTTCACACACCAGTAGATACATTTTCAAAGACAGTGAGTAAAGAAAGAACTTCATGTCTATTTGTTTACCTGTGATGAATATGGGCATATTTACCTTTCAGATAAGACAGTATGCAACAAGAAGCAAAGCATGAGCCCCACATTTGACTTCTTTTATCTAGCACTGTCAAGGCCTAGCTGGAGCCTTAGATGGCTGTACCTGAATTCAGACCAGAGTTTGCCCTAGACAACTCAGGCTCCCTGAGGTCAGTGGATTAAGCTGGCAGATGTAGCCTGAAATGCAGCAAGCAAATTATAATACTCAGTTGACTTTGCAAGGCAAAATGTATTTAACTGTATCAGGCACAACCAGTCCAACAGCTTCATTTTGTCTGCTGCAGGATGATTGTTGCAGATATTCATTCCCTTGTATGCCTGAACACAGAGCCCACTATAGCTCACTGCTATGGTTCCCAACTTTAAGCACCGTATTGCTGATTAATGCAGGGTCCAAGTATTGAGGGGCATAGGTACACTCTCCGAGGGTAGTATCATGGTATCATGTGGGTCCTGGAGGGTTGCCAGTAAGGAGATGTAATCTTCAAGCTTGTGTGTGTGTGTGTGTGTGTGGTTCCTCAGCACTAGAATAGAAGGAGCTAAGGTCCAGGGATCCATGATAATGTCTAAAAGAGACTTATCAGTACACTACTGTATTATTATTTAAACACATACCATTTTATTTTCATAAGTGTTATGTCTGGCTCTACATACAAATATAAAGTGCTTAAACAGAAGGAACTCAGGAAGGAGTATCATGAATATACTGGTACCTAGGTCAGTCATGTCCATTCATTTCAATTCATTCATCAATTCTCTGTTTGGGTTTGTTGGTTGGTTGGTTGGTTGATTGGTTGGTTTTTCAAAATGGATGAGGCGCATGTTAGGAGTTTGTCCCAGGTCTGGAGAAATTATGCTAGAGAACTACGTTTTTGAACCATAGAACACTAGCATATGAGTGTAGTGAAATTCCAGTTGGAGAAATCAAAGAGGTTCAAAACAGCAGACTGAAGCTTCTCTGGCAAAAATAAAAAAGTGGAGTTGTTGTTGTTGTTGTTGTTGTTGTTGTTGTTGTTCAGTCGTTCAGTCGTGTCCGACTCTTCGTGACCCCATGGACCAGAGCACGCCAGGCACGCCTATCCTTCACTGCCTCTCGCAGTTTGGCCAGACTCATGTTAGTAGCTTCGAGAACACTGTCCAACCATCTCATCCTCTGTCGTCCCCTTCTCCTTGTGCCCTCCATCTTTCCCAACATCAGGGTCTTTTCTAGGGAGTCTTCTCTTCTCATGAGGTGGCCAAAGTACTGGAGCCTCAACTTCAGGATCTGTCCTTCTAGTGAGCACTCAGGGCTGATTTCTTTGAGAATGGATAGGTTTGATCTTCTTGCAGTCCATGGGACTCTCAAGAGTCTCCTCCAGCACCATAATTCAAAAGCATCAATTCTTCGGCGATCAGCCTTCTTTATGGTCCAGCTCTCACTTCCGTACATTACTACTGGGAAAACCATAGCTTTAACTATACGGACCTTTGTCGGCAAGGTGATGTCTCTGCTTTTTAAGATGCTGTCTAGGTTTGTCATTGCTTTTCTCCCAAGAAGCAGGCGTCTTCTAATTTCGTGACTGCTGTCACCATCTGCAGTGATCATGGAACCCAAGAAAGTGAAATCTCTCACTGCCTCCATTTCTTCCCCTTCTATTTGCCAGGAGGTGATGGGACCAGTGGCCATGATCTTAGTTTTTTTGATGTTGAGCTTCAGACCATATTCCCCTTCATGGATCACTGCCTTGTCGCGGCGAAGGGGCTTGAATTACTCAGGGAAGCTATGGGCAGGTCAAGATAGACAGGTCATAGTGGAGAGTTTGGACCAAACGTGATCCACCTGGAGGAGGAACTGGCAACCCACTCCAGTATCCCTGCCAAGAAAACTCCATGGACAAAGACAACAGGCATATAAAAAGTGGAGTAGGTGAATGAAATAATAAATATATCATAATTGCTACGAGGTTGAAATGTAAATATGATTGTAAAAGTCTAAAGTTCAACTGTGTTGTATTTATCACTATCTTGGCATAATGAGCTGGCACCTTGAATCTGTTCTGTGTTGTTCTCACCGCACTGCACACACCCCTTCCCATCATTTAAAGCATAACTTATTATTACTTGAACTGTTAATGTGGGAAGAACATTGGGGCTAATTACATGAAAAAACTTAGCTCGCTGGAAAATAAGATACTAATGTCAGCAGTTATTCTTTTTCATACTCCCAGCACACTCAAGGTTGGCCTCTCTTGAGGATCAATTAGTTGTGCCAGGACAATGTGAGTCAAACTGGCAGCAATGTCATTTCCTCTACATTAAGTATCATAATTAATAAAATATATATATATATAAAGTTGTCACAGGCTATCCAATTACTGTGCTAACATTCTTCTCCATTGAAAGGTTCAGGAGATAGATTTAACATCATCTGAAACAGGCCACAGGCTCAAAAGACCATAGTGTTCTACTCACACATAAACAAAGACAAGCCCCCCTCTTGTGCATCACCTATATTGGGTTTATAGGCCTCTATGGGATTGAGGGTGAAGGGCTTTACTGGGGAGCCTCTTCTTCTCAAATTTGAATGCCACACAATTTTGAACCCTAGTTGTATAGGGTTATGAAATGCATAGTGAACTTCTCCTGATCAGGCCTTCACCTTCAAATTCACAAGAAGTCAATGGGAAGAAGGTGACATATTGGAGACTGCAGAGTAGGCCCTCAACCACCTTCCTGTGTTAGCTTAATTGTGAGTGGAATGAACACCCTAATAGAACACAGCTGGTAGGAAGAGGTGGATTGGTTTGAAAGAATATCAAAGGTGTGATAAAGTCTCCGTTCTCTCATCTCAGTTTGTCATTTGATCACATCTGAAATGTTTATATCAAGCATTTAAATCAAACATTTGTTATAGCCATGGCAGAACTCCCCCAATATTATTTAAATTCACATAACTGCCTTATACAAAGCCATACCATTGGTCAATCTAGCTTGCTATCATATGCAGTGAGTCAGAGCAGCTCTTCAGAGTTTCATACAGGACTCTTTCCCAGCCAGGGCACTTAACCTTCTGCATACAAAACATTTGCTCTGCAATTTTACCAGAAAAAAGTCTTTGTTGTTGTTGTTGTTCAGTCGTTCAGTCGTGTCCGACTCTTCGTGACCCCATGGACCAGAGCACGCCAGGCACGCCTATCCTTCACTGCCTCTCGTAGTTTGGCCAAACTCATGTTAGTAGCTTCGAGAACACTGTCCAACCATCTCATCCTCTGTCGTCCCCTTCTCCTTGTGCCCTCCATCTTTCCCAAAAAGTCTGGATGCCAACAAAAATGACACAATCTTAACACCTGAAAGGCCTGTGGTTTGGCGATGGGGACTTCTCAATTGTGGTAACCCATATGTGGAATTTCCTTCCCCTAGATGTAGGGTTGGCTTCCTGAGTGTTGAGTTTTTTGCATTGTTTGAATATGCATTTGATCATTTAGAATTACCCTATTGCCAGTTAATCTGTGTAGGAGAAGTTGCAGGTTACCTACAAACACTCCTTGAGAAGGCAGGCAGGTGGGGGCTGTCTGAGAGCAGATCCATTTGCCTTAATAGACAAACCTCCATTGCATACATTATAATAATGTACACCAAACTTTCATAGAAGTGAAGCAGAATCACTCTTTCTGCCACCAATGCTTGCCCATGCACATTCAGCATAACTTTCAGAAGCTCTTTCAAAAGTGACTGAATTTATTTAAAAAGGAGCCACAGTGTGATATCCAGTTCTGTGCATTTCATTGCACATAGCACTCAAGAGGGAGATATATCCAATCTTTGATGACACTAAGCATGTTTCCAAATAACTGCTTATCGCTTTTTAGGTGCACATATTAAAACTCTTTCACACATGTAAACCTGAAAGTATATGAAGAGGTCCTTGAGGCAGGAAAAATTGGGAATATAAGCAAATTGGTTTCAACGGACATGAAACTCTTCCTATTTCATTATACCAGCATTTTTTCAAGTGTGCTTGCTAAGAGTTCAGGGGGAACAAAACTCAATGGAAACTGTATTTATGCAAGGCCATTTGTGTTCCCAGATAATTCAATAGTAAATATCTTTCAATTGCTCGACTCATTACCACCTCTAATAAAACTTTTACAATGAAGTTTTCTCCTGTTAATATGATCTTGAATACGAGATCAGAGCAGAATTAAGCAGTATATTTTGAGAAGAGTTTTAAAATATTTATGCCACATCTCTCTCTCTCTCTCTCTCTCTCTCTCTCTCTCTCTCTCTCTCATATCTCCAATGATATCTTGTAATGTAAACTAGAGTGGTAGAATCATGAATATTTATGTATTGCTCAGCTGGGGGAATTGATGTAAATTAAACAACTTTAAATGCTGGCAATATTTGCTTAAAGCCCATCTCTTTCTAAACCTGCCCTTAATGTGATGCTATTTCCTGGAGTCCATAAGACTTTCACCCGCCACACAGACAGAAGGTTGATGCTTTGACATCTGAAGCTTGGCAATTCATTGGCATGCAGCATACAAAGAATAACCACCTTAAATAATGATTAAAAATTAGGACTGGCAGATATAGCGAAGTAAGCCTCTTTGCTGATCAGTATGCAGTAAAGGGCAGTGCTTAATTCTTCACCTGTTTGGAATAAATTTGGGATTGAATAAGGGACCTTTTATTAATCAATGAAGGCCAGGCACCAGTCTCAAAATGTATTGAATATGAAGGTTGAGCTAGAAAATTTTCATGTTAACGTTTGGTTGTTGTTGTTGTTTGTTTGGTTGTTTGGTTATTTTTTTAAAAAAACAACAACACAGTTTTTCCATTAATAATGTGAAAATAAAAATACAGTGCTGGAAATCACTAGTAGGTAGGGTGTTCTTGTGCTCAGGTCCTCCTTTTTGGATTCCCAGAGGCATCTGGTTGGCCACAGGGTGCTGAACTAGATGGATCATTGGTTTGATCTGGCAGGCTTTTCTTATTTTCCTATAAATTAGGGAAATTTGATGATTTTTGTTTAATGCTGACATAAAATGAAACAATCTGCACCTCCTAGATTACTTTTATGGATTGGAATTTATAGAGCAATTCAAATGCACTCTGTCCCAGGCTGTGCAGAGGGGAGAGTTGAATTGGACAAATGAGTCCCTCCCTCCAGCCAGTCCGGCCTGCCTCCATTGGCCAGCTGCTAACTTCCACCTGAAAAATGATGCCAGCATATTTCTGCTGCAGAGCCATCCCACATACGGGGCAGGGTGCCCTACCCACCCCACCACTTCAACCACCACTGGAGAAGAAACCCAAGTAAGGGGGGGCTTTGGCAGTGGCAGAGTGGCACAGCATTCTTCTGCACAGCATCACCACTGGTCTATTTCCACCCCAAAGGATGGAGGGAGACCAGAGGGAAAGCTTTCTGAATTGCCTCCCTCTCACTGAGTTGGTGAGAGAGAGGCATCCCAGATGCCATCATGGAGTTTCTCCCCCCACCCTTGGCCAGCAGCAAGGTTTGCAAGGGCTTTTCCTTGAGGAGAAGATGTTGCATAGCCTCATGCCCCCACTCACTGCAGTGAGACATTTTGCCTCAAGCACTAGAATATATTGAGCCACCGCTGCTCTGCTGGTGTGGGACTCCTCCTTCTGTGCATTGAATGTGCTTTCTGATGGTGGGGCTGAGCTCTGTTAGATTGCCATCCAGTCCTGATTCCTGCTACAGCTCTAGGCTGCCTGCTCTCCAACCTATCCCAGCCACATGGATCAATGCATGGCCTTGAAACTTATCAAAATACATTTAAATTGTGTAATTACAAAGGAACATTCACAGTTCTAGATGGAGACTGAACCTGGGATGTGCTATACTACTGAGCTAGTGTCCTTCACCCAAAACTGGGAACCCAAGTCCTAACATTATTACCTATAACCAACCAGCCAAATTTAGCACCATAGAATTGTAGATTTCGAAGGGACCCTGAGGGAATTTGTTAAGGGTGCTGGGAATCTTAGTTCTGTGAGAGGTAAACTACAATTCATAGCACATAAAATGGTAGAGTTGGAAGGACCCCAAGGGTCTTTAGTCCAAGCCCTGGTAATGCAGGAATCTCAACTAGTTCATACATGACAGATGGCCATCCGACTTCTGCTTAAAAACTCTCCAACAAAAGAAAGTCCACCACCTCTTGTTGGAGTTCTATTCCACTGATTAACATCTGTGCTACCACTGAAGGCAATAAAAGAGTTAAGCATATACTTAATGATTTCCTATTGAAATCTATGTGATTTATAATTGCTTAACATTAGTTAGAAAGGTGAATGAAACCAATGGGAGGGGCTTCCAAATAATTCTTAGAATGCATTGAGCCAACTCCACATGTACATGCAGATTGCCCAAGATATAGGTACTCAGGAAATTCTCTCTCTCCCCCCCCCCCATACACATGTGTAGAAGATTGGATCATTGCTATCCAACTTGAGTTTTGGATGCCATTTAACTTGTAATATATGCAGAGTATGGGGAAAAATCATTTCCTTCCCCAAATTCTCTCAGAAGCTGCAAAGAGATCCCAAAAGCATAAATTGCATGAGGGGTTTTATATTTGAAGTTAACAATGCTTTGCCTTCTAAAGGCAGCAGATATTTATTTTCTGCTGTCAGAAGCGCCTGCTAAGTAGACAATGCAATTTCTCTTTATACAGCTTGTCAGTAATGCTCTGTCATCTCAAAAGAGCTTTCTCTGGAATCTGAGTGCAATTTCTGTGCTGCAAACCAAGTTGCAGGCAGCCTTGGGAACAGGGGACAAACACAAAGTTGTCCTGGGGAACCTTAAGGCTGTGTATAATCTTAGAAGTTTTGTCACTTATGGAAAAAATACACCCGTAGTGTCATTTATTGGATTAGGGAAGGTACATTGTTCACAGATGTGTAAACTCACTCTGAAGTTTTGGAGAATGTTTACAGTCAAGATAGCAACTGGAGATACAGAAGTGCTCAGCTTGTTATCAGATCCATTCCATGTTTGGAATTAGATGAAACTTCCTTGGCCCCAGATGGTACAAGGATCAAGAGGAGATGATGTACCCTGACATTTAACCTGAGAAATGTATGGAGAGCATATGGAGGTGATGTACCCTATTATTCCCCCTACCATTCCAAAAGATGTCCCATATCTCAAGTCTCCAGAGCTAAGGGACTCAGAGCTCCCTGATTTCTGACACTTGGCACTAGATCTTCCACTCCATCTCCAAGATCTCAGAAGCACTGTCCAAAGTGTGCACTGGAAGATAAAGTGCATGGCAGGCAAAATCACTAATATTTGAATGGGTGGACATTTGGCCCAGCCACAATTAAAACAGGTATGTCTATCAAGTTGGAAGACACCTTGGTTATACAGGTGGGTGAGAATTACCTCGGTGCGAGAAAGGGCATTAAGCTCATGCTGGTGGCAGTGGCAGACCTCAAGGCAACTCTGGCATGGGGTACCAGAACAAGCTCTGCTAGATTCAGCAAGAAAGAAAATGAACAAAGCAATATGGAACACAGTCACACAGTTCAGAGGCAGGGTGATACAGCACCACAGCATCAAATTTTCAAAAGGAACCCTCTTCAGACCTGATGGGGTGCACTTGTCAGCCACAGGGAATGGACTCTGGTTGCAGGATGTGGCTCTGGGACTAAAAGGTTGGTTGCAGCTATGAGTGATTTGGTGGTGAGTCAGCCAAAGGAGGGGGGGGGGATATGGGTGGCAGATAAGTCATTGGGTTGCATCTTTTTGCTAACTTTGTACCCCATGAAAGAGATCCAGGGGGTCTCTGTCCAGGAGTCCACACAGAGACCAATGGGCCATAGTACTCTTTCCAATGGCAGCCTGGGTGGGATTGTATCACCTGGTACATGTCAGTGGCGACCCCTCAACCCAGGGGCGCCTCCATCTTCCCTATCAATAAGCAGTTGGGTTGCTGGGTGCTGGGTGCATACCCAGTGCCTTACCCAAAACCTACTTACCTCTGTAATCAATCAAGTTGTGGCCAATTTTCAACTCAATACAAATGTCCTGTGTATTTCAGGGGAATCCACACTTACATAGGGCTTCTGTTCCCATCCACAGCACACATCACCAGAATGCATGCATATGGGGATTCAGTTATTCCACCCCTCCACGTTCCTGCACATTCCGCCATTGTTCTGCCCCATTCTGCTCCTGCCCCCTTTCAGCACCAAAAGCAATGCACATGTCAGCATGTGTTTTGATCACATGCAAGTAGGGAGTTGGCTGTATTTCTATGGTTTGCCTCTCACCAGGCCACAGCTGGGTATGCAACTAAAAAGTTAAAAAGTCTTCATAATGTGCATAATTATATACACTTCTATCAGGAACTCCCACACTTACCCTGGCCCTAAGTTCTTCATGACTTTGTAAATTAATATAGTGGCCTTGAATCTGGCTCAGAAGTAGATGGGCAGCCAACTGATGGGCAGAAACATGAAAGCAATTGTGACATGGAGATAAGAAATAATCTCTCATTGTTCCTGGGTTTTCTCCCAAAATATTTGACTCATCCTGCATTTGGCTCTCTTCTAGCCTAATGCATTCATTTCAAAAGCCAATGACATTTGATGATTACATGTGCCAAAAAGGCAAGTGACAAGAGCAATTAAAAAATGATCCTCCCAGCTATGGAAAGATACAAGTGAAGAGTCACAGAAATACAGATACTGAAAGTCAAAGCAATGTTGTCACTGAACTAAAAACTTTAAAAGCCCTCCATGGTCTAAACAGGGGTCAGGGTTTGCATGGATGGACTGCGGAAACCACCAGCACTTTACATCTGCAGCCTTTGAAAGATGGGAATATACTAGAACCAGATGTTGCCAGGACTTCATTTGGACATTTTTCTGTTTTTCTTTCAATGAAATATCAACATTATTGAGGTATGGGGAGGATGGTTGACACTTCCCTGGCATCCACTGAGAAAATTGTAGAAAAAGACTTCTGACAAATAAATATAGATAAAACTGAAGAAAACTAAAAGCTCTTTGTTGTGTGCTGGATGCAGAAGCAATATCAAAGCATCAAGTCAAAGTGGTCCTAGTTTCAGTTTGTTTGTTTTTTGCACTGAGCAGTGGGATAGGCTAAACGATCTAAATCCTTTCCAATTCTGATTCTGTGATTTTACCAAGTGGTCCATTCGTCCATTAGGACAAATGGGGCAGTGTCACACTAACCTCAGTCTTTCCTACAACCAGCCCAGAGCAAGGGCTGGATACAATGCCCTGTGTGAGCCTAGTATTATCTAGTACCTAGATAATACAATGCCCTGTGTGAGCCAAAATTTTGACACACACATAGCCCATACCGTGCCCTCCTAAAGAGAGGTGCTGGGCTTTGGGAAGCAGGCACAAGAATCTCGAGGGTCCTTGAACCCAGGGAAAGCTTTTGGGAGTAGACAGGAGGATTATCAGACCCTGCCAGAGCCCTCATGCCTCCTTCCCAAAGCAAGTGCTTACTAGGCTTTGGGAAGGAGATGGGAAGGTGCCTCATCGGCTCTTGCACCCTGTGTATGTGTGTGTGGGGGGGTGGTTTTGTTCCCTTAAATCCACTTCTGTCCAGAGGGTCCTGGCTGCCACTTTTCTGCTCCTTAGTCTCAGTGCTGCCTTTGTGGAACTCAGCAGAGAGGAGGATAGGGGCAAAACTAGAATTAGCGGTAGTTAGCTCTACCTCTCATGGACTTTGCCTCTACCTATGGTTGGTCTCCCTACCATTTCCAATAGGCATCACCCACCACCAATTCTACCTATCTCCTGTAAAATGAGGCCCCTGTTTTTGCCTTTTGATGAGACATTGGGGATACCTTTTTAAAATGTTCATAGTTTTCACAGAGAGACACTCTTCAGACTTCAGCAAAATTTCAAATGTGTGCTTGCACACTGACTCAAATGTGCATGCATGAAACACACACACACACACACACACACACACACACGCACAATGCCAGAATTCTCCTCTGCTTCCATCCCTCACCATTCCTGCCTATCCTGAATTGCAACAATCCTATAATAAGTACAACAAAGTGCCTTCTAAGATTAAACATTTTATTAAATACCCTTACATTTTTTTAAAAATATATATATATCTTATGGTGTGTTTCACATAGGGTGCCTCAGCACTGCTGCTACTTTGCAAAAGGAATTCAAGCATACACCAGAAATTTAGATTTGTGCACTTAAAGTGGATTAAAGTGTTTTGTTGGCCTAGTGCAACAACTCCATTTAAAAATAAAGCCTGACTTCTATGTTGTTAGGGAAATGATGAGGAAATGCATTTAAAAGTATGGGACAGATGAACGAGTAACAGGAAGACATATGCACACCATTGCAAGCAAATAAGTGATGAAGGCTCATTGTCATATAACTTCCCCACAAACATATCAAAACAAATGTTCAATAAAGAATGGGCACAGTTTAAGGTAAAGGGACCCCTGACCATTAGGTCCAGTCATGTCCGACTGGGGTTGCGGCGCTCATCTCGTGTTACTGGCCGAGGGAGCCGGCGTACAGCATGACAAAGCCACTTCTGGCGAACCAGAGCAGCGAACAGAAACACCGTTTACCTTCCTGCCAGAGCGGTACCTATTTATCTACTTGCACTTTGACGTGCTTTTGAACTGCTAGGTGGGCAGGAGCTGGGACCGAGCAATGGGAGCTCACCCCATTGCAGGGATTCGAACAGCCGACCTTCTGATCAGCAAGCCCTAGGCTCTGTGGTTTAACCCACAGCGCCACCTGAGTCCCTGTGGGCACAGTTTATATCCATGTAAATTTTGTGGAAGTGAATCAGGATGAATTCTGAAAAAGAATGTCATCTAGGAGGAGCTTATTTAATAGTCCAGGGGTGGGGAACTTTGGTCTCACCAGATGTTGCTGAACTACAATTCTCATAAACCTCATCAAGCTTGCCCAGTGGCCAGAGATTATTAGAGTTGCACTTCAGTAACATCAGACAAGCCAAAGGTCTCACACACCTGCAACAGGCAAAATAGCAATTTGTAGTGGCAGTTGTGACTAGAGTGGTGGGGTATACACACTGATTCTTGACAAGCAAGCTAGAGTATAAATATGAGTACAAGAGAAGCTTTAATTCCATTTGTGAAATGCTTGAGGGTTACACAGTAACAGTTGTTTAAAAATTATTTTCGCAATTAAAATCTTCACTCAGGCATGAATACACTTGGAGAAACCCTTTTACTGACAGGCTCACACTTTTGTAAATGTCCTGACAATAGCTCTGTAAAGAGAATACTGCTTGATCAGACCAAAAGGCATAGGAATATAGGGGAATAAGAGGCTGGCATTTAGTAACAACTGCTATTTAGAGACACTCTGGCTCTGAACCATTATGATTAGCAGTCAATGTATGTATATGAAGTGCATTCAGGAAATTCTGAAGAACCATTTTGCTTTAAGGGGAGAGGAGAAGGAGCAGATATCACTTGGTCAGCTGCCACCATCCATCTCTCAGTAGAGGCCCCTCCATGCCCTTGGTGCCACCACAGGGGCTTCTAAAGAGATGTCTTGCCCTGAAGTAGGAACAGCTTCTCCAAGACTAACCATTATTTCTCTTTAATGGCACACTTAATTGATGTTTATTGATTTAATAATTTTATGTAAACAGTTTTGGGAAGTGCACCTGAAAAGTAATGTGGGGAGGAGGTTGCTTTCATCCTGAGGAAATGATCTGCCTTGGAAGCTTGATTTGTGGTTCAGGGCATAGGAAGCTGCTACCTTATACAATGTCAGAGTATTTGTCCATCTCGTCCAGTATTCTCTACTCGGGCAGTGGCTTTTTAGCACCTAGGATAGATGCCTCTCCTATCACTTGCTTCCTGCTCTGTTTTTAAATGTCAGGACCTGAGCACAGGGTCTTCTGCATGCAAGACATGTTTTCCTACTTAGTTAAGGTCCTTACCCATGAAATATTAAACTTTATTTCATATCCAGCTACAGTGGCAAAAATACCCAGACAGAGACAGACATTCCTGGTTCCATAAACTAGCCTTCCACAAGCTGGTGCCCTCCAGATGTTATGGACCACACTTCCCAACAATCTCATTCAGGAAGCTATGCTAGCCATGGCTGATATGTGTTATAATCCAAAACATCTGGAAGGCACCAAGTTGAGGAAAATGGTAAATTGGACCTTCACCCATCACTGATGTGATGACTGTGATTCTTCTATGCTGCAGCTTTCAATAGGTGTCAAGAAACCCTCAGGTGCATAAGCATCATGACTACTGTGTACAAATAAAGGCATTTTTGGGACACCAGCCTTCACAGAAAGCAAAACAGCTACTTCAGATTGACACCTTTTCTCATGTATGTGTTTATCCTTGCTACTATCAATTGCTCCTATTGATTTCTTTTAGTATATTCACAGGAACAGCTGCTGATGTGAGTGAATGAATTAAGTCTTTGCTGTTTTGTACTCTTGTTATCATAGTGAAGGGGAAAACAGCCAAGCAAGGAGGGGATTGATTTTCTGTGTGCATCAACAGGATTTTGTACAAAGTCCTAATCAGTTTTAACTGTGCATTTCCCTAGATTCTGTTGCCCTTAATGTCTGGATGAGGGGCATTCTTTGAAGTCTTCCTTATTGCTTTCCAAAGAACTCAGTGCTGAAGGAAGTGATCACAGAAATGGTCACCAGGAATGGGATAATAAAATCAGTTGTCCAAAATATGCTATGACTTTGTTGTTGGGTTGTTACTTTTCCAAATATGGTCAAATCAAATCAAATCAAATCAAATTTTATTAAACGGTCACAGACCAAAAATATGTATTTTACTTCTCCAAATATGTATTTATGTTGCAAATCTGTAAGCTGGGAATATCTTAGTACAGTGGCTACAGTATGGCTATAAGGGCTTTGCTGCTCTTATGCACAAAAGTCACTCCAAGTTCACCAAAGGGATAAAAATTGGGGTATGAAAGATCTGTGGAACTGATGAAGGAGATTCTGGAGTGTGAGGAATAGGGAAACAATATAAGTTTATGAAAGGTAATGTTCTCTGAAAAGGGGAGTGTGATATTTGACTTGAGTTCACCAATCTGGACCTCTTTGTCTGTCAAACACATACATAATGTTACCTGAGAGGTATCAGATTATAAAGATCCAATTTAGCATTCTTTCCCTTATAGATACCACTTAGTTCAGCACTGTGGAGAAAGGCTTAAGCCAGGTGTAGGTAACCTGCAGCCCTCCAGATGTTGCTGAGCTACATCTCCCAGAAAGCATGACCAATGACCTGGGATGATGAGAGTTGTAGTTCAGCAACATCTGGAGGGCCACAGGTTACCCATACCTGGCTTATCAGCTGACTACTCAAAGTGGACAGAGAGAAAAGAAGCTACCCCATCCTAGGTGTAACTTAGGCCTCATCCACATTTCCACTTCTCCCACTGCTTTCCCATGGGGAAACTCAAACATTACCACAGCAAATGTCAATTGGGTTTCCTGTGGGTTGGCATTTGCTCCAATTCAGAGTGGTAAATTGTGGGTTTTCCCAGGGAAAGTGCTGGAGCGAACAGAAAACTTCTCTGCTCCATGCTTTTTAAGCACAGGGCAAGCAAAGTGTGGCTGAGCCCTTACAGCAGTGCCTGAGCTTGCTCTTTTAACTGCTCCTTCCCTATCTCTTTTTCCATGGGTGTCATGACTTACAGGGTGCAAGCCTGGTCACAGTGAATTTCTTAATACTTTTATAGTTCTTGTGAGATGCTCTGGGGGTCTTTTCAGTTAAATAAGGGTGCAAACCTTTTAAATAATCAAGCAAACAAAACCTACTTAGGAACACTTAGGAGCTCTCCTAGGTGCTGAAGACCCTACCTACAATGCCCTGCTAACTGACATATGTAACTTGCTATGTTTCAATTATAGGAGGTGAGTGTTTTATATGTGGGTTCCATTTCCAGCCCCCACGCATGTAGGCAGAGCACATGCAAGCTTGCCTTGGTCCATTCCACCCCACCTGTCCCACCCTCTTCTGGGTCCAAAAGGACCCACGTGTCAGTGATTGCATGTCAATTGGATATGCTAAAAATGGTCACCGTCTGTACTTGCACACTCCTCCCAGTTAAGACTTTCGTGAGAAACAGGAAGCTCATTACAGGATGCAGAGAAAAGTTCGTTGCTGAGATTTAAAAGAAGGAACACATAGCGGATATATCTAGCACAGGCCTTTAACTGCCACTGATTGTTTCAGAAACAACTGTACCTTGAAGATGGGCTTTTCTGTTAAAAAGCTCTAGTGCAATAGTTAAGGGTAAAGTTGAAAGACAGTTTCATCAAATGGGACTGCAAAATGTAAAGCCATCAGGTGATTCCACTAACCACTCTGCTAAAACCTGTATCCCTTAATTTAACTACATAGTCAGCTGCTCCAAATGTTATCATTTCCTTATACTAAAATGTCTATACCCTATTAACACTTAACCGCTTCGCTGTTTCTTTTTCTAATGGAACACTACCATCTAGTGCTTAATGTGACTAATGACAGCTGGCTGTTCAATGTACAGTGCAGAGAAAGTTGCACATATGTTTGGTATGCATGCCAATAGGGAGCGGGTGGCGCTGTGGTCTAAACCATTGAGCCTCTTGGTCTTGCTCATGGGAAGGTTGTTAGTTCGAATCCCTGTGACTGAGTAAGCTCCTGTTGCTCTGTCCCAGCTTCTGCCAACCTAGCAGTTCAGAAGCATGCCAGTGCAAGTAGATAAAAAAATAGGTACCACTGTGTCAAGAAGGTAAACAGCATTTCCATGCACTCTGGCATCCGTTACAGTGTTCCTTTGCACCAGAATTGGTTTAGTCATGCTGGCCACATGACCCAGAAAGCTGTCTGTGGACAAATGCCAGCTCCCTTGGCCTGAAGCAAGATGAGCACTGCACCCCATAGTTGCCTTTGACTGGACTTAACTATCCAGGGGTCCTTTACCTTTTTTTCTTCTTCTTTTTTACTTACTCCAATATTACCATTTGGACACTATTTGGGCAAGCTATTGCCTCTTTCAAAAGGCAGCAAATCCAGGGCAGCCATCAATGCAAAAGTACCTGAACTCTGTGGCTTTTCACCCATGGGCATTATCCAGTCTCAAGCTGGTCCTTTTGAAGCTGGTTCTTTTTTAAAAAAATAAAATAAATACACCAGGCAGGAGCCAGCAGAATGTAGATTGGGATATTATGGTGATTTGAAGTACATTGGCTAGGATTTCTTAACTATGGAAATGTGTTTCCACCCAAGAGCAGACAGATTTAATCCTATGCAGTGCTGCTCTTTCATGTGTGGCAACCTCCAATGCAGGGAAGCTTCTCACAATAGTGACTTTTCAGAATTTTTAGGAGCCAAGTTTGTTTTGTTCTCAGGGTTATTCTTACCAGAACACAAAACATAAGTGAGAAATAGGCATCAGAAATATATTCAGAAAATTAGATATTCACAGGACATGGCACTGTGGCAGTAGAAAGTGATGCCAACCTTTGCTTTTGGGAATGGACCCACTTCTAATCTGAATCAGTTCAGATTTGTCAACACCAGCTTCCAGGCAGCCAAGAAAAAAACAAACAAATATCCAAAGGAGTCAGTTTGCAAGAGGTTCCAAGAGCTGGCAAACTGAAGTTGTGCATAAAGGAGATGTCAAAAATGGAGTCAGTCATTGTCTGGAGCTGAAGCCAATACTTCTGTCTGAAGGAAGTTGGAAACAGAGCACTCTCCTCTTCTGTGGTTTCCAGCAACTAATATTCAGGAGCATACTATCTCCAGAAGCAGAAGTGCCAACCTTCTTAGAAATCATTCTTAAGTGTAGGGATAGAGAACCTGTCACTTTCAAGATGGTGTTTTGACTCAAATTCCTATCTTTCTCATCCAGGAGTGACCAGTAACATCTACCTGTAGAGGACCTCAAGTTCCCAATTCCTGCTCAAGAATTTCCAGCAGGAATTACGAACCTGTAAGCCCTCAGGTGAGCACCGCCAGTGGTCCATGATGATGTGAGTTATAGTCCAACCACATCTGGATTGTCCCAGGTTCCGAACTCCTGTTATATAGCCACACAAAAGATTTTTAAAGCAGTATTATATATTGCTCTCTTTTTTTTTTCAAGAAAAGAAAAGAAATGCTTGATGCTGTTTTTAACCAGAAAGCTCATTTTCTGGGTCTTAACAGAAGGCCTGTCATTTATTAGCCCTCTTCAAACTGCGCAGGAGGTCTGTAAAGCAATTATTTTCCATTGGCAAGTCATGGTCGCATTATTGAACAATTCCATCTCTCAAACAAGATAACCAACTCATTAGCATTTCTATTGGCTCAACTAATGAAACTCCAAACTTCTCAATCCCCATGTCAAAATAAAGACAAAAGGCTTAGGGAGCCCTTATTGATTGTGGCAATGTGTATTATTTCTTCCAACCCTAGGTTTTGCTTTGTTTATTACTTAAGGATAGTTTTAAAAAGCAGGATTCCTTGACAGAAACACAAGCAACAGAATTCTTAGGTTCACACATGCATGTATATCACTGCCTTTGTGTACATGACCAGCAGCTGATTGTGTGAAGTGTTATCAGTAAAATGCACTGTTCCTGCAGTGATGTTGGGAGACTGGGAGCTATGCCCCTGCTGGCTTCACTTGTTTCCCTTACCAATCCCACCCATTAACACCCATGCCTCCCCATACCCCTCTACCCCTCCCCTTGGAACTCACCAAACTACCTGCAACTCTCCTCAGGCTCTCCACTCATCTTAGAGCTGATTCTCCAAAACTGCTGCAGTTAAAATGGCATCACTGGTGTGAGGTGGGCTGAAGTGGCAGAGCTAGGAAGTTGCCCTGCTCTGACTATTCCTTGGCAGCTAGCCTGGGTCACCTACCTATCTGTGTCACTCTGTGGCCTAAGATGTCCTCCATGCTGAAATTTTAAAATAACTTCTGTATTTTTTAAAATGAAACCAAATTAACTACCCTGAGCTTGAGTGGAAAGGGGGTGCACAGTGGGCCATTTAGTTCAGCATCTTGTTCTCAGTGGCCAGCCAGGTGCTTGTAGGAAGGCTACAAGTAAGGCATGCATACACAGGACAGGACCCAAACCCAAGCCTTAAATGCCCTATTCTGGCAACTCCTGCAGGAGAAGCTGGTGCCAAATATATCATTCTGCTTTCCTTTGGACCACATCAGTGAGGCCAACAGGTGGGGTCTTGATGTTTGGGCAGGCCGGGACCTATATACACACTGCCCAGGATTGCGCCCCAAGAAGGTCACTTTGGTTTGACTTCATCCCTGTGGGTGCACTCTGTCTCAAGACAGACAGATGCCAAGAAGAACTTCATTCAATCCTGAATCTTTTGAGATTCAGCTTCATTGAATGTTCATGAATTGTGGTGTTATGAGAGAGGGAGTAAAACATTTCTCTATCCACTTTTACCACACCATGCATAATTGTAGAAACATCTAACATCTCTCTTAATATCTATAATTTATCTGTTACTCACCTTTTCTCTGCATTAAGAATCCAAATCTCTGCAACCTTTTCTGATGAGGGTGTCACTCCATCCACTGGATCATTTAGGTTGCCCTTTTCTGAACCCTTTCCAAATCTATAATACCCTTTTGGAGGTTAGGCAACCAAAACTTTAACATCATTTGAAAGTTCAGATAAAATGAGTAAATCAACAGTTGAGAAAATATCAGGAAATGTGAGCAAGTGCCATGTGAGCAAGTGCAGAATGGAGTTAAACAAACATACAGGATTTTCTTAGGCAAGGGATAGGGAATTTCTGGACCTCCAGATGTTGATATTGTATAAATTCCATCATCACTGACCATTGGCCATGCTGGCTGGGGCTGATGTGAGTCCAACTACATTTGGAGGGTCACAGATTCCCCCTTCATCATTTTAAGCACTGTGAAGTCACAACACATGTTTTGCACACCGTTATCCTTTCTCAAACATGCCCTGGATTATGGAGAAAGCTAGAGAGTTCCAGAAAAACATCTACTTCTGCTTCATTGACTATGCAAAAGCTTTTGACTGTGTCGACCACAGCAAACTATGGCAAGTTCTTAAAGAAATGGGAGTGCCTGATCACCTCATTTGTCTCCTGAGAAATCTCTATGTGGGAAAAGAAGCTAAAGTTAGAACTGGATATGGAATAACTGATTGGTTCAAAATTGGGAAAGGAATATGACAAGGCTGTATATTGTCTCCCTGCTTATTTAACTTATATGCAGAATTCATCATGCAAAAGGCTGGACTGGATGACTCCCAAACCAGAATTAAGATTGCCGGAAGAAATATCAACAACCTCAGATATGCTGATGACACAACTTTGATGGCAGAAAGTGAGGAGGAATTAAAGAACCTTTTAATGAGGGTGAAAGAGAGCACAAAATATGGTCTGAAGCTCAACATCAAAAAAACTAAGATCATGGCCGGCCACATCATGCATCTGTATCTATTATTTTTCCACAAATAATGCTACATTATCAATATATAATATTATATTCTCAACCCCCCCCCATAGCAACACCTTTGTGTTTTTAGATCTAATTGCCTCTACTAAGGAAAGCAGTAACTACAGAAGTAATATGGGGCTTTTTCAGCTACATCTACATAGTATAAATGAGTGTGAATTTGATTCATTTACTGAGATATAGCCTTTAGGCTTGGAATATATTAGCTTGATCTGTGTCATACCCCCCCCCCCAAAAAAAAACCTCATTATGATCCAGTATGTAATATAAAAGTATCATTCTATGTTATCAAAAGCTTTCTCCTGATTCAATTACACTAAAGGGGAACATGAAGGGGACTTCCTAAGGATTTTATCATTTTTATGTGTAAAGACTATTCTTATCATTTCACAGGTTTTAGGAAAATCATGCAAAAAGTTCTTATAATACTCTCTGATGGAAAATTACCTTAAAATCCTTATAAAGTCTAGTTCCCCTTTAGTGTAATTGAATCAGGAGAAAGCTTCTGGACCAGTCCTTCAAGACTGGTAATTTTCCAGTCAGAAAATTACCAGTCTTGAATGACTGGTCCAGAAGCAGATAAACTTTATGCTGTATGGTATAAATTTATTGATCATATAACTAAGTTTGAGGGAATTCTTCTCCCTCCAACAACTTATGGAACATTGTGGACTATATTTGACATATATTTAAAAAAACTGATTGTCTCATAATTTGCTTTGTTTGTTATTATTATTGTTCTGTTTGTTTATGAATTCATCTAGTATAAGGCTTTGCTGTTTTTAACTCAGAAACTGTTCTGTGGAGTTTGGAGATAGTGATAAGATTCAAGCTCTTGCAACTAACAGATTGAGATAATTTAATTTTTGTAAAAAGGCTTTAGCATTATTCTTGGGACAGAGAGATGTATAGAATTCCTCACAGGTTTTTTTTAAAAAATATTTGCAATAACAGTTCTTATTACTTACTCATCCTTATTTTTGTTGATATTGCCAGTCTTTAGTTCATGGCCCAGCCATATATATATATATATATATATATATATATATATATACACACACACACATACATATATGCCAATAGTTAATCAGTGTCCTTCCTTTTTCAAAGATGCATTGTTTTGCAAACCTGACCTTTTTTTTTCTATTTCACCATAGTTAATTTGGTTATGTTTTCTTAGTGCCTCCCGTCCCCCCTTTTTTACAGAGCAAATGGCTTTATCCCCCACCCCCATTGTTCAATTTTGACCATAAGGTCATTCAGTGCCTTTGATTCTTAAGATTGTCAATCTGCCAGCATTTATTTCACTTTTACCATAAATTACACATTTTTGCAAAACAGTGGCATAATCTGCATATACCTGAACTCCAATTTACACTTTTGACAGTGATCTAATCAGAGAAGGAGATGCCAGAAATAGATATAAATTTGAATAGGAATTATATGAAGAGGAGAAAAAAGTATTTAATTTTTTTTTGTTTAGTGACAATGTATCCAATCTATCACATTTTGCTTTTCAAAGTTTTCTAGGAACATTTTGCTATCTGTGGAGATTGATCTATCTTGGGGTTTAATACCACATTGAAATCTCCACTGAAATCTCCTTATTTTTATTGATATTATCTTATCTATGTTCCCCCCAAATTCTCTATGATTATTATTGGGCACATAAATGCATCCTAATAAATATTCTTTCTCAGCATACCAGGCTATTTATTCCAAAAATAAATCACTGATCTGGTCTGTAATCCATTTAGAAAAATGGAGTGGTGAAATTTTAGCAAGAATAATAGCTAACTCACTTTTTAAATGACTTGAGGATAAATCAAGATGTTCCTCTCCTTTCTTCATCTGAGTCTCTTGTAGCATTAATATTGCAGGTTGTTGTTGTTGTTGCTGCTGATGATGTTTAGTAATCTGCTGCAATTATTTCTTTTGCTAGGGGAGTTTAAGCCCTTAACATCCAGTGATACAATTTTTATTTTATTCATTTTTTATTTATTTATACAAAGTTGTTCTTTGTATCATGATCAAAGACTGAAACAGAAAAATGACAAAAACTAAAAATGATGGAAAAAGTAGAACTGAAATATATATCTGTTTATTTTCTTATTTCATTTCCTTCATTTATTTTGTTTCTATAATGATAATTGAGGCAGAGGATGAGTTTTTGCTTTTTTAATTGAGCTGAAAATGCAAAGGTCGTGGTAGTCTGGGGATCAAGCAAAGGCCCTTTGTTTCTGAGGTGTTGATTTTCTGGGAAACTTAGAGAATTCAAAAGCAGACATAAAACGTAGCTCAGTCTCTTTTTGAAGTAGCTCACAAAGCGATTCTGACATTCAATGGCCTAAATCAGCCATGAAAGCAAGGCTAAAAGATGGATTTGCTAATGTACCTGGGTCACAACCTTACAATAGCCTACCTTTTTATCTATATACAAAATCTCATCTGAGCAGAAAATGCTAATTGGCGAGGGAAAAACACTTGATTGTAGCAGCTTTGCCTTTCGGCTATTCCATATAGCTTTCGTTGTGAAGCCGATAAGGTTTTTTTAAGAAACAAAAACAAGGAACCTTAAAAATGTCACGCCATATCAATACAGCACCAGTAGTTCCCAAAGAACTTCTCCCAAATTAACTGCTCTTAGAAAGTTCTCTGTATGTGAGGGTATAATACCAAATAATAGCCATTCATTGAACAATGCAATATTGGTGAAGAAAAAGATTCTGGGAAGGTATGGGCTCTAACACCTGTGTGTTTGAGAGTGCAGTTAACAAGCTTTTCAGGCTGCTGACAGTTCCAAAGGTTTTTGGCAGGCAGAATGACCCATTTTGCCCTGTGCAATTAGAGTAACAGGTGTACTCTTTAAATGGGGATGCTATTTCAACTCTTCTGTTTCTACTGGCTTGCCTTGTACTTCATAACTATGACATTTTTTATTTTTATTTTTATCTTTAAAAAAAACACCTCTTAGAAATCCTGTAAGTGACTCTTACTTAACCTCCCTGCAGAAATTCAGAGTATTGTGTGAGAGTCTTTTGTAGCATTACCTCTAGGATTTTTCTGTATTCATCTAGCCGAGATTTCTCCCCCTGGGGAGTCTGAATGCAACTCAGCATGGTCTTAACTTTCAGATGAAGTCACGACTCACAGATCCAGCTCAAATGGCTCAAAGATAATTGTTCCTAAAATCTGGATGTAGTTACAGAAAACAAAAACATACAAACAAAAGGAAATACGGGGGAAAGTTAAGAGAAGCTTTTAAAACTTCATTTCCAAATGCATCACAATTATACTTTGATGGCATATCACGTTTTACATTAAGGGTAGCCAAACCAGTTGCTCTCCTGATGCCATTGGAGTCCCATCAGCTCCAGCCCAATGGTCAGGGATGATGGAAGACATAGTCTATAAGCTTATTGAGGGCACAATGTTCGCTACCCCTGCTTTAGTTATTCAGAGCCATTGACATTTTAGCTCAGTAACCCTTACAGCAGTCCTGTAAGGAAAGTCGGTAAAGGTAAATAGGTAAAAGGTAAAGGACTCCTGGACAGTTAAGTCCAGTTGAATTAGACTATGGGGGTGCATCGCTCACTTCTGCTTTCAGGCTGAGGGAGCCAGCATTTGTCCACATACAGCTTTCCAGGTCATGTGGCCAGCATTACTAAACCGCTTCTGGTGCAATGGGACACTGTGACGAGTGCCAGAGCTCACGGAAAAGTCATTTACCTTCCTGCCACAGTGGTACCTATTTATCTACTCGTGTTGATATGGTTTCAAACAGCTAGGTTGGCAGGAGCTGGGAAAGAGCAATGGGAGCTCACCCCATCACACGAATTCTAACTGCTGACATTCTGATCAGCAAACCCAAGAGGCTTGGTGGTTTAGACCACAGCACCACCCACAGCACATTTAGTATTAAGTCATTATTGGTATTTGATTCCTATGGCATGGTCTGAAGGTTCATAGTGTTATTTTGATTATTATTATTATTATTATTATTATTATTATTATTATTATTTGCATTTATATACCACCCTTCATCTGAAGGGTGGAGCGTAGGAAGGATGGGTGTAGGGGACAGGGCGCCCTGGGCAGCGGGATCCCGATAGGGTTCCATCTCGGCCTGCCACGCCCCCAGAACGCGCTCCACACCCCTGCAGGCGGCACGCCTCGCCCCCAGAATGCACACCAGCCCCGCCACCGCCTGTTTCCTGCCCCCAGTGCCGGAGCATGAAGGTCTGCCACTGCATCTGAAGATTTCAGGGTGGTTCACAATGTGTTGTTACGCATGCAAATACATCCTTTAAAAAGACTCCTGTGAGAGAAGCAAATCAATTCCATCTATAGTTAATACTACACAATATGAAAAATGCAACAAAGAAAGAGAGCACAGAAAATAGGAGACATAGGAAGAAATACCAGCATAACATATAAGCAGGAAATCCTGCAGTATGTAGCATATATATTGCTCAAGGATTGGTACTGAGGAGTTGTGAGAATGCTTGGAAATCCTATATATATCTACTTCAGGAAAGAGATAGTGTCCAATGTGTAATAATAAACAGTAGAAGCTGATTGTCAGACATTTGGGAAGTTCTGTGTAGAGGGTTGAAAGAGGCCTCTACCATCACAGGTGTTAGAGCCCATCACTGCTACCATCACCAGGTGTCACTATGTTATCTGATGATGTACAGGTGGGAGGTCATGCCCACTTGTTTAAGTTGGCCTTTCAGGGTGACAGGAGACAAGTATATGGTTTGCCAGGCCAAAAAGATTCCCAACCCCTGACCTACATGAATTCAAGGGTGTTCTTCTAAATGGGGAGCCTCCTGCACCCATGAGTTTGAGAGCCCTAGAAAATTAAAATAATTCCTGTATTACAAATATTGAAGCTAAAGATAAGAAAATTGGAAGATAATTCCTTGCCTGAACTCAGTCTGGCCCAGCTGCAATGAGGATATCTTAAGCTTTTGCTTCTATTTTCAACTAAACGCCCAATAATCAGCGGTGAGGAGTGGGGTGGGAATAGGACCCTCCTAACAACTCTCAGCATTCATAACAAACTACAGGTCCCAGGATGTTTAGGGGACACCATGACTCTTTAAAGTGGCATGATATTGCTTTAAATGTAAAGTAGGCTGCAGGTGGGCCTAAACCTAGTTTCTTGTTATGTCCAAATGGGCAACTGTGGTTAGTGCTAACTATTATTTATTTAAACAAGCCAGGATTCAATCAGTTGATCTTTATTTTGGTCAAAGACCAGCCAGGATTATTAACCATGTGTTGAAGTTGCTTTGCTTCAGTAAACCATAGTTAACATTAATCACTTTCAAGTTTCAGGTATGCTGCTAGGACCTTTTATATTGTACCAGAATTTCAGTGCGGTTTGATGTTTTATCTCCTATTTAAACTCATTTTTAATTGCACTTATAATGTGGTAACTCTATTGAGTAATTTTCACTTTTTTATGTCTTTCAGTAATTTTGTAAATTACTTTGGTCCTTTAAAAAAAAAAAAAGGAGGATAGAAATGCCCAAAGCTGGATCTGCCTAGCAAACCAAATCCTTACCTCCCCCACTGCCAACAGGCCAGCTCTAACAACTTGGTGAGGCCACCTGCCTGCCAGTCCCCAGATGTCATTATGACATTAGGTGACAACTTCAAATGGGTTCATTCTCAGCACCATTGACCTAATCAGTGCTGAGAGGAAGTTCCTTTGAAGGCATGTTATCAGCTCCTGAGAAGGCAGTATATAAATTTAATGAATGAATGAATGAATGAATGAATAACAGTTTATTGGTTGTTATAAGCCCCTAGGAATCTGAAGGTGCAGCTAAGATTCAAAGCACACTTGCAAAGAATATTTCAAAGGAGCTTGCTGTAATTGCTGAACAGCTGATTGGTGATTACAGCAAACATCTTTGAAGTTATGCTGACAGTGCCAATCAGCTGATTGGTGCTAAAAACATGCCTCCATAGGCTTGCTGTAAATGCTAGTAATCAGTGTTGTGAATGAGACTGGTCTGCTGGACTACACAGTTTCTAGAGGAACAAGTGGCCTGTGGACTGCTAAGCAAAGCTAATAATAGCTTTTTAAAAGTCAAATCTTGAAAATGTGTGTATGCATTTATTTATTTCAGATATTTCTAAGCCACATTTCAAGAAAGTGTTGTGACGTCCCTCCCTGCCCTACTGAATATTCATGCAACCTGCTTCATACACTGCCAAAATGCAAAATTATAGAATGGGGTAACTATTCAAATGAACAATCCGCTAAGTTGACACTTTAGGAAAGGGAATGCTAACGGAATGTATTCTTAGGATACATGTCTAATGTCTAATGCCTTAGCCAAACCTAACTTACATATATTCAATAAAGTTGTGGCCTAATTCAACCCAATACCAGTCTCCTGTGTCTATTCTTTCAATCTTCTCCATACCAGCCATGGCATCATGCACCTGTGGTGGCAATATCCACTCAACTGGGACTTGGGGGTGATGTTTGCTGCATGGCATGACCATGACTGGTCCTGGAAGATGAGGCTGGGGGATGGGATGGCCACCTGCTGCCACCCACCTGCACTGGAACATCCATCTGGGGCGTACTTCACCCACAAGGCAAATCAGGGTCAGGGGGGCTACACCCTGCCCAACCCTGGTGTACTTAAGGGGGGGCGGCCTCTTTGCTGACCAATGCAGAAATTTATGTCCACCCAGCAGGACTATTAGGAGCCCACTGAACAGTGGGTGTTAGCATATGGACCTTGCAAATTGTTGTTGTTGTTGTTGTTGTTCAGTCGTTCAGTCATGTCCGACTCTTCGTGACCCCATGGACCAGAGCACGCCAGGCACCCCTATCCTCCACTGCCTTCCGCAGTTTGGCCAAACTCATGCCAGTCACTTCGAGAACACTTCAAATGAACAATTCATGAAGTTGACACTTTAGGAAAGGGGGTGCTAAAGGAATGTATTACAGTTGTACCTTGGGTTAAGAACTTAATTCGTTCTGGAGGTCTGTTCTTACCCTGAAACTGTTCTTAACCTGAAGCACCGCTTTTGCTAATGGGACCCCCCGCTGCCGCTGCACCACCAGAGCACGATTTCTGTTCTTATCCTGAAGCAAAGTTCTTAACCTGAATCATTATTTCTGGGTTAGCGGAGTATGTAACCTGAAGCGTATGTAACCTGAAGTGTATGTAACCTGAGGTACCACTGTATTACCATATAGAAATCTCACAAAGAGATTCACTTATGGACTTACACTCTAGTCTCTCCCCCACAAAAAAATATCTCCCATGATAGAATCTGGATTGGCGCCCTAGCATTACTTACATTAGCTAATTAATTATTGAGCTAAAAAAAATGAAATTAATTACAAGATACATTGGCTTGATAATTAGATTCTTTTATGGCTTTTATCTGCAGGTGTATAAATCACAGTGCTCTTAATTACACTCAGTAGCTTTGGAAACAATCACATGTAGAGTTTGCAGACTTCAGAAGTCCTAAAAGTTTGGGAGAAATGGGTAAATTAATATTTATCTGACTGAAAGCTGCTGTTTTCCCATATTCTGCAATGGGAATACTGCCTTCTCTAAAAACATTTGTATTGATGAAAACAAATTCAGAATGTTGTCCAAATTTTTGCAAACATAAAGCTGGGATGACTCCCACTCCTAAATTTGCAGAAACTGCTAATTTGTAAGTTAGAAATATATATTTATTCAGGAAAGTCATGGTCCAGGAGTCAGGGTACAGAGATTTTCTGTGCTGAGAAGAATTGTGCAGATCAAGCATAATGTGAGGTCCCATGGAGCCTGGGATGGGACAGTGGATGCCTCTGAACACCAGTTGCTTGTAATCACCAGTAGGGAAAGTGCTGGAGAGAGTTGTCAGTTTGACATAGGCATCCAGTTAGCCATTTGGAGAAGAGGGTGCTTTGGCTTGATCAAGTAGGACTTTTTATGTTCTTAAGGTTAGTGTCACCTATGCTCAAATAAAAAGTGCAGAATTGGGATGGGTGCCATCCCACCACTTCAAGCAGATACCTACCCCAGTTCTTTGCAGTTGTGTCCAAACTGTTCCCCACCCCATCCCCATTAGGGGGGAAAGCAACTCAAGGCTTAGTAGGAATTTTTGGCCTGCAAGAAGAATCGGCCAATGCTTGTGGAGCATGGAAGTCTCTTGCTAGCAGGCAAAAACAGGGAGGCTGCTGTTTATGTAGGTTTAGACTGGTCACAACTTGTGCATAGATACATATAGAAAGGTAGTGATAGGTCCCTGTAAGACATGCTCAAGGCAATGGGAGATGCCAAAGACTTGTGTTTAGAGGCCATGGGACCCATGGGAAAGGGTATGGTTTTCCTTTGGGGACAAGGCTGGGACACTTTCCTGGTGCTTAGCATATCTAAATGTGTGGTGGCTAGCTATTTAGTTATTTAAGTTCTATACCACCCTTCATCTAAGGATCACAGTTGTTTACAATATAGAAACACAAAAATACCTATCATAGTAACAAACAAAAACAATACCCCCCAGTTTAATTGGCCATAGATTGTTTAATTAGCCAAAGGAGAAGAGGATTATTTTTAAATTTTAATTAAGGTGCCGTGCAAGTATCCCTGGGGAAAACATTCCACAAACAGTGCTCTGGACACTTCTTGAGGTCCATCTTCTGTAACAGTGGAGGCAAGGTCCCGGTGTGTCAGGCTGTAAAAGGCCCCACACTGCCCAGAAAAGCTCTTAACAGATTGCACAATGAGGATGCAATGGAGGCAGCAAAGTATGCCTTCCTTGCAGCCTTCACTGCCGCTAGGTTGATTGCATTCAACTGGTGTTTTCTTCTACTTGCATTCAAGCTGTTTCCCAGTTTGTTTCCTTACCCTAACCTCAGGAGTATCTAAGGTAGCCAAACAGGCTCCATGAAGTGGGAGAGGGTGCTCAGGGGCAATCAGGTCAATAACTAGGGATATTAGGATGTTCCAAAGGTCAGCCAGGCCTTGACAGCATTGCCAGCTAGAGGAAGGATACTTCCTGAGACAAAAGGGCCAGGTTAGCTCATCCTACATGAGCTAGGTAGGTAAGTTAAGATGGAACTTAAAAGTTGAACCTGTGCTTGTTTAGTTGTGGATCATCCTGTTGTAAATAGTGACCCTAATTTACCCATACATCAAATCCATCACATTATTTCCAGTGGATGCTTGCACAACCACACTTACCAATATTTGATGTTTCATAAAGCAGGCTTTATTTAGTAACAGAGGTGGCATTTTCTAACTCCTTAATATTTGAATCATAGGGGAACATAATGAGCCATGTTTTGGAGGTTTGTTTGGAGGGGATGGAGAGATCACTTGAATAATGAAATTTTACAGTAAATGAGATGGAGAATCACATTTGATAATTGGGTGATGCTAATAAAAATTAGCTGGGTGGGAATGAGTTTTAGAAATTTACTACTAGTTCTAATTGCATTCATCCCAGACTTCAGAATACCGTGAATTTGTTTTCATTGTTAGCCCTAGTGAACCGTTTGTTGTTAACTCTGGTTAATTGTCTATGAGACCCATGCTTAAAGAATTTGAACACCTACCACAATGCTTATACCTGCACAGTGCAATTAGCACAGTAAGACTGTGATAAGTACATATTGCCACAGATTCTTCAATATCATACTTAAGAGGTTTATTTTAAAGGACTCTGCTGTAGACTTGGCAGATAGTTGTGCAGATAATTAAAGGCTAGCTTTATTATATATACTACACACAAGCCCCTCTATAAATTTGGAGGTCTGCTTTATTCTCATATCTCATATCTGTCTGTCTGCAGAGAAGTTATGCAACTTCTTCTGACATTGGATCATTTTTTGGCCCACTGGATACTCCTGTGACACCCAGTGCAAAAACGAATCTAGATATGTATGCAGCTTTCTTTGTGATGAACTTTTGAACCACAGGAGAACACTTGAACCTGTATAGAGATAGCTCAAACCTATCTTCAGATGATGGTGGAAGAAATTAATAGTAGGATAAATGAGCACTGCATTCTTACCAGCTATGTGCATTATGCCAAACCATGTTCAGCAGTATCACTTTCTAAGCTACCTTGAACTATATCAAAGTATCATTTAACTCTTTGCCAGACTTCTGCCACATCTTCACTTCTTAGCGCCTGATGCAGAACAGGAGTGCAAAATGCATTTCATTACCACTAATGCCAGTAGCCTCTGACCCTCCCTCTTCCCCCTTGATGCTGGGGGATAATTACATGCAAAGTAGGTAAACAACATATGCTGGTTAGCTTGCCAGATTTAGAATTGGCATCAGGGGGATGCTCTTCCAAAGGAGAGTTGCTGCTGTGTTGATGATCCATTCCAGTCAATTGCTCACCAGAGTCAAATAATAGTCAACTCCAAGTCTTTAGTAAGTTTTCTCTTCCTTGTTTCTCAGATAGATACAATCAGTCTTGCCTTTCACATGGTATTCTGATTGCATGTTTAGACCTTTTTCCTTCCCCGAAATAAATTCACACAGGAGTCAGATATTTGGTTTGGTTTTTTGCAGAAATTTAGGCCACAGCTTTATTGATTACAATCAAGTGAGTGGTTGCATAGGTTCTGGTTTGACTATCTCCCTACACCCATGTAGGCAGCGCTGTCCCAGAGCCACGTTCGTAGGACAGCCATGAACACCAGGGACAACTGATGGAGGGAACACCAAACAGCCTCCCTGATGTCCCCTGGACCCAGGCACTGGCCAAACCCCTTCTGGGGAACGCCAAACCAGTGAGTCCCTGAATTCCTTTACTGGAATATCCTGTCATTGCATAGGCGTGGCCACGTCACGTGCCATGCTATCACCTGAACCAGAGCCTATCCGCAACCTTACAAGTTGTGATGATTTGCTATGTGGCAGGCGAAACCCAAATGGCACCAGCCAATCAGCCAAGTGGGGAAAATTCCTACCGTGCCCCTGCCCCAAAAGCAGACAACACACAACGGCATAGCAAGGTCAAGCACAAGTCCTAAATATAGGGAGAGGTGTGTGTGTGTTCTGATGCGATAGCCCCAAAGAGGAAGCTTGTAAGCCTCGCATGGGTTTGTATAGGTCCCTCATTGCTGCTTCTTGAAGGCACCCCATTGGCCAGAATGCACCCAAACAACGCGGGACCCACCTATCAGGGATTGTGGCTGTTCCAAGATTACCCACCCACAACACCGGGTCAGGTGGCCAGGTCGCACCGCAACACGTGCCCTCTTTAATGGAGGACCCGATCTGTAGATACATTGAGGGATGACATATTTATTCCATTCTTCACTGTCCTGTTTTCCATTCCCTATGGTCAACAATATGTGTTTTGTTTGATCATATGATGAGAGCCTATGTGATGTTGTATAGGTACTTGTACACAAACACAATCAATGCATGTGTTAAGAGATATCAAGGTTAGAATTGGGATCACACAGCTCTATGCACTCCATATTTGGGCATGAACCAACCCTCCATGCAGTGGTGGGGAACCTGTAGCCCTCAGGATGTTGTTCAACTCCAACTTCCATCAGCTCCAACCTGTATGTATGACGAGTGGTCAGGGATCCTGGAAGTTGCATTCCAACATCACCTAGAGCGCCACAGGTTCCCCAACACTGCCTTAGACCAAGGTCACCAAATAAACTTCAATGTAGATGAGAGGTTTTCATCTGAGTTACCCACATCCAACAACAGAATTGTATCCTCTTGTCCACACTGGCTCAATAATGTTTATCTGGGTTGCATATATGTTCGTGATGATTGAACTGAAATAATAAATGCAAACAATGCCAATATATATTAGTTCCACAGCAAAAAAAAAAAAAAAAAGTAAACTACACTTTGGAAAAATCTTGCATTATGATTCTTTTGGCAGAAATATAAGAGAATTACTTGGAATACTGTAATGATGAGTGAAAATAGAATTTAATTAGCTTCACACATACAGATGCAGATCCAAAGCCCCAACAGAGTGAGCTTCTGAAGTCCCGACATGTCAAGCAGCAGGAGATCCTTCTGTGTTAAATTGAGTAAAAAAAGGCATATAATTAATGGAGACTAACTACCACCACTTGCTTAAATTGGTTGCACTAATGTCCTTTCCTTCTATAGGACAACTCTTATGTTTCATGGTTGATAATGGTGATGGATCAAGCTATTATACCGAATATGTTAATATAGTGTTATATATTCAGAGTGATATAAAATGCTTGTCTTAAGGACCATTATAGAGAATTAAAGCTATCTAAGGATTCTGAGATATGGCTGCGCTGAGATATAGCTATACTTTGAGGATATCCTCTGTTTTCTCCTTTGGCTATCCTCTGTTTTCTCCACAAAATATTGAAGACAGATGAGGCAGCAAATATGTGATGTTTAACAAGGGTTTGGATTAATGGCTCCATCATCAGATAGCTTACTCCCCATCTTGCATTCAGCATATACATACATGCTTAGGTCCTTAGGTACATCCAAAGCTGCTTTACATCAAGTCAAATCATTGTTCCATCTAGCTCAGTATTGTCTACTATGCTTGATCATGAGATCCTGCTGAACCAACTTTGTGGGATTGGCATTTCTCTCTCTGGATCAAATAATAGCATTGGATGGTTATCACTTGGCTCCATGGCAGTTGTGCTGTGGGGAGAGAGAGAGAGTACCCTCTAGTAGATATCTTTATTCCACCAAGCATCTGCATCTGTATTTGATTTGAATTTGTTTTTGTGTGCAATTGTTTTAACTGTTAATACATATAATTGTTCTGCATATGGTTTTTTGCATTCTGAAATTGCTTCAAGATGCCTCATAAGAAGCAATTCATAAATAAATAAATAAATAAATAGAGATTATAACGTGCAAATCAATCATTAAGGAGTATGCACAGAATACACACACACATATAGTGACTAGGCCTTATGATGACTCCATTCAGAACATTTGACTGCACACTGTGCAGAGTTTTGTGTTCATATGTTTTACAGTATGTTGCTCCATCTGCCCTTATCTTTGGGACTTGTTGAGAGGATTGGGAATTCTCCGTGGTTGGAGATAGGAGTTAGCATTACACTGAAACTGAAAGTAACTGGGGAAACCAAAATAAAATGAGGGTTGTTAAGGGGTAAACACATGATTTCTACTCAACATAACTCATATTGTTTAGCATAATTGTATAGAGCTAAAGAGCAATTTATCTAACTTTAAGGATTAGACATGTCAAAGAATTAGTCGTGCAACGGAAGAATTGAAAAGCACCACATGTTTGTATATATTTCCCCCTTTCCCACCCCTTCCTTCCTCTGTCCCAGACCACCATAATTTCCACATTTATAACCACCATACTGCAGTAGGATAACATTAATGCATTTGCACATATGTATGTATGTTGATATACACATCTTTCCAATTTTAGTTGCAAGAATGAACAAGGTTGGCAGTTGAATCTTACTTCAACACTGGTGAAGGAACAACATACTCGACTGCCTCCAAGTGCACCAGGCAAGCACCAAGGCACCTCACCACAGCTTTCTTCACCTCTGTATCTGTATCCTAAGGTAGCTCCCTCACTCCGTCTTATAACAGGACCAGTTCTGCTACCAGGAGCCTTTGGGGAACACCATTAAGGTGTGTTAATAGGAAAGAGCATGGGCCAGTTTTAGTTCTGATCAGATAGTTTGAGCCAGATAGGTCACCCAAACAAGGCAGACAGTGGAAGACATTATTTCCTCCTTCTAACCTTAAGAACAGATGGACAGGGAAGTCAATCAATTATCATGTTATAGATCCGTTAAGTCAGAGGTAGGCAGCTCTTTGGCTTCCCTTGTGGGCAGCCTTCTGGGGATGCTACATGCCAGGTTGGGTCAGAGGAAAAGTGGGCAGAACAATATACGGTATGTGACTCTGACTCTTGCCCTTGTACAGTAAGTTACATTCCAACCATGCAAAAGTCAGAGGTTTCTACACACAACACAACAACACAGCACATGTCCTCCTCCTTCCACGCAAGTAAGAGGTAATGAACATTATTCAAGGACACATTTCCAGCCATGCAAAAGCACTCATGAAGGGCTTGACCTGTGGAAGAGGATGTGGCCTGGGGAGTGTCAGGACCTGATCCTGGGGCATTTCACTCTTGTTTTTAACTGAATCAGGTGGTGCCCCTTTGTTCACTATATATTATATGCCTTGTTCTGCCTTCCAAGGTATTGGGGAAACTGTATCCCATTGGCTCTATGGATTCAAAATGATTAATTCTAGTGATGTGCACAAACTACTTTTTGGGGGGAACGTGCACATTTTACAGCTATGTATGTTCTCAATTATAATAAGAAACAAGCTCACACTATGCCTCCTCCTCCTCCTCCTTCCAATGAAATAGTTGCTACTCCACAGGGGGAAAGAGTGGTATGGATTCATCTGTACATCTACTCACAGCTACACTTAATAGTCTCACTTAAATCTTGAAGTTACATATACACACTGTCAATATGTCCCAAGTCTTCTCATTTAGACAAGAAAGCTACAGTAGCTATTTACAACTTTCATTTCAGCAAACACACTGAGGAAAAACCCTACGGCTTCTCAGTTCTTTGCAAAGTCTGGTTAATGTTGAGATATAGTACTATGATGTTTAGGAAGGGGGTATTGCTCCCTAGCTGAAAATGGACCAATTAACTTTGATATTTCAGTACAGATAGTTCTGGGGAAAATATGGCATATATCCCCCAGGATAATATTGGGATTGTGGTGCTATCTCTGTCTTTTTCTATAATATTTTGTCCGTACCTGAATTTCCATCCCTTATAAATTTGGCTTCTCAAACTGGCCTATTATGTACAAGTGTTTGGGTGAAAGAGTATGCACTTGTTGATTTATACAACTCAACTATTGCACACATAGAGATTCAGACTGCACGCTCATTTAACATTATATGTGAATAACTGTACAGCTCAACTATCCATGTACCCAGATTGTAAATGCATTGAATGAAATGTGTGCACACAGCCTTGGTTATATTATTATAATATATAATATAATATAATGTATTTATTTTATTTTTATCCCATAATGAAAGACATGCTCAAAGCATTTTACAATACAGTATAAACAACATCCTAAAACTCCAACTGATGAATAATAAGAGAGAGAAGAGGCAGTGATGGGGAAGGGGCATACTTTCCCTGACATTATAATTGACAATTCACCAGGTCAAATGCCTACCAGAAAACAAAATCTTTGGCTGCATACACACATTTATTCTAGAATCAATGAAGATTGAGTATTTTTTTTATATGTAGTGCACACACAATCTAGATCCAAAAGGGGCTGGAGCTAGCTGGCAAACCAGCTAGAGCTGGAAAAAAGATATTCCCAGCCACCAAGGCCATCTGGGACTCCACTGGCAGGGCTGAATCCAAAAGCACCCCTGAAGGAATGCAAACCTATCCTGGCCAGGCTGCCTCTCTACATCTCTGATGCTGTAGCATTTTCTCTAGCATTTTGGTTATGTGTGAATGCAGATGTTTCCCCCCTCCCCAACTGGAGAGGATTCAAACATGTGGTCTCCCCCCTTGTATCCTGAAATGGCTACAAGCTTGACTATTTGATTCTTCAGGCTCTGTAAACTTGCTCCTGCATGTACAGTCAAAATAATTACTTTTAACATATCAAATAACCCATTTTTTTTTCATTCCAGTGTGTTGATCTGCAACATTTTCTTATAGCATTGTATTCTGTAGGTGGCAAGAGAATAAAACTGTATTTGCATAACTGTTTTATTATTGTGTTTGGTTAATGTCATTGGGAATTCTAATCCCATGAACACTAAGCGGAACAATGCAAGGATAATAGCTCCGCAGATTTATTAAAAGAAAAGACCTCATAACACTTCAGGGTGCCTAACTCCTTCTTCCCATCATATCCTATTATTATTATTATTATTATTATTATTATTATTAAAAAATAGAAACAAAGACCCATGAGAATGAATTGTAATATTTTCTAAAGGGTCAGAATTTTGACCAAGTTAACTACACCCTCAACACCCTGAAGAATAATCTGAAGGCACATGAGGTCACCATCTTGGTGAAGCTAAGCAGGTCTGGGTCTGGTCACTGTCTGAATAGGAGACTGTCTGGGAATCACATGTACATTCCCTTGGGTTTTCCGCACACCTGATACCTTCTCACTTGTCTGATGGTGGTGATGCAAGGTCTCCAGTCATTGATTGCTCCCTGTGCTTTGCAGCAGCCTAGGGTTGGTTCCTGGAGAATGTGTGTGGGGGGGAGTGTAATGCTTAATAGCATAACAACTTGGAGGAATTGCAGGTTAAATTAATCAAATAAACTGAATTTAGAAAGTATGGAAAGGTTAGGATCTTAGCTAATTCCAGAAGGGAATATCCTCCTATACTTCTGGAAATGGGATACAGATGCAGTCTGTGGCTCCCCAGCAAAGGATGGGGTGGAAATTACTTCCTCTTTGCAAGGTGAGCCTTGGATATGAATGCAACCTGATCACCCAATGCCCACTATCCAGTGTGTGACCAAAATGCACATGTCAAACCTAAAGGGCGCAAGTCACAGCAGGCACTGACAGATTCCCAAAGGGTGCCCTTAACCCAAGAATGCCTCAGAATGCCTACCCTTTCTCCCCTGAATTTCTCACCTACCCAGATTCAATGCCCAAAGAGCAATAAAACCACACCACTCCCAAGTGCCAATCTAATTCATCCCAACAGTGTAGAGTTGGTGAAGAAAGAGGGATACTAAGAATATTCAAGGAATCCTTCCAAATAATTCCCACTCTGCCCCCTCAGATAAGCAACTAGTAAAAGCCCACACTGCATATAGTGAGGTAGGGAGACACTACATGGTGTAGTGGTTAATAGCGGTGGACTCATAATCTGGTGAACCGGGTTCACTTCCCCATTCCTCCACATGCAGCTTGGGTGACCTTGGGCTAGTCACACTTCTCTGAAGTCTCTCAGCCTCACTCACCTCACAGAGAGTTTGTTGTGGGCGAGGAAGGGAAAGGAGATTGTTAGCCACTTTGAGAATCCTTAAGGGGAGTGAAAGGTGTGGTATCAAGTCCAAACTCCTCCTCCTCCTCCTCCTCCTCCTCCTCCTCCTCCTCCTCCTCTTCTTCTTCTTTGGAGGGCATAGCAAAAAAGGAAGCAGGAAGAGCTCAGAGGAGGAGCAGGCTTATAAAACCACACTGCACCACCATACCCATTGATTATGTGGCAATCACATGGTGCTGCCCTCAACCCTCTCCCAAGTCTTCTCTAGGGAAGAGAGTGGGAGCAAAGTAGGTGTTGAAAAAAAATCAAAGGATTGGGAAAAGAGCTGTGTGCCATTCTTTACCCTTTGGTGATTCTAGAGACTTGGCTTTGATAGTGGAGACTCATCAGATTGACAGAATTCTTAAATTGATAGAGCATGGACAGAAGTTATGGTTAGAATGAGCCAAAGGTTGGAGTTCTCAAGCTACTACTTGGCAAAGGTGGCTACCTTGTTTTCAGACAAGCAGAAGACTCATACTAGGAGCATACAATAATCTCATAGCTGGGGACAGGTCAAAACATTAGGAATGTGGAAAGTTTCAGAATTTGAAATGCATGAGTAAGAAAATAGTTACAGTTGCAAGTAGGAAGAAGCAACATTTAAGCCAGGCAGGAGTTGGAGAAGCAATATGCAAGGCGGTCCATTGTCTGACAGAGGTTAAGTGAAGAAGTAAGAGGATTCTTCTGGGGCCAATGATGGTGGTTAGTTAATCAGGCATTTTGGGTTGAGGCTGGTGAATCAGTTCAGGAGGATTCATTAAGTCCACAGTTTTTAATGTTATTGAAATGCCTTCATTGTCCCTGTTGGCAAAGCTTTTACTTCACAATCCAAAGAAGCCCTGCTGAAAAGCCTAACAGACTTCCAGGTAATGGGCTGAGATCCAACTGCGCTAAGCAAATCCTTTAGTTACAAAAGTTTCAAAACTATTGTATAATGGGATGTTTACAAGTGCAAGTGTGAAAGTTATTACTCAAAGCAGAGGAAAGAAAGGCTTCAGAGTTCATGTGAAGAATGATAAAACTGAGTTTGGGATTTGGGAATTCGCTCAATCTGGGGCTCTTCACTGTATCCAGAAGCCGGTATTACCAAGCGTTATGGACTCCCTTGCAGCCTGAGTATTAAACCTAGTCTATAAGCACACTGCTGCACACAGATTTAATTTCCCCACAGACTGAAGGTGTCTGACTTACCAATCATGTAGAGTCAGCTGTTGAATTTTATTTTATCCAGCCTTGTGTTTATCAAAACAAGTCTTGTATAAAAAGCAATTCTGATACTGCCCGATGTTATTTGTATTTCAAGTTGTGAATGCTTAGAGCAATGCAGATGGTATCTTCTGACACTCACCCACAGAGTGTTGCTACTCAAAACCACCAGTCCAAGATGTGTCCTAGAGAAAGCAGGTGCCCGTTCTCCTTCCTACCTACCCTTCTCCACAGTAAGCACAAAAATTCAGCTACAAAGATTTGGAGGAGAATGTCAGCAGTAGGATGAGCAGAAGGAGAAAGCCAAATAACGTATCCATACTTAAGTAAAACAGAAAGGCAACATGAAGGCATTCAGTTGAAAATGTAATAAGAGCCCTGCTAGATAAGGCCAAAGGCCCATTGAGTGCAGCAGCCTGTTCTCACAGCGGTCAACCATATGCATACGAGAAGGTTGCAAGCAGGACCTGAAAGCAACAGCAGTTGCCCCATGTGCAGTTCCAAGCAAGTGTTATTTAGAGGCATGGTGCTTCTAGCAGTGGAGGTAGAACATAACCATCATGGCCATATCCTCAATAAATTTTGTGTGCGTGAGTTCCAGTGCTTCCTTATACAGTTTTGAAGTACTTTCTTTTGTTTCTCCTGCAGTGAAACAGCACAATGGGAAATGGAAAAACAACAACACATGACAGCTAGGAGAAGAGCAGGAAGGCAGATAAGAAGACAGCAAGCAGAAGCAGTGCAGAGAGAGAGAGACAGTCTAGAAGCTTAGGGCACAGAGACAGGCACAACAGGAGGACTCCTAGTTTGAGTCTTGGCTGACCTTGGCATAGAGGGAAGAGCACAGACTGATGGTGGTATAGTTCAAATATGTGGAACAGTGAAAATGTTCAAAAGATCAGTCATCCAGACTTTACCAGGAATGCTTTTGTTCCATCCTCACCCTGTGAGCAGGAAGGGCATAAGAGCAGAGGGGCTTAGCCAGCCTTGCATAGTATCACTGTATGTGTGTGTGGCATCCTCTCTTTAAGGCAGCCCTTTAAATAAGTATGGGTTGTCCATCTTTGATCTAGGTTGGGGCAGGGACAGCCAATGTGGTACCCTACAGGTGTTGTGGACCTTCACCCCTGACCATTGGCCATGGTTGCTGGTCATGATGGGAGCTTGAGTCCAACAAAATATTGAGGGCTACCTTGAATTGGCTACCTCTGTTTTAGACTGTAGGAAAACATATATTTAAAAAGGTTTCTGTATTTTAACCTATCAGTAGGTTAAGCATGACAACTACATTGGATATACAGTAGAAGATGATGCCATACCACTTTCTGACTCTTGTTAGGAAGGCCGAACCCAAAGGCTTTCTTCTTAGGCTGCAATCCCATTCACACTGATCTAGGAGGAAATGCCACTGAACTCAATTGGACTTACATCAAGGCAACCAGTTAAAGGACTGCACAGTGCAATAAAAAGTCACCTGTGATGTTCTTCCAGAAATGCTAGCTGACTAATTGTTTTCAAGGTATGGTGAGAAAACTATATCCATAAGCTTTAATAATGATGATGGAACAAGAACAATAGCAATAGTAACCAAGCTCTCTGTTCTCTGAAGCTCTGAGGAAAATCTGGAAGATTTAATTTGCCCATATCCTGGACCACCAAGAAGCCAGAGAAGGACTCTTAATTTATTTCTTCTTGGGCCTTAGTGAAAAGGTAAATAGACCCATTAGGTCTGAAATTATATTTCACCAGTTCCTTGGGACATCCAAGACCTTATCATCACAGTATTGGTTAAAGTATGGCAGTCGTAAATGTCATGTCTGTCAGGCTGTACGATTCTGAGCCTATCCCTGCTAGATTTACTCTGGGTAAATGTCAGTGCCACTGAGAGCTGCTAGAAAAGCAGATTTTTCTCCTCTGACAAGCACTTAACAATAAATTGTCTGGCTGGTGTAATAGCAGCAAACTAATGACTTGGTCTGCCTTTGTATGATGACTTGAGAGATGCAGTCACTTGATTTGACACTGAAGACAGATCTCCCCACACAACCATTCCAGATATTCCTTTTGGTTTCCATTTATTGCAAATAAAGATTGGCTTTGGCTAATTTAACCAACTAAGCAGTGAAGCAGAACATCAACATGAAAAATTATGCCCCTGTGCCATCAAGCATTTAAATGTATTAATTATTGCCATTCTTCTTCCCTTCTGTTTGTTTTGATGCAGAGGGCAAAGTAAAGAGGGGGGAAATCATTCTCATATTAAAATAAGCTTGAGAATTCTGTACCACTAACAGTCATTTTAACGTATGGAATCTTCATAATCTGAAGCCCTCCAGTGCTGCACCTAGATAATTTTACCCAATCCTGAACTTAATTTTCTTATGAGCAGAACAACTTTAACAGGAGGGGAAGGAAGCCATGTATATTAGTTCAGTTGTGAAGCACACAATTAGTATCTCACTCCTCTCCCCACCCGTTCTGTGCCATTCCATGCTTTACAACTGCTTCTACTTTTCTCAAATAAAGCAACAAACAATAAAAAAACAGATTTCCACCCCTGATTTCACATTCTGAATATGCACACATTTTGCATCTGAAACTCAAGAAATGCATAGGACCATTCTGATTAGAGAAATAAACAGGAGTTTTCTTTTGCTGGACAGATGCTTAGGAATAAGCACAATTTTGTTATTGCAAACGATCGTGTATTTGTACAATAGTGGTGGTGGCAGTAATTATTATTTAAAATCATTTCTAGAACTGCTTAATATTTAAGTAAGCTGTATTTATGAGCATCTGTCACCATGCACATGCTCAGCCAGCCACTATAAAATGTTTATTTGAGGGAAAGGGAGGGGGGAAAGGGGAGGAGGCAAGCAAGGAAGCTGCAGCAACCAATGTCAGCCCAATGGACTACTATATATCATGGTGTAGCGAGGTCGCGGCGTAGGGGGCGGGGTGCCCTGGGTTCCAGGGGAGGGGGGTGACACTTGGGCCAGCCCTGCCCCACCCCGCTGGCAGGCCCCGAGCAAGCCACGGAGTGAGGCAGCCTCACCCCACAGCCTGCTTGCAAACCTGCTCAGCGGCCTGCGAACAAGCTGCGGAGTGAGGCCGCACTGCCCCCAGCCCGTCCAGGGCCCACCCACCAGAACCGCTATGGGCGTCTTGTGGGCTGCCACTGCTGCTCGCGTGGTGACCTTACAAGCAGCTGAGTGATCGGCGGCTCGTGGGGCTGAGTGCGAGCGGCGGGCATAGCCAGTGGAGTAAAGGTTGGGTCCGCTCTTTAAGCATAAATGGGGGTGGAGCCTACTTAGGAGCTCTCAGTTGGGTTATAGGCCTTGGGCGGAATCCTTTAGTCTATCTTCCCTAAATGGGGGGGGGGATGAAATGGTGACACATGCTCCCCCTTGTGATGGCGATCCCAGGCAATCCCCATTAAAGGGGTTGTGTTGAGGGGAGTCACTGGCCATACGCTGAAGGGTTGTCAGTGCACTCCCCTGTGTTGCGGTGAAGGGGGGAGGGCTGTCTGCTTAAACATACATCTTCCAGAGCCAGCCCAATCCCCATACAAATTGGTTAACCCTGATGTGCCCCAGATCCCCGGCTGGGGACTGTGTGGGATAAAAGCCCAATGCCTAAGCCAAGGTTTTCCTACATCTGAAAGTTTAAAAAAGTTGTGGCCAATTTTAAACCCATAACGCATTGTCATGAGTCATTATTCCACCCAGGTGTCACCTGGAGTAGAGGGCACCACATTGACTACCCTGATATAGAGCTTGCTGGGCATGCAATGGTAGCAAACTCTATATCAGGGTAGTCAATGTGGTGGCCTCTAATTCTCATCAAACAATGATCAGGGATAATGGGAGCTGAAGTCCAGCAAGATCTGAAGGCTATCATGTTGACTACATCTCTACTCTATGCAAAATTGGGGTGGGGGGGTTGCTTATTTAAGTGGAACAATGGAGAACTAATTCATTAGTTCTACTTTGGAAATGAGGTAATGCGATTCACAAATTCTGGAAGCATCCCTAATAATGATTGCAGCTGGACATAGATAGAAATGTAATGTATGCCCAAGCTGAGCTGCTCAAATGCTGCAGCATTTTCTGTTTATTGATGGTATAGTATATATTTGCTCTTCGTTCTTTTGACTTGGCACTTATTATACATTTTGATGGGATGTGAAAAGCCAAAAGGAGCACATTTAAGAGATTCCCCCCCCACCCTTTTAACTCCATGGAACCATTTTCATTACATTTTCCTTATCAACGCTAATTTGATTAGTATTCCCAACAACATTATCCAAACCCAATACACAGTAATAGCACAGTTATGAAAATGAAATTTTATTCTCTTGTTACATTAAAAAGTGCTGTGCTAATTTTAATACATACATGGATTGGTAATGTGCTCTTTTTTAATAAAGTTATGTTATGTAGCAATTGGTAGCCTTGGTTTTATTTTAGAGGTGCATGGTGGAGTCTGCCTACTGTGTCCTATCACCCTGTGCACTTAATATACAAACCCATTCCCCAGAGAGCATCTCTAATTACTCTATACAAAAAGCTCATAAAAGAGAGTACCACCATGGCATCACCTCTCTATTTTTGGAGTGCATTTATTATGAAATTAATAATGAAGACTTGCGTAAAGGTGCTGGACTGCATATGAACTGGTGCTGTGCAGTGGTTAACATTTCACACTAGGACCAGCAACACACGGGTTCAAATTATTTATTATTATCTATCTCACAGTAGCCAACCAGATGCATATGGGAAGCTCAGCAAGAGCACCTGAGTGCAACAGCACTTTCCCTAGTATGATTCTCAGAAACTGGGATTTAGAGGAATACTGGCTCTGACAGTGGAGGTAGAATGTATATAAATCAAATAAATAAACATAAACAGTGTACAATAAAGAAAACATAAACCCAGCATAATATACATAGAAATTATCAGCATTTGCTGTTGTTACAATCTATCCAGGAATGTTTGGACAAATAGAGAGTGACATCAGAAATTATACCTGTGGGCACATTTGGAAATCCAGTAAACTTATAGAACATAAGAATAGCTTGCTGGATCAGACCAATAATGGCCTATCTAGTCCAGCATCCTGTTCTCACAGAGATGCCTGGGGAAAACTTGGGGGTGCAACACGATTACTCTCCCTTCCCGTGGTTTCCAGCAACTGGTACTTGGAAGCATTGCTGCCTCCAGTGGTGGAGGCAGAGCATAACCATCATGGCTAGTAGCCATTAACAGCCCTTTCTTCCATGAATTTGTCTGATCATCTTTTAAAGCCATCCAAGTTGGTGGCCATCACTGCCTCCTGGGGGAGAGTTTTCTTTACCACTGAGCTATGGGTCTCCCAAATCCTGTCTTTCTATTTTGTCTAAACCTTGACATTAGATATTGAGTGCACTGCTCTCTCACTCAGAAAGTCACATACATCCCGATATCAAGAACAGTTGCAGTGTGAGGCATTTCTACCCAGGCTGTCTTTGGGGAAAGAGATGAAGCCTGCAAAAAGATTGGCATTAACCCATAGAATAAAGGGCATTTTAAAATATTGGGGAAGAAACAGTGTATTCAGAATGAAAATAGCCCATTAAAATGGTATTAACATTCAACAGACTCCAATTGAAAATATTTTCAATTGGATTTTATTGAATTTTAATATCATTTTAATGGGATATCTTGCATTATGAATATAGCATCCTTTTCCCCATGTCTTTTTAAAGGGAGCCAGCAAGTGAATAAACAAAAACCAAACAACACTGGTAGGCATCTCAGCTCTGCTATCAAAGTAATCCCTGTTCATTTCTGGTATGCAGTATTAGCCAGTTGTCGGAGAAGAAGAAAAACAACACAGGCTATCTATTATGCTTGTTTTCAAGTTAGGGGAGCAGGAAAGCAAGAGGCACAATTGATTCTCTCCCCCCAAAGTCATTTTATCTCCCATGCATACTCTATAGGCTAGGTGTTGCAACCAGGTATCTACAAGAACAAAGGTACCTGCCAAAGAGCTTCCCCCAATGCCTCCAAGATGACCCGCCCCCCCTTAAACTTTAGAAAGCTATCCATTGTAACCAATGGAAGACTTTCTTCCAGTCTAATTGCTGGTGTGTGTGTGTGTGATTGCAGTGCACTGTGGTTGTAGAATATATTTGTGAGCTTGCACTGTGGTTGTGATGTGTGGGGAGGTTGCAGTGCAGTTGTGGTGCATGTGATCATATGTGTGGTTGCAATGCAGTTGTGGAGTTGTGTGAGTGGTGGCCATAGGTTTTCTGGACTTCCAAGTGTGCCCAAAAAAGGTTGTGAACCCCTGTTTTAGACAATCAGACAGGTTTTATATTGCAAGCTGGGAGTCTCAAAGTTGACTTCATCCCTCAACCTAGTTTGGAATCTGCTCCCAAACTCTACCCAGTATTCAATTCTCCACCCCTTCTAAAATAGCATTGAAAGTGGGATTGGCTTAGTGAGTCATTCTAATGAGGCTGGCTATAAATGGAAGCAAAGAGCTTCTAAACCATTGACAGTGTGCCTAAGAAGCAACGACAGGCAACTATGGTTCCTAAGGCAATCATTCCTCTTGACACATTGAATGCCTAGGACTGATTTCCTAAAGAAGGAGGTGTAGAACAGAAAGTAAATCTCTTGCCTTCATTTCCTGCTGGTTTGTCTCCAAGAGGCATGTGGTCAGCTATTATGGAAAACAAGATACTGACTAGATACAAAGGTATGATTCCACAGATATATTCCTATCCAGTGCTTTTTTCTGGGGGGATGCAGGGGAATGCATATCCCTAAACATTTTGTGAATCTTTGTACTTTTGTCCATTTACTGAATTTATTTTTCCCGATTTGAACTATAAGATGGTGATCTTCTTGAGTCAAAATGAGAGTACCCCTAAACATTTTTTTAAGGAAACAAAAAGCACTGTTCCTATATCCTTATTAATCTTTTAAGTAATTGATAACCCTCATGGCCCTTCTGCAAAGGGGAAGTGGGTGTCCTAACCCAAGCTTGGAGCAGTAGCAACAGCAACAGCCAGGGCTCTAATACAAAGGGGGAGGAATTAGCTGCTGTGTGAGTTGTGAAGTACTGAACCCAGGCCCTGGCCCCAACACTGAGCCTGAGCTGGATCCAGTGGTGTGGCACTCCTTGTGTGCCCTCTGTGCCACATCCCCTCCCAGCACTCCAGCACCTGCCCAGTGATGGTGGTGGTGAGGGATGGATGCCTTGGCTTCAACATCTCAATTCTACCTGAAAGAGCTATACTAAGCAGAGATTTAGCCACACAGGTCAAAGTACCATATTTACTCGAATCTATTGCTCACCTTTTTTTGGCCAAATTCCATTGCAAAAATTAAGGTGTGCATTAGATTTGATATCACATTTACATTTGCCAGCAAATACTCTTTTTTTGGTTTCAATGTTCTGAAAATTGAGGCGCGCATTAGATTCAATGGCACATTAGACTCAAGTAGATATGGTAGTTCACAGTATGCACACTGACTGACGTCTGTTATCATAAACAGAAATGATTGTCATCCATGGTTCAGCAAACCTGATGCCACTGTGCACACAGCCTCTTTAACATTAGCATTTTAGAATTTCAAGGGTCTTCAACTTTAAGGTCTTGCAACTCCAGTCCAACCCTCCTTGCAGTCTGTCTAAGGCATCCATCATGCACCATGGGCTCCTAATCATGGTCAGGACAAGGTAGCTGGCTAATGACTAGGAGCAAGTCTTGAACAAGATATGATCTGCAGGAAATAGTTGGAACTTTTGAAGCCTGACTTTTCCTAGACAATGCAACATTAGATTATTATTATTATCATTATTGTTGCTGGAGGTTGGATGCCCTTACTTTTGCTGCTTGCCTTAAGAACAGCCAGTGAGCTAACTTGCAGTACTGATGTTTCACTTCCTCAGATACACATTATCGAATAATGGTGTTTCTGGAGATGATGAGTCTAAGTAGAAACACACATACACCTGTAAATTACCTGAAGACATTCCAATTATGTAGTAATTACTATCTCCATTAGGTAGCAGTCACTGATATTCCTTCAAACCCATCAGGCTTTTAACAGGCTTCCCAGGAGATGTCCTCCATGAACATCTTCCCATGCTAAATATACTCCAGGTTCTCGAAGCAAACTATCTAGTCCATTTCAAAGCAAATTCCCTTAACAGCAGCTTAGTTAACCCACATGTACCAATTCAACAGCAGAGCCAAGAATGAAAATTGAACTAAGGTGGAGGGAGGGAATGGGCTGCTTCTTCATTTCTCCCAGCATGGATCTGCACATCATAGGAGTGGAGATTTCAAGGCACTCCGGTGCCAAAACCCCATTAAGATTCATGCACAATAAACACCAGACATGTGGGTGTTTCTGGTTACAGCTTCTAGTATCATTTATGTTCTAGTGCTAAGCCTTGAAGACATGCCAGCTGTCTTGGCCCTGAGATTGCCCCTTAAACTATCTGCATGCCTTGCCAATATAGGTCCCTCTGCAGCTCTAAAAGCTCAAGATCATTTAGCCTGTTTCAAACAACAACAAAAACACATGAGGGAGGGGGAGCAAGATCAAACTCATTAGACCACCTATGGACTTCCTGCATTGATTGAAAGGTCTGAACAGAGCCTAAAAGCATACAAGAGATATGGCCGTAGGCATTATTACAGGCAAATTTCCACTTATGGGTGATCGATTTGGACGTGACAGTGTACATGGCACCAGAATATGATTAAATAGTACATTTCAGACCCAGAAATGGTGGGTGAGAGCTGGAGTGTCCTCATGACTCCGGAGCCTGAAAAGGATATCAAGTGAGGACTTTGTTTATGCTGCTCAGCCTTACCACCTAACAGCTGGTGTGTGGGGTAGCACAGCAGCAGCAGCAGTCGTTTTCCTGCTTGTCTTCCAACTTCCTGCCAGCCCCAGAACTTCAATTCTAGGTGTACATATTTTTGGATACAGTATTTTTGGTGTGGATTGAAGAGAGAGTGACAGAGAGGGCATGGTGTTTAGAGGGTGCTCCCCACTTATGTGACTTATGTGATTTCACTTATGCACATGGGGCCCTGGAATGTAACGTAAGTGGGAAGCATGCTATGTAATATATTCAATTTCTATATTGCCCTTCATCCAAGTATCACAGGGTGATTTACAATATAAAAACACAAAAATGCATACCATAGTAACAAACAACAACAATTACACCTCCCCACCACCAACCACAGTTAAAAGGTAATTGATTGTGGCCAATGACCTGTGAGAAGAGAAATGTTTTTGCCTGGTGCCTACATATATGTAATGAATGTTCCCTGAAAATAACATTCTTCATGTGGGGAGCTGGAGAATGAGGTGACCAAATTATAGTTTTTATATTTGCAAATGTTTAGCTGAAGCCTGCTATGGTGTAAGTTTATATCTTTTGTATAATTCTTATTGTGAGCTGGTCAGTACTGCTAAAAAGGCTCCCTCTTACAAAAGGGATTTTAGCATCCCAGAAACTAAATGCAGTTAAGTGAGAGGCTTGCCATTCCACTTTCACCTAAAAACCTGAAGACCCATTAGTGTTCTTTCTGAATGTCCTGCTCTGCTAAGCATTTCAGATAATAAAGAAGGTCTAAAGTCACCAAAACACAGGAAGGTAAAGCAGGATAGATAGCCTGCTAGAAAGAAGGACGAGAATCCCTTATCACAGAATGACGTATTACCCAGCTAAAATCCAGCTAAAAGCATAGACAAAATATAGGGGTTGGAGAGGCCTCTCAAGGATTCTAAAACATTGTATTAGGGTAGGAGGTTACCCGTGTCAGCAAGGTATAGACAATGCGTGTAATGATGGGCTGCAGACCAAGGTCTCTAGACAGCGTGACTCTGATGAACATCAGACCAAGGTCCCCCTCTATTCCTGTATACAATAACCCTTGACCCTACTTGCATGCACCCACTTTTAGGTTGAGATTCCGAAGGTGGGGGGAATGAGTTGGAAAACTGTATAAGAACTGCTGGTAAACTGACTAACTTTTGTACTTGCTTGGCTATCTAAACACCGAAGTACCTCTGCATGCAGAAATTAAATCTTTCTCTCTCTGAAGCCAGAAGCCTCAGGTGTTTTTTCTGCTTCCATGTTTTCTCACCGGGCGCAACAATGGGAACCCGTAGGGGCAAATAAGGCTCCAGAGCCACTGCAGAAAAGGTCCGTTCTTGTGTTGCTATTCTCTGGACTTCTCACAGAGGAGACAAATAAAGAAGGGCCTCAGATTATGAGTGCAGGATCTGAATCAGTTCATATGGGGACAGGCAGTACTTGAGGCATATGATACTGTACAATATGACCTCTGCAAATTCAGCTCATACACCAGGGCCAGCCCAAAACATTTTGGCACCTGAGACAAACCCCAAAATGGCACCTCTCCTCCCCATAAGGAAAAAAAAGTGTTGAGTGAAGCTTTACAACAGGAACAAGGGGGTAATCAACATTGGGATCTGCTGCCCCTGGGGATTCTGCTGCCTGAGGCAGTCACCTCACCTGGCCTCATGGGTGGGCCGGCCCTGTTGTACACACTTAGCTCTGTTCAGATGTTTGGATAATTACATCAAGACTGGTGGTAGGACAATCTGTGGAATCCCCACTCCTCTCAGTTTTAATTCTATGTACATTCTTCACCTGTTATCACAATCTAACTGGATGGAGCAGGTGAGTGCATTAAGGAATGAAACAATGTGGTTGTGCACATGGCATCTTTGTTAAACACGGTGTTTTCCTGGATCCAGGTCTAGCGAAGATCAAACAGAATCTCTTAAAGGACTTTGGTTAAAAGGATTAGGGGAAAATCCTGAAAAAAAAACTACAATGATGTGAAAAGAAGGAACTAAAAACATTTCTACAAGCTGCACAGTTAGATTTCCATTCAGGGGAGAAACAGGTTTTCAGCAATATTTAGAGACCTGTGCTTAGATATATATTCAAGATGAAATAAAGATTAATTTCTGAAAAAGCAGAGCATTTGCAGAACACTTGGTTTGTGTGTGTCTGTGTTTAATAACACATGTAAATTATACCAATGCTATACAGTGCTTTTTTCTGGAGGTACTCAAGGGTACAGTGTACCACCACCTTTCTCTCTCTCCAAATGTCAAAAGTGTGGCACTTACTGTAACAACTTCATGGTCAGTACCAGCACCTTTTTTCTGTTTATATACAATTAGCCCTAATGCTATCAATGCATGTTAAACCCTGGGTAGCAGATGTGGTGCCTGCCAGATGTTCTTGGATTCCAACTGCCAGAAGCCCCACTCAGCATGGCCAATGGTCAGAGATGATGGGAGCTGTAGTCCAGCAACATCTGGAGAGCACCACATTGGCTACCCTGTGCATTAAACAATTAACCATTTAACCAAACAAAGAGATTCGTGCCTTGGCATGTTTAATTAAAAGAAAGAAAAGAAAAGAAAAGAAAAGTCCGGTATGTAGCTCCAATAAGTTCTACACAGCGGACTATTGTCATAAGCAATTATATGAATAATCAGTGTTAAATTCATAGAGTTATTAACACCTCTCTGATATTAGAAACTTCATTCCATTTGGACATCGCTCATGTATGCTTGTCATCCTGTCACGTTCATCTGTTCCAATATGACTCAAAATTAGATTTTTCATGCCATTAGCTTGTCTTCAAAATTACTGCAAAGCAATTTATACTGACAACCACTTTTTGGCTAATATGAGCTATCATTTCCTGTCAATTCACACCACAATTAGGCAGTTCTGCATTTCTTCTGGAAATAGACCAGTGGACAATATTATCACACAGGGAAAGCATTTGTTCCCCCTATGATAAGTACTTTAAAAAAATAATAAAATGCCGCTTGATTTCCTGCTTCAACTTTTTGGGAAACCAAAACAAGACTCAAGCAAGACCCACCAAGTTAAATTGAATTCTATAAAAGCTAAATTCTCCTGAAACGAAAATGAGTCATGTCTATTATTATTATTATTATTATTATTATTTCATGTATTAATTGCTTTCCATGAGACATCTCAAAGTAATTCCCGATACAATACACACACATATATAAATGTTAAATATTGACAGTTAAAACATTTGTACAGATCAAAAATAATAATTACAATTATATGTAAAAAAAAGGAATTGAAATATACAACAGAAACACATTTATAAAGATACCCATTGTGGCTGGGGGGAGAGATCTCCACTTAGAAACATCTGCAACTGGCACCAAAGAGTCTACAGAAAGTTCCATCACCCATAAGAGGTGTGACGCAACTCTGAATTGCTATTGATATTAGAGCTGTGCACCAGATTGGGCTGAGGCCCACACGGCCCATGCCAAATTGGGCGTATTCAGAGGGTGTTGGATGAGTTGGGAACAGACAGCCACAGGTCACTTTGGGCTGGGTCGGCTGACCCAGAGCAATCTGTGGCTATCGGGGTGTGGGGCATCAAAGAAGAAAATGCAAGAAACCCCGGTAAAAAGACCAATACCTATCCTGACTGCAAGTTGCCAAGGGAAGGTGGTAGACTGCCACCTGACAACTTCCTGTCTGAAGCCTTTCCCTGAAGCAGCACCATGCAGGATTGATGGCTCCATCAGTAGTGGTGCATAGTTTGCAAGCAGCTTCCCTGAAGGAGGAGGGGCTTCTTCTTTTCTATAACCCTTCATCTTCTGGACTGCAATTGGTGGTGACATGGTGAAGAGCATTCTTGGTGGTTGTGCCCATGTTGTGAAATTCACTACCCCAGGAAATCTAACCAAGGAAATCTGTCCCAGAACTGCATTGTCCAGATCTCCATCTCCAACTCACCCACTTTTGCCCACACAAAAACTACCCCCCCCCCGGTCAGGCCACTGCATACCCCCTCTCTTGCTCTTCAACCCCCCCCCCTCCGTTCTCCTCCTCATGGACCCACCCTCTGCCTACACAAACTCCCGCTTAGGCACTCCTTCTCCTTCTCTCACTGGACCCACTCTCTGCCTGTGCAGTTTTGAAGAGGAAGAAGAGCCCGGATATGTGAAAAAAGGTATCCTGTTTGAAATCCAAACAAGACAGGGGAACACTTTTCTCAAAACAAAAGAATGACTGTATTTTTCTAGGGATGGGTGGCAACCCTATTCCCACCCAGCCAGTTTGCTTTAGCATTACTTTTGTTTTAAAACTGCTATATTGTAAAGAGTTGTAAACCAATGGGGTGGAAGAGCAGACCTTAAATAGTTCAATACACACTTTCTTCTATTTGCATATGAAGGTAGGGCACTCAGAGCAGGCCTGTGATGGAGACCTTAACAACTGGGGTCAGGTTCATCAGCTTAAATTAGTTCATCACCTGTGACTGTATATAGAGAAAGCTGAGTTAGCCTCAGTGACCTATGTTCTGATTATGCCCAGATGAGATTGCTCAAGAACTCCAATTAATGTGTAGTGTGGCAGCTCCAATGTTTGTGGGAGTTCAGATCATATCAGACCTATCAGTTACATTGGCTGCCTATTCATTCTGGGCCCAGTTAGAAGTGTTGATTTCAGCCTCTGAGGCCCCAAATGGTTTGGGACCAAATTTTCTGAAGGACTGGTTGCACCAGTATCCTGCCCAAACATTGTGATCAGCATCTGAATCCCTTTTCTTTGGCTACCAGAAAGAGCTTATGTTGGCCCACAACTTACTTACCGGTACTTACTTACCGTATATACCCGAATATAAGCCGACCCGAATATAAACCGAGGCACCTAATTTTCCCACAAAAACCCGGGAAAGCTTATTGACTCGAGTATAAGCCGGTTCACCTTTGCCGCTGTGGAGGAGGAGGAGGAACAAGCAGCCCGAAAGCAGCCCTTTGGGCTGCTCCTTCCTCTTCCTCCTTTGGCAAGTTTGCATTTATGCGAGCAGTTCAGGAATAGAACAAGCTGCCTGGGGAGAGTAAAGAACCGCCGTTCTTGTACACTTCTTAAGGAATGGTTGACTGGGGAGAGCGGGTGGCAGCACAAGCGGAGAGAAAGGGCTTCTTTCTCGCCGCCCCCACCGCCCGCCTCACTCAAGTATAAGCCGAGGGCAGCTTTTTCAGCACAAAAAAATGTGCTGAAAAACTAGGCTTATACTCAAGTATATATGGTACTTACTTACTTACTTAACTTTATTTATTTGATTTATATCCCTCTCTCACAAAAGAACCCAGAACTTCCCTCCCCAGGGAAATATGCATGACATTTTCACTCCTGGATTTTAAGGACACTAAATTTTATTTGTTTCTTTTTATGGAAAGAATACTTCCAGTCTTCATTTACTTAAAGGTATGCAGTGCTGCAGCTTGCAAAAAAACAAAAAACTTCCTTGCATGTAATGCACCTCTGTGCGTGTGCTGCATGGAAAAGCGTGCACAAATCACGTCCTGGTTCTTGAATTATCTAAGCCCTCTGTCATAATGATGAGCACTTTGTTAGCAAAATATATGTTGGGGATTTCTTTCTCTTTTTAAGTGAAGCAGATTTGCACATCTCCTTTTGGGAACTGCATCCACTCATTCCCCTTTCCAGATGGAGCACTGTTGCTTTGGCTTCCACTGTGCAGCATTTGTCTTTATTATAAGATTCAGGGATTTTACTCTTAAAGAAATGCATTCAAGTGCCAGGAGACTTCATTAGTTGTGAGCATAGTCCTTCTCTTTATAGAATTTCCATTTTTCTTTTTGATACATGCAATTACTTTTCTCCTCATGCTCTGCTCAAATAGGGCATAATAAGTTTGCTTCTTTACTTTTCTGTATTTTTGATCGGTGTAAGAATGCTTCTGCTGCACCTTCTTAAAAAAAACAAAACACCCCAACAACCATGGATTTAAAACTCTTCCGCAATCATTTTGTTTTTGTTTTTAAAAGGATGTGCTTGGGTGCTGTTTACTTAGCACAGAAGGAAAATTGCCACAGTGTAGATAATCACCAAAACCAATGAAACTCATATAGTGTAAAAGATTACAGAAGCATCCTGGGAAATCTTGTTTTGACTGGGGTGAGCAGTACAATGGTTTTAAGGAGAGGGAAATATTGAAAATTTTGAGTAACTCGGTTAATTAACAGCTTGGCAACAAGCTAACTGTGGCATATAAGGTCTCTTGCCATTGCAAACTGCATCAGGAAATCCTTCAAACATCTAATGAGCCAAATGAAGTACAACAAAGGTTGTTTGTTCAATTTGATAAAAGTAAAACATATGGACCAAGTTTAGCAGCTATCACATGCAAATTAACTAAAGTCTGGTTCATAACTGCCAGTGCGCTTAGCATAGGGTGCTAGAAAATGCTAACATTTATTTGAACAGTCTGTATACTTTACTCTGATTTTTAATTTAATTCTGGAGAATTTAGCAGCTGAGGGATGCCTGGGTACATTCTTTGGTCTGAATACTAAAGTAAACAGATCTGATTTGTACCTCCTAGACCAATATGTCAATCAGAATGCAGCTATTCTTCAGTTTCCACACCTCTCCAAATTTTGCAAAACTGAATACTTTGGGGTAAAATGTTCACTAAATCATGTGATTTTTGTATAGGGGATGGGGTTTACTGCAGAATGGGTCAGAATGGATTTGTGGATGAACACATGCCAAACTGAGAGTGCATCCAGACATCACAATTAATTCATTAGTTTTGCTTGCTATGATGCTAGCACTTCTATTTGGTTTCTAACGTTTCTTTTGCACTACATTACCTCTTGCATTAAGGAACTGTTGCTTTTGGAACATATATCTCCATGCTGTGCTAAATTTACTTCACTGCAGTGAGCATGTCACCACCCTTTGTGTGTATATGAACTTCTGTTCCCCCATGATTGTCCCAGGAGAACAGCAGGAAATAACTGCATTCAGCCATGCTGCCCCAGATTTCATCACATGGTATGATCCATGAAAACCATGGGAGAAAAACAGTGCAAAACTCCTACAATCTTCCAGATCTACAGGGTTGAAATTAACATGGAAACTGAGTGCTAAACCTTTGCTAGTTTTTCTAGATTTTTAGAATTGGCTTTTACATCATGTGAAAGATCACATAAAATGTGAAAATTGCCAGGTAAAGAAATGTCAAGAAAACAGAATAAAGTGCTGTCTGAATGTAGCTTGACATGGACTGTAAACAGCTGCTGTACAGAATTTGAAGAAGAAGTTGTTTATGTCAAATAAGTCAGATTTCAACTTCATATTCCTCAAGTGCATTTGCATTTTGCTTGTGGGAAGAGTTTCAGCCTTGGTGAGGGCTGAAGGGTCTGATTTAGCATAAATGCATTAATCTCTCAATTTAGCCTACCTCACAGGGTTGTTAGGAGGATTTTTTAAAAAAACAACACTCTGAGCTCTTGGGATGAAGAGTGGGATAAAAATGTAATAAATAAATATTCTACCTAATTGCTCACCAGAAATTAAATCAGTTGCTACATTATTGTGCTCTTTCTGTCTGTGCAAAAGACACATTTTATAGATTTTCTTTTATGAATGTTAATATCAAAAAACCTGAAGCATATTATTCTATGTGTGTGTCAATGGATTTCCATCCTTATCATCAATGAAAATTGTTTCTTCTGGATGAATATGACTGGTGGGAAACAGGATGCTGACCTAGTGGATCCTTGGGGTGATCTGGCGAAGCTCTTATTGTCTTCTCATCATGATAGCTGTGCGTAGACTTTCATGATCTAGTTTTGTCAGTAGCTGGCACTGGACTTAGTTGTTCCTCGGTGGAGTCAGGAGTTTACTGTTGTTAATATCTAGTTTCCTGATTGGTGTGTGCTGTAAGGCTTCAGGCTTCCTTGGAAATAGCTACATGGATTCTCCATGACCAAGTGTTAAGGCAGAGTATCTCTGCATACCAGAAATTAGGGAAATTAGACAGTAGTGAGGTGTTGCCTTCATGAACTGCTTGTGAGTTTCTCAAAGCGCTCTGATTGGCCACTGCTGGAAACAGAATTATGGACCATGTGGAATTTGGCCAGGTCCAACAAGACACGTTTTATGAGTGGGAACAACAGTTTTAGGATTTTACTCCAGAGCTTGCTCTATAGAAGCACATTAGAAGAACCCGGCTGAATCAGGTAATAATAGCCTAATCTGGATCAGCATTCTGTTTTCACTGTAGCCAACCAGGTGCCTCTCAGAAGCTCACAAGCAGGACCTGAGCACAACAGTACTCTCCTCACTTGTGTTTCCAACCAACTGGCATTCACAGTGTTTTGCAATCTCAAGTAGTGATTTCTTTGTGTTTTGTTATGCAGTGATACAGCCCATGCTTTGCATACAGAAAGTCCCAAGTTCAATCCTTGGCTTGTCTCCTTAAATGGGTCTTGTAGCAAGTGATGGGAAAGACTTCTGCTTGAGATCCCGAAGAGCTGTTAGGAAGAGCTATCTGATTCACATGCAGAAGATCTGCCTGAGACATTGGAGAGCTTCTACCAGTCAGAATGGACAATGCTAGTCTGGCTGAACAAATAGTGGGCCTGTTAGAACTCTGCTTCCTATGTTCCTAGAGCATGCCTGGGTCTGACATGATTTAGCTGTAATTAATCATTAAATGAGACATTCCCCTGTCCTTCAAAACTCATCACTGTTTCCAAGCACTATTGGTGCTAATATGACTAGACATGCACAACCAGAAAAAGCAAAAATAAAAAATGACAATCCAGATGTGTCTTCCTGTCTGCTGCAGTAGACACCTCTCTGATATCTTCCACAATTCAAATGATATTTCTTCCTAGCCTGGAGCATCCCCAATGATTCCGACAGGAAATCATTTATCAGATTAATAAGAGTTGGAAAGTGGATAGTAGCATTCTTTTGTTATGAAGTATCTAATCTTTGGGTTAATCTGACAGGTTCCAAACATTACATTAAATAAAATAAAATAAATATTTTTGAGCTTTTGTTTTCCACACATACTAAACAGCCTTTAAAATGCTTTACATTTGGTGTCAAAGTCTATTAAAGAATAAATGAAGAATAAAGAGGAGGAGGAGGAGGAGAAGGAGGAGAAGGAGGAAATGGGGGAAGGGGGAAACCAAACAAACTGCCCAGCTAAATATATGTCCATGTTTCCTTAACCCTCCAACCTGGCCAGGCCAAATCAGCCCAGCATCCCCCACTCATCCACAGTCAGACACCTTACCTTTGTGAAAGGGATGAATGGGGCAAAAATGGCGATCGTCAAAGGAACACATAGGAAGAATATTTGCCCTGTTGAATCCCTGGTGATCCTCAAAAGGATATGGCAGGGCTAAGCAACTTCATCCTGGCACGTCATTTTGAGGATCACTGCAGGATTTTTGGGGGGAGTGACCCCCTTCTTGAAAATATGAGGGGTCCTGGGCCCCCACAGCCCCACATAGATAGTGCTATTGACTCCTTGTGAGATCAGATTGATGTCCATCTAATCTAGAATTCTATTTATTGGGTGGGAACAACCAGAAGCTTCCACTTGCAATTATATGAGGGATATAGTGAAAATTGGGGGAGGGATACAATAATGAAGGACTTCACCTGTTATTTGTTTCCAACATGTAGTATTCAGAAGTATACTGACTTCTGTGTCTTATGATTTTGCTCTCTGGGTGACTTGGATCTTAGCACAATGGAGTTCCAGCAGGTTCCAGATGCTGTTCTGGGAGGTAAGCCCCCAACGCTTGCAGGCTTTGAGACATGTAGGCTTCCAAGTGTGGGCTGCAAGCTACAACTTCAAGAAGCATTCCATTCAGCTGCTGAGCCTCTTCCAGACTGCACTTTGTATTTATATGGCTGTCCCCATGTGTCATTGGCAGGCACCCGTAGCCTCTATCATTAAGCAAATTCATTTAAATTTTGCAATCTCTGAAACAAATTGCAATGTGCTAACACACTTTAACTTTGGAGCCTGGATGAGGGCTTTAATTTGCTACGTCTTGATAAAGCGCTGTGTGCAGCCATCTAAAAGTCAGCAGCGGGAGGTTAATGGCAGTGAACTAGAATAAAACTAAATGTCACTACGTCTTCCTTTTCGGCAAAACCTCCTAAATAGATAAGACATATTCAGAAAGCTGTAAAATGTGCCCTTTGCTTACAAGAGAAAGGTCAGGCCTGCGCTAACAAATTGTAATAGGTTAGTCATAAATGATCATATCAGCAGCTGAAATATGGTACCTTACATATGTTAAATATTGTTCTAACAAGTTTCCACAGGCTCTCTTTTGCATTATGCAAAGCACCCTGGTGTAGCGAAGCAATAATAATCAAGGAAACACAAATCTTTTGGAGCAAAAAGTGAACAGAGCCAGTTTCATAACACAGTGCAAACCTGTGAAGGAAACCATCCCTTAAAGCTGCTTCAGGCTTCACTGGTAGCTGAACAGTTCAGTTCAGCCTGTGTTAGGTGATTGTTTCCATTTGCTAAGCAACTTGGCTTTGCAGATCATTATTTCTTTCTTCTCCTTCCTACATTTACATACTGCCTTTCTGTCAACACTCTAGGGATTGAAAATGATTTTTTTTGGGGGGGGGGGGTTCAACGTTTCTCAGTGGACTGATCCAACCCAACATTCTCAAACTTGCCTGTAGATTGGAATGCAATTCTGAAGAGGACTGCACACTTCTCTGGATTTTGTGATACAGTTTCAATGGACCAAAATGTACAGCGTGCACATTTTAAGGGGGGGGTGCATTGAAAAGCGCTGAAAATGTGTATTTTATGTAACCACCGACCTTCCGATTGGCAAGCCCAAGAGACTCAGTGGTTTAGACCAAAGCGTCACCCATGTCCCCCTTGTATTTTATGTAAAACACAAAGTGCATGCGAAATAAGTGCAATCTAAATTGTGCAATTTTTTTACCCACATAAAATGTGATGGAACTGGCCTATGATTTAGCACCAGCAATGCAAAACTGAGACAGAATTAAGTAGTGGGGTAGAAGAAGTGGGGAGGAGGGATCCTATCTGGCAACCAATACACCCCTCTAGTTTCAGATAGTACATGGGTAAAAAGGTAAAGGGACCCTGACCATTAGGTCCAGTTGTGTCCGACTCTGGGGTTGTGGCACTCATCTCGCGTTACTGGCCAAGGGAGCCGGTGTACAGTTTCTGGGTAATGTGGCCAACATGACAAAGCCGCTTCTGGTGAACCAGAGCAGCGCACGGAAACAGCGTTTACCTTCCCGCTGGAGAGGTACCTATTTATCTACTTGCACTTTGACGTGCTTTCGAACTGCTAAGTGGGCAGGAGCAGGGACCAAGCAGCGGTAGCTCATCCCATCGTGGGGATTCGAACTGCCGACCTTCTGATCAGAAGCACTAGGCTCTGTGGTTTATTTATTATTATTTTTTATAAGAATTTATTGATTTTTACAACAAACAAATAAAACACCCACATTAACGCAACACCTAACTGAAAATAGACAAATACATATACACCAATAATTCTTCTTCTTATATCATCAAAAAAAGATCTTGATCGAATCTTGGCACAGACTTCCCCTGCCTTTCACCTTCGTTTCTAATACCAAATATTACTTTAATAACATCATATAAAGAATTAACACCTAATCTTGTTTTATAACATGCAAAAATTTAACAAAACTAACTTAACAAAAATTTAATCATATTATGACTTCATATTAATTCCACACACAATTCTAGTTCTTAACACATTATTCTCAATATAAATCACAGCCAATATCCTCTTTCTCTATAACTGCTGTTAATAACAAAAATTTAAATATCTCTTTTCTTAGTCCAAAAACTTAAAATCTTGACACGCCGGTTTCAGGTTACCATAGTTTATCATTTTTTCTTTTTACCGTTAATACAGTTCACCCTATCCCCCTTCTGTCCATTTTCTTTGGTCATCTTACTCCAGAGCCGCTCCTCGAAGTGTCATTATTCCTTACAAGTCCACAGATCCAGACAAAAACCAAAACAGTCCTTGCATAGAGCTTCAGGGTGCGCAAATCCTCTTCTTCCAGCTTCTCCGGTTCACCATACCATTCCTCTTTTATTTGTAGACACAATTTTTTCACCGACGCTCCCGGGCTCTCACCTCGAGAGTTAGATATAACAATTCTCCTCGTCCTGGGTCTGCCACCCCCGAAGGACGTTTCATTTTTCCAGAGTCGCCAGACCATTCCATCCTGTTCTTCAATCATCCCCTTCAGTTCCATGCCAAGGCTCCCTTCCAATGCAGCCATTTCTTGTAAAGTCTCCTCTGTGGGATATATCTTTTCTGACATGTCCCGGTTCAAAATCTCCAATTTTCTGTTGAGCAGTTCCAGTCTCAGTATAATAATCCTTTGTTCATCACTCATCTCACAGTTCATCACCAGATCGAAAACAAAACCCAGCATGGCAGAAGCGGGCATAGGTGTCAAATTACAGTTTCGATTTTCAAACTTCTCCATCTTAATGCCAGTAACTTTCCACTCAATCACAATCTTTCGCAGCCATTTTCCCTGTATCCAGGGTGCAAGAACCACAGATTTTAAAAAGAGATATTATCCACAGACTTGTTCCCCAGAGGGAGATCAAAGAAGTCTCACTTGTCAAAATTCAAATACTTTGTAGCCATCACTGTAACAGCAGTCTCTTAAACTGGTTACTTTCTATCCCCCGAAGGGAGGGAGGCAGGCTTCCTTTCCAAATGTCACCCGGGTCGTTAAAAAAATACAAAAACGCGTCCAATCCACTACTCACGGCCACCGGGTTTCTTTAATTCCAAACTTGACAGGTAGAACATTGACGCTCGTCGCGGGGGTGACTGCTGCTCCACGTCCCGGTTGGGGCATGTCCCCTATAGCCCGGCTCCGTTGCCCCTTCACCCCCACTCCCCCTTTACAGGGGGAGCGAGGGAAGGGTTCAGAGCCATAGTGGGCACAGCCGGGGAGCCCGGGGTGCGGGACGCTCTTCCCGCACCCCACCGGAGCCCCGCTTTGCGGTAGCGGGGCTCCAACCCCCGGGACGGACTGGGTCGCCTCGCAGCCGAGGCAACCCACGACCGCTCCGCGATGGCGTCACCGCCGGAAGTCCTGTGGTTTAACCCACAACGCCACCCGCATCCCAGTACATGGGTAGATGAGTCTAAAAAAGCTTAGTTTGGTCAAAAGTGAGTATACATTTCCAGTGTTAACACTAAGTAATTACTTCTGGTAAATGATCCACTAGAGCACAGTGAAAAATTGGGTCCAGGGCTTTTTAGACTTGTCTACCTGTCTGAAACCAAAGGTGTGCATTGGTTGCCAGATGTGAAGTATATTGGCATTAATTTCAGCTTTCCTACCCCACTAAAGCTGTTTGGTCCATCCCTATAATATACCAAATATATTACAATAGCTCTTGAATATACCAAAGGCAGCTCACACTTTCAAATGATGGCTTCCCATGTAAGGGACACAAGAGGACAGCAGGAAGTGATGGAGGAATACAGGAAGCTGCCTTATCCCATATCTGATATTTGGTCCATTGATCTAGCTCTGTATTATCTGCACTAACTGACAGCAGCTATATGGGATTTCAGATGGAGAGCCCAAACCTTGTGATATCTGGACTAAAACCTGTCACCTTCATCATGCAAAGCAGGTGCTGTACTGCTGAGCTACAGCTTTTCCCCATGGGGTAAACGGCAGGGAGCAAAATGAGGGACCATGCCAACATGAGACCATTTTGGGAGACAAGGGAGCAAACTGGACAAGAACCCAGGATCCAATGAATCAGATCAGTGAGAGATTAAGAATAGACAAAAGAAAGCCATTATTTGTACTGCAAATGAGGTTGCCATGTTGAGTTCTGTCCTGCTCTTCAGCATTTATACTACACCACAGTTCACCATTCATGATTTAGGTTCAGCCACTCTGTGTTCATAAGTCATATCCATTATAAGGTATTTAAGTATGTTTGGCTACTTAGGTCAAGGCAATAAATCAAGATTGGTGTCTTGACAATGCCAAAGCTCAAAACTGTTCAACAGATATTTGTACCCATGGCAATTGGCAGAAGGATTAACTTGCATGTAAAAAAGGCAACTGAATCCACAGCAATATCACAAAGCATAAATGTTAACTGCCTTTCAAATCAGATACATAAAAGTTCACCAAATTTATGCCCATCATTGCATATTAAAAAGGAATCCATAACATTGTATTCAATCCTTTTTATATATTTGTGAAGTCAATATTTCTTTGTTTACTGAATGCAATTTGTTTGGCGTTACATAAAACTGGGGCTATAAATGTTTTATTATCTCTCAATCATCATTATGTACGTCATTGACTTGGGCATTTATCACATAATTAAAGCCAGTTGAGAGCTTAATGTAACTGGAATGAACCCCTCTGAGGTGAACTGCTAGTCCAAAACAATTCAGTTGCTGTTTGGACATGCAGTGCAAATTTAATCCATTTTTGTCCAACGTACCCATTTGTGCCTGTTGCACAACAACCTCTATTGACAACATCCATTTGACAAACAGTGAAAATCTTACATGGAGTTCTTCTGGAATTGGCCTCCTGCAGACAAATTAGTTCTGCTTGATTCCCAGCACATGCCAATATCAAAAGTCTATTGTATGTACAAGGGGGAAAACAACACCCTCTTCATTTAGAGTTTACAGTATGAATTCAGAAAGGAACATCAGTGTGGCACAAAACTTATTATCAGATCATGCCAAATTTCTCTAAGTGTCTTTATAAACACTAGCTATATAGATCTCTGCAATTGCTTTTTAGAGCTGGTGGCTATTACCTTTTTAAAAAAATAAATAAATAATAATGTGCCACATACCCCCTGCTTATGTAGGGCTGGAGGTTTGGCATTGGGAATATAGCTAACACAGTCTTCTTTCCCCATGCTCACATACCAAGCTCAAAAGTATTGTGCTCTCCAAATTGTTTGCTCCAGAAACTTCCTGTTGCTCATGGATGAAGGAAATTCTAAGAGCATAGCCTGGAAAACAGCCACCGCTCACTAGTAGAAGACATACTTCACCTGCAATGGGTCCCAGATTCAATCTTTAGCATCTCCAAATAGTATTGAAAAGACTTCACTATGAAACCCTGGAGACGGTATAGACCAGCTGTAGCCAATGGGGTGTCCTTCATATGTTGTTGGGTGCCAGCTCCCTTCAGCTCCAGACAGTATACCTATAGCTAGAAAATAAGACAGACCCTGTGAAAAAGAATGCAACAAGAAGTGAAGGAAACAAGAAGTGAAAGGGGGGGATATTGTTTTAATAATGCAGCCTTTTCCAACCTGGTGCCCTCCAGATGCTTTGGGCCACTGCTCATATCATCAACGATTATTAACCATGCTGCCTGGGGCTGATGGGAGTCCACAACTGGGAGGCATTGGTTTGGAGAAGAAATTCATAATACATTTTAGGTTTGGCCCAATTATGACTTCTCTTGTTCTTCAGTCGTTCAGTCGTGTCCAACTCTTCGTGACCCCATGGACCAGAGCACGCCAGGCATGCCTATCTTTCACTGCCTCCCGCAGTTTGGCCAAACTCATGCTAGTCGGTTCGAGAACACTGTCCAACCATCTCGTCCTCTGTCATCCCCTTCTCCTTGTGCCCTCCATCTTTCCCAACATCAGGGTCTTTTCTAGGGAGTCTTCTCATGAGGTAGCCAAAGTACTGGAGCCTCAACTTCAGGATCTGTCCTTCCAGTGAGCACTCAGGGCCGATTTCCTTAAGAATGGATAGGTTTGATCTTAGTTTTTTAGATGTTGAGCTTCAGACCATATTTTGCGCTCTCCTCTTTCACCTTCATTAAAAGGTTCTTTAATTCCTCCTCACTTTCTGCTATCAAGGTTGTGTCATCAGCATATCTGAGGTTGTTGATATTTCTTCTGGCAATCTTAATTCCGGTTTGGGATTCATCCTGTCCAGCCTTTCGCATGATGAATTATGCATATAAGTTAAATAAGCAGGGAGACAATATACAGCCTTGTACTCCTTTCCCAATTTTGAACCAATCAGTTGTTCTATATCCAGTTCTAACTGTAGCTTCTTGTCCCACATAGAGATTTCTCAGGAGACAAATGAGGTGATCCGGCACTCCCATTTCTTTAAGAACTTGCCATAGTTTGCTGTGGCCGACACAGTCAAATGCCTTTGCGTAGTCAATGAAGCAGAAGTAGATTTTTTTCTGGAACTCTCTAGCTTTCTCCATAATCCAGCGCATGTTTGCAATTTGGTCTCTGGTTCCTCTGCCCCTTCGAAATCCAGCTTGCACTTCTGGGAGTTCTTGGTCCACATGCTGCTTAAGCCTGCCTTGTAGAATTTTAAGCATAACCTTGCTAGTGTGTGAAATGAGCCGTAGTTGGAGCATTCTTCGGCACTGCCCTTCTTTGGGATTGGGATGTAGACTGATCTTCCCCAATCCTCTGGCCACTGTGGAGTTTTCCAAACTTGCTGGCATATTGAGTGTAGCACCTTAACAGCATCATCTTTTAAAATTTTAAATAATTCAGCTGGAATATCATCACTTCCATTGGCCTTGTTATTAGCAGTGCTTTCTAAGGCCCATTTGACTTCACTCTCCAGGATGTCTGGCTCAAGGTCAGCAACCACACTTCCTAGGGTGTACGAGACCTCCATATCTTTCTGGCATAATTCCTCTGTGTATTCTTGCCACCTCTTCTTGATGTCTTCTGCTTCTGTTAGGTCCTTCCCACTTTTATCCTTTATTATGGTAATCTTTGTACGAAATGTTCCTTTCATATCTCCAATTTTCTTGAACAGGTCTCTGGTTTTTCTCATTCTGTTGTTTTACTCTGTTTCTTTGCATTGCTTGTTTAAGAAGGCCCTTTTGTCTCTCCTTGCTATTTTTTGGAAATCTGCATTCAGTTTCCTGTATCTTTCACTATCTCCCTCACATTTTGCTTGCCTTCTCTCCGCCGCTATTTGTAAGGCCTCATAAGACAGCCACTTTGCTTTCTTGCATTTCCTTTTCATTGAGATGGTTTTCGTTGCTGCCTCCTGTATAATGTTACGAGCCTCCATCCATAGTTCTTCAAGCACTCTATCCACCAAATCTAAATCCTTAAACCTGTTCCTCACTTCCACTGTGTATTCATAAGGGATTTGATTTAGATTATATCTTACTGGCCCAGTGGTTTTTCCTACTTTCTTCAGTTTAAGCTGGAATTTTGCTATAAGAAGCTGATGGTCTGAGCCGCAGTCAGCTCCAGGTCTTGTTTTTGCTGCCTGTATAGAGCTTCTCCATCTGTGGCTGCAGAGAATATAATCAATCTGATTTCGATGCTGCCCATCTGGTGATGTCCATGTGTAGAGTCGTCTCTTGTGTTGTTGGAAAAGAGTGTTTGTGATGACCAGCTTGTTCTCTTGACAGAACTCTATTAGCCTTTGCCCTGCTTCGTTTTGAACTCCAAGGCCAAACTTGCCAATTGTTCCTTTTATCTCTTGACTCCCTACTTTAGCATTCCAATCCCCTATAATGAGAAGAACATCCTTCTTTGGTGTCATTTCTATAAGGTGTTGTACGTCTTCATAGAATTGGTCAATTTCAGTTTCTTCAGCACCAGTAGTTGGTGCATAAACTTGGATTACTGTGATGTTAAAAGGTCTGCCTTGGATTCGTTTCGAGATCATTCTATCATTTTTGAGATTGCATCCCAGTACAGCTTTCGCCACTCTTTTGTTGACTATGAGGGCCACTCCATTTCTTTTACAGGACTCTTGCGCACAGTAGTAGATATGTTAGTCATCCAAACTGAATTCGCCCATTCCCGTCCATTTTAGTTCACTGATGCCCAGGATGTCAATGTTTATTCTTGCCATCTCATTTTTGACCACATCCAGCTTACCAAGGTTCGTGGTTCTTACATTCCAGGTTCCTATGCAATATTTTTCTTTACAGCATTGGACTTTCCTTTCACTTCCAGGCATATCCGCAACTGAGCGACCTTTCAGCTTTGTCCCAGCCGCTTCATCAGCTGTGAATCTACTTGTACTTGTCCTCCGCTCTTCCTCAGTAGCATGTTGGACGCCTTCCGACCTGAGGGGCTCATCTTCCAGCGTCATAACTTTTATATGCCTGGCTACCCATATTTTATGGATTAGCCTTTATCTTAAGACTGGGATGCAAATCAGCAGCAGTTCTTACACATCTTCAGCCTTTTTTACACTTCTTTTGTGAAGCTTACATTGGCAGGGTCAGAATCTAAAGTGAATGGAGTAAAAATGCAATTTTGCACTTCTGAAATAGGCTAATTTTCACAGAAACACACACACCCCAATACCAATGATTACATTATCTACCCAGGAAACCAAGAGGAATTATCTGAGTTTAAGGACATGTTTCAGCCAGGCAAAAACACTTGAGGAAGGTATGAGGTAGTATGGTGATAAATGTGGCCTGCAAAGACGCAGAATAGTTGCGGAAGGATTTTTCCTGGACAGAGACCTGAGGGCCAGAGAGAAAGGCCTGGAGGGCCACATTCAGCCCTGAGCCTTACATTTACCACAGCATAGCGAATACTACCTAACTCCACAAAGGATCATGCTGCATAACTGCTCCCATTTCCTATTTTCACTAGTATAAAAATTCACAGACAGCTCTGTAGAGCTAACTAATTTGAGGGAAGGATATAATGTCCCCCCCCCCTTTTGCTGGTTCTTTGCAATCATTTGGAGACTTGGATATAAATTTTAATGCCAATGAAATATGAATCACTCTCCTATCAGAATCACAGACTGCCGCTCCAATAACAGAGCGGTTACTCACTGAAATAAACTTAATTTTTGTCTATGCTTATATGATTGCTGCAGTTTTATTACAGTCCTCCCAAGAAAATTGCTTAGCTCTCATGTAGATTTCACAGCCTCTGCAGCAAGGTATAATGCCCCTAACTTAATTTGAATTGCTTGTATTTATCACAGCACATACTGAATGCATTAACAATTTTCTTTGGTAGTGTTGAGGGCACTTGGTAGTATTAAGGGCACTGAAGACTCCGGCTGCAATTCTAACCCCATTTACTTGGGAGTTAAAAGGTAAAGGCAAAGGTACCCCTGACCATTAGGTCCAGTCGCGAACGACTCTGGGGTTATGGTGCTCATCTCGCTTCACTGGCTGAGAGAGCCGCCATTTGTCCGCAGACAGCTTCCAGGTCATGTGGCCAGCATGACTAAGCTGCTTCTGGTGAAACCAGAGCAGCACACAGAAATGCTGTTTACCTTCCCGCTGGAGAGGTACCTATTTATCTACTTGCACTTTGATGTGCTTTCGAACTGCTAAGTGGGCAGGAGCAGGGACCAAGCAATGGGAGCTCACCCCATCGTGGGGATTCGAACCGCCAACCTTCTGATCGGCAAGCCCTAGGCTCTGTGGTTTAACCCACAGTACCACCCGTATCCCAGTACATGGGTAGATGAGTCTAAAAAGGTTATATATATGCTTGGGAGTTAGTCCCATTGAATTCAATGAGTATGCCTGGTTAGGACTGACTGTGAGACTGCAACTCGTAAGTCCACTTACATAGGAATAAACCCCACTGAATTCAATAGGACTTATTTCTAAGTAAAGCTGCAATCCTGTTGCCACTTTCTTGAAAGCAAGCTCCATTGAATTCAAAGGGATTTACTTTTGAGAATATCTAGTTATAGGTTTGTGGGGTGCCTGGGCTGCCCTTCTAATTCTAGACACATGCCCCCTTCTAATACTAGGGTTCCAGACATTGAATTTAGCATGTTAAAATATAATCCATGGTAAAATATAAAACAGACTGGCTCCATGATGAAGTAATCTCCTGGAGAGATAGACCATTAAAAGAGCACAAAGAAATGAGTGATGCCCCATTCAGAAGACCATTAACAGAGACTCTCTGGGCCAAACAGCAAATGGGGAAAGCCCCTCCTCCCCAGGTGTGCGATAGCTAGCAGGGAAAAAAGGCCAGAGTTTCAAGAGAGAGGGGCAGAACTGCAGTGGGAGAAGAAGTAAGCAATCAGGGGGAAAGTGTCAGTCTTCGATTATTGGATGAGTGACATTAGGCATGGCCTTTTGGAATGGTTGGAGGATTGAAAAGCATCTTTCAGGTGTAGGTAGTGAGACCTCGAGTTTGTCAAGTCTCAGGTGGCGGTTTCAGGCCTTGGGCGGAATCCTTTAGTCATGTTCCTAAATGGGGGGGCATGGGGCGGTGACTCCGTGCCCCCAGTGTGGGGGCGATAACAGGGTTCCCCATGAAAGGAGTATTGGGGGGAGGCATTGTCCATATGCCAAGAGGTTGTCATTGCTCTCCCCCACCAGTGGTGGCAAATGGGGGGCGGACTATTTGCTTGAACATATGTTCTCCAGAGCTAGCCCAATCCCCACACATTCTGGATAACCCTGCAGTTTCCCAGATCCCTGGCTGGGGGGCTGGGAAGGATAAATGCCCAATGCCTGAGCCAAGGCCTCCCTACATCTGAATCTTAATAAAGTTTTGGCCAATTTTAATCCCATAGCAAGTTGTCGTGTGTCATTATTCTGCTCGGGGGGTCGCCTAGGGTTTGGGGGACTCCGCCTGTCCGTGCGAAGGAATTTTCCATGTGAGGGTACTGTAACAGAGTAAAGGGATGTTATTATCTTTCCCTAATGGATTGGAGTAGATCCACTCCAAAGATTTGGTAGAGTGGAATAAAATAATTCTGGGCAAATCTGTCAATTTTGTTTCATCTCAGTTTCCCAGTCTTCAGTTTGTCACATTTCCACATCATTTTGCCATTTCTTTTTTTAAGTATGCATTTCTGTGCGTATTTCTCCTTTTTAAAAACATATGGTTTTTCTTAATAAAAGCATTTTTTTCAAGCTGTTTTCCACAAGAAAATGTGTTTTGTACATTAGTTTTGCTATGCTTTTCCCAGTAAGAAGGGTTTACTCCCCAATTCCTGCTATCTGCTAGAATTCAGCATTCCCATCCATCTTCATAGCACCATAGGTAATGGCTTTAATGTGGTACCTTGTGGAAATGATGATGAAATATTCACCTTGTGTAAGCTTTGCCGCATAAAAAATAGGAGAAGCCTCAAGAATGAAATAAAATGAAGTAGAGAGTAGGCTTGTTCCCCTCTGTTAACAAGGAGTAAAAAGCTAAGGTTTAAGCACTGATTGTTCCCCCTAGGACCATGTCAGCACTTCATTCACCAGAGCAGTATCATTTCTCTGAGGTAAGCTACACAGTGTGAATGAACAAATGCGCTAAAGCTTTTAAAACTATCATTCCAGCAGCACATGTGCTAGATGCCTAATGTCTTTCTCTTGACAAAACACACTTAATCTTCCCCAAAATGAATTTGCTGTGGACAAAATAATTTGCTGTAGACAAGATTGAAATGTCATAAACAAAAATATTGCTGTCCTTTTAAAGTCGTTTCAATACGGTATGTGATCAGCTTAATTATCTTAGGATTTACTGTGCCTTAGCCCTGCTGCAAAAAAATAAAATAAAAATAAAAAATCTGTTTAAACAGCGTAAGCATCACTGATCAACTTAAACCGTACATCCATCTTGTGCAAAATTGATGGCTCGGCATCCGGCTAGAAGATGATTCTGCTAGATCACCACCGTATCTTATGCTTGATCCACGATGCCTAGAAGTGATGAGAAGAATAAAACCAGAATGCTGCTCCCTCATTCAGTTGGCATAATCTTTTTATGTGTGAAAGGTGGTTTGCAGGAATGCCATCATACTTAAGAACTGACTTTCCAAACCCGGCACCCAGGGCCAGGCCACCCATTAGATACAGTGGGGTAGTCACCTCAGGCAGAAGGCTGGGGACAGCTGGGAGGGGCAGCAGATCCAGGCTCCCAAGGTGCATGCTATGTGCCACCTCTCATGTCTTGTCACTTATGGTGTTTGCATGAGAAGAGCAGGACTGCTGCTGCCACTGCTTGCACCTCCCTGGCCTTCTTTTCTCTCCCCTGCTACCTTCAACATGACATGGCAGGTCACCTCAGGTAGTGGTGGCAGAAGAGGCAGCAGTGCTGGTGGTGGCATTGGTGGTCCTTCTTCATGTGCCTTCTCCTCGAGAGGTCCGGAGGGTGGAAACACAAGAATGGGCCTTCTCTGCAGTGGCTCCCCGTCTGTGGAATGCTCTCCCCAGGGAAGTTCGCCTGGCGCCTTTGTTATACATATCCACCTTTAGGTGCCAGGCAAATACGTTACTTTTTAACCAGGCCTTTGGCTGGATTGATTGACATCCTATGTTCTTTTAAAATGTGGGGTTTTGTGGGGGTTATTGGGTTGTTGTTTTTATATTGATTGTGTATTTTGTGGTTTTATATTTTGATTTTGTTCTGTGAACCACCCTGAGACCTCTGGGTATAGGGTGGTATATAAATTCTAACAACAACCAAGGATTCTACACTCACATCCTGCCTTCTGGAAACCAGATGACTCTCCGAACTATTCATTCCCGCAGTTATGTTGTATGCATTTTACCACATACTCCAAGTCCTTGTCTGCCTTGGTCAACATGGCCAATGCTCATGCATGATTGCTGGCTGGAGCCTATGTGAGTTGAGGTCCAACATCTGGAAGGCCACCTCTGACTTATGACACAATCCAATGAGTATATGAGTTTATGCATATTTGGGAGGAAGGAACCATTGCCATTTCCTTCTTTACAACCAGGAAACAATATATACCATCTCAAATCTCATATGATAATTGAAACTTTTCTACTTAAGAACAACTCTAACTGAAAGTGAAATTACATTTGTTCACTACTCTAGGGGACAGCTCTAAATAGCCTAAAGAACACTTCTTATTGGAAACAGCAAGTCTAAAAATAATGTCACTTTCTGCAATGGGCCAGCCCTCTTTTTTCTCTCCCTTGGGGGTCTGTTCAATTAATGGTTCCGGAGCTTCACGGGAGTCCTGAGCTGTAATGATGCAGCAGCTGTGCCATTTTCGGCAGCCAAAGAATTAAGTTTGATGGTTGCAGAAGGTCACCTAAAATGTTCATCTCCAAAAAGAAAGTAGAAACAAGGCAGTGTAGTGAGCAGCAAATTTAAAAGCAGAGCATGGGGGGGGGGATTACTTCCTGCATTGATACAAGAGGATGGAGTAACAGCGCCATGAAAATTAAATTTGTTTGTTCAGTGATGACCCTTCTGATGAAAAATCCATCATCTTCTTCTGGTCTAAAGCCAGAGTGAGATGAAGCTTAAATGGCAGGTAGCGTTGTGACAGCTTACCACATCTTTCTGGCATAGCCGGCAGTGACTACTTCTTGGCCTGAGGGATGTAGCCACTTGAGGCAACAGGATGTTCTGGGGCAGCCTTGAGAGATAATGAAACAACAGCAACACATGATCAAGAGGCTCTACCAGGAAACAGGCACCTTCACACATTGATGAACAATGCCTCTGAAGCAGGTGTTCCCACTGAGATGACTTAACTGAAGCAGCTGTCCCGTTTGCAAAACAGGACATGCAATATCATTTGAAATGTGTTCTGTTATTTCCTTCTCCCACCCCAATAAATAAATAAATAAATAAAACACACTTTGAAGCCAGAGATAGGATGCCAAGCTAGCCTAGCATTTCGATAGCAGCCACCAAGCCCAACATAGCATCTTGCATGGCTAATTCTCTCAGACTTCACGACAGCAACACTACCTCTTTTATTACTTTAAACCACCCTGTGTCCAATAATTGTTTAGGGGGATTTAAAATAACAAAGTGAAAGACATAATCCTGAAAATAAATATTTTTTTAAAAAAAGAACTAGACAGAGCTGCATGGAGAGTAATCAGAATGGAAAGTACTTATGATTAAACAGTAATACCCAAATGATCTGGGAGCATCTTTCTGTTTAAGAAGTGTTTACCTGGCACCTTACAAACAACTTAGAAGGTATCAGGTGAATCCCCTTGGAGGGAGCTTCACATGCAAAAATCTTCTCTCTGGTCCCCTCCCATTTCACCATCATTTATTTCACCCCTCTACTGGCTTGAGGCATTCGAAAAGGCAACAACAGATGACTATAGCATCTGGCCAGGTTAGTATCTTGTTCATTTGTTTATTAAAACATTTTAACAGTGGTTTTCAACATAAAACCTCCACATCAGTTTATAACTAGGGATGGGCAGACCTGGCAATCTTATTTGTGTGCAGTTTCCCCTAATATATGCATTTTTGCAGGCATAATTTCCCTTAAGCCTCATCCTGGGTATGACTAGTGTACAAGGAAAGTGGGGGGAGGTGGAGTTGCATCTCCCTGTTGTGCCCTCATGAAATCTCATTGAATGGCAATCATTCTGAAAGATTCACAAGAGGGAGGAGGGATTGAGACCTTTATTTTAAAAAAATAAAATAATAAATTCCCATTTAGACAAAACACACATAAAATGAGAAATGAAATAAAACAACAGTATATGCTCAGATAAACTTTTCTGAATATAGTAACAAAGTTGTGTTAAAGCATATATATCATGATTATTATAGATATGAAATGATGTATAATAGCATAGATGCTTAAATTGTTGACCATTAGTGAAAGGTATTTGGTATCAATAAACAATTTAAATTTATAGGAATTCATAGGGAATGAGGGAGAAAATTAAATTATAAAATTAATGCATGTCAAACTGTGCTGTAAACTATGGGTACTGTTCTGCCATAAGCCTCATTATTTCTGTAATCAATAAAATCACACAAAACTGCCTCTTGCTACTTTTATTTTTTTGTTTCAGTTTTTCCAATAATTCTGTTTGCCAAATTACACTACTGTATACCATTGAACCATAGTCAATAATTGTAATGATTTCCATGTCCTGGTAATGGTTGTTCTTGCATCATTTAATAGATGTGTTATGAATTCTTTATATCTTATTTGCAACATATAATAACTAAGCAGATTAAGTACCAGTAGTTTAAGTTCATGGAAACTGTTTGCCTTGTAATTAAATAGATTTCTGTAAATACATTTTCCCCAAAACCTTTCTATTTTTCAACACTCCCAGCACATGTGCTGATATGTTCCTATAATTGGACATCCTCCAACATATGAGAGAACTTCAGTTTTATATTAGCTAGGCATCTAAGAGTTAAGTACCAGCAGTATACAATTTAAGGGCTTTCTCTTGTTGTTACCAAAATAGATTTCTATGGCACTATTATCCACAGACTGTTCCATGCATCTTCTTCAATTTTTATATTCCAATTCTATTCCCACTACCTTTTTGAATTTTGCTGAGGGCAAAAGGGAATCTCTATAATAGATTGATACTAGGATGAAATTAATCCCTTTGTCATTATATTTTCTTGGACTATTATTTTCCCATATGTTGTTTATTGTTTCATAGCTTCATTTATAACTGGGAAGTTCATTAAAAGGACCTTAATTGGTAACCTAATAGTCATGGTATTTCAATATTTCTCAATTTAATTTGCATCTCCTCAATGGTAAGTGATTCAGGCCTCATCATGGGATTGAAACTGCCTTGGTGACGCTGGTCGATGATCTCCAGTGAGCTAGGGACAAAAGTGAAAGCTGTTTCCTAGTTCTACTGGATCTCTCAGCGGCCTTTGACACCATCAACCATAATATCCTTCTGGACTGTCTACAGGAGCTGGGAGCTGAGGGCACTGTTATACAGTAGTTCCGCTCCTTCCTCCTGGGCCGTGTCCAGAAAGTGGTGGTGGAGGATGAGTGTTCAGACCCCTGGGCCCTCACTTGTGGGGTGCCTCAGGGTTCTGTCCTCTCTCCCATGCTTTTTAACATCTATATGAAGCTACTGGGAGAGATCATCAGAGGGTTTGGGCTGGGTGTTCATCAGTATGCAGATGATACCCAGCTCTACCTTTCTTTCAAATCGGAACCAATGAAGGTCCTGTGTGAGTGCCTGGAGGCGGTTGGAGGATGGATAGCAGCTAACAGACTGAGGTTGAATCCTGACAAGACAGAAGTACTGTTTTGGGGGGACAGGGAGCAGGCGGGTGTGGGGGACTCCCTGGTGGCATGGGGCAACTATAACCCTGAAGAAGCAGGTGAGCAGCCTGGGAGTCATTTTGGACTCACAGCTGTCCATGGAGGCGCAGGTTAATTCTGTGTCCTGGGCAGCTGTCTACCATCTCCATCTGGTACACATGGAGCTACCTGCCTGCGGACTGTCTCGCCAGAATGGTGCATGCTCTAGTTATCTCCCGCTTGGAGTACTGCAATGCACTCTACGTTTGAAGATGACATGGAAACTACAATTAATCCAGAATGCGGCAGCTAGACTGGTGACTGGGAGCAGCCGCCGAGACCACATAACACCGGTCTTGAAAGACCTACATTGCCTCCCACTATGTTTCTGAGCACAATTCAAAGTGTTGGTGCTGACCTTTAAAGCCCTAAATGGCCTCCGCCCAGTATATCTGAAGAAGCGTCTCCACCCCCATCGTTTGGCTCAGACACCAAGGTTCCTTCTGGCGGTTCCCTCACTGCGAGAAGCAAAGTTACAGGTAACCAGGTAGAGGGCCCTCTCGGTAGTGGCTCCTGCCCTGTGGAATGCCCTCCCATCGGATGTCAAAGGAATAAACAACTATGTGACATTTAGAAGACATCTGAAGGCTGCCCTGTTTAGGGACAATTTTTAATGACTCATGTTTTAATGTATTTTTAATCTCCTGTTGGAAGCCACCCAGAGTGGCTGGGGGTATAAATTATTATTATTATTATTATTATTATTATTATCCATCTTTGAATTTTTAAAAAATAAAATACTGGTTATTTCCCCTCCTCCTTTACACACATCTACATTACAGACTCTTTAAAAAGCCCATTTTGCCCTGCAAGCTTCCCATCCACCCACCCTTAGTGTCTGGGCAACATAGTGCTTTTTTTTGTTATACACATAATGCTGCACACTTTTTGTTACATTTTTGTACACATTACTTACTTGGGAAATTGCATAGACATCCAAATATAACTTCTGGAGCACATTCCACAGTAAACAATTGCACAATAAGCACTGGACCTTTTCTCTCTCCCATTCCACACCTCTTTCTCTCTGTGTTTTATGGATTGTGCAAGGTTTTGTTGTGTTTGAACTGCAACACGTCAGTAATTCAGGAAGAAATTTGTCTCCCCCTAGTGTATTTAGAAGAGTAGAATTAGTGCTAATTTCCCTCCCACCAGGTTAAAAAGGAATGCTTCTTTCTGGAAAATTGCACCCCTTTACCTTTCTTTCTGACTGCACAGAGCAGATGCTATACTCCTGGGTGTTCCATACCTGCTAGTCTACCATGAGGCATTTGTTGCAGTGCATGCTGAGCAGCCAGTCAGCTGTAGAGGGCTGGCTGAGAATGGATACTTCATGAATAAACATTTGCTGAAAGCTCACATTACGCAGCCATCTTCCATAGCTTCTTTGGATTAATTCCATGGTTGTATATTGAAATGAAACCATGTGAAACCATCCACAGGGCTTCTCTTCCTACAGTGAGCCTTCCATTATACTCTGGGGTGATTTCTGCATTCCTTTGGGTCTTCCATTGCCCTCAGTTATCGCCAACTCAGCCTGAATGAACTGACAAGGACTTTAGCAACCAGGCGATGGGGATCACAGAGAGTAATAATGTTAAAGCAGTGTGATATAACCCATAGGTTAGTTATTCAAACAGCATGGCCCTGAATGTTACAAATGACAGAAAGAGAAAAGGAAGAGAAAGGAAAACAGTAACAAGTGACAATAATTATTGCATCACTGATACACGTCAAGAAAATAGAAGTCAAAAAGTACTTGTGATTGAATATGTGACTCCATCAAGTTTATTTTTCTGTGGTGTTTTACTAGTGTACAATGTGTTGCTGTACCCTAGTAAAACAACATACAAAAAGAACTAGATGCAACTGATTGTATAACAATATCAGGATTGGGTGTGTGTGGAGATAGTATTCTATCAATCTGCACAACAATTACACATGCATACAACTGAAACACCACAAACAGAAAAATTTTGGTTGCTTTGGGGCAATTTTTCTTTCTTTCTCTCCAATATGCATGTGTGAAGCATTAACAATGCAAAGGAACTGACAGCTATGTCTAGATATGCGTCTACAGTACTCTGCTCTAAATTTAAAACTTAAACATTGGAAAATTGAGGGTTCTGATCTTCAGAGGAGAAGAAAGAAACCCCAGCAGATTTGAACTCCATTGTGCAGACAAAAAAATTCATGATAATCATCTCATAAGCCTCTGGGTTTCATATTATACAATAACAAACTACTCAGGTGGTTAGAGGGGGACCAAGTGAAGGAACTCAACACTTCCTATTTCTGCAGACGACACTGCCTGATTTGAGCTACCCTTTTCTGGTCCCTACCACTACCACCAATCTGCATGCAGAAAAGAGCCATAGAGAAAATCAAATGCTGCTCATATAAGTTGGAGTTTATAACAGACATATGGCTCTAAGTGGTCAGAATAGCCCTGCTCACAAACAAAACTTTACTTGTAGGCCTAATGCTTGCACACAGAGCAGGAATGCATGTGCCCATCCTACCTACAACACTGCCTGGCCTGACTCCAACACTCATGAGTGTCGATACCTTCAAAAGGTTGCTCCCAACAAATCAGTGAGAGGAGGGGGTTGCTCCATCCCAATGAAGGAGGAAGGGCAGAAGGAAGCCTTGCAAAACTTCCTCTTGAGGGAATGGACTCAACCAAATGACCTTAGAGAGGAGCAGACGGCCTATAAAAAGGTAGGCCCTACCTGAAGCATTTCCTTCTGCAGCTTCATCAGGACTGTGAAAGACTCTCTGTCTGAAACCCAAGTGAGATCTGAGTGCCAATTGTCCTCAGCTAGAACCCTAAAGCAGTGTTTATCAATCACTGTTCCGCGGCACACTAGTCCCTTCAGAGTCCCAAGTCTACTCAAACTTTCAGAGGTGTCTTGGTAAGACTGTTGGTTAAAGGAGATCTGGATCTTCCTGTGAAGTTTAATGGTAGGACCTACAGTTTAAATTACTATACAAAGTTTAATACATACATTTCCCTCCATCCAGCATCTCTTCAGTATCCAGAATGCTGTTGCTTCACTCACCATTCTCTAGTTCATCAGTCCCCAAAACTATCTTGTCTCAGTTTTCTTTGCTGCATCTGAGGTGGTGGTGGTGATATTCCCAAAGTTTGGTGCTGCTGTGTTAGCTGCTGTGTTTGCTGGCCTCCCCTGCACCATCCCAGCCCACATCTTATATGCAATCAGGGGCTGAGTTGATGTATCCAAGGTACTCTGGCATCCAAGTCTTCTCTTCTCTGGAAGAGATGTGTTTACCAACAGCTGTGTCAGATCTAGTGAATTTTGGGAGTTGGGGCCATTCTGACTACCTTTCCATGCTGATCTTCATTTTACCATCTATCCATAAATGCAATCTACATAGGGATGGGGGAGAAACTTGATTCAGTTCACATTTAAAAGCAGACTTACCTAATTCATACCTTCTGAAAGAATATGGAAATAGAAACAAAGCCATTCTTCAAAATACCCACATCTCAGAATCTTGCAATGAAATTTTCCCAGCAATGTGTAGAAAAATGGATATGCTACAGTGAAGCATGGCAATAAATGCATAAATTGGTGAAGACAGCATACAAAAATGCATTATATTATGGCAAATTGTTTTGCAAAAATGTGTTAGGGAGCAAAATCCATTAATGTGTAAATTATGAGAAATTTGCACTAAAGTGTGGATGGTTGTTTTTTTCCTCATAAGGAGTTGGTTTAAAACAAAACAAAAAAGCAAACAGATCTGGAAGGAACAAACTCAAGATTGAAAAAAGTCCAAGAGAAATTCTTAGAGAAGCTAAAATTGACAGATTTACCCATAGCTACACCCACAGTATCATCTATGTAGAAGAAAGATGTAGCAGCAGGCTAGGTGGAATGACCCCAATTTATGCAGAAGCAAAACAAATCTTTAGAAAGAAGACTAACTTCCCCAAGCAACCCAGTGCTGAAAGAGCATGCTTAGTAGCCATGGAATACAGTCCTACAGGTAAGGGGCATGATAACAGGTGGGAGGAGGGATAGAATGGAGTGGCTAGAATGTGGGACTCAGATCATTCCATACTGCAGCATTTTGCTCTCACTTGAATACATTGGTTCTTGATCTTGAGGTACATTTGAATAAATAAATGCAAGTTTTTTCATTTATGCAAATGTTTTTATGTCGGGACTGAACGTCTGGAAATTTTTGAGGAATTTAAAAAAAAGGAATATATCCATTTACAGAGCCTATAATAGAAACTCCTATCCATGGAAAACTCCTCTCTGCAGAGACATTATTTATGTGGCAACTGTATAATAAAAACAGGCAAGCAGCCTTCAATCTCACCTTTTATTCCAAGTCCAGTGGGTGATCTACTGTAAATGTTCCAGCTTTTCCAAATAAGTCTAGAGGGGCTTATTTGACTGCCTTGTAAACAGCTTGAAGAAGCTTTATATAAAACCATATTGAGCCAGATAGTTGCAGAGAATATCTGAAATAAGAAACATATAGCTGTAACCTCCTTTGTTTTCCCATTACTCTCCAAGGCTCTCTAATAACAGCAATTCATATCGAAACTTTTTGAACCAGGCTGTCATTTTAGTTTCTCAACTTTCCCCTTTAACTTTTTGCAAGGGCACATTTTGCTTGGCAAAATCAAGGAAAGAAAGTGATCTCCTTCTAGCCTCTTAGATTTGCTGAAGGCATCTCCCTAACTCAGAGGCAGTGAATATTTTCCAAGCTGAGGTCCACATTCCTTCTGGGGCAACTTTTGGGGGGCCAGCGACATGTCAGCAGTGGGTGGGGCAGGAGGCAAAAAAAAAAAACAAAAAAGGAATTGAAGGAATGAATATGATTCTTACTTTTGTACAGTAGGCAATGCTAGTCACCCATCCTTGCAAGTCACCCACTCATTCATCCACCTATCCAAGCAAGAGGTAAAAGTACTTGGGGCAGGACCAGGGATGGCTGTGGTCTGAGAAGTGGGAGTAATGTCTGAGGAGGAAGTATGACCTGCATAGAGTCATGAGGGCCACATATAGATCTGGAGGCCCACATTCAAACCTCAGTCAGAGCTTGTCCTATCTATTCCACTTATGCTCCAGGTTCTGGAAAGCAAAGTTCCAAAGTAGTTTCCTGCTTATTTTCTCTGATAATATATGCAGGACAAACAGGGATAAGGTAAGCATATGGCATTGTAGGGCAAGTGCTAGAGCCCAAGATGACCCACCATGACTGCTGTTGACACCATTTCATTTCATTTCATTTTTAAGTTAAACAGCTTTAAGGTGAAGTGCTGAGAAGAGAAGTGCCTGGCTGGACAACGATAGCAATAGAAGCCCTGCTATAAAAAATATTGTGAATTAATGTGGTGTAGTGGTTGAAGTGCTGTACCAGGACTGGGGAGGCCATGGTTCGAATCCCCACTCATTCCCAACTGGTCTCAATGCCACCTGCTTCCAAGCTAGTGTGCTAAAGTTTGCAACCTTAACTATCTGATTCCTTATTTTTTGGCTCAGATTGTACATGGGACAGTTCTTCTCCCTCTTCTTAATGTTTCCTTCATAATGCTCCATCCCAGAGAGAAGAGGGGAGGGAGGGAGGGAGAGAATATCCCTAAAAGTATGAAAAAGAGAGGCATATTTCCCATGACTACTTAAGAAGAAATGGAAACTTTAATCAAAGATGGAAATAATTGCTTGCAGCTTCATGGATAAATGGATATTTCTATTATTATATCTTATCATGCATAACATTGTGGCTTCATAGTTAAGATGTCTCCATCAGAACAAGCTGGGCCAATATGATTGTAATGGTTACATTTATTGGTTCAATCATAAAATGCAGATAATAAAAAGTGGGTACGTGTGAGCTTAAATACTCTTAAAATTCAATTACTGTTAAACAGCAAATGACTAATGGAGGATTAAAGAAACAATAAAATGAAGGGGGGCAGTCATTGCAATGGGACTTTTGAGCCAAACCATTTGGCAATTAGAAGGCACAGTATAAAGGTGGAAAAATCGTTATATGTAGAACAGAAGTCAGCCATGCTTGAAAACTCTAGTCGAATGCAATAACTTGACAAGTGGGATCACTTGAGAAAATGAGGGACATTTGTTGACCTGGCACATCTACTTCTCCATATAGACATCTCACACTAACTTCACAATTTGTAAATCTACGATAAAAAGAAGATAAAATTCAGAAAGCTGAAGGACATCAATTTAAGCTGTTGAAACAGCCATAATACCAAAGTGTGATGAATGTGAAGAATCCCTTGCAATTGACAAATTCCTTGCAGGGATGCTGGTGGCTCCTTCTGAATCTAAGAAAGAGCCACATTCAACTCGCTCAGGGAAGCACATATTTGTGGCTCATAATTGCTGTAGAACATCTCAACTGGATACCAATTTCAAGCCACTTTATTGGTTAAACAGCAGGCGAGAGTATTGGCATGGCAGTAGGGCAAAGATCAATTCCTTATTCTACACAGCTCCTTGCTGAGGAAAGGACATTCTGCAGGAAGGTGGGAAGCACCCAATCCCCCACCATAGGAGTCAGCCAGCATTGAATCCTAGCATGGTGCAAGTCAAGCATCTGGTATTCCACTGGGCAACCAGAGGAAAATATTCCAGGCATGCAGATTGGTCTGGCATGACTTATTTTTGATAAACCCATGCTGGGTCTTAGTAATCACAACATCCTTTTCTAAATGCTCACATACTGACTGTGGAATTGTCTGTTCCAGGCCCTTCCCTGGTATTGATGCCAAGCTCACCAGCACCTAGGTCTTCCTTTCCACCCTTTTTGAAAATGGGGACAGCATTTGCCTGCCTCTAGTCTGTAGGGACCTCACCTGTTCTCCAAGAATTCTCAAAGATAATAGTAAAAGGTTCTGAAATTACATCTGCAAGCTCCTTTAGAAATGTTGGATGCAGCTCATCAGCCACTGGAGATTTGAATTCATTTAAAGTAGCTAGGTGTTCCCTTACTACCTCTTTTCTTAACTTGGGCTGAAGCTCCCTCCTTAAATCATTTATTTTTTTTAACACCAGGCTGGGCATCACTTTCCTTTTGGGTAAAGATAGAGGCAAAGTTGAGTAGTTCCACCTTTTCTTTGACACCCAATAACATTTCTCTGTCTTCCCTGCACAGAGGACCTACCACTTGCTTGTTCTACCTCTTACTTTGGACATAGCTTAAGAAACCTTTTATTATTATTATTGACCTCTCTTGCAAGCCCGAGCTCATTCTGAGCTTTAGCTAGACTGACTTTCCCCCTGCAACTGTTGGCTACTCATGTATACTCCTCCTTTGTGATTTCCCCTTTCTTCCATTTCTTATACATGCCCTTCTTAACTCTCAGCTCATCTGTAAGCTACTTATGCATCTGTAAGAGCCTTATGTAAAGTGCTAGGTGGCCAAAAGGGGAACAGAAGCATGACAATCCCCAAAATCATGATTAACAAACCAAGACTCATAAGGAATATTATACCACTGGAAAAGGTTCAGAACCAAAATGATGAAGTGAATAGAGCAATTACCATGTGAGGAAAGGATAAAACACCTGGGGCATTTTCGATTACAAAAAAAGGCAAGAAAGACAAGATGTGATAGAGGTGCGTGAAATCACACATAGTATGGAGAAAGTGGATAGAGTAAAAAAAGATATTCTCCCTTTTTTATATTACTAGAACATGGGGGCACTGAATAAAGCTGAATATTGGAAGATTCGGTACAGACAAAGGAAAGTCCTGCTTTATACAGCACATACTGTAGTTGAACTATGGAATTCACTCTCACAAGAAAGAGTGATGGCCAACGAAAGAGGATCAAAAGAGGATTAAACAAATTCATGCAAGATAAGACTATTGGTGGATACTAGCCACAACACCTATGTTCTACCTCCACTGTTGCAACATGCCTCTAAATGCCAGCTGCTGGGAATCACAAGTGCAGAGAGCGCTGCTGCACTCATTTCCTGGTTGTGGGCATGTGGTTATCCACTGTGGGGAAAGGATGCTGAACTAGACAGACCTGATACAGTAGGCTTCTTGTTAAGGCTGCCGTTCTGTGCATACTAAGAAACAAGCCCCATGAAGTAGATGTTACTTCTGAGCAAGCATTCATAGGATCAGTCTGCATCAGCTACATGGTGGAACCAGCATATATGCATTCATTGATGAAAAGCCCAATAGTAGAAAATCTAAACTAAAGATATTCTATCAAGAAGAACTGCACAAGTTAACACAATCCATTTTTTGTAGACATCAGATACCACTTAACATTGTCAGTGCTGAAATCAGAAGCACACACACACCCCTTGGGTTGTTATACTGTCAAACCGGAAAACAAAACAAATTTGAGTGCAACCATCCAAAGCCTGAGCATTTTAAAAAGACATAGGTGAAAAGAAAGAGTGAAAATAAGCTTCAAAATCAAGAGACTCCCTCACAAGTACAACCCTTCAATTTTTGCTGATGGCTCCCTATGTATTCACTTATGCTTAATTTAAATAAGAAAATATGTTAAATGCAATGATGACAATAATGTGACAAATTCTTAACGTAGCTGGTCTCCAGGAATTAAGTGTTTTGCTTTCAGCCTGCATAAGGTTTTCCCACAAGACAGATCTCTGGAGTTCCAAATGCCAGAAGATGAAAGAGCCCCTGCTATGTTTGAAATAGTAAGTGACATGTTTTAAAAATTAATTCCTTCGGGAAACAATAAGCAACTGGGTAAAGAAAGGTAAATTGGCACCATCATGCTGTTCCTGCTACAAAAAAGAACCTTTCTCTGCCGAATCAATAATACCCAACTTTCCTTCAAAGGAACCTGAGAATCCTACATAGGCATTCTGATGATGATGATAATAATAATAGTAATCCCCATAAACTGAGACATCTGTACTTTAACTATAGTTGTTTCTTTTCACCACAGTAAGCACAATAAATGAGTGCCTTGAGAAAAGTAACAGCAAAATGGTTCCCCATGATGTTACTTTCCAACCATTTCTATATCTCTAGAGTCTTAATCATTATTGAAATAGTTGGTGCAGTTAGCTGTTGGCCAGTTCCACAACAACCCTCATCTAAATCCTTCAGCACTCAGTGTGTATTCACCAGAGGAATGATGAAGGGCCTCTTCCCTACATTTCTGGTGCACAATTTATGACAAGTGCTGTCTTCCACCATGACAGTTACTCTACAATGAAAATAAGCTGCCACGCTACCACCCTGTCTCAACAAGTGCACTCATGTGTGCTTTTGTAGACGGTGCCAGGGGATAGGCAAAGAAGTGTCTGTGTGATGTCCAGATACATACCACACTAGCATGGTGTGCACACAAATAGGACTATTTAAGTCTGCACTGCTCATTTCTCTCCCTCTGCAGTTTCTGGCTAGCATCCATCCTGTTTTCCCTGAATACAAGGCAATATTAGGTGACTGCCTTTACAGGGCTAAATAAGAGTTTGTTCATTTTGTGTTCCATTCTCAAGATAAGAAACAACCCCGCGCAGAAGTTGGTATTTCTTAGTGGCCCTTGTTAATCCAACATACAATCACTACTTAGAAATGCTAATGATTAAGCAGTATATAAATGCCATAAATAAAGTAGTGGAGCTTTGGTCAGACAAGGTGGGAAACCTAGGTGTTTTAAGATTAAGCTGCATTTCTTCCTTCAGACTGCAAAAAAGTTAATGGAGTGAGAACATGTCAAATTATGATCCTGGGCACACAAAACCTATAGCCAATGCACTTTACAGAGGGCAGGAGGGAGGATGGAGACAATTTATCTTTATCAATTAAGTTGCAGAGAAGAGAGTTGACCACCAAATATTGTTGGCCCTGCCCTTGTACTCCTCTGATAATTCACAGAAGGTATGGCTTAATTCTCAGGAGGGAGCTGCAGCATACCTATGTATCCTATCAGAAGCAGTTCAGCATATTGTCCCACTTCTTCTTCCAGAAGGTGCCAGACCAAGGGCCACGTTCCCTTCCTGGCAACTTTCCAAAGTCCACATGACAATGGAGAGCAGGGCCACAGGCAAAACTAGGCAGAATAACTGTGATTTTCACCTTTTTGCGGTAGGCTAATTTCTGTACTGTTAGGTGTAGCACATCTCTTACGCACGACACAGCAAGCTGGCAGTTTAACTCCTTTAGCTTTACATGTATCTGGCAATTACAGGCTTACAGCAAACAGAGCCTCCCACAGCTCATTCTTCACTATCGGAGTCAGTTGACTCGATTGGCCTCCAGCCCCTTCCAAGGCCAAATATATGCTGAGCCCGCCCCCGCTTCCAGCTGGCCTTCCTTTGCTGTAATTGCTTGCTCCGCCTCCTACTTCTTGGAGACACAGGTGCAGCCAATTCCTCCTCCAGAGTTGAATCCAACCTCCTACTACCACCTGAATCCTGCTCCTTCATCTCAGTGTTGCTTTGAGAAGTGACAAGCAGCCTTCTGTTTTCCTCATCCTCTTCCTCCCTCTCTGCCAATTCCTCTCTGTGGGCCATGTCTCTGACATGTATATGCTCTTAAACCCCTCTCTGTCCAGACAGGCATATTCCAGCCAGGCGAAAACACTCAAGAAGGGTACAAAGCAGTGCTGGCAAGGGATGAGGTCAGGAGAAGGGTGTGTGACCTATGGAGATCCACAAAGACAAGATAGAGAGGCCTGGAGAGCCACATTCAGTCCCTGGGACATAGTTTCTCCACCTCTAGTGTAGACGATACTGAGCTTCGTGGTACATTACTCTAAGGTACCTTTCTATAGCCCTATATATTATCTCTCTTCCTGCAATTCCTTTCGCTTGTTCCCCATATCTAGTGATTTTGTTGTCATCTCCAACTCCCTTTCTCTCCTATTTCTCCAAATAAACCCCATCAGATCAGAAGTATATAACAGCTTTAGCTGGATTGGTTTTGTTGTCAATATTTAAGGTGTATGGTTAGGGTTAGTTCTAATATGTCAGTTACACAGAACAGTAACAAAGGATCGTCTCCAACTAAATTTTATTCACAGTGGACCCAAGTAAAATTAATGAACCTGAGTTCATTATAGCCATTAATTTCAATGGGTCTACACTGAGTAGGACTAGCACTGAATGTAACCCATAATAGCAATGATCACCATAATAGTCATTTGACTTTATAATTTCCTCCACCTCTTATTCTGATATACAGTTATGGAACATTTGCACGGTATGAGTCTTGCATCATATGGCAGAAGCATCTTTTGTTATCACACCACACTGCAGCAACCAAACAACCTATTTGCACCTGCAGTCCTGTAATCTAGTGGAGGCCTTATACATGCAAACACACAGGATCTCAGTCTCTCTGGTCTTCTGTACATATTCATCCCCAACCCCCTCTTTACCAATATGTATCACACAAAAAAGCACTTTATAAGAAAGTTGTATTTGAAATATGTATGTTTAGAGGCTTCAGTTTAATTTAAATGGGATATTTTATCCATAATGATTAGTTCTCAAACCTGATGAAACCAATCCTTTCAGGAGGGTGGAAATTGTTTCTCAATCCAATACTGTGTTAGTTGGAATTTTACTGCAGTTAATAAAAGTTCTATAATATGGGATCTATTACATTTTGTGGATGTTCTGACTTAGAAATGCCAGTTAAAAAGTGTTCTACAAAGCTATTAAATAAATAGACAGCACTGAAATGTTGCCGAAATTCACATTTGTGAATTTTATAATCTACTGTTTGTGAGATTTATAATCTACTGTTGCAGGATATAGCCCTCCTAAGGTGGGTGTTTCTAGTATCTGCTAATCAAACAGATCATAAAGGTGGGCTATAGAGCAGGACCACTGGAACCCATGCAGGTTGACACAGCCATTGTGGTGTAGTGGCTGGAACATCAGACTAAGCTCAGCTTTTTGGAGTATGGATTTGTCCAGCTCAAAATGCTTGGCTGTATTACAAATCAAGTATTGTATCCCTGTGCTCTTCTTTTGGGATAACCAGCTTCATATAACCAACATGCTTTAAGTCTAATTAATGCATGAAAGAGTTAAGACCATAGAGTAAGCTGTCCTGGCAGGCTTAACTCACCTTGGGAGAAACTAGGTAATCAAGTCTATTGTTCTGCTCCAGTCTACCAGAGAAGTTCAGCATTAACGAGATCTGAGCTAGTTGCTCCAAGCTCAGAACATATAGGAACTTTTGAGTTCCTATACCAATAATTTAGGAACTGTAACTAAGCTATGTTTTACTGCTCATGCAACATTTTCTTAATGCTGTATGGAAAAGCACATTAATCTTATTTGGGGAGAGTTTGTAAGTAAACAATTTTTAACTTCCCAAATGTGTGGTCTTTTTTCTATGCTATGGGAAGAGGGGAACTTTGGAAGTAACTTAGAAGGAGTTGTTTTAAAGGTCTAATAGCCTATATTTCCACACTTTACTTTGCTGCATATTTTGTGATTTTAAATCTCTGCTGTCGTTCTCTCACCAAAGAGTATTTGCCCAAAACCCGGATCCTGGCGTCCAGGGAATTCTCCCTTTATACTTATTTTTTTTTCCTTGCCACCAATACTTCTCTGACTGAGAATTTATCATCCCATTCTCTGCGTGTGCATTCCGGATGACCACCTGCTTATGTATGTTAATCAGCAAAAGTGCTTCAGTGTTAGTCAATTACACTTTATGAAACCATGGAGTGGCATGAATCTGCCTTCAACCATTCTGCAGAGAGTGGAGTTCACAGCACTTGCCAATTAGTCCTTTCTAGAATGGGGGCTGAAGGAAGAACATGTTAGATTGTTCAACAGAAGGTGATGGGGGTGCTCATCAATGGCTCCTCTTCATCCTGGAGAAAAGTGACTAGTGGGGTGCCACAGGGTTCTGTCTTGGGCCCAGTCTTATTAAACATCTTTATCAATGACTTGGATGATGGGCTTGAGGGCATCCTGATCAAGTTTGTAGATGACACCAAATTGGGAGGGGTGGCTAATACCCCAGAGGACAGGATCACACTTCAAAATGACCTTAACAGATTAGAGAACTGGGCCAAAGCAAACAAGACAAATTTTAACAAGGAGAAATGTAAAGTACTACACTTGGGCAAAAAAAATGAAAGGCACAAATACAGGATGGATGACACCTGGCTTGAGAGCAGTACATGAAAAAAGGATCTAGGAGTCTTGGTAGACCACAAACTTGACATGAGTCAACAGTGTGATGCAGCAGCTAAAAAAGCCAATGCAATTATGGGCTGCATCAATAGGAGTATAGCAACTAGATCAAGGGAAGTAATAGTACCACTGTATTCCGCTCTGGTCAGACCTCACCTGGATTACTGTGTCCATTTCTGGGCACTACAGTTCAAAAAGGATACTGACAAGCTGGAACATGTCCAGAGGAGGGCAACCAAAATGGTCCAAGGCCTGGAAACAATGCCTTATGAGGAACGGCTTAGGGAGCTGGGTATGTTTAGCCTGGAGAAGAGAAGGTTAAGGGGTGATATGATAGCCATGTTCAAATATATAAAAGGATGTCATATAGAGGAGGGAGAAAGGTTGCTTTCTGCTGGTCCAGAGAAGCAGACACGGAGCAATGGATTCAAACTACAAGAAAGAAGATTCCACCTAAACATTAGGAAGAACATCCTGGCAGTAAGAGCTGTTTGACAGTGGAATTTGCTGCCAAGGAGTGTGGTGGAGTCTCTTTCTTTGGAGGTCTTTAAGCGAAGGCTTGACAGCCATCTGTCAGGAATGCTTTGATGGTGTTTCCTGCTTGGCAGGGGGTTGGACTGGATGGCCCTTGTGGTCTCTTTCAACTCTATGATTCTATGGCAGCACATACCACTGTTTGGTCTGTTGGAGCTGAAACACTTTCATAGGCCCCTGCCATTATTAAATTTCCCTCCGAATGTTATAGTTCAGTTGCCCAATTCAGTGTAGTAATTCTACATGTCCACAGAGCACAGGAAGATGTGTGATTAAGAAGGTACAGTAATGCTTATTATGACTCAGATGGAAGAATCTGCTGCGTTCTTGGCTGCATGTACAACAAAGCTGTGTGTAGTGAGTGAGAAATTTAGTTTATCAATGGAGCCATTCTTTTCCATTTTTGGATAAGTTACAAAAATGGAGGTACTTAGATTTTCAAACCTGTTCTCAATCTATGTAATCATTTGATTACTGTTTTGTGGGAGCATATATTAGCCCCTGGATTTCCCCCCCCCCATGAATTGTGCACTAGCCTATTTGTGTAGTTTTTCTCACTGGTTGAATGACTAGAAAGAAAAAAAATTACTATTCCTTAAAAAAAAAAAAAAGCATTGTAAGTTACTCAATGAGTACAGTGGTACCTCTGGTTATGTACTTAATTCGTTCTGGAGGTCCGTTCTTAACCTGAAACCGTTCTTAACCTGAGGTACCACTTTAGCTAATGGGGCCTCCCGCTGCTGCCGCCACACGATTTCTGTTCTCAACCTGAGGTAAAGTTCTTAACCCGAGGTACTATTTCTGGGTTAGCGGAGTCTGTAACCTGAAGCGTCTGTAACCCAAGATACCACTGTATATGCATTTTTATGCAAATACACATTTGTGTACATTTTTGGGGGTGTTGGTGAAGAACTGCATTGCAGAAGTGCAAATTTCAACATATGCCTGCATTTCAGTTTCTGTGTTGTTTCAGGAATCAGGAATTAGGTAGACTCCCATTAAAACGCAAACTGGACAAAATTTCTACCATACCCTTGGCAGTACTAGATTTTATTTAATTTGTTTAAACTTCAGGTTCAAGTCAAAACCAAGAGAGATGATCTTAGCAAATATATGTCAAGTGTATGTTTGAAGGGAGGTCATAAGATAGAAGGCATTCTCTGAGGTGTGGAGGCATTGGCCATGGTGACTGAAGAACTAACTGAAGTCAAACCGCCTATGGAGATTCACATATTCCCTACCCCTCCTTTACATTTTGCTACGTCTTTGCACAGAAATTCTGCTTGTCCCTTTACATGACATGTAGCAGAAAGGGCAATGTGACTGTTTCATGTCCTCCATTGCTATTCTTTTGACCTCTTTCTCCAACCTGTGTGGACAGCTGTTGCTGTGGTTTTCAGAGAACAGAGGAATTGAATGAGGGTAGGCAAAGGAACAGAAGGGAAAAAAATAGCAGTTTTACACATAATATTGTTCCCCTAAAAAGCCTCAACTGGACAGTAAAGGTAAGGTAAGGGTAAAGGATCCCTGGATGGTTAAGCCCAGTTGAATTTGACTATGGGGTGCAGCGCTCATCTCCTCTTTCAGACCGAGGCAGCCAGCGTTTGTCCGCAGATAGCTTTTCCGGGTCATGGGACCAACATGACTAAACTGCTTCTGGCACACAGAACACCGTGATCAGTGCCAGAGTGCATGGAAACACCATTTTCCTTCCTGCTGCAGTGGTACCTATTTATGTACTCATGCTGGTATACTTTTAAACTCGTAGATTGGCAGGAGCTGGGACAAAGCAATGGGAGCTCACCCCACTGCATAGATTTGAACTGCCAAACCTATGATCGGCAAGCCCAAGAGACTTAGTGGTTTAGGCCACAGTGCCACCTGCATCCCTTTTCAACTGGACAAGACTCAGGCTGTGATCCTAAGAATATTGAATCCTTGTGGAATAGCTAGTGCACTTCTCTTTACTAGCTTGTTAAATGATTGATTTGATCCTGAGGGGCGCAGGTTGTTGTTCTCTGGTAAGGGCCTTCCCTGCAGGGAAGGTTCCCATCTAGGAATAGCACCCCACAGAATTGAACCATCCTGTTTTATCCAGCCCCCTGAACTGATTCAGGGCTGAATCTAGGGCAGGGCAGATGGTCCCCAGGTCATCCCAACCTGATGTGGGTAAGGCAGATCGGGCCCTGGGAACTGGGGAGGTGTGCACAGCCCTATTAATAATTAACATATTTTAGGCTGCATTGGATAAACACTTACCTCAAAGTAACTGCCAGTGAACTCTGTGTGACCTACCTCTAAGTAGACATCTACTAACCACAATTATTTTGTTAACTATGAAATGTTTTAGGTGTTCTAATTATTGATTTATATTTTCTATTTATAATCTGCATTTATATTTTTAGCTAAAAACCAATAAAAAGAAATGTTTTTTTTGGGGGGGGGTTGGGGGGTAATCCAAATCTGAATTCTGACATGCTTTGAAATTTTTGCAAAATTTCTCTTTCCACACCTGTTCCAGCTCGGTGATTATTATTACTGTTTGTTGAAATCAAAACTCCACATGTCCTTTTACAAATTCCCAGTGTTCCCCAAACATGTCATCTTGCTTCTTGACAGTGTTTCTCTGACAACCCCCCCCCCTTTGCCATTGTTTAGCAAATGCCTACAGAGAGGGTTGGATTCTATTCCATTGTGGAATCACTGGAGGGTATTTTAAGAAGGTTCAAAAACCACCATGAATAAAACATAGCCACCTACCAAGAAGCCAAGATTTTTATTTATTTATTTATTTAAGCCATAAAAAAGAATGGGCATATGGACAGGAGAATCTTTTTAGCCATCAAGTTTTTCAGCTGAATGGGAGATATCCTTCAGAATCACTTCTGGCATATTCCCATTATGGTTCAGAGTTTCAACAGCAACAGAACAATCTTCTTCTTTTGACAAAAAACAAAATGGTTTAGAAAATATGATTCAGTAGGATTTGCTTGCTCTTTGTTTTGCTCCAGACAAATGGGCAACCCTCTGTTCATAAGGTTCAAGGATTTTATCTCAGATGATGGGGGGGGGGAGGGATAGCATTGAGTCAGGGCTTATTTAATGCTGCTGCCAAAACAAATACCACTCAATGAGAGCTATATTATGGCAGAGATGGTTTGGTGCCTGTAAGAGATGCCAGGCCATGCCTTGATGATGGCGTTAGCAGCAACAACATAACAGCAAAACAACAGTAGTAAAGGATAATCCCACACAACCCCGAAATTTTCCTCCTGTGCACATGAGTCCAAAGGCTTGGTGAAGTATACCTGATCAAGCATACATCTGTGTCATGTATGAATTGACCTGGTGACGGTGCATCATGAATGATAGATAGGCTATATACACACCATGCATTTAAAGCATCCCCCCCCCAAAAAAAAAGAATAATGGGAACTGTAATTTGTTACAGTTGCTGGGAATCTTACTTCTGTGTGGGTAAACCATAATTCCCAGGAATCTTTGGAAGGGTTTGATTTAAATGTGAATAAAATGTATCCTATGTACACAGCCATAGGTAGTTAGATTAGGTTGTCCTATTTACACAGACAGCTGGCGTGGCAGAGATAACTAGAATACTATATAGAAAAGATACACCTTTTAATTCATACCCTTGGGCCATGTAGCCAACCAACAATGTGAGGAGACAACTGACAGACACCAGAATTCAAGTTGCTTCCTGAACCAGAGCAGGCTGATCTACACTGCACACTCTTGACTGACATTCAGTAGAACTGTCTGTCTAATGAAAGACATTTGACTTATTAAAAAAGAAAAGAAAAAGCTCTCCACCTCTACAGTGAAATCACTTATGCTAGCTGCCAATCAAACACGCTTTGCAAACAGAACTATATGTCCTTCTGGAGATGGGTTCATTCCACTGCTGCTGTAACAAATAGTTCTCCTTGATTGCAGAAAGGGAATCCTAGTCCCAGAGTATCAACAAGCAGAAGTATGGGCTGCTTAGCGATCCTGGCACCCTTGGTGGTTCAGAGAAGCTTGTTTTATGTAAAAAAAAAAGGGGGGGGTGCTTGCAAACACACCGCACAAGATGGAATATATGGCATGAGAGAAAATCAAATCACACATATTCTACCTTCATCTATTTCAAAAGGGATTTTCTCTCAAAATAGTTCTGTCAACATAAAGAACGCCACTGTTGGTGCCCTAAATCAGCAACATCAGTATTGTTGCAGTGGGAGACATTGGGATTAAGGATTAAGTGGGGAAGCCTCAGGCCTCAGGGGGAGGGTGGCATATGTGGCCCTCCAGGCCTCTCTAGCCGGCATTTGGGATTTTTCATTGGCAACATCCCTCACAGACCTCCTTTTATGCTCTCATTTGGTGCTTGTTGCCTAGATGTAACATGTCATTGACCTCCAATAATGACTTCTGCTGTCATAGATAGAGGATCAAGAAGACTCTCCCTCCCTCCCTCCCTCTCCCCCCCTCTCTCTCTCTGTGTGTGTGTGTGTGTGTGTGTGTGTGTGTGTGTTTGTAGAAACAAAGGTACAAAAATTTATTCATTGCTCCACTCACTTCATACCCTCCAACATTCCTCAGATGAAAATAGTGACATTTCTAATTCTCCCCCAACTGAACCTTCCCCAACCCATTTCTTGTCCTCTTCCCATGTGCATTTCCTAACAGAAGAAGGGTGAGTGTCATCACCATTGCACCAGCAGGACACAGCATACATACCCTCCACCATCCTGAGGAAAACCCCTCAATCCTTATTTTATTATTATTTTATTCTTTGGTAGGGTAACAAAAAGAAAAACACACACACACACCAATAAATACATTTTAGAAAGGAGTAAAAATTAGATGTGGACACAAAAATAAAGACTTCTTGAACTTCACTCCCCCTTTCTTCCCACCCATGGCAGTCTTGCCCTCTGCCTGCCCCTCAGAGCCAGTGCATTATGTAGGGCTGGACTTCAGCATTGACAGCCCCTTCTCCTCCTTGCCTGCTTTCCAGCAGCCACTACGAGCTGCTCAAGTGAGGAGGCCAGCAATGAAATGCCGCCTTGCAGCCACCACGGCCACAATTGTTGTTGCTCAGGACAAGCCCTGGTTCATCCCCCTCCCCAAGCTCAGTGCTGGCGGGAGAAATAGGGGCATTCCATGATCAAAACAGAAGCCGGGACTGTCCCTGGAAAATCGGGGCATTGGAGGGTATGGCAGTTTTGACTTTGGCTTGGCCCACCACTTGTTGCCCTGAAGGCAATGTGGGCCTTGGGCTGAGAAAGGTTCCTTACCCATTGATTAGAGGACACTGATTCTGGCTGACCAGCTAGCCCATCAGAACACAGGCTATACATGCCAAGAAGACCTGCTAGACCAAAATGGGAACTCATGTGAGGAAGGATGGTCTAAAAATCTGAACAGTTAAATTTTTAAATATCCACCTGCTGCCTCAGCAGCAGAGCCAAAGCTTGAGGTTAGGTAGTAGGAGAGAAAGCCAAGACAACAGGGGTGGGGGAACAATTGGTTTCAGCTTCAAGTAACCTAATTTACAATTTTCAAAACAATACACAAACTTGAAACACAGCCATCCTTTACAATTCACACTTCTCTGAATTTTGCAGTGCAGTTCTCCAATCAAGTAATAATGTGTACAAAAATGCATACGGTATGGTAGAGTTTGCAAAAAAATAAAATAAAATTCTAATATAAGTGAAAAAAGAAAACAAAAATGCAGAAAGGAAATATCTTTGCAGAATGTTTTGTTGTTTTTAGGCAAAGCTGCACACACAAATGTGTGTATATTGGGAGAAATCTGCACTAAAATGCTGCTGAGAACTTGAAAATAAATAAATCACAAACTGATGTGGGAATCCAGAGAACTGAACTTAAGGTAGGAAAAATGAGAAATTTGTCCACCTCTATTTGCCACAGACAATCATTTCCTCTTTTGCCAGGAAGCCTGGATATACCAAATGTTCATAAGCCAGCCAGGCACTGGCCAAGAAGGAGCAGCTACAGAGCTACCCAGGAGCCCAGAGAGAAAGTAAACGTGCAGATAGGGAAGAGGAGGCCAACTTGAAAGAATTTCACTCTCCTCTCACATTTAAGTTAAAGTGGCAGTCCTAGAGACTGCAGTTGCACTTTATGTTTAAAGCATCATCATACCACTTTAAACAGTCATAGGATTTCCCAAGGAATTCTGGGAACTGTAAAGGAAGCAGTGAATGTATAGATCCCTATTCCCATCACTGAGCTATAGTTCCAAGAGTGGTTTAACAGTAAATCTATCTTCCCATGGAACTCTGGAAATTGTAGCACTGTGAAGGCAATAGGGGTCTAGTAAGACATGGCTGCTTAAAGTGGTATGAAACTGCTTTAAATGTATAGTGCAGATGCAACTTCAGTCATGACAAATGTGGTGAGCTTCCTGCCATGGTTATCTACGTGTAAAGTAAAAAAAAAAAAAAAATCATTGGGAACTGGCTTCATCTGCTAGATTCTACAACTTCCATGTGTTTCATTTTTTCCATATGAAAATAAATAAATGATTTTGAACATCACCTCTTTAAATGATATGAATATCACTGGATGACAACCGCTATATTCATGCAAATGTAGTAATCAGAGATACTGTCAGCATCTCAAACAAGGATGTCATTTTCCTGTGAACTTTGACAGTGGGCTGGATTCACACTGGCAAAATAAATATGAACCTAGCAGGGGGGCCTGTCCACTGATGGACTTTTTCCCCCAAGTGTCTTATGGTTTGCTAACATTTTATTATACAGCTAGCAGTTATCTCCATCAGCAGAAATTAGAAAGCCGAGCATAAGGGCAAATAAATCAGAGATGTATCATGCATTTATTTCCATCCTGTCTATCACTAACAACAATTCTGTCACACCAAAATTAGCCTGTTTTTTGATGGTGATTTTATCTCGATAAAAAAGAAACATCCAATCTGGCATGGAAAAATTTAAAAGAGCATATGAGCTAAAATAACTTATTTGCATGTAAATGCCCACCAAATGCAAAAAATGCTCCCCGTTTCAACTTCTTCACCCCCAGAAGCTATCCCAAAGTTCAGAGACATAGATCATATGAAAGAAATGGTATCGCTGAGTCCTTGTTCAGGCCTCTCTTAAAAGGATTTGACCTTGCAAATCATGGCAAAAATGGCAGCACCATGCATGACATATACTAAATAGAAAGTGTGATGGAGTAATTGCTTGGATGGCAGTTAATGGGCTAATTATTTTTCCTTAAATGTGGAACAAAGCAGAGGAAGCCAGGGGTTTTCTCTTGTCTCCACAATGGCACAGTCTCCAGACTCACCGATTAATCGGCAGCACCTAAAGTTTTAGTTGACTAATCTACTGACCAAAATCAATTAAAGTTTGTGTCCTTGCCTGAAGGTGGTGATGAATGGGCAAAGATTTATTCATCTCAAATACAAGCTGTAGGCAAAGCATGTCCTCCCCCAGTCGTGAGATATAATAGAATGTGATGCAAGATTTATACTGCAGTGACAAGAGCATTTGTTAATATGATTCTGATTATGTTGCAGTGAAATCCAGATGAAACTAATAAAGCTTTATCACAGCCTGCAGGGATCTGAGTCAGAGCAGGCCAGTTAAGCATTTAAATGTGTAGAAAGGTGAACACTGGGAAGAAAATGCCTAAGTCCAGGGGCAGATTGTGCTCTTTCTTACAAAACTCTATGGTGGATAAAGCAATGATATCCCCACTTTATTTGTTTATCTAGTGGCTGCTTGTAGCCCAGAAATCTGCATCCTGCTCTGAGAGGATGAATGCAAATTTTATTTGAGACTCCATCAGTCCTCCTCCTGCTGCTGCTGCTTTTTTCTTTATCAACACCAGCAGTCACAGTTTCTCTGGAAGTTCCAAGCCAGAACCAAATGTGCACAGGATCACAGCCAGCAATAGTCAGGAATAGGACACACTTGCTAACTCCTTCTTTAGCTCAAAATACTATATCCCTAAACTAACAGCCCAATATATTTTCCTGCCTAAAGAGGAACTCTAAAAGTCCATGTGCTTTGTTGGATTGTATTATTGTATTACTATTACCCTTGCAGATTTCTAAAAGATTTTCAAGATTGTAGAATGAGGAATTTTCTGGTTGCGGAGAGTGGGTATTGGGTCAAATGGGAACTCAGTGTTGTCAAATGAATATTCTGCCCCAGCCAAATTCCAGTGACAGATGAATCAGATGGACTGGATCTCAACACTAGAGCATACTTTTTTTTCCCCTTTGCATACAAAAGGTGTCAGGTCCTTGTCCTCTGTCATCAAAAGGACACTATAGCAGGTTATAGGAAAGACCCTGTTGGTGATGGGGTGCTACTGCCATTCAGAGCTGACAATAGAGAACTAGATGATCACTGATGCATCATTCTGCTGCTCAAAAGTAGTGGGGTAAGAATATATTTGACTGTTTTGTTATCTAAGCACAGGTTCCTGTCAAGGAACATAGGGAGCTCCCTTGTATTGACTGGCAACAGCTTTCTAGGGCTTCAGTCAAGGATCTCTCAATCTGGAGATGTTGGATATTGAACCTGAGTCTTCTTAAATATAAGAGAGCACTGATCTATGGGCCTTCCAAGTTTCTCCTAAATCCAGTCTTAGTTTCTGATGCTTACCTTTTAAGGCACCACCTAGCTGACATCAACAGAACTTCTGGAATGTCTCAGAATGTAACTTATGGGTGGGAGAGGACAATGAGGGAGGGCCATCATGCTATGCTGGCAATCATAATTCAGGTCTCTCTGAACAATCTGGCCTGGAGAAAGATAATATGGAGTTGCCTTTGGGAATCAAAGAGCATCCTGAAGTTTGACCCAAGGAGGACTGTGACTTCACAAGCATCTAAGCATTTTGCAGAATGTTTGGGTCTTTGCAAACACTTGGTTCAGTCCTCACAAAAGGTTCAGGTATGTTCAAATCGCCCACTGCCACCTCCCACTTTCCCTACCTTAACATGAACGATTTACATGAACAGTGGGAGAGATTATTGTGGGGCTAACCAAATCCCTTTCTGTTCATGTTTCAATAATGAGACGGGACCAAGGTTAGAAGTCTCATCATCCCAAGCAGGAAATTCATTTCTGCCAAATCTTCTGTGTCAAATGGAATTCTCAGGCAGAGCCTGGGAATGATGCTCTGCCAGGCCATCTGGAAAATCCACGATCACTGCTCATTTCTTTATCCCTCCTTAACTGAGTCATTGGGCAGGGAAAGTTGGAGGTGGTGGCAGACCTCTACAAGGTCTTGTTCTCCTCAAATCCATTTCCAAGTATTTACAGCTAACGGCTTACAACAGTTAGCGCCCCAAGACCAAAGTTTCCTAAACTTGGGTGTCCAGTTGTTTTGGACTACAGCTCCCATCATCCCTGACCACTGGTCCTGCTAGCTAGGGATGATGGGAATAGTATTCCCAAAACAGCTGAAAACCCTGCCCTAGTGCTAATGCTCATGATATCTATAGGTGCCTTGAACATAAACTCTCCTTCTTCTTTCAGCATTATGAGCCAGATAGCAGTGCAGAATACACCCCACATCTAACACCTATTCTGACTCCACAGTTCACCACTGCAAAATGCACACCTGGTTGGGAAGTAGCTCATCCCAAATCTGGATTTGGGAAAGTCAGACTGTCTGACCATCATGCTCATTCCTCAAACATGCCTGGTATTCGAATCTGGAACAATTGGGCAATTTCCAGGACCTCAGAACCTGAGCAGCACTCATTGCTAATGTCTAGTCTCACCTCCCAGTGAGTCCCAGGTAAGGCCTGTTGGAAATCTGGGTGCCACCCATTTTAATATTTCAAAATGTCCCTGGTGTAGCATTTCTCAAGGGCACTGTAGGAAATTAAAATGGCAACACCTAGCCCCACTGAGGGCTGCCTAGCACTTATGTGAATTATGTTGTTATGCCCCATTGCTGTCACTACCATGGGAGCACAACAAGATGATCTACCAATAGCTACTTTCTGAAGGCCCCCTCCATCCTGCAGCCAGCCTTTGTATCTTTGACTTTTGTTGCAACCCATTCACGTCAACTTTCACATTGAGAAAAAAAAAAAGCTGTCTTCCTTGGCTGCCTTTGTAGCTGTAGTTGCTAACATTCATCTCCAAACAAAAAAGCATTTGAACACCAATGTATCTCCCCTAGCTTTATTCCCCCTCCACCAGCTTGTCATCCCAGAAAGCAATCTGACGATTAAAAATTAAACAAAGAATAGCAATTACACGCAGAGTTTTATTTCTAGGTTTGCTGAGAGGTGTAACAGCATGCTGAAACAGGAAGCATTTTCATGTTTGGTGGGGGGTAAAAACCTGTTTTGGTTGCATGTGTTTCATCCTAAAATTCCATATCTTACTTGCCTTGATAACTAAAACAAAAAAGCAACATGTGAACAGTATCCAAAGAGAAACAGCTCCATCTAAAGGTTAGCATATTATGAATATTGTTTTGTTCTCTCTTTTACATTAATTCCCTCATATGCATATGTTCCTATGATTGTGCTCTACATTTTTTGCATTAATGAGCCTACAGCAGCATCCTGTTGGACAGGTTGGGACTGAGAGCCACTGTCTAGCTACACTGGTTGTCCAGGGTTTCAAACGGGCTTCACCCAGCCCTACCTGGAGATGCCAAGACTGAACTTGATACCTTTTGCATACAAGGCAGATTCTCTACCGCTAAGAAACTGCCCTTCCTGTATGGCATCAGTGGCTTTCTTTGTGCTATTTTCCTGATGGAAATCACTGTTACTGTTACTGTCTCTGATTTAAAAAAAAAAGTACATGTAAGTTGCCCTTAAAGAGACAAATAGCAACTTTGGGGTAGCTTGTTTTCATGTTGCAGAGAAGGAAACAAATAAAAGTTTCATTTTCCCAGAATGCAATCCTGATCAGAATTTCCTTCCACCAATGGCTTCTTTTTACAACTGCAACAAAATGTCCAGTGCCTTATCTAGTTTGCCTGTAATCTCAATTAGCTTTGATCATTAACTCACCAGCTCAGTTGTTATGAACCTTGGCAGGATCTGAGCCTGACAAAGTACTCACAAAAGTAATTCCAGTTGGGCCTCAGAAAGGAGAAAGTTGGGTAGCATAATCACTCTATTTCTCCCTCCTCTTTATAGTACTCAGATCAGGGAATGGTAAAAAAGAAAAGGAAAAGAAAAAAAGAATCAAAATAAGTTCTGCTCCTTCTTTTATAGTATTAGTATCCTGGGGTGATTCAGTGAATGGAGGGTGATTCAGGACAGACACAAGTACAGTACTTATTTACCCAACACATTATTTAAGAAATTTGCTTTGTCAGAAGGTGATGGCCACAAAAAGTATTCAGACATATTAATGGAAGTTAAAAGATACTAGTGATGATGGTTCTATCCTACCTTCAAGACCAGAGGTACAATGCCACAGAATACCAGCCATTGGGCACAGGAGAGGGCTGTTAAATTTACATCCTGCTTTGCATAAGTTTATGGAAATAAAATAACAAACTACCGGTAGATACCGTAAGTCTCCAGTCTGACTCAGCAGAAGCAAAGCCAACCCAAGACATTTTGGAGGTGAACCATAAAATGTCCCCTGCTCCTGCCAGAGAAGAAGGAGTAAATGAAGATGTACATCAGAAACAAGTGAGGTATAAAGATCTACATTGGGAACAACTGTGTGAGGAAGAGTCAGCATGGGAGGGGACTGCTGAGGAGGTTGCAGATCCAGCCTCTAAGGAACGCACCACAGATGTCACTGCCGCTGTGGCAACAGCAGCAGCAGCAACAACAGCAGCAATCCATTCCTTTGAGGCTGGAACTTCTGTTCTTGTGGATCCTGCCGCCCAAGGCTATCACCTCACCTTGCCAGTCCCGAGCAGAAGACTTAAATTCTTTTGCAATCCTCAGTTTCAAGTAGCAGTACTTATTAAGACCCTTCTGTTCCCTGCTAAACTAATAGCCAGAAACACTCATTGTGCATAGATCAGGTGAGTTTCCCAACTGAATCAGTCACCTCTAGCTTAGATATTATAAGTCAGATCTCCTTTTTATCCTTTCTGCCTAGGAAAACTAAAAGAGTAACCTAACCAATATGGAGTTTACCTGTGGCTTCTAATGAATTCTTCTGCTTTTAGTCTTACTGAAGGGCCATAGTTCAGCACCAGAGCATCTGCTTTACATGCAGAAGATCCCAGGTTCAATCCTCAGAATCTCCTGGTGGGGTTGGGAGAAACCCTGCATTTGAAAATAAATTAAAGGTGGACCAGGTCAGTTATTTGTTAAGTGTTCCATCCAACAGGTTCTAGGTCTGCAGCAACCAACTTCTGAAACCTAGGGTGGTCTGATCTTGGCAGACAAACATATTGATGACCAAACAACCACCAGACGTAAAGTCGCTGTCAGGTTGAACATTCTACAGAAGGTGATGTGAAATTATCACCTTATTACCATATTAAAGAAGCATGAAAGTGTCTCCTGGTCACCATCCAATCTACTTCAAGCCTCGTGGCATGCTTGGAGTAGAACAGAAAAGTACAAGATGAAGCCATCTTAAACTTGTCTCTCCATGTACTTCAAGCCTGAAAGCAGCAGTGTAGCTAGCCACTTAGGCACCTGGGGTGGTGTGCGTGCCCTGCACTTAGGGGGTGAGCTGCCCGTGGGGGTGGGGCAAGCCGTCCATAGGGTGGGGCGAGCCAGGGCAGGGTGCCCTGTGCAGAGCCTCACCACTGCCTCCCCCTCAGCTGTAGGGTGGCTGAGGGGGAGGAGGCAGGCAGACACAAGCCCTACACTGCTGTATTGGCCAGCGAGGAGCATGCAGGCGCCTGAGCCACCATATCACTAACAGGAAAGGTGTGTGGCTCAGGCACACTTCAGGCTCTATGGTAAGTCCACTCCCCTGTGGTGTGGTGCCCAGGTTATTTGCAGTAGGTTGCAGAAGCTAGGGAAGTTTGAGGGATTAGATTTCTGAGAATTACAATGTAATTTGCAAGTCCTAGATATGTAGATCATAATGTAACCATCCTTACCATTTTACACTTCTTCAGACTTTGTGATACCACAAAATACCAGTGTTTTAAAAAAATACCAAACTTCAATTTTAAGTGGGTAGCTTAGAATGAAAAAGAAATAGGATAACTACAGATTTAACTACATAGTTAAAAGGTGTCATTAAATCATAGCTTAATGTGACAACTAGACAGGAAAAAGAAAAACATGATTGAACCCATGTGAAATTAACAGAAATTGCCAGATCCCTCTCTCCTCAGCAGAGCCCGAGAAATATGTTGTGCCCAAAAGATGCCAGTTGATCACTCCTGGCCTACATGGCCGTAAAATGTGAGCCACTTAGAAGTTTACTTATTTGGAAATAAGATTTGGTACCTTTCTATTCAGTATGCTGTGACAGCAAAGAGAAATAAAGGAGCACTGAATGAGAGTATTAGGGTCAAAACAGTATATTGTCCTGCAAGTAACATTGTAATTAGACCTTTGACAAATTAAATGACATTTTAAAGTGTTACTTAAGGCTATAATGGGGAAGCAGCCCTCTTCACCACTCCAAACACATTTTTGAAACCAGGCTAACGACCAAATTAAATTCTTTCTTTGTCATTGTTCTGCTTAATACACTGCTCCTATTGATGGCTGTTCACAATGTTAAATGTAGACGGTTGCCAAAAGAGCAAGATTAATGGAAACTTTTCTTGATCTATTTTACAATAAAAGACAGCGCAGTAAATTACACAGAGAACTCAATTACTAAGTGATAAAAGGCAAATAATAATCTTCACATCCATCAATGACATCAGCATTAATCATGTAATAAAATGCAACCCAAAAAGGGCTTAATTAAACTGCAAAGTGAATTTGTAAGTCTCAGGGTCAAAGCTCTGTGTCACTCATGACCATTAACTGTTGTTCAAACTTGAACCTGACTTAAGAAGAGACACAACTACTTGATGATTGTGCGCACAGGGTTGGTTTGTACCAGATATGCTAGATAAATTATCTGTATTATAATTTCTCCTTGGATTTAAGACTTTGAAATAAATCATGTTTTTGAGGTGGAATCAATCAAGAAGGAATATATGGTCAGCAGTATATTTATGGCCAATGTCATTTTTTTGTACATGTTAATTCAAAACCCTGTTCCATCCCATTTCTATGTTACCCAGATTTGATTTGATTTGATTAGAAAAGCCCACATAAAAATTCAAATCTACATATGAACCTTATTACAAACTTTGCACTTAAAGTGCACATGTACACATTTCTAAATGCTCTCTTTACCCTAAAATATTTTATTTTATTTTATTCTAAACATTTTATTCTGCATACCCAATTTTCCAGAGACAGTCCTGGAATTACGAAAGTCATCCTGGCTTCTGATTTGATCCCAGAATGTCCCTATTTCCTCTTCCAGTGCTGCCACCACTGAGTTTAGGAAGGAGGATAAGCTGCCACTTTCCTGAGTGGCAGTGGCAGCACCAGTGGCAGCAGTGGTGAGGGAGCACCCCTTTGACTCTCCATGGCTGCTGCTGCCAACCTCCTAACTTGGGCAGCTTGCAGTGGCTGTTGGAGATTAGACAAGGAGAAGGAGAGGCTGCCACCACCGAGACCCGGGCCACACATGACATGCTGGCTCTGAGGGGCAGGCAGGGGCATGGCCACCCTGAGCAGGAAGAAAGGGGGAGTGGAGCAGAGCTCCAGGAGTCTTGGGGTGTGTGTGTGTGTGTGTGTGTGTGTGCATCCACATCTAATCTTATTGGTGTGTGTTTTTATTTTTATAAATCTACCAAAGAATATACTAAAATAGGAATGAGTTTTCTCAGGACGATGGAGGTTGTGTGTGCTGTGTCCCATTGGTGTAGTGGTAGTGGCACTCATCCTTCTTCTGATAGCAAATGCTCTGCAGAGTGGGGGGGGGGATTTGGGGTTTCGAGGAGGGTCCTTATTTTCATCTGAAGTGCTATTGCTATTCCCGAGGCTGTGGAAGAACAGGATGCTGGAGTAGATAGGTCTTTTAGTCTCTCCCAGCAGGAATCTTATTTTTTTTATGTGCAGTGCACTTCTCAATATCAGATGCTGGGAACACTCAAGTGAAGTCTACTGCCTTCCTGCCTGCTTCTAAGTTTCTCAGGGTCATCAAGCTGGCTACTGTTACAGCAAGGATGCTGTACAGGTTGGATCTTGGTCTGATTCAGCAGAGCTTTTGTGGTAAGTCTGCAAGCTTAAGGAGATACAGCCAATGAACTTTAGTACCATTCCTTGAATTTATTTTTAAAATAACATTATTTACACACGAGAAAGGAATGTTTGGAGTGTCACCAAAATTGATCACATTAGTGAATGGGATTTTGTGGGGAGACGTAAGGAGGTAGCAAATGTTCTTAATCAAGCTATCCCTATTTGATCAAGCTAGGGCTATGTCCATTAGCTCTGCTGTGGTAGTGCAGCTCCATCAAGCCTCCTCTTCCTCCAACTCTCAATTATTATTATTATTATTATTATTATTATTATTATTATTATTATATTTTTACCCCATCCATCTGAATGGATTCCCCAGCCACTCTGGGCAGCTTCCAGCATATATAAAACACTGCACGTTAAAAAGCTTCCCTATACAGTAGGCAAATGTAGCTTGCCTAGGCCAGACCAACTACCGGTACCTGAGAATATTTCTAAAATATATTCTGTGGGTCTTTTGAAGTCTTTTACTAGTAAACAAGAAATTGCAACCAAGCATATGGCCCTCTCCCTTTCCTTTTAACATTTAACTGAACACTTTTAAATAACGTGTTAAAGATATATACTTTACCACTTGGACTGTTTCTCACAAACACCAGATGTCAAACACTGAAAAGCAAGGATGTGAAACGACACCTCTAGATATTGGAGCCTGGCAGCAGGAAATTGACAACTAATTCATTAACAGATGCACTTGACTATGAATTGACATTTAAAGGAATTACTGATGAGCTCATTCAGAGTATCTAGGATCTCAGGATATCTCTGCTGCAGACCATGGTCCTTTTATGCCAGCCAGCTAAAAAACCTACAAGATCACTGGCACAATTCACATATTGCATATGGTCACATGGATCTAACGTGAGTTTTATTGCGTTTGCAAAAGTGTTTATTAGACACTTAAGTACAGAACTTTAAAATACAGCTACAACGCAGTAATCATATATAATATCAAATATATGATGAATTTATGCCTATATAAATATTTAAATAAGTGTACATACATATGGTACGTGGGTGGCACTGTGATGTAAACCACAGAGCCTAGGGCTTGTGAATCAGAAGGTCAGCGGTTTGAATCCATGCGACGGGTTGAGCTCTCGTTGCTCGGTCTCATCTCCTGCAAACCTAGCAGTTCAAAAGCACGTCAAAGTGCAAGTAGATAAATAGATATCACTCCAGCGGGAAGGTAAACGGTGTTTCCATGCACTGCTCTGGTTTCTCCAGAAGCAGCTTAGTCATGCTGGCCACATGACCTGGAAAAACTGTCTGCAGACAAACATCGGCTCCCTCGGCCAGTAAAGCGAGATGAGCGCTGCAACCCCAGAGTCGTCTATGACTGGACTTAATTGTCAGGGGTCCTTTACCTTTACCTTTACATACATATGCACATCCACACTCACACCCATCAACATGGATCTTCAGTTTTAAAAAAGTTCCCACTGTTCCCTACTCTACTTCTAATCTGGTATCTGGCAGCAGGTGAACCCCCAGATGCCATCTTGATTAAGGGCAAGTGAGTGCCCTCACATGCAGATGTGGTACACGGCAGCCAGGGGGCAGGGCAACAGAGTGCATATAAGCATGAGGAGCTGCCTCCGCTTTTTCCAGCCCACCTCTGCCTCTTTCTTAGTGTGGCTATGATGGCTGCCTTTTGGACCAAGTAGAATTTTTTGACTAGCTGGCTATGTGCCCTTTCATAGCCTACTCCACAGTGCAGGGGTCAGGGTAGTGGTTTGCTAAGTAGGTTGCTTGATTTAAATTGTCACTTTGGCATGCAGGTGCAGGAAGGGAAACAGGTAAGTCAGCTTGCTGACCCTATTAAGCACCTTAGGGGGTGATGGGCAGCTCCCAAGAATGCACCTACAGACAAAGTCACCTAACGTGGAGTGCACTCAGAACAAGGCTTGCAAATCAAATTCTGGTCTCATTCAGAGTTTTAAGCTGTAAAAATGCAACCACCTAGAATTAGCTGTTTCCTAATTTATGATCACAAGATACCTTCACTGGAATAGAAACAAAACCAAACAAACAAAAAAAACAGGATAATTGAGTTGCCAGATGCATGCCCATCATGTCAGAAAAAACTATTTTAATTAGCCTTTTGGAAATGAAAGCTGTCAAAATAAGAACCCCAAATCTCTCACGCTGCATTATTCCAGGGATGACTTGTTAATTAACAACAACTTCACAATGGAAACTTTGATGCCAAATTACAGCTTCATTAGGTGTTCGCCTACCAACACCCAGATCACAGGGGTAATTGTAAGCTGTTAACAATGCACAGTGGAAATTGGACCAACATAACTACAATAGGGAAACTTGCAAAGTAACCATAAATCTGGGTGACACCAGATTGTGTATTAAATTCGTGAGTAATGGTTATGGAGTGACCTCCCCCTTGAGGGATACTTGTGAGATCTGTGGCTTCCGTCGCTTCCACTGTCCATTCCCACTGCCAGGTGAACCAGGATAGCTGGATGTTTTCACTGTGGGGAGTCCACAAGAAAGGGTGATATCTCTAGAGCAGTCCTGCACCCATTTTACAGAAGTCAAGCAAGATCCAAGAGCAAGCAAGAATCCAATGTCAATTGCTGGATGGAAGGTAGGGAAGCCAGCTGAAGGTTAGTTATATCAGGAAGATAACCACATTGCATTCATGTTATATTATCTTTGTCACTGTACTGGATTCATCTCTTGATCTTGCCAAAGGACATACAAACAGTCCTGCTGGATCAGGTCATTACTCCATGTAGCCCAGTATCCTGTTTCAAACAGCCCCTCTAACCCCAGCTGTTTTCTATCAGAGTCCCTGTCAGCAACTCCCGTGGTCCCAGAATTCTGAATCCAGGTAGGCAGGAAATCTAGGGTGTGGCAAGACCATAATGGTCCTTTGCATGTATCTATCTCAGTATTGTTTGAAATGACTGGTGGTATTTCTCCAGAATATCAGAGTCTCATAGCCCTAACTCAAGATGCCAGAGGTTTAACTTAAGACCTTCTGTATATAAAGTAAATGCTCTAACACTGATCTACAGCCCTACCCAATGTGAAAAGAATATAGTAAACTGTCATGTCAGATCATTGGTCCATCTAGCTCAGCATTGCCTACACCAGAGGTAGGGAACTAGATCTCTTCCCCACCATCGCCACCACCATGGGTATGTGATCATCTGTCAGTCAATCGGATGACATAATGACATCAGGTGACTGACACCTGTCCAAGTGCAGTGTTGAGTCAATACGCCTCAAACACTTGACAATCAATTGGTTGATGAATGCTACAATAGCACTGTGCAAAGGGCTTTGCAACCCAAATGCTTGATGTTTGGGTAAAGCTGCAGTCACACAACCTACAAAGTGCTTTGCACACTGGTTTCCAAGAGTTGAACAATTAGCTGGCAGGCAGGCAGTTGGGAAGCACTATGCTTTGAATCAGTGCCTGTAAATCCTCTTTCAGGCAAGCTCTACCTCTATCTGCCCTGCATCTGGCATTGTATTTGACAGGTCTAGTGTAGGTGTGTTTGGCTTGGGTGAAATAGCCTCGTAGGGCAATTGGGGAGATGTGATGGACTGTAAAATATGGACTGTGGGCCAGAAGTTCCTCTCTCATGGTGAACACTGGCTGGCTGTGGCTCTCTAGGGTTTTCCCAGTTTTTACTAGAGATGTTGGGGACTGAACATTGGACATTTAGCATGCAAAATAAATGCTCTGCCACTGAGCTATGACCTAAATTTCCCCTGAGATGCATAGACATTTAAATGAATGTATCATACAGAATACAAACATGGTTCAATAAATATACTGTAAGGAAAGGGGGAAACTGTCCAAAACCAGATATGCATGATATCGGCTATCAAAAATGTGTGGGGGGGGGGAATTAAGTGAATCATTTCTAACTTTATTTTCCAATATGAAAAAAGAAGAATTTAGAACTATTGCAGTTTGTGAAAGTCACTGTAGCTTTTGACGGTATGATGCATACTAGCACCATCACACACAAACTTTGTTTCCTTTTCCAATGCTTCTCTCCCCCTACTGTTTCTCAAAGAGAAATATTGCCATCTTATGGTGTGCACAATGAATTTTCTTTGAGGCATGCAGGTAAACTTGACAAATACTAACAGATTTAGTTGTGTGATATTAAAATAGCTATTGATTTGTACCTAAATGAAAAATATGACATTTAATCAGAAATGAATTTTATTGGGGGATAGGGTACCGGTAGGTATCTGCAGAAAATCTGAATGAGTTTCAATAAGATTAGATAATGATGATGATGATTTATATGCAACCAACATGATGTCCTCCAGATGTTGTAGACTACAACTCTCAGCATCCTTCAACACTGGTTATGCTGGCTGGGGCTGAGGGAAATGTATGCTTATTTGTTTTACTTGCAAAATTTCTATACTGCCAGGATTAAGGAGAATATCATTGTAGTGAAGAGCTTCCTAAAGTTTCTGGTGGCTGAACAGCAATAAAATTACATCCATAAAGCAAACACCAAATATGCCACAAATCAGTAGATCAAACATGTCCAGATAACCCCTCAGGGAAATCCTGGGTGAACAGGTGAGCTTTAAACTGGATGCTAATACTGCAGGTGCCTGCCTGTTGTTTACTGGAAGTGAAGATGCCACCACACTAAAGACTCTAGACTCAGTGGACCTAAGATAAACCTTGGGAGCATACAGCACTACTGTGTCTCTCCCATAATCCCCAATATCTACAATACAGGAAATCACATTGGATACGCTTTCTTTACAGAGAATACAACCTACAGGAGAAACCATATAGGGAATGGGTGGGCTATAAAAGATCTGCCCCTTTTGCCACCACCAATTAGCCTGCTTTATCAGTTTTATGGGACGCGGGTGGAGCTGTGAGTTAAACCACAGAGCCTAGGGCTTGCTGATCAGAAGGTTGGCGGTTCGAATCCCCACTATGGGGTGAGCTCCTGTTGCTTGGCCCCAGCTCCTGCCCACCTAGCAGTTCGAAAGCACGTCAAAGTGCAAGCAGATAGCTGTACGCCGGCTCCCTCGGCCGGTAACACAAGATGACCGCAGCAACCCCAGAATCGGACACTACTGGACCTAATGGTCAGGGGTCCCTTTACCTTTACCTATCAGTTTTGCATCCCTACCTGCCCAACTCTTCGGCACAGCATAGGTTTACTTGCCTTTTGGGGAGCAGATAGAATTCCCCACCCTGCTCTGATTAGCCATGGTTCATGAGGTTTTTCATCTACTCTATCCTGCTCACAGAGATAGGAATGGAAATTGCTAGTGTTTTTTTATTCATGCCATGTCTTCTTGAATGGAAATCAACCCAGCGAATGCGATGAGTGAATACGATGAGTATTCACAGTTGTTGTTTTCAGTCTGCAAGTGATACATAACAGCATGCAACTGGTGACTCCCCCCTCATCCTGATATGTTTTTTGTTTGCTCTGGAATGAATGGTGTGGCGTAATATAATTAATTGAATAATGAATTAGGCAAAGTTTCACCGTAGCAGGAAGCCAGACAAATAACATGGCTTTTGTTAGAAGTTGAACTGCAGCGGAAGAGTAACTGCTGCATTCAACAAATACGTAGCAGGACAGAAATCAATGCCTTCTTGCATTCTTAATGGTGAGCACATTTCAATAGGTTGGCCATGCCTGCAGGACTGTGCAGGAATAAAAGAAGAATTTGAACCACTAATGAATGCCCCGATATACATTTATGATGACAGGTGGATCTTTATAGATCCCCGAAACTGGAATGTGTAAAGAATATCAGTCTGGTCCTCATATTCATAGTCTTGGGACTTTAAGTTTTGGGGGCTCCATCCAAGTGTTGGCCAGCCAAATACAAATGGAGCCATCTGCCACTTGCACTTGTGGCAGGATTGGTTTGCCAACAAAATGAGTTAGGATGAGGTGACAATGTCACCCTTCCCTCATCCTAAACTCTCTTATCTTCTAGGCTTCTTACTGTAGGGTTGATCCACACCATACATTGAAAGCACATCCAGTGCACATTTAAAATACACAACTTCCCCATATGCATTCTGGGAACTGTAGTTTTTTTAAGAATACTTGAAACTGTGAGGCTCTGTGAGGCATTCCCAGGATTCTTTGGAGGAAGTCATGTGCTGTAAATGCGAATTGGTTGTACTTTAAATATATGCTATGGATCTGACCTTAGGTTGATTTCTGCAAATTTTGAATGATGCTTCTGTGGCCCTTTGTTTACCTGGCATGTGTGCACTTCCTCTTTAGACCTGACTGTAGAGCATTTGTGAATTGATTATCCACATGAGCATGTTCCATGTTCAACCATCTAGCACCTTCAGCCAGAACAGTCTCAGGAACAAGACTTTTTCTAGGGTCCTTCTGGAGCAGGTTCTAGCTAAAATGTTTGCTAAGCTAGATGGACCAGTGGTCTGATTTAGGAGAAAAAGATAGCTTCTTAAGTTTATGTGTTACATGGCAACAGTACTGCTACATAAACTTAGTCCAGCAGACCTGCACTCCCCAGAAGTGTACACATGGTAGTAGGAACAGGTCTGAACCAATCCCAAATCTGTTGACTAAATCAATATCTGAGATGTAGAGCTTAAAGGGGGGATTAAAGAGACTCATGTTCAAGTCACCACTCAGTCACAAAGCTCACAGGATGACCTTGGGACAGTCATGACTTTGGACCAGGATAAAAGCAGGGGTCATGAATAACACCTTGATCTCCTTAGAGGAATAGTGCAATAGAATTATAGTGGGTGACTAAAGAAATGCAATCAATTCAATAAGTGTTAAGTGGCATCATACCACCCTTTTTCAATGCTACATTTATCTCAGACTTGTATGAGTTGCTAAACTTTGCTTTCGGCTTATGTGATCTCTTATTTATTCACTTTTCCTAAACCCTAACCTGTTTTTAATTCCATAGTTCTGAAACTTAGGCTTCCCCAATAGACACCAATGTCTGCTAAATCACATTTGTTATTACAGGCAATCAATACATGCTACACTCAGTAATTTCAATTGTTTTTCCTGAAATAAGATGACAGGGAAATTATGAACCCAAGTGTTGGAAGCAATTTCATTTCCCTTTCTTTCCATCTCTCCCCCCCCCCCCCGAACACTGCTTGCTTTGGAAAATAATATTATTCCGTATACAGTGATCTTAAAAATAAAATAAAAATTTTATCTGAAAGTCCCTCAAGGAAATCTTTGCCTGTCATAGGTTCTGAAACAGATACAGGTTATTAACATTTGAAAACCTTGTGAGACAAAATTTCCTACATTTCCCCATTTTAAATGTAAGAGAATATTAACTAGCAAGTGGCACTGAAGCATTATGGAACCCCCTCCTTCCACTGCCACCGCCACCAGCCTCTATAATAAAATGGAGTGGATGAACAGGCTTCTCAGCATCTAAGTAAATCAGTCTCACAAGAGTAATTCTTCGAACAATCTCTTTCCAATCTCTCCCACACTCTCACATCAAACAGTTCCAAAGCCATAGAAGATACATGTAAATTTTCTGCACGTGCTGCTATTATGCTGCAAAGGGGAGCTTTTTCTGGTGTGATTCACACCTTCTTTGACAAATCCACAGGTAAATGTACGACATAATTATACATCTCAGGGAAACAACTTATCAAATATGTCTTGTTAAAATAAATACCACCACCAACCCATTGTCAAGATAATTGAGGAGTGGGTTGGGGGAGAAGCAGGACTGGCAGACTCAGGTGGCCACCTCAGGTGGTGGAATACAAGGGGCATCTTTGCTTTCCAACTGCCAGAGAAGTGGCTGTAGTAGCTTCCAGGTTCCAGCAAGATCTCACCAGAGCCCCATGAAATTGTGTCTGAAATTTCACCTAAAGCTGAAGCCATGCAACCCTGGTAAGTGAGGCTTTGGCGGGGGTGGCAAGGGGGTGTGGGCAGCACACATGCAAGGCAGCACCTTGCTGTTTTACCTCAGGTGGCAAAATGGGATGGCTGCCCCTGGGGAAACCAAAGGGATAACTTGGAAGCACAGCATCTCAGTTTGATCACCCTGCTGCATGACTGACCCAGTAATGAAGCCGAGTGAGACAATTCTCTCAGGTTCAGGAAGGATGGGCAGATCTGGCAATTTCAGAGGGAAGTGCTCTGCCTTAGCCAGAAACTCTCTCCCTCATCTGGCAGAGAACCAAGAGTGCAATTGAGGTACTCTCACACTCAGTACCTGGAACTGAATGTATAATTGTAGTGATTGCTTCACTATATACCAAAGGAATATAAGAAACTGTCTTATACTGAGTCAGACCATTCGTCTATCTTGCTCAGTATTGTCTACACTGACTGGGGGAGGTTCTCCAGGATTTCACTCTTTCCCAGCCCTACCTGGAGATGCTGGGGATTGAACCTGGAACCATCTGCACACGCAGCAGGTGCTCTGCCAGTGAGCTGCCTTTCCCTACCATTCTACACTGATCCACTTGGTCCAGCAGATTAGGTAAAAGGATAGTCAGTTCTAACACTACTGCTGCTCTAACCTCTGCAGCTCTTTGGTTAACACCAGTGTGAAAAAGCAGGCAAAAACTTTATTATCCCAAATGTCACAGGGAGAATGACTGTTGAAGATAAATGCTGGATCTGAATTTTGAATCTTGGAGTAACTCCAGAAGCTTTGTGCAGCCAGATCTGCAGTTAGTGAATACAAGCAGGAAGAAGAGACCTATAACTCTGTTGTTTTAATGAAGTGGTTTTCATAAATGTCAATCAGGACCAGGATTCAGCATTGAGAATAGTTGTAGCTGAAACATTACAGACATTGGTCTACCACCTAGCTGTGATGCTTTTAAAAAATAATAACAATAACCTTTTTTTTCTAATGGCCTTGGATTGGGAGGGGGTTCAAGTAACCCATTGTTGTGTTTGTTGGCTTAATATATTACAATTTTAAGGTCTTGCACTTAATTGCAGTAGAGTCCCAAGGGTTAAAACATGCAAAGTTGGAAGGAATAGGTTGGACCAATCAGAAATGTGCTCTTGAAGGCAGGGTTGGCCCTGCTCTTAGAAAAAGCAAGATTACTACCTCAGGTGGCAGGTGCTGGGGACCAGGGCAGTGATGTCAACCTGATGAGTGGTGGTTGGTGCCCAGTGGGACTGGTAAGGTGGAGGGCAGAGGGACCCACAATAGATGGAGCCAGAGCATATAACAGACAGAGCCAATTCATTGAAGTTTTGTCTCCATCCTCCTCCCTACTGAATTCTGTACTGGCAGCACTGACACTGAGGAGGAGGAAGATGATGGAATGTAAGTAACTGTTGTGTGAGTGATTGCTGGCTGATATTGGTGGAGCACTGCCCCATTTGTCTGAATAAACCAAGTACTACTGCTCCTGCCTGCATCCTTTAAGCCACTGCCCCCATTCCTCCCTCTAGGAGGATATGCCACAGAACCTTGTCCTGCATCCCCCGAACTAGGCTGCTGTACTCTGTGATGGAAGAGATTGTCCTGCCACCAGCGTAGTTAGAAGACTCAGTTTGCTAGTCCAGACAGCACATTGAATGAGAAGGAGCTGTCATCTTGTTCTTTACCTCAGGCAGCAAAATGTATTGGAATATTCCTACTTTGAGGTACTGCTGTATGTAAAGGGCAGGAAGAGAAAAATGAGAATTAGTTTAAGGGAGCAGGAAACCTATGGACACCTGAGGATTGTGGAAGGAGAAGAGTGAATGTCCTATATCACAGTTGGTGATATTTTTTCTGCCTGAGGGCCACATTCCCTTCTGTACAAGCTTTTTGGAACCACTTATCAGTGGTGGGCAGGACCAGAGGCAATGAATACTTTGTATAGTATAGTAAGTATAGTATAGTATTTCTACATGCATATGCTTACTCCTCTCTTTTCTCCATCTAGACAAGCAAAAGGCATTATCAGAATTCAAGGACCCATTCCAACCAGGCTAAAATACCCAAGGAGGGTATGAAGTAGGTCTGCAGAAGGATGTGGTTGGGCAGGGGCTGTGGAGAGTCCTGAGGGCCATACAGAGAGGCCCCTGAACCTGTTTTACAAGTAGAAAGATGCAGGTTCAAATCATGGATGTCTCCAATTAGAAGGATCTCAGCAATGTTGGTGAATTTATCTGCTGTGGTCCAGGGAGATTCATGGAATTTATGATTATCTTGGTTAAACTGGAATTCAGGAGGAATGGAATTCAGGGTAAAACAACTCATGAAATAACAAAGGAATTGAATGTGGGAAATACTGTCATTTGGGTAGTTTGGAGACCATCAATGTTGTTGTTGTTGTTGTTGTTGTTGTTGTTGTTGTTGTTGTTGTTGTTTCATCAGCAGCAGCATCATCATCATCATAATCATTGATGTTACATAGAAGAGAAAAGACTCTAAGAAGACATCTGCTCTCACTGTAAGAAAGTGATGGCCCTCTGACATTGCCAGCTTCCATCCCCAGCCCAATACAATCACACTTTATTTCTTTTCATTCTGCATGAATAGCTGTATCCAATTTTCCAGCTGGTACTATGATACAAAAGTCGATATAAGACGAAACTCAGCCGTTTTTTTAAGACGTTTGCTTTCCTCTCCTGTCTCAACAGGGAACCTGCTTTGCTTCACTCAGTGCCCACAGAAACCAAATGTTCATTTTTGGCACAAGAAACACTATGGAAGACTCATCCAATATCAGGCCAGGAGTTATTTATGAAAGATACATTTATTTCAAAGGCGGGGGGCTGTGTATACATAAACTGTTTCTATTAATGATTCCTGACATTTCAGGCAAGGCACCTTCTCCTTGGGTGACAGGTACAATTACAGAAGAGTCATCTTTTCAAAGTTTACATCTGTTCAAAAGGAAGCCAGTTAATTATTTCTATTCTTGGGGAGGGGAGAACCTTAGGGAATCTTTCTTGGGAGAAGGAAAACATCAAAAATAATTAAGAAAAAATGGCTTTTGACACCTTCAAAGAAAGAGAAATAATAATAATTCATTTTGTAAGGGTGGTTAGCCACTTATTTTTAAACTATATTATTTACCCACCCTGTCTCACAGTTAGAGTAATACAATAAATCTTTTATATGCATAATTTTTAGAGGAAAAATTGAACAAGCACTTTAATAATAGTGTTCTCTCAATTTTTTCACTGAAATCAAAGCTTAGTCAACAATAAACATATCAATAACTGACATGAGTAATTCGGTAGGAAAATTCATTTTTTCACACAGAATAAGGAGACGTCTATAGGAGTAGTCTTAAAAATAACAGCTTTTCACACCAGAGGACTCTACCACCCATCAGCAAACTGCAGTAGTTATGCATATAATGTAAAGTACTTTTGCTTTAAGATGAAAGCAAGTTATACAGAATTCAAATTCTACAAGATTCACAGCTTGATAAATTTGTTTGGGGATAAGATGGAGATAGTAGCCAGGTTTCTGCAACATGCAGTGAGGATTTGTGAATGTTTTAATTGTTAGGTGCAGATTTTGCTGAGTGATTTTATTGTACTGAACCTTTTGAAATTTTGTCTATATGCCAATAAAGGTTTGAGATTGAACCGAGAAATTTGCTGATGCTTGAATGTCCTTTCTGTTGCCCAAGATTTGCTTTTAACAGTCTTATCACAAAAACATGGCCTATTCCCACACGGGACTTTTAGTGGCCAATCTGAACAAACTATAAGGACATCAAGATAGCCTTACATAAATATCTCAGTGTTTGTTACTCCAGAGTTTGAGACCGTTATTTGTCTATGGTTTTGACATGCACCATACAGTTAATGCGGTTTGCAAATATATTTTCTTACAGAATAAATAAATCACAGCTTGATTCTAGCTGAGGCATTTCACAAATTATGCAACAGGCAATTCAAGTGTATGAACCACAGAGAGATGTAAGGGAAGTCTGTCTGTCTATATGGGTGAAAATCAGATATAATAGACCCCAAATCAAGTGAGTTTAGCTTTGTAGCTGAAAATGACAAATATTCATACTATCAAACCAAATGATGGCTCGGCTATTCATCTTAACACCTTTTCATATTAGCAGCATGGGGACAATCTAGCTAATCTTTTATTTTCTTAATTGCAAAAGTTATCCAAATAATGGACCACGCTCCTAAAACCCGTCTTCCTGAGCAATGCCAAGTCCAAGCAGGTACTGAATGATTCAAAAGCTGCGCAAGATATGGAACATCCCATTGGCATGGCCTTGTCCACATAATAATTGCCCTCAAATTTAAATCCAAGGAATTTAAAATCATGTGGATGCACCGGGAGCAGGCGAAATGCTGCTTCAGCATCGCATTTGGCCAGCAAAGCTCCTTTCCCAAAATTCCTTATTAATTTGACCGCTTGGTCAAAAGTGGCATATTTAACCAATTCTATTGGTTAAATTTAAGCCCATTCTGTGGGAATGGCATCATTCACTGAAGTCCCTTGTGGGTAAGATAAATTATGTATTAATCGAAACTCCCCTGGTGCCTTCTTAGGCACTACCCCCAACGAAGAAAGGTGAAGGTCAGGGTACGGAAGGTTAGGGAATGGGCCTGCAATTCTGCCCAACTCCAGTTCCTTCCCTATTTTACACCGGGCCACTTCTGGAAAATCTCCAAATGATTTCTGATTTTCTACTTCCACTGACCTTGGCGGGAATGCCACTGGAATGCGAAAGCCCTCAGAAAACCCTTTCCAAATATATTTTGCTGCTGATTGATTAGCATAATCCGCTAACCATTTTTTCAGGGAGTATTTGCCAGTGTGAGCAAGTTCTCACTTAGTATCACTGGTGGGTTGAGGAGAGGCAGACTTAGCCTCCTGCTTTGCACCCCTCCTCTGGCCACGAAAGGGGCGCTTTGCGCCACAGGATACAGCCGGGTGGTTTCCTGCGCATTTGTCGCAAGAATGGGCATATTTGCCACCCTGCCTCTGGCAGGAGCCTTTGTTATACTCCCAACAATGATACACTCGCTTGGCAGCCTTCTTGGGTTTGAATTTCGACACCGCAAATTCTGAGGTTTTAGCCTTGATATGTGGCGCAACATAGGTAGACAAGACATCAAGGTCTTTCCGGTCCCAATGGGCTGTATGGATCTTGGAGGCCCTACGCCAAAAGTTTCAATCATAGGCAATGGCTGCCATTTCCCCAGCCGTTGTGTAGGCCGTCCGCACTATGGATAACTAAATCCAATGATGGAGACTTCGTTTGGGATAAGCAGCAGAAACTACACCTGCGAAAACTTGGAAGGCATCAAGTCATTTATCAAAAGAGAGGCCAGTTTTACTGTATTTCTTCCTTACTGAGGCCCCAGACTTGTCTTTAACCTGGGGGTCCTCATCCGGGGGAATTATTTTGACAATATCCACAAATTTTCCATTTAGGATCCTATTCCGGATCCTAGAAGATAAGTGTGCACCTGGGATTAAGTCTCTAGCTGAATTAGTGGAGACTTTAGTATCCTTTACTGGCACGCCATTGATGTGATGTGAGGGGAAGGCCATATTTAGCTCTCCTCAACCATGCCCAATAAGGCAGCCCAGAGGACCCTTCCATATGGCCCCAGTAAAGGATGGGAGGCGAATCCATTTCCTCATCTCTAGTGTCTGAGGACGTACCGGTGGAAGAGGATGATTCAGCATCCCTGTGCCTCTTAGCCCTGTGTCTGGAGCAGCCACTCTTGCACTTTCTGCCACCGTGCGATGGAACTCTGGGCGTTGAAAGATCCTCATCAGATGATTGAACGCTGACAGCCTCCATGGCTGGGAGTGAACAAACCTGGACAGAAGGAGAAACAGGCAAAACCCTGCTGAGAAGTAGAAGGTTTATTCCCCGACTGAATATTGGAAGCTGCGGGACTTATTGCCGCTGGCAGGGCTGGCTGCGAGCACAGTGGCTCCTGTTGAGAGGCCTGCCTGGAACTACCCACACTGCTCCCCTAATTCTGGAGCTAGCAGGAACCAAGGCACCAGGCTGCTGCTGCTGAATCTGAGAAAATAGCACCCCTGATTGATCCAGCATTTCGCTAGCTTCACTGGCGTCTGAGGGAGCTTGCACCTCATAAGTCGTGGGAGCGGCTGAAGGACCTGGCTGAGAAGTGGGCTGTTCTGGAAACTGCTACACTAGGGTATCCAGCTCAGCGTTGATTCTGCTCACAGCTGCTGGATCCGCGCCTACTCTAGACATTAATGCGCACATATGATCCAGGGTATTTTGAGGAATAACTGGCTGTGAAGGGGAGTGCCAGGCCTGGGAAGCACCCCAGGTAACCCTCCACCCCTGCAGAGCCAGGCTTGGAATGCACTTAATCGACATGATACAGACCATACAATTTAAACGAGGCTTAAAATTGCCACACAATGAAAATAGCGCTCGGACTAAAACAAAATGGCGTCCACTGGAAAATGGCGTTCATGCCAAAAGAAAATGTCACTCAAAATGGCTGTCAAAGAAGAAGGCGTCCATGAGCCCAAAATGGTGGTTCCCGCCCAAGCATGTGGCACAGTCCATTTGAAGCCGGGCCCTATGCAAGCAAGGATAAGAAACCCAGGCTCATTGATGAAGGCTCTCCCCACCTTCCACCCGATCCATGCACAGCACTGGTACCCATCTGCACCGCCAGCCCCAAGTGAAGCCAAGTCCGGCGAAGCTGAAGGAGCAGACACATGGTGGACAAGGCAAAGGTGGGAAGGTGACGACCGCTGGAGAATGGTTCACAGGGACTAAATTTAACCCACACCCCCCCCCCGACAGACTCTCCACAACCCGGGGTGAGTATTTGCAAAGGCCCGAAGGCCCCAGTGAGGCAAAGCCTTGAAGGCAAAAGCCTGCAAAAGACAGGGTAAGGGAGAGGATAAGGGAAACAGGGTAATTAACAGGGGAAACTAAAGGGAAAATTAAGGGTAAATGGGTAAAGCAATCACCAAAGCAGGTCGATCAAAGTCTCTCTGAGCAACAGAGGTCCACGATCTGATGTTCTGTGTTCCGATGCGATAGCCCCAAAGAGGAAGCTCATATGCCTCACATGGGTTATATAGGTCCTGTGATGCTCCTTTTGTGAAGCACCCCATTGGTCTGATTGCCCCCAAACAACACGAGACCCACCTATCAGGGGTTGTGGCTATTCCAGGATTACCCACCCACATCACTGGGTCAGGTGGCCAGGTCACACTGCAACACGTGCCCTCTTTGAGGGAGGACCCGATTTGTAGTGCACACACACACACAGAGATTTTCCATTAAAATGTACAACTGAAATAACTTTTAAAAAGAAAGCAGTTTTAAATAAGAAACTATCTAAAATGAATCAAATATACAATTCATAATCTACAATTCAATAACAGGATCAGCAGTATCAGATTTATAGAACGTGCAATGGAAAGCCATACATATCTACTCAGAAGTAAGTCCCATTGTTCAATAGGGCTTACCCCTAGCTAAGTAGATAAATAGAAAACTAGGTTTTCAAAACCTACCTACAAGTACCTAAATTCAGAGAGAGGTGGCCAGGAGGATTTTACTGGGGAATGCTTTGAAAAGTTCTGGTGCCACCACAAAGAAAGACTTCATCTAATGATAACCCTTTCATTTGTACCTTTAATGGTTTTTTTTTTTAAAAAAATGAAACTTCACTAGATATGCTTCACAGATGGTAACAGCATTGGCGGACAGCCAATCAGTGCTATGCCCATCAGAGCCCAGTTCTGGAAAAGAATAGGAACCTATTTGCATTTAACACTTCTTTGATGCGTCTAGATCCAGCCTTAGATATCCACTTCAGAAGCATAATGGCTGAAACTGCTTATATGCTGTGGTTTCAAGACTTCTCCCATTTTGATTTTAATGAATGTACATGGGTTGGCCTGATTGCCCCTATGCCCTGGAATGAAGACACCAGAAAAAAATTGGGTTAAAGGAGTGCAATGGCTAAGGAGTACAGTAGCTCCCACCACTGCCAAAACTACTGTGCCTCTGACCAGTAGTGTACAGTGTTATTGTGCTCAGACCCTGCATCCCATGGGCATCTGGGAACAGGATGCTAAGCTGGATGGGCCATTAAAAAATCGGGTCCTCCCTTAAAGAGGGCACGTATTGCGGTGAGACCTGGAAACTGACACCCTGTGTTGTGGGTGGGTTCAATTGGTCAGCCACAACACCCAAATGGAAGGTCCCTCGATGCTGGGTTCAACTGGGCCAATGGGGCACAGTCCAAAGGTATTGAGGGACCTATTTATACCCATGCACGTGACCCAGAGCTTCCTCTTTCTGTGCGCCCACCTCTCCCTACTTTTAGGGCTTTTGCGCTTGACCTTGCTATGCCGTCGTGTGTCATCTGTCGTTGGGACAGGGGCACAGCAGGAATTTCCCCCACTTGGCTGACTGGCTGTTGCCATTTGGGTTTCGCCTGCCATGTAGCAAATCGTCACAACTTGTAAGGTTGCAGATAGGCTCTGGTTCAGGTGATAGGGATGGGGGAACGCTCTCGCCATCCTTATGTGAAGGGTATTCCATTAAAGGAATCCAGGGACTTGATGGTTTGGTCAACCCCTGAGAGGGGGTTGTGCCTGTGCCTGAGTCCAGGGGGACATTTGGGTGGCGGAGATAGCCTGTTTCTGGCTTTCCGCTTACCCAGGTGCTCACCCTTGGCTGACCTATACTGGAACCTGGGTCACCGCGACCTGCTTGGCAGGGAGCTAGTCAAACCAGAGCCTATGCAACCAATCACTTGCTGTAATCAATAAAGCTGTGGCCTAAATTCTGCCAAAAACCAAACCAAATATTTGAGTCATGTGTGAATTCTTATGGGGGGAGGTTTCTGGGTCTGAACACGCAAATAGCAAGTAAATGACCCCATCCACTCCAGCATCCTGTTCTCACAGTGGCCAACCAGATGCATGTGAGAAATAGGACCCAGGAGCAAGAGCACTCAGCAGATGGAATGTAGGTATTGTGTAACGAAACCAGCAATACTTACATTGCATGAGTTGTTTTCTAAACCTTTTTTTTTTTTACATAAAAGGGTCACTAGATGGTGCTAGTACTAAGGGGGGAAAGCTGTATTAATTCAATTCCTCCCTTCCTTTTTTATGACCACTGAATCCTTTTTAGAAATGTTTCATCCATGTAGGCATAGCATTGTCAGACCGTTAAGTGCAAAGAAAGTTAGCTGCAGAGAGCCTTCACACATGCTGTTTTTACAAATGCAAGTGATGTTGAACAGGGTAATCTGCCAATGTTGGTTTCTCTCGGCTTTGCTGTCTTAAATTAGGCTTGTTCCATTTGCATGTGCATTTATGCTTATGGTTTTCTTAAGTTCACATAATAATAAATAATAATAATATTTTTTTATTTCTACCCCTCCCTTCCCAATCCAAAGACTGGGCTCAGGGCGGCTAACAACAAATATAAGACAATGATTAAAACAACTTAAAAAACAGCATAAAAACAAACATCAGTGGGATCCCCAGGGCTAACTGGCCAGGTTAGTCATGCTAGGCCAGTAGGGAGACCAGGGAGCAATTTTAATGTAGGGATCCAGAAGGGTTTGTTCATGAAAAAAGGAAGGAGAAAAGGAATAGGGGATCAGGCTAGATTAAAGGCCAGGCGGAATAACTCTGTTTTACAGGCCCTGCAGAAAAAGGTCAGGTCCCGCAGGGCCCTAGTCTCGTGGGACAACACTGAAAAAGCCCTGGCCCTTGTGAAGGATAATCTGGCTTCTTTTGGGCCCGGGACCTTTAAACTATTGTTATTTGTGGACCTTAAGGTCCTCTGTGGGGCATAGCAGGAAAGGCGGTCCCATAAGTACGAGGGTCCTAAGCTGCATAGGGCTTTAAAGGTCAGAACCAGCACCTTGAACCTGACCCAGTACACCACCGGGAGCCAGTGCAGCTGGTAAAGCACTGGAAGAATATGCTCCCTTGGCAAGGTCCCCGTGAGGAGCCTCGCTGCAGCGTTCTGCACCCACTGGAGTTTCTGGGACAGTCTCAAAGGCAGCCCTGCGTAGAGCGAGTTACAGTAGTCAAGCCTGGAGGTGACCGTCTCGTGGATCACTGTGGTCAGGTTGAGGCGGGAAAGGTAGGGGACCAACTGCTTGATACGGCGCAGATGGAAAAATGTTGCCTTAACTGTTGCTGTAACCTGCGCCTCCATCTCTAGGATTACACCCAAACTCTTACTGGAAGGCGCCGTGTCTCCATGTCTAGGAGGCATCTAGGATTACACCCAAACTCTTACTGGAAGGCGCCATGTCTCCATGTCTAGGAGGCATCTAGGATTACACCCAAACTCTTACTGGAAGGCGCCGGGACCAATTGATCTCCTGCAAGAGAAGGGAGTTGGTCTGCCCGCCCTATACCATCCCGACCCAGCCAGAGGACCTCTGTCTTCGAGGGATTTAATTTCAGTTGGCTTCCGCGAAGCCATCCAGCCACAGCCTCCAAGCATCTGGTCAGCATGTCTGGGGCCGAGTTGGAGTGGCAGTCCACCAGCAGATAGAGCTGGGTGTCATCAGCATATTGGTGACAACCCAGCCCAAATCTCCGGACAATCTGGGTGAGGGGGCAGATAAAGAAGTTGAAGAGCATCGGGGAGAGGATTGACATCTCCCTCCCTAGCACCACCCTCTGTCCCCGACCAGAGAGGAAAGAGCGCAGCCATAGCCTGGCTGTTGCACATTTCTCCTAATGTACACATTTTGTACCTAATTTTGCCTAGTGCATGTATATGAATGGATCAAGCTGGGGGGGGGACCCCACACGTTTTTCACCTGACCCCCTTAGACTTCCGGGTATAGGATGATATATAAAATAATAATAATAATAATAATAATAATAATAATAATAATAATAATAATAATAATATAGATTATTTGCTTTCTGTTATCCATGAGTGGGGAACTCCAACTTCAAGTTTTCGTAAAAGCACTTCCTGCTTTGTGGTATAAGCACTTGATAATTTTGTTTAGACCAAAGAATCATCCATGGGTGTGTTACATAAAAGCAATCCCCCCTTTAATTTAGATGACTGTCATAAGCCCTCAGGGAATATACATATAATTAGAAAAAGTTCACAATTATTCTTCTCTGAGAAGAATTATTATCCATGAATTGGAAACACTAGCAGCAAAGAAATAAGATATCTACAGATATTTACAAAACAGTGGAAATCTTTTATTTCCTTTATTGTAGCATGCTTCCCACACATCCTCCTGTGGAAACTCAAGAAAGAAAGAAAGCAGTTTCATTTTGTCCATATGCACTTATTTTTAACAATCAAATACTAAACTTCTTTGCTTTCTAATGTGCACAAATAAATCCATACATTTATGAGAATGGTTAAGGGGACCCATCTAGTTTTGTTTTATAGTATCAGTTTCCGATTTTGAGATCTGAGCAAGATAGAACAAGCCTGCTCCTCTGAACACTTTGCCCTCTCAACCTTTGCCCATCATGGCTGATTTCAGTGAGTCACGGAATGGTTAAATGGGTGGATCCAGAGTACGGTAAATTTGACTTTGTGTGAGAGTGATGCACATGCCGCTGTTGGAAAGAAAATAGTGAAACTGCTCCTGGGAAAAGCACCTTGACCCAGAGGTTTACCCAAAAAAAAACCTACCATTGCAAATACCTCTTTGAGGGGTAGGTGTTTTAATAAGGGGAAGGGCCTTTTGTACAGTGGCACCCAGCTTGTGAATCACCTCTCTAGAATAAGGCAGGTGCCAACTGTTATGTATTGAAGTTCTCACCCTAGGCCACTAGGGTGTGTGTGTGTATATAGTCCATTCTGCTGCAGTTTTCACTCAGGTCCGCACATGCAAATGAGGGATTGAAAGTGACGTTCAGGGATTGGGTAACTACAGAAAGTTGTTACTGTTGCTTTGTAGCTGAGTTCTATATAAGCAGGTTGCTGAGCCCTTCAGCTCACTTCTGTTCCAGCCTGAGAATAAACAAGAGCTGTTTGGAAATCACTGTGTCGTCTGCTGTGTCCACCCTCAACTTAACACCAACAGTTATGCACTGGCGGCAATTGGTAATTTGTGTATGTGTGTGCTTTCCAAAGTATTTGTGGATCATATTTACACTTATTCTGGCTGCTGTGGATGCTGCCACACAGTTCAGTCACAGTGTAGTCATAGCTGCATGAAACTGCCTGCCTTGCTTTAAACTCATTGCTTGCTTCTTCTTTTTTAATAAAAAAAAGTATTCACTGTTCTGATTCGTGGACATGGGAGGCTTAACAAGAGACTCTTGAATAAGCCTAGTACCTTGAATAAGCTCCAGGATGAGACAAGGGCTGTAGGAGGGTTTCCTGAAATACACAGCCAATAAGAATTTACTGCATTTTTGTGACCTGAACGTGGCCCGTATACTTGACTGTTCTGACATATTGATTTCCTCACTTTCCACTGCCTACCTCATGCTGACCAAGCAACCCAAACTTCCAAGATGAATTGGTTGATTGTTGCAAGGGTAGGCACTTTCTGGAGGCATTAGCGAGGTTCTGGAGAAGCCAGTATCGTTTCGTTTTATAGCATCATCTTTCAATATCTTCCTCAAAGAGTTCTATGCACTTAACTCAGGGCTAACATAGTGGGGAGATTTAAGCATGTGTTTAATGCTTCCGTTGAAATAAAGGACTTTAAGAGCACTCAGTTTTCCCTAGATTGTGACCCCATTTCCAAACTGAATTTAAAAAAAATTAAACAAATTCCCATCTTTGCTTTTCTGTTCAGACGACATGTGGGAATGTGAAATCTCATGCTCCATCTGTTTTTCTTTCTATTGTGACATAAAAATTGACCTCTTTAAACTATGCAATGCAACTGCCTTTTATATCTTGGTGAGCTGGAGGAGAAACATCATGGAGGCTCATCATTGCTCTTTTGAAGAATCCAAACTCTACACCTTGCTCCCAATTGTGTTTGTTTGTTTGTTTGTTTGTTTGTTTGTTTGTTTGTTTATATACTGTTTCAGGGCAAAATGCACTTCCAAGTGGTTTACAAGTATTTAAAACCAATTACACAAGCATTAAAAGATAAACACACTTAAGTAGCATATGCAATGAAACAATCCCATTTAAATGGCACAGCAATTGAAACAGGAGGTTCAGGTTGAGAAATCAAGGGGATGCCTGTGTAAACAGCTGCATCTTCAAAAGTCAGACCTTTTTTATTTTAGCAGGGGTACTTTTCTTAACACCAGTGCCAATGGTGAAAAAGCCAGATTATGCATTACCACAAGTCAATAAATATTAGGCCAAGTGAAGACTTATTTGTTCCATTTGTTGGTCTTAATTGCTGTGGTTTGTCTTATTGACTTCATTCCTCCATGTGAAGATCTCTCCTCACTTAAATGTACCGTAGTATAGATACGTGTTGAGGTTGTATAGGTTGCTGTCCTACTTTTGGAAGCTTATACCTTCTATTTCCTGGATGTCAGGAAGCAAAAGAATAAAATAGTGTGCTCTGGAACATATGAAGCAAGCACTTCCTCTGGGGGATTTACTTCATCCTGATATGCCCTGTGATAACCTTTCAACACCTGGGCCCAGTGCTAAAACTTAGGGTCACACCAGATAACAAATTTTCCATTAGAATTTTATTTCACAGAATAAAAACAAAAGCATACTGTCTGAATTCAGAGGAAGAAAATATAAGCTCAGGGAAAACAAGGGCAAAATTGAAAATAATGTCGCCAAACAAAACTATATTTAGTGGGTATAAGAGACTGCAAAGGTTGGTTATTCCTGTGTAACACAAAATTCCACCAGGCTGCTGCATAGTCTTCTGGTTCTGTTTGTCATCTTAAGGTACACAAATAATGTGTAACTTTCTCAGAAACTGTTACGAAGCTTTAAAATATATATATTTGTACCCATTATCTAATGTAATTGATTAAGCAATCTTTTCATCTCTGTGAAATAACCAGGTGTGCTGCCATCATCAAATAAATATTTAAAGGTTTACAAACAGCACTAGCATATTATCCATCAAATGTAGATGACAAACAGATCTTAGGATCCAAAACCAGCTCAATGCCCTGTGATGACATTAATCTCTACAATTACTTGTTCCCAGAAGGCTTTTACCCCTGGACTCCAATAACAGCCTCTGTCATTGTGTTTACCCCAATACAGAGCATTACTATTACCTTGAATGTGGGTCGCAGTGAATAAAACTGCCATATATTTGAGCTTAAGAAAGTGAGCTTAAGAAAGTTATCCTGGATATCATTAGAGACTGATATTAGAGACTGACGCAAGACATCACGCTGTACTCCAATGATCTGATCCCAGTTCTTCTCTGATAGCCCCACATTGTCCAACAATTTTGATCTGGGAGAAAAATGCATGCAGTGTTTTAGCCAAAGTCAAGTCAACAAAATATTCACAAGTTGATAACATGCAAGATGAAATCAACCTTCTTGCATTTAACCATGGTTTTAGTAGGTATTCCAGACAAGGAGATTAAAAAAATAAAAAATAAAAACCCAATCACAAAATACAGTGGTTTCGAATGTCTCCATTGACTAATGTTTTGGTTTTTGAACACCGTAAATGCTTCAGTTTTGAACATGCCTCAGAAGTCGAACATGCTGGTCTTCTGTAATGAATTACGTTCAAAAACCGAGGTAACACTGTATACCATAATGAACTGCAAATGAAGGGAGGTGGTTGATGCCTCCAACCCAAGACAAAACAATGGTGGCATAGAAGATCGTGGAAATCAAAACAGAACCAAAATAATTTAAAATCAGGGCAAACTGAGCCAACACAGCTTTCAGTACAAAATTCAAAAACAAAAAGTGGGGCTAAGGGGGTGTTCTTTATGAATTAGCTCTACTTAGAGAGACAGAGCATGTACTATGAAGACTCCAATAACTAGCAATAAATTTGGATCAGGAGGTTTCAAAAGCATTCTCCTCATAGCAATGAACACTGTTTTAAATAAATATTTGTACCTGCAGTGGACCCTGTGACTGGATAGAATGAATAATTTAAAGGCAGCTTTGTTTTGTTTTCCCATCACACACAAATATTTATAAATAGAATCCAGCAGAGTAATTCTCTCACTTATTAGATGAATCCATCTTCAGTAATACATAAGGTGGACTAATCCCTATAAAGGTTTCCTGGAGTCCCAAGCTACCTTATTAAAATATTACCAGCCCGACATTCTCATTAAAACAAAGGCACTGTTGTACAGGTGATGTTCTCCTTAGAGAATTTCCATTTTGTGGAAGTAAAACAATAAAAGTAAGATGATAAAGCAGTGAAGTGTCTTTTGCACAATATTATTAAGAACCAAAAACAGAAATTTGACGGAAGCACTAGAAGAAGTAAACATGCTGCATTTGATACAATTTACAAAGCAGAATACCATTCCAGATGTTTTAGATGTTAGCAAATAGGTTTTTGCTGTGTTGTTTGTCTTTGAGTCATTTCCTATGAGGTGCCATGAAATACTATCTCCTCTGATCGCTTATGATGCGGAGGGGTGAGGGGGTATAACATATACGCATACTGCAAAGACATTCCTAACTAAAAGGTTTCAGATTAGATCAAAACTGTGCAGTCGCATAGGATTTGAAATACATATTTAATGTACAGTGTTCATGGTTAGTTTTTTTAGTTCTGCAGTTCTATCATGTTTTCATTATTTAACTGACTTAGTGTTTGCTACTGCATTAGGGCCTTTGGTCAGACAAATAAAATTGTTGGGGTATTACTGCGTAATTTGCAGTGGGTTCAGCAAACATTGCATGTTTTTAGCAGTGGCTTTTCTTGTTATTTAACACTAAAATGCCTGAAAGCAGGATATGAGCACAACAGCCCTGTCCCTTAACAGCAGTCCCAGGCTCAGTGGCAGAGGAAGGGGGTGCGGGGGGTGCTGTCCACCCCGGGTGTCATCACTGAGGAGGGGTGACAAAATGAGTTCTAAAATCAAATTTAAAAATGGGCTCACGGAACTTTTTAGGAGTGATGTGGCGACTTAGGCGTCTGCAGGTTCTGCGCTGCCTGAAATGGCAGCGTGGGACTTGTGCCTGCCTACTGCCTCTCCCTCAGCCGCCCTACAGCTGAGGGGGAGGCAGCGGAGAGGCTCCAAGCATCAGAGAGGCTCGCTTTGCCCCCACGGGCTGATTGCCCCATCCCCATGGGCGCAGATCATCTCGCCCCCATGGGCGGCTCGCCCCGCCCCTGACTGCAGGACACGTCCCCACACCAGGCACCTGAATGGCTAGCTACGCCGCTGCCAAGGCTGCAGTGGGTTGAGAGGAAGGTGTTGTGGTGAAATGGATGGCAAATTCTCAGTTAGTTTACTCAGTGGGTGAATGTTGTTGCTTAGTCGTGTCCAACTCTTCATGACCCCATGGACCAGAGCACGCCAGGCACTCCTGTTTTCCACTGCCTCCCGCAGTTTCATCAAATTCGTGTTGGTAGTTTCAGAACACCAATTTCCTCAAATGATACATTGTTATTATGATGAACTGGTTATACCTCGCAAACTGGTTGGTGTTGTTCCACCAGTCAGTGGGGGGAATCTCACTACTCAAACCTACTAAACCCATCTGTTTTGCATGCAGAAGGTCCCTTTTTTAATCCCTGACATCTCCAAGTAGGGTTGGGAGAGACACCCGTCTGAAACCCCATAGGTCACTGCCAGTCAGTGTGTAGACAACATTGAGCCAGGTGGACTAATGATCTGATGCTCTATAAGGCAGCATTACAGATTTACTCTTGCACCCTAGAGATGTGATTGGGTGCAATACAATGGTATATTAAGATTCTATTTACCACTTTGCAGGACACTACAAGCTGTTTTCAGACATTTGAGTAAACAAACAAGTTTATGCAGAAGTAGTCCCACTTATTTCAGTTGTATTTACTGCTGAGTAAATGTCTAACATTGGCTTGACTAACATAAACCAATTGATACCAGTGGCTCTACTTTGAGTAGGACTTAGAGACTAATTGTGGCAACTGTTTTCATGGAATACAGAGACAGTTAGATGTGAGTATAATGTTATTCTGAGGGCCGAATGAGATGTAATACTAAATGTGTCTTTGTATTTTACATATATGGCAAGTGTGTGTGTGTGTGTGTGTGTGTGTTTAAATGAAAATAAAAGCTGCTATTTAGAGCAAATTGGGACGTTTTGTGCAAAGCAAACGAGCTTCAAATGAGTGATTTTTGTTGGAACTGCAGCAAAAGAGGAAAGAGGTTAAACTCTGCATTCCCTGCTGCAATCCAAAATTTACCAGCCCACCTCCAACATCTATTCATGTTGGCAGGTATATAAATACACATCAGTGCAGGACAGGGATGTAGGGTGGGGTGGGGTGGGGGGTAAACCCAACAGGCCATGAATTGCAAAAGGTTGTGTGTGTGTGTGTGTGTGTGTGTGTGTGTTTAAAAATCATAGTTCTATATTTAGCCCACCTTTCCTCAAAGAGGCTCACAGTGTAGCGCACAGTGGCACAATCCTCACAATCACCTTATGACACAGCTGGGGAACCTTTTGCAGCACAAAGACTTGAGGGAATATGGTTTAGCCAGAGGCAAAACATAGGTGGAGCAACATAATGGACTCTTGCCTTTGTACGCAAGGCGACATTCAAACCATGCAGTAATTAGAGGTGTAGACACACACACACACACACACACACACACACACACACTACTCCATCCAGGCAAGCAAAAAGCATATGGCCTGAAGAAAAGGGTTCTGCTAGACAGAGAGAACTGGAAGACCACATTTGGCCCCTGAGTCTGAGGTTCTCCGCCCCTGCCCTACCAGGTAGGCTAGGCAGGAAGGAAATGATCTTCCCCAGGTCAACCATTGACCTTTTCAGCCTGAGTGAGAGGGCTCAGGCCCAGGTGTCCCCATTCCAAGTCTAACACTGTAACCCAGGGGTTCTCAAACTTGGGTCCCCAGCTGTTGCTGGACTACAACTCCCATCATTCATAGCTAGCTGGACCAATGGTCAGGGGTGGTGGGAGCTGTAGTCCAACAATAGCTGGGGACCCAAGTCTGAGAAACACTGTTGTAGCCCCTACACAACGGCTATTTCTCAGAGCAACACTTGTAGCACACTACATAATATTTATTTTACGTATAGTCTGCTGTTGAATGTTCAGAAACACTCTAAAGTTGTACATTGTGTGACATAAATAAACACAGCCCCAGGAAGCACACCAATTGATCCATCTCCCATCAAACCACTGATCATATTAATGCCATGCATATGTAAATCGCTTAGCGGTGCAATGCCAACCTTATGCCAACAGATGGCACTGCAGCTTAAGAATTCCCTTACACCTTCAGTGTATCTTGGGGCCTGGGAATAGGATAGTTACTTTATGATACATTGGTTATTAGGCTGATAGCGTAATAATGCCTCCTGATAGGTGGCTATAATAGCTGAGAGCCAAGAGTCTCCGAGAGGCAGCTTTTCTTAATATCTTCTCTAATTAGTTCTGTATTTGAAGTATGATAAGAACTACTACAAGTAATGGGGGGGAAATCCAGAGGGCTCTTAGAGAGACCAGATGAAGACCCATTAAGGTGCTAATTGTGTCATTGGAGTTTGTTTTCAGCCAGATAAGATATATGAACACCACCACACACACACACACACAAACACACCCCTTTGCTCTTTACCCTCACCTGCATAAGTGTAGGTGGGCTGTGAGTCATATTACCATATATGACCTCCTGGCATCAAGCTGGGATTTAACGGTATGAAGATGGATGCTACACATTTGCAAAATAGGGGTCTACCAAATTCCATCTTGCACTTCATTGAGATTTCCCTGATGCAAGATCTCCCCAATCCAGAAGCTGATATTTTGAACACACCTGCACGCGCACACACACACACACACACACACGCACACACACACACACACACACACACACAGAGAGAGATCAAATTTGATGGCTTCTTCCTTTTTCTTTTCAACCCATAAGCATGTCACTATTGCCATGTCAAAGGAAGTCTCAAATTTATTTTCTGGTGCGAAGTCCATTCCCAGGTTCTTTGTTTTGTTTTCTTACTGCAGGTATATAAATCATAAAAGATGGTTTCTGGGTCAGACTAAGATTTGCTTAGTCCAGCATACAGCTTTCAGTGGCAAGTGTTGTGACTTTTAGAGGTGGAGGTTAGGCTGTATGATTCCTGAGTACCTTCTAATTCCTATTAAAGATTTTCTTGGTTTACAAAAATTGCCTAATTTTTTTAAGGATTCCATTGCTGAATTAGCCAGGCAAGGGCTGTAATGGCCCCTAAATATGGGTAAGTAGTAAAAGAAAGGAAGTGGCTCTGTGCCAGAGGGCGCCTGGCTAGTAGTGAGGACAACAGCAGGCAGAAGCCAGAGCGTGAGAGCCATGCTTGATTTCTGTTGATTTCTTTTTGAATTCAAGGCTATGGCTATGGGAGAAGCAAGGCCTTGGGGGGGGTAATGCTGTGAGCCCCTCCATCTTAGGCTCAGTTGGTACATATGTGTATGAGAATAAACTATATATCATAAAGACACCACAGTCTCTGCTGTCCCCCATTCCAAGTAAAACCAGACTCTGAGTAAGCACCTCGAACCTCTAGAGTCTCACTCCACTTGGGGATTGGGTTGGTGTGCTATACAAGCAGTAATATAATTCTGGGTGCTCACAATCAGCACCAGCCTTTGTCTTAGGTGAAACACAAAATGACTCCAACCCCCCCCCCCCAATTCAGCAAACATAAACTGACCAGATTTGCTGTTGGATCTTTAAGTCCCATCCGCACTGCACAATTGAAGAGGTATCACACCACTTTAAGGCGTACCATATAATTTCAAAGTAGTTTAATAATCAAGCCCTCTTCCCAGGGAACTCTGGGAATTGTATCTTGGTGAGGATCTTCTAGGAACTTTCAGGGCCCTCAAAAAGGCTTCATTCCCCAGGAATCTTTAGAGCAAGCCATAGTTGTTTAAAGCACCATGATACTGCTTTAAATGTATAGTGTAGTTGTTTCATCCAGCAATTTGCCACCAATCTCTCTTTCCCAGTATCCTTCACCTGAGGTGGCCATCTGAGGCGGCTGTTATCATCTAGCTCAGTGATGCCTGGTAATAGTTATCGAGGGTTTCAGATGTGGGTTCTTTCCCAGCCCTGCCTGGAGATGCTAAGAATTGAACTGGGGCATTCTGCATGCAAAACAGATGCTGGACTGCTTCAACTTCAGAAGATAAGAAGAGCCCTTCTGGATATGACAGCAGCCCATCTAGTCCAGCATCCTATTCTCACAGTGGTTAACCAGATACTTGTGCGAAACTTGTTACAGATGCTTTCATGCAGTAGAACATCCAATGGCCACTGCACACAATAACTAAATAAATGCTCCATGCCACCCGGGGGAAGCCAACAGCATTAATACATTATTTACTGAGAAAATTTTTTAATCAGTGTATATTCATAATACTCGCAAAGCGATATGCCAAATGGAGACAAAATACAATGAGACATATTGATAACCCAATAAAAACCTGTTAAAATAGCATAACCGCTCCTGTCCCACAATACAAAATCCCAGTGAGCAATAATAATGACAGATATAGTAATATCCCTGCAAATTAACAAGCAGCACATCAAGGATAAAGGCTCTAATGCAGGCAAACTCTTCCTGTGCTAATGTTCTATTTCCAGTGGTTTTCTTCTCTTACTGTGGGGCAGCAGTCAAAGCAGGAAGCCTACAGCTGCCATCTGTAGTAGTACAGTTCGTTCTCTTGCCTCATTTCCAGCCCTTCTGTGGCTGCATGGTCACCCTTGTGGTCCCCTCCAACTCCACAATTCTATGAGTCTTTGTTCGGCCAGGTGTAAGTCTCAGTTAAAGGTAAAGGTGACCGTTAGGTCCAGTCGCGGACGACTCTGGGGTTGCGTGCTCATCTCGCTCTATAGGCCGAGGGAGCCGGTGTTTGCCCACAGACAACTTCCGGGTCATGTGGCCAGCATGACTAAGCCGCTCCTGGCAAACCAGAGCAGCGTACGGAAACACCGTTTACCTTCAAGCCGGAGTGGTACCTATTTATCTACTTGCACTTGACGTGCTTTCGAACTGCTAGGTTGGCAGGAGCTGGGACCGAGCAACGGGAACTAACCCCATCGTGGGGATTCAAACCGCCGACCTTCTTATCGGCAAGCCCTAGGCTCTGTGGTTTAGACCACAGCGCCACCCACATCCCTAAGTTGTAATGCAGCTTAATTCCCTGTGCTGTCAGTGGTAACTAGACTGCCTCTTTACTAGCTGTTTTCTCCACAACCATCATTTCCCTCTCACTTCTTTATTCCGGAGAATCCAGATGCCACCATCCTACAACTGTTCAATTCTCCCCCCCCCTTTCTCGTTTACACATTTGTGATGCTCATCATAACTAAATTTAAATATGCTGGGGCCAATGATTGTTTATATTTGTTGTTTGTGTTAAATGACACCCCTGTTTTCTTTTCCTGATTACTCTTATTCTTCTCTTTTACCACCCTCAACTCTGTAAACTACAGAATGTGATATATATATAAAACTGTCAGTAGCCCAATCTTAGATGCTTTAACTAGACTCTCAACAGAATCCAAACTGCTCTTTTCCTTCACTTTCATTTTATGATTGCTGACTCAAGAAGACTAATTATTAAATCCTTCTAGTGCATTTATTTTCTTTTTCTGCACTGAAGTGGGGCACGTTTTTACAACTCCAGCAATAAAATTGAATAGATTGATGCAAACCCATTGCATATTATGACTTTTCCCCACATATACTTATATATCACATGCAAAAAAATAAATATTTCCACTCCAGCAAGGGAATAAATTTTCATTCCAGCCATCTCTTTCCACTGTAGCCTAAAAAGCCCGCAGGAATGGAAGTCGGGAAGTTAATGTATTGTATGGTTTATTGAGAAATTAAATTAGTCTTAGCTTTGATTGCAGTAATTGCAAAAATCGCTGCAGTAGTGGATACATTATATGTATCATTATAAAGAAGATTTTAAGTGATAATTTTCAAACTGGGTAATTTTAAGCTTGCTCGCCTCTTCTCAAAAACATCAAAGTGACATGTTTTCACAGTCACAGCTTAATTACTGTATTTTGCAGACCTGTTGATAAAGCCTACAGGAATTCTAATTAGCTGTGATTCTTGCATTGCATTCCCCTTTGCGTAGCCTACCCTTCTCAGCTTGTGTTTTCCAGCAACGGAGTTTGCTCATTCAAGGACAATTGCAGCTGTTGGGATCCTGGCTTTCCTCCAAGCTAGAAGAAACCTGCCGATTCTCTCTTTTTAGAAATCGAGGTCTGTTTCCCTGCCCACCCCTAACTCTGTCTATCCGTGTTGGTTTTTTGTTTTGTTTTTGCCCTCGGAGCCTTTAAAAGCCACATTTCCAGTGCAAAACATCTAACTAGAAAGGAATAGTGTTTCAGCCTGAAATGTACGCTAATGATTTCAAATGACGACATGCAAGATTCATATGAAGAATCCCGAATAGATTTTACAATGTCATCTTTAGCCACAGTTTGAGATCATACATTTTGCTTTGATTCCCATTCCTATCATTGTTTGGTTTTTTACTTCAAGGCAAATATGCTTTCAAATACCACAGATGTTCTTAGTTAAGAGGGAAGGGGGGTAAACCTGGAAGGTGGACATAAATTTGGTTTGTGCACAAACAGTCTATTGAAATTCTTTACCTTATTTGTAGAAAGAGAAACTTGGCGGCTGCATTTTTCCACATTTTCACAGGCAGAGGAAAATATTTCCAAGAGCTTCTCTGAGGTGTGGCTTTCCATTAGAAAGGAGAATATCACAGCTTTCCTCCCCCCTCCCCCCGCCCCCGCTGTCTTGGTAGCCTGACCACCACTTCCACCCTCCACAATTCCCCGGCCTATCATCAATCAGTAGCATTATCAAGAGGGAGAAGAGATGCCCATCACATAAAGAGTTGGAGAATAGCTGGAGAAAAATTGCAAAATGGCCCATTTTTAAGGAAATGAGAGAAATAAAAGGGGGAAAAATACAAATGTTCTCAAGAAAATGTATTCTGAGAATTGCTGGCCCTGCTTTAATATAAATTATATACTCCAGGGTATACTAAACTGCCCTTCAGACACTGCTGGAATCACCCATCAACCTCATTCATCATGGCCACAGGTCAAGGACAACATCTTTGGAAAGTCAACAAAACCTGGAAGGCCAGCATTTCCCCATTTGTGTAAGTTATTTTCACTAATATATGCATTTTAGGCACATTTTCCCCTAATATATGCATATTGCTGAGCATATAATAAAACTGCAAGGATGTTGTCACACTGCAGCTTAAATGGCCACCATGTGAACTGCAGTGTGACAACAGAACAGCAGGTGCGTGGCACAGGCTGAGGTTGAGCAAATCAATGAATGCTTGGGCAGAGCAAGGGATGGGACAAGCAGGAAGCTCAGACAGGCAGGCAGAGTGAGCAGACAAATGGGTGGACTAGAAAGATGCAGTGAGTAAGCAGATGCAGCAAGCATTGCATGTGGAGGCTAGTCTAGGCGAGCCACAAAGGACTACTCAGGATAGGATGGGGCAGCTACCCAGCAGCTGTTCAACTCTACTTCTGCTCCCCCTGTCAGAGGAATCCAATGTTAAGTAGGATCACCCTCCCTGCCATTGGCTGATGTAAAAGGAGAGTGATCCTGCTTGGCCCAGAGACCTCTCTGCATGGACTTCTCCAACACAGTGGAACATATTCCCAAACAGGTTCACATCTCCCCCACAACTGGGTTTAGCTCTAGGTTCATTTCCCCCACCCCCTGTTGCTTCTTGGAACAGCAGCTGTGCTTCCCAGGCTGCTGTTGCCAGTGGCTGGGAAAGGGAGATGGAGGGGAGAAAGCCACAGGGGTGATCTGTGAAAGGATGGAGAAATTAGCAAGCTGTTAGAGGATTGGGAGCTGCGGTGAGCTGCGGGGGGTGGAGTGCAAATTTTGAGGGGTAGCTGCATTTCAGCTTGTGTCTTGTTTCAGGAACAGTGAGTAAGGTATGTTCACATAAAATTGTGAACCAGACTGAATTTATTTCCATTTCCCAGAGTTGGGACTCTGAATGCAGAGAAAATAATACTATGGCATACTCAGTACTCTTCTATATATTTCAGGGAAGATTAATGCTGATGGACAGCCTATCAATGAAGCTTTTTGCCACTGCTGATCACATTGAGGAACACAATTAGAAAACCCCTGCTCTTGAACTGTACACCTTGTTTGCCAATAAGAATGGTTAAATTGGTGGGTACCAGGGATGGTACCCTTTCAGTGGTGGCTCCAGACCTTTGGAAACTTCTCCTTGAGGAGGTATGCACTATGTTCTTATTGCTGATTTTTAGAGGAACCTTGAATACATTTTTATTCCATTCAGGTTTTGTTTATGTGGTGTGTATAAATGTTTTACCATTGTTGCTGATGGCTTCAATTAATGTTTGAAAATTGTATTTAGCAATGGCTACTAGCCATGATGGCTATATTCTATATTCCACAGTTGGAGATAGTATGTCTCTGATGCTAGAAATCATAAGTGGGAAGAATGCTGTTGCAAGTCCTGCATGTAGGCTTCCCTTGTGCATCTGGTTGACCACTGTGAGGGCAAGATGCTGAACTGGGTGGGCTCTTATATGTTTGATCTGGTGTAATATACTGTTTGTATTTATGATGGGTGTGTTTTATGTGTATCAAAGCAAAATACCTTGAGAGGATAGTGTGCCCTGAAAGGTGAGCTGAAAACGCATTCCATTTCATAAATAAATTAAATCGAGAGTAATGAATGCTGTCTTTTCAAACCTTAGGAAAAAGGAGGTCTGCAAACCAATAAAAAAAATTGGAATGCTTCAATGTTTAGTGTGAATTGGCTAGCAATCAGCAAGGTGTAACTTGCCAAAGCAAGAAAACGGCTGAGGGTGGCAAGAGATCACCTAGGTCTCTCAAGCACACCTGTTGGCATTTTCTATGAAAGTTTCCCTTTTGCCATCTGCATTACATCTGATCCCTAGATGCTGGAGGCAGTGAAGGGAAAAGTAAACAAAAAAAAAAGTGAAGTTGTCCCCACATCGCAAAGAAGACTAGGAGACATAACTGGAGTTAAGCCTGTATTTATTATTGAGCCTTTGTGTACAGAAATTTGCAATACGAATGGATGCATTTTATCCTTTTTACTCTTCTCAGATAAGAATAGTCCCACCTCTTTCAAGGTGGCTGCATTTAATGTGGCTACAGTAAAAGTCAAGAGAAAATAAGAGTCCACCCAGACTTCCTTTTATTCCAAATTCTTGTCCAAGTGCTTAAAAAAAATGCCCCAGAGCTTTCACTGCAAATACCTGCTCTTTACTGCAAACAACAATCCACAGAAAACCTGGATTTTCATTTGTTCTGATTCAGTGTTAAAGAGTAGGTTTTCTTGAGGAAAACAATGAGACACCCCCCCCCCCCAAAAAAAACCTGCATGCTTGGACATGGAGCTTTAACGTGTGGACCTGTGCCTAGAGGTAAGTGCGGATGAGCTCCAATTTTAGTAAATTTATTATTTTGTTTTCTATGCCTGGCATTCCATAGTACTGTAAAGGTAAAGGGACCCCTGACCATTCGGTCCAGTCATGGACAACTCTGGGGTTGCGGCACTCATCTTGCTCTATAGGCCGAGGGAGCCGGCATACAGCTTCTGGGTCATGTGGCCAGCATGACTAAGCCGCTTCTGGCAAACCAGAGCAGCACACAGAAACGCCGTCTACCTTCCCGCCGGAGCAGTACCTATTTATCTACTTGCACTTCGTGCTTTTGAACTACTAGGTTGGCAGGAGCAGGGACCGAGCAACGGGAGCTCACCCCGTCATGGGTATTCAAACCGCTGACCTTCTGATCGGCAAGCCCTAGGCTCTGTGGTTTAGACCACAGCGCCACCCGCATCCCTTGTACAATACAGTTACTAATAAGGGTCACCCTATGATGTACATCAGTTGAGGTGACCAACCAGGATCGCCATTCTGGGGAGGTGCCTGTGGCACTATGGCCTCCATCTTGGCATCTGGGCAGGCACCCCCTCCTAGACCCCTTTAATGGGGGTACCATTTTTGCTTTTGGGGGGGATCATACCAGCCCAATCTGTCTGCAGGGATATTCTTCCCTTTGCCCGAATATGGCAACTGAGTAGTACCCAAGCACGGTCTTGAATAAGGTCTCCCCACTCACCTTTGACACTGAGAAGAAAGAGAGTGTGGATGGGGAATCCAGTTCTGACTGAGCCACTCAGCAAAGCCGGAGCCCCTTTTTATGTTTAGCTGATGGGCCCAAGTGTAGACCAGTCAGCCTAGGTCTATGCCCCCTAGCCTGCCCGTGATTAGTGAGTTCAAACGGGCAGGCTTCCCAGGAACCTGTATAGCCGTCTGAGAAAGGTGAAGTCCTCCAACAGTTGCATGGAGCTGTATGAGTGCCCAGAGCAGCCATGCCGCACTGCACAGCAGCCCCCCGTGTTCTTTTTTGCTGGTTACTGAGAACCTTCTTTTTAAAAAATAAAATAAAAAAATAAAACCCAGCATATTTTGTGTAGCAGAGAATGCTTTTATGATTTTTAAAAAACTGCTGATCCTGTCGTTGCACTAGAAGCATGGGCTGTTAAAGGGCTATAAATGCTCTAATAAAAATAATAAAATAAAAGTGTTTCAGGCCCACACAACTTTGGGAACCTAAAGTGCTTATTTCCTAAATGCTGTCAACATGAGAAATGACTATAGCTCAGTGATATAGCAGGTGTTTTGCATGCCAAATGTCCCAGTTTCAATCCTGAGCATCTCCAGGATGGGCTAGGAAAGACCCCTAGTCAGAGATTACGTATAATGACCTAGATGAAGCAATGATTTAACTCTGAATAAGACAATTACTGTATATGTACAGTGAGAGAGCTGGACTGCAGTATATACTGTAAAATACAAATTGCTTAAGCTGGAACATCAATTGCAAACTTTACTAAGTTATATGAGAGCTTGCCTAAAGTAAGCATGGGAGTAAATGTGATTCTTGTTACTTATCTGCTCAACAATTTAAGGGTTCTTGAGTCACATAAATCTTTTTTTTCTGTGTGGAAAAAACACCAGAGCAGATTGCCATCTCTTCATATTTATGCCTTAATCATATTTACTTCAGGGTTTTGTTTTTTTTGAAATGAGCATTCTGTTTGCTTTTCACATTTCACAGAATTAACCAGAAGGATTTGACAGTTGGGTACTTGATAAGAGTGTGAGCTACTTATGTGAACTAATTTGCAAAGCCTTAACACAATTATCTGTCAGGTTTGGCACACATAAACATGTGCACACATGCACACAAACATCACCACTTGATCTCCTAACTGAATGTGTGGCCTGCAACTCGGGGGGAGCAAGGAAGCATCATAAGATGAGATGGTAAGTGACAAACATCAATGATACCTATGCCATTTTACCTTTGATGGTCCCATTCAGAAATGCAAGCTATCACTTTGTGTTTCAATCAAATGTTGAACGTGTATGGACAGCCTGAGATCTTGGCCACTGAATCCATGCATTCCATCTATCCATCACTTTGTTTATGCCACTCTAAAGCTATAGTGCTAAGTGAGCTACACTGAATACAGTGGACCCAAAAATTAATTTTGAAGATTTTTAGCAAGTTAAACTATCAATGAACAATGAACAACTTAATACTGCCCATCTTTCAGGTTGACACTGGAAAAGACAATCACAGGTGCTGCTTCCACAGGTGGTTTCCATACCATTCCCTCATCCCCACAATTACTGTTCCAAATGATCATTAAACTTGCATAAGTTAATTAGCTGGCTATACCATTTGCTATTAGCATCACTAAATTAAAACAGAGCTTAATATTCATATTTCTTTCTTGGGAGTTTGCATCAACAATAAGTAGAAACAATTTTCAAGAGGTTTTGATCTTGCTTATAATGAGCAGTCTTCAGCAACTCACCATCCTCCACCTGAGTTTTGCTATCTGGAAATAAAACAAAGAACTTCAGGAGCCTATTTTCATTCACTATCAAGGGCTGGTCCTGTCAATCCAACCCTTGACATTAAGTGAAAATAGTCTTGTAATGTTCTTTGCTATATTTCCAGATAGAAAAACCAAGGGGAACTGGATTTGCTGACAAATTTAATAAATAAAATAAAGTATTATCTAAGGGTGCCACAGAAATCTTCAACTGTTCAGAGGCAGGGGTGAAAAAGAAAATTCTGATAAAAGCAATGGACTAAGAAAGGAAGATGAAAAAGAGCAGGAACATAAGACAGTTGCTTCCTCCACCAATATTAAAATATACTGGCTATACTGGCTAATAACTGGGACTTAATTCTGTGCAGACATGCACAGAATTGCACTCTACATGTTTTTCACAGTGTTACCTGTTCACACACCCCACCCCGCTTCTTATCTATCTACACTAATAAAGTGCAAGTGTCTCTGCATCCAGTCCCTGTGTCCGTGGGATTGCGCTACTGCGCATGTGCCCCACGGACAGCCGTTGGGACTTGGAACTCAGAGACTTCGGGCGCCGCGTGCCGCTCAGCGACCCCGAGAGCAACTACGGCGCCTACCAGGTGGGAGCAAGCGAGCGCAGGGGCCCCGGGATCTCCAAGGGATCGAGCAGAAACCCCCAGGCGGCTCTTTCCAGGGGGCAGCCCAGCCACGAAGCATGGCGGGCGAGGCAGAGAGGGAGCCGGCAGGTGGAACGGAAAGGCCACGCGGCGAGGGAGCCGGGGGGGACCCATGGCGGGAGCGAGCGCGGCCGGGCGGAAGACCGGAAGGTAGCCGAGGGACCACGGGCGGAAGCAAAGCGGCAGAGGAGAGAGAGCGACAGAAGAGACGCCGGAAGGAATGTTCTAGCGCCCGTTAATTTAATGGGTTTAAAGCACTAGTATATATATAAATGTTCCCATTGCATGCGCGGGTGTTACCAACTTGCTCCGTAACTGCTGGACCAAACAGCATCAAATTAGGACATAGCATTCCATGACCATCAGGGAATAACATGGGATAATTAAATTTTAAAAAAACCACACCTGACATACCTAAAATAAAGAATAAATGTAAAAAAGGTGCACCTATTAGATGTCACCAGCAACAGCACTGACCTCACAACCAGAAACCAATAGAAAGGCGCCACCCAACTCCCGAGGTGACAACTTATAGCCGCCGCCTCAAACAGCTGTCCGCCATTTGCGGCCTAACTTCCAGCTGCCGCCTCAAGGGGCCAGACAACGCATAACAAGCAGGCAGCTGTTCGCAAAGAGGCAGGGGATGGGGGGCAATAGAGCTGCTACTACACGTCCAAACCTCAAGAGACAGGAGAGAAGCCGGGCTTTGAGGCCAGGCGGCATTGTGAGGCCAGGTTGCTATGGTAATGCGGGGCAAAAATGGAGGCCACCAACCCCCGAAGAAGCCGTCTGTGTGTGCGTGCGCGTCTTCCCAGGCCACAGCAATTGACAGCCGCTTTCCAGAACGCGAGCTCCATTTGCAATTATACAGCAGTAAGCAACAGAGTTTCGGGGTGACCAGGGAAAGTGCAGGGGAGGGGAAGGTAGCAGTCAGAAACAGGGGAAAGACGGAGAGGAGGCAGGTGGAAATTCAACCGGAGAAGCTGTGTGGAGGCAGTCAGAAACGGGGGGAAAGACGGAGAGGAGGCAGGCAGAAATTCAACGGGAGAAGCTGTGTGGAAGCAGTCAGAAATTGAGGGGGAAACGGAGAGGAGGCAGGCGGAAATTCAAGGGGAGAAGCTGTGGGCATGGACAGTTTACATTCATATATATATATATAGATCTTCCTTTTTTTTTTTTGCAAACTTCTTTTTATTTTCATCAAAAAAGAAAACAAAAAAGAAACACTCACAAATCCTCATACAAACAATTACAGTGATACATAAACTCCGCCAAGTTTTTGGACTTCCTTCCTTCCTTACTTTGGTTTTCTAAAAGCCACCGCAACGTGTGGCCGGGCCAGCTAGTTTTCAATAAATCCATATCTTCAAGAGAGCTCATTATATTCACAATGTAACTAAAGACCTAACTAGCTTGCTAATATTAATTGCTGATTATGTAAAATAAAAAGGCACTGCAGGGAGATAATAGGCACACAGAAAAACAATATATGAGCACAATATATGTTTTCCATTATGTGGCAGCCTTAGTTGTTGTAAGTATTTTATGTTTACTTAAATCCTCTATGGTCAGGGGTGGTGATGGTTGAGACTGAGCAACTGAAAGGGTTAAGAAGATATGGTTATAAGTATATATTTTTAAAAAAGACGTATGATTATTTTAAAGTTATTAAGAGTTAGTTGGTTTTTTATGGGATCTCCGCACTTGAGGAAGAGCATTCAGGCCCTACCTGCATTCTAAAGTGGAAGAGTCTAGATCCAGGCTGCTTGAAAGAACTAGACCATTGAGCCTGGATGCCTTTCCAAGGAAATGGAACGAGGAAAATGGAACTGGAACAAGAAAAATGGAACAGGAAAAATGGTTGGCTGTATTTCCTCCACCTCCTCTATACCAGTTTTGCTGGAAGCATCCAGCTTGAGCAAGTAACACTACTTTAGCATGGGTTGACGGAGCCAGGATTTCATTTTCATATTATCATAATCAGTTGGTGCAGTAAATATCTGAGTGTCGGCAGCAACAGCTGCAAGAGTCGCAACCCAATCCTTCCCATGCTCACTGCAATTAGTTCCGCACCTGGTCTTCAATAACTCATTTGAAGAACCCAAAGTGCAGTCAGTCCCATCAAACTATGAATAGATGTGGCAACCAGCTATATTTCTCAGGGAAAAAACCAGTGAATTATGCTTTACTTCCAGGTTCCTATGCTCTCTTGCTCTCCCTGCCATTTTTTTATTATGGGGATATATATATATATATATATATATATATCCAAAGTGAAAGAACACTGAAGCAAACAACAGATTTTGCCTGGGGGGGAAAGAAAGAGGTACTATTTGACATTGCAGAAAAGTGTTTGAGGTGAATCCATTCCAATGTCTCTTGCTTTTCACAAAATGTTCTTTCTCTCCCAAGTGTTTTGCCTTAAAGTACTAAACTTTACAGAAACAAGAACACATCCCCCCCTTTCTCCACTGCATCGTAAACTCCTCAAAATGATCTCATTTTTCTTTCCTTAGTGAGTTCAAGGGCAGTGAGAGGTGAAACATGGAAGAGTAGGTCAGATATGCTAAAGAGTACTACACAAAAATACAAAGGAAAATGTATACTTTTTTATGCCAGAAAATCCTTGCAGGTCTAATACAGAGATGTTGCAGAACTGGACTCAATGAATCAAAGGTCACATGAATCTGCTTTGTAGACCTAGACTAAGAGTGGGGGAGCCACAGGCTTGAGTGATGGAGTAAATCTCCATCTGGCCAGCATACTACGCTTTCAGTAGCAGTGATTTGCTCCTACTACAGTGAACGTGGAGTTGACAATCAGGGGCTATGTGTGCTTGTAAATATGCACATGGGAATCTGGATCTCATAATGGCACTAGAGTTTGTTCTCTCCCCTCAAAAAACCACCAAAAAAAGAAGAAGGGAAAACTTAGGGAAACAGCAAATGAGAACAAATTATGAACACAGTGACTATTCATCTTGAGGAAATATTTTGCATTTATAAGATGAGCAGTGCCATGATCAGCAAGTGGTCTGGCAGGAATGACCCCTTCATTATTGTGCTATTAGTGGGGTTAACTGCCCTTTGCCTTAATAAACAGAGTGAAAAATTGCAATGTTTCATCAAAATGATGCTCATAAAGCCTTTCAGGATTATGACATGTTTTAACTTGACACCTTCTAACTGCACATTTCACTTTTAAAAAGCTATGATCTTAGAACAAGTGTTCTATTAAAGATCAATATTTAAGCATAGGGTTAAATGGCAGCCCATGAAGTGTTGAGAAAATTTATATTGCATTTGTTCCTAGACATGTTGTTACAGTTCAGTTTGGATATTACAACATCCATGTCAACTTTTGGGCTACCCTCAGAAGTATTCTGGTATTCTGTTGCAGCAGTTTTTCACATATGCATGTGTGCAAATAGATTTCCCAGCCCTTGGGGCTGCTTTGTACATTCATAGTCTTCATTTGATTGCTGTAACATTTGGGGTCTGCCAGTAGCAGTCAGCAAGGCAGTAGTGCTTTCCTGCCTTCCTGCACCAGGAGGCAGAGATGAAGAGGTGGTGGTGAGGTCAGCAAGGTGCAAATGCATAATCACACTGTCTCCTTAACTCCTACAGGTATCTGCTAAAAACATAAGAACTGCATGCCAGATCAGGCCAATGGCCCATCTAGTCCAGCATCCTGTTCTCACAATGGCCAACCAGATGCTTATGGGAAACCAGCAAGCAGAACATGAACACAAGAGCACTCAGCCCTCCCATGGTTTCCAGCAACTGGTATTCGGAAGCATTGCTGCCTCCAATTGAAGAAGTAGAGCATAGCCATCATGGCTAGTAGCCATTGATATTCCTCTCTTCCGTGAATGTATTTATAATTAATTGATTAGATTGATTAGATTTATATAATAAAAGATCATCAAAAGATCTCAGGGTGGTTCACAAGATAAACTTATTAGTCATCTGCCACCTGAAGGCCTCCAAGTAACTTGCTTACAACACACATACACACACTCCCTCATTAGTTTGTTGCTGGAAAGATGGGCTGGGCTAATGGGGGGGTACCTCTCCAAACTGGCAGCTGGAGAAGAAGGAGAGTACCAAGGGTAAAGAAAGGTGTGGGTGGAGGGGACCCCTTTCCCCATCCTGGGAAAATCAACAAACCTGCTGTACCTAGAACTCGGGGTGGAGAGTGCAGCTGAATGGGACACATTCAGTTGTGGGCTGCCTGAGGAAGTACAACCCACCCTCTAGTGTGAGATGTCTGCTGTTTCCAGGATGTTGTAAGACTTTTTTTTGGGGTGAGCTGAGAGTTTGTTTGGAATCTGGGTGAGAAATTAGAGGCTGAGAGGGAGGGTGTGTCAGCAGGAGTTGATTTATATTAGTTTATAATTATTCATAACCTTGTTTTAATGTAACATTTTTATATGTAACTGTATTTTTTGACAATATTTCAAGTTGTTTATTGTTGCTTCAATCTTTTGTACACTGCTTAGAGAAATTTTAAATACATTTAGCGGTATGGAATTCAAAAAATAATAATAATCAAATAATCAAATCAATACTATAAAGGAAGAGGGAAATGGGGGGATAATAAAGTATATCATCATATTGTCTAATGTAACATTTATAAAAAAACACAAAAATCATACCTGCCATAAAAATAATAACGAACAACATTAACTGTACTCAGACAATCAATAAATAAATAATAGTTCCACCCACTAATTAGCAGATAAACAACTATCTCCCTCCCTTTAATATCCCCACTCCACCCAAAGGTCTGGTATTAAGCCAGCTGTTGTAATTCAGTGGTGGGTGGGTCCAGCATCTTTATTCAGGGATGGTCTGTCATCTCTTTTCTCTCTTCAGAAGGGAGTCATGGCAAGGCAGAGCATGAAGATGGCAGCAACAATTTTACCTGCTTTGCAGTTTGTCTGGCTACTGCTCCTCTCTTGCTGGTACAGGTGTGGGTGTGGGTGTGGGATAGAAGCATGCCTACCTGGAAATTTGTCTAATCCTCTTTTAAAGTCATTCAAGTTGGCAGCCATAATTGTGTTGTGTGATATGAAATAGTCCTTGAGTGTGGCCCAGTAGCAGAATATTACCCAGTGCAATTTTCTCTGTGCAGGCATATATTAGGTGTGTGTCTAAGCGCTCCACTCAACAACGGTTGTTGTCAACATTTAATATTCTACCTCATTAATTAGTAAATATAGTTCAGCGTCAAATAAAAACATGTTAGGTATAGGTTTAAATTTAAGTACCAATAAGTACTGCTATTAATTTCTACACCAATCTTTAAAGTATTGAACTAGTTCGAAGATAGGCTTCATACATGCCATACATTGAAAGCATGTTAAAGCATATGACTTCCCCCAAAGAATCCCAGTTGCTGTAGTTTATCTCCTCCTCCTCCGCAGAGAGAGGACATCCTTAACAAACTACAGTGCCCACAATTGTTTGGGTGGGAAGTCATGTGCTTTAAAGGTTTGCTTTAAATATATGCTGTGCATGCAGTCTTAAACTATTGCATCAAAAAAAAACACAGCATTAAAAAATAGAAGGGTTATGTTGCCTAGGAGGGAAGTGGGTAATAAAAACAGGTTCTTATGAGTTCCTGTTTGTTTCTTCTTGAAACAAATGATTCCTTGGGGATAATAAGAAGAAAGATGCTGTGCTATCTTGTTATAATATGATCAACCCAAGTGGACAACTAAGTTTACTCATTTTATACATTTCAGAAAAGTTCTATGCACACACAGTTAGGCTCCCATCAAAATTATGTTCAAAGAATTACTGGTGCCCCATCACGCCTGCTTCAACATCTCAAGGATAGATGTACCACTGTGTCTCCAACTTCCTCATCTTAGTGTTTATTTTTAGCATAGTGTAATTTAGCTGCATTTATTCTAACTTTAACACTGTTAAATATTTATGCACCCAATCATTGTTACACAAATGGAAAACTAACTACGTTTATCATCCCAAACAGACCAATTTACAAGAAAGTGAATAAGAGATGAAAACCAGTCCATAAAGCTATCATAACATATTCTCTCAGAAATATGCTCTGCTTTCTCTGGAAAGCAACCTTTTAAAATATGTTGGCAACTACAATCCCAATTTGGTGTAGTTGTGTTTAAAAGAGCAACTGTTTACATTGCCTCCATATCTCCCCCTTCTACTGGTGTCAAATTTTAAATTGCAACCTCCTTGAGTCTGAGACCTCTCTTCTATTTTTATTCCTCTATTAAGTTCTGTGCACATTGATTATAGAAATACTTTCTGAACAAATATATCCACTTGAATTCATTTAGGCTGCAATCCTCTATAGTCCAGGGGCAGCCAGTTCCCATCAGCCCCAGCTAGTATGGACTACGGCTGAGGTTGGTGGGAGCTGTAGTTTAGCAACATCTGGAGACTGCAATTTTGGCTATCTCTGCTATACACACTGGAGCTGAGCCAATATTTCTCAGAATATATTTATTTTCCCCTGAGATTTCTAAGTTTATTTCCTCCCCCCCCCTCACTTCCAAGACAAAAAATGCCACTTTCCCCTCACTTCCAAGACAAAAAATGCAAATTTCCCTCAAACATTCTCCACCATTTTGCCACCACTATAGGCCACTGAAGGAGCATCTCCATCCCCATCATTCAGCCCAGACACTGAAGTCCAGCGCTGAGGGCCTTCTGGCAGTTCCCTCACTATGAGAATTGAAGTTACAGGGGACCAGGCAGAGGGCCTTCTCAGTAGTGGCGCCCACCCTAGGGAATGTCCTCCCACCAGATTTCAAAGAGATAAAATAAACTATACAACTTTTAGAAGACAGCTGTAAATAAGGAAGTTTTTAATGGTTAATGTTTTATTATGTTTTTATATCTGTGGGAAGCCGCCCAGAGTGGCTAGGGCAGCCCAGTCAGATGGGCAGGGTACAAATAATAAAACTGTCGTTGTTGTTAAGAAGGATGCAAAATGGTAAGCAGGCTGCCTTCGTGGTTGTAGTAGTAGTAGTAGTAGTAGTTGCTGATGCTGCCACGTTGGGGAAAATGAACTAAAGAAGCTATGTTACTTCCACAGCTAATAGTGAGGACCACTCCTGGAAACTGTCCCTTCCCCCTGAATTTTGCAAAATAGTTTCTCCACTTTCTACACTCACAAATAAGGTGAATAATTTTGATGTAACAATTGCATATAGCTCTGATACATTATTCTGTGGAAGTCCCATTGAACTCATTCAGGATTACTTCTGAGTGGACATGCAGAGCAAGTGCATGGAATCATTTGGCCAATCATGATGGGATGTTTGGCAACATCTGGATGGCCAAAGTTTCCCCACACCTTATGTAGAGGACTGTACTTTTCATGACTAGCCCGGAAACTGAGGCTGCTAGATAAGTGCCCTTCTGCATCCTCAAACTTTCAATATGCTATCATAAATCACAGCTTTGTGTGGATTTCATTCAAAGCAGGCCAGTCTCGGGACTCACAAATAAACCCATTTTTATTTCCTTCTCGGAGCAAAGCTGCTGCTTCTACCAACATAGCATCAAGTGGGATAAAAGCAATTTCACCTTTTCCAGCTTCTCCCCTGATAACTGTGTTCCTTCTCCTCCCTCCAGATGCCTGTTATCACTAATTATAACTGCCCCTATCTTCAAGTGTAAAAATGGACGCAGTTGTGAAACTGCAGAGCAGAAAAAAGATGTAAAGGATCAAGCAGATTTTATATTGATTTTTTTCTTTCTTTCAGGATCAAAGCAATGGTAACAGTCAGTAATAAGAGGAAGAAACTGATTAAGAGGCTGAAATCAAATACCTACTGTACCAATCACGAGTGAGTCTTTCATACCTAATGGACAATATTTGATTGTCTGGAATGCTAAATTGGCTGTCATTGATAGTTCTTTTGGGGTTGTGTGTGTGTGTGTGTGTATTTAAATGCCTGTGTTGCCTTTTCTTTGAGCTAATGCAGCATGAATAGCTAAGAGAAAACCAATTTGTTCTGTCAAAATTCACTTATTGTGCACAGTGGGTGTTCCTACACTTGGCAGATTTATCTCTTATATTAAAACTAAAAGCAATGCCACTGCCAATTGAACGACTTATCTTTGACATTTACCGTTCCTACTCAAGCAGCTCAGAAGGATGCCTGCTTCATTTTACCATTCTGATGACAGGCAATAACTAAACACTAACAATCTCAATGGTCCCTAGGCACGGGGAGGGCATCATAGCATTAAATAGCAAAGGAAGAGCAGTTGTGGACATTTGCCCAATGGACAGAGTTAAAAAGTAGAGTCTTTTTCTCTCCCTCCCACCCATTCCCACTTTGGCCACAGAAAGCCTCACATGCAAAGAGAAGGAAAACAAGGGTCCCAAGGTCAAACATTTGCCTAGCAATAAGAGGTGAAAATGATGCTGTTATATGAAAATCTAGCTCACTGTAAAAGAATTGGAAACAACAAAGCTTAAGCTTAAAATATTGACTCAGAATGAAGACAGAAAAGGCAAAAATCATCCTGAGCAAATACCGAGAAGTTCTTTTAAGGTTTGTTGTCACCAATGTCTTGCTTTGCTTTTCTTTCAAAAAAAGGGATGGCAAGCAGCTGTGTTGCTCAGAAAGAAAAAATCTATAACCTTGTAGTCCAGCTGTCTCCTTCAAAGACAAAGACCATAGCTCGGTGATAGATGCAAAAATGGTTCTATGTCCAGCATTTCCAGATAGGGCAAATAATGCCCCCACCTCAAAGCCTAGAGTGTCATTGATGGTCAGAGTTGATAGTGTTGAGTTAGATGGAATGATTGTTTGAATGTGTATAAGGTATCTTCCAAAAATGCTGTTCTGCATGAACTTTAATGATGTAGTCCTGATGCCTAGAGTTTCCACCTATGACTGTGTCTCCTGCCTCAAGTCCTTGCTATCCCTGCTCTGCAGAAACACACCTCTTGGCCTTCCTTGTTTCATTTTTCCAATCCTGTATAGCTTACTTAGGAATATAGGAGGAACATATGATACTGTTTTCTAAACTAAACATGCAGGGAAGAAGGGATAGAATGTTAGCTCTACTGTCTGGAATCGTTCACATCACTCTTGGAGGGTGAAACTATGAAGTGGTAAACCTCCAGTTATTGTGGCAGCTCCCTGAATATGAAGACACTAGAAAATCAGGATGCCAAAATGCACAGGTGCATCCATAAGTTGAAGGGCTCTATTCTTCGGACAGTCTCCCTCCAACTCATGGAGGATTAAGAGAGTGACATATAACAATATAACAAGGAAAACCCCGCTGGATCAGGCCAACAACCCATCTAGTTCTGCATCGTAGTCTCACTGTGGCCATCCACATGCATATGGGAAGACTATAAGCAGGACCGGAGTGAAAAAAACATACTTTGAAGAGACAACATGGCCATAATTGCTAGTATCCATTGATTGATTTATCCACCATGAATTTGTCTAATCCTCTTTTAATTGCATTTGGATACAGTTGAGGACACAAAGTTAGCATGCTCATTACTGCAACACCTTTTGTGAATTATTAGATAACACATTTAGAGCATGCTTTAAGGTTGTTCCATTCAAAGCTCAGGATTTTCTAAGATGTCCACAGGTGTGCTTAAAGAGTTATTGAATTCTGATGCAAAGTGACCTGATCCATCCAGATTTAATGGTGGAAAGTAGGGATGGAATGTTCCAGTTGTTTCTCAGCCCCACTCTGCTAAGTCTACTCACCTACTCAGACTTTCTTCCAACATTGAGACCACTGCCTAATACATAATAACAACCACAAAAAGGCAGGAGAAACCTAGCCCTGGCTGCATATTTCCCGAAGCTGAACACAACCAAGCTGAATGCCCTCTCTATCAATCCCTATCAAGACTGTATTCTGTGTGGGACTAGAGAAAGAAATAACTACCTCTCCCCTATAAACCAGGAGCTACCTAGAGATCAATATACCACCATGTTGTGATCATTTCATTCACCCCAGTAGGCATGGCATGGCACAACTGCAGGTGTCATCACACATGTCACTACCACCCCACCCTTTTAAAATGTGTACACTTCTATTCCTCCATGATTTACCCATGAAAATAGCAGGAAAGAACTGTTTGTCACAAATTTCACCCCACAATTTTCTGAGACAACAGAGTGGCAAATGGATTCCCCCCCCTCCCTCTCCTGGAAGCGATTAACATGAAAATTCCATGACATTCCACTAGATTTCCTGAAGCAGATTTGGCATTGTGTGAAAGATAACATAAAACACACAAAAAATATTTGGGAAGGAAATATCATGAAAACAGAACAAAGACATGTCAGAATGCAGAGGGGAAAATGGAATGACTAAGTACAATAATGGCACATATTTAAATCTCTTTAATTCTGATGCTACAACTACTTTGTTTCAAGATTGCTAATGCTGGTACAGCATGATGTACAGCATGACCACATGTAGTGAGTGACACCATATGTTTCAGCATTATTTGTTTCTTCCTTTTTAAAGTATTGTTGGCTGTAATCATGCAACCTCTTCTGCCACAAGTCATCAATCACCAAAACACACACACTGCTTCACATTCTATCGAATCGGTGGATTTATAGTTGTCAATGCTAATCCATCCTTAGCATGCTGGTTGCATTGACTTTTTCTGTGTGGTGAATGCTTTATTTGTTGCAGAGTTCCTGCTTTTACTACTGCAATTTCCCTGATAGTCGATGGTGATAATGTCTAATAAACACAACCCAATTACGATAAGCAGATTAAAAAAAAATTCTTAACAAACAACAGGAGGAGGAGAAACCATTTCCAGTTAACAAGGAATTCAAGAGAATTGGTGAAAAATCATGGCCCATTCATTATTTGCATGAAAAGGATACTGCAAGGCTTGGTGACATTCTAGGTGGTTTAACACAAAAAAGTTTAAAACTTTGAAAGCATGAAGCCATTATCAGAAAGCTGATGGATTTCAAACATTTGTATTTCACCTTTCTTTACAGCTACAGCAAAATTACAATGATACTGTACTTTAATGTTGCTTTAAAAAAATTTTTTTAAAAAACTTCCAGAAAAAGCAGCATCTAAAATCAGTATTAGTGAACTAAGAATTTAGCACATTCTCCTTCTCCATAAAGATTGATTTAATATTTATCAGTCTCCTTGCTGCTTCAGTGCACCTCAGGCAATGTACAATCCTAAAGGTTTTGTGAGTCAATGAGGCTTTATTAGGAGAGACAACTTTTGCAAACATTTAGCTTGAATCCTTTCAGGGCCAGCAGTATGTCACATAACCTAATATTCTCCAGGAGAATGTGTCATCATTACAGTGCTCTTACTCTAAAGCCTCTGATTCCTGATATAGATATTGTAACTTCTTATAATAAAGAGGAGACCATCACCTAGAGATGGGAGATAAAATTGGCTTTGTTCAGATTTTAATGTGAATCCAATCATCAAAACTGACCTGGGGAAAGTCATAAAGGGGTGTGCTTTAGTTTATTATTCTGAAAGTGCTAGAGGATTGTATTCATGCACCTAAAAGTGTTCCTCTCTGGTTAGGTATGAACAGTGAAAGAGATGCATGTCACCTCCCTGTGTGGCTGTCTGCCCCTTTCCCTTTTGTCTTATAGCAGCCTTTGCCAACCTTGGGTCCCCAGATATTGTTGGATTACAACTCCCATCATCCCTAGCTATCAGGACCAGTGGTCATAGTCCAACAACATCTGGGGATCCAAGGTTGACAAAGGCTATCTTATAGGATTGCGGCCTGCCCTTCCTTCTCTACACTGCCAGTGTTAGCCACTTTTTATCATCCATGGAAGAGTCGTGTGCATTGCAGGAGATTGGACTAGATTAGGGCACCTTCCAACTCTATAGTTCTATGATTTTGTACCTTCAGGATCCTACTAGCCTACCTAGGAACATGCAACCTGTGATCCTCCAGATGTTATTGAACTTCAGATCCCATTAGCCCCAGGCAGCATGTTGGCAAATGGCAAGGTATGGTCAGAGTTGCTGCCCTACAACGTCTGTAGGGCCACAGGTCCTCTACCCTTTATTACTCAAACCCAGGTAGACAACCCAGTCAGACTGGGGAGCTGTGGACAGAACTACTACAAAAAGAAAAGTGTGCAGACTATTTATCAGAAATCAGTGAATCACATTAACCCATTTTCCATTCTATCAGAATTTCATTGTCCCATATGTAATCTTTTTTTAAAAAAACAACAACAGTGACATTCAAAGGAATAAAATAGCTATAGCTATTATATTACCCCTTAATGGGAAGCCCACCAGTCAAGCAGGAAAAGCATGACCATCAATAAAGTTAGTCACATTGATGTACATTTATCTTCTCTTTACCTGAAGATTTTAATGTACCATGGAAGAGTTATGGTCCCATATGACTAGGAAATGCAGAGGCATGCACATTCATGTTGTAATTGCTCACTGGACCACAGGACATCCATGACAACAACAACAACAAAAACATTTTATGCAGACTACCAGTGTTTCAACTTGGAAATACTCTTAAACCAGCAGCTCAATAGCTTTTCCTTGTCAGTACAGGCAACTTATACATTTTTGACCGTATTTCACTTGCAACGTCCTCTACCTCTCAGCTTGTCACTTTCAATTGCATTTATTGTTAACTTGAACTTATTCCTGAAGGACTCCGTCCTCTTCCCTTGTCAGTTTGCATCACACTTATTTACAAACCGATCTCATTCCTCTAGATCCCTTTCTTCATTCTTATAAATTTGCATCACTGGTCCTTGCTTGATTCCAGTTCACTTCTGCAGCCTTCATAAATGTTATGCCTGTGTCTCTCAGGGAAGAGCTTCACTTCCTGACAAGCTTTCTACCAGGTAGAATCATAAGGACTTTCTAATGCCTTGAACATCAACAGCTCTGTCAGTCACAAAGTTCATAACATCATTAAGCTGCATTGGTAGGTAGGATCAGTTGTGGAAGACCAGATTTGGCTGTGTCTACACATGATGGGCTGTTGATTTCTCCTGCTGGGCTGGGGGAATAGGACAGATGGGTGTTAAAGAAAGATGGCTGTCAGGGAAATAAAGAACAGGATCAAAAACTGAATCTTTAATGTAGGTGTAGGGAAGCTGTGGCCATAAGAATGTAAGAAGAGCGCTACTAAATTATGCCAAAGACCCATCTTCTCTTACAAGTCAACCCAATACCTATGGGAAACCCGGAAAGAGGACAGAAGTGCAATAGCATTCTCTACTCATGGTTCCCAATAATGGAAATTCAAAGTTGTACTGCCTTTGATACATGAAGTAATATAGCCATTATGACTAGCAGCCAATAGTTGCCTTATCCTCCAGAGATTTGCCTAATCTCCTTTAAACCCATATACATTCATTCATATTTTCTGGGTTAAGAAGTACTTCCCTGACTACTGGTGATAGTGCCTGCAGCTGATGCAGTTCAACAACATCTTGGGGGCTTCTGGTTCCCCATCCATGGTTTCATAGGTCAAGTTGACCCCAAGCTTTTAATACAGAATTAAGTTGAAAGTTTCTGTGATTCTCTGGAGACAGCAGAATAATGGCAGAGAAACAGTCACAATTCATGTGAATAAATAGTGAATAAGTCCTTTTTTCACTGTGAAAATGTTTGAGAAATACTGAGTAAGAGCATTTCTTTGTCACCATTGAGGGAATGTTGAGGGATTGGCCTCAGATTCTGATATGACAGCCTACAACAATCAAGAAAAATATGGCTATTATTTAGATGAGATTTCCTTCCTTCTATGTAGCTGAATCAGGAAGTGCTGAAAGCCCCTTATCTAGAGGACTAATGGCTGCTGCTGTATGACTCCATGGGGAATTTCCCTTCTAAGAAGAACATTTCCCCTCTTATCAGGCTCCCCAGTGTTGTATTTTTCAAAGTAGATTGAAAACACTTCTCTGTGGAATCAGAGCCCACTCAAAGCAGGTGAAAGCTTTGGAATCAGCCTCTGACTGCTTCTGTCACTAAAAAGAACCGAGCAAGCCAACACATGTTAAAATTAAATATTGTATAAACCATTTTTATAAGAGTCTTCAAAATGAAGCACACAAACATAAAAAGAAAATGCCATAAGGATCAAATTTTGAAAGGTTTGGGAGCTCAGAACTGATGGCAGACCTAGAAGCAAAGAACATAGAGGTAGATCAGTGTTAATTAGTATTAAGCCTGTCGTCTGATTAAAGAAATCCTAGTCAATTAATCATATGAGTTTCAATTGAACAAACTGATTTACTGGATGAATAAAACAATAACCCTGAGGGGGAGGAGGTGATTTTAGAAACAGAAAACTGCCTTATATGATTCAGATCATTGTTCAACCCGGACTGAGGTCCAGCTTCGAGAGCCTTCAGGCAGTTTCCTCAATGCAAGAAGTGAGGTTAATAGGAACCAGGCAAAGGGTCTTCTCAGTAGTGGCACCCGCCCTGTGGAATGCAGTCCCATCAAGATGTCAAGGAAATAAACAACTACCTGACTTTTAGAAGACATCTGAAGGCAGCTCTGTTTAGGGAAGTTTTTTAATGTTTGATGCTTTATTGTGTTTTTAATATTCTGTTGGGAGCTGCCCAGAGTGGCTGGGGAAACCCAGCTAGATGGGTGGGATATAAATTATGAATTATCATCTTCATCATCATCATCATCATCATCATCGGTCCATCTAGCTCAGTATTTTCTACACTGACTGGCAGGAGGTGTCCAGGATTTTAGAGAAGGGACATTCCCAGACCTACTTGGAGACTAAACCTGGGACCTTCTGCATGCATGACAGATGCTCTACAACAGAGGTATGGCTCTTTCATTTTTCATGTTTACAACTGATCTACATGTGTGTCACCCACAGCAGGCTGAGAATTTAAGATTGTACCTGCAACCTACAAGTTTTTGTGGTTTTTTTTAGAACTCAGCTGAAATTTCCCAAAATAGTCTTTCCCCTGTAGGTATTTTTCTTTCTCCCACCACCCTCTAAAAAGGCAACATTACAGAATTCCCCCACATATTCTGAACTGGTTTGTTTGTTTGTTTTGGTGGCAGCTGCCACTCCCTGTTCTAATACCCCACACAGGCTTGTGTTTTAAAGTACCTATATGAAACAACAACAGCATTGTGTTGTCCAGTTAAGTCAATCAAAAGATTTTTAAAGCTGTCTATACCAATGGCTAGCACAATACATTTGTTGTTGATGATGATGAATGTAACTAATTAAATAAATCATTACATTGCTTCTCTAATTATTACCAATGATTACTTTGCAATCAGGGATCAAGACTCTCAAAGACGTATTCGTTTTGAAGGAGAAGTTCTGCTCTCTATCTCAGATGCAAAGTGAGTTTTATTCTTGTATTTCTAGTCCAGAGATGCATGTGGTTGGGTCTCTCTCTCTCCCCCCCCTCTCTCTCTCTCTCTCACACACACTTGTTCCCCTGCTTGGTCCACTTGTCAGCTCCCTGACTTCAAGCACTACATGTCTTCCAATGGGGGTTGCATGATAATAGCCCCCCCCCCACACACACACATTTCTAAACTGCTTAATATTTTAAAAATATCTAACAGGTATATAAAAATACAATATAAAAAAACAGTTAAACAGTATTATGAAAACAGATATTCAGGAAAAACAGGGTGAATAGCTAAAATAAAATCAAACTAGTCTGATTCTTTGCCCTTCTGCACACCAGGTGTGAAAAAGTTCAAATCATTGATCAATCATTTATCAAGTTATTGGGTTGATGACATTTCTTTATTTACAAACTATTATTGGTATCCAGCTAAGTCTGGCTCAGAGTAGACCCACTGAAATCAAATTCCTTAAGTTGAACATCACTCATTATTTGGATGGGGACCCAGGTGGCGCTGTCTAAACCACCAAGTCTCTTGCGTTTGCTGATCAGAAGCTTGGCAGTTCAAATCCCCGCAATGGAGTGAGCTCCCATTGCTCTGTCCCAGCTTCTGCTAACCTAGCAGTTTGAAAGTACACCAGTGCAAGTATATAAAAGTAGATAAACGCTGCGGCAGAAAGGGAAATGGCATTTCCGTGTGTGCTCTGGCTTCCATCACAGTGTTCCTTTGTGCCAGAAGTGGTTTAGTCATGCTGGCCACATGACCCAGAAAGTTGTCTGTGAACAAACATTGGCTCCTTTGGTCTGAAAGCGAGGATGAGTGCAGCACCCCGTAGTCTAATTCGACTGGACTTAACTGTCCAGGGGTCCTTTACCTTTACCATGATTTAGTAACCAATTTGGTCACCAGTTTCCTCAGATTATAACTTTGTAATGATTCACCAATATCTAGAAAACTAATATAGTGGTACCTCGGGTTAAGAACTTAATTCATTCTGGAGGTCTGTTCTTAACCTGAAACTGTTCTTAACCTGAAGCACCACTTTAGCTAATGGGACCTTTCACTGCCGCTGCACCACCAGAGCTCAATTTCTGTTCTTATCCTGAAGCAAAGTTCTTAACCTAAAGCGTTATTTCTTATTTAGCGGAGTATGTAACCTGAAGCATATGTAACCTGAGTTACCACTGTATCTGGACTCTGATTCCTATCATCCCAGACCTTGGACCATGCTGGAATCAAAGAACACACAGAAGGCCATAGGTTTCCCATCCCTGCCAATATGTTTTAAATGCAAGATGTTGATTGTCTACCAGTAACCAGTAGCTTAACAGGTTGGGAAATCATCTTTGGCTAAAACTACACCTGAGCATACTCAGAGGGCAGTAATGACCTACAGCTTCCTGCAGTAACTAACCTGAATAATATTGTTACATGCCATCCCAATCTCCACAGCAGTGCAAGATGCCGGGGGTCCAGGCACTAACCCAGGGTTTGTGTTTCCTTTGGAAATGAGGCACAGCGGGGACTGTTGTGTTGTTATGATATGTGGTTTGTTTACACATATATACAACCTGAACCTGAACAATGGAGGGGCTCCCAGCACTACACTCCAGGAGGGGCCTGCTTCTTCCATGGCTACAGTCCTGGATTCAAATTGTCAGCCCACATGGTGTTCTGAACCCTGCCCTGCACTTTCTTCAGCCTGCCTCTGCTTGCAAACCGATCAAGGAAAACTGCAAACCTGGAACTTCTTCTTCCTAAAAACCCTCACATTCTCTTCTGCTTACTCCCCAGAGCCCAGAGTGTGGCTCCACTCATTTGCTGGCTGGAGCCCAGAAAGGGAGCCCTGTCACCCCACAAACTCCTAACAATATTTATTAACCAGAACAGTGAGTTTACTGCACTGCTGATCCTTTAAAAAAATCATAAAGGAATAAAACAGAAGCCAATTTATGAATATTGCAAGTTTAATACAATGCTTTCAATCATTAGCAGTAAACTCAGCTAAAGCTTCTCTCCCTAGCTTTTCTTTAAAAAACAACAACCCCACAGTCTTCTATTGACTCAATTCAAAACACTGCATTCAAACCTTGTGCCACATTCCCCCCATACACTTCCTAAACAAATGCAATATAAAAGACCCTTTTACTTGAAGGGGGTTCTGTGGTAAGGCTGGGAGCGAGCCCCAATAATCATATTGGCACAGATTATTGCAAACAGTAAAGCCTGTGTGTGCACAGCTGCTCATACATTGGCTTCCTCCCTGCAGATGTGTGCTACAATGCATTAACATCCAAGGAAAGGAGCTACTTGTGTGGCCCTGCTTCTCAGTCATTATATGGACAATTAACACAGAGCTGTAGACTTCGAAGAGATCCTGAGGATTACCTTGTCCAACCCTCTGCAGTGCAGGAATATGCAGTTGTCTCGTATGGGGATCGAACCTGCAAGCTTGGCATTATCAGCACCATGCTCTAGCCAACTGAGTTATCCAGCTGATAATATTTGGAGGGTGCTAAACTCTATATTGGGGTTTGGAAACTGGATCCAGCCGTGGGTCCTTTGGCAGGCCATTTTAACAGGTGGGCAAATATGCTGATCTGTCAAGCACATGACACCAATATGTCATCAGGTTTTCCTTTGTAGCATGGCAAGCTGCTCATACTAGAAACAAAAATCCAAGCGCAGCCAAGCAGCACTGACTTTTTGCAGAGGCTAACTGTTCAGTCAAACCCAGGAAGATTGAAATGACTTCAAGGTAATGACTTCAAGCTCTTCCTTCTACTAAGATTGGCCAACTACTGAGTTCCTTGTAGGTCTCAACTGGCTTGCTCTTACCACAAATCAGCTGGATGACAGTGAAAGCAATCCTCATTGTCCAATTCACTTCAAAGGCTCCTGGTTGTGCATTTTGCAACCTGTCCCTCACCTGACATCACATATGGCATCAGATGGGTATAGTTTGGTGGAAATGGCCTCAGGCCAAACTGGGATCCATGCTGGGTCTATAAATAGCTCAACAGATTGATTTGAAACATGACAGTGTGGGAGGAGTGTTTGTGCATGGTTCATGAACTGGGGGTAGAAAGGATAAAAGAGGATTTCCGCTCTCCCCACCATAGACTTTGCTTGGGTGGTTTATCCAGAAAGATTTGTCCAATTGTAGAACAAAGTTTGTAAAATCAGAAGTGAGAGGTGGGGAACCAAAGGTCCAAATCCCAAAATCAGTTCTTTGGCCTCCCTCTCTATTCCTTGGAATTTTGCTCAGGCCATATTCTTAACTGACCCTGAGCATTTATATTTTAGTTAATTTCATTATTTTGTTTGCATCTACCAATTTTTCAAAATCTCATTTCTCTGCATGGTAGGCATAAGGCCAAATGTGGCTCTCCACACTGGCCTTGCTTCACACTCTACTTGAGTAGTTTCCCCCCTGGTTGGAATGTGTCCTTGAGTTCTGATCATGCTTCTTGCTTACCTTGATGGAGAAAGGAGAGGAAAGTGCAGATATGTGTAGAAACTAGCTAAAATCTATATTCATTCCACCTCCCACCTTTGTTTCTGGCCCCTCACACCATTGGCATGTGGCCCTCAGAAGGTGGTCCAGAAGGGAATGTGGCCCTTGAACTGAGAAAAGTCCCCTGCCCCAGTTTTAAGTGATTTTCCCATGGTCTGTAGTTTGTCCAGTGCAGAAGTAATTCTTGTCTAGTTACACATTATGCAAGTAATATCAGCTGGGGACTAGTCTAGTCTTTTGTTTTGTTGCTTGTAATTAACTCTCTCATTTGAAGGAATGCACCCAAGCAAGTTGTTTAATGTAGCAAATAATTCCCCCTCACACCATTGTACTGCATAACCACCACCACCCAAAAAAATCGTTATGCAAATCCAGTAAACAGAAGCTTGGTTGGTGTTCTTGTCAAAAAACAAAACTCTTCTCATTTAACTGGGGGCGTGATATGGCAAATTGCTGAGTCCTATGCCGCCTTCACAGATGCAATGGAAGATGATGAACACTCATCAGATATCATCAGGCACTCCACGCTTAGCTCCTACAGTCTGATTGCCAATAAGCAATGCATTTGCGTTATATTCATATCCATTGTCTCTATGGACTTGGGTGTTCAGCCCAAGGTGAACAAGGCAATCAGAGAAGAAATACAATAAATATGCAAGGCAGGGGATCTGGTTTGAATCTGGGAAACCAATTTATTTCCAGTGGAGTGAAGAAAAATGTCTTTTTGGCACAGGTGTAGCCTCACATTCTTTCGCAAAGCTTTTTACTATCCAACCCATCTCCCTTGAAGCTATGGCATAAATAAGTAGAACTGTCAGTTTAGGTCTCACAGAAAGACACTGTGCTCCACACAGTTTGAAAGCCTCCACTGAGCAGCAAGTGGGAGAGAGAAAATGAAGAACTTCCTTCGGAGACTGTATTGCCAAGTTTCTTCTCTTTTCCTGGATGTGAAGCTGGATTTGTTTCTTATGTCATACTTCTCATTTTAGGAACTTCAGCACTCCACAGTGTTAGTGGGACCACTGTCTAATTCAATCAAGAAAGTGACAAAAACCAAACAGATACAGTAGTATATCTTTGAAATGCAAGTGAACTCAGTGGTATGCATCTTACTTCATCTTTTTGCCATTAATCTGAAACAAACCAATTTATCTAAGCTTTACAGGGATTAGGCAATTTATGCCCCTGGGCACAAAGTGGCCCTTTAGTTCTCTCTATCTGGCCCTCAGCACTCTATCCAGATCAAACACCCTTCCCTGCCACACACGCTCTCCCTGGACCATATCACACACTGGGCCTGCTTTGCAGCTTCCTTAGGTATTTTGCCTGGTAGGATATGTTATTGAACTCAATACTTTTTTTCTTGCCCTGAAGTTACTCAGCCTACTTCTATCCCTGACCCTGACTACTAGAGAAATGCCCAGAAGAAAATGTGAACCTTAGGTAGAAGAAGTTTCCCTATCCCTGATCTTAGCAAATCACTTACCAGACATCTGCCAATTTTCTGTAGATATAGCCATGCTCTTTCTGACAATTGACATTATGTGTTTGGAGTACTGTTAACATACTTGGTCAGGACACAAGTTTCTTAACACCCATTTGAATTTATCCCTTAGTTTGTGGAGTAATCCCATAAGGAACAATGAACAAATGGGGGGATTTAGTCTGGTGGTGCTAGGGGAACCTCTTCCCTCTCCAACTCTTGGTTCTATTCCTACTGGATGACAAGCCACTGGCAATCTGGCAGAGCTTGCTCAGAAACTAGCAAATGATTATGGTGATGATGGTAACGTTAATGATCATGAGAATTAAAAGTCCCCTGAATACAATCGAGAAAGACCAGCCTCAGATCTATTACCTTAACATGAAAGACTCTTCCACCTAGTAGTTTTCAGCCTTGCATGTCAGTCAAGATTAGACTTGCTTTCCTATTGAGTCCTGCAGTCCACTGTTTTGTCTCTCTAGTGCTCTTTAAAACTTGTCTCAATACTTGTAGATTTGCTGTTCAAGCCACACCTTTTTATGTGCTTGTGAGGAGCAAAACCCATCAGACTGTGATGGATGTAACATCAGTGCTCCACTCTCCGAGAGAAATTTTTCATTCAATTGTAATGGAATAGATTCAGAAATTCATACCTGCTGTCATCTAAAGAAACAAAAGTTGCTATTAGTGTAGCTGTAATTCATGTACTACCCTCTGGACAGCCGAATAATTTCATTCCTACACTCTTTCCTTATTTACTTTGAACACATCTTTTGTGTCAAAGGAAAGGAAAATTGAATTCAGCTTTGAAATTCATCGTTACTTGTAAACAACTGCTCCTCAAGTATATGCACAGTGGAAACAGTTTCTGTTTGTAAAAAAAGTATAGCTAGTCATCTTTTGATTGTTGTTTTCAGTTCCATGAAATGTCAGGCTTTATATTGGATCTATGCTCACCAAGAAAATAAACAAACTTTCCCCCCTTGGAAGTAAATCAATCACTCTCTACCTGAATGTGGATTTTGCTAAAAGACCAGCACTGATTTTGCAAAGGGAGCTAATTGTTCCTGAATCATGCAAATGTACAAGAGCTGTTGCAAGTCAAATAATCTGCCAATTCAAAAGGGCTGTGCAATTAGCCATTTTCAGCTTCAGGAGCAATACTATCATTATTACTATAATTCCTTCCAAACTATTTGATGATGCCTACGATTCAGGTCTACAGGCACAAATTTGCAGTTCTACCAGATGTTTTCTAATTTATATGAAGAATTTCCCCACTATTAAGTATAGTTGTCTTTTAATGTCTTTTTAATTAATTTAAAAGTTTAATTTTAATTTAAAAGTTGTCTTTTTAATGAAGTATAGTTGTATTTTAGTGAACTGTTTTATGTTTTTGTTGTGATTTTATTGGTGTTAGCCCCCCTGAGCCCAGTTTGCCAGGGAAGGGCGGGATATAAATAAAATTTATTATTATTATCATTATATTATTATTTTGCCACCTGCAGAAATGAATATGGCCCTACAGCTGGATAGGTTTCCCAGCCCTGTTTTAGGAGGCCTGAGCAAACCAATTTCCTCCTCCCCTCTATATTTTAATTCCCTTTCAATGGACACTTCAGTTTTTCCTATGTCACATAAACACACAGGTTCTTGTCAGCCTGGGGCTTAAAAAATATTTTACCTTTTTCTTGCAAATATTTATAATGTTGGCTCCCATAAGAATGTAGAAAACACTGCCTTATTTGGGGGTGGCACAGTTTCACTTGACCACCTGAGTTTGCTATTGGCAGGAACAATGTGTAGCGGGTGAGTTTTCTGCTAAATGCCAATTACTCACTCAGGCTTCACATAGCAGTTGGTAACATAACTGGTTATTAAAAAGGGATATATGCAGCTGTCTGGCAGGGCTCCTAACACAGGCTTATAACAGGGTTTCTTCTAGTTAAAGTGATTCGAAGAGAAGAAATGGAGTGTCAATGCTGGTCTTAACTTAAGGAGAAAGTGCAAAGCTCATTCGCTGTGCCTAAATTCAATATGTTTCCTGGGCAAGGAGGGAAAAAAGGTCTATTAATAATAATAATAATAATAATAATAATAATAATAATAATAATAATAATAATAATAATTTTATTTATACCCCGCCCTTCCCAGCCAGAGAACCGGGCTCAGGGCGGCTAACATCAATTAAAATCACAACAAAAAACATAAAAACGATCAATTTAAAATAACAGATTAAAATACAAATTTAAAATTCAATTAAAACTGCAGGTCTCAATTTCAAAATAACCCACCAATAAAAGATGAAGCATAAATATTAAACAGAAACCAAAATTTGACAACAAAATTCCCTCTCAAAAGTTGTTGAGCTTTCGTGGGTGGCCATGACAATTGTTTCAGGCCCCACACATACAGATAATACCCTCCATATAATAAAATAGTCTGGCCCAAATCCAGTCAAATCCCATTGAAGTCAATTAGTTCTGACTAATTTATGCCCCATTAACATCAGTGAGGCTTTTGCATGTCAGCATTGGATTGGAGTGCAGTGAGATGGATAGAAAGAGGGTGGTTGATACGTACTGGCTCTTTCACTCTTGTTGTGCCTATCTACAACACAAATGGAGGTTCCATATGGAATATGCAGCTCCCCCCCCACCTGTCCCATGAGGGGCACCTCACTAAACAGGCTGTGGGTTCTCATTGGCCAGTGATTCTTGTAACCACCTTGCCACCATGCAGTAGGAAACTTGTATTGATACATTAGATATTAACTTAGGAAACTGCCTAATAGTGAGTCGGGCCGTTGGTCTAGCTCAGTATTTGTCCACATAGCTCTACAAATTTTCAGACTGCCGTACCAGAAGATGCTAGAAACAGAATATGGGAGTTTCTATGTCCAAAGCAAATGCTCAATCTCTGAGCTATTGACTTTCCTCAATGTCTGTAATGACTCAGTATTTTGAGTTAATTAACTTCCAATATCCCCTTTATCCAGCCTTGTGATTGGACTAATTATAATCTGTATTAGAACTAATGTCTATCAGGAAGTATCTTCCCTTTAATTTAGAGGTAGGGAACAAGATCTACCCCAGTGGGTCAAATTCTGGCATGCACAACCCCATAAGTGATTTTGACAGGCAAGTGGGGTTGGAAGCAGTAGCAGGAATAGATCAGTTTGTGACTTAAGGGTTAGTTTTGTTAATGTTAAAGTTAACCAGCCAAGAGGAAGACTGGTGGAGATGTTGCTTAGCAACCAGTGGCATGAACCTTACATAGTCTGATTGTGTATGTAGGTTTGAGGGACCTTTCTTCTGTGCATTAGTTGAATGCCATCCAGCTATACACTATACTGAGAAATTATGTAGTGCAGCTGATCTCAGCAGAGCTGCTATAAGTGCTGAGCAGCTGATTTCTAAGTAACTACCCTATGTTCTAATGCAGGTGTAGGAGACCACAGGCGCTGCAAGTGTTGCTGCACTAAAACTTCCATCATCCCTAGCCATTGTCCATGCTTATTGGGACTGATGGAAGATATAGTTTAGCAACATCTGGATGGCCAAAGGTTCCCCAAATATGAATATGCACCGGTCAAAATGTGGAGCCTGCTACCACAGTTATTTGATTGTTTGTTTTATTGACTGCTTATATGCCAAAATCATTTCTAATCGTTTCAGAAACATAAAATCAAATATTAAAATGTCCACACATAATTAAGACACACAATAGAACATTTCCTTCCAAACATTAAGCACCCACAATTAAAATATAAAACAAGTTTTGATAATTAATAGTTTGATAATTAATAGTTGTAGCTTCCTAATTTCTTGAGAAAGAAAATGAAATTGTTTAATCAGTGTATATGTTGTTGGTTTGAGTTAAGGAATATCACTGCATATAATTTATGAATTAATTGAAGGTATTTGTTCACATTCCTGATTTATTTTATTAATCGTGCTTGGATTTGCCAAATAGATGGATATCATTTTCCTTCTTTCTCCTTATGGAGTATATATAGTGTTGCGAATAAATAATAATATAAAACAAGTCTTCAAAAATATAACAATGCCATCCCCACATGTGTTTATTCTGCACAAAATGTGATATTCAACTACACATTACTGAGAGAAGACCCTTTGAAATTAGTGGACATAAGTAAGTTAGGTTACTTGCAATGTAGAACTTACAGTAGCTACATGCCACTCAAAGTGAGTGGGTTGCAGTCAACTAAGTTTTACTCAGAGTAAACCCATTGAAATTATTGGACATGAAAAAGTTATGATAATTAATTCCATTGGGTCTGTTAAGAGCAAAACTTAGTTGAACACAATTCAGTGTCTAAAAGGTGCTTTGGAATTATTAGACTTCCAGACATTCTATATTTGAAGAAAAGAAATAACTATTGGGTTGGCTCCAGACTTTGTCATACTTTGAATAGGTACGGGAAAATCAATAGGCTTAAGTCCCATTGATTTCACTGGGTCTACTTTGAGTATGATTAAATCTGGATTCAACCCCCACCCCCTTTTAAACAAACAAACAAACAAACATGTTATGTGTTGAATTAACATACCTTGATCAGCTCAGATAGCATGTGTTTTTTGGCTGGGCAGCTCTGAAAGGTAGTTTTAATGGAAAGGAAGGTGTGTGTGCCAGCAGAGTCACTAAATTATATTTGGCAGGTGCTCCATTCCATCTAAAGAAGTTTGATTTCTTTAGGCAGCCTTATGCTGTCTGTTGTTGAAATTAAATATTAAATGTAAGCCAATACTTGTTTATTTTATGTGAGAGAGGACAAAGTATTTCATGGCAGAGTGACAATGTTTTCGGAGATCTTTGCCAGATCTCTAAATAAACGTAATTAAATGAACTAATTGGTTACCTGAAACTGTTCTTAGAAGAGCTGTACATGCCTGAACAAACAATTATTGTGGCTTTCCTTACACAAGAATGGTTCAGAAAAAACAATACTAAGAGAGGGAGAGAGATGGGAAGACACCATCTAGTCTTTAGAAAGCCCAGCTGTACCAGGTTCTTCCTTCAACTAGATAATAGATAGATAGATAGATAGATAGATAGATAGATAGATAGATAGATGATAGATACAGATATAATATGATATGATAAAGAATTTTCCTAATACATCACAATAAAAAATGAACCAGTCTAAACAAAAAGGAAAGGAAAGGAAAGGAAAGGAAAGGAAAGGAAAGGAAAGGAAAGGAAAGGAAAGGAAAGGAAAGGAAAGGAATAATACAAAGTCCTCTATTACAGGTAGATGTTAACTCTTGTCCCACACAAAAAGAGGTGAACCCTTCCAGCTCTCACCTGGGAGATTGTTTTTCTTCTCCCAGCATCTCACCCTGGGAGATCTTCCCTTCCCTGCCTCTCACACAGTGTCTTTCACCAACAACAATACCTAGCATTCTCTGGGAATTTGGTTCCATGAGAGGAATGGGGGTCTCCTAACAGTGTTCAGCATATTTTACAAAGCACAGTTCCCATGATTCTTTGGGGGAGCCCATGACCATTAAAGTGGTATATTAATGCTTTAAACACATGGTGTGGATGTGGCCTGTGATTCCATTTGGCCCTTCGTGTACAGATTTTCACTGCCAAGATCAAACTCATCATTTAGGCGAGCATTTGGCTCACCTTCTGTTTGATGGGCTTTTCATTTCACAGTTATAATTTGTTTTTGTTGTGGGCATTTTTCTTTTATTAATATGTTATTAGTATTTTAATGTATTTTTGTTTCACTTTTATTTAATCGTTAGATTGCCCAAGCGCCATGTAAGAGGAAAGGTGGACTCTTGCTTCTTAAAATAACCCTCTACTAAATAAATAAATAATCAATAAATGATGTCTGCATCCTTCATTTTATATCACGTAAACCAAGTTTCCCAAGATGGGTGAAGTTAGAAGCCAGGATTTTATTTTATTTTCACATCCCTTACTATGAAATTGGTCTTCAACATTCTCATTTTAGAGGGGAAGCCACTATCAAAGGACAGCAGAGATGGCATTTCTGTTTGCACTTTTTATGTTTGTGACTCACAGGGGACAGTCTACGAGTGCCTCATTTTAGTGTCTACATTCTGAGCATTAGTCAACATGGTACACTTTGTTTTATAAGGCAGTAAAACCTCTCAATTTTAAGATGTCTGCTGTACTTTGTCCATCGACTGTACTGATTTTCACTCCTGAGATTTTTATTGTTCCAGCTGGCATTTTAATTGCAGACAATTGCAGTGTCAATTTTACAAAGACTTGCTAGAGAGAGAGAGAAAAAGTTAACCGACTGTAATTGATGAACAGCCTTCCCTCACACATGTATTTTAGGCTTAGTCGGCTGCTGTTTTACGCAGAAGGGAAGTGAATGTTAGCCTTGACCTTGGTTTCATAACTTGGACCAACTGCTCATGTCCTCATGTCCCAGAGCATACACACCTGCTAGAACGCCAGCTGGGGCAAGATGAATAAATGGGATCATGACAAGTCTCATAGGATGGAATCACTAGACACTGGGGTAGTTTTAAACCTAACAAAAAATAATTCCATACTGGGACTTAGAATTTTCTAGCAGATGGTTCAAGCTGGGGATAAAGATGACAGCAATCCATGACCTTTTGTATCCAAGCACATGGTACTCAAGAGTTCTATTGTTTCTAAACAAGAAAATACCGTTTGGTTACCATCACTGCTGATAAATCTATTGTTCATGACTGTATCTCTAACTCCTGTTAAAATCAAAGGTCCATTTTCAAATGTGATGCCAGATGTGTATGGAAATGAAATTCACCAGTAGTCTATGTACTGGACTACAACTCCCATCATACCTGAACACTTGTAATTCTGGCTGGGAATTATGAGTTGCAGACCAGCAATATTTGGAGGGCACCATATTAGCTACCCTTGTTTTAGGCCAAATGAGGGGAAATTGTGGATGTCTCCAGATGTTGATAGACTACAACTCTCATTTCCCCAAACTATTGACTACATGGTCACATGTTTCTTACATGGACTTCAGTTTTAAAGCAATTGTTGTTACCATTCAGCTAGCTTTGGTATTGAAATCAAACCTTAGTTTGAAGAAGATTTTGGTGTTCCTTCACAGGTAAACCATTTGAGGACTTCTGGTGGAATTTTCAGAAGAATAACAACATTTAGCAGGGCTTTGCACCTTCTTAAATCTTTGGTTTGGCACCTAGAAACTTGTGTGTGTGTGGTAATGTTCTGAGCAGGAAGCCTACTGTTGTTGGGGTAGCACACATGGTTATCACACTGGGATGTAGTGTAAGTACAGAAGAATTAGCATCATTCACTTTTGAGCCAGTGTCAGTGCCTCTGGCATCTTTCTCAGTTCAGTGCAACGAGTCTGAGCCATCATTTGATACAGTTCACATTGAAAGGCAAACCTATCTAATTTGCATTTCCCAAAACAATACACAACCCAAAACATAGCCATCCTTCAAAATTCACACTGATAGGTGCTGACTTCAAACTCTGCTATCGGGATTGGCCTGCACAAGATTGCACAAGCACAGCCGATTCCAGCCGAATCAGCTGATTGGTGGTGACAGAAAGTCTTCCTTGCCAAGGCACAATCAGAAGTGGACGTTAAGCCTTCTGACTGCACACTGGCAACTGAGTATCCACCTGCCCCTCACCAGATTTCACACGTGACTTCAGATGAGGAACATGGTTTGGTGGGGGGGGGGGAAAGCCACATGAGCCAAATTGGAACCCCTGCTGGGCCAAATTAGACCCCCCTGGGCCTGGGGTTTAAAGCAAAGTGTCTAGCTGAATGAAGGCAGAAGCTTTCTGCACCCTTCATTTTAAATATGACACACTCAGTCTATTGTTGAACCAGCTGCAAAATTGGTTCCACAACACAAAAGCAAAAAGCCACAGATGTAAGTCGCTTCAGCCACGCAGCTTCAGAAGGCATCTTAAAGATTGCCAAGTGTAGGCTGGAGGGAGGAGGAAAGTGAGAACCTGCCACCTTCTATTAATTTTCGTTGCAATTCCATCTGTGCATGAAGTAGCCTAATGATCCAAGCAATTGCAGTCACTTGTCAAGGATCTTTTCACTTATTTCCCCGCAAACAAACTTGCTGATGATATTAGTGGGCAGCTGCCAGAATTCATCACGGCACTTAACGCATCCTTGGCAAGAGCTGACAGATGTGAAGACGCCGGGATATTCCACAGTTGGCACACATGACAGCCCAGAGCACAATTCACTTTTCAAAAGTCTATTTAAGGCAGAAGTGCAAAAGGAGAGGAAGAGATTGTACTAATCTTCAGAAGGAAGTCTATTGCCTAGGCTTGGAGAGAAACAGAGAGGGTGTAGTTTAGCATTCTGGTGCATGATTTGCAGTAAGTCTGTAAAAATCTCAGGTTCACTTTCCAATTTCATTAGAAGAAAGACTTCAGGAAGCAGAGGCAGGAAAACCCATCTCACTTGACATCTTTAATATGACAGTAGCAAGGCATTATTATGTTAGAGGTTTTATTACAATCAAGCTGTATATAAATCTGTGAAATAAATAAAACAAAATAAGGTTTTTTATTATTAATTTTCTATGAAGCTCAGGGTTGTAGCTCAGGAAAGTGTCTTGAATGTATTTTGTCACCACAACTCTGGCAGGTAGGTTTTTCTAAGACTGACTGGCACAAGATGAGTTTCAGGGATGGCTAAGTGGGGCTTTGAAATTGAGTCTCTCTCAATCCAGTCAAAAGGGGTGAGTATGTTTTCTTGATGTTGAAGAACAGGTCACCTTTACTTATTTGATTTGTATATGATGTTTCTCCCTTCTATCTTCACAACAACCCTGTAATGTAGGCTAGGCCAAGGTCTCAAAAACAACCTTTTTGACTAAGTGGATATTTGGACCTGTGACCCTCTCCAATTTAGTTCTGTACACTAACTACCATCCCGTTCTGGCTCTACCACCACCTCCCCCTTCCCCAAGGCCCTGAAGCTTCATGGGGAAACAGCAGAAGTGATGTCAGCAGGTGGTCCTCAGTCCCAAACAGTATTGTTTTTTCTCACCAGGGATGGGACCAGGGCAACTGCTCCCTGAGGCAGGAAATGTTCGTTTTTGCTGAGACAAAGATCCTTAGAGAACCACGGCAGGAAAAGTCTCTCGTCTGGGTCCTGAGAACCTCACACAACCTCATTTCCATCTACTTTGTTGTTTAGTCATTCAGTCGTTTCCGACTCTTCATGACCCCATGGACCAGAGCATGCCAGGTGCTCCTGTCTGCCACTGCCTCTTGCAATTTGGTCAGACTCATGTTGGTAGCTTCGAGAACACTGTCCAACCATCTACTACCTGAAGGTAAATTTCTGAGCTTTGTGGCAAGGAAGGGGAAGAGCTGCAGTGCTGGAGGGACCTTTGCACCCACCCACCCCCCCTTTTTTTTGAAAGCATACAGATTGAATGTGCACTTTGGATTTTTACAAGCATTCAGTTGAAGCTACTTTGAGAATTTCATTAAAGGGAATTTCATAGAAAAACCTTGAATGAGTATATATCAATACTTTTTTTTAGGTTGAACAGCAGGGTTCTTGTAAATTGTTCAAAACTGATTTAGATTTGTGCTATAGTTCTATTGCTTGTATACCACAGAAACTTTGTATTTCTACAGAGGGTCAATAGAAGAGGAGGAGATAGTGGAGAGTCAGATCTCCGTTTCTCTAGCTGTTGGGAGACTGGCACTACAGGATCCCATTCAGTAGTGGCCACCAGGTGAGCAGGTCTTTGTCATCCCAGTGGTACCTAGCCCTTTCATCTGAAAGAACAGGGAGTCCTAACAAAAAGAAAGAGCAAGTGTTCAGGAAATTAAATGGGATCTTAAAAGACCTCTATTAGGCTGAGAAGCAGCTTCACTCAGTACTGTTAGGTTGGATCCACTATGCAGTGTCATAGCTATGACTCCTAATCTGGTTACTATGGAGTCATATCTGCTGTCCAAGTTCCACCCACCCACCTCCCCACATGCCTTTATCTCTCTGCTTGCTTCAGTTAAGCACATAGGCATCAGTTCAAGTATTCATTTGTCCAGCAACCTCTTCTCACAGTGGCCAGCCAGACGGTGTTTTGGAGCCTGGAAGGAGGAGCTGAGTGCAACAGTTTCCCTTCTCATTCTCTGTTAGCAGCCCCATGCCATTCTCTCTTCACTCATCCCTGTAGGACAGATAGATTGGGTTTATATCACTCTCCCTGTTCCCACCCACCCTCAGGAATATCTGCTCCTTCCACCAGCTATGGAATCTGGCACCAGCCTTGCTCTGTGTTTTTAACTGGGTAAGGCTAGCTGGTCACACTCACCCAGCATCACATGCCACTTCCCATCAGGTGAAAAATTATGGAGAGGCATTGGAAACAAGCAATTACAAAAATCAGGTAAAAGATTGCTTCTGGACCCTAAACTATGTGTTCTATTTTTAATAAAGGGAATGCAGCTCTTATATGTAAACAGTTGCATATCTTATTGTAGCCATTCAATTAGTCATTACTCAGGGCTGGAAAGGAACTTCATGCTGTACCCTACATAACTGGTTCAATATCGTATCTGAAGAAGTGTGCATGCACACGAAAGCTCATACCAAGAACAAACTTAGTTGGTCTCTAAGGTGCTGCTGGAAAGATTTGTTTTGTTTTGTTTTGTTTTTATGTTTTTACTATGGCAGACCAACACGGCTACCTACCTGTAACTGGTTCAATAAAGTCATGGTCATTGTTATTTCAGAGAAATTGGCATATAATCTTCATGTGACTAGCACTGGCACTGATCCTTCTGTTTGGGTTATTTATTAAATGCACAATGCCTTTTTACTGCCTTGTCTTTTCCATTGTATAATGTAAGGCTGTTTTCATATCTCATTTATAATAATATAATTGTATGCATTTCATTCACTTCTGTATTCTTATTTGTCTTTGGACTTTATTATCAAAAGCACTTTGTGTCGGACTTATATTATTTTGTTCTTATTGTTTGCTTTTATCTTTCTAGAGCCAGTGAGGTGTAGTGGTTAAGAGCGGTAGACTCGTAATCTGTGGAACCGGGTTCGCGTCTCCGCTCCTCCACATGCAGCTGCTGGGTCACCTTGGGCTAGTCACACTTCTCTGAAGTCTCTCAGCCCCACTCACCTCACAGAGTGTTTGTTGTGGGGGAGGAAGGGAAAGGAGAATGTTAGCCGCTTTGAGACTCCTTCGGGTAGTGAAAAGCGGGATATCAAATCCAAACTCTTCTTCTTCTTCTTCTTCTTCTTCTTCTTCTTCTTCTTCTTCTTCTTCTTCGTCTTCTTCTATGTATTGTCTTTGTTGTTCAATGCAGACACATCTTACTAACTTCTGAGCCACTTAGGAAGTGGTTGAGATAGCTGCAAGGCCTTGCGGGGAGGTCAGAGTCCTAAACATTGTCCATTCATTTTTACTTTTATGTTTTGCAATATTTTCTCTGCCACAAGTATTATAGGAACCTAGGAAGTGGGCTTGCACTGACCAGTGATCCATCTAGCTCAGGATTATCTGCACTGATTGAGAGTGGCTCTACAGATTTCCATGACATGGTCTTTCCCAGCCCTATCTGGAGATGTCATGTATTGAACTGGAACCCTCTGCATGCAAAGCAGATCCTCTACCACTGAGCTACGGTCCTTTGCATTAAACAACACTATAGCACTAAAAAAACTGTAAGAGTATAATCTACTCATATGTAAGCTCAATAACATTCAAAAGGATTTACTACCAGGGAAGTCTGTACAGTACTGCAATGCTAGGCTGCAGTCCTAAGCCTACTTACTAAGGAGTAAGCTTCAGGGAACACAGTAGGTGTTACCTCTGAGCAAACCTGCAAATGATTGCACCATAAGTCTCATTAGTATACTGCTGCTGCAGCTTCCTGTGTGAATTATGTAAGTTTTCCACTATGCATTATTTGACGTAGTTTATTTCCTTTTTTTCAACTTAATAAAAAGCAATTGCATGATTTAAAGCACATACGCACGCCAGATTGCCTGTTATTGGAGAAAGATGGATTAATTTGTTCATTTGTCTAGTCATTTGTTTTCATATAAAGCAAAATGACAGGACAACAGCTGGAGATTATTATTATTTTTAATAGCCTTCAGGCTTTTCTTTATTGAATATTTCCAAGTGTAAATCAATCCAACTATTTTAATAATTCCAAGATTCCAAAATATGTAAACTTAAAAATCTACTCCGTTAATTTGTGCAGATTTGCACGTCAAGCAGCACAAAAGGAACCCTTGATATAACCGAGGGCTTTATAGGCTTCCATTTGGCACTTCTTAAAAGCTAAATACAGTGTTTTCAGCTTTAGATATCTCTTCCTTTCATTTGTACTCTCCAGCACTAGCAGGATACAATGGAAGTGGCAAAGAGGATTTAATTTTATTACCCAAAATATTTCATCCTCTCTTCCCTAAGTTTATATTACAGTAATGCATTTTGTTATTTACATGCTGCTGCAAAGACAGACAGCCAAATAAGAACTGGAGTCAGAGAGACATTTAGAATACAAATAAAAATTCTTCAATCCTCCCCCCGCCCCAGCATGATGGCAGAGAAAAGCCAGCAAGATGTTGAAGCCGAGTTTCATCCTTCCTTCCTTAAATTATTTATGGCCTAACTGAAGAAGTATGAAATGCAGGGTGGGGAGAGGGAAATCAAGGAGTAGTTACTGTTGGGAGTTATGCAGTATGGAGACTGGGGAGGAAATCAATGGAGTTTACTTTTTAAAGCGATTATACCAAATTCACAATTTCCGAAACAATATGCAAATTGAAATACAGCCGATCTTTGAAATTCATGCTTTTCTGAATTTTGCAAGGCAGTTCTCCAGCTCAGTAATGTGTACAAAAATGCACCTACTAGGATAAAGTATGCATAAATATGCATATACAGGCAACCCCCCCCCAAAAAAAATGCAAGGGGGTTACACCCCTCGCCCCTGTGTGTGTAAGTGAAAATCGTGTAAGTGGGGAGCACCCTTTAAATGCCTTCTCTGCTGCTCTCTCTCTAATCCAGACCAAAAATATGGTAGAATTGAAGCTCTGGGGCTGGAAGGAGACTGGAGGATGCAAAGGAAAGTGGCATCTGCTGCTGTGCCACTGCATATCTCAGCTGTTGTTAAAGTGTGGCTGTGCCTCCTGTATCTTTGGGGCTTCCTCCACCCTCACCGAAGTTCTCTTTGGATATTAAAAGTTTGGAAAGAGAAATTTTCATAAGTTCTTTTTTTTAATGCAAATTGCTGAATTTAAGATTGAAAAAATGAGAAATTGGGAGAACAGAAACCAAGAAACCTAGTGGCAGAGGAAAGGAGTGCTTTTTAGTGGCACTCTCAGTCTGACCAGACATAAAAGAGACCAGATAAAAATATGATGCAGTGCCCATGTCTGCCACATTCCACTATATTATAAGCTCCCCAGTGACAGAGCTTGGGATCTCAGATTTCAGTGGCACCCTGTGTGGTGCCAAAATTTGGCACCCCTCTGCCTCTCACACTCTAATTTAAATCATAGTTGTGGTGTTCCCAGCGATGCTCCTGGGCTCCGTGCCCAGGGGGACTGAACCAGACGTGCTCCCCTAAATCTGCCTCTGAGCTCCCTCTATGCCAGGTTGGAAGGTGGTTAAGTGGAAGTGGGTAGTGATTGCCCTGTAGGACAAACCCATCACAAGGGATGCCAGGAGAAAATAGAAAGCTACAGGTGTGGCAAGAGATGATGTGAAGGGCTCTAGCTTCTTTGATAGAGCTTTGCAACCAGAACACCTAGGGTTAAATCATTTGCACCTCCAGGTGTGGGTTGCCCCAAACCCTGGAGAACTGCTGCCAGTCAGTGTAGTCAATACAGAACTAGATGGATCCACTTACTAACTTGGTATAAGGCAGCTTCCTATCTATGCTCCTAAGATCTACCTGCTTAAGTGTGCTTCGCTTTTTTGGCCTTCTGACAGAGCCTTCTTGTTATTAGTTCCCCAATAATGGAATGCCTTCCCTGGTGAGGTGAAAACAATTGCAGGCTATTACAGGAGAGAACAAAGCAAATACAGTGGTACCTCGGGTTAAGAACTTAATTCGTCCTGGAGGTCCGTTCTTAACCTGAAACTGTTCTTAACTTGAGGTACCACTTTAGCTAATGGGGCCTCCCGCTTGCTGCCATGCTGCCGGAGCACAATTTCTGTTCTCATCCTGAAGCAAACATCTTAACCTGAGGTACTATTTCTGGGTTAGTGGGGTCTGTAACCTGAAGTGTCTGTAACCTGAAGCATCTGTAACCTGAGGTACCACTGTAGACTACAGGGGAGAATAGGCTACAGGAACGGTTCTCATGAACTAGGGCTGAATATTTCACATTGGAATTCTCATAAAAATTGCCAATTAAGTATAAAAATCAAGCAAGAGTCTTACAGTTCTCAATTCATAATGTAAATGGGTTTTTTTGTTTTTGTTTTTCGTTTAATGGAAAAGCTTGAATTTTCCTTGCCACAGGCAAAATAAGTGCTTGAAGACTCTCCATGGCCTGTAGCCATTCATTCACAACGTCCTAGGTGAAGTACTTTATTGTGATGTATCTTGTCAGGTTGTTTCATTCACATCATACAGTGTTACATCATCTAATATGATTTGACAGATGCAGCTTGACATAACATGACATGAAACATGTCATAGAATAAATTTAAAAAGCAGTTGCTGGAAGGTAAAATCTCATAGTTTTTTGTGCAAGGAAAAAGAATTTCACATGTATGTTAGAATGGATTGTTCAGATTGCATGCACACACAAAATTATCAGGTATGTGTAGACAACAAATTAAAGAGACACTGTTACTGTGGATAAATTATTATTTGAAATAGAGGGGCTAGCTCAGTCATCTGAACTGGCAGGCCATTTTCTCCATGGTATTGCATGGAGAAACCATGCAGAATTTTGAAAAGGGAGGGAATATGTTAGAGAAATACTATTCACAGAAAGTTTCAGAATCATGGCTCTTGGATATTCATAATTTATCACTGACCCTCTGCATGTTTAGGTCCAAGTTGGATTTACTCAAATAAGTGTACATAGGGCAACTACTTAAACTGAAAAAGCCATGCATTTGTTAAAGATTTATTGGAGAATTTTTTAAATAATAACTAAGAGAAGGTCACTCACAAAGGACAGTCTCCCCACTTCTCTCGCACAAACACATTAATTTTTTTAAAGTAGCTTTCTAAAAATGCTCAGCCACACTGCTTCAAAAGCGGAACACTCATATGGCACCTAGCTCTCCAAGAGAAATGGACTCATCAGGCTTGGCTCTCTAGAGCCTTGGTCAAACAGCATGCCTTGCTGTTTGGTTTCCTTTTGCATCATATATTAATCTTGACGTCTTCCTAATACACACATCAGGCCATCAATCTCCTTGGAAAGACACATTTGACTAAATACATTTTGTGTTCTTATAGTTTCAACTTATATGATGACCTTCATTTCCTTTGATCGTGCTGTATATTTTTTACTGTCACAACGGGACATGATCTCTTTGTCAATTTATGTTGATCCGCTGTTTTCTTCTGCATACATTTTATCTTCATATCTGTTGGAAAAGTCAATAAAAAATAACCCCCACCCTCAGGCCAGCTGCTTCAGAACAGTGGTCCAACATATTATATATCCAAAACAAATAGGGAATCTTTACTAGTTATTGAGATGCAATCCTAAATCTGATTAACTCTTCTGGAAATTAGAGTTCATTAAGTTTTGTGAAAAATCCAACTTGTGTCCGGATTCTGATTCATAATACCCTGAAAAATCTCCAGAAACAGGAACTAGGTCATATGAAGTGCCATCTGGATACATGTTGGAATATTGACAAGGCAACCAGTTTAGATAGCCAAAATAAACTGAGAAATATCATGCTATTTATTTGCAATAAATGTTAATGAATCTAGGGAGATAATATTCTAATTCTATACACACTTACCTACAAGTAAGTTATATTGAATTCACTGGGACTTACACTGACCCATGCTGCAATTGTATTTGGGCTTTATCCAATGTTAGACCTACTCAGAGTAGACACAATGAAAATAATGGACATCAGTAACTTAGACCCATTAATTTCAATGAGCCTACACTGAGAATAATTTATTTGAATACAACCCTTTGTTTACCATGGCTTTTCCTGGCTACTGTTGGCTACCTTTATAATATTTTAAGGATTTTTTAAATTAAGAATTTTACTGCATTTTAATGATTTCTATTTGTGTAATATTTTCTGATATTAGTGAATGCCAAAATGAGATGCCTGTATAACAAATGGCATATACATATTTTAATAAAACAGCACAAAAATAAATCTTGCTAGATACATATAAGATTGTGCTCCAAAGTGCCTCAGCTATTTTAGACACTCCAAAGAAAGTGAAAAAGTTTTACAACATGTTTCCAAAGACAGCATTCCAAACTGTGATTTGACATTCAGCTTTTGACATTGTCCATATTTTAACCAACACAAATTTTTAGAAAGTATTGTTCAGTGCTGAATTTTGAAATGCATTCTTTTCTGTTCTTTGCCAATTATTTTGTCAGTCATTATGTTCAGAGCTGCACATTAATTTGGGATGCAAATTGGAATTTTTTTTGCAAACACACAGCCCATTTGGCAGTAAACTGCCCATATTCAGTTGATCTGGAGGTCCCAAGACCTTTGAAAATTGAAAGTGAAATAAAATAATCCATGGTATGCCATTGTTTTAGAGCAGAGGGAGCCAATGTAATCCCCACCAGATGTTCTTACACAATAATTCCCGTCAGCCCAAGCTAACATGGTCACTGTTAAGGAATGAGTAGAATTGGAGTCCAAGAACATGGGGGGGGGGGTCATATAGACTACGTGAGTTGGGTTTTCAGTGGTGACCCTGGAGTCTCCCTAAAACCTTACTGTTAAAGAGCTGTCTTAGTCACATATCACATTGCTTTTCTCTGGAACTGTCTTATGATGTCTAATGGCATTGTAGGCATGATCTCTGCTACATGTGAGTTCTCTGTTGCTTCATATTTATGCTTATTTTAGGTTGGGGGTAGGGACATGGGTGGCACTGAGCCTAGGGCTTGCCGATCAGAAGGGCGGCGGTTCGAATCCCTGTGACGTGGTGAGCTCCCATTGCTCGGTCCCAGCTCCTGCCAACCTAGCAGTTCAGAAGCATGTCAAAGTGCAAGTAGATAAATAGGTACTGCTCCGGCGGGAAGGTAAACAGCATTTCCATGCGCTGCTCTGGTTTTGCCAGAAGCAGCTTAGTCATGCTAGCCACATGACCAGGAAAAATTGTCTGCGGACAAACGCCAACTCCCTTGGCCAGTAAAGCGAGATGAGCACTGCAACCCCAGAGTCATCTGCGACTGGACTTAATTGTGGGTCCTTTACCTTTTAGGTTGGGGTGGGGTGGGACAGTGTGCTTGATTTTTTGCTTTTGTTATCTATTTTATTTTAGTGTTTTAATTACAAACTGCCCAGAGAATCTGGTTGGATAGGTGGTATAAACTGATGCTGTTGATACTGACAGAATAATAACAACCGTAATAGGAATAGTAACAATAATAGTAATTCAAAGAAGCCTGTTCATAAATTGGCATTGCTGTTCCATAGTGATCAGTTCATACCACTGCAATTCATACCCTTGACATTTACATTTATTGAGGGAGTCATCACCAAGGACACATCACCTACAGTGCCTTCCTCAAGAAAACCCCAGTAATTGCAGCCTAGGACTGAGTCTGCAGTCTTGATTTGATCATTAAGAAAAAAATGCAGACAATCTCACAGAAGCAAGAGGAGGGAGAGAGAAAAAGCATTAGCCTAGCTGAATTTTCTACACTGACTAAGCAGCTTTATCATTTCAAGGACAGAGAGGGAAAAAAGGACTTCAACTCTCCCTAAATGTAAATTACTGACACAATTGCAGCTACTTATGCCAACATAAAGTGGAATTTAACAGGGCCCTCTGGAGTTTTAAATCCTCTGAACGGTGAATGTAATGGGCAGTAGGCACTTTCTTTCAGGCAAGTTGTCAGGATTAAAATGAGAAATTTGCAGGTAGGGAAATGGTCACCTTAGTGAGCTCATGAAAAATAAAAATTAATGATGAGCTTCTTGTTTATATCCGGTTCACAGATTATCAATAAAAAAAATTGGATCAGAAACCCTGCTTTCCAGCTCCCTTATCATTGCCTAGAGAGCCTGTTTGTAATGTGGGAAACTCTGGGAAAGATTGTTTTTGACTGGAAGCAATAATCAGTTTTCAAGTTGAAGAAAAGTTCAGGCATTGTTTGGTTGCCTTGTGTATGGTGCCTGTATATTTAAAGTGGGTGCTCTATTCCTTGCATCTTCTACTTAAAGGTAAAGGGACCCCTGACCATTAAGTCCAGTTGCGGACGACTCTGGGGTTGTGGTGCTCATCAATTTCACCCAATTTCAATCAGGGGTAGTAAAGATTTTGCCCCAGGGTCCATGGATAAGAGAAACAAAACAGTATTAAAGGTATCTTCCACATTTGAATCTTACAACTCTCTTTGGGTTTTGCATGTGATGGCATGAGTAATCATTTCTCCAAGGCTTTATTACAGAGGCTCTTATGACAGGATAAGATTCCTTGGAAAATACATCATCTCCCAGAAAAAAAACCCTATGGTTTAACTAATCACTATGTAGGCAATACTAACCTTGATGGACTAATGGGGTTTTTTTTGGGGGGGGTGATTAATGGTTTGGTTTAAGGGAGCTTTCTGCATTCCAAGGGGTAGTGTTTCTGGCTCATCCCAGTCCCTGGTCTGAGAAAGCAGCTTTCTACTTGCAAATAGGGTTTTTAAAATGCAAATAAAGATTTAAAAATGTAATCTTCCAGCTGCAGTCTGTAGTCATACAGTCCATTCTATGACCACAAGAACTCTACCGTCTCATTATCATGGTTCCTAAAGCATGCCTGTGCAACAGCAAATGCTCTTGCTAGAGCCAAGAAAATAATAGAGATAAGAGGAAATAACTATTTACCAATAGGATCTAAAGGGCTGTGTGCACAATGGGACAATTAGAGCTCCTGTTTCTACTGCAGCCTTCTCACATCCCCTGAAGAGCTCTTGCCAGAGACTGGGTAGTTGGAGAGACTCTTATAAGTGGAATTTAATGTGGGAACTGAGTTGGTAATCTTATTCCCCCCATACTCTTAGACACACCTGACCATAGGGATGCCTCCCTACTAGCTGTGAGAAGGTTATTCAGTATACCTTGATCATAATAACAAACAGCCATGAAATGCAAAAGCTATTAAACACCAGAGAAAATGGCTTCCGTTTGTTACAAGCACAGTTCTACAAGCTCTCAAATGTAAACAATCGCCACTCTCCATGTACATGTCTGATTACTTCCATCCCTTAATGGTGTGGAAAGGCTAAATAGATGTCCATCAGGGCAACACCAGGTTCCAAGGCAAGGGGTACTGAAACAGCTGAGAAGCTGTCTAAGATGGAGGTTATATGCAACAAGTAAATAGCTATAATTGCCCCTGCTGTCTCACAGAGTATGAACCTTACTACCTCCTGAGAAGGACTTGTAGATAGAAGATATAGTGCTTCATGAACTATGCTGCAACTTTCATTCTGACACAGTGTCATTACTCTCTCTGATCCTATGGTCCTGGAACTAACTAACTAACTTTCTTTCTTTCTTTCTTTCTTTCTTTCTTTCTTTCTTTCTTTCTTTCTTTCTTTCTTTCTTCCTTCCTTCCTTCCTTCCTTCCTTCCTTCCTTCCTTCCTTCCTTCCTTCCTTCCTTCCTTCCTTCCTTCCTTCCTTCCCTTCTTAAAAAGATTATCCACTTCATAACTCCACCAATCCCACACTTAAATAAAACATTGAGCCCAGTCTTCTATATGCAATTGACACAATACATTCCTACCTTCCCAGTCATTCACTGAAAAAAGGAAGCAACTGAGGTGTCTATTATAGAGAGGACTGATAAAATTTAACTTAACAAGGAAGAAATATCCATGCCACATGTTAAAGGAAAAGCAGCTGGAAGAATGAAATCTTAATCTAATTGATGCTTCAGAACAAAAAGAAAAGGAGACAGCAGTTGGCACAAGACTGTAGTAATCACCAGAGCATGAGCCTCAGACTCTTGGTGCTCTCATTATGACCAAATCTAATCAGATGTATAATCTGTATGAGCTACAACTGTGCAGAATTTTATCTGAATACTTTTTTGTGTGTGTGATATTTCTTTTTATCAGCCACTAAGAGGCCCCTTTTGAACTTCTGTAAATATTCTTCAACATTTGTGGTCGCCAACATTTTGTCCCACAATGATGGTCCAGGGCATTGTGGAAGGTAGAAAATGGTGGCCAGCCTGCCAACAAAGTTGCAGTGACAGCAAAAATAGATGATAGATAGATAGATAGATAGATAGATAGATAGATAGATAGATAGATAAAACGTGGACGTGGGCAGGGGACAAAGGAGGTGTGTTGCTGTCATTGCCCTTTTAAGTAACTGTTTCTTGGCCCACCCCACCCCCCTGTCAACTTGACAACTTTAGTTCCCCTGGATTATCTGCTCACAAACAGGAAGGAGAATTTCAAGGTGTCGGTATGCACAACTCTAGTATGAACTATTATTCTCGAGGCTACCAATATGAGTCTGACCAAACTGCGGGAGGCAGTGAAAGACAGGCGTGCCTGGCATGCTCTGGTCCATGGGGTCACAAAGAGTTGGACACGACTGAATGACTAAACAACAACAAAGTATGAACTAGATATAGAGCCATACCCCAGTGCCACCCCATATACATATGACCTCCACAGTCCATTTGCTGATGCATGGGTGTTGCTTGTGAACTCAGACCACTGAAACCTGATATTCTCCTTGGAATTCCAGCATCAATGTATCAATAAAGCAGGCATGGAATGTGAGTTGGTTGGTAATTGAACTGTGCTGATGGGAACAAAAATTAGATGTGTGGGAGGGAGTCTTTAGGCCTTTCCTTATGGCAACAATTCAGGAAAGGCCAAGGATTTGAAAGTGTACTTCTCATATCTCTCTTTCCAAGCTGCACTGATAAGAAAAACACACCCTGGTGGTAAGAGTGAAAGCTCTTATCTTTAGAGGTAGCTGCCTTTTAGTTTCCTAGATGATTGAATGGTACAAACTGTGTCCCCATGGAAACATTTCAAGAGCACACGCTGGGCTCATGGCCCATTGGCTCTTGAGTGGGAAAATGGCTTGTGAATGGTGCCTTGCATCACCTGGTTAAAAATAGCATTTGATGGCTCACTGTTGAATGTGTGAAATGACTCCTTCAGGAGAAAGGAGAGACCATAGCTCAATGGTAGGGCAACTTGTTTGCATGCAGAAGATCCCTGGTGCAGTCTCTGAAATCTTCCTTTTAAATAAAAAAGAATCAGGGTCAGGTGATAGGAAAGACCTCTGTTCAAGACCCTGGAGAACTGCCAGTCAGAATAGATGTTACTGGGCAAGTTTGACCTGGTATAACAGCTTTATATGTTCCCCAAAGCACTGCATTTGTGGCAATATGAAAGTTCTGACAGACGCTGCAGTCATAAAATGATGAAATGGCTCCTGTGAATCAGCCCTTCCTTAGCTTCCTTTATTTTAACGGATCATGTGTTCTTGTTGTAGCCAGTTTACAGAGATGCTTTATGATAAACCAACATATGGCAGGGATAACCAATGTGTCATTCTCCCAATGTTGGGGACCACAATTCCCATGACACCTGCTCATTGACTATGCTGGCTAGGACTGGTGGGTGTTATGGTCCAAAACATCTGGATGATGCCATATTGGCTACTCCTACAATACAGAGTCAACATGCTTGTTTGTCTACATATTCTAACTGGCAGCAGATTCTTGGACGTTAAGTGTCTTTTGCAGCACCTGCAACCTAATTCCTTTGGTGGAGAAGCTGGGGACTTTCTACATGCAAAACATTCATTCTAGTCTGCTATTGAGCTAGGGCCCTTTCCATCAACTTGATTGGTGATTTTTATATGTAGGTAGAGGACTGTGCTGAGCATACAATGATGATGATTAGAACTCCAAAAAGCTTTGGAATGTGCCATGTTCAATAGAAACATAGAAAGCTTCAATATACCGAATCAGGCCATTGTTCCATTTAACTCAGTATTGTCTACAATGACTGACAGCAGCTCTCCAGAGGTTAAGGCAGAAGTCTCCCCCAGTTCTACCTGGAGTTTCCATGGTTTGAACCTGAGACATTCTGCAGGCAATGCACATGTTGTACCACTGAGGATGCACTGTAATTTATGGAGTAACATCTGGGACATAAGATCGTGTCCAACAAAGTTAGAGCTAGCATTGGATACAACCAATGGGAATCTGCCTTACAATGAGCCAGATTATTGTTCCATCAAGCTACACTGGTTTGCAGTAGTTCTACAGGCAGAGTTCTTTCACAGCCCTAGCTGGAGATGCCAGGGACCGAAGCTGGGACTTTTTGCATGTAAAATAAATGCTCTCCCACTGGGCTACTGCATCACCTTAAAAATCCAATGAGAATCCATTACAAAGCTACTCTCTAAGACAGGCAGACATGGAGGTAAAGATTGTGCAGGAAGCAATGGGATAGACATCCAAGTGTACATTTGAGGACTAGCGTGTAAATGAGGGATTTACAACAGCAGCGCCCAGACAAATTGCTGTATCATGGTTAGTTTAGCATTCTTATTATATATAAGCCAGAGAGTGTATAACAGCATGCTAAAGAAAGGCACACTGTATATAAAGTATGGCAAGAATTTGAAACAGTACACATATTTTACTTTTCTGTAAAATCCTCCAAGCCCTGCTAAAACTGAAGGGCACTTGAATTTTCCCCAAGCTGTAATTGTATCCAAGTTGCATTGGGTGGTAACACACTATAGTATGTCAGTCAAAAAAATTGGTTTTTATTCCCTCTTCCAAAATTTACATGTAGAGCCTAAGAACAAAAGTAATATGCTAATATGAAATATCTGTAGATTAGTCACGGATGCTACTATATATATTTTTAAAGATATTTATTACAAATCTCCAAATGGAGCACTCTCTCTCACCCCCAGTTCATTGTGCAAAAACTAATCTTAAACTTTCAAATATATTACTTGACATTTTATAGCCACCAGAGCAGAATAGCAATTTTTTAAATGTTAGTGGAAATTGGATAAGAAACCACATCTCAAAGGAGAATCACTAGAGTATGGAATACAGCTATTAATTTATTTTCCATTACCACCTGGAATCTCTTTCTACTCTTCACATCCATCTATCATCTGTTCTGCTTAGTCTATACCCATAAAAATAATTTTGTGATTATAGGAGGGAAAGATACTGTCAGATGATTTATGGGTGATCGGTAATCTAAAAGTAACACTGCAAATTAAGCTTCTCAAATAAGCACTTAATTTAGATGTAAGAAGACATTTATTGTACAGTATGTTAATTAAACAACAATTCATGGATAAAGAGCAGCTGATTAGGTTACACAGATACCAGAACAGCTTAGACACTCTCTTTCTCTTTTTAATTTTAGATGCTACAGTAAATGATCCTCCAAGCTCATCCATATTAACCTTTGTACGGTTACTCACAACTGCATTCTATCTCCTCCCCAAAGTTTTACAGCTAATCTTGTTTTGTCCAGAACTTGATACTGTTGTTATAATGGAAGGAGAGAAAACCCCCTTTTTAAGAAAAAAAAAAAGAAAAAAAAGAGAGAGGGAGATGTCAATAAACAAAAATCCAGTTCACAGACTTTACTGAACCAGCACTATTCTGACATGGTGGAGGAGCAAGCATGCCCCCTCCCCCAAAGATATAGATAATGACACCTGTGAGATATAATGACTGCTCCTCACATCAAATGAGGGGTGCCTTTTGCAGCAGCAGACACCCCCCCCCCGATCCCATGTGGCTCCAGGCAATACAGCCTGGATATGCCCCCCCCCAGGCTGGACACCTGGAGGTAGCCACTTACATCTGCCAGTTACCCAATCCCAGCTGGGGGGGGGCGTTGCCAGGAGAGAGTTGGCCAGGTAAGGGGAGGGATCAACCAGCCCACACAACAGTGGGCGGAACTTACCTGGGACTTCTCAGTTGGCTTCATACCTTCTCCCACCCTTAGTTAAGCCTTCTTTTGCAAGTTAACCTCTTCTTCACAGGTACGCAGACGCTTCTACATTATGGTCGCTGTTGAAGGGCCGGAAAGGAATTTTCCTGCATTGGCAGGTTTTGCCTTCCCTGTAGCAAAATGTCACAACTTTGGTGGTTTCAGGCCTTGGGCGGAATCCTTTAGTCTATCTTCCCTAAAGGGGGGGGGCTGAAGTGGTGACCCATGCCCACTCCTGCAGCAGCGATCCCAGGGTTCCCCGTTAAAGGGGTTGTTTTGAGGGGAGGCATTGGCCATACGCTGTTAGGTTGTCATTGCTCTCCCCTGTGACAGTGGCAAAATGGGGGGGTGGGCTCTCTGCTTGAACAGACATTCTCCAGAGCCAGCCCAATCCCCACACATTCTGAATAACCCTGATGTTCCACCAGATCCCCAGCCGGGGACTGGGAGGGATAAACGCCCAATGCCTAAGTTAAGGTCTCCCTACATCTGAAGTTTTAATAAAGTTGCGGCCATATTTTAACCCAATAACATGTTGTCTTGAGTCATTATTCCACACAGGTGTCGCCCAGGGTAGGGAGGTCTCCATCTGTCTGTGCAAATAACAGTGCTTGGTTTTATATTAATGCACAAGTGGGAAGGGCTGTAGCTGAGTGGTGGAGAGCATCTGTTTTGCATGCAGAAAGTCCCAGGTTCAATCCCCAGCATCTCCGGGTGGGGCTTGGGAAAAAAGCCCTGCCCTAAACCCTGCCAGGCTGTGTAGGAAATACAGAACTTGGTGGGGGGCCAATGATCTGATTTGGTGTAAGGCATGTAGTTATGTTCACCCAATCAGTATACATCCTTATAAAATTCATGTGGACTAGGTGTGCTCATGATGGAGGTGTGCAAATTATTTGTACAAACCCCAAGTAACTGGCTGTGATGGGTGCCGCAGAGGGATCTACAAAGCACTTTATTATGTGCCTCAGCAATCTAGGCATCAAAGAAAAAATGCTGCAGACAAATATTTATGAGAAGGAAAACTAAGTTTCTAAGCTTTACTGCTAATGCCATGATTGGGGGGGGGGGGAGAGAAGCTTTGCGAAATGAAAACTTACATCTCTAGCTGAAGGAAAACATCAGGTTCGGGTGGGGGTGGGGCCTTCCCACTCACCTGCAAGGTCTAGTATGTAATCAGAGGGAATGATTTTATCAGGACTCTCCTATTCCAGTGCTTTGGAGGAAGGATCAGCTTTTCAAGAGCAAATCATTTATTTGTCCCCTCTAAGCTTAAGGAAGATGCCGGGTTTCAGAGGGAAGTGGTGGAAGGAGAGTTGTGCTGTGACTGACATGCTAAGCTTGTAACTGCATAGCACAAATGCCTCTGGACATATTTGTTTGCCATTTTTCAGGTTTCTTACACAGGGGCTTCTCTCGTGAGCACCTGCAGTTTTTAACAAATTGTCCGCAAAATATCAAGGGAGGGTAAATAATTCCTTTAAAAAAAAGAAAAAGGAAAAAAAAAGCTCCCTGAAAATATAAAGGCTGCACTTGCAGGAAAACCACTGCAGCCATCCTGCTGAAATTTGGCAGGATTTAGGCGCTGAGGAGGGATGACCTTGCCTGCAGATTTCATCCAATTCCACCTGTTGCGTTCTGACCACCACATGCACCCAAAACAATATTCAGATATACCGAGCTTGTTTGTAGGCACTCATGTGGCTATTTATATATCATTTGCTTCAGTAGAATAGGTTGCAAGTAAAAATACCAGTAAAGCATGCAAATTTCATGAAGAAGGTCCCAGATACAAATTTCCTGAATTTGTATTCGAAGGATCTCTGGTGGAAGCATTCTCTTGGAATCCGATAGAAGTATTGTCACTCATGATAAACAATGCTGGGACAGATACTGTATCCATTGGCTGGGCAGTATGAAGATAGCTGCTATCCACTCTCCACAGTGTTTCGCATGCTTGGTAACAGCATACTTAGCTCCTGGGCTAAGTTCAAAGTGCTTGTTTGAGTATATAAAGCCCTATGCAGCTTGGGACCAGAATACCTGAAAGATCCTCTCACTTCTTATACACCCAATCAATCACTGCACTTTACAGTTAAGGACCTCCCAAAGATACCATAGTATCAGGAGGTCCTTTCCACACAATGTAGGAAATGGGCCTTTAGTGTTGTAGCGCCTATCCTAGGGAATTCCTTTTTCTGGAATATTAGACAGGCATAACCTCTGTTGTCTTTTTGGCTCTTACTGAATACCTCTGATGTCTTTTTGGCTCTTACTGAACGGTTGCAATCTACCTGAGTTAGAAGGAATGAGATATTTGTGTGTGTGTGCGTGCGCACGTGCGTGTGTGCAAGTATGCTTTTTTTAAAAAAGCTACTTATAATGCAACAAGACAACAACAAGCAAAGTACATGGCAAAAATTATATGCATCTCAAACTAGAACAAGATTTGCCCATTGGGAAATTTCATTTATCTTTAAAGATTGCTTCTGCTGCATGCCTTTAAATAAAGAAAGAAAGCCAAAGTATATTTTTGGGAGGAGGAAGCTACATTGTACATGTTCTGGAGTTGTTTATTGGCTTTCTACAGTGGATGCAAAAAAAAAAGCTCTTTGAAGACATAAAACACACCAAGTGCTCACACTCATTCCTGTCTTTTTAATGAACTTGGTTATGTTGTAAAATTATACCCAGGCAAATAAAATGTGATATATATTTTAAAGGGAAAATAGGGGGAATTTGAGTTTCTCCAGTTGCAGTTTCAAAATTAGCATAATTTATCCACAGGATGGCACTGTAGGGTTTTGCTATCACTGTGTCTACAAGGAATGTGTGAGAGGAAACAACAAGCTAGAATAAAGCCACAATGAAAAGTAAAAGGAAGAATCGCACAAAGACACATGACTATACTTATTACATTTACCTCCAGTGTTTGCAGCTGCTCGTGCACTGGGATACTTTTGTGTAGGTTTGGGCTGAATGTGCTGATAAAAGGGAGTGGGGCTAATGGAACTCTGTCACTGCTAGTAGGCTGCCCCACCACAGGTTTTTTAGACACTTTGATGCACGTCCTAAAAATGGCCAAATTGCCTCCATCTGCACACACCAGCATTTGCAACATCCCTTATTTTAATACTGATATAACTACTGCTCATATGGACAAGGGTGTCTACCAATTCCCACTCTCCGAGCATCTTGGTTCAGTCAGAGGTTATTAGACTCTTCAGAAAGAGCAACCCAACTATTCTATATGTGGTCATTAAACTCAGGATGCAGGAACGACTCAAGAGTCCCCAGATCTTCATTTCAAGCTCTGAATTTAACAACTTAACACATCAGGCAAGTCCAGCTGTTGTTATCCCCAGGATCATCATGCCTGAAATTCCTTAGTTTTGTTGCCTACCGAAAGACAGAAAGTCTTTCTCTTTTTAGATGGCATATCATCCTCTGTGAGCCAGCCATTTAAAACAAAAACAAACAAAAAAAAACACCTCACTGCAGACCTTTGGGGTAAACTACAGAATCTGCAAAGCATGAGACATCACCAGAAATCAGTGACTTAATCTGATAGCTGATAGCTTCCCTGCAGAAGACAAATGACTCTCCAAGATCACCTAGTGGGGATGCACTGATAGGCAACTAAGCTCGGGCATTAATCATCCTGCCCAATGAGTGCACATGTGTATATGTGAATGAGAGCTACATATTCCTCTTTGGTGCCAAATGACTCTTGTCCCAGTATCACCCAGCCAGTTCTCTGGCACTGTGTAAGAGGTAGTGTTGGCAGCTGTTGAGTTGTCACAGGTGGCTCAATAACATGCAGGGCCCATTCTCATGATACACCTGCTAAATGGGGGGGGGATTGTTACCTTTCCATACACCAGTGATCCGTGCTGCACATCCACTAGTAGGGATGTTCATTAAGCATTTAATGTTCAGCAACATGATTGTTATTTCCAGCTTGGTCATAGCGGGCTAAGTTTGAATGATGCTCTGCCTCATGGGCCAGGCTGGAGGAGCTTTGGAGACTTTGGCAGCATGCCCCTTCCAACTCTGGTTCGGCTGATGAAACACAGGATCCTGGTGCCATGAGAGCAAGAACTGCAGAACAGGCTGCTGTCCAAATATATTCTTGGTGAATTCTCTCGCTTTCATTTTATTTGACATTTTAGAGGCAGAGAGTTCTTACAGATGACTGGCCTGTGGCAGCTGGCTGCCAACATGAGCTGTTATTGAGTTATCACACACACACACACACACACACACACACACGTACAAATGTGTGAAAAATTGAAACAGCAATGGCTGTTGCAAGAGGAAAATGTGTGAAAAATTGAAATGACGAAAGCTTTGTGTTATCAGCCTCTCTCACTGTCACAGACAAACTGGGAAGCTGCTAGCAGTTTTGAAGTCAAAGACAGATGTAACAGCATGGCAAAGGGGCCCTCCAGTCAGTGGTGAACGGAGCCGCTTGGCTGTCTGGAGCGGCAAACGCGGAGGCACCCCACAGGGGCAGGGTGTCGCTCCACAGCACACATGCATCGGCATCATGATATCACAACACATGCGTCAGGTTGAATGGCGCATGTGCGGAATACCACACATGCGCAGTCCGCCCATGCTGCTGCTCCCGTGGCAACCTTACGAGCCGCCAAGCAAGCAGCAACTCATAAGACTGCCACGTGCGAACAGCACACGTAAGGCTGCCCCGTCCATGCTGCTTTTCGCACGTGGCAGCCTTACGAGTGGCCACTCATTCAGCATCTCGTAAGGTTGCCACAGGAGCAGCAGTGCCAGCATGGATGTGCAGGGTGCCACACATGCGCAGTCCGTCTGTGCTGGCGCTGCTGCTCCTGCGGCAACCTTATGAGCCGCTGAGTGAGGCTTTTTTACTGGGCAGCGGGGCTCAGCGCAGGAGTCACGGGGGTGGGCCTGCCGAGTGTCACCCCCTCCAGGATGGAATGCGGGGCGGATCGCCCCCAACGCCCCCACCTTGCTCTGCCCCTGCCTCCAGTCACGAACTCTCTTGGATAAATCTTCAGGTATAAGTCTTGTCCAGTTTGTAAGAAGGGGGAAAGAGGGAATGTAGTAAAATGAATAAAGAAAGAGACAAACAAATATAAGCAAAATGAGGCCATAGCTGCAACACAGATTTAAACACAGCTACAACTAAGGATGTGAGAGGAATGTCCTTGTAGTAAAAACAATTTATAAATCAATTAAACTCCACTGACTGATGAATTGCTTATTAGAATGCAGATCAAATTCTCCTCGTCAAACTATAAACAGTCACTCAACATGAGGGTGGGGCTTCTGCTGTCTTCTTACCCCAGGCAGTGGCAGGAACATCTCTAGAGATGAGCATGCTCTGCTCACATAGGTTCCCTTCATGATGTGGAGCTCTGAACAACCAGAGTTACACACCATGACAAGTTTCCTAGATGTGTAGAGCAGATTCCCCTGCCCCTCAGCTTGTGGACAGAGAAGAAAGATGTGATAGAAATGGAGGCCAATGGAGGCCCAACTCCTTCCCTCCCATGATTGCTAATTTCATGAAGAAAACTGCCTCAGTTCAGCTTGTTCAAACTGTGTAGTTATACTACTCATGCAGCTAAATGGTTCTGTCTAGATAATAATTATTAATAATCGTAACAACTGTTGTTGTTGTTGTTGTTGTTGTTGTTGTTGTTGTTGTTGTTGCTATTCATAGAGTATTTCCAACAAGCATCCAATCCACTTTGCATATATTATCCTAATAATCATTATAAGAAGCCTGAAAGGAACACCAAGAATTATTATGTCCATGTTACAAGGTGAAGTGCTGAGTTTAGTGGTCTGCCTAGAATCACCTAGTAACTTTCTGACTGCAGCATGATTCCACTCTGGGATTTACTGACTCCAAGCTCATTTTCTTAACCAGTGGAGCATTTTCAGCTTTTTAGTTTTGCCAAAAAAAAAAGATGACTAAGAGGAAATATGATGAGATTTATTTATTTTTAAATATGCTATTTGTGGTGAAAGTGGATTTCCCCCCTGCTTTCTCATAAAACTAGAACATAGACTAATCCATTGAATTGATTGGTGGGGTATTCCCTACAGACAAAAGAGAGTAGTACTTCTTTGCACAGCAATTAATTAATGTGTGGGAATTACTGCTAGAAAATGAGATGATAGTCACCAACTTTGATGGGATACCCTCCCCACAGAGGGATGATTGACAGCAACAATGCAGTCTCTTCAGCGGCAAGTTAAAAGCTTCATATTTTGGCCTGTTAGCTGCTCTATTGTTTAAATTGTTTAGACATGTATTTGACTTGTTGTCATTGTTTGTATTAAAGTCTTTTATTTTGGTATGGTTGTGGTCACTGTATACCACCGTCACATCTGTTAGGATGAAAGATGGGTTTTATTTTATTTTATTTTTTAAAAAATGTAGAATCTCCAGTTAGTTATTCAGAACTTCATGAAAAATGGCTTTTTGTCATGATGGCTGTATGGAAACTTTTAGAGTCAAAGGGACTATGATATTTCTGGGTTGCAGTAGTGGGGCATTTTTGTGTTCAGGGTTTTCCAGTGCACTTCCCAGAGCACGATTGTAGGTCAGTAGTAGAGCATCTATTTTGCATGCAGAGGATTCCAGAGTCAATCCCAGATCCTGAGTACAGTGACTTTTTCTGTTTAAGGTTAAAAATATGAGGGTTGGGGTGTGTATGTGGAAAAACAACTTGACTACATCAAGAGGCAAGAAGAACCTCTTCCCCTTCCCCTTTCGCTCTATCTATAATGAATATATAATCTCAGGTGCTCCCATTTTACCACCTTCTTACTTTCAGGCCGAAACAGCCTACATAAACTGGCCCTGAAAATGGCTAAACGGGAGTAGCAGTTAAACCGCTGGCAAGCCTTGATTTCAGCTTCTGAATCCCAGAGAGCTCGTGAGTTCTGGTCACTGATTAACAGGAGAGTAAGGAAATATCCCTTGGCTGTTATCCCGGCCCCTTCATGGGAACAGTTCCTGAGGAAATGTTTCTCACAGGCAGAGGCACCAGCTTTCCATCTGGACCACTTGTTTGAACATCTACCTATATGGCTGCCCATCGATCCAGATGAAATAACAGTCCTAATATCACAGCTGAAAGTGGGTAAGGCCCCTGGCCCCGACCTGGTTCCTGTTGAGGTCATTAAATCACATCCAGAGTGGTGGTCAGGAATCCTGGCCGAAACCTTTGATGCTATTAATGCCACTGGTTGCATTCCCAAGACATGGAAGGAAGTCATCATAATTCCAATCTATAAAAAAGGTTCTCCAGCTGACCCAGGGAACTATCGTAATATCAGTCTCCTTTCGACTATAGGGAAAATTTATGCCTGTTTTTTGTTGTCGAAACTGACCCAATGGGCAGAAGAGTCCAACCTGATTGGCGATGAACAAGCGGGCTTTAGACCTAATCGCTCCACCATTGATCATGCCATAATCCTTTACCACCTTGCTAGGAAATACTCCTTCCCCAGCCGAGGTTATTTATGTGCCGCCTTCATAGATCTGAAGGCAGCCTTTGACAGCATCCCCAGAACCATTCTATGGGAGAAATTGGTGAGGTGGGGCATTGAAAAAAGGCTTATTTGGCTCATGATCCAATTGCATGCTGGAACATGTGCCAGAGTAAGACTCACCCCGGCAGGTGACCTCACAAATGCAGTCCCGATAAATAAAGGAGTATGCCAAGGATGTATATTAGCCCCTTTCCTTTTCAACCTGTTTGTCAGTGATATGAGAGAGCCTCTAAACGGGTTGTATGCCTACATCCATGCTCCCCACATCGCTAACTACCGTTGTCCACTGCTCCACTGCTTCTATATGTGGATGATGCGGTGATCCAGTCTTACTCAAGGGTTGGTTTAAGCAGGGCGCTAAAGATCTTTGCTGCTTATTATCAGTCCAACCAACTGACCATTAACCACTCTAAATCCAAAGTTTTAGTTTTCTCCAGAAGCCGGAAGCTTTTTCAGTGGAAGCTTAGTGGAGTTAAAATAGAGCAAGTGTTTAAGTTTCAATACCTCGGGATTGTTTTCCAATATAACCTGAGTTGGAAATCCCAAATTCAACAGCTACTTAACAAGGGCAAAACTCTAACCCATGCACTCCTTCAGTTCTTTTTCTCAGACGGAGCTTTACATGTTCCATCGGCACTAAAGGTGTATAATGCTAAAGTTGTTACCACTCTTACTTATGCTGCTCCGCTTTGGGCCGCTTTCATAAATCCTGCACCTCTGGGGGTGCTGCAAAATCAATTCCTTTGCCGGCTTCTTAAACTTCCCTCATGTGTCAGTAATGCTACTATACGCTTAGAATTGAAGATTCCCTCACTAGAGACTTGCTTGTGGAAATATTACGAGTATTTAAACTACTGGTTAACCCTTTGGCATAGACTACCCAACCAGTACCTTGTCCAGTGTCTTTGGCATGACGAATTTGCGAACCCTTGGTCTAGCAAAATTCAAGCCAAACTTTTGCTCCTTGGAATCTCTCCTTCAGATACGTTAAAATTAGACCTTGCTTCTGCGAAAAGATGTATTAAACAAAGATTGGATGATTCGGAGTTACAACGTAACCATATGCTGGGGGGGAGGGGAGTTTGTTCACCCCGGAATTTGGGCGTTACCTTAACACACCATGTTCCTTTATATCTATCCTCCCTCTCCACAGCTTCCCACCAATTTGCTTTTACCAAAGCAAGGTTTAATGTTTTCCCCTCTAATGTCCTGAGACACAGATTTTCCAAGGGCTTAGTTTCCGCCCTATGTAATTGTGACAATAAGTCGACGGAATCGCTTCAACATATAATTTTCACCTGTCCCCTGTATAGAGAGGCCCGGGCAAAATTATTAAGACCAATAATTCAGACTCTTGTTGGTACGCCAGCAGAGTTACACCTTGCCTTATTTCTACAAGACAATGATCCTTACATAACCTTGCAGGTGGCAAGGTTTTTAAATTCCGTTCTATCCCAAAAAAGGATTAACGGCCAACTATACGACCATTAAGATTTCTGTTTACTCTGACTGCAGTTTCAATATTATCGTGTTGTGCTGTGTTTGTGTTTATGGTCATAGTCGTGGTATGGTCTCCTGTGGACCTGGTGAGTTAAGTGTATCTTGAATGTTGTAACTTCATGTTTCATATTTTGCATTTTATGATTTTAAACTTAAACTTAAACCTCTTCCCCAAATCCTGGACTTTCTCCCCATCCACCTAAACATTTGCCCTCCCAATGACCCAGAGAATTCAAAGAATTATGCTGGATTTGATGTTTAGATCAGCCCCAGTTCCTTTTTTAATCTGTTCAAAATCATATTGCTTTGTCCTATTCCTCCTCCCTGTGCCCTGAGACACTAATATTTTCTTCATTCATTTATTTCTTTTTCTAGCAGTGCAAATGACAAGAACATTATTTCCCATTTGCCCTATCCAGAGGGTAGGATATTGGTGAAGACTGGCCAACTCACAGGTCAATCTGTCATATTTTCTCATCTCAGTATGTGAGCAGTGGCAGATTTCTTCCTTTCATTAGTTGTGCAGAGGCACTGTGCATGGAACTGCTTTACTGAATGTTCACTTTGGGTGTATCACTGGGAAACAAAAGAGTAGCATGATGGGGTAATGCAACCAGATCACTATGGTGGAAAGGGTTGAGATTTCAGTGGATTTTGCAAGGCACATTATCCTTCCTCTGTGATACTTTACCTTACTAAATTAAGTTGTGTGAGAGGGATCTCTCACAGCCTCCTCTCTCAGACAGTAAGTCTAACACAGCTGCCTTCTTCATTTAGGTGGAACAAGTCCACCCAAACTAAATGTTGGAGACAATACATTCAGTTGTGTAGTATAATCTCATTGAAATGGTTTGTCTCCAGATTAATAACACTTTATGAATGACTTTTCCTTAAACACACATGGGTTAGATAGGAAATACCAGCTTATTTCCCCCTCCCTCCTCTTCTTTCTTTGGCCATCACTCATAGCCAAGTAAGATTGTCTTCCATGAACACAGTTTTAACAGTGAGTCCATAAGTGACTGTGGAGGCCAATTCTGGATCCACACATCCTCCCACAGTGGGGACATAGGTTTCCAGGCAGGAGTTGATATGGTGAGGGTTTGCCAAGTGTGCCTTCCTCTTAGCACATTTTTCCCTTTTGTCCTGAGTTTGAGTGTCTTCAAAGCCCATGACACCTTTGGTAAAGGCTGTTCTCCAACTGGAGAGCTCACAGGACAGGAAGGCTATCCCTGTCACCTCACAAAGTACTGAAATGCAAACTAATAGATTAAGGAAAATAACAATGTAGGATGAGTCTTGCTGGATGAGACAGAAGATCCATGCACAGCCTGAATAAAAACATCTCAGAGATCACCTACCCCACATTTATCCATGTCAGAGAAGAAATCCCATTATATTTCTGTGAAGACAGAAGTGTGGGAAATGACACCATTTAAAATTGCTGTGTTTAAATTCTGTGCTATAAAAAATTATTTCTCAGTTGGCTCTATCACATGCATGCAACTAGTCATTCATTTTTGTTACAGTCTGGTGGAAGAACTAGTCTTTTGAGAAGAAACTTTCAGAATAAAATAAATAACTTCTTAAAAGTCAGTTTCTGTCTTAAGAAGCTCAGGTCATTCTGGGGGCATCAAAGGAAAGGGAAGCATAGACCTTCCCAGAACAATGACTCCCAAAAAATTCAATAAATGAAGAAAAGATCATAAGACCAGCAAAATAACATGTCAATTACTTGAAAGGAACTCTAATCAAAGAGATTTAGTACAATCTCCCAAACAAAGGAAATTCTTGAATCAAGGTAACAAAAGGAGGGGGGAAAGTTCAAGGATGAAAAGATATTGGAGAAGGGTTTCCTTACCCTTCTTGATGTGAACCTCTTGATGAGAATTAAATTGGAAAGAAAGGATGAAAAAATATCCACAAAGAATAACTTAGGTGGGACTTGCTACACGCAGGGGAGTTTGCTCTCAGAGGCTAGTTTATGGGACCCTGAAATATTGTCAGTGTACCTTAAAGTTTTCATAAGGACATATAAAGAACTCATTTGGGCCAAACCACCTCTTCAGGACTAAAGTCCATCTAGTTCAGCACTAACTTTCACAAATTGGTCATCAAGATACCTTCAAAAGGCCAATAAAAAACTCATGAAGGCAGCAGCTACCCCTCTGGCTTATGCCCAGCACCTGGAATCCAGAGGGATCTTGCCCTTAACAAGTTCTCCATAAATAATAGCTCTGTCTCATGATGTTGTCTAATCACTTCATTCATTTCATTCAATCCACTTAAAAAGCCATATCAGCTAGAGACCATCACCATATTGTGCAATAGTAGTCTTTTGAAGCTAATTATGCACTCAATAAAGAAAGATACAATTTCTACTGCCAAGAAATTATGGCAGAAATGGGAAATCAGTGGCCCTTAGAACCCACAAAGCAGATCTGGACTATGCAGCCTTATCAACTGGCCCACCAGCATTTATACACTCTTCTTGGCCTCATTCCTTCCTTCTACCCATGAAAGAAGAAAGATCATAGCAATGAAAAAGTGACCTCCTTTCTTATAGGAACATGGAAATTTGCCTTTACTGAATCAGACCACTGGTCTATTCATCTCAGTATTGTCAACACTGCCTTTCCAGCATTGCAGGCAGTGGATCTTTCCCAGTCCTACCTGGAAATGCCATGAATTGAACCTGGGGGCTTCTGTATGCAACACAGATGTTCTGCCATGGAGCTATGCCCTTTCTCTGCACAGCACAGAAATACCATCTCCAGAATTATTACTAGTATAGAGTGACCAAACATTCTATCAAGGAATGACATCTATTCCTTGGGAGGATATATAACCTCTTCCTTCATTCAGGAAAAATTGGGATTCCCCCCGCCAAAGCTAGTGCACATGGCTAAAATGCCTGTAAAAGCCCCATCTCTCTTTAGTGAAGAAATCTTTTGGCATGGAGAATGGCACTGCAGTATATCAGAAACAGGACCTGTGTATGTGTGTAGAGGGAGGATGTATTATATACCCTGTGAGAAGGTTTTCTTGCTCTTACCTGTAACTTTTTAGCTGTTTGTCTCTCTGCTATGAAGCTACTTCAAAATGCTGAACTTCAAGGTTAGCTATGGGAACCTTGCCTCAGCCAATAGTGACAGGAAGATGTTTCATCAGTTGTGACTTGTGAAAGGAGTATAGAGGGAATGACATCCTCCAAGATACAGTGGTGTTACATGTGTTGGATTGGAGATGGAGGAGGGTGAGGGGGTGGTGAGCTCTGAGGTATCAATTACCTCTGCTGCGCTGGTACTCCCCCAATTTTTCCACCATCTCACCCTGCCTATCACCATCTCAACAAGTGGAGTGCCATCATGAGTACCTTCACCCTTCCAAGCCTTCACTACTTCTCATATGTAAAAGTCTTACTGCCATTCCTAATGGTGTGGTCAAATAACAGAAAACCAAAGCTTCTGGAAAAAGTATTGAGATCCCATCCTGCAACTTAGTGCTGCAACTCAAACTCTTATTTGCTGGTACAGTGGCTCATATGATTGCACCATTCATTCTCAAATTATCCCACATCCAGACCTCTGGCTTGTATCACAACACAGTGCAACTTTAACAGAACACGAGGTTAAAATAAATGATGTGGGAAAGGCTTTGAAACAAGAAAAATCCTTCACTGACAGCGTATATGGAGCAACGTCAAAGGAACTGCTCGTTTTTTGCTGCAGCAGAGTAAACTCAGATTATTGACTTCATATATCATAGCTCTTCTTTCACCTGTCAGCATGGAATAAGAACAATCTAAGTTATATATTACTGTGATATAAAACAAATCAGTTCCATTTTTGAATGCGTTGGAAATAATTGCTCCCTAGCATAATATTTAAATAAAATGAACACATGGCAGTATTTGCCTCTTTTGAAATTTCTACTTTTATATACTTAAAAAAGACAACATAAACCAGAGTATATATCATATTTATCATAAACCAGAGTGATCAGTTATACTATGCAATCATTTGGATTTAAGCATGTCATTGGCAGTAGGTTCATGCTGAAAACTGTAGCTCATAAAGGACCTACCAAATCCATTGCACAATGTACGTACTTACAGGTATCACTGAAAAGACAAAATCCATGCTAAACACACAATGTCTATGAAACTGAATTATGAGGAACCTTAGGGCAAGGCATGCAAGATTCCCTGAAAGGACTGCATCCCCTCTCTTGTTGATTTCCTCTCACAATGTGCAAGAGGCACTGGCTATATTGGAAGTTACACTCTCTGTATAAAAGATGTTGAGACCCAACTGAACTAAACAGTGTCCAATTACAAACTGCACAGATTTTTCAGAACACAGGTGCTGTGGTTCTCTAACAACTAGAAAACCTCTTATCTGTCTGATAAATCTATGAATATTATTCTTAGTCATTATTCATTATGTAGCTAAAACTAGAACTTTCACCTTCTGACACAATTTCTTGGCTGAGAACCAGATGCTGAGAACAAACTGTCCCACCTCTAATTCACCTCATTTCTTTCCTTCCTGGGCCTTCCCTGGACCAATGTTGGACCATCAAAAAATCCACAGGAGGGAGAATTCTGTGAAACCATGGAATGCTAGTTATATTGAAAGCAAGGCAGATGGAACTCATATCTTCATATCAAAGGTATTAAGCTCAGTTGAGAGAATACAATGATGAAGCTAGAGTAGGGAAACCCGTGACACTCCAGATGTTGTTGCTGGACTCCAATTCCCTTCAGCCCTAGCTGGCATAACCAATGGTCAGGGATAATGGGAGGTGTAGTCCAACACTGTCTGAAGAGGCAATGGTTTCTGATTCCTGAATAGTGAGCCAAGAACACTGTTATGTTATTTCACACTGGAAAGTCTCTGAAAGCATAACACTGGCTAGACTGGGGCCAGGAACAGATATAAAATGTTACTAAAAGTAAGGGCTCATCCACACTTCCCCTTTTGCCATGTCTAGAAACCATGGGTCTGGGGGCTTTCCATTTGACCCACACTTTCTAGGCACAGGTCTGAGCGGTTTCTCCCTTGTCTCACTCCTTTCCAAGGAAAAACCTGCTCTTTAGTGATAGAAACTCTAAGGCCATATGCAACAAAATTCTACTCAGAGTAGACTCAATGAAATTAGTGGACCTAAATTAGTCATGCCCATTAACTTCAATGGACCTACTCTGAGTAGGACTAGCATTGGATACAACTTATTGTTCCCCTTATTACAGCAGAGTGTTTATATTTCCTCCTGAATGAAGTTTTCTTTTTGACAGCAAAGATATCAACATCAAAATTATCAATTTAAAATAAATGTTCATTTACATCACTGAAAAGTTCCGTTTTCAGCTCCTGCCCACCATTTCTGCACTAATGGGGACATTATTTGAAACATTAAAAGGCACAATTATTGCTAAAGCCGGCTTTTAATGATCTTCAAACAATTAAATTTAGCACATCTATTCCTGATATTCACACCAAGAAATCCATTGACATTCTGTTAACCTCCGCCATTAAATTAATCCCACAATACTGAAAGGATGCAACAAAATTACATATTGATCACTGGATTCATTACTTTGCTGTGACTTTGAAAGATGCTATGCCACCAACCATGGTGAGTAAGATGAAGAAATGCTACAAAGCAGCACACATGCTCACCCCCCCCACACACACACCCCACAGTTTATGCATACTAATATGTATTGTTGCATTTCAAAGGTTGGTCCAAGAAATTAAACACACTTTCCTCAATCCAGCTAGGGGGCATAAGAGTGAAGAAGTAGGCTTGAAATGACACCATCCAGCTAGACATATGAAATCATGACAGGAGCAGGATACTTTATTCTGACCATCATTCTAAATGCATGCATTCCAAATTCCTGTTTGCCTTTCCCAGATGAATTACTATTCTTGTTTTTACTATAAAAATGTCTCAGAGTGACTTACAAAAGCATGCATAATACAAAAGAACATCAATTGACTAAAAGTGCTCACCTTACAATAACACAAAAGCGTCAAATCCTACCCCACCCTACTGAAAAGTTGGACATCAATAAAGGTTTGGGTATCACCGTATACTATAATCCCAATTAAGACCCTAATGCTTGGGTGAACAGAAATGTCTTTGACTGGCACCTGAAAGTTGATAATAATGGTACCAGCACTTTAACTCTAGAAAGAGCACTGTAGTATACTTTGCAGTACAGTTTGCTAGGGTCATCAGTCTTCAGCATTCAGCTTCCTCCCTAGGGCTTCTGGATGTTAAATTTCTGAGGGTCAAACCACAGGTAACATTAAATGTGCCTTTGCATTTTTTTAAAGCACAAATTGCAGCTTTGGGGAGGGGATGACAATTACAGAGCTCACAGCAGGCTGTAAGGGGACCAAATGTGAGGGGTTTTGTTTTGCCTCCCCTCAATGCAAATAGCAATTTCAAACAAGGAACACAGCACAGGAGCAATGGGTTGAACCTCCTGCTTGCCATCTGTTTTGATTCCAATATCAATTAACCAACCCCATGGGTGCAATCTGTACTTTTAAAAAAGTGCATTGGACATCATGTTAAACATGATGGGAGAAATTCAACACAGCTGTAAGTGAAAGTCAGGGGTAGGAAACCCTTAAAGCCCAAAGACCACATTCCCTAATGGGCAAATTTCGGGGCGGGGGGGGATAGCTTCCACACACACACACACATTTCCTTCATCCTGGGAAGCAAGAGGCATCATCAGAGATCAAGTTCATGTTCCATCTGGGCAAAACCTGTCAAGCAGATACAAAGTAGGGCTGGTGAGGGATGTGGACTGGGGAGAGGGGATGTGACTAAGGAGAGGGAGCCTAGGAAGAGTCCCAAGGGACCAATGGAAATGGTTGGGTCACATTTGGCCCCTGTCCTCGGTTTCCCCTGCTCCGTCTTAATGAATGGTAAACTTCCACATAGAAATTGAGGAATGTCAGACTATGAACTCAGCTAGACTGGTAAAAAAAAAAAAAAAGCACTGTATATGCGATATAACATTGTGCCACCAGATGCAGTACCGTTTTTCTCTACCTGTTTTCTCTGTTTAAATTTACAATCCTTTGAACTGAAATGCTTCTTTGATATGTCTAGATCCAGCCTATGTCCCCCAAAAGTCACCACACTTCTGCTGGTCACAAATGACCCTGGGGCAGCGGAAAGAATCTAGATTGGCTCTTGAATATGTAGACCAAAAACTATGAGTCTGTATCTCTTTCCTCCATCATTTATGTCGAAAGAGGTAGACATCATAAGAACTTGATAGGCTGCGGTTCACCCTGTGGAACCAGCTTATTTGTGTTAGTTGTTTCCCTTTGGAATATATTTCCAGGTGACAATAATAGACAGAATTTTTGACTCCAGGGATGTATGTGGCTGAAAACATGGCATTTTGGACAATCAGTTAATGGATACTATGGGTGAGCAGCTGCTCAAAATTCTAACATTACAGAGTGCATTGTCTACAATTGTCAGGAATGATCTTGACTAGAATTAACCTTTGACTCTGCATACAGCAGCCTCTTGTGGTGAGCCCCTGGAGCTGCAGCTTGGAACATCTTCCAGGGAAGGGGTGGGGAACCTCAAGCCTGCAATAAATATGCAGCCCTTCAAGCCTCTCTAACTTGCCACTGGAATTGACCCCAGGTCACACCCCTGCTCTCTTTAGGGCAATGTACCAAGGGTTACATGGCAGTGATGGTTGGTGCCAGGTGCAAAAGTGGGTGGAATGATGCATGCAAATTTTACCTCTGAGCTGTAAACTGGTTTCTGCAGACATACACACATCCTCTGCCAATCCTCCAGCCATAAAAACAAGATGCATTGTCATTCGAGGATATGTTCCAGGGAGGGAAAACCACTCAGGGTGAGAAGTAAGGCCTGTGGCCTGGAGGAAGTTCCATGGACCAGACAGAAAAGACCGAAGGGCCACATTCCACCTTCTGGCCCAAGGATTCCCAACTCTACTGTACTATAATTTCTCACTCCACTCTGGCTACTGCCTATGGTTCAGCCCTGACAACAATCTTCCCTTTTGAAAGACTCCACTTTGTTCAGCCATTTATTTGTTCCATTGACTAACACTTCTGATTACAACAATATTCCGGGTGGATTTAGATGACACATCCTTCAGCTTAAACCCATTCAGCGAACAAAGCCAGTGAACAAGCCTAGCAGCCTTGACTATTTGAGCATTTGTGTGTTCTACCACAGCAGGAAGGACCTGAACCTCCTCTCCCCTTTTGTAAAAAACAAAACAAAACCCAACAACCCCAAACAAAAGGCCACTTGAAAGGCACCATGTGCTTCATCCAGAAGAGCACTAGATTCATTTTAACTGGGTTGTAGTCTGCAGCAGTTCAAAGCAATAGGGGGATATTAAATAATCAAAAAGAGAGAGGGAAGGGTGCATGTGTTGACAAGGCTTAGAAGGAAGGAGTGGAGATAGGGAGCAAAACATTGTCACAGAACAGCAATACTTAGAAAAATTTATTTGATTGGTATTGAGTGGTAGTTGCTGGAAAAGCTTTATCATAATAAAAAATTAATAGTTTGCTTTTCTTTACCATAAATAACCTTAATATGGTACACAGAATGCTGCAGTTTTGCCTCCACATAATCTCCTTAATAGTGGTTGCATGCTGGGGAATTATTCAGTAGTTTGCTGTTACTAGAGATTGCTCCTCTTTGTTATCATGGGGCTAGTGGGTAAAAGATGTATCTGCATTCTGTAAAAGAAGAGGCAGAGCAAGACACATAATAAGATAGACAAAAGAATCAATTTTCCCCAAACTTTAACAATCCTATGTATTTTTACTCAGAGCTAATAGGCAAAAAAAATCAAAAGCCTTTGTGCTGCTGTGCAAGAAGGACAGGAAGCTTGTCCTGCATCTGATCTCACTGCGGCAGTGGCAGGGTATCGTCACACATCAGACATGGATGTATATTTCGGCATACATGTGAGTTTTGTGTCGTTTCTTAAAACGGAATTTTATTTTGCAGTATAGTATTGTTTTTACTTCTCTAGAAGTATTAATCCAGCCCCGGGGTTGACCACCGCACAAAGAGAGGAAAAGAGGGAAGGAACCTATACAGGGAATGAAGAGGTGAAGAAACATAATAAATTCACCAGAATCAGTTAATGTATTAAGGAACACATTTCGAGACACAAGTCAGTGCATTGTTGAAACTATGGAATGGACCACTAGAGGATGCAGCGATGGTTTACCAGCCCAGAAGGTTTTAAGCAAATTGCTTCAGCACTCTCGCACTTTATTTATTTATGTACCTTGTGCATCCTGCTGATGTTAAAGTTATCCTACAAAATTAAAAACAAATGAAAAAATGAAATAAATAAATAAATAAAACAAGGCCTATTTCAGAGAGAAAAATCAAAACAACACAGCAACAGATGAAAACAACTTTCCACAACTAAAACATTTGAAGTGCCTAAAAGACCTGTTGTCACCTGGTTTCTAAAATAATCAAAGTATGCTTGGGAAGGGTCTGTCCATGCTAGCCAAACATTTAAACTCCAGAGCATGGATCACACATTTTTTCTACCCTAATGCCCAATCAAAAGTGTACACACTTTTTCCATGGAAATGCCAAGGGACAGGGTGAGACCAAGAGAAAACCATGGCCAATGTTAGCTCTTCCTTTTTACAAGAAGCTCAATTCCATGGCTAGCTGGGGGTTTAAAAAAGGAAAAGGAAAAAGATTTCAAATTACACCTGCCTTTTAGATGCATGGGATATATTAACAAATCTAACACTATGGAGTTCCTCTCTTGTGGCAGAGATTTTGCAAGACATTGCCCACAAAACTGCAAACCCAACTTCAATGGTGGAAACTTGAAAACCATAATAAGAACGGAAGTTATCTGGAGGCTGAATACCAAATTCTGCTTCTACCAAACTGCAAAATCCCCATGACCCTAAACTGGATATTCCTAAATTTATGTATTCAGGCTTAACAGGGGGTCCAGCTGAGAGTATATTTGGGGAATGGGGAGGAAAGTAGCACTTGTTTATTTTGCAACAAACATCCCCCAGTACTGACTCGATTAGCAATTCAGCAACCAGATGAGAGCAGAGAATGGTTCAAAGCATAGGTCAACATTAGTAATTCAAACCTGGAGTTAGAATTTTTTTTTCCAACAGTTTCCCTGCATAATTTATTTCCACATTTCTGATTTCTGTCCAACTCTTCTTCTGCCAGGGGTCCTTTCACCTCTCTGTGCTAGAAACAGCAGGAGCTTCACACACACATAGGATTTTTGGATCCAAGGCTGTCCTATTTTGCAATTCGCACCCAGCCTTCTCTCCTTTTGAGCTCAGCCCTCATGCTGTGTTAATCACATGTCTGGCTCCCAGACAGTGGCACAGATTCGATGTAATAAAAGTTCATAGGCCAAAATGTTTAAGTCATAGAGATTTACCAAACTTCACATGCAATGATGGCCAACAAAATGAACAGCTTGCAAATTATGTGATGCTTCCTGATTTAGGGGAGCTTCATAAATATTAAGCCAAACTTCAGCTGTAGTTTCAAAATGAACTGTCAACTTTTACACACACACACACACACACACACAGAGAGAGAGAGAGAGAGAGAGAGAGAGAGAGAGAGAGAGCTTCATTCCACAGAAAGTTTCATTCCCTGGGTGAGGTTTTTTCTATTAAAAAAAAAGAAGTCTGCACACTTTCTCCCTATTACAACAAATCCAGGTTTTCCCCAGAGTAATCTGGAAGTAGAACATCCCATTAAAAATGCTACTGCAATTTCTTGTGAATTCCCCAGTGTATTCTGCTTGTGCTCGGCATACCCATCATCTCCCTTTCTGAATGGGATTGAAAACTGGGGAGGAGGCAGGGAAGAAGAGGGACGGTTTAAGGTGTGTGTGTGTGTGTGTGTGTGTGTGTGTGTGTGTGTGTATATATATATATATATATATATATATATATATAATCACAAAACTGTCAAATTAGAAGCAACCAGAAAGCCATTCGTCCAAAGCCTGAGTAGAAAATGGGACTGTCCAAAACCTGTCAGCGTGAGAGGTCAAATGTGGGAAGGCTGGGAGTGGATTAGAACAAAGGTGTGTGCACACACAAACCCCCCACATAACCACACGTGGGATTTGGCTAGTGATACAGAACCACCATCAATTAGGAGGGGCCATATCTCAATGTCAGTACAAATGCTTGGCTTGCAGAAGTCCTCAAGTTCAGGGGTGGTCTGCTCATTAACCACAAGGAGAATGTTGACTTACAAGGAGAAAGGTGGTGAGTTTGTACAGTCACTATCTCCCAGGCCACTACCACCTTTTTAACACCCAGGCGGTTGCTGCCCCCAACTTTGTCACTGTAGCAGAATGTTCAGTGGTGCTTCTGTGGGAATTTCATGACACCCATGCCGGAATCCTCAAAATGAGGAAGGGTTCTGCAAAGTGTGTCCCACTGAGTTCAATGGGACTTACTTTCAGGGAAATGACTATAGAACTGTTAAGCCTTCTCCCTTGTCTGCTGTCAACTGCCCCATATGCTTATTCAGAGCAATCCCATCTATGTTGAGAGCATATGCACAGTCAGCCGTTGTCCTTAATTGCTCCATGAGTCAGTTGGCTTCCTGGGCCATAAGGCAGAATTAGCCATTTATTCTATGGCAATGGAAAAATGAGAATAATGCTCTGTACCATAAACAGGCTTATTATAGTGAGTCAGTGGTTCCGCAGAATACTCCAGGCTGAGCTGCACCTCCTAACGCTATGCATACCAATTCAGAAATAATGCCCATTGAGTTCAATGGGTCTTACTCTCAGGTAAATGAGTACAGCATTGCAGGAAACAGCGAAATTCCACCCTGCAGGGATATTGCCAGAAATAGGTGCCAACAGGCACCATTTCTCCACCAGGGGCTATAATTGTGCTTCTGACTAACCTCATTGGCTACAATAAGTTTATTACAGGTAGCTCCTATCTGGAATGGTTTGCCATACAGAATATCTCCAGGGTTTGAGTGCTGCTTGATGAATCATCTGGGGTTTCATGACTGCCTGGTTCCAATTCCTTCAGCATCCTCTGAACAGGTTAATCCGAGGCACAATTATTGCTAAATGAAAATGTCATTTCAACTCAAGCAGCACAACGAGACCTGCCAGCCCAGCCTTGAAAAGCCTCGCCAGAAGACATAGGGGCCATTTTGCCCCATGGGCATCCCACCCACCTTTGGGTGAGAGCCTCACTGAGCTATTTGGGTTGATAGTTGACAGAGCCAGAAAGGATTTTTTTCCTGGCAACCTCAATCAACAGGTTCATGAGTTTTTCACCTTTCCCTCAGTGAGCTAAGACTTACTTATATTAGGTGTTGATTGGCTATGTAAACTGTGAGCAGAAACAACATGGGGCAGGATCAGCATAGAAGTGCCCTAGGCTCAGGTTAGGGCCTCTGCCTGGCTGGAATCTCTCACTCCAGTCACCTTGTGAGATCTTGGAGGATTGGCTTGCACTATGGCAGGATTCAATGCCGAGTGACTCCCCGGGAAGGAGTTGGGCAGTTCCCAACTCTTCACAGAGTGCCATTCAATCAGTTGGGCTGCATGGAATCAGCAAAATGCCTTGCCCTTCAGCCATGCCAACCCTGGTGTCTGTCTTGGTTATTTCACCGCACAAAATGTGCCTGCCTGGGCAACAGAAAACCCCCTCCCCACCTCCACCCTTGCACCCTTGTGTTGCAGTCAAGAGTGGGGAAAGTTTTTATTTGTTGCTGCTTGATGGGCTGCTGGTATATATTTCACACACACACACACACACACACACACACACTCACACACTGAAAGTGTATGGATCTATTTTAGAGGATAGAGGAAGTCTGAGTCATTTTTCAGTGTCATTTCAAACACATTTCTTTAGGGTGGAAATATAACACAAGTATTGTTAAATGGGTGTTAATTGCCCAGACAGCTGCCAGTGTGCTCTTCCTGCAGAGAATTCCCAGCAGGGAGTTTGCCTTTGAATGCTTGAATGTAGACAATATGCCCTGGGGCACAGCTGAACTTTCAAAGGTAAGATGCAACTGCGAAATGGATTGAAAATTTCGAGAATCTGGGAGAGGGGGAGAGATAATTACAACTTCTTTCTCTCGTAGTTGAATGGCAAAACAAAATGGGGGTGCTACAGCTCTAGGTTCCATCTGACCTATACATTATAAGCAGCATCATGCCACTTTAAACAGTCATGGTTTTCCCCAATGATTCTTGGGAGCTGGAGTTTGTTAAGGATGCTGAGAGTGGTTAGAAGACCTTCCTTCTGGTTGTTGTTGTTGTTGTTGTTGTTGTGTCGTTCAGTCGTGTCCGACTCTTCGTGACCCCATGGACCAGAGCACACCAGGCACACCTATCCTTCACTGCCTCTCGCAGTTTGGCCAAACTCATGTTAGTAGCTTCGAGAACACTGTCCAACCATCTCATCCTCTGTTGTCCCCTTCTCCTTGCGCCCTCCATCTTTCCCAACATCAGGGTCTTTTCTAGGGAGTCTTCTCTTCTCATGAGGTGGCCAAAGTACTGGAGCCTCAACTTCAGGATCTGTCCTTCTAGTGAGCACTCAGGGCTGATTTCTTTGAGAATGGATAGGTTTGATCTTCTTGCAGTCCATGGGACTCTCAAGAGTCTCCTCCAGCACCATAATTCAAAAGCATCAATTCTTCAGCGATCAGCCATCTTGATGGTCCAGCTCTCACTTCTGTACATTACTACTGGGAAAACCATAGCTTTAACTATACGGACCTTTGTCGGCAAGGTGGTGTCTTTGCTTTTTAAGATGCTGTCTAGGTCTGTCATTGCTTTTCTGGTTGGAAAGACACAATTCCAGGAGTTACCTGGGTAAACAGATTGACTGTTAAACCACTCTGAGAATTGGGGCTTTGCGAGGGGGAACTGGGTTACTCACAAATTGTTCCAACCTTTCCCCTTTCCTGCACAAACATGTCAAGTTACCAGATTAAACAACCATGCTAATTATCATGTTCCTGTCTCTGATTCCACCTATTCAGCATGGCAGTACGGAGTAATCTCACACTGCATAGTGGGAGGGCAGGCTCATGCAAATAAAGAGCTGGAAGGAGAGTAGCAAAGACCCTAAAATCTTATGCTCTTCTTAGGCCTTGGCATTTACTTCTTCATTTTTGGAGCTAGGGAGTGGTGATCTTCTGCACCAAGCTACGTGCATCAGAAAGAAGTGTGTTCCCTGTTGAAAAAAAGACCTATTCCATCCCCTCCTCCATATTTTACACTATGAGTTCTGTGGCTGGGATGGTAGCCTTGAGTGAAAGTTGAGGAAAGGGATGGAGTTCAGTAGTAGAGTATTTGCTCTGTTTACATTAAGAAGGTCCTGATTCTATCCTGGCATCTCCAGGTAGTGCATCTGCTCTCCTGGAGAGCTTCTGCCAGTCTGTGCAAACAATAATGAGCTAGATCAGGGGTGCCCAAACCTTTTTCAAAGAGGGTCAGATTTGATGAAGTGAACATGCATGAGGGCTGACCAAAGTTGTTGAGCTTTCTTTAGGATTGAAGTTCACCCCAAAGTTGTTGAGCTTTTTAAAGGACATATACTGCCACGGGGGCCAGATTAAATTGACCAACGGGCCGGATGAGGCCCCCGAAATGGACTTTGGACATGCCTGAGCTAGATGGACAAGTGGTCTGACTCAGTATAAGTCAGTTTCCTATGTATGTAAGTGCATTCTAATTTTTGAGGGTGGCGGTGGTAATAATACTGTCTGGTTCACCCTAATAGTGCAGGTCACAAAGGAATGAAAGAAACAAATTAGCTGATGGGGTGATAGACCCCATTGAAAATTACAATAACATCCCCAAATTAAAGCCATGTTCCCACACACACAGGAATGTGGCAAATTAAAACAGGGGATGCAAAGTGCTTGAAAGTAATCAGCAGTGGTTTTCATAAGAGAAAATTACCAGCTTTATATGTGACACTTTCAGTTGTTACTATAACTGCTATAAAAGGTTCTGCAATATACTGCAGGAGCATTGGGAACCGCCGATTAGCTTTGTTGGAGATCTTCATTGGTTTCTCTCATTTGGCACGGTGCTGCTTTGAAATGTCTGCTTGCGGGACTTATATTAAATGTAATTTTTCCCCCTGGTAAATTGTTCACATTTTCACCTGCTGTGGAAGATCATCAAGAATGGAATAACTTAATCAACGTGGGCAAAGACAAATCAGCAGCTGATGAATTCAAAATAGAGAGCTTTATATGGAAATGGGAGGGAGTGGGAAGGAATACATTTTGTATGACATATGTCAAACTCGGGAAGAAAAGTGTTATTGGGGGAAAGTTATGCCTTTGAAAAACCGCTGCACCAAGTGGAGAGTTGGAGCCAGATCTTAACCACCCTGGAAGGATGTATATCCTAAAAAGTGAAGGTTCAGATTTCTTGTAAAGGCATATATTTTGCCCAGTCTATCCCTGACCCATAAGATTGGACCCTGTAATTAGAATATAAATTAATTTCACATGTGCATGTATGACACTTAATTACTACACACTTAGGCTTCTTCCCACACACACATTGTCATTGTTCAATGCACTCAGTCACTTGAGCCTCTTTGAGACATCTTCACACATTCAGTAAGCATGTGTAGAGGGAAATGAGATCTTGGAAGTAATAGTGCAATTAGGTTTTATTCTATTTCACTATACAGAATACATGGCCAATGGCCAGGGATGAAGGCAGTTGTGGTTCTGCAACTTTGAGAGGCCAAATGTCCCCCCACACTTGCACAAGATGAACTACTGAACAACACTAGATCAGTGTTTCACAAACTCAGGGCTCCTGCTGTTGTTGGACTACAACTCCCATCATCCCTGACCGCTGGTCCTGCTATGTTGGGGTTAATGTGAGTTGTAGTCCACCAACAGCTGGAGCCCTGTTTGAGAAACACTGCACTAGACAGAGCCCTCCTTGAACAAAGACATAAATATAGGGCGTCTTTACAGATGTTCTAATAAATGGATATTGGGCATGGAGACTCTGAGCCTCCTATTCTCCCCTCACAGGGAATGAAATTTAGTTGCTATATGCATGGTAGCAATTAGAAGGTTGTGTGAATCAAGTCATTTGAAAATGGATTATGTTTCAGACAATATGAATATCTCTGGTATGATATTCATGTCAGCCACTAATTGCATACAAGGCACCACTTGATGTTGCAGTCATCAAACAGCAGCCATCAAATGATAAATATACCTCCATTAATCAGTACTTATCAGGAAAACATTCTAGAAGTGGTACTTTTTGTTTTCATTGGGCAGCTCTATACATGTTGATTCAAAAGTAAGCACCATTGAATTCAATGGAAAATACTTCCAGGAACAAGTGCTTAGGATCAGAGCTTAAATGTGGGCACAAAACGTAAATCCCAAATTATAAGGAATGTTATTAAGGGTAAATGTAAGTCGACAGCTGATTTTTTAAACAACAACAACAACAACAACAACTATTTTAATGTATCTTTGGAAAATATTATCAGAGACTGGGAAGTTGCTTTCAGTATAAATGAAGTAGCAGCAGTGCTCAGGAATTCCAAAAAGAAAAAGTAAAATTAGTACAGTTATGAAAGTTTCAGTCTGCAATCTTCATTCAAAATGCTGTTGAATTGTATCCAGGCATAGACAAAAACCTGTTGCTTGATCCCAAAATTTGGTTATGATGTGTTGTAATCTAAGCTATATAGACCCATTGGAATTAATAGGTCAAAGTTAATAAAGTCCATTAATTTTCAGTGGACCTACTCTGAGTAAGGCCAACATTGAATACAACCTGATATTTTAAAAGGGTTCCAAATGCATAACAAACAAACAAACAAACAAATTTCCAAAATATACAGCAGATACGTAATAGGCTTCTTGATCCCCCTAACCATCAATGGATGGTTTGATTTTGTAGTTCAAAACCATTTTTGAAGGTTTTTTGGTTGGCTTGCTTTTATAAAAAAAAGTAAACGTAACAGCACAGATCCTACATTTCAAAAGATATGCAGTTAGAAGCAGCATATAACTTCAGATATATATTTCTGACAAGCTCATCTGACACTTAAAAGTTATGTTCAACAGCAACAAAAAGGTTTTAGCAGGATTTGATGTAGTTGATGGGGAGGGAGAAATTGTTTGGTTACTATCTAATTAAATGCAAGATACTGTACCTGGTATGACTCCACATTAAACATGTTTCATGCTATCTTGGATGGATTTGTAGCCTTCCAAAATACAGTGTGATGGAAGGAGGAGTATCATAAAGCATATCAGGCACCTATAATGGTTACCAATATATCTGAGCATTTAGAGTGACTGGATGTTGCTACTCACTGCCAAGAAGGAAATATTTATAACAATACTTTAAGCTAATACCTTTCCAAAAGAGAGGTGTATACAACAGAGATTATAACAAAGGTAGTGTTTTGCTCTACTCAAAGTCAGAGAATGATATGCCGATAGAAACATTTCCTCACCACCACCTTTCAACAACTTAAATATTTTTGAAATGCAGTAAATACAATTTAATAGTTTCTGAGCTGAAAATTACCTCCTGAGTCATCTACGCAAATCCCTTGTTCTACAAAGAGGATACTGGGAGGCGGGGGGCATTGTGTTTAACGTTGACAGTTTCCTTTTAAGAAAGAATATCTGCTCACCTGGGGCTCTGTGGAAGTGGCATTTGCCGCACAATGCAGACATGACTGGTTCCGGGGAGCCACCATCTTCTTGCATGGATGGGGGAGGGGCTGGTCACTTTGCACCACCCTCATCTGGCCATGCCACACACACCAACTGGGGGAGGGGATTATCCACAAGGCCCACTGTGGCTGGGGCAATGGGGGCTGGGAGCTGCCCATTCCTGTCATTTTTAAGAGGGCGACCATGTGCAGGCTGCCTTCTTTGCTGACCATGGATCAGAAGCATGACTCATGTCAATGAGAAGTCATGCCTTCAGAGTTGTGGGTCCAACTCAGTGATATAGCATATCTAGACAGGGTCACTAGCTGATTTCCTGCAGGGACCACTAAAATTTCTTACAAACATTACAACCCCTGAAGTGTAGCCTTGAAGAAACTGAAAGAGCAATTGCTGGAATCCTCCGCAAGTGACAACAACCCATAAGTAGACAATTGTGGAACTCCAGAGGCAAAAGTGACACAGGGGGAGGGGGAGTTTGTTTTGGAACAAATGAAACTTTGGAGGCCATTAATTTCAATTTTCAGCTGTTTTGAAATTAAAGAAAGAAAATATTCTTTTACAGTCAGTGAACTGTGATTTTATTTTTTTGTGTGTGTTTTTAACAGAAAGATGGACATCAAAAAAGATTATGCAAGATTGGTCTAGATCCCTTTTAGGATTTGGCTAATTACTAGAAGAATATATATGTTACTATGATGAACAAAACAGGGAGGGGTGTGTGTGGCAAAATGCTTTAGCTTTCACCTTCATTAGATGCTGTAGTATCAGAAATGATTCTGATACTAAGTCTGACAGACTGTGGCTTCCATACTGAAATGTTTAGCAACTAGTTGATGCATTTTTTTTTTTTTGCCTAATGGCTAACAAAACAGAAGTTTTAAATTCTTGTAGCAAAATGTTTTACCTTCTGCCACCAGCAGTTGCAACGTTGCAATCCTGTAGTTGCAGGTACTGTTCTCCGCTGAATGTAAAGTTATTACAAGTAGGCAGTAGCATAGTTAAAGTAGTGATAACCTCTGCTGGATAATTTTTAGTATTTCTGTTGCAAAGAACTCATTTAAAGCTTGAATCCCATCCTTATGTGGCATATTGGTATAAAGAGATGTAACATCCCAAGTAGCAAGTGTAGTATTGACACTGAATTGATACTGCTTGTTTAGAGACTCGATTTGAAGAAAGAAGTCATTAGTGTCATTGATATATCATGTTTAGTAAGTTAAAGTCAATAGACAGAGAAATCCTTCTAGTAGTTGTGTTGTTAACTGAGTCAATGGGGCATCCAGGGTTGCTGGCTTTGTGGATTTTTGGTAGCATGCAAAGCCTTCCGGGTGTTGGGATTTGAATTAACAATGAGATCAGATGTCTGCTCTTTAAGAAGTTCCCTGCCTGTACAGTTTTGCATAGTTTTAATGATGTGGTTATTGAGACCCATGGTGATGTCTTTGTCAAGGGGTTTGCATGTTCCCCCCCCCCTTCAGTTGTCTTCAACCTTCTGCTAAGTAGTCTGCAGTGTTAAGTGCCACAGCACTATCTTTGTCAGCAGGCTTAATGGCAACAACCCTTCTCATCTGAAGATTTCTTGGTGCTATTACTTCCTCTTTTGAAAGGTGTGTATACACTATTAATGTACCCTGTTGCATAGCTGTCAAGTTTCAGATTTGAAAATAAGGGATCAGCAGCCTCACCTATCCCGGGGACAGTCACATGTCAGTGGTGGGCGGAGCCAGAAGCAAAAGTGGGCGGAGCAGAAATGTAAACTCCAAGCGGGCTCGGGCTCAGAGCGGAGCAAAGAGGAGGGCAACCAGCAAAGAGGAGGGCAGCCATGTGCTCCGCGCAATGGAGCCCCATCGTCTTCTTGTCTGATCCCATCAAAACAGGACAGGAAGCAGCAGCTGCTCAAAGGCAGCCAGGCTCCGCCCACCAGCTAACCCTATTGGCCGGCTGAGGGGCTCGGCGGCAACGGATAGGGGCTGATGCAGGGAGAGAAATACACCCCCCTGTAAGCACGGGAAATGGCTCCCACTTGCTTTGAGGGCTGAGGCTTTTCCCTCCAAGTAGGCGAGGTCTTCCCACCCAGTCCCTGGCCAGCAGGGGAGGAGCTGCTTCCATTAAAAACGGGAAATGTAAGGGAAATAAAAAATAAGGGAGAGCAGCAGGAAACTGCTTGAAATAAGGGAGAATCCTGGGGAAAACGGGATACTTGACAGCACTGCCCTGTTGATGTACATCACTACTACCTTAGAAAACACACACACACCCCTTTGATTCTGGAAAAGACACACTGTCTACAAAATAAATGAAATTTTATATACCCATCTCTTACTTTCTCAATATTTAGCTTATGTTCTTTTCTTTTATTTGGAACATCCTGCATACATTCCTAATAAGAATACCAGTGATGCACATGGAGAAATTGGATGTTCTGCTGTTCTTTAAACTGAGACCATTAAAAAAAATACATCAAATGGAAATAAATTACTGTGCCACATCTCTGGCAAGACTCACCTGGATCTGTGATTAAAATGCCAAACCACCAGTATTTCTCTTCATTCCTGCTAAATCCCAGTCTTCATTTTGCACAATCTATTCTGCATGGTGAAAACATTTACCATGATTTCCATTGTGGCGTCCTTAATGCCTTTTATGTAACTGAGATTCTCATTAAAATAACATATCTGAAACATTTGTTTGATCTGTTGTCCCATCTCTTGAGAATATGTTTAATATTTAAACTCATTTAAATTGTTTGCACATGAAAGAGTGTGTGTGTGTCAGAAAGGAGGAGAGTTTTTGTTCTCCCTATTTCAGCTTCTCTGTTTTGCCAAGGAAAATATATACAGAATAACAGAATACTGTAATCTTATGCATGGTTATTCAGAAATAAGCTACATTAAGTTGAGTGGGGCCAATTTCCAGATAGGTGCGTATACATTCCAAGTCATGCAAATTAGATGCATTTTTTAAAAACCACACTGTTCTATATTCTTAATTCTTATTGTTGTTTTGGCACTAAGATAGCATCTTCTATCTTTATTAGGAATTTCTGCTGGCTGCCTTTTTTCTCTCCTCCATTTCCTTCTTCAGTTGACATATTAAATAAAGAAGTACTGAAAATTAAGATACAAGCTCAGAAACCTTAGTTGGCTACCCAAGAGAGAAGGGGAAATAGTTTTGTTTTTAGTTTTGACTTTCTCTTTCCTCACAGCTTTTGCCAATACCTTCATGAACAATCAGTTACCAAGGCAGCATTAAGTCATGATGTGCTAACAAGTTTTTCCTTCTTTCTGCATTTCCCCCTCCATTTGATCCCAGACAATGAAAACGGCTATGTGAGATATTTATGAAATTTTAATAGTGATCGATTCCTGCAGAGCCTTCAAAGGCAGGCTTTTTCTTTACAGGTATCAGAACATGAAAAACCAAGATACTCTTTGCAGAGGAAAACAGCCCTACAATGCAGAAACCTTGCTTTCACTCTGGGTAATAAGTGACTTACTCCATTCTTGGAAATAGAAGAGGTTAGCTGGGTGGTGGATGAAATAATATTGTTTCCCTTAAAAGCTGGAGTGCTTTAAGTACAATGCCATTGCACACATAGATGCACTCATACGTAAAATGCATTGAAGGGAGAAAACTGCTTAGCTTCTTAACTAGAGCAAATCTCCTTTTTAAAGGAGGGAAATCTTTCTTTTGTCACACATTGTGGTCATTTCCTGCCCACTAGGACAGGGATGAAGAATCTCAGGCTGGTGAGGGGGAGTGAGGATTATGACCTATCCAGCTCCCAGGATTCTACCCAGGCCAGGCCAGGCCCCAGTGGTTGTTGGTGCCCATTGAGATTGGTAGGGCAGAAAGCAGTTCTTAAAGTGAGAGCCAATGAAAGGCAGAGCCAACCAACTCAACTGTTGTACCCATCTCCAACACTAGAAGAGCAGAGAAATCTGCAAGTGCTAGTTGGTTAAGGCTTGAATGATATTGTTGGTGATGCTTCCACTGCCATGCCCCACTCCATTGATCTAATCCCTATCTGTAGACCTCCTCCCACCTCACTGACCATGCTTCATACCCTCCTTGAGTACTTCTGCCTTGTTCAATGATGGGGAACTTGTGGCCTTCCAGATTTCATTGGACTCCAACTCCCATCAGCCCAGGCCCACATAACTGATGGTGAGTTATGACAGACAAGCAACATTTGGAGAGCCACAGCGTCCTTACCAGTGGCCTAAGTAGAATGTGTTCATGACAGTTGTAATGGCTTTTTGGTTGCCTGGATGGAGGATGAACAAACATTTGTTTTTGAATATGCTTTTCAGTGCTTTCTGGGCCTTTCAACCAAAAAACGAAAGCACTATAGTACTTATATGACAGATATATTATCAATGTTGTTTGTTGGTGGTGCTATAGAAAAAGGAAACTTCTGCCCACATGTGATGGGAATTTTGTTTTTATATATGGCTTTTTCTCAGATGGACCTCACTGGAACTCAGTTCCAGCACCTCTTAGGTGGGTTCCTCCCCCTCTCAGGTTAGCACCATTGCCATTCTAAGAGAAGGAGGAAGGCATGTGTGGTGAGTTCCGGCACCTCTTTTTCTAGAAAAAATCTGACTGGACGCGGGTTAGAGCTCAATGTCGAGCCTACCAAGTGGCGGTAGCGACGGTGAAGAAGACTTTCTTCACTGCATCTATTGCATATGCAAAAAACAGCAACAGAAGACTTTTTCAGGTGGTTCACACTTTAGTGGAACCACCTGCTTCATCAGGGCCCAGTATGGGCCACATGATCTCCTGCAATGATTTTTCAAAGTTTTTGGCAGATGAAGTTGCTCAGATTCGGGAAGAGGTAGACTCCACTGTGGGAGCAGGGCTGTTGCAGGAGAGTGCTAGAGTCCTGTCTAGTCCAGTTGCGTGGGATCAATTCCAATCTGTTACCTCTGAGGATGTGGACAGACTGCTTGGATTAGTGAAACCAATCACCTGTCTCCTTGATCCTTGCCTATCCTGGCTTATAAAAGCTAGCCGGTAAGGCTTCGCAGGGTGGTGGAACCGCTGAAAGAGGCAGTTATTAAACTGCTTCTTAAGAAACCATCTTAGATGCGGCCAATATGGCTAACTGTTGCCCAGTCTCAAATCTTCCACTCTTGGGCAAGGTGATTGAGCGAGTAGTTGCTGAACAACTCCAGGCACGCCTGGAAGAAGCGGACCATTTAGATCCCTTCCAGTCAGTGTTCATCAGTATGTGGTTGATATCCAGTTCTACCTCTCTTTCGAATCAGAACCAGTGAAGGCGTTGAAGGTTCTGTGTGAATGTCTGGAGGTGGTTGGAGGATGGATGGTGGCTAACAGATTGAGGTTGAATCCTGACAAGATAGAAGTACTGTTTTTGGAGGACAGGAGGCAGGCAGGTGTGGAGGACTCCCTGGTCCTGAATGGGGTAAGTGTGCCCCCCGAAGGACCAGGTGCTCAGCCTGGGAGTCATTTTGGACTCACAGCTGTCCATGGAGGCACAGGTTAATTCTGTGTCCAGGGCAGCTGTCTACCAGCTTCATCTGGTACGCAGGCTGAGATCCTACCTGCCCACGGACTGTCTCGCCAGAGTGGTGCATGCTCTAGTTATCTCTTGCTTGGATTGCTGCAATGCGCTCTACGTGGGGCTACCTTTGAAGGTGACCCCACAACTAATCCAGAATGCAGCAGTTAGACTGGTCCAGAATGCAGCAGTTAGACTGGTGACTGGTAACACCAGTCTTGAAAGACCTACATTGGCTCTCAGTACGTTTCTAAGCACAATTCAAAGTGTTCGTGCTGACCTTTAAAGCCCTAAATGGCCTTGGTCCAGTATACCTGAAGCAGCGTCTCCACCCCCATCGTTCTGCCCTGACACTGAGGTTCAGTGTCGAGGGCCTCCTGGCAGTTCCCTCACTTCGAGAAGCCAAGTTACAGGGAACCAGACAGAGGGCCTTCTTGGTAGTGGCACCCACCCTGTGGAACGACCTCCCACCAGATGTCAAAGAGAAAAACAACTACCAGACTTTTAGAAGACATCTGAAGGCAGCCCTGTTTAGGGAGGCATTTAATGTTTAATAGATTATTGCATTTTAATGTTCTGTTGGAAGCCCCCCAGAGTGGCTGGGGAAACCCAGCCAGATGGGCGGGGTATAAATAAATTATTATTATTATTATTATTATTATTATTATTATTATTATTAGAAAGCCAAACATCCAACGCGGCTTATGCAGCTTCCGATTGAGCACAGGAAGCTCCTGCAGCCAATCGGAAGCCGTGCCTTAGTTGCCGAACGTTTTCAGAAGTCGAACAGACTTCCGGAACAGATTCTGTTCAACAACCAGACTGTATTAATATTAATAGTCCAGTTAACATAAGTAGTATGGCAAAATCCCTAGAGCTAATGAAATCTACAAGTGATAACACTGAATTTCTTGATTAATTATAATCACATTTTCTTGTGTTGCTATTTCCCTTTGAGTTTCCTTTGTTACAGTATGTTCCACCTTAATGTTATAAGTGCTCCCTCTTTCTGTGTGTGAGAGAGAGAGGGAGGGGGAATTTCTCTGCGTGTTAAATACTTTCCCAATGGTTTTTCACTATTATCAAATTGGTGATAGAGTTATGCCAATTTATCCCTTTGTGTAGGAAACTGGCCTATTTGTCCTTTGCTGGGATAGAATCATGGAATTGTAGAGTTGGGAGGGATACTGTGGGTCATCTAATCCAACCCCCTACAATCCAGGGATGTAGACGGGCATTAAAAATGTTTTTGTCCCCACTTCAGTCTTATAAATAAGTTATTACAGAGTTATTGTTAGCTTTTAGTCCTCTTCATACTGACTGAGCAGTGGGAAAGAGCCAAAAGGGGGGGGGCAACAATTAAAGATTTTCATTGCATTGTAAGGTTGCCTCAAATAGAAGTTGTCAGCAGTTTAAGCAATTACAAAATGACACAAATCTGGCAGAGATTAAGAAAATCACTTAATTTTGTTGCAAGTAAGAGTCCAATTAAAGCTAGAGGAATCACAGAAGAACCAAACAGCGGTGTTATTAAACACTTAAATGCCATCCTGGTTAGCTCTGACTAAAAACAGCTCAATTAGAGTACGTTTTAATTACTGCAGACCGGTACAGAAAGTACCAATTAGCCATATATAAACTCAATAGCTTCAGACATAACTAAACATTAATGAAAGAAAACTACAATATAGATAAACAAGCCATAAAACAGCTAGTTAAACAAGCTCTACTTAGCAAATAGGCAAACATGTAGATATCCATCATCGGAACTAAACTACAGTATTATATTGGGATGACACAAGGCTGAACCTAAGAACAACTAAAACTAGGAACATTGCTAACTAGCTTCAGTCAAACTGAGTGGTGTTTGTAAGTCTGCTTGTCATTGGGTGCAATACTTATCTTTCCCTTCCCAAAAGTCTTATGACAAGTAAGAATATGTTAATCACAAAATTCCAAGTCACATGCTGGTGAGATTTTGAGAAGGAGATCAGTGTGAGGAAGGGGAAACTTAAAGTTGGAATATAACTTCATATTGACAAATATATACTGTATATAATATAGTTTCTTCACAGAAGATTTTGGAAGATATTACATGGACATAAAATGTGGTATTCAGCTTGGTAATAAACTTGTAATTATTTATTATATGGAATGTGAAGTCTAATCAACTATCTATCTATCATCTATCTATCTATCTATCTATCTATCATCATCATCTATGTGTCTGATGTTTACCTGCTCATTATACATTTGGACTCCTCTTAAGATATTGTAATTGTTTTTCCTGAGATCAGGGAGCAGGTTTTATCTATGTTTAGATACAACTGGTCACCATTTTGAATTAAGATGGCAGACGGAGTCATTCAAAACTGCACTGATTTTAACCAGTGATTTCAAAATTTCACTGATTTTTTGTTTTGTTTCCTCAAATTCCTGGGTGCTGCTCAGGAATGAGTATGAGGCTGCTGTACACAAACACTTTTTCTTTATCTCATCTCACCTGATCGCTGGCTAAATCAAACCATGATTTAATTTTTTTAAAGTTCTTGCATCTCAGGAAAACACATACTCTTCAAACTGTGCTGAACGGACACCTATTAAATTCCTCCATAGTATAAACAAAAACTGAACCTTTTACTGAAATCACCTTTAAACTCTTATACACACTTATCTTGGAATAAGCTCAATTGAACTGAATAGAGGTGACTTCAGAATAGACATGCATAGGGTTTCACTGCTGTTAGTCTACCTTCTTTGTGACTGAAACCCATCACTATTTCCCTTGTTCTGTACTACCTGAGATCCATTTGCCCGTGGCTTTCTCTTTCCTTAAGTGTGTCCTTGCCAATCAACGATCAGGTAGCAAGCATGATTCCATGATGGTATATTTCATGATGCTGGAGACTCCCTCCATGGTTTTGAACCCTGAAAGGTCAGCTTTCTAAATGGAAGATCAGGCTCCACACTTCAGAAAGTCACCCTCCAACTTATGGAGAGTGATGGTGATAGAAGAGGTTGAAGCTATAGCACATTAATGCCCGTACGCCCCCATTTCAATGAGATAAACAATAATACGTCTTTCCGAAGACATATGAAGGCAGCCCTGTAGCAGGAAGTTTTTAATGTTTGATGTTTTGTTATGTTTTTTATATTCTATTGGAAGCTTCCCAGAGTGACTAGGGCAACCCAGTCAGATGGGTAGGGTATAAGTCATAGATTGGTAGTAGAAGTATTGTATGATGCTCTGTGTGGGGGGGGGGATCATAAGGTTTGAAGAGGGCTATATTCTCCCCACCCCAAAATAAACAAATAGTGTGAGATGACTTTTGTGCTTTGGTAATATTTTTCATTTTTATGGGAGGGGAGTTGGGGGGAGGGGGGTTGCCAAAAGCTCTTTCCCTAATCTGCAGTTAGCAAACATTGTTTTCTTTATCTTCTTCCCTAAATCATTTAAAGAATTGACTATGTAGATTTACACTTGTAATTTTAATCCCACAAATTTGAAGAACACTTACAGTGAATTTTGTGAAGTAGAAATCCGTTAAAACTACATTGTACAGCAACAGATCAATATGCCTTGACAGATATTCCCTCAGCTCGTCTATCCGGATGAGACCTATTGGTCTTTTTTCACAAGTTGCTTAAGACAGATATATTTGAGCTTGACATATTAGAGCTTTTTTTCTCCTCCCGTGCCTTTGTGTCAAGGAGCAAAGTATTGATTCTGAATGTGTTATTTCAACATTTTCTTTATGCAAATGTACAACTTCAACTCTGTCAGAAGTTTAGTTTTAGCTTAGAAAACATTTCTCGTTTATGAAAGAAGTGAAACTTTGATTTATGAAAGAAATGAAACAAAGTACTTCTCTTCTTCTTCTTCTTCTTCTTTTGGTTCATAATCAAAATCTATCTATCAGCACAAACCCAAATGAATTCATCAATATTTTTAACTTTGATTTCTGGAGGTGGAACAGGAGGGACACTCATGAAAATCAATGCAAAATGAAATTGAAGTCTTACTAGACTTGAAGTCAGCAGCAGATAATATTTTCTGAATTAGAAATATCAGGCTCGGGACCTATGGCAAGACCCACAGATCACAATGGTTTAATGGAAGTCTGCATGGAATTGCAAAGGCGCTATCATGACTAGAACCACAGCTTTAGTAGGGTGGTCATGAGTCCTACTTTACAGATAACGGTCCCCTATCTTAAGGTGTCCAGGGACTTGTCTGATCCAAGTCCATCTTAAAGATAGAGGGCCATGAGAAGGGTGAGCAAAAGCATCGAAATTGCCCATTAACAATTACCACCTAGATAGCAAACCGCTCAGGCTCACAGATCACTAAGTCAATCTTTCCCATCTCCCATGTGAGATGTATAGTATTTCTGTTTAAATTATAGTAATTGTTTCTAAATGTATATCTATACATACAAATTTACACACAGGGCCGTCTTAAACATATCAGGCGCCCTGGCACAGCCAGCGCACTCGCGCTCCGCCGGGCAGCTGGAGGGTGCAGCGCATCTGGCCAGCTCGTGTTCCCGTACTCTGCCGGGCAGCTGGAGGGCGTGGTGCGGCCGGCCGGCTCCCGCTCCCCGCCGGGCAGCTGGAGGGCGCTGCCGGCAGGCGCTGCCAGCGGGGCTGGAGCGTGGAGGCACCCTCCAGGCCATTGCGCCAGTAGGCTCAATGGTTAAGACGGCCCTGTTTACACATGCAATCCCCATATGAACCAGCCCTGGCTCTGAGGTCTTCATCAGAGGCCCTTTTCTTTGTTCCCCACTCAAAGGAGGTGTGGAGGGTAGCCACATGAGACTGAGCCTTTTCAATGGTGGCTCCCTTTCTGTGGAATGCTCTTCAGGGGAAATGCCTGGCTCCATCCTTGTCAGTCTTAGGGTAGGACCTTTTTGTCTCATCAGACCTTTGGTAATTAAGTTGCCTCCTAAAGTGGAGCACATCTCTTAGTGTGATGGGTATTAATATTTTACTGAATGAGTAATCTAGTGTTGCAGTGTTTGTTGTTTTAATTTTTCTGGATTTAACTTTCTTAAATTTGGTGTATTTTATCTTGTCAAGTCACTTTATGGGTATTTCTTTTGTATAAAGTGACCAGCTGAATGTAATAAATAATATTACATTTTGTGCAAATCACCGTGTTTTTTGTCCTTTTTCACTGGTGATCAATTTCTGTCTTTTTGGTGACCCTAAAGCCTATCCTAGTCTGCTGCACTATAACTTTTAAAAACACTTTTGTTTTTAATACTGTTGAGAAAGCATGAGGAAACTTCTGCTAAACTAGTTAGCAGTTACTGGCTTGGTAGGACAGGAAGGCTATACGTCTAAAAAGGGTATAGAAAATTGTATTTTTGCAATCGCAGTGTGTTGTCCAGGAGTGAGAAGACACACTGAAAACTCTGTATATACCTCGTATTATAAAATGCTGGACTAGATGGGCATTAGTGTGAGCCAAGAGGGCCCTTTCCTCCCCCCTTGCTACTAAAAACCTAAGCCTTAAAGCCAGTTCTCCTGTTGAGAATATAAGATGACAGACGTGCCATCAAATAACAAAGCAGGTGGGAGCAGAGTCATTACCCCGGCAAAAGGTTAAAGACATTCAGTCTCAGGTGAGAAGGGAGGTGAAGTCCCTCCCTCAGCAGCGCATTAGTTAGCAAAAGACAACAGGAGAGTTGAGAATGGAGGTTGTCAGGGTTATGGGGAGGTGATGTCATCACAGGGGGGAAAGTGCTTTCGCAGGAGGCTTTTGAAATGTAGATTGCCAGGGCGAGAGGGGAGATTATGTAAGGAGGGAGTTGCCTTAGGCAAGGGGCAGGGGCAAAGGAAGAACTGACACCCAGTGCGGGGGTTTCGGGGGCAGGACAAATTGCCTGGCGGCGCATTCATGTGGGCCGTACGTACGGTGCATTGTGGCACTGCGCATGCACGAAATGCTACATAAGCTGCACACACACACACGCCATACGTACAACGCATGCGCTACACCGTATGTACAATGCATATGCGCATGCCAAACATGTACGTAGCAGCGCCGTGCATGTGCTGCCGGGAGATTTGCTGATGGTGCCACTCGAGCGCCGTGCAGACAGCGGCGGAATCCCTCTGCCACTGCACTACAGCCACAAGCAGAGGATCCTCTGCATGTAGCTGCAGCAGTGCGATGGCGCCGGCTCACGCTGCCGCAACCGGTGGCAGCAGGGCAAGCCCCCTGCAGGGTGCCTTGTCATCCTCCATAGGGATGGCACCTGGGGCGTGCCGCCCCCTGCCCCCCTTCCTCTGCCACTGGCAAATGGTTCTGGGAAGGAGGTGCAGGATTAGAGCAGAACTCCATGCTGGGACTGAAGGCCAGCAGCTATGCCACCTAGCTAGAGTAGACTGTTACAGAGACACACTAGGATGGTGCTTAGGATGCCTGTGGATCCAATGCTCTGCTGCTTTCATGGAATGTGGATGCAGAGGAGTGCTGGGAGGCACCAGCTGGGGAAGCCACAAGAGAACTCCCAGGGAAAGAACGACAATGAGAAGTCAGAGGGAGAAGAGGGAGCAGACTTCCTAGTATTGGAGGAGGTATTGGAAACTGAAGAGACAACAGGGTTTACTGAGCAGTGAGAGTCTGTGGCAGAGAGCAGTCCAGAATCAGAGGCAGGAGAGGAGGTTGGCCAACAGGCAGTGTTGAGAAAGAGTTGCTTAAGAATCCAGGGACTCTCTTCCTCCTGCAATAAACTTTCCTCCCCTCTGGTCTCCTAGAACTCAGAGAGAAATGAAAAGAGCAGAGCAGAAATTGGTTGTGTGCAAACAACTACTTGGGCAAGACCCTGGAGATGAGGAGCCTTAGAGGGTGGTGGGAAAGTGGGGACCTTCAGTCCTGGCAACTGCCTCAATGGAGCAAGACCTTCTGGGGAAAGTTGCTGGGATCACTAGGCCTGTACTGTTTTGGTTTCTTTGAATAAAGAGCTAACTTTGTGGACACCGTGTTCTTTATTGTTGACCTATGCCTGACTCCTGCTCCTGACAGCTGCTGAGAAGGACAACTCCCTCTTGAGATGTGAATGCTGTGAAATCTCTCTGTATCTAAACTCAGATGTAAATATGTGTAAATAAACTTTATTTCATAAGGACACTGCAGACTCTGCAGTGCCTCATTTCCCCCAAATCAATCATAAACCCTGGTTAAGCGTCAAGACCCCTGGAATCTCACACCGCTTGGCAGAGATTTGGGTGGCCGGTAAAAATGTAAATTTTATTGTATGGTTTTATGTTTGGCTGTTGCAAACCATTCATATTTTTTATGAATACTATGGGGTGGGAGAGACAGATGCCTGCAGGGCTGCATTTGAACCCTGGGCCTCAGGTTCCCCACTACTTCTCTAATACACCAATGCAGTGTGGCAGCCACCATACTACATTCAAAGTTTTTGCAATACGTCTGATAGACAATGAAGCTTGTACATCTGTATTTTGTGGCAGTGCCAGAGTGACTTGTAGCCTGGGCTTTAATTATTCCTTAGCTCCTCCATCTGGGGAATAGGTCATTTTGGCAATTACAGTAAACTATCTCTAAGGATTGTTGTGCGAATGAACTGGGTAACAATAGCACTGCGCTTTGCATATTACAAATGAAATATAACTGATTATTAATCATAAATGAGTCCCTTAAATGCGCAGCTAATTTTAAACACAAGGGCAATTGCATTATAATTGCATATTGCCTTTAATACCCCGTTGAACCATGACTATAATGTAAAAGTAGGACAAGCTGCAAAGTTGTTATCCAGGTACTGCATTTTGTTCACATTAAAATATTTGCGGCTGGGGGGCATAAAGGGAAAAATCATCATCTCCAGCGATTTCCAAAGTTACAATGAGATGCAATTCAGATCAATTTTAGAATTGCTCTTTTCTGAAATTAACATTTGCCAAGACGTATTTTGAATCATGGGCATTCTGTTGGATGCTTTGCAATGATGACAAGAACTAGTATAAACCTCTCATGAATAGAGATTATTGATTAAAGTTGCATTAGATCAGCTGACTTTGGTGAATGCTCTGAGAAGACATAGCTGAACAATGACTTTTTCACTGCAGTCTTTTTCATCTTACTCACTTTATTTTACAGAAGTGTGGTGTGGCTGCTTCTACTTAATATGATTAAGCTCCTACAAATTTGCCTCAATGCCCATCACACAAGAATTTTTTTCAATACAGAAAGACATTGTTTTCTCCCCCCAAAGAATTTGGGTTTGGTCAACACATCTTATGCATATTCCAACACTTCTCAAGATTCAGCTCACCATGTTCTGGTTCAATCCACATTTTGGAGGCTTTCCCCAAAAAATGGTCAACACACACACATACACTGAATACAATGAAATCTCCAGGAAAATGAAACCTGTGATGATATTACCTGTGGGATGTAATCCATTGGAACAGTCAAATGCAATATTCCTTATTTCCCTAGAGTGGGCACAGGCAGGCGGATGTTACTCCACAGTGTAACTTCCTGTTCTACTGGTCTGGAGCTCCCCCCCCCACATGTGATCTGAGAGATGGGCGTGACCCTGACTCCATAAAAGAACCGTGTCATGCAGCCATTTTCTCTCTTCTCTCTCTCTCTTGCTGATCTCTTAACTGCTGCTCTCTTGCTGCCATGCCGCTCTCCTGCAACCATTTTGTTCTCTTAATGTAATTTTGCTGTCTGCTGGCTCTCAGCCAGCAGCACATGAACTCAATCTCCGTGTGAGATGAACTCACAGATTGTTATGTAACTACCAAGGAAAGCCTGCCTTTCAGGGATCAAATTGTGAACTGAAATGTGAGTTAACTTCTTGTTATTTTTAAGGAAAGACTCTTGTGTTTTTATTCTTTTAAGAAGGATAAAAGGGGACACCAGGAGTAACCCATCTAGGCAACCCAAATTGGATTACTTAACTAAAGAGATTCAAATGAATCTGCAAACCAGCTTCCTGCTATATTGAGGGGAATCTGCTCTGCTACATCACTCACTAGCGTGAGTGACAGAAGGATAATACTTATTCAGTATATCCTTTCCTACTATCCTTAACATTCCCACATTACCTGCATGCAAGGCAGATACTCTTCTCAAGTATAATGAGATAAGAATCCAATGTCTTTGAGAGACCTGGTCTCAACAAAGACATTGGATTCTTATCTCATTATACATGACAAAGCTATCTTTAGCCATCTCACCCCTTGCTTTTTCCTTTAGGACTAATTGCAGTCATTAACAGTCATCAACAGGTTTTCCACACCCATCAGCCAATCACCCATTCCCACCACCCTTCTGAGTAATACCCCTCCTCACTCTCTCACTATATATAAGGGTCTGGTGACTTCTGTTTCAGTGTATCTGAAGAAGTTTGCATGCACACGAAAGCTCATACCATGGAGATACAACTAGCTTGTTGTAATGTGGAAATGCCCTTCCAAAGTGATGTAAAGGACACTTTGTGACAAATGAAAAGGGTCAGAGTCAGAGTGACCATATTCGGAAAGAGAAAGCACACAATTCAGCCCATCCACAGCACTATGCTCAATGTGTTACAGACTGCCTACTTTATACAAAATGAAAGTTAATTAGGCCTTCATGGAGAATGTCAGATGGGGTTGCTCCTAGTGTAGTGTTACTGGGGGGAAATAATGCTGAGAAAATGTCAGTGCTCATTATAAGGCTAAAATGTTCACCAAGATCACTTGGCAGAGCATCAACTCTAGCTAGTAAAATTTTGAAAAGGCCTTTGAGATAGTTTTGACACTTGATAATATAAGGCCAAGCCATTCTTCCTAAACCAGCGTTGACTTAATTGTTACTCACTTTTGCTTAAGAATCTTTGAGGCTAGTGGACCAGTTACATTCTTACACAAACCATATTGTTTAATTACCTATTTGTTGTTTCTCTGGCTATCAAACTTTATTATCATTTATATTACCATTCTTGAACTTTAATGACAGGGAAGGGGGCCGTGCGTAAACCAGTTCCAGGGTGGAGCAGGCAGCAAACAAGTCCCAAGAGGATTTTTTGTTTGCAATACTGAAAGGCAGGTACAACATTGAGGAAGAGTCTGTAGGAAGGAATGCAATGATGCTGGTAGTCCAGGATGATAGTAGCCATGCCAGGGGGCACATCCTTCCACAATGCATGATTATTAGCCACTTGGACAGATAAAACAATACATAAGGATATCCCTACCAATGTGACTTCCCAGAGGCTACCACACGAGCCCCTGTACTACTTTCCAAAGATATTCAGCTTAGGATTCTTGCAAATTGTGAGAAAAGCTCCATATGTAAAGAAGGCTGATCACCGAAGAATTTATGCTTTTGAATTATGGTGCTGGAGGAGACTCTTGAGAATCCCATGGACTGCAAGAAGATCAAACCTATCCATTCTGAAGGAAATCAGCCCTGAGTGCTCACTGGAAGGACAGATCCTGAAACTAAAATTGCAACCAGAATCTGACCACTACAGCCCTCATGATTCTCAGGAACTGATATACAGAAATATGCTGCCTTTGAACCTGGAGGTAGTATGTAGCCATCACTTGACACATCGCTGAATTCACCTGGCATCCACCTGCAGGACCAGTGCTAGGGTTTCTTGCGCCCTAGGCGAGACCACCTTCTGGCGCCCCCTGCCGCCTGCCCCCCCGCCAAAGCTTGCTTTAGTGGGAGGTGGGGGTGGTGGAGAGGCAAGCAGCAGTTTCTCCGCTGTAGCGGAGAAGCTGCTGCTCGCCCATCCCAACCCGCCAAGCCTGCTTTAGCAGGAGCCGGGGAGTGGTGTAGGGGGCAAACAGCACCTCTCTGCTATGGCAGAGAAGCTGCTGCTAGCCCGTCCCGCCCCCCTGCCCAAGCCTGGCCAGCGCCCCCTCCATTTTGGCGCCCTAGGCAATTGCCTAGTTCACCTTAATGGACGCACTGGCCCTGTCCACCTGGCTTCTTCCCCCAAAGAATCAGGGAGCTATAGTTTGGGTCATTGGGTTTGGTGCTTTTGTAACTGGATTTGTCATGGCTTTTAGTCAAATTCAATAACTGATTGATTGATTGATGAAAAAGTGCTTTTTTCCTGAGATGCTAACTTTCTCTCTGTATGTCATTCCTTGAACAGCTTCATGTGCAAAGATAAAGCTTGCTTTCATTGCTCTGTTCATTTGTGCATTTGACTAGTGTTGGGTGGAGGGAAATGCAACCACTGGGCTGAAAAATGTCCCCCTCCCGCCCCCCTTGGGTTTCCGGTGTGGCCTTCACAGATATTGGCACAACTTGGGGGGGGGGGTAGTGTTTTGGCTGCTGAGCTGCGCTCACCATTGTGAGGGCTGAGGGGGTGATGGTAATGCCTCCCTAGCTGCTGCCATTGTCTGAGGGTTGGCTGTGATGTGACAAAAACATTTGACAGATGAGAGGGTATAAATGTGGGCCAAGGCGCAAGCCTCGGCAGTTGCCCTCCCCAGAGAGTAATGGGCAGCTCGGTGGCACTCAGCCCTGGTGGTCTCCTGCCCTGTGGCGGCAAGCTGGCAAGGGGAAGGAGGCAATCACCCGGTGCTGGGATGCTGTGCAGCAAGGAGAAGGCAAGTACAAAGTTTACTTGCTGGTGGGATCGCTACTTGAAGGCGACTGATATTCAGCTCTGAAGCTAGTTGATGTCTGGCAATGGACCTGGCGAGGCTGCAGCTGGTGGATGGTTGTCGGAAGAGTTTGCATTCAGGCTAGTGGATGCCGCGAGGCTACGCTGGCTTAGATGGATGCAAACTGGTTTGGAAGCCTTGTTTGTTAACAGGCAGCCAAACAGAGGAGGAGTCTGGGGGTACGTTGTCAGATGGGGGCCATCCCACTCACCTGTTTGCCTTTGCCTTACAGGGATGTCTGGAGCTGGTGAGGTTTTCCCCAAGTCCAGCCTTCAGAGTCATGAAGAGAACCACAGGACGTCCCTGTTGACATCGGAAAAATGAATGTGAAATACTGGCAGCGAGCAATGGACAAGGCCGTGGCCATTCTGAGAGAAGGAGCTTTGAAGGGAGACTGCAGGCGGACATCTGCTGCATTGCAAGGGATGGGGCAGTGGGAGAGAGAAGAAAATGAGGGAGGAAACACTACACCACATTAGGTGCACCGTCCATTGAAAGTGTTATGAAGACGCTTTGAACAGGAATGGCTTCCCCTCAAGGATTCTGGGAACTGTAGGTGGTTAAGGGGATGGAGACTTGTTAGGCTGGTTAAGGATTAGGGATAGGATTAGCGTTAGAGTTAGGGTTGGAGTTAGGGTTGGGGCAGGGGTAGGGGTAGGGTTCCCTTCTTGTCAAGGAACTCTGGGAATTGTAACTCTGGTTAAGGGCTAAGGGTTAGTGTTAGGGTTAGATTTAGGGTTAGTGTCAGGGGTAGGGGTATGGTTTCCTTCTTGGCAGGGAACTCTGGGAGGGAAACGGGGGTCTCCTAACAACTCTCGGCATCCTTTTCAAACTATACCTCCCAGATTCTTTGGGGGAAGAAGCCATGAGTTTTTAAAGCGGCTTCATAGCTCTTTAAACGGTGTGGATGTGGCCCTGGCCTCCCTCACCCCACTGCCTCTTATTATTGAGGAATCAAAAGGATTTCCCAATTCAAATCTCTCGGAAACGGGAAACAGGAAGAAGAAAGACTTTGTATCTCATGCCATTTTGAAATGTCTTAACTTGAAATGCCAATAAAGGTATTTGTATTGTATTGTATTGTATTGTATTGTATTGTATTGTATTGTATTGTATTGTATTGTATTGTATTGTATTATGATTAACATGGTAAAATGTTAATGAGGCTGACGTGATACTTCTGCAAACTGGCACGCCCCTTCTTGTGGGCGTGGAAGCAGGGACTTGCAGCCAGAAAAGCGACTTTATAAGATGTGTTTTTCCTGATGAAGATGTGCCTGATCTTGGGTTACCGACTTGCAAGTGTGTATAATAAAAAGGTTTTCTAATTCACCCATTTTGTCCAAATCACTTTATTTAAAAGGCTCCAGAGACCTTAAGACAAATGAACCAGTTTATTTATCTCTCACAAAGGGCAAAATAAATAAATAATACCAATCCCTCAACTGCCAAAACAAACGATCCGAATGACCTCCGGAAGCGGAAAAATAGCCGCTTCCGAAATTTTCGACTTCTGAAGTGAAAGCGGCGGCACGATACCTCAACTTACAAAGATTTTAATGCGCTTTTTTCGAGGTACGATTTTTTTCCCCCGTTCCGAGATGGCGGCTTCGACTTGTGAAGATTTCCAGTTACGAGTGCGCCTTCGGAATGGATTAACTTCGTAAGTCGAGGTACCACTGTATCTGTAAGAGACTCTCACATGCAGTGTGCAGTGACTGACTAGGTATATGTCAGGGGCTGGGCAGAGTAGGAGGAATGGTGGGGACTGCCTCCCCATCCTGACCCTTCCAGGGAGGGGGAGGGGGAAGAGAAAGACAGTATAGATTTACAACAGTGGTTTGCAGGAGGTCACAGCTCAGAGGCAGATGAAGGGAAAATTTTGGAAATAGTGGGAGGGGAGAGCCAGGACAGCAGCTACCTGACATGTCATTAGAAAGCATTCTAGACCCGCCATCTCCCAGAACCTGGTGAGCCTTAAAAATAGGGGAGCAAAGAGCTTGAAGACAAAAGGCACTTAGTGGCATCCATAGAGGAGGTGATGACGACGACGAATGAGGAAGTGGGAGAGAATTCACTCGGGACAACACCATTATCCAAGAGGCTGGATTCTATAGCCTCTCTCTGAAAAGTTTGAAATAAAAAAGAACTGTAAGAAACCTTTCCTTGTCTTTATACTTTCCTGGGCAACCAGCCGAGAGCTGCAGATAGCATCCTGACTGTATATAATGGGTGAGACAATCTTTCAGGTACCTGAGAGGCTACAAAAAGAAGTGCAAAACTCAGGTACATGAAGAGAAAATGGGATCTGTTGTCACTCCCATTTGCAATTGGTTGTCCAGTTACTTATATATGGGCAAGTAATGAAACAAGGCAGAAACCGAGCACAAGAGTCTGCTTGCATATTTCTTTGCATGGTTCATAATTCAGTGGTAGAATATCAGGATTTTATGCAGAAAATTTTAGGTTGACATCTCCAGATAGGATTGGGAAATATCGCCTATCTGAATCATTGAGAGCCTCTGCCTGTGAAGATAACACTGAGCTAGATGGACCAATGTTCTGCCTCAGAATATGACAGCTTCCTATGTTCTGCCTGTCATTTATTATTATTATTAGTAGTAGTAGTAGTAGTAGTAGTACCCTGCCCATCTGGCTGGGTTTCCCCAGCCACTCTGGGTGGTTTCCAACAAAGATTAAAAATACATTAAAATGTCACACATTAAAAACTTCCCTAAACAGGGCTGCTTTCAGATGTCTTCTAAAAGTCTGGTAGTTGTTTATCTCTTTGACATCTGATGGGAGGGTGTTCCACAGGGCAGGCGCCACTACCAAGATGGCCCTCTTCCATTAATGCCTGTCTTAGGGCCCAGGAGAGAACGAGCAGTAGAAGATCCTGCAATATGACCCTGATACCAAATTACAGAACATGGCTTTATAACAAGACTATAATTCAGAGACCTCCATTGTACATGCACAGACTTATGAAGCTTAGTGATTTCAACATTTAGATCCTCGCTGGTTGCTGCAGCATTTTATTAAGGATCCTGCTTGCACAGAAAGGGTTGTCACATCTCCAGGCAAGCATTAAAAGAAATGTTCAAAATAACTAGACTGCCCCAGGGGCGAACGATTTATTTGCTGGCAACCAATACATCCTCAATATGCTTATTCTACTGTTTTCTCACTACATGTTAAATCTCAGTAAGCCCACGTGTCTTCCCCCACTTACCTCTGCTAATATAACTCACAAAACTCTATTGGTGCAAATGTTACTGTGTTGCAATGCAAGGCAGTTAAGATTATTTTTGTTGCTTAATCAATTGAATTGCTATCATTTTTTTGTTGTTTCCTACCCACAAGGAAGGTTAATCAAAGAACTAGGAGAGAGATTCGCAGCTCTAAGAAATGAAAAGAATGGTAATTTCTGAAATGATGGGGACACTAATGGACATGTTATAGAATTCTAGTCCAACCCTCTGCAATGCAGGAATCACAGCTAAAGAATTCATGAGAGCAAGTCACCCAACCTCTTTCAAAAAAAGAAAAAGAGGGGGAAAAACCTCCAGTGAAGGAGAGTCCACCACCTTCTTTTAAATCATAGAATTGTAGAGTAGGAAGGGACCCTAAGGATTACCTAGTCTAATCCCCTGCAATGCAGGAATATGCAACTGTCTCATATGGGGGTTGAACTTGCAACCTTGGCATTATCAGCACCGTGCTCTAACCAATTGAGCTATGAAGCCCATTTCACTATTGAACAGCTCTCACAACCAGACAGTTCTTTTTAATGATTTGTTTGAATAGCCATTCTTGTAATTTGGAATCCATTGGTATAGGTCCTACCCTCCCGAGCAGGAGAAAACAAGCTTGCACCATCTTCCATGTGACAACCCTTAGGATATTTGAAGATGCCTGTTAGTCTTCACTTCTTCAAGCTAGACATACCCAACTCTCTCAACCATTCCTCAAAAGGCTCTGTTCCCAGACAAAGGGAGGATTTATTACAGACCTTACAAATACCCTGATAGTTCTGCTTATTCCTACACTGGTAAAGGACCATGTAAACAATTTGAGGTTCTGGTTCTGGTTCTAGTGTATAACATCCTATAGGACTAGGTTACCTGAAAGACCACCTCACCCCTTGTATACCCAATCAGTCACTGCACTCTGCAGGTGAAGGCTTCCTGTACATACCATCTTGTCAAGAAGTCCATTCCACACAATGTAGGAATCAGGTCTTTAGTGATGTGACACCTACTCTTTGGAATTCCCTCAGATTACATATTGGACAAGCATCATTTCCTGTCTTTTCAATGCCTACTGAAGACCTTCCTCTTCCGCAAGGCTTTAAGGGCTCATCCACACTTCCTCTTGTGCTACACCTAGAATGGCACTGGTCTGAGAGGTTTTCCACTTAACCCACTAATTTCCAAGGGAATGCCCACTCTTTAGTGATAGATCAGAACAAATAGCAATCTGGGGGAAAGCCAAATTGCCATTTGCTCCAGCTGAATGCCAAAGAGTGGCTTTCCTTGGGAGAAGAGGAGTGTGGATAATCCCTAAACTGAAATCATTCTAAGTCTACATCTGTATTGGAATTGTTTCATATGTCTTGTTTCATTTGTGTGTTTGCCACCTTAAGCTCTTTTGGGAGGGAGGGAGAGCAGGGTATAAATTTTGTATGTATGAATAATAAAATAACTTGCACCTCTGTCCACAATGGATGGGATTATTGGGAGTTGGAGTATTGTGACAATTGGAGGGCCACAGGCCACATATATGCCATAAGGCTTAAGCCACAAGGTTTCTGGTGATGGCATTAGTATTTGGTGTATCTGCTTTCCATTGTTTTTGCAACTACTGAGGAACTGTACCTTCTGTGTTTAAAAAAAAATATCCCATTACCAATTCACCTGAGCTAATTGAAATGCCATATTATCTAATCCACACATGTATAGTAGACAAAAGGGAAAGCAGAGAAAACCATACAGACTAAATTTCAAATACAATACAAATGTATTACACATCAATTGTGCAAATAAGATAACCATGTTAATCTTTATAGGAACATTTGCAATTCGGGGGTGGGGGTTACTCTGTTTGAGGCAATTGTCTTTTCCACTCCTTTTATTAGATCATGCAAATGAAATAAGCACCACTTTACCTTCACAGAGTAAAAAGCAAACAGACACGTATTTTATTTCAATGCATTTTTAATACTGGCCTGGTGGGCTTTATTCAGCCACTAACGACTTGTCTTGGATTGTTGCTTATCTGTCTATTTTTCTGTGGTGTAACTGTCAATGACCAGCATTAGGAAGCACAAAAGCACGCACACATTATCCAGAAGTGTATAACAGTGCAAAATAAAGAAAAGTAGTATATAAAAATAATAATGAGCACCGACATTGTAAAGGAACGTTACCCAGTAAAGAAAAGATAAACAGATGCAGAAGGTAGTTGTGGCTCCTGCTTCCCTTTCTGCTTATTTACAGTCCTATCCAGTCTTCTTTGCTTGCTTCCCAGGTCATGCTCCAAATCCCCTCAAGAGAACATTCCAGATGAAAGGCACACCTACTGTAACAGTTCTTTTCCATTCCCTTACAATCTTATAAAAAGATAGCTAGGAATTGATTGAGCAGCTAATTCCACCTTGTTTCAGTCTCACTGGCATGCAGTCACAGTCCATACCACCCTCTTGCATGCTATTATGTCCTGCTCCATCTCATTGTACTATTACTATTACTACTACTACTACTTCTACTACTACTACTATGTGTACACCTGGACAGCTGGAAAAGAGGATCAGAAAAATTCATGGAGGATAAGGATATCTTTAGCTTGAATCCTGATGGCTACATTCTACCTCCACCGTTGGAAACAGTATGCTTCTGCATCCCAGTTGCTGGAAATCATGGTGGGGAGGCTGCTGTAGCACTCAGGTCCTGCTTGCAGGCATCCTATAGGCATTAGATTGGCCACTGCAAGAACAGGATCATGGGCTAGATGGGCCACTGACCTTATTCAGCAGGCCCTTCTTATGTTATTTCATATTAGACAGAGTACACACTTTTTATATCAGCTGCACACTTTTCAATGCATTCATCAGTAAAGTACACATTTTGTATGCATCTTTTACATGAAATGCAGGGTGTTTATCTCTAAGATCTCTCCAGCTGCCAGATATTTAAGCATTGGCCACAAGGATTGAGTATCATCATTGTCACATTGTAAACTTGCCTGTGAATGCCCCTGAAACGTCTGGGTGGCGTGAGGAGGAAGGTGAGTCAGTTCCCATAACCCGGCATGGTAATTCTTCTGTCCTTAAAGAGGCTTACAGAAGCCAAGTGATGAGTGGTCCACACCAACACACTCAGTCTCCTATTAGAATATATTACCTCGTAATAAGACAAGATTATGCTGCCGCATTAGAAAGAAACATGGTAACTGTAAAAGAAAGGCATTTATCATGCTGCTCCCTTTCAGGTTTATCATTCCACACACAAAAGCGATTCATAAAATAATTTGATTCTACATGTAAATCAGTCATGCTATTATAACTACCAGGGAACATAAAAGTCTTTCATATCTTCAGGAGAGAGAGAAAATACTGTTCAAAGGAAGTTGTGTTCAGAGAAAACGGGTCGTTCAGGCAGTAACAAAATGATAGTTCAAAGACATCTGAACCTGTATGAATTCTTAAAGAACAATTAACAGAGTCTATTCAACATCATTTCATATGTAAACAGTTGTGATCTAAGTAGAGGCTGACACATCTCAGAATGACTCACAAGGGACAATACACACATCAGGATTAGGTAAGTGGAAATGGACTGTTCATGTTTTCTGTGCTTTATTGATTAAACATCAGCTTTATCTTCAGCCCAGTGAGTTTACACTAGGGCACATATACACTCTTCTATTTTTGGTTCTGAGCTTTGTGGCATCTGCACTCCCTACACACAGAGTTAGGGAAAAGACTCAAACATGCATGCCACTAGAACCCTGGTCAACAGGTAGCATTCAGCAACATTCCATATGTGGGACAAATCAGCTTCATATAACCAACATGTCTTAATGCATGAAGGGGTTAAGACCATAAAGTAAGCAGGCTTATCTAGATCAATCTGTCTCACCTTGGGAGGAAGGGATACTAAGCTCTTTGTGCTCCCACTTTCCAACATTCCACCATATGGACCTTAAGTAGGTCCAAGCTTAGATTGGGTGGCTTAAGCAAGCCAACTTTCTGTTTCTATACAAATAATTTAGAAACATTTACCATTTTGGAATCTAAATTATTATAACTGGGGTTTTTTCTGGCTGCTGTATGGAAAAGTGCATGGGGTGTTAAGGGAGGGGAAGTACTTCTGGTGGGAAACACATCTGGTGGGGTAGTTCGTCCCCCTTTGGTTCAAATCCTGCAGTCAGCTGTCACCTGTGGTTCCTAGAAGCTGTTGGCATGTGACAACAGTCACACACTGGAAATGGCTTGTACTGGCCGGCTAAACCAGATGAGGGTAGCCGATGGGTCTTGGTAAGCTAGGGACTTTTTGCCTCCTGCATGCAAAGGCAGGCTCTGGTGGATTGAGCAAATGAAACCAATAGTGGGTATAACAGTCAAGAAGGTAGATAGAAGGAATTGAGGGGCAGGTGGGGCTTGCTAACCTGGAATGGTAGCTCACCTAGGAGAAAGAAAACACTGACCTTAAACCTTGCTGCCTTGCAGTTATACTCATTTGTGAGAAAGGCTTCAGGAATGAACCCTGAGGAATAATCACTATCAGCTGCCTTGCAGTATATCTTTGGGAGAAGAAAAGGCCAAGGAATACACCCTACACAAATCTGGAGTGGAGTCCCTAAGGCAGTTGGATGGCATATAGCAGTGTTTTTCAACCTTTTTTGGGCAAGGGCACACTTGTTTTATGAAAAAAATCACGAGGCACACCACCATTAGAAAATGTTAAAAAATTTAACTCTGTGCCTATATTGACTATATATAAAGTAATTCTCTTGATTAGGAATCAAATAAACACAATTTTTCCCACGGCACACCAGGCAACATCTCGCGGCACACTAGTGTGCCGCGGAACAGTGGTTGAAAAACACTGGCATATAGTATGCCTCCTCCTGACAACTCCTGTAGCTAAACTAGTGCCAAATGTACTGACTTGCTTTCATTTGGACTACATCAGCAAGACCGAGAGGGGAGTCTTGTTGTTTGGGCACCCCAAGATATATCTGTCCAGGCTTGTGCCCCAGAGAGGTCACTTCGGTGCTACTAAAGCAGTGAAAACAATGCAGGAGGCAGCAGTTGTGAGTTATAAGCTCAACCTGATTGACGTATGTGCAGTATTAGTGGTACAGGTTGCCGCCATTGGTGGGAGAGATCATCGTGTCTCACTGGTCAGCTACTCCCCATCTTAAGCCGGGCAGCCCCTGGGCAATAAGGTGCTGACTCACCATTGTTTGGCAGCTTCAATGGATGCTTGGAGCTCAGAGTATCTCTCAACAAACAGATTGATCCACTGCACCAGGAGAAAACAAATCCTGTTTCATCTAGCAAGCTGGAATGTTAGAACCATGCATCCTGGCTTGTGCGCCAACCTGCTGCAGAGCAACAGAAGATGGCTATCATTGACTGTGAACTGAAAAAGCTCAACATTGATGTTGCCACTTTACAGGACACCAGACTTGCTTCGCATGGCAGACTGTGAGAGAAGAACCACCCCTTTTCCTTTTCCTTTTCCTTTTTGCAAGGAGGGCTTTGCAGTGAAAAACTCCCTTCTGCCTGCAATAGAATCACCGACCATTGGCCTGATCCAGCAAAGCTCTTCTTATATTCTGACATTCTAAAGATCAGGATCCTCATAAGAGCATTAAGTCCAGAGTGAAAAATTACTGGTGTCTTCAGTTACCCATCCCTTTTTTAGAATATTCCAACAAATGCCAATATAATTACCTCAAAGAGAGACAAAGACATGCTGACCATCTTCCCTGTCTTTATGAAAAGACAGAGCACCCTTCTTTCATAAATATATATGAATCATTAATAAATACGATTTGCATTTCTCATTCTTGGCAATTTGAATGACACCTCAAGAAGACATTCCTTTTTTCTTTTCTTTCTTTTCTATTTTTGCCAGCTCCCTGTTTGGTTCCAACAACTGTTCTCTTTGGAAGGAGCTACCTTTAGTTGGAGATGGTCTTTGGCTTCCTCCCTAGCCAAAATTAACTCAAATTAAGCGAACACAGTATGTGCATTTGCTGTTTTGAAAGTCACTCATCAGAAATTCAGTTCTAATCTCCAGCCTCTTTCTCAGCCAGGAACCATTACTACGGGCATTGATACAATCCATAGATCTTCCTTTAGAGAGTTATGTTACTTTTTATGAATAACACAGTGCTTAATATCTAGAATGAAAGAATCAAAGCCTCAAGACTTTCTGAAAGCACTTCCTATGCTCAAAACTGCTTATTTTTTCACATGTTGAAAACAAGGCCCAGCCGGGTCTGAGCCCAAGTTTTGACAACACAAGGGCCAAAATATAGTAATGTTAATCACATGGCTCTACCCTTAAGTGTCAGTTCTTTTTTCTTTTTTACAAATAGTCATTATGGGGGAGTGATTTGGATCAAAACCCTCATATAGGGAGTAGAAAAGCTTTTACACACATCTGTGAGCCTCATCCATGTCAGATACCCCATACCTGCAGTTTGCATTGCCCCAGTTGAAATCAAGTGCCCAGTTGAAATAAATAGGACTTTTTTACAGAACATCTATTCACAGGGGTGGTGGGCAATTCTGCTCAGGCCCACTGTGGAGGGCAAATAGTTAAAGCTTCTCTACTCCCCATACTAAGGTTTCCCTCCAAATTCAGTCTACTATGCTGGCTATTTAAGAAGTACCGGTAGGAGGAGGAGATGGAATTTAAGTGTGAAGCTACATGACTAATATCATGTGAAGTTTTCTTCTAAGGCCCCACCTGTTTTGTTTGTTTGTTTGGTTTGTTTTGTAGTGGTAGTGGTTTCAGGTGTTTTCCAAAACATCCCACTGATGCAATAATAGTGGATTGGCCGTGAATTTATACTGGACCATCCACATATCACTCTGTTTCCTTAGTTGTTCTGCAATGTTTCCCCAATGTTATTGCACCATTGTCCCTTGGAGGGGCATTCTTATACTATAGCACAACACAATTAGGACACACACAAAAACCCTGGACATTAGTAGTATAAAAAGCAGCAGAATTTCATCAGGAAGCTACAGGGCATGCACCAACTGGAAATGAAGCAGTTTGTCTGCACCAAACATTTGCAGGCACAAATAGTATGGATCAAAGTAGGGGTCAAAATAACCACCCCAATATTAACATGAGCACAAATCTTCATGAATGCACAATAAAAAGGGCATATTGTAGGACCCGTATGCCTCGTCCCTCCCTCCATCTCTTTTCGCAGTATTTGCCAATGCAAAGAACAGTTTTCATTGAATTAGAGAATTTTAGAGTTGGAAGGGATCCCAAGGGTCACCTAGTCCAACCCCCTGTTATGCCAGAATCATGAAAGCAGGATGGAGGAGGGATTTCTTGAAGCACACACACACACACACACACACACACACACACACACACACACACCCCTAGACAGAAAAGGGAGGAGGAGGGGGAAAGAGGTGAAGGAGTAGGAGTTTGGATTTGATATCCCACTTTATCACTACCCAAAGGAGTTTCAAAGCGGCTAACATTCTCCTTTCCCTTCCTCACCCACAACAAACACTCTGTGAGCTGAGTGGGGCTGAGAGACTTCAAAGAAGTGTGACTAGCCCAAGGTCACCCAGCAGCTGCATGTGGAGGAGCGGGGAAGCGAACCCGGTTCAAAGTGAGAAGGTGGGTTGCAAAAATCAAGACAATGTTAAGAACAGTTAAAACAGCTTAAATAAATATTAAAAACCATACATTTCAAGTGTCCAAAGCCAAGGTAAAGAGAAGCACCTTCAACATTCAGTGAATGTGAAGATGCCAGATGTACCTCTGTAGGAGGGGAGTGCCACAACCTGGGGGCTGCTACAGAACATAGGCACTAACTATGTGGGGCTCTGGGTGCGTAGGCATCCACAAATTTTATATGAAGGGACCACCACCACCCAGGTTCCACTTGACGACATGTGCATGCTGTGGGGTGTTCACATGTCATGTCAGCACACCCCCACACCATGCACAAGTGACATCAGCATGCCACAGGGCATGCCGACATCACTTGGGTGTGAACGCACACTGCGGTGACATCAGCATGCCCTGGGCATCCACTGTTGTGGGGCCAAGTCGGCACACTTCCTACAGAGAATACCTTCTCCTGGGGCATCACCATCCCAAACCTCTGAGAGTAGGAGAATGACCAAGAGGGGCCCCTTTGATGTTGCCTATATTAGCACATGAGAGGGTCTGTAGGAAAGGTCACCATTTAGGTCTTTAAATCTAATGTGAATACCTTAAATTATGCCTGGAAATGCCCTTGCAATGAGTGCTGGAGTTTTAAAGCACAGATTATGTGTGATCCAGACAGAACATCTACCATTCTATAGTTCTGTGTACATCTTCCTTTCTCCTCCAGCCAATGATGCACGCCCTTCAACATTTTTTCATTTACAAATGAAAAAAAACAGTGACATGATTCTTATACCTCTCTACTCATAATGTTTTGTTACTTCTTTTATATACCAACACACACACACACACACACACGTGCCCTACTGCAATATAACAAATAATTCCACCCCAATATAACAACAACAAACCTACTCCAGCAAACTACCAGCCGCAGCAACAACAAAATAACATTTCCCCAATTCTCCATAAATGAATTGAATACTTAGTATATAATATTTGTAGTTTGTTCACTAGAGGGCATACTTTAGCTGTAAATGTAGAATTGGTGATTAAGGAGGGGGAATAATAATAATATATGGGGAAAAGAACCTTTTCTGGTCTAATGCGACAAAAATGGCTAACAAGATGTTAACATTAATTTTATCACAATCATTATTTTTATCCTGCTTATGATGGAAGGATTACTATTTCCTAAAGTATCCAATGGTTTCTTTCCCCCAAACCAACAAAGCAGAGATTGGGGTGGGGTGGGGTGGGGTGGGGTGGGGGAGAGCTGAGATAAGATCATTCTCACTCAGGGGCTGTTAGGTAGGGAGGAATGAAAGTATGGTGTTTGCGCAAAAAAGGGGGGGTCTCTCTAAGGCCCTTAGATCAAGCTGGCATTGCTGGGCCGTCACCATGTGGTGAAGAAGTACCTAGCTCAGAAAAGGAAGGAAGGAAGGAAGGAAGGAAGGAAGGAAGGAAGGAAGGAAGAAAGAAAGAAAGAAAGAAAGAAAGAAAGAAAGAAAGAAAGAAATTAACTAGGATAGCAGGGATAAAGTGTTTCACTTGTTTGAATGTAATTTTCAAGTTACAGTGTCTAGTTGGCATAACAACATCAGCTACATAAGAGCGAGGGGAAGAGAAAGAAAAAAAGGAGAGAAAGAGGTTTAAAACAAGACGAAAACAAAGTTGCAGAATAGGTTTTGAAACAACCTGAATGGTTGTTGGTGGTGAATCTATTCCCCATTGTAATTCGATATTCGATATTATTATTTTATCTTTATATTTGTATTTCTCTTCCTGATACTACTACCACAATGGTTTCCCTGAAGCAAAACCTCTCCAGAGATCTACCCATGGAGCAGCAATTCATGGTCAACCCTGTCACTGACATTAGATTAGCTATAATTACCTTGCTGATGTCAAGCGGAATGACATTGCAGAATAAACAAGGCTTGTGAGACTTAAAGTCTAAATATGTTTTATTTCATTTTACCCTCCCTGTCGCTCAAGGCTCCTGAGAGATAACAATGTTTAAAAACAATGAGTGAGCTTTAAGGGGTGTGTGTGTTAAAACAGTTCAAATAGAAAATCTGTTTCAGAGATAAATCCCCTGCTAAATATATGTTCTTCTCATACACAAGTAGTTAAATACTTATATGGAAACACACAAACACAGGAAGCTGCCTTATACTGAGCCAGATATTAGCCCATCTAGTTTACTATTTCCTACACTGACTGGCAGCAGCTCTCCGGGGTTTCAGACTAGGGTCTCTTATAGCCCTACATGGATATTCTGGGTATTGAACATGGGGCCTTCTGCATACAATGCAGATGCACTAGCAGCTAACCCTGAGCTACATCCCCGCCCGCCGCCCGCCTGCAACTCTATGGCAGAGATTTAGAATCTCCAGGCATTATCCAGAGAGCCACAAGTTCCTCATCCCTTATCCATGGTATACCATTAGGAGAAATCTTGCAACAGTGGAACAGACTCTCTTGGTAGGCAGTGGATCTGCCTTCAGTGGAAGTATTTAAACAAAAGTCAGGTGACCATATGCCAGGGATGCTGACATCAGGTGACTATATGTCAGGGTATGCTGCATCCCATATCCTGCATTGAGCAGAGAGTTTGACTAGGTGACCTCCCCATCTTCTTTTCCAGCTCTATAACTCTATATAACAGCATGCCATCTGCCTGTCCAATTGACTTCCTATCAAATACCTCCAGACTAGAGATGATCAAAAGTCATCCCCCACATTTGCTTCCTTATTCAGTGACAGAACTACCTGTTGCTGGCTGCCAGCTGGTTGCCACCATTCCTCTCTGCACAGCACCCAGAGTGCCCAATATGCAAGAAGTGGTCCTTGTATACAGTTGAAAGAAAGAAGGCAAAGCAGTACTGATGAAAATCCCCCATAGCTATATATATATATATATATATATATATATATATATATATATATATTCAGAGAATTTTCAAAACACTCCAAATCCTTTTGTATCCATAAGGTGTTATGTGAAAGTCCACAGAAGAAAGAGTTATCTGTAGAATTTGTTCACACAATAGGTAGTTTTGGCCACCAACTTGGATATCCCTTTATTTACTATGTACAAGTGCAATATTTCTCACCATAGTGAGATAATCTGTGACCAGGTAGCCTTGCTGCCTGCTCAGTCTGCTAGCTGCTGATGGGCAGCTCCAAGCCTCCTGCAATTCCTTCATATGGCTCTTTATTTTTCAACTCTATCAATCCACCCTTCAAATAGAAAACTCTGGCTTTCTTCCATAAAGTAGGACACGTGGCCACCTTGAGACTAGGGAAGCTAAGGGGCATTTTAGAAGGAATGCAGGGACAGAACCAAAACATCAAATTCTACAGTTTGCTACAGCCTATTCTGCATCCAATTCTTTTACCCCAGAGACAGAAGCTCTCAGCTTTCCATAGAAATGTCAGTAGAGAGCATTATGCTCAGTTTTGCCTGTTTGCACCAAACCACATTTTGTTACCACCTGTAACCAGCAATAAATAAATAAAAATAAAAATAACCAGGTGTCTGAAGCTGCCGGCCAGCCAGAAACAAACTCAAGATGGCTTCTACTCAATTGTCCTTTTTTTTGCTCTCTTGTCACCATTCTGTTTCTAAGAGTCTGGCACAACAGAAGACTCCTGTGATCTTCAGTGCAGAACACAAAGTGGGTCACTAAGTGCAGCTAACCTTCTTCCCACACCAAATACAGTGGGATTGGCACCAGGGTACCACATGGGCTGGCACCTCTTGGTGGCCATGTCCTAGCAGAGGTCCACCCACTTTTGACCCTGCTGCTCCACCTCTCCATTGTTGCTAGTCAACTCACCCACTCTCTGGCCAGGAGGGACTGAGCGAGTGAATAGCAGTGGGCAGTGATGTTCCAGAGCAGGAGATGCTACCAGCTGTTTGCTTGCCAGTTCTCTTGCTAGCAAGCCAGCAGCCAGGAGAAATTTTAATGAAGAGGATGAGGACCCACTGGTAGAAGGAGACTATAGTGAGAAGGCACCCTTTACCCAATACCCTTTACCCTGCCTCCACTCCACAATGAAAAACCCTGGATCCGACAGGAAGACAGACACAAGGATTTCCAACCTGCATGAGCATATCTGCTAAGTTGGAACCTGCACAACTAAAAAAAAAATGAAAATGAAACAATTTGCTTTTCACCTCACCTTAAAGGTCCCCTTATCGATTCCCTTTCTCCTCTTTCAGCTGCGCCTTTAATACCATTAGCTTAACTAGGTTACCACCGATTTCTCCTATGCAAGATCCAAATGAAGAGAAGGTGAGGACAAGGCAGGGGCTTGAAATGATCCTCAGAAAAGCTCCGTAATGAGAAATGTTGCCAGGTGAGTCAATCATATTTTCATCTGGAAAGTAGTTTAACCTCTGACTTTGCGGCTTTAAGGTAATTGTTCTATGCAACCAGCTGCCCCATCTCTCCCAGCCCCTTGGCCTGGACTTGCTGAAATCATTAGCGAGGAAACCAGTAAAGGGCGGGAGGGAAAGCTGTCGAAACTCATGGTGGCAATGGGGTATAAAAGTCTTTAATGGTAATAATTCATGGAGAGAATGACAATTCATGGCTTTTTACAGCACACTGTATAATTTATGGGATGTTACACATTGAGGTGGGTGCCTAATGAGAGTTGTATAAAGCCATAAATCACCAGTATTTCCAGAAGCCCATTAAGGGGTGTGCATTCACCTCTATCCCAGCACGGCAATGCCTCATGTTAACCACACCCTGTCATGCCTTTATGGAGAAAGTATAGAGAGCTTGATGCTATGTTTTTTTAAAGCAGGGGGAGGGGGAGCAATCACACATACACACTAATCCAAAATGATGGAACAGGATGATTCAAGCTGAGCCAGATACAATGACCTGACTTACTGGGGTGTGTGTGTATGTGTGTGTGTGTGTGTGTGTTGTTATTATCCAGGACAATGCACAGGAAACACTTCATCATATAGATCATCTTCTGAAAAGCAACATTGTATTTATAGTTCTAACGTAAAAGCCAGAGGGGGTGAGGAGGAGGAGGAGGACACGTATTTCCCACTATGGCAATAAAGTCCCCTTTCCATCAGCGATGAGCAATCATCATGACTATTGAGTGTTCTGAGCAGTAGAAATGAGCACAAGGATGTTTTTGCTATATTCACTAAGGAATTGGGTAGGAATATAATTTTGTTTGCTTCTTTTCTGTCCCAGGGCTGAAAATGCTTCACAGCAATGAACACCAGGTCTCTGAAATTAGACTGCAATTTTATACACCCTTATCTGGGAGTAGGGATTGGCAGATCTGTCAGTTTCAGTTTCTCTCAGTTTCTCATTTCTCCAGTCTTCCACATTTCCACACTATGATTTTTTATTTTATTTTAGTAAGTCCTCGTGAATTTTCAATTTAGTGTGAATTTCTCCCAATATACTCATTTTTGCAGAACAATTTAGCCAAATGTATTGCATTTTTGTATGTTATTTTCACCAGTATAAGCATGCACACTTTGTCAGAATATATGCATTTTTTCTATACAGTATTTGGCTAGAGAACTGCAGTGCAAAACTCAGAGGTGTGTGGATTTCTAAGGATGAATTTGCTTCAGCTTATGTACTGTTTCAGAAAGTATGGATAGGTAGGTTCATCTTTAAACATGAACTGAATCAACCTTCTGCCCCATCCCATGAGTAATTCTCATTGAACTCACTGGGCTTGCTTCTGAATAGGCATATTTGAGTAAAATACACATAGTATGAGCCTGTTCAAATGCAGTCTCAGAAAATATGTTGGCCATGTGATGGGAAACAGGAATGAGCACTGGGCTTATACAATCTTACACAAAGTGTAATTCAATGAAAACTATAGTCTACACCCATAGATGTCTGGTTCTCACTGCAGGTTTGTTGCATGGGGGTGGGTGGGAATACAGGAACTCTCCAACCCCACCACTGTGGATAATCAAGCTGTTAGGGTTAGGTACATTTAATAACCTCCAGTTTAATATGCTTTTCACCATAAAGGAGTTGATTCTACATTTCTCCCAGGAAAAGTCAATTATAAAATGAGGATTAAATTATTCAGCGCACAAAATGTCATGAGAGAAAGAGAGAGATGCTCCAAGGGGTATATAAACACATTTATTTAGCAATGGAGTTAACTGTATGATTGCCCACTGTTCTTTCAATCCAGTGAATGGTCCCTAACAATGTGCAACAGAGCTATTCATTAATGGTGATATTGCTGCTAAAAGATCCTCTAAAGCACATTCTTGTATTACAGTATCAGGAACATTAAAAAATGAATGTAAATGCACTACCTTGAAATAAAACAGTTCTTCCAACAACGTGCATTTGAAAAGCTGCATGTTCTGAAATGCAAATTAAAGAATTATACAACAGAAGAATTCAGTGCAGATCTCCAGATCCAGTTATATTTTCATGGTTTCCTTACTGAGTTGGTCTCACCTTCAGAGGTGGAGTAACCAGCTCCGCTACCCAGAGCGGCGCTTGTCCCAGGAGGCGTGGCACACGTCCCAGGGAGCATGGTGCGCATCCCAGGGGACATGGTGCGCTGCCCACAGGGGCATAACGTGCATCCCGGGGGCGTGGTGCATTGCCTACAGGGGCATGGTGCACGTCCCGGGGGCGCGGTGCACATCCCAGGGTGTGTGTGGCGAGCGGCACGCACCCTGGGAGGTGCCACCGATTGAGGGTCTGCAATGTTTGAAAACCAAGGTGCAGCTTCTGATTGGTGCAGGTGCCCCAGAAACAGTAGCTGACAATCACATCGGATGTTCGGCTTCTGAAAAATGTTCGAAAACTGGAACATTTACTTTTGGGTTTTCGGCATTTGGGAACCAAGGTACCACTGTACCTACCAAATTAAGCAACTTACAAAACTATCTCTCATGCAGGCCTTAGAGCCAAACTATGCATGAGCTTAACCGTACAGTTGCACCACTAAGTGCATATGGATTTCCACCCACAAACACACACACACAAAATTGCCATTTTTTTTCTATTTAAGGCACCCTTATTTGCAAAGCAGATTGTAGGCATGGAGCCCTTAATCTGGACTGAGGTTATAGGGGACAAAGGGTTAAAACTGTAGGGAGTTGTCATTCACCCCCCCCACACACACACCATAGGGCCCTGATGCAGATGTGCACATCTACACCCACATGGTACTGACAATTTGTAGGGCAAAATTGTACACTCAAGGGCAGAACCATACGGTTAAGGTCTCGTGCGCTTCAAGTGAGCCTCCATTAACACAACATTTCAACCTTCTCTGCCAGCCTGGCACCACTAGCTGCCGAACTGGAAAGAAAAGTCCAAGCTGAACCAGGCTAAGTATAAAAACAACAAATTACTGATTAAGTTTTTAAAGCCTCGAACTAATCTCGGATTCCTCCAAAGAGCACGATTTCATCCCTCAAGCACTCCAACCTGTTCAGCAGTGATAAAAGTTTGAGCACGTGTCGCTACCTTAAAAAAAAAAAAACCCCAATCCAAACAATTATCTTCCTTGTGCAATTCTACTCTATTCCTGCCAGGGCCTTTGAGCGAAACGTGTGTGCGTGTGTGTGTGTGTGTGTGAATTCCAGCATCTGAAACAGTCTTTTGATGTCATCACTATACAATATACAAGCCTGGCCAAAGGACTGAATTGGCCTTGACTGATGGATAGCCTCTGTGGGAAATTGGGACAAAGGGAGTTCAACCTTGCTCCTGCTTCTTGATCTCTCTGCAAATTTTGATACCGTTGTCCATGATATTATTCTGGACCAGCTCCATGAAATGGGAATCACAGACACTGTATGACAATGGTTCCAGTTTAATCTATGGAATGAAGGCCAGAAAAAGAGCACTGGGTGCATGCGACTCAGCCTCCTAGCACTATTTATCTCCAAGGCTGTTTAATATCTAGATGTTGGTGGCGCTGTGGTCTAAACCACAGAGCCTGGGGTTTGCTGATCGGAAGGTTGGCGGTTTGAATCCCCGCAATGGGGTGAGCTCCCATTGCTCTGTCCCAGCTCCTGCCAACCTAGCAGTTTGAAAGAATGTCAAAGTGCAAGTAGATAAATAGTTACCGCTCCGGTGGGAAGGTAAACGGCATTTCTGTGAGCTGCTCTGGTTCGCCAGAAGCAGTTTAGTCATGTTGGCCACATGACCCGGAAGCTGTCTGCAGACCAACGCCAGCTCCCTCGGCCTGTAAAGCGAGATGAGTTCCGCAACCCCAGAGTCATCCACGACTGGACCTAATGATCAGGGTATCTTTACCTTTACCTGTTTAATATCTATATGAAGCCACTAAGGTGAGTCATTAGGAGTTTTGGGGCCACTTTAAGGTGGTACGATGATGCTTCAAAGGTATAGTGCAAGATTGGGGCTTTAAAAAACCCGAGGGGTTGTTTCCCACTGGAGAAACTCCAAAGGTCCATCTCCAAAGGGAAAGTTTGTAATCTAACATAGTTTCTAACACAGCATAGAATGGTTGTTAGGGGTAAAACTAAACATGTTCACTTTGATAAGGTATGGTCCCCATATTTCAACTAGGGGAAGAGAAGCAATGTTAATATGAGACCTCCAGGCACTCATGCGTACTTGTGGCGAGGCTATGTCATGAATGGTTGAAGCCTTGATTAGGTATTCAGTTAATTGGTTATTTGACAGTGGAGCTGCTCAATATTTCTTTTTATATGCATTTGATACAAGCACAAAACATTCCACAGGTTTTGTTGGAACTGATTTGTCATTTTACTATGAATTAATAAAATTTTATATTTATAGAAATAGAAATTGGGAAGTGTCATCTCTGCCCCACATTCACAGCATGCATTTAAAGAACTATAATACTATGGCCATGATTTCCTTCAAAGAATTATGGGAGCTGAAGTCTGTTAAGGGTATTGAGAGTTGTTTAGGAGACCCTTCTTGCCCTCAGAGCTACAGTTCTCAGCATGGTTTAACAGTCAATCCCTTTTCTTGGGGAACTATGGGAATTGTTGAGCAAAGTAATAACTGCCCACAAAGTCAACATCTTGATGTCACAGCATAAAAATGTTTGTATGAATCAGCTCTATGATAGTAAGATGTGGACTGAGGGATTTCCTTGAGGGAGAGAGGGTGGAGGAGAGAAAAAGAAGAGGAGAGAGATATACACACATTCAAAAAGCTTGAATGGTTTCTCCTCTTCTACATGTTGGTAATTAAAATTAATGGGCTGTATTGAAAACATGTGCATTGTTTAAACAGTTACAGGAAAAATTAATACTGCATTTCTGACGGTAACTGTAATTTATCGTTAGGTGGTGTTATTGGCAAAAGAAGCGGCTTCTTTTGTTAATATGTTCAGGAAGATTTATTCCATGCAAGTGTGAACTAATGAACACAATCTATATTCAGATATTGCTTTTACTCACTTAACTGTTCTGCTGTGAATTTTCAGAACAGTTGGCAGAGGTAGGAAGGATGAAAAGAAAGAAAAAACAAATTAGCTATACCCAATACATTTAAGCCACAAAAAGTTGGGGTGGGGGAGAAGAGGACAAAAATGGATAGAGTTACCAGGAAAATTCCTGATTCTATGAAGATGTCCTATAAGAGCATGACTTAATACTGAACTATTGGATGGGCGCAATGGACTGGTTTGTATGTCACAGGGACACCAAGATTTGGACATAACGGAGGAAGCTTCCTTATGCTCAGCCCATCCAACCCAGTGTTGTTTATGATGATCAGCAGCGACACTCCAGGATTTCAGGCAGGACAGTCTCCCAGCCCTACATGGAGATGCTGGAAATTGAACTTGGAACCTTCTGCATGAAAATCAGGTGCTTTACTACTGAGCTACAGTCCTTCCCAGCAAAGTATAGTTGTTCCTAACCAAGGAGGGAATCTGACTGCACAAGGAGAGAAAGAGAAGTGCTTTCAACAGTCTCATGGGGGAGAACCATAACTGATCAGCAGAGCCAACCCTAACATTAGACAGAATAAGGTGACTGCCCGAGGTGGCAAATGCTTGGGAAAGAGGGCAGCAGTGGCTGGATCAGGCCAACGGCCCATGTGACCCAGCGTCCTATACTCACAGTGGCCAAACGGGTGCCTATGGGAAGAAACTGAAAGCAGAAACTGAGTGCAACGGTACTCTTTCTATTTGTGCCTCCTAGCAACTGGCACTCAGAGGCAAACTGACCTTGAAAATGGAAGTGGAACTTAAACATCATAGCTAGTAGCCTTATCCTCCATGAGTTTGCTTAATCTCTTGCCTTAGCCATTGATACTGTTGAGAGATGTGTGTGCATTACCAAGGACTGGCCAGCTTGCTTGAAGGCTATAGGACCTTGCAAGAGGTCGCATACACACCGAGATCATATGATGTGCCAGCAGGTGCCTTCTAAGCCAATATGATTCCTTTTAAGAACAAAGGAGTTTGTATACCAAATACCTATGATGCTTTAGTTGATATTCCTGCATTGAAGGAGGTAGGACTAGATGACCCCTGGGGTCCCTTCCAACTCTACAATTCTATGATTCCATGACCAGCTTCTCATCTGCCAAACACATAGCTGCTGCACCTTGGTCACCGTACACAGAGGAGTTGGATCGTGTATTGAGCGTATTAAAAATTTGTTTCCTAGTTGCTCTTAAAGATTTGTAAGAACCCTGCGGTCCCCCCCTGTAAATTTACCTAAGTGATTTTAGATTAATATCCCATTCCCCCCCCCCCCGACGTGCTGTATAATTTATTTACACTGCTGTACTCTACAGTATGTTTTATGTAGCAAATTTACAGGTCAGCAACTCGTGACTTGTGGCACTGTAAATTAAGCTAATAATTGGATTAGAATAGATGGCGGCGTGATTCTATTTGATGAGGTTTCATCAATCCATAATGAAGATGAGCTCAGCCTGCAATAAAAGGGAATTAGCAAACCTGTGCAAAAACTTACTTTGCCTTCATTATTGGATTACAAAATTCCGATGGCAAGAATTCTTTATGGTATAACGCCAGCCATAAAACTGGGGGACAGTGCTTAGTATGGAAGGAAGAGGGAACAGCGAAAGGTGTAGGAACCCACAGGTGATTGAATTCCTAACTGACATTTCATTGCTTTCTTAAATCTGCAAGATAAATTCAATATCCATAAGAATAAATTTCAAATATGGGAAGATTAGAATTGTATCCCCACAAAAGTTAATAATTTATCTGTCACTCTAGAGACATTCAACTCAGCACATTACTGGAGACTGAATACACACACACACACACACACACACACGTTTCACATGCTTTTGGCACTCTCAGCAAGACCCAAATACATACTGTTGTTACATTACTTATATAAAAAAGTCTGATCTTCACATCAGTGTCAATATATTTAGTAATAGGAAGAGTTATTTAACCTGCCTACCTTTTTTGGGGGGAACCCCCTCAAAAAGAGAACTTTACAAATCAGATACTAGGGTCAAATGGATCACAGTCAAGTCATACTTTACTTGCTTTTTGGTTCCAAAAAATGAAATGTGTTTGAGAATGACTTCGATTTATTGTAAGAATATGCAACTATGGGAAAGATTGCTGTTTACTGTACAAGGTTTAAGTGGAATAGTACATGGCATCCATAATGACTCCAGCATTGGGAACATGAGAAGCTGCCTTATACTCAGTCAGACTGCTAGTTCATCTAGCTCAGTATTATACATATTTGACTGGCTCTCCAGGATTTCAGGCTCCTGGAGATTCTTGGGGTTGAATCTGGGACCTTTGGTAGGCAAAGCACTACATAATGATTATTTCTTACATGTTAATTAAGAGAATTGTAGTTTTGTTACATGATCATAGCTATACAGTCATACCTTGGATCCCGAATGCCTTGGTTTTTGGACGTTTTGGCTCCCGAACGCCGCAAACCCAAAAGTGAGCGTTCCAGTTTGCAAATGTTCTTTGTATCCCGAATGTCTGGCAGGGCTTCTGCAGCTTCCGATTGTCTGCAGGAGCTGACTGCAGGTAGCCAGTGTGGTGTAGTGGTTAAGAGTGGTGGACTCATAATCTGGTGAACCGGGTTCACGTCCCCACTCCTCCACATGTAGCTGCTGGGTGACCTTGGGGTAGTCACACTTCTCTGAAGTCTCTCAGCCCCACTTACCTCACAGAGTGTTGTGGGGGAGGAAGGTAAAGGAGAATGTTAGCCGCTTTGAGACTCCTTCGGGTAGTGATAAAGCGGGATATCAAATCCAAACTCCTCCTCCTGCTGCTGTAACTTACGCCAGGGCTATGTTTCGGAGATTGTGCGTAAAGCCAAAAATCATGTATAATCAAAACTCACTGGATGCAATGGTGGATGGGATTGCAAAAGCCTTTTTTTCCAGATGCCCACCCCCTTCTGCTCCCTTTTAAATTTGTTTACTCCCCCCCTTTTGCCCAGCACATAAAGCTAAATGCACACGTTAAATGTAAATTGCAGGCTTACTGTATACTATTCATTTAATTAATTAATTTCTATACTACCCTTCATCCAAGGACCACAGCGTGGCTTTCAATATTAAAACACATACAAACATACATACATACCATAGTAACAAACAAAAACAACACTGCCCGTCTTGCTGGAGACCACTGCCAAGAGATCAAGGAAATGCCTGTGTTAAATAGGTTTGTCTTCAAAAGCCAGCAGAGTACCAGAACAGATACATAGATTCCATACATAGATTTCATATATTTTAGGAAGGAGTGTGTTCCCTAACATCAGTGACACCAGTAAACATATAAACACCCACCTACACGTTAACGCAAACCGATAACCATTAGACTAACTGGGTCCAATTTGTTGATCTTAATGTTCTCAGTGTGGTTGCACATTATCAGGAAATAGTTCTGCTTATAATATGTATTACAGACTATAAATTCATTGAGGTGGGACCTCTTTTAATGCTCAGTGACAGAGCCTCTGCCTGGCATGCAGAAGAACCAAGGTTCAATACCTGGCAACTCCAGGTCGGGCTGGAAGACATTCTTACCTGCACTCTGGTCAGTGACCAAAATTAATCCATTCATTCATTCCTACCTGAAACCCTGGAGAGCCATTGCCAGTCAATGTAGGCAGTACTGAGTTAAACAGACCTACTATCTGAGTCAGGGTAAGGCAGCTTCCCATAGGTTGTAGCCAATACTAGTCCTACTCAGAGTAGCTGCCTTGACATTAATGAATATGACTTATGACCATTAATTGCAATGGATGTACTCCGGGTAGCAATTTGTTGCATACAACCCTATGTAACAAATGTTATGCCTTAAAGTGGAATGCAAATTCATGGTATTCCAATAAGGGTAATAAGAGTTATAAATAACATTCAAAGAAAGTATTCATCCACTCCACAGCTTCATAATGTGGGCAGCACCAGAAGTTGAAAAACGAAAAAGAGAGAGGTGAGCCACAAGCTGACATCAGATGAGAAGATGTACTCCAAAACAGTAGAAATCTAATAAACCTAGCATGTTTTGATATGAAAGCTTCCTCGGGCAGACTACATCCTGACATCCTGTGCTTTCAAAGAAGACCCTTCCTAGACGTTTCTCTCTTTGTTCACCCTATCCCCCCAAGTTTAGCAAAAGGAGCAAAGACTTTCCTTACAGTATTCTCATATATGAGGAAATGCTTCCAAACCCACAGATCAGTAGAGCAATGGAAGAAGCTGCCTATGGAGACTGTTGGGTCTCTCCCGCCTTGGAAGAATTCAGCGTGAGCTCTTGTGGAATCAAAGAGTTGGGCAGAGTCCAATGAACCAACCCTTAGTCCAAGAAACTAAATGCTACATTTCAAGTGTGCCTGTTTCACTTCCTCCTTCTTTTTCCTCCCTCCTGGTGTACAGGATTCTAAGAAAAGGAACCACAGCAAAAGTGTGGTGTGAGCAGGAATAAAATCTATCACAGTTTTATTTTAGTAGCAGTAGATTCCCTTCAACAAAAGTTCACAAAGTCCTGAACGCTTGACAAAAAATAATGCAAAATAATTCATCAGTAATGAAACTGTTTGTGGGGAGTATGCTTTGGAACTCCCTGATAAATGGAATTAGGCAGGTGACCCTACTATATTATTTTAGATGCCTGCTGATATTTTGTTTTTTTTAAATAAAATAAAAATCAACAAACCTGCACAGACATATAATTTATTTGCCTACCCACGTTTTAAATTTTACTAATTTTATCTATGTTCTAATAAGAATTATTTTATGTCTATTTTAAATGTTCTGGGGGTTTTTTGGGGGGGGATTTAACTATCTGATTAAATAGTTTATAAATCTTATAAAAATAAATAAAAACCGCAATACCATCAAAGTAATCAGCAGCAGCACAATACATACCGGTAATCACGGGAACCACAATGCAACCATCTTGTTAAGCCTTATATGCCAAAAGGAATAGATATGTTTTCAGTAGGTAAAGAAAAAAATATTAGTGAGGAGGATGAGTGTATTCACCCAATGGGAGGGAATTCCACAGAAGAACCCACAAGTCACTGCTGCACATGCCATAGTGGAGAATGGCAATCTCAGTAGAGCCTCCTCTGCAGATCTTAAAAGTACCTATGGAGAGAGTTTCTTCTTCAAGAACTCAGGCTCCAAACTGCATATGGCTTTATACGCCAAAGGGAGCACCTTAAATTGGACCCTGTAACTAACTGTCAGCCAACGCTATCCTTTAAACAGTGATGTCAAAAGATCAAACCTAGTTCTTCTACCCAATAATCTGCTGGCAGCATTTTGCACTAGTTGAAACTTCTCATCCATCTTCAATGACAGCCCCACATGCAATGCATTACAGTAGTCTAATTGGGAAATTACCAGTTTCATGTATTATGTAGGAAAGCTCACAACCTTTGGTCCTGGCATTGCAGCCTCTTTCTCTCCTTTGCTAGTTGGGTGTAATTACTACCCCACTCCTATTTATTTAATATAATTCTACCATGTCTTTCATCAGCAATAAAATGGATATCTAATATACTTTGAATGCCTGGACAAACAAATGGCTTTTTTATGTGGTGCCAAAATGTGCCACAGAGGGAAGGGCATTTCATAAACAGGAAGCCTCCGTTAAGGTGAGAAGTTGCTTTCTTACATCACTGCATAACAGCAAATTATCCATATGTAATTAGTACTCACATAATAAGAGCTCAATATCCAAAGCAAAACTGTATGGACTAGAAGTACAATTATATGCATTCTTACAGGCAATAACTCTTCCAGCTCTCATGCAGAAGTAAATCCTAGTACTACCAGAGCTCCCACTTAACTCAGAGGCTTTCCCCCAACTACTAGGAACCCACCCATTCACTTCAATGGAGGAAGCAGCTCTGCAGAAGCAAAGGGATGCACCTCTTCCTTATTGATGTGAAGCCACTCTACATAGTTGGCTTGCATGCGCACTGCAGCCTCAAAGTGCTTTGTACTGGGGCTCCAGAAATGAGAAAGGATAAATGCCCATTTAGACAAGAGATGGAGGAACTGGTAGCCTTCCAGAAGCTGATGGGTTCCAAAGCCCATGCTGCATAGGAAGCACAAGCAGTGGTCGAGGAAGATGGGAGCTGTAGTCCAACAAAATGTTTAAAATACAAAACTCTTAACTCTTGATACCTGAGGTGTTGTATGTTTTAGGGGCTACCCTGTTCCTGTCACCACCCTGGGGCCTGCTGGTGAAAGAAGGACAGGTAATAAATTTAATCATCTGCATCATCATTGGGGGAGGCAGAGGTTCGCTATCCTCCCCTTAACTGGAAGTTCCAGGGACTGAGGCTGCAACATTAAATCATCCACTGAGCTCTGACCCTCCCCCTATTCCTATTCTTAGCAGAAAGGAAGAATGATAATTGTCCCCTTTTTCTCTCTCCACCTGCAAGCTTTTGTTTTATCATTTGTTTTCTTTAAACAAGCTTCCTTTCTTTTACACCAAAGTTTCTTTGAAAATCAAAAGTAAAATCCATTGTTTCTGTGTCACGCTATAAAAAGAATAGATTTGTGACTATGGATGGTACTCTGCTATTTCATTAAGAATGTGATCATAAAAAGTAGAGCCAGCAGAGGGAGGGAGGGGGTGCTCATCAGACCATCACAGCAATGAGCAATTCGCTTGTTTTAGTCAAGAGGCAGGTAATAGATTCAGCTATAGATTTTCCTCTTATTGCATTTTTCTTATGATATCTATATTTTCAGAGGGAAATGTGCAGCTGCTTCATGTGGTGAAAAGGAAGATGGGAAGGATTCTAAAAGCATTTGAAGGTACCTGTGCGGTTTGCCAGTCCAAATTCACATCAAGGGCACCCTCTCTCCTTTTTGAAGCATCTGCTTTAAGTAAACAGAAGCAGGCTTTTGTAAGGATAAATTAACATCAGTTTGTCACATAGTAATTGGACCCATTTATATGCAAAACCTCTAACAGCAGCTGATGTATATGTCATAATTAAAGCAGGGGGATAGGGTGGGGATTATCAAAGTGGCCTTGCTTGCATGTGGCAAGGTAAGTGCTTCCTTTATCATTTCATTGGTGGAAGGAGGGAAGGAAGCTGTCTTTCCAAAGGAGGCCTCTGAAACAACAGCTGATAGAAAAGCTGTCGAAAGAGCAATGTATCCAACTATATAGATTGTTGCTCTAAATGCCATATAATCTGTGCATCCAAAAAGTTGAAAGCAGAAAACTTTAGGTCCCTAAAGACATGCCTTGTGAAAAATAAATGCTTGTGTGGGTGCTAAAGCTCTGTGAGGTCTTCTGTGTTTATAATGTAGAAAGCTGAAATGATAGAAAGCTTTGCTGGCAGGTCAATCTCATGATTGTAGTGAGGCATCTGCCTTTAAACAGCCAATCGGACAAAAGAGTATCCATTTTCATTCTCAGTCAAGTGTGCAAGGAAAAATTATGCTTACCCACATAGAACAATTTCCTAATCTTTCCACCTGAAAGAAAGATAAATTTATCTTTTCCCAAATGGAGTGATGCTTTTAAAATAAATAAATAAATAAATGGAATAAGATTATGGATAAAATCATGCAAAAGCAATACTGATAGGAAATAGATTTACTTTAAGATTACCAGACGTCCCCATTTCCCGGGGACAGTCCCCAGATTTACAAATCAGTCCCCAAACAAAATCCATTGAAGTAGAAAAGTGTTCCCAGAAATCTGGTATCCTTAATTTACCTAACTCTTATATAATGTGCACACAGAAACATTGTAACCACAGGAGGAAGAGTGGAGATGAGCATCCTAGCCTCATCCCTCATCACATCATTATCACCCACCAAGAATTAGAGGCAAATATCTGAAGTGGAGCATCTACTCTGGTTAATCCTATACAACTAGAGTAGGTTCTCCACTGCAGATATGGTACAGAACCCTGGAAAATCAGCAGCACAAAAGTCTCTCTGCTTCAGAAATTATTCCTCCAAATCATGAAGGTCGGTGGCTGAAGTGGTAGAGGAGCAGAGGTTAGCAGCTTCATTCCCTTTTTCTCAAAGTGTAGTGGTGAATCTTTTCCATGGCCTCATTGTCTTCTGAACAAACATTGCCAAAGGCAACCAGGAGATATTCTCAAAGTTCAAGGGCATATTCCAGCCAGGCAGAAACACTCAAGCAGGGCATAAAGAAGGGCCAATGTGGGAGTGTGGCCGAAGGAGAGTCCCAAGGATCAAAGAGACCACGAACACCACATTTGATGGCTGGGCCTGAGATTCTCCACCCCAGATATAAGGGATTAGAATGATTCAAGAAGGCTAGAGATGAATACATGAATACAGGCAGTGCAAATCTACAATGACATGACCCCATTTATTTTCCTACCTACAAACTAACCACTCTCTTATTTAATTTGCCATCAATTGATTACTGATTCCTATTGTTTATTGATTTCTAACTTGCCTGGTAAACTTATTTTGACTTAGTTAGTCCTATGACTAGCAACCAATAATATATATTCTAAGTAGGAAACCCGATTTACAAAAAACATACAGGCCCACTGGCATGTAAATTGAAATATTTTATTTGTCATAGCCACAAGCTATTGGTACAAGGATTTAAGCAGGAATGGTATCTCATGCACAATCATGTTCCCATAACTTCTTAACCAAAAAAATGCTATAAATGAACCGTGATAGAAGTCATCCTTCATTAATTGACTAAGGAGACTGGGCATCATAGGGGGGACCTGTATTAATGCATTTTCCAGAAACACCTGTGTTGGGGAACTAAAGGAAGATAAAAATTGTATGAGCATTTTTACTGATTTATGCACCGATGAAAACTGCCAAGGACAAGCAGAGTAACAGATTTAAAGGAATTTATAAGACTGAGAATTAGATTCAATTATATTTCAATTTGGCCATGAAAAGAACAACAGAAAATATACATAGGGCTGATTTTTTGAGGGCTCTGTTACTTAGAGCTCACATAAGTTTAAGGATCTTTAAATGAAAACATTTTGAGAATTAAGTAACACTTTTAAAATAAATGGAACTTCCTGCCCTTTTAAAAAATAGCTACACGTTTGCCTCATTTAATTCTCACCCGTATGAACCTCCCTTATTTTGAGGCCCTTCTAATAGTGTCCTCTTCCTTTTGGAGGATCAGATATGTGATGACCAAGGACAGGACTTTCTTGAGTGTGTTCTTTCCTGGGAGAACCACAAGGTTCTGGGTCTTCATAGTTTCAGAAGCAGGAAACACTTTTTCCATGTACCCAGGCATGTGCAATGTGACAGGCTGGAAGGGGCAGGTGTCTCTGCCCTTCCATCCAAGACAAGCTCCTCCAGACTCCACCTATGTAGTGATGCTCCTCATTCTTCCCACAGAAAGTGTGGGTGGGTGGTCACAGAAAGGGTGGTAGCTCACAGAAAGCTCCATATTGGGGCATTACAAGGATGTGGAGAGGCTGTCACTTGATGGCAGCAAACCTGATCCAGACAGTCTGTCTGCCCCTTTACCCCTTTACCCTTTACCTCCCTGGCTGCTGTGAGAAAAAGGGCTACAGATGTGGCAAAGGCTGAACCACAAATTGCTACTGCCCAGCTGGGGTTTAAATTACTCTGTTACATCACAGAATTGAGTGGGGCCTTGCATGCCATCTAGTCTAACTCCCTGCTTGATGCAGGAAATACAGGACAAGAGAATCTCTAACAGTTGTCTGTCAAACTTGTGCAAAGTGGACTTTTTTGGGGGGGTGGAAGTGAGAAAAAGACAAAATTGGAAGAAATTTCAACTCAGCTCCAAATGGAGCCAATGTCTCTGAGGGAGAGTTTCCTACACCTGTCAGAGGTAGATTTCAGGGAGCGTGACCAGTTTGCCCACACTGGGTGCCAAGCTGAGAAGGCATCACAACAATGGCATCCAATGGAAGGTGAGAAGTGGAGGGGCACCAAATTTTGGCATCGTACAAGGCACCACTGAAATTTGAAAGCCACTGCTCCTCTTCAGTAATTGGTTCCATTTAGAGCTGAGTTAAAAAGTAACATGTTTATCAGATTCCTGAGATGTTTACTTTTTCTCACTCCCACCCCTTAAAAAGCCACTTGGAATAGTTGGAAAGTTGGAGAAGTGGGATCTGATGCCTGTGGATCCATATGGAAAGGTCCAGGGGAGTGAATCCATCTCTTCCCCGGGGATACTGTTACATATCTAACATTCCTGCCCTCTGAATCTTGCCTTCTTGCTTTGCATTAACCATGTTCACAGCTTTAGAGTGAGGTTTCTTATAGGGTTCAGAAAAAAACATATCTAACCATCTTTCCAAATTAGTCAACAACAGAGGCATTGGATGCCAGAACAATGAGATATAATTCATTTGAAGGGGATCTTTGACAGCTCCTCTTGGTCATTTCCAATAAACATCCTTTTGGCATATAAGTATCTCCTTTGACTGTAGAGAGACACTCCAGTCAGAGGCATGGGTAGGCATTCCATCAAAATGGTCTTGTTGACATATAGAAAGCTGTACTTGAGTTCTATGAAATGTTTTCACCTGGTTTGCAGAAAATCCCATCAGTCAAAATTACAATCCTTTTCACTGAAACTCCTAAAAGAGGCCTTGATGAATCATCACCAACCAAGCACCAGTGGGAATCTCCATTCTCAAGAAATTTGCAACTAAATGAAAGTATCTGGTCTAAACACCACCTGTTTGGCAGATTGCCTAAACTGCATTTCTCCAATATTGTGACTGATGTCTAGGTAGACATTTTCCCACCACCCTGAAGAAGTTAACCACCAGTTATTTGATTTGATTCAAACAGTCCAACTCTGAATTTTTCATTATAATGTACGATTCAAATAAAGAATATCCCAGTTGTGTTTTCTGGTTGCAGTTCAACCCTGAAGCGGTATCCATTCTGAATTAGATTAAGTTGAACAAGAATAATTTCAGTGTTTCTGAACTACCAGTTTCATTTTTCCTTCTTCCCAAAACCTTCTCAAGCTCAAATTACTTTCACTAGCCTGTAGGTGTTCAAGATGTTATTTCCAATGTGTCAAATATATACTGTCTGGTTTCCACTCTGCCTGTAGCATAGCAAGATTGGTGAGGCCTACATGACTGCGTTAAGATATGTTAATGCACATCATCTCAAAGCTGCAACTTCCTTTGCATCTTGGACCATAGAAGTTAAAAGACCTCCATAAAAGACATCAATCAGTGTCAAGCAGTACTCGTGGTTAGATTGCCAAATGCAGCCATATCTTGTTTCTAGACCTGTAAGAAGGTGCATATGTTGTGTGGTAGATTCTGCTCTATCTATGCACTATGTGGAATCTTCTGCACTGGACTGTATTCTTGTAAGGAACGCATCAAGGATAAAGCACTCGTATTACTCACCATTTTTACCATATTATTAGAAATCACTAGTTGTTTATTATACTTCATAGACCACTAGTGGTCTCTGCTGCTGTCATTAGGCATTGACTGGACTCTTGAGCAGGCTATAGCTGTGGGGGAAGGATTCTGTTTCCAACAAAGAATGGTCCACAAAACCAGAGGCATATGATAACTGAAGACAAAATGGTGATCAGATTGCAAATGTAGCAGGCAATACATTGTCCTGTTCACTGTGGGCCAGATTTGTATTATTTATACCAGGCGGGGTCAGTTCAGAATCTGTGGGCCAGATTTGTATTATTTATACCAGGCGGGGTCAGTTCAGAATCTTCATACAACTCACCAATTGCTTGCAACTGCATGCAGCTGGAAGCAAGTTTTCCACACATTTTAAAACATTTTAAAGTTTTAAACAATGGATGTTTAGGTGTAAACAACACATGAATTCAAAAACTTATGTCATGTGGTATTAATTTCTGAATCAGAGGTGTGGAGTCAATCTTGTCTGAAAATCCTATTTGGGCCCCCTTACATGAAATAACGCTCCATGTCCATAGATGTGCAATGGGGGGGGGGGAAGTAGAGTGCAAGAGATGATGACACTTTGCACGTGTGTAATTGCATGCTTTCCTAAATAAGTGCTGTTCAAGTCCTATTGTGATTAAACAGCAAGGTTAATAAAAATGCAGTCCTACAAGTAAAAATGTTACCAGCTTTCCAAGACATGTGCCAAAGGTAAGAAAATGTTGTTGTTCACAAAAAGCAAGTAAAACCAAAACACTGGTTTTCAAGAACTTTTTTTAAAAAACAACAACAAACACAACACTGATATAAACTATATTTTATAGATTTAAACTTTAGAAAAGGTTTCATCATGCTGTACATTAGCAACAACATTTTTACAACCGCCCCCACAAAGAATCCAAACTGCACACACCTACAGACACACACACACACACACACACACACACAGAGCATTCTTTAAAAAACATATCCAAATTCCTGCTTATGTGTTAAGCCTGGGGTTTCAAAAGGAAACTGACCACAGTTTCCGGGTATTAATCTGAACTGCTAATTACCTGCAAAGAATTGGGGAGGCTGTTCATTACTGGAATTAATTTACCATACAGTTGAGACATGACTATTCATTCCAGAAAGAAAGGGAAAAGATTAGTTTTTATTTTGTTTTTTTACCATACCCCTGAAGCAAGTACTGCTACCAGAAGGAGAAATAAATGATGATGATGATGATGATGATGATGTAAAAACGCATAGTAGGATGTATGCACGAGGCTTTCATCCAATTGCTTCTTAACAAAATTCTTGTGCCAGATTTGTGTAGTTGCCGTAATCAGCAGCACCTGGATGGTGAATGCATTACTGAGATACATTTGATATGTTGAAGGGTTTGTGATTCATCCACTATCTAGGAAGGTACTGGCTGAAATGGCAACTACTTCAAATACAAGTAACTCATGAGAGCATAAGAAGGGCCTGATGAATCAGGTCAATGACCCGTCTAGCCCAACATCCTGTTCTCATAGTGACCACTCAGATACTTGTAGGAAACCCTCAAGCACTCTCCGTTCCTGTTGTTTCCAGCAATTGGTATTAAAACTCCAAATATTTGTACATGTTGCTATCTGGCAATTAGCAATATGAGAAATTCTTCATCCTTCCCTACAGGCAGATGCACCTTCAAGGCATTTTCCTACAATGGGAGTTTCCATAATATGATGGGTATACAGGGCATCTATGAGTGAATACCGGGCACTGAGGAACACCAGCAAGAGAGGGCTCATGAGCATCTGATTTCCCATAATTGGTAACCAATACAAGTCTAGGTAGGTTTTTGTCTATTTGATAGAGCAGGGTTCTCCTTCTGTCTGCTAAGTGAGCTTAGTTCTCAGTGGCTCCTATCAAAATTATAGGGGTAACAAAATGGACTGTTATTAAAAGCCAGCCTGTCACCCTGACCACTGGAGTCACCAGGAATAGGGTGCAGACTTTACCCTCACCCCATGATGGACTTAAATGCACCCCATTGTTTGCCTATGTAAACTATGTAAACTACCAATTGCATCTATGGGGGAAAGTAAACATCTGACTTGATAATAATGCAGTTGTGGTGGGGAAATGTGCTGAACGTGGAATGACATGGACTCTAATAAACAGATCCTCTATGCAAATGCAATGTGACCCCTCACTGGATTCCTGAAATGTGTACTCTCCTTCCATGTTTACTGCCCTTTCAGGCACCTGTATTAGCTCTAAAGCCAAAATGCTTTAATTACTTGTTTTTAACTGTTTTTATTGATTTTGATTTTTCTTGTAAACCTCTTAAATGCTTTGTTACAATCAAGCGGTATATAAATTTTGTAATGTAAATAAGTATACAAAAGTGCTGAGTCTATCTATATCCTTAGTGTGCCCAAGCAATGGTATTCCAGATTTGCTTTTCACGCACACAAGTGTTGTTGTTGTTGTTTTTGCTGCATTCCCAGTGTACTTTCTCCAGAAATGATCCCATTAACAAATCCCTTCTCCTGCTTCCTTTTCAAGCAACTGTAAGTAACAAGAAGTACTGTATGACAAATGTGAAACACAACAAACAGTGTTCTCAGTTCTTATACTTATTGCCTCCTGGAAGCATTGTAATTTTCCAACTAGCTCTTGAGCACTTCTGCAACAAGAGTCATTTCACTACACTGCAATTTATAGGCAGGAATGTACACAACATCCATTTAGCTGGTCAGCTCCCCAAGGGGGAAGGGCAGCGCTGTCAGGAAGTGCCAATTGCCTCATTTGAAGCTTTGTTCTATAAGGGGAAGCAAATATTAAAACTTTGTACCAACTGAGCTTCAGCACTAATATTTTAATACAAATTGACATTTGTCCTACCCACCTACCAGTATCGAGCCCCCACCTACCCCCCATGCCAAGTATTGATATCCCCCCAAACCGTGTCTTGTGTCAGCCAAGACAAGGCAGAGCTTACCTCATTGCACTGAGAAGTCAATATCCCAAGTGCAGCAGTCTGAATTCTTGCAAATTTCTGAAGTGCTATAGAAATACATGCACATATACTCATTTTAGTTTGAGGTATGAGGCTCTGAATATGGCTTTGACATTCTACAGCTTCCTTTTAAAAAAAATTATTCATTTTCCAAAAAATGCTACAGACAAATTATGACGAACACAAATACAAATACAACATTAAAAAAAGACAAAGAGAATTCTTATATATCCCTAACATAATTCCACTTACATCTTCTAGGTGACGTCCCTCGATCTCCTCCCTCTGGATTTCATTATCAATCTTTGTTGGTAGTTCCATATACATACTATCACCTCCTATTATTATAGCTTATCTCTCTATTTTATACAGATCACTTCAATACCAAAGACCTATAACTAACTCCTTAAGGGTATATAAATTTAAATAAAACAATGTTTTTCAGATAACATCTAATTTTTTTCCCAATCTCCCTGCACCGATTCTTCTCCTTGGTCATGTAGTCTCGCCATCAGGTCAGCAAGTTCCATAAAGTCCATCATCTTCATTTACCATTCTTCTACCGTAGGGATGTCTTGGCTCTTCCAATTCTTGGCAATTAATATTCTTGCTGCTGTTGTGGCATAGCGAAATAAAATAATGTCCTTTTTGAGAATTTCTTCCCCTATAATTCTCAATAGAAAGGCTTCTGGTTTTTGTTTTTTTTAATAAAAGTGTTTTTCAGCACTTCTTTCATTTCATTATAAATCCTTTCCCAGAAGTCCTTTATTTTGGGGAACACCCACCACATATGATAAAAGGTTCCTTTTTTCTCTCTGCATTTCCAACATTTGTTATCTGATGTATGATACATTTTAGCAAGTTTCACTGGTGTTAAATACCATCTACCCATCATTTTCATCATATTCTCTCTCAATGTTGTACATGCAGTAAACTTAAGACCATTTTTCCACAACCTTTCCCAATCTTCCAACATGATATTGTGTCCCACATCTTTGGCCCAATCAATTGTCACCGATTTCACTTGTTCATCTTTCGTATGCCACTCCAGGAATAAATTGTACATTCTGGTGGAAAGATTTTTATACTTTGAATCCAACGATTCTGTTTCCAATCTGGATTTATCAAATTGAAAACCAATCTTATTATCCATTTTAAATATTTCATTAATCCAAGAGTAGACTCACTGAAATTAACAGACATGACTCCTTAGGTCTATTCATTTCAATTGGTCTACTCCAAGTAGAAATTACTTGGCAACAACATCACCCCCTCTCTATGCAGCTGTTGTTTTGGCTGTGTGTGGCAGCATGTAAGTAGCAGCAATTTTTCAGGACCATGGATAGCTCACTGAAAGCAAGCTCAAGCTCATAGCAGACTTGTGGAGAAAGAGGATGTTTGGCATGCTGCTCCAGCAGTGTCCTCTTCACCTGTAGATTCATAGGATTCACACAGCAAGGCATCCTGGATCAACAGCAATGTTGTCCAGCAGGATTGAAGTAGGAGATGCTCATTAGGAGCTCGGGGTAAGCAGGAGTGCTATCCAGCAGCAGCTGGACCTACAGGACTATCCTATTCTCAGAAGAGTTGTTGCAAAAGCTTTATACTGAGCAGCTTAATAGTGACCCTGCAGCCCCACTTTTTCCTGAGATAGGAGAAATAGGACCAGTATAGAACTTCATAACAATTTAAAAATAAAATTGCTGGCAAGATGGGACTGGATGGGCCAGGAGTAGGGCAGAGTTAGAGAAGGACAGGATTATTTGGGGGTGGGGAACCTTGATGCTGGGGATATTCCAATTTTTGCATCTTTTATGCCATTCCCTTCTGCGCCCTCATCTGTTGCTGTACCCTTATTTATTTCACCCCCTTCTTGGGCTTCTTTCTGTTTCATAGAGTGATCCAAGCTAATCAGGGATAACATAGCAGGCATGTGGGCTAAGAAAGCAAATTTATACTTAGGGCATTTTCCCCCCTGGGCTGGCTACAAATGTGATCATAGCCATTCAAGAAAGGACCATAGCTCAGTGGCAGAGCATCACCTTCATATGCTGAATGCCAGAAGTTCAACCTCCAGCATCTCCAGGTACTGCAAGATGGGTTTTTTAAAAAAACAAACAAACACAAGACTAGCATGGACAAATCTGTCAATTTCAGTTCTCCCAAGCTTTCCATTTTTTTCCGATCTTAAACTGAGTTCTCCATTTTTTCCATATCAGTTTGTAATTATGTCCTCACAAACATTCACCAGAATTTTAGTGTGAATTTTTTCTGATAAGCATATTTTATATGCAATTTTGACTAATATACACATTTTTAAAATCCATTTTCTCTAAAAAATAATAATGCAGTATATTCATATAATTTGTACACATTACTTGACTGGAAAACTAGAATGCAAAATTCAAGTGCAAACTTAGAAGGAAAATTGTGTTTTGGTTCACATATTGTTTCAAAATATATGAATTTTGTATTCTCCTTTCAGGCAGACTGAATCAAATTTCACCCCATCTCTAAAGACTAGCACTGCTAATCTTATGGGATGCATCTTCTCATATTTAAGTGTACTGGCATGCATTTCTTTTCTCCGTCACAATCTCTGACACTCGTCTTTTCATTAGAAGTTCATTCCATCTCTTCTGATAACTCTCTTAGAACACTCCATACCCTAATAATCCTGTGCAAACTGGTCTGTGCTTTCAATACAGAATAGAGCCTGTGTTACAATTCCACTGTGAGTTCTGAGAAGGAAGCGGGGAGGAGGAGGAAATTGCAAATCCATTAATCTAATATTCTCCCTCCTTTTTTGTCATGGAAACAGAAGAGAGAGAAAAACATTTCTCTCTCCTTCTACACACAATTTTACATTATCTTTGCATGCTAAGGATGTCTGTAACAGAATCATAGTGACCCACAGGGAAATCTATCAGTTATACATTTATGTCATAAAGGATACATTAATGTCATATTATTGTTACAGGGAACGAGGGCTTCTTATTACCCTCAAGAGAACATTTTGCCTATATTACCCAGAACCCAGCTATCTTACTCATATGGTATACATATAGAGACAGAATATACAGAAAGAGTGTACACACACACACACACACACACACACTGTACTGAGGTATTTAACTGTCTGCATGGTGGAAATTACTCTACCATGCTATTAAAAGACAGATTGCTGAGGGAATCATGACATAGAATATTGACATATTTCTATTAGCTTCAAAGGAGAGAAAGTGATAGATGCTAATGAAACTGTAGAATAAGGAAAAAATTGTGATTTGCTCATAGGTGGACTGTAGGAGTGCCTATTTCCACCAATGGCTTGTTGGCCAGTTACAACTCCAATTGGACAGCTATGACTTGGTCATGGTACTCCATGCTCTGATACCTTCCAGAATGGGGCTCCCCTTGAGGATAACAGAGAAACTTCAATTGGTTCAAAATGCTGTAGCCAGCTTGCATTTAGAACTCATATAACCCCTGATCTAAAAGAGCTGCATTAGCTGCCAGGTTATTTCTTGGCTGTAAATGACTTAGGCCCCAAATATGTGAAAGACCACCTCCTTCCCAGGTGCAAAAGCAGAGAGGGCCTTCTTGGTATTTTAACCTCTCTCAGTGGCTTGAAGGGTTGTGGCCCAGGATAGGGCATTGCCTTTATGGAAGGGAGGAGCATGGGGATAAAACAAGAATTAGTTTGCAGTGCCTGTGAATCAGCTCAGACCTCACCTACTGTTGGTCTCCCTGCCTTCCGGTCCACTACTCCCAATAGGCAAAAGCAGTCACCACTGTCTATAACAGAGTAAGGAGTCTGCAGAGCAAAAGTGTGAAATCTGCATAAGATACTTGGAGCATTTTGATGATGGGAAGCATTTCCAAAGTCATTTGTGGTGATTTAGGGAAGTCACATTTAACAACAACAACAAAAATGTGTTATGGCCATAGCCATCTTCTAGAGCTCTTCAGATAACACCTATTCAGGTAAGGACCATTTCACAGATTACATTGTTTAGGTGCAGGGGTGGAGTTTCAAGCTCCAGTGGGGGGGCGGATAGCAGGCGAGGGCATGGCTGGCGTGCACCCCAGGGGCGTTGTGCGCATCCCAGGAGTGTGACATGCTGCCTGCAAGGGCATGGCATGCGCCCTGGGGGTGTGGCATGGCACGCATCCTGGGGGCATGGAACCCAGCGCAGGAGGGGGCAGCTGTGATGGCACCCCACCGGGATTGTGTCGCTGTGGGCGGTGCACTCCCCCCGCACCCCTGATCCTCTGCCAGTGTTTAGGTATACAGCTGTTGAAAGCCTCCTAATGAAGGAGAGTCTACCACCTTCTGTGGAAGTCCATTCCACTGTTGAACAGCTCTACTACCAGAAAGCTCTTCCTAAAATATAGTCAGAATCTTCTTTCTTGCAATCTGAATCCATTGGTTTGGGTTCTACCCTCTGAAGCAACTAAAAAAAGCTTCTTCCAACTTTCATGTGACTACCCTTCAAATATTTGAGATCACCTCTCAGTCTTCTAGTCTCCAGGTTAAACTTATCCAACTCCCTCAAACAATCATCATAAGCCTTGGTTTCCAGACCCCGGACCCTGCCTTCCTCTGCTTACGTTCCAACTTATCAATGCCATTTTTAAACTGTAGTGTTCAGTACTGTTCACAGTACTCCAGATGAGGCCTAACTAAGGCAGAAGTGTGTGATACTATTACTTCCCTTGATCTGAACACTATACTTCTGTTGATGTATCCTTTCACATATGCAGTAGTATTCCAAATATTTCCTTTCTCTGATGCAGAAGCCCTCCAGGTTTTGCTGGACTCCAAAGCCAGTAGTCCCAAACAGCAGGATCAATTATTAAGACTGATGGGAGTTATTATCCAACAGCAACTGAAAGGACACAGGTCCCCCGCCCTGCATGACAGAAGTAGTCTACTAAATTCATTATATTTTATTTCTTCATTAAATAAATTATTCACTTAGCTCAGTTGGTTAGTGCATGGTGCTAATGCCAGGGTCGCAGGTTCAATCCCCATCCAGGGACAAGCATATTCCTGCGTTGCAGGTGGTTGGACTAGATGACCCTCAGGGGTCCCTTCCAACTCTAACTTATGTGATGAAAGAACCCAAAGCAACAAATAAGTCAAAAGTAGAATAAAATCCAAACTTCTTTTAAAAAAAAAAAAGGCAAAAAGCAACTAAAAAGAAAACCATCGCCTTACTCTCATACCTCATAATTTCAGGGTTTCCTGGAACAGATCTTTCAGCAACCAAATGCCTGGGTAAATAAGAATGTTTAAAGATTCTTCCTTAGCATTTATAATGAGTAAGGCAGACATACCTCACTAGGGGCACAAATGGGGAACCACAACTGAGAAGGTCCCTATTGTGGTTTTCTGAGAATTGGGCAACCCCCAGTGGTGGCACCACCAACCAGGCAAGCCCTGAGGATCCTCTTCTCATCTGACAGTTGTTGTTGTTGTTGTTGTTTTAAAAAAATTGTCGGAAAATGGATGCCACTACTGTGGCTCGTGTTTTGTTAATGACTGGTGTTTTAATGTATTTTTACTTTTTTTGTTGGAAGCTGCTCAGAGTGGCTGGGGAAACCCTACCAGATGGACGGGGTATAAAGAATTATTATAATATAATTATTATGATTATGATTATTACTATAGCAAAGCAAGCAGGACAGGTACTCTATCACTGAGCTATGGCCTTCCCAAATTATAACATATTTTTGTTATTATTTCACTTTGTTCTTTTAGGATGTTGTTTTAGGCATTGCCACAATATCCGACATCTTTATTATCCATGAGAGAGCAGATTCACAGTAACTCTCCCCAGGTTCCCCCAATATACAGGTCCTGAATCCACCCGCTTGACTCATTTACTATAAAGATGGGCTGATCCTGTCTTTTGATACATTGTGGGTTAAGTACAGTATGTGAGCTTCAATATCCTTGCAGGCTATGCTGCATGCATTTAACCATGCTGTGATTTATGCATCTTTCCATCTTAGAAATAAATTCTCTTTTGGTATATCATTTGAATCTTTTCCTCTTGGGGAACTACAAAATATCCCGTCCATTTCCTCTGAGACATCCTTTTTTCAAGGCTGGTTCACTTTCTGTTCTTAATCTCAATTGGGGACTGGTGGGGCGTGCGTGAAAAAGCATGCCCCACACCGTTATCTCTTAGCATCTGGCAGTGTCAATTTTTGTTACTGAATGCAGAAAAACTACCCATTGATTTTCCTTTGGTGTCACTGTAGCCGGGTGCTCTCATGTTTTAATAGCCTTATTTATTATTGGCCAACTGCTATTCTGTCTGCCACTCTAACTGCACACATTATTCCAATGCTAATAAACATCCAATATGCCCCCCAAACATTGACCATTACAGCCTTTAACAAGGCACGTTTGCAGATTTAACTCACAGAATGCAGAACGTAGAAAAGACACCAAAGGGAAATCTGATCATCATTTGTTTTATTTTGTTTTATTTCTTGCTCTAAGGTTTCAATTTCCTGTTCCAAAAACATTATCACACTATCGGGGGAAGATTTCTTGAAGGCTGCAGAGAATTAACTCTGTCTTGCTGCATGCTGCCTTATTTCTGCTTTTTCTTCAGTTTGTGTTTTATTCTCAAAGCATTCGAGGGATTGCTGCTCCTTTTGCTGACACTACTGTGGCTTTGAACAGCTAGCCAGAGATAGCAGATGATAGGAGATTAGATAAGAATAAGCTTCAGAAAACACAAACAGTACGGTGAGGCTTGAATAGGAAGTAGAATTTATTTATCCCAGGCCTGTTCTTGTGGATGGAAAAAATGTCTTGAACAAATGAATGTTGTTTTGCCAGCACACTCTTAAAGAAGGCTGAAGAAACCATAACCATGATAAAAAAGTTACATTTATTCAAATACAATAAAGAGGATCTGCAAACAGCCAAACAAACATAATTAGCCAAATAAAAATATAGCCTGGGCAGGGACATTTTCCACTCCTGGATGTGTTTACTGGCTTCACCGGTGGCCCCACAGCAAAGGATTATAAATAATTCTGTCGGAGAAACTGCTCCAACAAATGAGGTTAGGTTGTGAGGGTGAAAAAACGGAAGAGACGGGAGAAATGGGAGAAACGGAAGACTGCAGCCTGATATCTGGTGCACACAAGAACAGCGAACGAACCTTCCCACTTGCACAGAGGCGGGAACTTTTATTTTTATACTTATGCAAACGCAACCATATAGGTCATATACAGTCAACCAATGATAATTGGACACATACAAGCATTTCCTATTGGGAATAACTCTGTACATGCGCAGTATTACACTTGACATATCATGCCGCGTCTATTTCCGTCATGCGCAGCAGGCACAGCAGACTCGCTTGCCGCTAATGGCGGTCACGCGCAACAGCGCTAAAACCAACATAATCCTACATAATTCTTCATCTTTGCTATGAGAACTGTGAATATTTGAACCTGACAAGTGCACAGTGGCACTAGCAGGTCAGTATTCACCCCACTGCACCTGCCAAGTCTAAAGGGCACCCCAGGACAAAAGCCCAAGGTGGCATATAGAGAAAGAGAGTGCCCTTACCCCAGTAATGCCTCAGTTATTTACACTCAATAAAATAAAATAATTGCCCTTCTGTCCTGCTTGTGGGTTTTATAATTCTCCTTATTTGGGTGCAGAACTTTGTGCAAATAGTTGTTCCTTTGGTTTAGTGCAGAGCTTAGTTATTTGTTAAATTTATAACCTACCTTTCTTCCCAAATTTGCCTGGAGTCCATCCGGCTTTCATTGGCCAGTATTCTGAAGGCTATGTAGTCTGAAGGCAGATGGTGCAGCCACCTTACTGAAGGCAAAGAGGGCTGGGTCAGAGCCTGGAGATTGCCAAGGACAGGGGTCACCAGCTGGGTATCTGCAAGTTACAAGAGATTCTGACTAAACATTAGAAAGAACTTTTTGTGGTAAGAGTTGTTCGACAGTGGGATGGTCTCCCTTGGTAGGTTGTGGACTCTCCTTCCTTGTAGCTTTTTAAGCAGAGGTTGGATGGCCAACTGTCATGGATGCTTTTGTTGAGATTCTTGTATTGCAGGATGTTGTGCTAGATGACCCTCAAGGTCCATTCTGGATCTACAATTCTATGATTCTGTGTGCCCACAGAGGCTTTCAATGGACCCCACATGGTCCTCTCCCCCACTGGAAGTCTGGAAAGAAGCATCCTATTGCATCCAGTAAAATAGTTTGTGGTTTGTTGTGGTGCCTGTGTGGTGCCCACAGTGGTTTCTCTGGCTTTGCAAAGATGTCCATGGGTACAAAACAATTGGAAACCACTGGTTTAGGAATTTGTGTAAGATCCCACGTTCCATGACAGAAGAAATATAGGATATGTTTAAGTGATATATTTTAAAAGTCCATTTGCATTTAGCAAATTAGGAAGAAAACTTGCTAAAAGCTCCATTTTATAACTCTTACACAGTTTCTCAAAGTTTCATCTGAATAAAAGGAAACCACAAAAGAATCATGTCCTTTTTGGGGGTAAATTGCAAATGCATGAAAAAGTTATAATAGCCTTCAAGTGATGGATAAAATTACCACACTGTCCATTATAATTTTCATCTTCCTTTAAATTAAAAGAAAGATAATTTTCATGATTAACTCATTTCTTTTTAGCTCATCAACCCTGTCCTACAGCTATATTTCCAGGGAAATTGGCCACTTAGCTGTTTCCCAAGTGATTTGACCTTTATTCTTGTGGCTAAATGAACAATCCTTTCTCGGTGTTGGGCTAGCAACAAGAGCTCTGAAGGGGACTTTCTTGATATTAATATTGGTCCAGTGGCCCAAGAAACAACAACTGAATGAGAGAACACCTCAGATCTGAATATTTATTTTATTTGCCTCTATCATGGGTTGAGTAGCTTCCAGCTGTTTAGCCCCACTCCTCTGCCTCAGAGGATATCAGTAAGCTCTTTTGCCTAGTAGGTAGAGGTCAATGGGCTTCACCGTGCAAGATGAAGAATAAAGTCAGAAAATACCACCTAAACCATCCTGACACCATGTTATTTCTCCTCCTGATTCCAGACTTGAATGAGATTTCCATTTTGATATTCTTTGTAAACCACCTTGAGAGCCTCTTGGGGCAGTAACTTTAATAAATTAATAAACATTGTCCTGAAGAAAGTGGTAAAATAATAATAAAAAGTTATATGTATTCAATTGATCAAACACTGGTAAGTTAAGAACTTTCTCATTGACTCAAGGTCCCCCCTCCCATTAATTGAGCAGTACCGTATATACTTGCGCATAAGCCGACTTTTTCAGCCCATTTTTTGGGCTGAAAAAGTCGCCCTCGGCTTATGCGCAAGTGAGGCGGGCGGTGGGGAAGGAAAAGCAGAGAGAAAGAGCTTCTCTCCGCTTCCCTCTCCCTCCCCCCACCCCACCGGGAAATGTGCAGGACGGGGGCATCTTCTCCGATCCCGTCCTGTGCGTTTGCAGCTGTCTGCGAGGTGGTTGGGTAGGAAAAGCAGAGAGAAAGAGTTTCTCTCCGCTTCCCCCCCCCCACCCCACCAGGAAATGCGCAGGATGGAGATCTGAGATGCGTCTTCTCCGATCCTGCAGGATCCCAAACGCAGCGTTTGCAGCTGTCTGCGAGGTCCTAGCGCCTCCAGACACAAGCTGGAAGGGTAAAGACGCCTCTGCCTCCACTCACCAGCAGAAAGGCACAGAATGGAGGATCGGAGAAGCACTGCACAATGCTTCCCCCTCTGTCAGTTGGGGGGGGGGAGAGAAGTGGAGAGAAGCTCTTTCCTGCAAAAGGCACAGGACAGGCTCAGAGAAGCTGGGGGCACTGGCTTGCCAAGGGTTAAAAAGGATTGAGTGGGATTCCTAGAGAGGTCAGGAAATACCAAGCCCACCTACAAAAGGAGGAGGGGGCCTTTGTCTCTCTCTTCTGCATGTGCTGCATCCCTGGCGCCTCCTGAATCCAGTGAGTCTCTGCTCATCTTGCAAAGGGTCCATTGGGGAGAAGAGGGGGTCCCTGGGATGAAGGGGAGGGTGCAGGGAGGACCCCCAAGTCAAGGAACAGAGGCTCTTGCCCCCCTCCTCTCTGCAAAGCCCAGGAGGAGGCAAGGTCACAGGAGCTCTGCAACTCTTATCTTCCTTTGGATCCATTCACAGCTTGGCTGTTTGGGAAGGGAGGGTTCTTTGGGGAGGGAAGAAAAGGGCCTGAAAATAAACCCCCTCACACTCAGGAATCAGTCCCATTTATTGATAGAGGTTGTAGGGGGATGGAAATATTGGACATAAAATACACCAAAGAAATAAAAAGGAAAGCCTAACTGTTGGAAGAGGGGAGGGGGCAAATAAAAGAAAACACTTATTCCTGTGGTGCAGAGTCAAGCCTATGGAACTCCTTGCCCCTGTTTTTCTTTGAAATAAATATTCAAAAACATTTAATCTACTGATGTCTCAATTAATGTAATTTTATTTATTTTTATTTTTGAAATTTACCAGTAGTTGCTGCATTTCCCACCCTCGGCTTATGCGCAAGTCAATAAGTTTTCCCAGTTTTTTGTGGTCAAATTAGGTGCCTCGGCTTATATTTGCGTCGGCTTATACTCGCGTATATACGGTAAGTACTTTTTGCAATTATTTTTGTTAAAAACAATTAACAAACAGACAACAAGCATCAACACAAAAACAGTCATTCACTTTTGTTCAGTCCTAAACAAAGATCTAAGAGTTGGACCCATTCAGCTCAATGAGACCTGCATCTCATGTGCTGTAAGGGAGAATGCTTTTTTAGAGATGAGTCCTTTGTCCTGCCTAACCTCACCCTAGCTTCTGACTGTAGGATTCAGACATCACTCCTCACCCACCATAATAGTTGGAAATCAAGGCGGGGGTAGAACCTCTGACCCCATGACTCACCAAAAGGGGCAAATAGAACTGTGAGTGAGGGAAGCCCTTTTGCTAACCTTTAGATAGCTTTGTTCTTCCAGCTGCTTTTAGTCTGTAAGTATGGGTCATACTGTCACTCCAGCAACACAGATAATGTTGTAGTTATTCACATAGGGCTGTCCACACATTACATTCAACAAGTGTACAATCTATGTACCTGTGTGCACAGATGGTTAAGCTGTACACCCATACAGTTGTTCACATGTAACATTCAACCAGTGTACACAATATGTACACAATAACTGAGCTGTACAAATCAAGAAGTGTACATTCTTTCACATAAACACTTGTACATGTATACAGACAGATTGCACCTGCGTTGACTGTTACTTGTCAGCAATCCTAGTTTATCCCTGCCTCCATTAGTATGTATACAACACCATGCATATAATAGTAGTAGTAGTAGAAGAAGAAGTAGTAGTAGTAGTATTTGAAAACAAGTCATTCCAAAGAGTGTCAAGCTGTGCCTTAGAGCTACCAAACTCCCATAACAATGGCACAAGGCTTATTTTACTTCAGCTCAGCCTAAGGAAAGTTTCAACGCTTGCCAGACTGTTCACAATTACTCAGGAAACGAGCTGCTTGTAGCCAAATATATGTATGATTGTTCTGTACAAAGAGGTGATTTATTTCTGCTACAAGGGCATTTGTTCGCCCAATGTATAAAATAACATTTTTCAGAAACTTCAAAGCCCCAGCGGTCAGGCAAAAATAAATCCTCAGACTAGTTTTTTATGTGGAGCAAGAGTAATCATATAACCCTCGATTCCCACAACAGTCCTTTAAGAGATCCTCCCCTATTACATTTTTATACAATGCTCGCTTCCGTTTCTTCTGTCAAAATACCAGCTCGGCTGCACTACCATCTTTAATCAGCAGACTTCTAAATCTTCCCTGCAACTGGAGTGGGGGGGGGGGTTGTGTGGGTAAAGAAGTGTGTTATAAGAAAGCTATTCATCACGTCAGGCCAAAACAAACTGGTCACTGTGCAGGAAAGAAATTATTTTTCAACCGCACTTGTTAGTCATTTATAAAATTGAGCAATACACACAGTGTATATTTATGGTCTGGGAAAGAAAACTCTGCCCAAGTTATTTTTTACAATAAAGGAGAGGAAGTGCAGCTATTTGGCTTGGAAACACAGAACTAGGAGATATATTTGTATGTATAAGCATGTGCATATGTATATCACAGTTATCTTGTTGTCTTCCTTCGAAGAAAAATATTTCTCTCTTGTCCTTTGAAAATGTCTTTCTGGATTTTAAAGGTGAAGTGCCTGCGATCTTTGGATGAGACTGCAGGTTTCTTACAAATTAGGATATGTGGTACTGAAGGGGGGGGAATGCAAACTTTGATGAGCAATAGCTGAAAAACTTTTCAAATTATGAGGGATCTGTGCTTTCCAATTTTTGGAAAAATAAAAGTCTCCTTCCAGGTGTCCATTCAGTGGATCTGAGGGTATTTATTTAAGTGTAAAGAGGTATTCTCACATCCAGAGGTTATTTCCCTCAATGAAAATTAATTCATTGGGGCAAGGAGTGAGATCTATTTGTTTATTTAACTTTTTAATAACAAAAAGTACATCCCACACATCTTTCAAAGAAACTCTAGGCTACTTATAATCCAAAGCAAAAATTAAATGTAGTGGTCCTCATTAAAATCATCAATATGTATGTAAAAACAAAGACTCTGTAACAAAATCCAAACCAGACAATAACAAATCTAAAACATTGACGATCCACCAGCAAAAAGAGAAAATATGAGTAAAATGCATTTTTTTAACAGCAGGGGTGAATAATTTGTTTGCCCTTGGATAGCTCTCCAGGAACTTCATGCCAATGGTGGGTGTGGCAAAAGGTGAGCATAGCCACTCTACACACAAATTCACCCACGTAGGATTGCCATATTTTGAAGAGCAAAGAAGAGGGCACACTTGTTGTTCAGTCGTTCAGTCGTGTCCAACTCTTCGTGACCCCATGGACCAGAGCACGCCAGGCATGCCTATCCTTCACTGCCTCTTGCAGTTTGGCCAAACTCATGTTAGTAGCTTCGAGAACACTGTCCAACCATCTCATCCTCTGTCGTCCCCTTCTCCTTGTGCCCTCCATCTTTCCCAACATCAGGGTCTTTTCTAGGAAGTCTTCTCTTCTCATGAGGTGGCCAAAGTACTGCAGCCTCAACTTCAGGATCTGTCCTTCCAGTGAGCACTCAGGGCTGATTTCTTTAACGATGGATAAATTTGATCTTTTTGCAGTCCATGGGACTCTCAAGAGTCTCTTCCAGCACCATAATTCAAAAGCATCAATTTCTAATTTTAGCTATGACAACTCTACCCATGAAAAAGAGGAGTGTCCTGGGAAAAGATGACATATGGCAACCCACACATATACAAACATGCAGGACAGAATTAAAATGAGTGTGGGAAATGCAGGACAATGAGGCTTTGAAGCAGGGATATGAAACCTGTGGACCTCCAGATGTTCTTGGTCCCATCAGCCCGAGCAAGCACAGCCCATGGTTCAGGATGATGGGAATTGTAGTCTAACACTATCTGGAGGGCTGGAGGTCCCCCCACCCCTGCTTTAATGTTTTGTTTTGTTTTGTTTTACAAAGCAGAAGTCTTCTGTTAAAGTTTTTTCTTTTTCTTTTTTTAATCGAGATTGAGATACTACAGTGGTACCTCGGGTTACATACGCTTCAGGTTACAAACTCCGCTAACCCAGAAATAAAGCTTCAGGTTAAGAACTTTGCTTCAGGATAAGAACAGAAATCGTGCTCTGGCGGTGTAGCGGCAGCGGGAGTCCCCATTAGCTAAAGTGGTGCTTCAGGTTAAGAACAGTTTCAGGTTAAGAACGGACCTCTGGAACCAGAGGTACCACTGTAGTTAAAAAAAAAATCTGCTGAAAAAGTTGGATGTTAATGCTACTGAAAGTAGCTTCCTGTTCAAACATTGGCCTTAAATAAGAACAATCGTGTCTGATCTCTCTTGAGCAAAATCATTATGGCTGTGGTGCTGCAGGAGCAGTCAGCCAGATGCAGAAAATACAGAATAAATTCTCTGGGGTGGCTCCTTAAATTTGGAGGATCCTCAACTCTGATGTGTGCCTTATCAGAACACTGCAGTCATTTCACCAGCAAGTGAAGAAAAACCTATTTGTCCAGGAGGAGCAAGTTGAGTTGGACACTCAGGGCTGTCTTAAGCATCTGCGGTACCAGGATGCAAAGATCGCCCCCCCCCCAGTTTGCCCAGTCCCAGCCTCAGCATCTCGCTGGCTCGGTTGCCCCCAAACTCACGGTGCAAACCCACCTGCAGCAGAAGAGCCTGTCGCAGTGCTCCGACTGACGGGTGGGCCCTTTCCCAGACTCAACTCTCAGGCCCAGGACTTTCGGCCTTGCACCCCTAGTGCCTATGGGTAAGACGGCCCTGTGGACACTAGCATTTCTGCATCCATGGTTGGTTTTATTTCTAATTGAATTCTGCATTATGTTTTGCTCTTACTGTTTAATTCTTGGTTTGAATTGTATTTCCACCCTGGGAACTTTGGGTAATGTGTAGATCATAAATATTTTTAATAAATAGATGTTGCCAGTAGTTATTATTGGTTTATTTATCATTATAAATAATGATAATTATACACCAACTTTATCTTCCAATGAGCTTAAGGTGCTGGTTCTCCTCCTGTAAGACCATAATGGGCTCTTGAGCTCTTGAGTGGTGGATTCAGGAACACGAAGAGGCAAAACACCATGCAGGGTTCAGCAGGATTTATTTTGAGTTACATATGTAAAGCAAAAGGCACAATCCAAAAGTTGGACTGAGCACTGAGAGACTGGCGCGTACTCCTTATAAAGACAATACAGAAACCGAAAATAGAAACCGAAAATTGGCTCAAGGTTCACATGTTCCCTAGGAGTACAACCTCCCAAAGCCTCCCCAACTCGCTCTCCCCAGTCTGGGAATGTCCTGGCAAGCCTTGAATATACTTGGCAGGCTTCCCAGAAATATAGCAACATCACCTAGCTTGTGAGCACACAGATCCGCTATTGTATGCTGAAGGTTGAACCTATTCATAAGGCATGTGTGTGTGCCTAATCAGCAAGAAAGCATAACTTCAGTTAACCGGCAATAATACTTGTTGCATTAGATAGGAAATACAAAAGCATAAATCAATAATACCCATGCAGGGGGATGAGTCTACTAACTAGGAAATACCTTACATCTTAATGGACTGAATACAATATTAATACAGTTGGCAGGAGCCAACTCCAGCTGCATTCCTCCTGTCTGCTCAGAAAGCGCATACATCCCGTCCAAGGCTGAGAGCCCCCCCTTGCTCACACAACTCAGAGCTGCCCCTCTCCCAAAGACCCATAGGAACAATACACAAATATAAATCAATACATACCAATACATGTAATGGATACACAACTCCAACAAGCCTGATGCCTCCAGTATGATCAATCAACAAGACCAGCTCTTAAGCCCATTAAAGGCTAACCACAATTAATATTAACGGCACATTCCTTAAAAGGGGCTTTCCGTCCCCCTCTCTCATGATGGTGTTTCTATGGTAACAGCCAAGGTGCTAATTTTAGACAGCTTCAAAACTTCTCTAAGGTGCTTTGTTCTAGCCCAGACACCTTATCTGTAACCTTGGCTGGGTTCCCAGGAATTCTTCAAGCTACTGCAAGGAAGACTTGTGTCTCTTTTAATATTAGGCAACACAGAAAATTATATTAATGCACAAATGCTGTGAATGATACACAAATAGACAAGCTTAGAAAGCAATTAAGGCATTTATAATCAATATGGGATATTTAGCTATTTGAACTGTCCCCTTCATTCCCTCCTTTTCTCTTCAGACAACTCGGACTTCACAGTACGAGTTCGTCTTGACGGATCCTCCTGAGCCAAACTGCGATACAGGGCCATTTTATAGGGATCAGTTATCCTTTGTACAGAATCAGAAATACACTTTTGGACACATTGGGCTAAACAAGGGGCCATGTAAATTGATAACAAAATAACAAACAGATATGGTCCTCGGCCATAGGTATAATGGACATTGCCAGGAGACCAACTGTGAGCCACTATCATGTAGCACCTTCTCTCCATTTATAGGGGTAGTAACATCATTAACTTTCCGCAATGGTATGCATGTTCGTATTTAAAGCAGTCAGGTTCAATGGGATGGGTAGCAAAGGCATTTTTTTTTTCCTTTTGCATCTATGGGGCCTGACATGCGTACCGAGCAATTTCCTTTGGGTTCCTCCCCACAACCTACGCTCCTGTAGGTGCCTCAATAGGAAAAGAAATACCACCACCATGTAAAGTATAGTTAACATGATGCTAATACCTAGAAAACTCAGTGTATTCTCTCTTTGCGTGGTGTTCTCGTGGGGCATCATTTCTCTGCTCTCCACCTTTGGGGATCAACGTATAGGCCACACGTACCACAGGAAGATTTCCTGCTGTTGGAAGTATTCCAAGCAGCTTAACTACTGTTTCTTCCTGACCCTGGGTTCCTGGAACCTCCACCTGAGGGAATGACCCTTCCATTTATTGACGAGAGAAAACTGACTTGCACCGTACACACCTCCTTTCCAATTCCTGACTCAGATGGTTCTGGTATATCACTTGGCCCCTGTGGCTATAGCGATTCCTGTAAAGCAATACACCTCGTGTGTGATGCCCACCTTCCGGATTAGGAGGAACGGTCTATGGACCCACTCCTGTTCCCCAGTGGCCCTATAGGCCCTGCTTTGACTGGTTGGACAAACCAATGGTAGCACTGTCCTGCTGTCCAACTGTCCTGATCCGTTCAGCTGCTGATGTTTCCCAGTTTCTTCTGCCGTGCGTAGAGGTGCCAGCTTCCCGGGTGTGGCACCAGCAGGGCTGTCGTCTCGCGGACATCGAGAAATAATCAGGAATCATTGTCCAATCTGCTTCAACTTCCTTCACACGCGGACGGTGGACCCACGGGATGGTACCGGTAACTTTCACTGCCGTTGAAATAGACAGAGTACGCTGCCCTCGCCAGGCCTCGCAGAATGGGGCGGTATGTTGACCCACACTCGGCTCCTGGTTCGATAGCGGCAACGGTTCCACCAGCACACAAGGCGTTCTAGCCTGGGTCCACCTGTTCAAAGACAAAAATCTGAGACAGTGATTGCACATCATGCTCAATATCTATAACATTTCTCGAAACAGCTGAAACCATTTCCGTTGTCTCTTCAGCGCAGGATACTTCAGCTGCTTCTTCAACTCCTGAAGTTTCTTCTCTAGCTGTAATTGCTTCTGTGGTTACTTCTTGCTGCACTGGAGCTGCACAAAGTACATCAGCACCAGCAAGTTCAATTTTTCCTGTTGATTTTTTCTGTTTCTGCTACTAGCACCTGCTTCACTTCCTTCTGTGACAGAACTCTTTCCTTCCTCTGATAAGGCACCCGAGTCCGAGATGAGGGTGCCTCCACCTTTGGTCTTTACTGCTGCAGTTGCTACCATTCCTGTGAATTTTGCTTCAGTAGCTAGCTCTATGCTTCCAACCTTTTTTTTTTTTCCTCCTCTTTTTTTCTTCTTCTTCTCGGGGGATCCACAGTTGACTCACTTTTCACAGTGTCATCCTCTGTTAACTCGGCCTTAGTGCGTTTTGATCCCAAAGTAAGCGCATCTGCCTTGTCATTCTGCAAAGATCCTTCAGTTGCAGTTACAAGCGTGAAATCCTTCAGTTCATTACTTTCTGGAACATCAACTTCAACTTTCTTCCGTGCCTGCCCATCTCAAGGTATGGCTGGTATCTGCTACATCCATTTGGATGACATTCACTACCTTTTGATCAGGTGCCGAGACTTCAACTACTCCCCTCTCCATAGATCTCTCAGCTACAGCTTGCTCTGTTGATGTTTTTAGGGCAGGGTCATCTTCTACTTCATTCATTGAAGGCCCCTCAATAACAACTGCATAAACATCTTGCATTTCCCTCTGCTCAGGAGCTTCAGTCCTGTCACCAATTACAGAGGCTTTATCAGAATTTACCTCAACACATGTCGCAAGGGAATCTGAAGTATCTTCTACCTCAGAGTTGAAACCGACCTCATTCTCCACATTCTGCAGGATCTCCTTTAGTCCTGGCTGTACGGTGGCTGCGGCTTCCGCTTCCATAATTCTTCTGACTGTTCTGAAAAGATCTCCTTATGCACCTTCTCAGGAGGAAATTTCACTTCCACTATGCGCCCTCCTTCTCTGCAAAGACCTTCACACCAGCCTTGAGGGCTGCCTTCTCTATGGGGGCTTCTGTTTTCCTTTCCTTAAGAATAATATCACCTTCTGCTGTTTCTACAGAGGATGCCATTTTCTTTGCTTTGTGGAGTCCTCTGCATCAAACGTCTTTGCAAGAACCTCGCTCCACTCTTTCCTTGGCAATCTCTACCGCAGACTCTATATCCACCTTCTCTGCAAGAACTTCTGCTTCCACCTTCACATCTGGCTTCACTGTGATGGCCTCCACACAAACAGACACATTTGATTCTTCTGCCTATGTGAAAGGCTCCAAGTTCTCCTTTAAGTCTGCTGCCTCTGCTTCTACCTACTCTGGGAGGAACTTTATTTCCACCTCTTTGACACGGCCATCCGTTTCTATTCTCCACACATGGATCTCAGTCTCTGCATTCTGCTTGTAGACCTGCACTTCCACCTTTCTTGTGGGCAAGTCTTCTCCTACCGTCTCAGCACGGAGAGGTTCAAGTTTTTCATTTACCATTGCCTTGCCTTTGCCTTTCCTTTCCTTTCCTTTCCTTTGCCTTTGCCTTTGCCTTTGCCTTTGCCTTTGCCTTTGCCTTTGCCTTGGCTTTGCCTTTGCCTTTGCCTTTGCCTTTGGAAATACTGGTTTCTGATTTCAACTACAACATTCTCTGTGCTTTCTGGTAATAAGCCAAGTGCGGCATGTTCGGCCATACCTAGGTCACTGACTTCATTTGCTGCATTCTGCACTGGAACTGCAGTTATCTTGCTTTGGATAGGTGCCTTAAACACAAAAACTTCGGCACAGGGAGGCTCAGCTTCTTTTTGCTGCTCCATCGGCCGCCCTATTCCCTTGGGTCACAGGTTCCTTTCCTCTCTGGTGCCCTTTGTAGTGCCTCACGGCTATCATCTCAGGGGTCCAAACGGCTCCCAACAGTTCTGCTAGCTGGTTTGGCGTTTCACATTGCGCCCATCTGATTCCAGCCACCAACATTCTTTCCATATAGCTTCATCCTCGTTAGTATGAGGAAAGCATACTCAAAGTCTGTATAGATGTTTACAGTTCGTACATTGGCCAACCATAGTACTTGGGTGAGGGCCACTAATTCAGCTGTCTGAGCTGACGTTCCCGGATCCAAAGGACCCGCTTCAACTGTTTCATATTTCGCTAATCTCCTCCCATTCTGAACAAAGCTGCTTTTATCGGAGAATGAAATTTAGGCTTGGAGCTTTGTAAGAAGATCTCGACCCAACAAAGGGATGGGACACTCTGACATATTTAGGAATTGATGGGTCAGCGTTCGCCCCCAATCACGCATTCCATGGGTTGTAGAAAAGGTTTTACTTGACTGGTCCCTGTTGCACCTGTAACTTTGATTGACTGCTTGCTGATTGCTGTAGTTGCCACTGGAACTACTGAATTCTCCATAAAATTGACCACTTGGTTCCCTATTTACATCTGGGCCATGAGTTCAGGGGAACCCTAAAGTGAACCTGGTCCTCCCTATTGCTGGTTCTCAAAACTTTGCCAGCCCCATGAGTACTGGACCTCCTTGTCCGCTATTCCATCGGTCTGTATGATAGGAGTAGCGACTTTCACTGGTTCCTCTTCTTCCTCTGGTTCCTCTTCTTCCACTGGTTCCTCTTCTTCCTCGGCTCGGTTCCCCTTGGTGCCAGCCTTCGCCCGTTCTCCTGTTTGGGCCATCCCTTTTCCAATGGCCTTCTCGCCTGCACCACGCACACTGGTTTCTTCCTAAACCAGTTCCGCGCTCTCTGCCTCTTCCTTCAGTTGCACGTCCTCTTCCCTTCCTCATTTCCTCTTCTCCTTGCTGCTTCTCCCCTATAGCCAGTGCCAACATATTCAATTTCTGCTTTCTGTACTTTTCTTGTTTCCTTTCCTTTTCCTCATCTCTATTATCATATACACGCTGAGCAGTTGCTATCGTCCACTCCAATGAATGGCCTTCTAAACCACCCTTCTTCAGTATTTTCTTGCGGATATCTGGGGTCGATTGGGCTATGAAGGTAGTCTTTAATAATATCTCATTATTCCCCTCCTTTGGATTTAGGGGTGTCCAGATTCGAAATGCCTCCTTCAGTCTTTCCAAGAACATGGCAGGACTTTCATCAGGCTTCTGGATAATTTCAGAAACTTTTGCCATATTGGTGGGCTTTCGCGCATCCCTAATGAGCCCTTGGATCAAAGTGCTCCTATAAGATTTGAGCTTCTGCCTGGCATCTGCCTCATTGTAATCCCAGTTGGGATCTGTGAGGGGATATTGAAGCAATCTTTCTCCCTCGTCTACTTTGTCGTCTGCCAGAAGGCGACGAGCCTCAGTACGTACTCTCTGCACTTCTTCGCTTGTTTGCAATGTCTGCTGGCAATCTTCCCAAGTAGGGGTAGTATTCAGGTCAGTGGTAGAAAGTGGGATATGCTGGAAAGTACTAGTTCTGGGCAGGGGTTCCCCTTCCTCTTTCCATTTCTTTTAGTCTCCGCTGTTCCTCATAATTTAGCACCAGCTCACTTGTGCTCAGGAAGGCTCTTAAATACTCCTCAGATTCTTTAATTTTTATCTGAGCCAGCCTCAAAAGCCCATCAGACCCACCTGCAGCAGCCTGCCACCTCTTCATGATCAGCCTAGCCCTTTGGTAATTTACTGCAGTGTTCTCTGGGGTTCTGGCATGGATGCCAGGGGTACATGGCAAATCCTCTGGTTCTTGGTTTAACTCATGGGTGGGATACACACTTTTCTTAGGCGTTTGAAGAACTGCCTTGGGGTCTGTTGCCTCTGTCTCTCCTCCTTGTTCCTCTACTGCCCTTGGAGCCTGGCCTCGCGGCGATTGACTCGGTGGGGGTTGGAATGGAGCACTGGGAACATAAGGGGTTGTCTGCTGAACAATGTCTAAGTCTGTTCTGTCGAGATCACTTGCTACTGGCAACTGTGCTTTCTCTCCAGAGCATGGCATTATCTTCTTTTTGCATTGTTCCTTCGGGTTCTGGTCTATGCACCCTTTCCATATATTTACATATGGAATCTGATCCAAACGTGTTTGGATTACTGCTGCCCACAGTGGGTTCACTTTCACAGGATCAAAGGATCCTTCAGATGGCCATCCGGTGTCTAGTGTTGGCCAATCCACTTCACAAAGACTTCTCATCTTTTCCTTGTCTAGCTTGATACCATAGGCATTGCCTTTGTTAGCTAACTTCTAGTTGTTCAAAATGCACTGGAGCGGGGTCAGTGGGGTTGAAGAACCTCCCCCCATTTCCCGCGCCTTCAAACGTGCTTGCACACACACACTCGCACCCGGGGTTCGTGGCCTGGGCAGTCTCCTGCACACAGGAATCTCACTACTTGCCAGTCCCGTCTCTGCCAAGGCAGAGATCCACACTCAGTTTTGGGTTTCCTCTACGGTCCCCCACTCATACACTCTTTACAACCACACAGGCGCCTCACACACCACCTTCCCAACCTATCTCTGGTTCCCTTCTGGACGTTTCACCTACGTCCAACCCTTTTTCCTCCTTTGGGAGCAGCGTTGGGTCACGTCTTATACCTGTGCGTGCCCACTAGCCCTCTCCCAGTTTCTAAGACATCCAAGACGTCCTAGTTCCCTTTCCTCTTTTGGGAGCAGCGTTGGGTCACGTCTTATACCTGTGCGTGCCCACTAGCCCTCTCCCAGTTTCTAAGACATCCAAGACGTCCTAGTTCCCTTCTGGGTGTTCAAAACGTCCACCCTTACCCTAGGGAGCGGCTTTCAGTTGTCTTATGGACTGATCGGGTCCACTCGTACAAACCTATGTGCCTGCCTCCCAGAAGAATGATCAATTCTTCTTTCCCTCTCCCCTCTCCCAGGGGGATTCCTTACTTACCCTTCCCGCGGGTTGCCCTTCAGCGCTGCTCCTTCTCCTGTTCCTTGTGTCTGTTCCTTCGCGGCAAGGCGGTGGCCACAGAAACGGCTTTCAGTTTCCCAGTCAAAGGTAGCCTGGCGTGCACAGAAACTTTCAAGTGTTTACAGCGACCACAAGCCAGACCAGAAAAGGCACAGACCTGCCTTCATGTCAGCATCCAACACTCAAAGAGCCCTGGCCCACCCAGGGACGCCAAATGTAAGACCATAATGGGCTCTTGAGCTCTTGAGTGGTGGATTCAGGAACACGAAGAGGCAAAACACCATGCAGGGTTCAGCAGGATTTATTTTGAGTTACATATGTAAAGCAAAAGGCACAATCCAAAAGTTGGACTGAGCACTGAGAGACTGGCGCGTACTCCTTATAAAGACAATACAGAAACCGAAAATAGAAACCGAAAATTGGCTCAAGGTTCACATGTTCCCTAGGAGTACAACCTCCCAAAGCCTCCCCAACTCGCTCTCCCCAGTCTGGGAATGTCCTGGCAAGCCTTGAATATACTTGGCAGGCTTCCCAGAAATATAGCAACATCACCTAGCTTGTGAGCACACAGATCCGCTATTGTATGCTGAAGGTTGAACCTATTCATAAGGCATGTGTGTGTGCCTAATCAGCAAGAAAGCATAACTTCAGTTAACCGGCAATAATACTTGTTGCATTAGATAGGAAATACAAAAGCATAAATCAATAATACCCATGCAGGGGGATGAGTCTACTAACTAGGAAATACCTTACATCTTAATGGACTGAATACAATATTAATACAGTTGGCAGGAGCCAACTCCAGCTGCATTCCTCCTGTCTGCTCAGAAAGCGCATACATCCCGTCCAAGGCTGAGAGCCCCCCCTTGCTCACACAACTCAGAGCTGCCCCTCTCCCAAAGACCCATAGGAACAATACACAAATATAAATCAATACATACCAATACATGTAATGGATACACAACTCCAACAAGCCTGATGCCTCCAGTATGATCAATCAACAAGACCAGCTCTTAAGCCCATTAAAGGCTAACCACAATTAATATTAACGGCACATTCCTTAAAAGGGGCTTTCCGTCCCCCTCTCTCATGATGGTGTTTCTATGGTAACAGCCAAGGTGCTAATTTTAGACAGCTTCAAAACTTCTCTAAGGTGCTTTGTTCTAGCCCAGACACCTTATCTGTAACCTTGGCTGGGTTCCCAGGAATTCTTCAAGCTACTGCAAGGAAGACTTGTGTCTCTTTTAATATTAGGCAACACAGAAAATTATATTAATGCACAAATGCTGTGAATGATACACAAATAGACAAGCTTAGAAAGCAATTAAGGCATTTATAATCAATATGGGATATTTAGCTATTTGAACTGTCCCCTTCACTCCTACCCATTTCATCCTCACAACAACCATGTGAGGCAGGTTAGGCTAAGAGATGTTGACTGGCCCAAGGTCACCCTGTGAGCTTCTTGGCGGAGTGGGGATTCGAACCTTGATCTACCAGGTCGTGGTCCAACACTTTAACCATTAAGCCACACTGGCTCTTATCATGATGGGTTCAATTACTGAGGAATAAAATATGTTATCTTCTCTAGCTCAGTGGCAGAGCATCTGCTTTGCACATGGAAGGTCTCAGGTTCCATCCCTGGCTTCTTCAGTAGGGCTGGGAGACACCCCTGTCTAAAAACATGGACTGACACTGAAAGTTAGACAAAACCGAGCTTGGGTGGACCAATTAACTGACTCAATATTAGGCAGCTTCGTATGTCCGTAGTTTTACCAGCTTTTCTCAGTGCTTTTAAAAACATAAAAACATGCAAAAATCCCAAGCAGCCAAATGTTGAGAGGGAAAATCAATAGCAATTCAAAGGAAGCCTGTCCACCATTACTGACCTTCTAATTCAGAACACATGATAAGCTTCCAAGGAACCTCGAACAGAGTTTGGGGGGGGGGAACCACCACTTCTCTAAACGATCTTTTACTACGTGAGTAAAATCAATACTTTTAAAGCAAAAAGAAGCACCAGCTAGAAACAATACTTGCTTTTAGATAATGGAAGCCTGCCTTGTAGCATGCTGGTCTTCAGCTGGTGGGTCAGGGCCTATTTACTGGGCCATGGCCTGATCTAAGGTGGTCTGCAACAACAGCACAGTACCACCACATAAAAATACAATAAAAAAATGAAGAAATAAGTCCCCAAATGCCTGTTTAGATTAAAGATTGTTCCTGTGTCTGAAAAGACTGCAAAATAGTCCAGGCTCTTTTTAAAATTAAAAAAAAAACAAGCAAACACCCTGTAGGGACCCCAGATCCTCCTTTGGCCCATAGGATATGGGGCAGAACTCGTGTCCCTTCCTTACCACCCCCCAGTTTTCCTACAAAAACTATCTTGCCCAAAGCGCTCTTTGACCCTGAACACACAGCTTGCTGCAATGGCACATGCAGAGGAAAAAAGCAACTTGCCTGGAGTGATTTCAACTGGAAAATTGGGGGAGGGGATTGTCAGTTCCCTTCCTATCAAAATCCTACACATCAAAATTCCACACACTCACTCACCCAGATGCTAATTCTTAATTTATAAAACAATTATAGGCTAGAAGACCACATGGGCTTCTTCCTAAAGGAGTTGTTTTCTTCTCTGTGTGTGTAAAGGAGAAATATATCTTCTAAGATGGTATACAATTATTATTATTATTATTATTATTATTATTATTATTATTATTATTATTATTATATTTCTTACAGTCCCTTCACTATAAGGGATGGAAAGTGAAAGCTTTGGGATGCGAAACACACAGCAGTCAAGTACAACATTCCTAGAGTAGACGTGAATGCTTTCTACCAGCCAGGAGTCTAACTTCCTGTTTCCCCCTGAGCTGTGACAAAACTTCCTCTGCATGTGACTAGAGGCCTGTGTGTGTGTGTGGCCTAACCTGTGCAAGGGAGCACAGCTCCTTCCTTTGTCTCTTCTCTATTTTTGCTCTTCTACATGTTAGCAGAAGTGACTGCCTGTTTGCAGTCACTTAGGAACCAACTCCATTATGGGATAGTTCCACATGTGTATATAGTTTTGTAACCCAAGTCTGCCTTCAGGGATACAACTGTGAAATGAATGAATGTGAGTAAACTACTTTCATATTTACTTTAATAAGACTCTCATGTCCATTCTTTTTAAGAGGGGCAAGAAGGGATCTTACCAGGAATCTTATATTGAGAGGCTCAGATGAGCCTGCAACAAGCAAACCACTGTGTGTTTAAAGGGGAATGTTACTCTGCTAAGATATAGAACTTGCTAACGCAAGTTAGGAAGGATATCATTAAACAATATATCCTCTCCTGCATCCCTGAACATTCCCACAAAAGCAATGTAAAAATACATATTAAAGAGAGTTTAAAGCAAATTACTGTCACAAGCAGAGGGTGTTAAGGGCTACCATAATGAAATATACTTGCAAGTACCGAACATTTCTGTGTATAAGACTAGGTTTTTTTATTCAGATATCATCTTTGAAATTGGGGGTTGTCTTATACATGGATTGTGCAGTGTGGGGACGTGGGATTGGTTGCTGCTGCAAGTGGTGGATTGATATTGTTGGCTGTGGCAAAGGGCTGGTGTTGATTGGCTGTCACTGCAGCAATTGGGCAGGTGATTTGCTGCCTTTGTTGGCAAGGGGACAGAGGACAGGTGGCTTTTGTGAGGCGTGCGAGAGGCATTGTCAGTCTTGCGGGTGAGCGATTTTCAGCATTTCCCCTAAAAAGAGCTCAACAACTGTGCCCACCCACCCCCTAAAAAAGCCCAGCAACTCTGTGCAATCCCCCCCAAAAAAGCTAAACAACTTTGGAGGAAACCCCCCCCCCATTTTCTTAATTTTCAGTCCCCCAAAACAGGGGGCATCTTATACAAGGGGGCATGTTATACATGGAAAAATATGGTATATTTTCACCCAATCAATGAAGTTTTTCAATTCATTCAAAGTTGCTGTTTTTCGGCTGATCAATCTATGGCACAGTCTCATGCATATCTATGCTGGAGTAAGTCCTAGTAAGTTCTGCGGGGTTTTGATTCCATGTGGATATGCATAGGATTGTAGCCTCAACCAATTAATTGAATGAAGTTGCTGTCCTAGGAGATATTCCGGCAATTTTTCAGAGGACAGAGGTGCATGTAGCCTTTTTGTCCCCTCTTCTTCAGGAATCACTGAAACGTCTAACGGTGCCTGGTGTGTGGAGAATATCTAATTTGATACAGACATCCCACCCCCCCCACCCCCACAAATCCAACAAATAGAGGCCCTCTCTTGAATTCACTGCAAGCACACTGAAGACACCCATATAGTAATTCTTTCTTAGTAAATATTTCTAACACGTACATGGGCTTTGCCCAATAAAATTATCCAGGATCAGATCAAATATATAACTTCAACTAAAAGAGAGAAAGTGGGTGGAAGCCTATTTTAATCTATGACAGAGTTTCAATTACAGTATTATTCTTTTTGATATATGCACATACACTCACTGTGCATTTCCCCCTTCCCCACAGAAAAGACCAATTAGCTTCATATCCATTTAATCTGCCTCCTCAACTCACTCTCCAGAGCAACTTGATATAAAAAAGACATGAATCACTAATGTAACTAGGATATTAATATGTTAAACAATTAATCACACTGGGCTGTTACACACTGTTAGTGCAACTCAGAGTAGAGACATTGTAATTAATACAATGACTATAGGTCCAATAATTTCAGTGGGTCTACTTGAAGTATAACATACTTGGGTACAGTCCAATGGTGTGTTGTTGTTGTTTTGTTTTGTTTTGTTTTGTTTTGTTTTGTTTTGTTTTGTTTTGTTTTCAAAGCCTGCACAAAGTGAAGCAGGGGCTACATCTGAACTTCTAGGGTTCAAATGTGCCTGGAAATTTCAGAAATTTCTAAATATATGTTGAGGGTAATTTTGGACAATAAGGGGTGGTGGGAGTTGTAGTCCAACAACATCAGCAGCTCACTGCATGGGTGAGCCTAATTTTGACTAAGCATAAATAGAGTCCTGCTGGACCAGGCAATTTATCCATCTAATCCAGCGTTTCCCAAATTGGGGCCGCCAGCTATTTTTGGACTACAACTCCCATCATCCCTAGCTATCAGGGCCAGTGATCAGGGATGATGGGAACTGTAGTTCAAAAAGAGCTGGATACCCAAGTTTGGGAAACCTTGAATTCTAATCCAACATCCTGTTCTCACAGTGACCAATCAGATGCCTGTGGAAGAAACGCAAGCAGAAACTGAGTGCAACAACACTCTGCCCACCTGATTTTCAGTAACTGGCATTGATCACATGCTGCAAGTTTAAGGCATTCCCTTGGTCTGAAAGGCTAAAAGCTACTGATATAATGAGTTATCTCTTACTATTCAGAAACCAGTGCTACATTCACTAAAAACACTATGGAAGCTGTGTGTTGCTTAGATTTCTAGCTGTGATCCCAGAATATCTGTGCAATAAATTCTTTCATAGGCCAATGTATGACCATATTTGTCAATGTGGATCAGGCCAGATGGAAAACATTGTGTAGTAGATCATGTGGCTTCTTGTCACCTAGGGGCAGAATCCTCTATTCATTTCATAATTTCCTAAGTCAGCAAGACAGTTTGAAAATAAGATGGTTGCTGGCTGATTTAGAGAAGTTTGATTCTTGCAGGTTCACTTTATACGCACTAACAATAAGAAAAGTTATGAACAACTTTTTTTGACTGCCAAGTGGATTTTTAAAAAAAATTAAAATAATTGCTGAACTTTACTCTCTCTTTTTTTGGGAACTTGCATTTCTGTAAATTTATATATTTACCATTAATTTTTATATTACTTTTTGTGAGTAATAGCCATTGGCTATAAACTGTAAAAAAATAATAATGACTGGACTAATGAACATTATGGTCTCCACTGGATCAAGAGGTTCCTTGACTAAGATGCTTTTAGATTAAAATAATAACATGTGTTCTTAAATATATATATATATATATATATATATATTTGTAATAGAAATGACTTTTTATTACCAGTGAGATATTTGCTGGCTAAATTGTGGCATGGTTTTTCAATATAAGCGATGGAACAAAGAACCTATATTCAAGGAAAAGTGAGCCTAGGAAGACAAGGAAGTCAGCTATGTCTGTTTAGGAGGATGTTCATTTAATAAAGGAAAGTCCCCAAGGCCATGTTAAGCTGCCAGGTTTATAATTAAAAACACACACACACAAATAAATCCCTTCAATTCCAAACGCTTAAAATAGACTTTGAGCATTGAGTTGATGCCACAAGGAAAGCTCATGTTCAACTCTCTCTCTTATAACTGTTAAAGTTGGGGGGGGGTTAAAGATGTGTCTAGGACAAGCTGAATGAAGAACGATATTGCACTATAATGTTTCAGGCCAAAAAATACATGGTTTTGTTTTCATCAGAAAAATAACTTCTAACAGCCTGTCATGGTTTACTGGGTAGCAATGGATAAGACTCCATTCCTGGGTTGCATTCAGTCTAAAATGGTAAGATACAAGTATACTTACTCACCAAGAGATTTAAGCCTATGTTATGCTGCACACATAGACCATAAAATCAGGTAATTTGGTTGGGAAATGCTGCTTCAGGTGTGCATAAAAGGAATCTTGAGGAACCATTTCATACATGACCCTTTGCTTTATTAATGAACAGTTATTTGATATGATACCAGCCATAAGTGTCAGGGTTTTCCTCCATCAAAAAACCATTGTTGCCTTAGGAATAAGTTTTGATGCTCAGAGTGACAAAACTAGAAGAAGAGGAAGTTTGGATTTGATATCCCGCTTTATCACTACCCGAAGGAGTCTCAAAGAGGCTAACATTCTCCTTTCCCTCCCTCCCCCACAACAAACACTCTGTGAGGTGAGTGGGGCTGAGAGACTTCAAAGAAGTGTGACTAGCCCAAGGTCACCCAGCAGCTGCATGTGGAGGAGCGGAGACGCCAACCCAGCCCCCCAGATTACAAGTCTACCACTCTTAACCACCATACCACACTGGCTCTCTAGTTAACAAGTTGACTTTGCAGTCAAATCTTTCAAGGGCGAAACTGTTTAAATAAGGCAACATGACAGCTGAAAGATACATGGTTCTGCTCTACAGGTTGCCTAGTTAGCAGATATTCTTTCTTGGTTCTGGCTTTATTAGCAGTAATAGTAGCAGAAATAGTTCAGAAGAGAAACATTCTCCACCGCATAAAAAAACACTATTGTACACTATGTAACATGGCCAAATGAGGCTTCTCTATCTGGTCTTTGGGACTCTTCCTCAGTACCCAGGCTGCAATCCTTAACAGTCCTGCTATGCATCATCCTTTAGTGCTTTTACCTTGATCATTGACCTCTTTCCTTTGTTGCCTAGGTAGAGATGGGTTTGTGTGAGTGTGGAAACTTCTAACTTCTGCAGGCTAGAACATAGCCTACAATAAAAAGTAGGAATCATATACATGGCTCCATCCTTCTGGACCTACCCACCCCTGGCATAAGGTCCCTCAAGAAAGAAAGCAGTTCCCAGTCTGAGAAAGGTCCCCCATCCCTAACATAAGGTCAGAAACATCAGCTGTCCACTTTTATTCAGAAACATGTGCATCTGCAAGTTTCCACTGACTTCAGATACAAACTATAGCAGCATCAGATGGGCAGCAGTAGAGTATAAAGTCTTCTGTGTTTAGACAGATTTTAATGGTTTATTTTTCTCCCGAGGGGAAAAACAGCTCTAAATTAAGGAGGAAACATGAGAAATGCTTACACTTACTATGTTTGTGTTAATCCAATGTCTACATTTATTTATTTATTTATTTTCATTCCCAGATCTAGCAGATGGCAAACCTTAGCTTGCAAATTAAGTTACTTTACTTCTAAATGGTGCATCTTCTGGAGAAAAATTGCAGACCTAACCCGCATATACATGTGACAAGGAAATGCAATTAGGCAGATAAATTTAACTATGAATGCAGTGGCTGCGTCAAATGAAGGAATGAAGTCTACCTTTCCTTCCTGTGCATTACAAATGGTTCAATTAGAAATGTAGTAATGCCATTTTCATAGATGTTTAAAACATATATCAAATGCATTACCTATTATGAAATACATTTTTTCTGTTGGCTCAACTCCCATTGAGATCTACTTCTAGGAAATGAGTTTTTGTAAAATGTTTGCAATTGCTTGGGTTCCATCCTCCCCCATAGAGCCATTCTCACAGATCCAAATTATATCTAGATATATTTTTCTGTTGACCATAATCCACTATCAGTTAACTAAATAGTTGCATCTAACTAAATAGTTGTTAAATTTTTATATTTCAATGAGGAAGAAAATATGCCAAGATATATTTTACCATGCTAAAGGCAATTGTGTATTAATTAATTGATTGATTAAAGAATTTAGATGCCAAACATTCATGGCACAGTCCAGCAAGGCAGCTCACAATATACATACAGTAGTGCCCCGCTAGACGAATGCCTTGCTAGACGAAAAACTCGCTAGACGAAGGCATTCGTCTAGCGGAAGGCAGTCCCGCAAGACAAAAAAGTCTATGGGGCTGCCTCGCAAGACGAAAATTTTTTGTCTTTTTTTTTCGTCTAGCGAAAGCGTGGCTTGCATCGCCACTTCGCTAGACGAAAAACCCGCTAGACGAAAATTTTCGCAGGACGAATTATTTTCATCTAGCGGGGCACCACTGTAAATTATACACACACACACAACGGTATGTGTGTGTGTGTGTGTGTGTGTGTGTGTGTTGTTGTTGTTGTTGTTCAGTCCTTCAGTCGTGTCCAACACTTTGTGACCCCATGGACTAGAGTACGCCAGGCACCCCTATTCTCCACTGCCTGCCTGGTTTGATAATCAACCTGCTAAAGTTGAATGTAAAGTTGAATGATGTCACAATAGTAAGGAAACAAGAATGTTAATAGTAATAATTTATTATTTGCACCCCACCCATCTGACTGAGTGCTCCAGCCACTCTGCAGTGCATAGGAAATGCTCGGAACTGTATTAAATGTAATCATTGTATATAAGTTTGTCTGCAGAGTATGAAGTTTCCTTGTCAAGCCTGTCCCATCAGGGGATCAAATGGGAAGGCAAGATTCATTGGTGATGTGATGATTGTCACATAGGCAAAGTTTGCAGCTAAGAATGATGACCCTCTAACTTTGTGGTTGAAATTCATGTGCCAAAAGGCTATTTCTAGTTTAGTCTTGATTCCAAATGGTTGGTTGTAGCTGTTGTTTTTAGTTATATATTAAAACAACAGATATAACCAACCTTTAATAAGAGTTCTGGATAACTTAAAATGCCTCCAGCATTTTTTTTTTTGGGGGGGGGGGCAAGGCAAGGGAGAATATGCCTTCCTTGCAGATATAGGACTTGGCCATCTTTTTCAAAACTGGTGACGAGAGAGGTCCACCATATCAGATAGCAATAAGCTGCCTTAGGAGGTGCATGCTACACTCATTTCTGTACACTTTAATCTTGCCCAGTGACTTTTCTGCCTGCTGCCAGCTCACAGCCCACTCAAACAAATGCTGCAGTGGATGTCAGCAACATGGACCATATCATGAGAAGAGCAATGTTTGCTGGTCTGTGTGCTCTGGTGTGACTGCTTCTTGGAGAAAGATAAGTGAGATTTTTATAAGGCCAGTCTGAAAGTAAGTGGTGGATATGAAACAAACTGAAAGAATTGGCGGGAAATTAAAGAGGAAAAAGGATTTGTATAGATTTACATGCTACCACTCTCTCAGAATCCAGTAAATCAGCTAGAATCACAAGAAGACTGATAATTGCCAAAAAGCCAAGTATTATTGTCCATTGTCCTATTTTTATGTTTGTACACTGCAAATACATTTTCATATATGTGGATCTTATTGCTGATTGCATCTGACTACGGACCCATCTACGCTATATATTTAAAGCAGTACCATACGACATTAAAGAGTCGTGGTTTCCCCCCAAAGAACCCTGGAAGTTGTAGTTTACTGGTGTTGAAAGGAGACCCTGATTCCCGTCACAAAGCTACATTTCTCAAAAGGGGTTAACAGTCAACCCCTCTTACTCAGGAACTCTGGAGATTACGGCTCTGTGAAGGGAATAACAGCTATTAGCACCCTTAACAAAGTGCAGTTCCCAAGATTCCTGGGGGAAAGCCATGGCTCTGTAAAGTATTATGATGTTGCTTTAAATGTATAGGGCAGATAGGGCTTCCCCCTTTGTTTGCCTGATCAGTTAGGAACTTTTCCCAGCAGTGCTGTTTGTGATGCACTGGAAGAAGACAGCTAGACAATACAGTCATCCACCCCTGACCAGCAAAACACTGCCACCAAGATAAAAGGGGGCATCCAGGGAAGCTCAGGAGAAATGGCCCAGGGAGCTGCCTCTGCTACCTCCCTACTTCCAGTATTTACTGACTGGAGTAGCAACCTTACTTCATAGAATGGTAGCATCAGCCACTGAACATGCTGCCTCATTTGTGGGTACCAAAATGAATGGGAAAAAATGTAGCTGGTTTTCAGCACTCATCATAGCCTAAGCATTAACAACTCCATAAGATGTATTAACCTTCTGCAATAAGACCTGTTAAGCCCAATTGTGTCGATAACTTATATATCCACTCCCAAATGTGGATTTAATATGGACCATAACGTTTGCAAATTACAGAAGCAATTGTCTTCAAAACAGCACAACACTATAATTCATTCAGCTAAAAAACATTGCACAAGAGCGTGAAATTAGGTTATATTTAGACCCAGTTTCTCTATCAGAGTTTTAAAAATACTGTTTTCTTGGCAGCAACCCTCTGTTGAGTGCTCTAAATTAAAGGGTGAGTGGGGGAAAATCAATCCAGCCTCTCACCATTTATGTAGTTATGGGAAAGGCACATTCTTATTAAAACATCTAGGGCACCTTTCTGCAATACTGTTCTTCTTATGTTTTAGATTCTACAGCGCCCATTATCCCTGGCCATTCCTGAGCTTAGGTGGTGCTAGAGATCAAGGAGAAATTAGATTCATTTCACATCTAAAGGTAAACCTATCTGATTTGCACTTTCTTAACCAATAGCCAAAATGAAACACAGCCATCCTTTTGAAAACTGCACTTCTCCAAATTTGTAATGCCAAGTAATCTCTCTCTCTCTCTCTCTCTCTCTCTCTCTCTCTCTCTCTCTCTCTCTCTATCCCCCCTCTCTGTCTGTCTGCTGTGTGTTTGTGTGTTGCAATACACACACATACACACATGGGTAAAGTATGTATATAAATGTATATGTCACTGTAAATAACATGCAATACTTCATCATATTAGGGTAGGGGGAATTGCTTTACTGATATGTGTGCATTAAACAGAATTACATACGCAGTGTGCATATTAAGAGAAATTCACAATAAAAATGATGAATTTTCAAGAGGACTTTTCAAATAAGAAATTGGAAACATTTGTTATAATGTGGAAAAATGAACTTAAGATTGGAAAAATACTGAGAGAAACCAAAATCAACAGATTCCCCCACTTGGTTGCCACAGGTTTGGGGAAGGTTGATCGAAGGATATACTGCATATTCCTAGCTGCAGATCAGCTTTTCCTCCAACCTGCTTACCTTCACCAAGTATCCCTTCTCCCAGCTTGCCAAGAACCAGATTTGGAAACATACCATAAAATTTAGCTTTTCTTGATTCAGAGTTTGAAATCACATGGGTGAAAAATTGTTTAGGACCACATGCACACAAAGGACGCAGGTGGCGCTGTGGTCTAAACGACAGAGCCTAGGGCTTGCAGATCAGAAGATCAGCGGTTTGAATCCCCGTGACAGGGTGAGCTCCCGTTTGTTCAGTCCCAGCTGTCCCAGCTCCTGCACACCTAGCAGTTCAAAAGCACGTCAAAGTGCAAGTAGATAAATAGGTACCGCTCCGGCTGGAAGGTAAATGGCGTTTCTGTGCACTGCCATGGTTTGCCAGAAGTGGCTTAGTCATGCTGGTCACATGACCCAGAAGCTGCGGACAAACGTTGGCTCCTTCGGCCTATAGAGTGAAATGTGCATGCAACCCCAGAGTCGTCCGTGACTGGACCTAATAGTCAGAGGTACCTTTACCTTTTACATGCACACAGCCCTTGTATTATCTCTCTCTTTCTCTCTCTCTCTCTCTCTCTCTCTCTCTCTCTCTCTGTGTGTGTGTGTGTGTGAGAGAGAGAGAGAGTGCTGAGGTCTCCCTGATGCTGCCAGGCTACAACTCCCATCATCCCTCACCACCACCAATGCTTGCTGGAGCTGAAGTAAGATGGACACCTAAAGTGCCTCAGGTTCCCCATTCTGATCTAGTGGCTAAAGGACTTTGTCTTGTGCTTGCTGAGAATAGTGGCCAGTCTCCTCAAATGTGTTTGCTCATACTACCTGTTATGTACTGAGTTGAATAGGATCCAAAATGCAGCAGTCTGAACAATAGGATTGAGATTGCAGCAGTCTGATTGGTCCCAGAACAATAGGATTGAGATTGCAGCAGTCTGATTGGTCCCAGAACAATAGGATTGAGATTGCAGCAGTCTGATTGGTCTGCAGGAGCCACCCAATCCAGCTCCAGGTGGAAGTGAATCCGCACTCCGATTGGCATACAGGAGTATCCCGGAATTAGCCAATCACGTGGGGCCCATTGTGTAAATAGTGTATATAAAGCAAACGTTTTGGGGGAACTGCATTCCTCACTATTATGAGCTGAATAAAGAGCATGAAATTCACACTTGACTCCGAGTATATTTCACTACCTTTTCTTGCAACAGAATTCTCTTTTGGCAATAACTACACTCAAGTATGGAGGCAGGAAATGTATATACCCTAACATAGCAATAGATTAAAAAGATGGGGGTATCACAGATAGGAGATAGGTAAAGTCTTTCAATGCTTCGATTCCAAGCAAAGTGCTGAATATTGCAGGAAGTAAAGATTGTGACTTCCAAATGCTGGCAATTTGGCCAATCTCCAGTTCTAAGTTGATAGATAAAAACCTATAATTGCCATGAGAGTGGGGAGAAAGCAAAGAGAAAGAGGTGTGAGTTAAGGACCATCTGGCTCCCCAACTGCAGGGAAGAAGATTAGATAGCATGGATTATTAAAAACTCTCAGCCCCTCTATAATTAAATAGCTGGAGCAAGTTTGTATTGATGATACCCCACCATACCTACTATAGTAAGTCCTGGTAAAAGCTACCTCCCAACACACACACACTTTTAAATGCCCAGCTGTGTGATCATTATCCTAGGCACAGGACATAATTTAGAAACCAGAGACCAAGTTGACATGCCGCACAATTAAAATATACTTCAGCTGCAATAGTATAGAGCCAGTAATTCCATTTTGACTTCTGGGTGGTAAGTCAGCAGGCAGATGAATAAATACAGTGAAGGTAATAAAATGTTAAAAGGGTACAGAAATGATTTCCCCCCCTTTACACTAGTATTCAGTAATTCAGGGAAATGTTTTGGAGCCAAGAAATGTCATTTGTTAAATTCATAGTGGCTCTCTTAATTAAATGACATTGATTATCCAGGTCAAAATTGTATTTTTTTTTTCTTGTTTTAAAAAAGTAGGAGACATGAAGTTGGTTTCTACATTTTGGATATATAAGGGGATAGATATGAAGAATGAGCCAGATGTCTTTTGAAAAATAGAACTCTCTACAGCTTCCCTCCATATTCCTAAATCTTGACAATTTCATACTGGAGTTCATTGTGTACTTTTAGCTCAATCAGATAATTGAGTTTAAATTGAAAATGGATTCAGAATTCCCAAACACACCAAGAGAAAGGGCTCAATCAACGAAAAGATGCTTTTGAGCTTTGCTTCAAAACATTGGCAATTTCCAAACATATGAGAACATTTTAATTGCAACCTTTGCCACCAAAATATTTCCAGTGCTGCCTTTAGTTCTTTGGATTAACATCATTATCTCCAAGACAGCATTAAGAAAATGATGTGAAATTTAACATGTTTGCAAACCATGTGGTCCTACCACTGGGATTCACTTTCCACCCTGTTTAGTTCTAAACCAATATTTACCACGTCACTGCAAATATGAAAAAAGTAACTAGGGTGGATGAGAAATATGAATACTCTGATTCAACCTGGTGGAAACCTCTCTGAAATTAACTTGTCTTTGTTGACCTGAATCTAAATTGATCTTCTAAACATTATTAAATTGAACATTCTGTAAGGTTCGAGGGCAGTTTCCTTTTGTCAGTGGCTCGCTGCTCTGCAGCGGCCTCTGGTGCAGTGGTGTAGGAAGGGCGGGGCATAGGGGGCAGGGCGCTCCAGGGGAGGGGGGTGACACTCGGCCCCTCCCCAAACCGAGCCCCGCTGCCCGGACCTGTCCGTACTGCTTTACGGACGGACGGGGCAGCCCCACGACCCGCCGCTCACTCGGCGGCTCGCCTGGTCGCCGCGGGAGCAGCAGCGCCAGCCTGGATGGACTGGGCATGCGTGGCATTTCTGCACATGTGACGTCACGGCGCCCCTGCCCCCAGGGGGTGCCTCCGCGCTGCCGCCCCTGGCAGCCAAAAGGCTTCCTCCGCCGCTGCTCTGGTGTCACATTTAAATAACACATTTTAATGTTATAAACGACAAGTGTAGATCTGTCCTTGGTGTAGAAACCTCTGACTTTTGCATGCCTCAGATGTAGCCTACTGGGCATAGCTAAGAGTCTGGCTGTTTTTACGTCTGACCCTACGCAGCACTAACAAGCACACACACATACACCCCTGAATGTTGTTCATGAAGGAATGTGGTCCATAGGATGGAAATGTTTCCACAGCCCTGCTGTAGGCAGCAAAGGGGAAACAGCCTTTTACCTTTGGGAAAGTGGAAAGCTGCCATGAATTGAAAGTAAGAAGTGTGACTTTGCTATTAAGTTATATTTAAAGTGCCAAAAGGTGAGGAGGTTCACACTCAGTTATTACTGACTGCTAGCGCAGAGAAAAAGAGGAAGAAAACAATAAACATTTTGCTCAGCAAGCTCTCCAACAACGGCTGCTGTTTTTAAAGCAGATTGTGCTTGGGGAATTGGATTATCTCCGGACAGATTTAAAATGGCACCAAAGCCGAGTTGCATCCATAATACTCCCGCACTCTGTGCCCCTTGTGTGGGTAGAATTTACATCTCTATTCATTAACCTTGTTTGTAAACCATGTTTTTGTTTTGTTTTAATAAATGATACTGATTTTACAAGCTTGCACCACTTCTCCTCATTACAGAGATTCTAAATGACTTAAAGCTGCCCCTTGCCATTCTCCGGGGATTGCTAATAACACAACCACTCCAGAATGTAATTATCCTCATTCCCACAGCCAAATGAAAGAAACTTCTAAAACCTTCACTTTCAAGTTAAGGCTCGGAGGAATGAAGAGTTTAGAAGTTCCTTTAAAGTTATTTTGCTCAGTAGACAAAGGTTATTCATTTTTATTAGAACAATCTCATTACACAATGAGCTGACTCAGCTTTGTTCTTTAGTAGATATAATGTAGATTATGAAAATCAGGAGGACACACGCCACAGCAGCTATTGGCTTAAGAACAAGTTATAGAAAGCGCTCTCTCTCTCTCTCTCTCTCTCTCTCTCTCTGTGTGTGTGTGTGTGTGTGTGTGTGGTGTAGCTTCTGCAAAGGCTTTGATGGCACATCCCAGAATAACTATGCTAGACCATGTCTTGTGGTGCTTAACAATATTTTAACTCAGGGGTGAGAAAACTCAAGCTAAATGCAGACGTCTAAAGCTCAATTTCTGACTGTCTAGGGATGGGGGAGAAATTTGATTCAGTTCACATTTAAAGGCAAAACTACCTTATTTGCACTTTTCAAAACAGTGCAAGTATTAAAATACAGAGAATTTGTATTTCTGCAAATTTTGTGATGCTGTTTCTCCAACCAAACATTTAGAATAATGCATCTGTTTAGGGGGAAATGTGCATGCAAATTACTATATCAGTGAAAATAACATTCAAAAATGCATTAAAATGTGCACATTAGTCAAAACTGCATGCAATAATGTGCTTACTAGCAGATAAATTCTAAAATGCTGACAAATTTTCATGGGGGTTAAGAAATGGCTAAGGAAACGGGGGGAATTAAATTTAAGTTTGGAAAAATGAGAAATTTGGGGAAGCAAAATAGAGAGACCCATCCATTCCTACTCAGAAATCTAGGCCACACCCCTCACCAGCCCTGCTCTGTGTTGTCCTTGAGTGCTTTTGCCTAGTTGAAATGCATCCTTGAATGGGGACAACTCATTTTTCTTTCCTAGGTTGAGAGGGTGTGTATGAGTGGCCAATGACGGGTGTGACTGACCACAAAGAAGAATGGCCACAAGGATTGCCACATTTTGTGAGGCTTGCTAGCCTAGGGCATAGGAATATGCACCACCATAAACAGATGGAGTGTTGAGAAATGGGGAAGGTGGAAGTCGGTGCGGAATTAGTGCTTCATGGTCCTTGAAATAGCTTTTTTCTTTGTATCATCAACACAAGTTGTTCAATGATAAACACCCCATAAGCCACATGGAGGTTTTACAGTTAAGCAGCATATAAGTTTTGTAAAATAAATAAATGAATGAATGTGGAATGTGTACCATTCAACCTAGACCACTGACACAGTGCAAAGGTGATAGTGCTCTTTTCTGAATGTTTTTGAAATTCTTGATGGTTGGTTGCAATCTATTATTTAAAAAGCCACATATATACATAACATATAATTTTATCAATAAGTGGAGTATATTTATATACCGCATATACTCGAGTATAAGCCAACCCGAATATAAGCCGGGGCACCTAATTTTACCACAAAAACTGGGAAAACTTATTGACTTGAGTATAAGCTGACAGCGGCAAAGGCGGAGGAGGAATGAGCAGCCCAAAAGTGCTGCTTTTGGGCTGCTCATTCCTCCTCCTCCACCAACAGGCTCTGCCAGGGACCCAGGGGGCTTTTTCAGCATTAAAAATGTGCTGAAAAAGTCGGCTTATACTTGAGTATATACTATATACCTGTGTGACTGTCTGGAGGCAGTTGGAGGATGGATGGCGGCTAACAGATTGAGGTTGCAGCCTATACTGTTTTGGGGGGGACAGGAGGTAGGCTGGTGTGGAGGACTCCCTGGTCCTGAATGGGGTAACTGTGCCCCTGAAGGACTGGGTGCATAGCCTGGGAGTCATTTTGGACTCACAGCTGTCCATGGAGGTGCAGGTTAATTCTGTGTCCAGGGCAGGTGCTGACCTTTAAAGCCCTAAACGGCAACGGTCCAATATACCTGAAGGAGTGTCTCCACCCCCATTGTTCTGCCCAGTGCAGAGGGCCCTCTTGGTAGTGGCACCCGCCCTGTGGAATGCCCTCCCACCAGATGTCAAAGAGAAAAACAACTACCAGACTTTTAGAAGATATCTCAAGGTAGCCCTGATTAAGGAAACTTTTAATGTTTAATAGACTATTGCATTTTAATATTCTGTTGGAAGCCACCCAGAGTGGCTGGGGAAACCCAGCCAGATGGGAGGGGTATAAATAATATGTATCCAACAAGCTTTTGTCACTTTTCATTATTACCCCTGACTTGCATATTAGATAGGTCTGAGCCTGAAGCTTATTTGTGCATTATTGAGAAAAGAGGTGCCAAGTGTGGGGAGGAATATTTTAGCCACTTCAAACCCCATGACTGCTCCTGGCAAGTGAACTTCTGGAGTGGGAACCCTGTTAAATCTGTGTGGGTACTTCCAGTGTGATTGAGAGCCAACATTCTTGATCACATGGGGAGCCTCAACTGATACAGCAGGGCACCTACTGCAAAATTTCATTTTCATCAGAGAATTTGCACAACCACAGGGACAGGGCCATAGCTGTATCCCTGCAACACCTATGAGCTCTCTTCTTTTAGTTTGATAATGATAAGGGCTTATGAGAAAGCAGCCTTTCTGACAGCCAAATTAGACAGGATGCCATTCACACAATTATGAGAAAAGGGGAAAAACTGGAAAGCCACACAGAGTCATGATTTAACATTTTAATTATAAAAAGCTTAAAATGCCTAAAAAGTGAGCAATGAAATATGATATTCCTAATGCATTTCAAGTGAACTTCTTCTATTAGAAGACTCAACTGGAAAAGAAATATGACAAACCATGTTTAGCACCATGGAATGAACAATGCAGGAAAAACTGTCAACGTGTTAAATAGAAGGAAAGGGTTTTTAATTAAATGTATTAAAATATCTGAAACTTCCCAATGAAGGGTTACATTAGCGTCATGTTCTATATTGTTAGACTACAACTCCCATCATCCCTAACCACTAGCCATGCCAGCTGGGAATGATGGGAGTTGTAGGTCACCAACATCTGGAGACTATCACCTCATTACATATGATCCAAATGCATGTTTCACAAATCACTACAATAGCACATTTCATAATGAAATGTGATTTGCCTATTTCTTATTAAGTTTGTCCCAGTTTTCTGACTCTTGTTTTACAACTCCTAATCTTTCTGTCCATTCAGTCTCACAACACATTGAGAGCTGAGAAATCTGTGCAAAATGGATTGCTTTCAAGATCTGGGAAGCTTCAGATATGTTCTTTTAACCTATTTCTTTTCTCCTCCTTGCAGAATGACAAATGGTTTAGCGGTGAAAGAGCCAACTGTCAAATGAATTATATTACAAGCTTTAAGCCTGTAGCATCTCTGAAGCTCCTCTGAAGTAAGTTCCTTGAGGACCACGGTCATGGTTGGTTATGCATCCTGTACCATGTGAAATTATCTAAGAGTTCCTGTCCATAAACACCTTTGACTTCTACAAATCCTCAGAGATTTTATTTAATCTTCTCTGTGCTTTCCAGATGTACAGAATACATTTTTATACATGGATTACCTCTTTCTTTTTACCCCCCACCCCAGTTTATGAATCAAACCTCACACGGTTCTCATTCTCTGGAATGTATGCATTTAACCTGTTGGTGTCAATCTAGTAAGCTTTTAAAACAAAAAACAAAAACCAGTTCTGTGCCATGTTAAGTGTGGATGTATGCCAGGAGAAAAACTGCAGAAACACCAATCCCCCCCCCTCTATATATATACTCTCTCAGCAACTTCCAATCATTTGCTTAACCAGCGAAACAATAGTTCTACCAGTCAGCTTTAACATCTCAACCTGGGAGTTTGAATTTAAGCTGTGCTCTTTTTGCTGCACTATATCATCACTGGTTCACAGAGCAACTGAAAGCAAAAACCTAATTGAAAAAAATTGCAGAGATGTAGATTCAAGAGGAATACGCTGTCCAGGGAGACAACTATGTTGGCCTCAACTGAACAAAAAAAGGAAAGTTTTTTTGAGCATGGTAGAAGCCCTCTACATACATAAACACACACACACACACACACCCCATCACCTGAGAGGAAGAGCAGGTATCAACCTGATAACTCAGGTTCTGTGCCATGTGTGGAGCCTAGACAGGGTTTCAGACAGATGACATTCTCAGCCCTACCTGAAGATGCTGGAGATTGAAACTGTGACCTTTTTCACTCAAAGCAGATACTTTACCACTGAGTTATACCTTTTCCCTAAAGCATATGAAAATAGGCAGCTGTTTGTCCACCTAGCTAAGTACTGTCTAGAGCAGTGCTGTCAAGTATCCCGTTTTCCCCGGGAATCTCCCTTATTTCAAGCAGTTTCCCGCTGCCATCCCTTATTTTTTATATCCCTTTAATTTCCCGTTTTTTCAAAGGAAGCAGCTCCTCTCCCTCCCCCTGCTGGCCAGGGACTGGGAAGACCTCGCCTCCTTGCAGCCTCAAAGCAAGTGGGAGCCATTTCCTGCGCTTACAGGCGTTGTAGCCCACGGGCAGCGTTTACAAAATACAGTAAGCCTACTGTGCGCGTTCACACCAGTGCCGCCCACTTTTGCTTCTGGCTCCACCCACCACTGCCATGTGACTGTCCCTGGGATAGGTGAGGCTGCTGATCCCTTATTTTCAAATCCGAAACTTGACAGCTATGGTCTAGAGTCTAGACAGCACTGTCTAGACTGTCTGGCAATGGCTTTCCAGGGTTTCAAGCAGGATTCCTATCTGGAAATGTCAGTAATTGAATCTGGGACCTTCTGCAGGCAGAGAAGATGCTCTAGTACTGAGCTACAGCCCTTCCCTGTAGAACCTGCACCAATGATTGGAGGGCCATGTGGCAATAACATGGTGGGGTGGGGGCAGTCTTGAAGGCCCAACTCTTTGCCTCATGTTGGGGTTAAACATCTGTACAAGACTAGAGTGTAAACAAATATCTATGCACTTGGGAAACACCTTTAAAACCTGCTGTAATTGGTGTAACCATTCTGATAGATACCAGTAATTGTGGATTTGAGGAAGAAGTTGACCGTCCCCAAAATAAGGTTTGCATCAAAACAGACTTACACAAACCAAGAGGGAGAGTCACTCTAGGAAGCAAATAATTGCTGATTGCCAAGGAGAACTTGAATCGGCTGTCAAAACCCCTCAGGCCAGATGTTCCTTTTCTGACTTTTTTCTGACTTCATGGGGAAACAGGTGTTATGTAGAATGTTTGCTTGCATTTCCTGTGAGGTGACAGGTGTGCTACCCTAGCAGTTGCCTTGTCTACATGCTGCCTGTCCACCGCCAGTATTTGGTTTCATAGGAAACCTATTGCTGATTTGGAAAGGAATAGTAGGCAATAACAAAAATAAAAACAGAAAAAATGGAAGTGCCAAGAACATTTTGACTGCATTGTCTCAGCTGGAATATCCTTTCTAATAAAGATTCAGATCCTTTACAAGAAATAAATTGTTGCTCCTGTTTTCACAAGAGAACAAAGGGAGCTACTTTTCCCTATGGAAGTAGCAACCACATGTAAATACTTTTACTGAGCACGCCTGCCTTCTGAGAAACGCTGTGTAACTCAGGAATTATGTGAGTAAACTCTTTTTATACATTTAAGATACATTGTGTCATGTGCAGTCTTTTAAGAGGGATATAGGGGAATTATACCAGGAATATATATGTATATTATTTTAGGCTTTAGCAAGCCTGTGCAAGCGCATCTGGTGTGTGTGTGTATTTTAAAAGGGAATGAAACTCTGCTAAGTTTGGAGCTTGCTAACACAAGCTGGAATAGGATATATCTGACAATATATCCTCATCCACGTTCCTAATCATTCCCACACCCGATGCAAAATGTGGGTGTAACCAGAGGCAAAAATGAGAGCAACAAATGTGACATAAGACAGTTATGCAGGACTAACATACAGTGCACATACGTACCCAAACCCACAAATACAACCTCTCCATCTTCCATTCAGGGAAACATCTGGAGGGCAACAATTTAGAATTAGGCCACTTGATTGACTGGGACCAGCAATTTAGATTACATTATTGCTGTGTTAAGCCATTTTCATTAGCTACTGGTTTGTTTTCAGGCTTAATTCAAAGTGCTGTGTTTCCCTCTCACGTAAACAACAAACAAACAAACAAACTTGAAAGACATAAATGCTGTGGGACCTAGAGATCTTAAAACAAGGGTATGGTCTGAAGTCAACTGAGACCTTCACCTTGCTTGAGTAAATCTACACCTGGATGGGTGATTGGCAAGTACATATACACTGCCTTGGGTTCCATGATGGAAAAAAATGTGAGCTGTAAATGTAAGAAAACAAATAAGTAAATGAACAGCCATCTCAAGAGAGAGAGACATAAGCTTCATTTTTGTGATGGATCTGAAATAGTCAGACCCAGCAGAATTTAACTGAGCCTTGAAAAGTGCACGGAGCTGAGAGAGATAGTGGGGTACAGCATCACATGTCCAACTTCCCCCTTCAGCTCTGTGTCCTTTTCAAAGATGAACAAGATAAGCATTGTCGTGACAAAGGGGGACAGTGGTGCTGGTGCAAGCTCAGAGGCTTAATGGGGACCAGGGAAAGACCTCAAAGGTGTCATTGCACCTATGGGCATTACCCCTGTCATGGGGTGGCTTGAAAATGCCACAAATAAATGGTCCCTTTTCTGTGTCCAATTACAGCAGACCCATATAGTAAAAATATGTTTCTGCCTCTGGGTACATTTTCGGACTGCATCTCACTTTGTTACTTTTTGTAGCCTCCCTCCCACTTCACCCCCTTTTTGACAGATTTTTTTTTTATCATTTTGAAAGCAAAGCTAAAATAGCCTTACAACCTCTAATCAAGCATCTGATGAGTTTGCTTTTGAGTTTTCATTATACTCCCCCAATAACTACCACAATAAAGAACAACATTTTCCTGTCGCAGCTGTGTGGTTGCAATCAAATGTATATTGGACAGGGATATGCAAGGAAAAACTGCCAAATACATGAGTGATAACTCAGGACATCCAATATCTGAGCAATATTTAGTTTATCTTGCCATAAAAGCATGTCCTGGAAATTAAAATAATTATGCAATAATTCCATGGAAGAGAGAAAGCAAAAAGAGAGGAATTGAGTGATCAAGGGGAAATGCTTTGTTTAAACTATGCATTTAGAACTCGTGATTTCATGAACAGATTATTTCCAAGCATTTAGGCATATTGCATCAATATCTTCTATGCTTGTACACTTCTGTACAAACAGAATGGCAAATATTCAGTCTTGAATTTCCACACACCCCATGCAATAATACACATAGTATTTGGAAGGGCAAAATCACTTCATAAATCCACTCTGCTTTTAGAGTTCTGAGAGTTCTGAGCAGACAAATCTCGTATGCTTGTGAGCATTGGCTAGCAAGTAAATTAAATAATTTTCATGAAAATTACTAACTGCTGTCTTGGAAAAGGTGTTGCCTTCATTCACATTCGTGCTGAGGATCATCACTGGCTATGGATGAAATAGAAGTTCGATTCTTTTCTCTCCTAGTTTACATTTTCTTAAACAATACATGAACTGAAACACAGCTATCCTTTGATATTTGCATTTTGCTTAATTTTGTGCTGCAGTTATCCAGCCAAGTAAAATATGCAGAAATGTGCTGTGTTGGGGAGAATCATTTGCAAAACATCATTCATAAATGTATTTATTATAAGATATTCATACTAAAATGTTGGTGTTTTGTTTTTTTCTAAAAAAAAAAATCATAAATTGCTGCAGAAGTGTGGGGAACTGAATTAAAAGATCTTCCCTAAGATCCCTGACTGTTATTTCAAACAAACAGCCTCCAGTGGCAGAGCAACATCTCAAGCCATTATTTCTTCAGGTGTAATGATTGGTGGGGGACTTCAGGCCAAGGGCCACATGAGGCCTTCCAGCCATCACTACCTTGTCCTCAATACTCTCCCAAGACCTGTCTCCCCAGGTCACACCAGGTCGCATCTTTCATCACACACACACACACACACACCCTCACTGAGTCCTCTTTTTGAATGGAATGTGTCCAACTGAAATAATGCCTCTTGTTTGCCTAGATGGAGGAGGAAACACATGTCTGTGTTTGTAGAAATGTCTTATCTTTTGACTGGGTGCCATAGGAGCCAATTCCTAGGGGTCGTGGGGGCTTCAGCCACCACAATAAAGTATTTGAGGGGCCTGGGTCCCTGCAAAGGTGATGGGTATTGCCATTCAAATGGTGTGTGTGCACCATGTCATGCAGGGCAAGGCTTACCTGGGACTCCACAATATTTTATTAAAAGCACCCCTTGGTGGGTGTAATGGAAAATGTAAGTTGCTCTGAACTTCTTCTTTTTGGGGGGGAGTGCCATTATGTTGTATTTCAATGTTGTAACCCACCCTTGGATCCTAGGGTGAAGGGCAGGCAATAACTTCAATAATCATCATTATAACTATCATCACATCCATTGTTCTACCTATGGCCTGACCTACCACTGGAATGTGGGTCTTCGAAGATTGCCCTCAACGGAATGTGGCCCTTTCACTCCTCTGCCTGAAACCACCACTTGTACAAATTCTGATTTGCAACCAGCTTCTAACTCTGGTCTCAAATCTTGGCATAGTGGACACTCAAGCCCATGTGAAGAAACCTCCCGATGCATAGAAACATAGCATGTTCTGGAGAGGCCTTCTTCACAAATGGAGAGAATGCTGCTGCGTTCAAGCCTGCTTACAGGCTTCCCATGGGCATCTGGTTGGCCACTATGAGAACAGGACGCTGGACTAGATGGGCCTTTGATAAAGAGGCAAGCTCTTCTTCTGATCTTATGAGCACATGGCAGGCTCATGGAACACAGCTGAAGGAAAGCACTAGCAACATTGTTTGCTTCCAATATACATTCATAGATCCTCAGAAGCTAAAAACTCCCCTAAATTTCCACCTGAACATTTGATAGGATATCTGCAGCTAATTTTATTTAGAGGTCAAAGGGGGGGGGCAGAGAATGTGAGGGGGGAGGGAGAGGGAGGGAGAGAGTGCAATCTCAAAGTAGAAATAAGCATACAGCCTATGAATCCTCAGAGAAAAATCCACATGCAATTAAACCTTCTCTGTGCTGTGATATATATAGTTCTCTAGGTTAGCATTTCTGGGCTTGTATTGCTAGACTTCTTTTTTAATAAAACAAAAAATAAAAATTCATTTAATTACACCATATGTAGAGCTTATAAAGTGAAAGCTGGTTATAAATATATAATGCATGAACTGGTATTTTCTCAAAGCTGCCAATGCACACTGGCAGTGTAATCAAGAACTCAGCAAACTACAATAATGATAACCAAAGATCTATATCTAACTTGCTGATTCCCTATTAAACCAGTGACCGTTATTGTGCTTTGTGTGTTAACACATGGTACCATCAAAAGGCAGTTAAAAAAATGTATTTAAGCCTGAAACTCTTCACTGTTCATTACTCCTGGAAGTGAAAGCAGTAACTACTTGACTCGCTCACTATCATTACATATTTTTTTATTACCCATTGTGTGTGTACTGCCATCAGTTTTCACCATCTGTTTCCTTAGGTTTGATTTTTTGCATGATGATCCATAAAACTCACATCTTTTTCATCTCTTTTTACATTTGCTAAACCTTCTTTTGCTTAGAAATACGTACACATATTTTTGATGATCAAAATATATTTGTTTTCAAAAGGCAGAAGTCCATGCACTCCAATAGAGTAAATCCTATCCATGATAAGGCACTTCAACAGATGAACCTCTTTGAAGATCAGCCTCAGTTGCGCACAATAATCTGTGTGCTTTAAAGGGGGGGCTGTCGCATCCCCACCACCATTATATCATGTGTCTGTGCACCTGTCCAATGGACTATGACTAGCAGAGACTGGAAAATTATTCCAAGCTCATATCAGATTAACTTGCAAATGATCCAAGTTCTTACAAATAAAACTCCAGAAAAACTCAGTTCAAGGCTTGACACGTGTAATAGCCCTTTGGACAGACCTGGCACTCCAAACGTTCTTGAACTCCAACTCCTATAAGCCCCAGCCAACATTACCAATGACCATGGGTAATGAGAGTTGTAGTCCAACAACACCTGGCAGACCACGGGTTCCCTATCTTTGCCTTAGGAGAATTGCATCAATCACTGCTGGTCCTGCTGGAATTTCTCAGTTAATGGGAATGACAGACAAAGTTTGGCAACAAGGGCTTGGGGACATAAGGATGGGATTGGAGAAGCCAGAGAATTTGGCGGCCTGAAAAGCTCATCAGCCACTTAGAAGACTATTTTGGCAGATGAATTGATAAAACATCACCATCCTTTCTTTGGATTCTTTGAGTAGTTCTTCACACAAAGCACGCATGGACACCAACTTGGATGACGTCAGAAGAGGCTTAGACAAATTCATGGAGGATAATGCTAACAAAGGCTACTAGCCATAATGGCTACACTCTGCCTCCATGGTAAGGCTTCTGAATACCTGTCAGGCTTCAGGAACTCGGCTCCCTCCCAACTTTGGCAGTAGATAAGCAGAACAAAGAGAAAGGAGTCTCTTACCAGTTAGAATTTTTAATGATCACAGCAAGAGAACAAAGAATCCATTCCTAGGAATGAAGGTGCTCCCAATTAAGGGTACCACCCACCTCCTCCCTAGTCACCCACATCACAACTGCATCTTGCAACCTGTTCTCATGACCACTGTGCTTTCTGTGCTGCCACCTTATCTGCTCTTCTTGACCTGAGTGGATGAACACTTTCCAGCGAAAGTCAGTCTGTTAACTCTCCCAGTTCTCCTCCTCCTAGCTGTTCCCCATCCAGTACTTCCCAGCTTCTGCCTTTTGAACTATGTCCCTCTGCAAACCACTGTTCCAAATCTATACTGTCCTCCAGCTCCTGGGAAGATTCAGGATCCTGATCAGGGGGCGAGGGAGGGGGAGCTTCCCACCATTACTCCTCAGTGCAGCCCTCCTCAGCATGGTCCGTGACAATACTGGTTGCTGGAAAGTGCAAGAGTGGACTGTGCTCTTGTGCTCAGGGCTTGCTTGGGTGTTTCCCACAGACATCTGATTGTCCACTGTGAGAAAAGGATGCTGGAGTACATGATCCATTGGCCAGAACAAGCAGGCTCTTCCTGTGTTGTTATCAGATCCTGGCTTGGATTAACTACACTGGCAACTGCAACCAATTCTGCTTTATAGGGATAACTACTGCTGCACCTAATCTCCCTAACAAGGATATTTTTACATGCACCTGAATGAGCTCTTTAGGGAAAGGGCAGGATAAAAATGCAATGAATAAAAAAATTTATGCACTTATCCATATTTAAAAGTCATGTTTTAAACACCCACAGTATAACAACTCCTAATAAAGCACATGCACACGTAGTAATTGTGTTACTCATAAGCCCCTTTTTAGTCTGTGGGTACACAGCAAATTCACAAGAAAGTACGTAGATTATGCAGCACGCCCATTGAATGAGAGCCAACCTCCCACTGAGTTAATAGACTCCAGCAGTTTGTAACATGCTGTTACCATCCCGTCAATATCAATACACCACAATAATTACGTTTCCCTGATATGCAGCGATGCGATAGAGCGTAACATCTCTCCTGCCTTCAGGAGAATTCCTGCTGCCCTAGGCATAACAGAAAATGACTCCCTCTTCCTGTTAGAACAATTTCCTACCTGATTTTCTTTTGCCCTGGGCAACTGCTTTGCCTGTCCAGAGAAGAGAAGGAGTTATAGGGACACAGGGCATAAAGTTATCTATCTGACCATCTGGGACAATTATTTGCAAGTGAATGCCATTTCAAGATTGTTCTTTACACAAGCCAAAAGTACCTCAACTGGTCAGCTCAACTCTAAAAGCATATTGTTGAACTGGAAAATGTAAAAAGTGGGGGGGGGGGGCAAATAAGATTATCACGGAGCTGGAGCAATTCCCCTAGTAATAAGGCAACATTTTCCCATTGTGTCCTTTATAGATCCCATGCAGCACTGTTTCTCTGCCACTGCAGTTCATCTTCTGGCATTATTTTTCTTGCTTCCCACTCTGAAAAAATTACATTTAATTGTTTTATTTCATAAAATTTCTAAACTGTTTGATTTTGGGAGGGACCCTCAAAATGGCACATAACTTCATATAACTTATGCTATTAAGTTTCTGTGCGCTCTGGCACTCATCATGGTACTTCATGCACCAGAAGTGGTTTAGTCATGCTGGTCACATGACTGGGAAAGCTGTCTGTGGACAAATGCCGACTCCTTCTGCCTGAACGCGGAGATGAGAGTTGCACCCCATAGTCGCCTTTGACTGGACTTGACCATCCAGGGATCCTTTACCTATACCATTTTACCTAATGCCATTACATAAATTATGCTATCAGTACTTTATTACACCCCATTCATTTCAATGCAAAATAAATGTAATGAAAATTGCGGGAGGGGGACAAAATCAATTATATATCATTTGCAGACTGAAAGCAACCACAACAGTGAATGCAGATCATATTGAATAGTAGGCTCATATAATTGTAGAGTTGGAAGGGACCACAAAGGTCATCTAGTCCAATCCCATGTAATGCAGGAATATTTTACCCAACGTGGGGCTCAAACCCATGACCCCGAGATTAAGAGTCTCATGCTCTACTGACTGAGCTGTCCCAACTTCTCCACCTGAAATGTGACAATGTTTGGGGCTATTTAGTTTAGAGAAAGGTAGTAAGAGAAAACATCAATCAACCAATCCACCTATCCATCCATCAATCCATCAATTTAATTGCATTTATGAATCACTTCCCATAAAATACCTGGATGGAAGTGATTTCACAGTAACCATAATGAACAAAAAACAAGGCAAAAAATCATATTTAAAATCAATTTCAAATTCAATACAGACACAGACTGAGATAAAGATCTCCGTTTAAAAGCTTATTGAAAAGGGAACATAGGTGTCCAAAACTCAATAGAGACAGCATGTGCCTGATAGATGGAGTTCCCATTAGAGATGTATAAATCTATGCATGTTGTGAGAAAGTGGGTAGAGATACATTTTCTCCTTCTCTCATAATACTAGAATCCAGTAGAGCCACCCAACGAAGCTAAATATTGAAAGATCCAGCACAGTCAAAGGAAATGTCATTTTTACAAAGCCCATATAAAACTATGGCATTTGGTTGCACAAAATGTAGCAATAGTCATCAGGTTAGATATATTTTTAAATCCTTGCATCTACCTGATGTGTTACCTGCTGAACCCTCCTCCAATGAACCCCAACATTTGTAGTGTGGCAAGTGGCAACCAGGGATGGAGCATTTTTGGTAGTAGCTAGAGATGCTTGAGGAATTCATTCTTTGCAAATCTTGATAAAACTGACATGAATCAGCAGTTTGTGGAGGAATATGTGGACTGAAATTCTGCGCTTCTCAAAATTCTCTGATGCAATACTTGGCTCAAAAAATCAACCAAAATATCTGTCTAAATGTACATGCTTAGCTAAAATACTGAATGCTCAGAAATTATATTTGTATCCCACCAAAAACTGAATTAAGAGATGATGTTTGCTCATGGTCACCGAATAAGCTGCAAAGCTGATGTGGGTGTGGGTATTTGAAGCCAGGTGTTCCCAGTGCAGGTCCATCACCCTTTTCATTAAATCCTTTCTAAGTATAAACCAGGGATGGTGTTCTTATGGCTCTCCATACATTGTTGAACCAATCAGCTACAGGCAGCGCAATGGGTCAGGGATTATGGAAGATGGAGTCCAACAACATTTGGAGGGCCACAAATTCCACACCCTGGCATAAACAATACAGAGACTCAATAAATTGTATATGATAATAACCGACCGTGGAAATAACTCAGTAAATGCAACAAACCTCTTCCCTGTTACATGTTTTAAAATGTGAACAGGTGTGAACATTTTAATCCCAACAGCACTGAAAACAAAACTGAAAGGATATTAAGAGTGGTGGGATTCTTATTTTACTAATTTTCATAGTGTTTCCTGTTTTTAAAAGTAACATCCATTTCCAGTGACAACAACAAAATCCAGGCATTCTTAATAGTCTTGTGGTAGGAAGAAGTGTATGTAAAAATTCACTCTCAGAAGACAGAATTTAGTCTGTGATCCGGAGAGTCAATTAGGTGTGAGAGCATTTCTAAGGAGAAACCAAAGGGAAATAGTGCACATCTGAGATGACAACATTCAAAAGGGAAAAACCATTGCAGCCCATGTGTGCTCTTTCACTTTTGAAACTAGCTATTTGTATGTTTCAGATTGGTTTGTAGTTAGCCTGTGAAGCTTTCAGAGACTGTCTCTCCCTAACCTCAAAGTTTCAAGGCCATCAAGTGGCAGAATCTAGGCCATGAGAGAATGCAAGAGTCTTCTGGCCAGGCAGCCCATCCTTTTAAGAATCCAAGAGTTTTGAAATGCATATTGAGTTTCCATGGCAACATAAAATCCCCACATTCTTATAATCAGAAGCTGGGTTTCCACTGATACTGGCGCAAGAGCTACACAGGTTCAATCATTTATTCAAGAAATAGAACTACAATCCCTATTTTATTTTATGGGGGGGCATTTGCAGTGAGGCCAAGGTCACTGGGGCAGGGGCACATGAAGAAATAAAATGACATGACAACATGTTGGGATCAAAATGGCTCAAACTTTATTGATTACAGGTGTCAGTAGGCTTTGGCATAGGCAGTTGGTATGTATCCTGAATCAACCACCCCAATAGCTGGCTAATTACTTCACCAGGGTCAATCCTGGATTAAGAATCCCCATAAGACGCATATCAAATATGGGCAACCCCTCCAGGATAGCAGTTGGGGGGTTCCATGGCCTGTTAGCCCCTGTCTGGGCATTCAGCTAGAATCCTTCCCTTTGGGTCCCTTTACTTGGGTACCCTGATACTTTGATCAGGAAGAGGGGGTCAGAGCTCCTTCCCACCCCCTCTGTTTAGACTAAGGATCCAACTCAATGTCTTTTGCCACCAACAAGTTGTTGTGAGCTAAGCAAAACCTCCAAACTAGCCCAATCCTCCCAGGCCCCAAATACGGCAACCAAGTAACTTCACAGTAAGCTCATGCACATGTGCTACCTGCTTAACTTTGGGCAGGGCCAAATTTTCAGGGTGGGCAGATAGAACATCTGTTGTTGACTGTGCTGCTGAAGACAACTGCAGCCAGTTTAAACAGGTTGGAGATGTAGGCTTCAAGCAGGTCTGCCCTAAAAGGACCAGCCCCTAAATTGGCTATCATTGGCCCATTTAAATTTAAATTGAACTAGAGCCTCAAAACTCCACATGGCCGGCCAAGGCTAATTACAATGCCAGCCAGTCACATAGGGAGTTTTTCAGGCCTCCCCCCACCACCACCACCACTTGCCTGCAGTTGCAGCAGCAGCCTTCACCACAAAGATGGTGAGTGGTCTTTTTTCTTAGATAAATAGATCTCGTGTGTGTGCATCTGTCCGTCCTCTCTCTCAAGCTTGTTTTATTCAGATTTCTACAGAAAGGAAAGAAACCCAAACTAAGCAATGCAAACTGAAACCCAGTAGCTCACAAATACACAAAACTACCATATAGACTTAAAATAAGCTCTACTTCCACCAAGGATAGAAAGAATGGTGCATTAACAACAATTTTAGAGGTAGAATTATATGGAAAAAATCCAGTTCCACTCTGTTTGGTGTAGTGCCAGTTTGGTGTAGTGGTTAAGAGCGGCAGACTCGTAATCTGGGGAACCGGGTTCGCGTCTCCACTCCTCCACATGCAGCTGCTGGGTGACCTTGGGCTAGTCACACTTCTCTGAAGTCTCTCAGCCCCACTCACCTCACAGAGTGTTTGTTGTGGGGGAGGAAGGGAAAGAAGAACGTTAGCCGCTTTGAGACTCCTTCGGGTAGTGAAAAGCGGGATATCAAATCCAAACTCTTCTTCTTCTTCTTCTTCTTCTTCTTCTTCTTCTTCTTCTTCTTCTTCTCACATCTCTCTCTCTCTCTCTCTCTCTCTCTCTCTCTCTCACACACACACACACACACACACACACACAAAAATATTTACTTGGTTTGGAACTCTAGTGGTTGTTGATATGCCCTCCAACTTTAGATTATCCAATATTAAACAATATTTTACAGGTAAGTAACTGCAGGGCAGGGAAAGCCAATGTAATGCCATCAAGATGCTGCTGGACTTCACCTCCCATCATTCCCAACCAGCATGGCCAATAGCTAGGGAATATGGGAGTTGGAGCACCACAACCCCTGAAGGACCCCACATACTCTACCTCTTCTGATGGTTATCTGGCCCACCAAGACTTTCCTTGTGTTTTCCACTGGGTCAGGCTGAAAGTTGTATGAACAACTGGGGTGCCAATACTTATGATGGAAAATGTTACTGTTTTTCGAAATAACAGCTCTCTTCTGACACCCCCAACAGGAAATATGCTTCCAATGACTTGCTTTTTACATCACAAGAATGTAGTGTTAAAACCTTGACTTCCCTGAAAGGTCAGTTTCACTTAACAGCAAATTTACTCATTACCGAAGTTCTGCAGGGCACTTGATTGTTAACAGAACAACACCTGTGTAGAATATTGCGAGCCATGCCACACAAAGAACAATACAAAACCATGGACCAAAAGTATTTATGTGAGCCAGAAATGAACCCATATGGCTGATATTTTGAGAGTCATCATCTAAAGCTTCCCTTCGATTTCACCATAAATGGCTCCCTTCTTCATCACCATACATACTGCCTGACATTTATCTCAAACCCTTCCACATAGCTAAAGTACATGTTATTTACTGTTATCAGAGACAAAATGTAGGATCTGCAGTACACGTTACCATGTAATTACCATTGCCTGAAGCACGTTGCCATGCACTTTCCTGGGGAAATGATGTGTTATTTTCACAGTAACTATGTAATTAGGAATTTTCTCTCTGTACCTACAGCAGGAACACAGCTTTGAGATTTAACTAAGATTGTTACTTAGAACAACTCTGTTCTGTATTGACAGGGATGCCATATCAACACTATTATGAAAATAAGAGAAAGTTCTGAAATCCTGTGAAGTTAACACAGAAACTATTATCCTTTGTCAAATTTGGAGTGTATATTCAACTGAATTGTTTTTAATGAGAAGCACAACTGGGGAAAGTAATTCTTAGTAATTGTCACACATAAGCATCAATACTCCTATATTTCCTCCTTTATCAAGCTCTTTGCGCACCTATATCCAGAGCTGTGTGTGTGTGTTTATGTGTGTAATAATGTGACAATACACAGTATGACCTGGAAGTATTTGTGTTCATCAGAACATCTGAATACAGGGATTTCTGCCTCATAGTTGCTCTGGAACTTGTGTAATAATTGCAGGGATTATTGCACCTTCAACATACAGGGCATGGTCTTCTTTCAAGGTCTTTACATCTGGTGGTGGGACTCACCTGAACGCCTCTCCTTCTGGGGACTCGGGAGCATTATGTAAACTACAAAAATCATAAATTGCCAAATGCTAACCTCATGCCACTTAAGCAGTAAGAATTCCAAAGTGTCTGACAAAAGATAAGAAAACTATTGGTGCTGTGTCTTTGCAACAAAGTTGATTGCAGATTGGTGAGTCTTTGTAAGATGGCAAAGTGAAAAGAAGAAGAGACTGTAAGGACAGTGATGCAGGTGAAAGCTGACACGCAGGAAAGAGAAATTTATGTTTCTGTCATGAAAGCTTTGGTGAAGTGTGTTCATGACGAAACAGTACAGTAAAATCAAATGAAAAAGAAATTCAAGATAAAATGTGCCTGATTAAAGCTGTGCTCATTTCTAATATTGCCTTCTAAACTGTTTCTCCCCACCCCCATGCAACATAACCTATAGGGAGTACTTTTAAAATGGTAGGACCACTTAAGCTCTCACTTATTCTCACAAGACCTTGCTGTACAATTCAATGTATTTTCCTCAGAGAAATAAAGATAAGAAAGAGCAGCTCACTTGCCTCTCCAGAAGTGTGTCCCTAGAGCAACTGCATCTGCTTCTGTCCTTTTCATTTTTGTTCAGTAGATGCAATGGTTTAAGGATAGTCTCAGATACAGCAGGGTGAACTTCTGCACCCAGATGCTCTGAAGATAATTTATGCATACATCCTGCAAAAGAAGACTCTTGAAGCCCAGGAGGGCTGATAAAGGATTTAGAACTCAGGGTGATCTAAATTATGTGCCATAATTTAAAGAACATCCAAAACAATTCTGCGAACTGTAGCTCTCTCTCTCTCTCTCTCTCTCTCTCACACACACACACACACACAAACACAAACACCAGAATTATAATTTGCAGGACCCTTAACTCCATTTCCCTGGATTATTTGAGGGGGGAGCATGCTTTAAATATGCTTTAATAGAAAGCTGATTAACACTTCCAAATTTTTGATTCATCTAGCTCAATAACGTCCACACCAGCTTTCCCAAATATAGTTCTCTCCAGATTCTATCTCCCATAAGTCCTATTCATCACTAGCCAACTGTTAAGAACAGGCTCATGGGGGGCGGGGGCAGCTGGGTACACTTGCTGTGGGCCTTGGAGGACTAAGGCAGCCAAGGGTCTGCTGGACTTGCACTGTCATGCCAAGAACAAGATTCCTGTCCCAGGCCTCAGACGAGCTCTGCATGGGCCTGGCTAAGAATGATGAGAGTTGGCATTCAAAACAGCTGGAGAACCCCAGGTCCACATAGACTGGCAGTGGCTCTCTAAGGTTTCAGTCAAGCCCTTCCCAACCCTTACCTGGGAAAAGCCAAGAATTGACTCTGGAACCTTTTGCATTCAAACCATGTGTTGTAACTAAGAGTTATAGCTCTTCATCTCAATGATGGTGGCATTCTTCAAATGCATACCAATCAACAGGAAAGTACGGGATGAGTAAGTTATCCTCACAGGTATGGCATCTCACAAAAAGGGGATCAGGAAACCTTTCCTATTATTTTTTAAAAGTCTATCTAATGTGATATAAAATTAGTCAGCTGTTACCATTTTTTGCCCCAAAATGAAGGTACTTCTGGAGTTTTCTGGCGTTCTGAATCAACCAGATAACAATGGTGTGTGTGCATGTGTGTGTGAATGTTTGTGCATGTGAATGAGGCTAGGACATACTATACCTAAATATTTTGCTCATTCTTAGAGCCATCTGCCATTTCCTGCTTAAATATTTATAGTATTTAGGTTCGTTGTGATATTTCTTCTTCCCATGAAAGCCTGTTGACCTTCAGGTGGGGAGATTAATAATACGGAATGCGTCATATCACTATCCAGCTCATCTTGAGAGTTTCTCAAGAGCATCTGGTTGGTCACTGTCCATATAAAAGATGCTACACTTATGTGGACACTTGACTTGACCCAGCTTAACAGCTCCCGTGTGATAAAAAGGATACCAGTTCACTGAAGGATTGTTTGTGAAAAGCATCAACACTAGTCATATCTTGGGGGAAACAATTTATCTGAACAACACACCTCTCTCATAACAAACCTAGACAACTTAATAGCTGCAATTGCCAAGCAAAATGACTCAGGTAGCTACTTTTCTAAAATAATAATAATAACAAATCCACACTTCATCATTAGAAAGAGGTGTTAAATCCAAGTCAACTAGCATTAATGTCACTGTGACATCTTTGCTTCCTCTCAACCAATGAGAAGCTGTATCCTGCATACTAATTAATTATTCATTGAAAAACAATTACATGTGGATTCAGAACAGAAGCCTAAGTAACAGGTACCAAAATGATTTTCCAGTGCATTTCAGGGTACTTTAGACAATTGAGCCATATGTGTTCCATAGTGCTTGAAGTTTGCTCCATAATAGTTTGGTCTTTAAGCACATATAAGAAACCTGTGCATTCCTAGTCAAAAATACATCCCACTGAGTTCAATAATAGTTACTCCCAAGTAAGTGCATGCGGTTACTCCCAAGTAACCTATGTTGCATACCACTCTGGCCTAGCCAGCCTCCTAGATCAGTAAATGAACCCCAGAAATAAGCTGATAGGACCTTTGAAGTCCCAACCAAAGGGACTCCAAAGGGAATTATTAGCTGATGTCACTATGGCATCATGTGATTGTTGGGTGCAGAAGGGAAGTGGAAGGAGCTATGGCTGGGGGTAGAAGGAGCTGGGGGATGTCAGGGCAAGGTGTAAAGGATGGGGTTGTTGGGATAGCAGGTAGGGGTTTAGCAAGCAAGTGGCTGGTAGGTGGAGTCAACAAGCAATACTGGGGGGGGCCTTAATAATACACTTAAAAACCTGTGACTGCAAAACTAAACCCAGTTTTCTGGGATAAAAAGGTAAAGGGCCCCGGACGGTTAAGTCCAATCAAAGGTGGCTATGGGGTTGCAGCACTCATCTCGCTTTTCAGGCTGAGGGAGCCGGCATTTGTCTACAGACAGCTTTCCAGGTCATGTGGCCAGCATGACTAAACCGCTTCTGGTGCAACGTGACACCGTGACAGAAACCAGAGCACACGGAAACACTGTTTACCTTCCCACCACAGTGGTACCTATTTATCTACTTGCACTGACGTGCTTTCGAACTGCTATGTTGGCAGGAGTAATCCCCATTGCACCCAATTGGACTTACTTTTGAGTCAACATGTCTGCAGGCTGTGCAGATTTCTGACAGATTTCAAATAATCTGTCAGAAACTTCCTTTCAGAATTGTCCCATTTTCTCTACCATTCTGGAGAACTTCAATATTACCAAGCATACAGATCTCACAACTTTCTTTCCTGGGAGTGTGGAGGAGGAACACGTAATAAACAACAGAAAATGGAATCCATCATGTGGCTAACCTGCAAGCTGCATTTGCAAGCTTTGTTGCCCTCTCTCAGAACTGTACAACTTCATCCTTTGCCAGAAGTTCTTAAGTTCTCTTCTTTTTAAGTGAGATCAAAAGCTCTCTTTCTCCATGCCTGAAGGAAATGAAGTCTGAAAGCTAAGCCCTTCGGCTACCCCTCCAGAAATATGATACTTCCTCAGATAAGCTCAGCCACCTTTGGAAACGGGATACCTTTCACCTACCAAGCCAGGTGGCATCATTCCTGGAGTCAATTGTAGACTTGAGATTCTGATTCAACAACTTTCTAATGTGGTTTACTATCCCCCTCACACTTCAATTGTGCTATTTCTTTGCCTTGTAAAAAAAAGATAACTATGATCTCATCTTCTGTTCCCACCAAGCCCCTTTATGCATAAACACAAGTACATTTGTTTCGGTTCTTGAGCTGCTTCCTTTTAAAGATTTATTACTGTGATGTTTTCTATACACTTCTATTTTGCTAAACTTTACTAAAAATAATAAGGTTATTTTGCTGGCCATGCCCATCCCATGATGGTGTGAAGAGACAAAAACAGCAAGCTTATATGGATATTCTCATAGGGTTCTGCAAAGATCAATCACATCTGTGCATGTTTTCTCATCCTCTGTTTGCTCATTAAAATAATCAAAGGAAGCCTCAACCTTTAGCAACACAAACTATTCGTTCTAGGGTTGGCAGGTTATGTTTGAGAAACCCACATATGGTATAACAACAGATCCTAAAGCTTAGCAGGATTTGTGTTGTCGGAACTGAAAGGGAGGGGTGGGAAACTCAAAGCTATGCATGATTTTTCAATGACTTGCTCCTCTTTACCTAGCACGAAAAGTAAATACCCATTGTAATCAGTATTTCGGCAGACACAGTCCCCAAAGGGTTTGCATTCATTTGTAACATTTTGGAGAGGCCAAGGGAGCAATTCTATGCAGAAGGAGCTGGTGTAACAGAAGCTGGTTAAAGTTTAGCAGTTGTAAATTTACACCAGATCCAAAACCCGTTCAACTGTGAGGAAGCTGCTGCCGCTCTGCCTAAGCGTGGCAGAGGGAAAGAAACTTTTTAAAATAGCATTATATGCCGGGCAGCCTGGTCACATGATCAAGCTCAATGGGTTGGGGATCCAGCCTAAGTTCCCTTCCTTGGTCGCACACACCCCATGCCCCTGGAGCACTCCTTTGTGGGGGAGGGGGCAGATTTGCACTGTCCTAGGCTCAATCAGCTAAACCGGGGTGTGCAAATTATGCTGGCATATCTTCAGCTGAGCCATGAGTGGGGACATAACCCTGGCTGAGCCTAGCTAATCCATGAATCTGCCAGTTGAGCCAGACCTAAAGCTGCTAATCCTAACACTTCTTGCCACAGGATTGCCCTTGTTGGTTCTTAAAAACATGTTACATTTTTTAAGGTGTGCCTCTTCAAATATTTTTGAACACCTGCAATTGTAAGGTATATGAATGAAACTAGCATGGACACATTAAAGTAAACATGCACATGTGCCAATTAAATGTGCACATGTGCTAAAAATCTAGGATTTGACATTGGCTCCCAACTAGCACAGCTACTTGATTTGATACTGTGTACCGGTAATTATCATGACTGATTTGTGGGCCAGCTTTCCATGGGAAGTCATATTCAAGATGCCTCACAATGTCAAAAGAGTTTATAAAATCTGCTAACAGACACAAAACTAAACAAAATTAAAATAACAAAATATATTAAGCTAGTGAAAATATATCATATTAAAAATACACAATAAAATAAACCACCCACCAATCATTCATAATAAAGGTAAAGGTAAGGTAAAGGACCCCTGGACGGTTAAGTCCAGTCAAATGTGACTATGAGGTGTGGCGCTCATCTCGCTTTTCAGGCCAAGGGAGCCAGCATTTGTCCGCAGACAGCTTTCCGGGTCATGTGGCCAGCATGACTAAACTGGCACACGGAGGACAGTGACGAGTGCCAGAGTGCATGGAAACACCATTTACCTTCCCGCTGCAGTGGTACCTATTTATGTACTTGCGCTGGTGTGTTTTCAAGCTGATGGGTTGACAGAAGCTGGGACAGAGCAATGGGAGCTCACCCCATTCTGCAGATTTGAAGTGCCGACCTTCCGATCGGCAAGCCCAAGATGCTCAGTGATTTAAACCATGGTGCTACCCGCGTCCCCATCTTAATATCATCATTCATAATAAAAACACAAGAACATACTTTCCTCTTTCAATGAGCCTTTTAAATTGAGAACTTTCCTAATCCGTGTCTGTATTAGAACTGTTATTTTAAGAAGTTTAAAATATACTTTTATTATTTGTGTTTATGTTTTATTTCCTTCCCTGGGATCCTTTGGGCTAAACAAATTTGCATGACGTCAAACTAAATGCTCACAGTGAGCTACACTATTTGATGATTCTACAATAAGTTAGGTCATTGCTTCTTCTTCTGCAGCCAGCTAGGTCTTACAACTACAGATCTTTCCCAGACTTTAGATATGGGCCCAGTTCAAACCCTCACAGAAAACATGGTTTATATGAACATAAATGAACAGTAATGAGCCTCGGGCTCAAGTGGATCGCCTCCTCTCTCCTCCTCCTTCAGAGGAGAAGAATGAAAACAAGTATTCACTGTGCATGAACTCAAAGAGCTATGGTTTCTTCCCGCCACAGTTTAAACAAACTGTTTATCTTGGTAACTTGGATTAACAGATTAGCTGAAAGAGCTTGTTGGAACAATTTGCAGTGTGCCATTCACACCATCTGTGACATCTGCCATTGCATCTACCATAGAAAATAATAACTTCATTGTAGAAAAGCTGGGAGCACAAAATAAGAGATGCTTGGCATTCTGGGTGCACATCCATTCAAAAAAACTACCAGTGTCGTGTGGGAATAACTGTTCTAGTCTCCATTAAAGACCATGGTGATAAGATTGCAGCCTGTTATCATTCTCCTTTCAAATCTTCTGGCTGCTACAAGCTTCTTTCCGCGAGTCCCGCAGCTGGTGATGTGTTTGAAATAAAATTACATATACAGACACAACCAAGGGGGCCTCTCACCGTTGCTCCATTTCTTCTGCTTTGTATAGCAAGCATAGCAACAACAAAAAAGAGCTTTTCTTCATTTCTCGAGAGTCGACAGAGATGTGCAGTGACTAGCAATCGATGCCAAATAGCCTTGCTTTCTGCAGCATAGAAATTCACATTAGTTTTAAAAAGCATTTTAGATTTGTTGTTCCTAAATGGGAGGTGGGGGGGAAGCTACACAGCATAATCCAATCTTAATTCTGAAATCAGACTGGTGATCCACAGCATGACATTCTGGCAGGTTAATGCTTAAGCCTTTGCTTCATCTGAGCTGCATGCTAGGAAAAGACTGAATATAAGGTTTGCTCAGGTGTGTGTGTGTGTGTGTGTGTGTAGGGTTTGGGATGTTGGCAAATTTAATAGCTGGGTTATTGGGTTATTTAGGTATGGCTGTAGCTAAATTGTAAACCATCTGCCTTGTATGCAGAAGGTCCCAGGCTCAATCCCCAGTAATTCCTGGTCTCCAAAGAATGCATTACCCTCTCCCACTGCCACTGCAGCAGTGGCAGCAAGATCTGTAGTATGCTCCTTGGAGGCTAGATCTGCTGCTTCCTCACCAAATGCCACGTTTAGAGTATCCTCTTAGTGAATAGGATGCTTCCATCCCTTTGTCAGGCTTGACCCAAGGGTGGAGCTGCGGCCGGCTATCGGCATTTGGCGGCTCTACAAGAAAGTTGCCTCCACAGCTCCTCATGCACCGGATTTCAGCATCAGAGAGGGGCGGCAGCAGTGTTCTCTGCCGCTTCTGCCCCCTGGGTTGGGTCTGGGTCAGGTTGGTGGCTGTGCCCTCACACAAACCCTCGGCCAGCCCAGGAGCAGCCCTAAGGAGAAGGAGCCACTGCTGCTGCCACACCAGCCCCAGGTCCGGGTGCAGCCTCTCCTCAGAAAAAATGTGCCTGGGGTCCCCTCCACACACACCCTGCTATGCCATGGCTCATGCACAGCCACTATGAGAACGAGACACTGGACTAGATAGGCCAATGGCCTGATGATCCATCAGGTTCTTCTCATATTCTTTTGTTCTTGATCAGAAATTCAGTATATATTTCTTTTCTGGATCTCCAAGATGCGAAGCCGCTTCATTTTCCACCTACCATTTTGTGTAACACACCAAATCATGGTAGGGGTACTTGCTAATTGCCCTTAGATAGCATGGCAATTCAATTGTGTCCATTGCAAGCAAAAATAAAAATCTGGCACACAGTTGTATTCTTTCAAGTGGTATTTGCATCAACACATGGGTAAAATGCAGATTCATGTGTGCACATATGTAGACATGTAAGCAAATCTAGTACTGTGGTGGGGGGGGGGGATATCAGAAACACAGAAGAAAATGATTCGCAGAATGAATCCGAGAAAAAGAAGGGCATAGCAGAAAGACAGAGAGAGAAAAAGGGGTGGTCAGTTGTTACTCTGATGCCTCCCAACATTGACCCTTCTCAAGTTACCTCCAAAGAGGTGTGGCACTTGACAGGGAGGGGTTGCTCTAAAATAGTTGGCTGAGTGGTAGGGCATCTGCTTTGCTTGAAAAAAATCCCAGTTTAAATCCCTGGACATAAATCTGATATCAGGAATCACAAGACAGAGACACCAGTAGGAGAACACATCAGTCTCCCAGGACATTCTATACAAGATCTCAAAGTAGCTGTCTTACTACAAAGGAATTTCAGAAATAGACTGGAAAGAGAAGTTGCTGAATTGCAACTAATTACCAAACTTAAAACCATGGAGAGACCTGGTCTGAACAAAGACATTGGATTCTTATCTCATTATACATGACAAAGCTATCTTTAGCCATCTCACCCCTTGCCTTTTCCTGTAAGACCAATTACAGTCTTCAACAGGTTTTCCACACCTATCAGCCAATCACCCATTCCCACCACCCTTATGAGTAATACCCCTCCCCACCCTCTCACTATATATAAGGGTCTGGTGACTTCTGTTTCAGTGTATCCGAAGAAGTGTGCATGCACACGAAAGCTCATATGAAGAACCAACTTACTTGGTCTCTAAGGTGCTACTGGAAGGAATTTTTGTATTTTTTATTTTGTTTTGACTATGCTGTACGTTGCTATGCTTCAAAAGGATTGCTGAGGCATTTTTCCTTCTTTTTTTTACAGGAACTGATTGCAGCCCCCTTTTTAACCCAGAAGGGGTTGGGGGGACGACTTTTCTTGAAAGGGAAGAATTACTGTTGTGTGTTGCAAAAACAAGATCACCCACAAGGGACAAAAAGGCATTTGTATTATTAACAGTTAAATGCATCATGGTCTCTGTTTAAGTACAATTTTGATGAATTGGTTCTAAAAATAGTATTGATCTGGGTAATCAATCTTACACCTTTTGTCAAAAGGGAACCCCCACCCCCTCACCAAAACTACATTATTGATTACCTGCATCTGTACTATACCCACGAAAGAAAGCAAAAAGCATTTATAGGCAACCCAGGCTTTGCTACCACTGAAATCTAAGGCAATATTAAGGGGGGGGGGAGAACCCTCTTTATTTCCCTCACATTTGCCACTAATTCTTCATCTTTAACAAACGGTCAAGCTCAGTGAGACTCAGACAAGCAATTTTCCTAACCACCCAAGTTAACACAGCACACAACAATGACTTAAAAAGCAAATTACATTTCTAAATGTTCACCTACAAAATATAGGTTAAGGGCACCTTAGCATTTGCTGCAAAAGAACAGAATATGTTGTGAATCTCCATGTTCTGAAAAAGTGGAAACAAACAAGAAACTGCACAGTCGATACTGATTGCTTCCAACTGATTTGTGCACACTGAAAAGAGCAGATCAGCCTTCCTCAGCCTGGCAGCCTCCCTATATTTTGGACTACAAGTCCCATCATCCCTGATCCATTGGCCATGTTGGATAGGGAGACATAGTCTGAAACACCTGGAGGGCACCATGTTGGGGAAGCCTGGTGCAGGGGTAGCATATTCTTTTTCCTCTTGTAGGAACATACAAAGCTGCCTTTTGCCAAACTGAACCGCTAGTGCATCTATAGTCAAGCATCCTGTTTCCAACAATGACTAGTCAGATCTTTTCTGAAGCCCACAAGGAAGAACAAAAGGCAAGGGCCCTCTGCCAATGTTTCTCTCTCTGCAAATCAGGTTCTCAAATGAATGAGAGCACGTGTTGCAGTGAGGGCTAGAAGATACCCCTTGTTGCTGGGCGGATTAGCTAGCTGGCCACAGCTTCTATTGGGCCCCTGTGAGTTGCCAAGCAGAACTTAATGTATCAGTTTGATGATGGACAGCCCAGCGTCCTATATAGTGTCCTGTAAGAAGGAGGATCCTTCTCTTGGCTGTTTGCTTCGGATCACCCACCCTCCCTCCCTTTATTTAGGCCTCTGCTCTTGACCTTGCAACTGCCTGTCATGGGGTTGTCTGCTTTGGGGCAGGGGCCCAGTAGGAATTTGTCCATTTGGCTGATTGGCTGTTGCCATCTGGTTTTGCCTACTGCAGTAGCAACTAGTCACAACTTGTAAGGTTGGCGGTTAGGCATTGGTTCCTGTGTTGGTACTGGAGGGGTGGGTCCACCCCTTCCAGAATGATGATGTGCAGGGAATTCCGTTAAAGGAATCCAGGGGCTCAAGATGCTTTTGTCCGAACCCCTGGTCGGGGGACAGGGCCACGCAAGAGCCCCTGGGACCCCTGGGGAGGGGGAGGCACTGCTTCACCCGGCCTCCTTAACTCTCCCCAGGTGGCATTCTCCCACGCTGAGAGAAGGTCAGCTCTGTCCTGGCGGACAGCTAGTCTGAACCAATGCCTACACAACCACTCACATAATTTGTATTTTAATAAAGTTGTGGCCTAAATTATTGCCAAAAACCCAAACAAATATGATGTGTCAGGTGTGAATTACTGGGGGGTGTCTTGGGGACCTCAACACGCAAACAGTATTGAAAGGTGCAACTGAGGCATGCAATAACAAGTTGGATTCTACCCTCACTTCCTAGTAGTTATGCTCTATCCAAGGTTCCTGACAGTAATTCATCTCCTCCTCTGAGATGCTATCAGCTGTAAAGAGCTACAGCATTCTACCTCTCCTCCAATTTTCTTACTTTCCTTTTACTGCTAACAGTTAAAGTGCCTTGGCTACCTGCCAGTGTGAAGTGATGCCTGTGTGGTGTAATCGGAGCCCTGAGTTCAAATCCACACTCAGCCATGAAGCTTACTGGGTGACCTTGAACACAGCCATAGTCTCTCAGGAAGGGGCGGAGCAAAGGGGCGGGGGGGCGGTTCACCCTGGATACCGTCCTGGGGGTGGTAACACTCTGGGGGCAGGCCCCGCCCCTGCAATCAGCACCGGCGGTGTGGAAACTTTTAAAAGGCTGCAACGCGCGAACAGCAGCACAGCGTCTGTGCTGCTGTTCGCCCGCTGCAGCCTTAAAACTCGGCGCGGCACAGCACCAGTTGGGTGCCGGCTGCTCATGCCCGCCATCTTGGGTGGACTGCGCATGTCCACACATGCACAGTCCACCCAGGAGGCTGTGCACGCATTGTGATGTCACGACGCATGCGTCGTGACATCAGGGCGTGCGCGCTAGGGAGTGGCGCCCTGCCCCCCGGGGGATGCCCTCGCATTTGCCACCCCGCTGCTCTCAGGGTTGTTGTGAGGATAAAATGTGGAAGGAAGAATCATGCACCCCACCTTGAGCTCCTTGGTTGAAAAGGTTGCATGTAAATGTAATAAATAAAAAATACTGAATAGGCTCATTTGGGCTGGCATTTTTCAGACCTTGAAAATTTCAATTAACAAGGAACTAGTTCCAGTTCCAGTTCAGCATGCCCCCACAGGAGCTAATTGTCACTCACATGAATCCTTTTACAAAACAAATTAATTGCTATGATTGCAGAATTGTGAGCAATCATGGGACAGCCACCACACCTGCAGTACTGTCTTAAACTTTCTATACTATCCGATTTATTCGCATAAGCAGATCAGCCCTGAGGACTTAAATAGGAGTGGTTGGACAAGGCTGCCATGTCAGAACTACCATTTCCAGCACCACAAACCTTAGCAGCAGAGTCTTTCCTATGTTTTCCCCCCCTAGGTTCTTCTGCAGTCTAGGTGCCTTCAAATTTTCTAATTATTATTGTTTATTTGCATATCAAAGTAAAGAACTGAGGTAAAGCTTGCCAAAATGTGATTAAGGGAATTACACTCTTTACTTAGTGCCGCCAATTGCTTTCTTGTTGATTTTAATGAGTTCACTGTATATTCAAGATGCTACAGGAGGCCACAAAACAAATTTGTTCAACTTTGTTGTCTATTCTTCAACCACAATCAATGGGGGGGGGTTAACCCCCATATTTTCCTGCTGGTGCAGACTCACAATCTGTAGAGAGGATCCTGTTCTCCAAATTATATCTACAGCTGCCGCAGAGGTCTCGTGATCTTGATTTTAAGCTTCCAGATCTGGAAAGATATACGGTACGTGGGTTTTATTATAATTAAAGTAAAATCCATCTTTGTTAAAAAATTTGCCGTGCATGTGGTCCAGATTGGGGTGGTGGTGTGTGTGTTCATTCTGGGGTGATCACCACAGAAAACAAAAGACAAAATACTGAGGAGCCAAAGATGCATACCACATGCTGAAGAGGCAAGCCCACTTTTCAGTTTACTTTTTTGTGGCTTGTCTTCTTAGCAATGCAAACAGATGCATGAAAAAAAATCCAAGCACCTTGCTTTGTGCATGGTTTAATGAATGGTTCTGCTCTTTATATGTGTGTATAGCTTTGTTGGATCATGACCACAAAAATAAATGCACAGCTTGACGTCTAGCTCAGATGCTTTTAAAGCATCCTCTCCCTTGTTGACTGTAAGATTAGGAAATGTGGACATTATATATATCACATATAATACATGCAGAGGATGATGAGGAGAAGCTATGGCTTCTGGGTGTCCCACTTCATTGTTGCTATACCTTTAAATTCAACTTTTTTTCAGGTTGTATCCTGGCAGTTCTATTTCCAGATGTTTCAAATTTTGCAAACCGACACCCCATCCAGAAATGTGTCGGCGCCAAACTACTTTGTGCCCGGAGAGAAGCATATAATTTCATACCTATCAAGCAGGCTTTCACTATCTAACAGTTTCTGAAACTGCTACATTTCTTTCATCTTTCCTGCATAGGCACAATTGCCTTCTTCCCGAAGAAGCAATTCTGAAGGGAAGGAGAAGTTTTTTTAAAAAAAGAGAGAGAGAGAGAGATTCTGAGAAAGATGGCAGCTGGAGTCTGCTGCAGAAACTTCTGAAGTCGCATTAAATTTTTATCAGATGTCCAAAGGGGGCACTGTTTGATGCTAAGCATTTCCCCCCCCTCCTCTCACCGCCCCCCCTTCCCATGTACTTTCAAACAGATTTAACCAAGCCGTTTTAATATAAATTATTCCTCTGATTATCGGATGTTGCTCTAAACAAGGCAGGTAGTAAGTAGTGATGTTTGTTTGAAGAGATGTTGGTGAGGAGGGCCAGGGGAAGGAAGGAAGACAGGGGAAAGCACCTTTCAAAAATAACCAACTTGACTGAGTATGCCATTTTTCACTTTGCTATAAGGAATGGGTTCAACGGAGCATTAAAGCCCAGATTACCACAGAGACATCCCAATGCTAGATACCAAGTCAGGAGACATCCCAGTTACTTTCCTAATTTATGTGTCCCGTCATATCCTTCTGCCAAGGCTGAGTCCCATGACGGATGGAGCAGGCTAATTCGAAAGGCATATGCCACACTTTATCTTCTCCCAAGATGCTGAGATGGTGGCAGAAGCCGACACTGGAGCTAAAAGATTTATGGTGATAAGCAGTGTGTGGTCTGCCAAGGCGTGCATTAAACAATGACCGACTTCCTCACTCATTGAGTATGCCCGCTAATTAGACCACAAATGCCACATCGAGTTAAGTGTGGCACCCATGTGTCAAAGGGGGCGAGTTATCACCCTGAAGTTGATCAGGCATTTTGCAAACAGAAATCACTCAGGAAAGCAGCCTCCTGAGACTCAATGTGTTTTTATCCTGTCATGTGCACTGTATGTTTTATAGCGCTTGCAGGACAGTAGGGGGTGAACAAATCTGTCAATTTTGTTTTCTCTTGGTTCTTCGTCATCCCCCCCCCCCCCGCTGCTGCCACCCCCACCCCCAAATGTTAAGTGCAGTTCTCTGTATTTCTGCAACTTACTGCAATTCTTTTTCTGTCCTCATGAAAATTCATCAGCATTTTAGAGAAAATTTCTCCTAACATACACATTTTTCCACAGCATTTTCCGCTAATGTAATGCATTTTCACTAATATGTGCATTTGTATGCACACTTTACCCTAGTTCCTAGACATTACAAAAGCATGCAAACTTTCATTTCAGCTCTGTATTTTGGCAATATTGCTCCAGGTCACAGGAGGAAAGGGGGAAGCCCCTCCGAACCCAAAAAGAAGCCAAGGAGGGCCCAAATGATGCTTTAAAAAAAAGTCATAAAATAAATATAATTCTATAAATTAATGAAAAAGCAAATGCACTTGCTAGCAGGATATTCACATAGGATGCTGCCTTATATACTAAGTTATACCAACAGTTCACCTGCACTCTGCAATATTTCAAGCAGGTGCTTCTCCTAGCTCTTCCTGGAGATGCTTGGAACTGAACCTGCGGCCCTCTGCATACAAAGCCAATCCTATACCACTAGGCTACAGCCCTTCCTCAAAGCAATTTTAGCCCTGATCAGTACCTGGACAGGAGACCCATCTTGAACTCATTGAGGACAACTGCAGTGTACCAAGAAGATCTATATTACAATTCCCATTAATGTCCTGAAACTCATTAGCTTGTTTTGGCTCAGCTACATCCTCTTTCAATGTAATTTACCTTGAATATGGTTGTGAGGACAAAATAAGGCTAGCCTGTGTCCCCTGCCCTGAACCCTCTGTAGCATAAATAAATTGCTCAAAACTGGCAAGAGGAGAAGAAAAGAAGCCCAGTTAATTAAGAATGTTGTTCTTGTAGCAGGTACAAATGTACATTGAGATTTATGAATTCCCTGGAAATATCTATTATGGGTAGGCTTGGATTTAAACCTGCTACTGTGCTGAGCTGCAGTCTATTGAACCCATTAGAGACACCTTTCAACCCAACTAATACAAGGAATTTGAAAGATTTGTTGTATTCCCAATTTTTAAGAGGGCTATTTATAATGCTTAGTCAAAGAGTGCATAAATGCATCCTTAACTGCTTTTTAAGAAGAATATAAAATTATTTTTCCATTGCTACCCAAATATATTACCGTACTCTGATTTTTTTCCAGCTTCAGGTTTGTTGTTTCATAGCTCAGGTTGCTGGTCTCGCTGTTTTACCATTGCTACCTCTTCAGCACTATGTCAGCAGCTTATAGCAAACATAAGCATTGAATGAAGGATCAAAGTTGTTGTTGTTGTTGTTGTTGTTGTTGTTGTTGTTGTTTTGGCAGGGAAGGGCGGGGTATAAATAAAAATTTATTTATTTATTATTATTATTATTATTATTATTATTATTATTATTATTATTATTATTATTATATTCTTTTTAAATTAAAAATGCATACTACAGATGCAAGGAGGCACTTGTTTCCATTCCAACCTGTGTTCATCACATGCATCATTGCTTTTGTTCCACTGCAGTTCAGCTTCTGGGGGGGGGGGGTTGTGCCTTGGTATTTCTTCTTGAAATGAAAAGTGGTATAGAAATTATGTTAATCATAATTTATTCATCATACTGTCTGATGGGAAGAATTTTACTTGTTTATTCGCATAATTATTTACATTATTTTAATGCTATTCCATTACTATTAGGCTATTCCACCCCATTCACTTCAATGCAATGGAGACACAATGCAAATGGTAGGGAGTCATCAATTATGTATCATTAGCAGACTGAGAAACAACAACAGTTAATATAAATGGTATTCACTGGATTGATTTCCATTCAAGACATGGGATGAACAAGCAAACATCAGCAATTTTCTGTTGCCGTTTCCATCAAAATTCTTTGACATCCCTACTACACACAATATTTGTCTGCATAGCAAGAATGCGAGTATTGCAGTGCAGAGAGATTGGAGCTTATGCAGCCTTGGGCAGGTTGATACAGTATGCCTCAGTGATTCAACTAACGCTGCTACCTGCATTGGCAGGTGGTAAACTGGTGTGGCCATTTCAAATATGGCTATTGGGGTGGAGGATCACAAATTATTTAAGAGACGTTGCTGAGCTAGATGGGCAAATGGTCTGACTCAGCATAAGTCACCTTCCTAGGTTCAGAAAATGGCTTCCAAAAGGATCGAAGAAATGCAGTATTTGGGGCCTTTAGTTTAGAGAAAAGGTAACAAATGGCATGTTAAAAATGTATAAAATTTTGCATAGCATGGGGAATGGGGAACTTCTCAGCAATTGCCAGTTGCCATTTCCCCCCAGCATGCCCCAGAAACAGTGGCCACCCACATTCCCCAATAATTCGCTGAGAACAACACTGTCTGGAATTCAGGTGGAGGCAACAACCTTTTACAAGCATTAACCCCCAAAATAGTACCACAGAAATGGAACAGAAAGCCATCCTCAGACTTATTAAGAAATTTTGCTCCCCCCCCCAAATGATATGACCCAATTCATGCCCCCCAATTCATGCCTAAGAACTAATTGGCAAATTGGGCAGGGGGCATTTTCACCCAGCCCTGTGACATCTCCCCTGTTCTTTCATGTGTTTAGCAAGAGAGAGAGGGTTTTTCTAATGAAAAACACTTCAATAACCACATAAAGTTCCCTTTCTTGCTTACATGCCCCTCGACAGACTTCTACAATGATACGCTTGCATTATGTTCACCTGCTGTTTTGTCTGCATAAAAAGGAACTGGTTGGGGCTAGAAAAGTCTCGCAACACCTGCAATAAGTCAGGGTCACAGTGAGATCCTATAAAGCCTATAAAGCCTTTTTGATGCTGTTCAGCTCTAACCTTTCTCCTAGGAAAGAGCTGTAGGGACACTTGAGCACCCGTTTTAAGAGAAATTGTGAATAGGTAGAGTACTGTAAAGGATTTGTGGTGCAGGTGGCGCTGTGGGTTAAACCACGGAGTCTAGGACTTGCTGATCAGAAGGTTGGTGGTTTGAATCCCTGCCACGGGGTGAGCTCCCGTTGCTCGGTCCCAGCTCCTGCCCACCTAGCAGTTCGAAAGCACGTCAAAGTGCAAGTAGATAAATAGGGACTGCTCCAGCGGGAAGGTAAGCGGCGTTTCCATGTGCTGCTCTGGTTCACTAGAAGCAGCTTTGTCATGCTGGCCACATGACCCGGAAGCTGTCTGCGGACAAACGCTGGCTCCCTTGGCCTATAGAGCGAGATGAGCGCCGCAACCCCAGAGTCGGACACGACTGGACCTGATGGTCAGGGGCCCCTTTACCTTTACCTTTAACATATTAGCTGCATTGTGACATACAACATATACGCTCTATACATCTGACTGTGTTCCCAAGTACCCTAGTAATAAGATCATTAAGTTTGCAGACAATACAATGGTGGTTGGTCTAACTACGGCTGGAGAGGGGGAAGTGGCCTATAGGAAGGAAGTTGAGCAGTTGGTGGAGTGGTGCAGGGAAAACAATCTATTCCTCAATTTAAAGAAAACAAAAGAAATAATTGTGGATTTTAGGAAATGTAAATTGAATATTCAACCACTTAATATCGAGGGGAAGTGTGTGGAACAAGTCTCGGTGTTTCGCTTTCTGGAAATGGAGTTGAGAGGTGATCTAACGTGGGGAGCAAATAGTAAAGATCTGATGAAGAGAGCACAGCAGAGGCTATACTTTCTGTGAATCCTCCAGAAAAACCATCTATCAAAGGACCTGTTGAGGGCATTTTACCACTGTACAGTAGAAAGCGTACTAACCTATGGTCTGTGTGTGTGGTTTGGGAGTTGCACGGTTGGGGAAAGAACAGTGCTGTTCAGGGTTGTAAAGACAGCAGAGAGGATAATTGGGTGCACTCTTCCCACTTTGGACCAAATTTATGCCTCCAGGTGCTATAAGAAAGCAACAGACATTGTGCAGGATAGTGTGCACCCTGAAAATGATCTTTTTCAGCTTCTGCCTTCTGGAAGGAGGTATAGGGTCATAAAGACCAGGACCAGCCATCTGAGAAATAGCTTCTAGCCAAGAGCGATTTCTGTTCTGAATGCAACGAAAGGCAGTCTGTGAGGGAGGGTCTGTACCCAGATATGGGGTATCAGAGTTTTAGGGGTAAATTAGGGGAGGTATCAGAGTTTTTAGGGGGTTATTATGCAGAGGTGGGATGGGTGGGGATAGCAGGTTGATGGTTGTTGTAAGTTTGATGTAGATGTTCAATTTCATTGTTCTGCATTGGACAATGACAATAAAGATTATCCTATCCTATCCAACGACTACTGAAGCAGCCACTTCCAGGCTTCCTTCGATGTCATACAGAACACCTTTCAGCAGTGGCAAAGTTTTATTAGCTCCAAAGATCTTAAGAAAAGGCAGACTTAAGAATCCTCTTGGCTTGTAAATGGAAATCAGTCAATGAACCCTCAAGGACAGCATGGTTTAACTCCACAGATACACTGCAAATTTAAAAAGAAGGGGAGATGTATTTCCATGAGAGAAGACAGGTTAAAATATACATTTACTTTTCTTTTCTTTTTTGGCATGAGTTCCTTTGTCGAGAACTGGATGTGTTATCATAACCTAACGGAGTTTAATTCACCTAATTCATAGCAAAATATGAAATTAAGAGAAGGAAAGTGGGGCACTGAACCAAAATTGACAGATCCACCCATTACTACTTGACTCACATTGTCACAGCCTCATCCTCCCCCACAGAAGCCAGCTGACAGCAATAGCAGTCCCAGAACACTTAGGTTTTGTTTCCTAATCCTTATTTCAGGCACAACGGCATGCAAGGTGACTTTGCCCATTTGTGTGGCCCAGAAACAAGTGGGGAAGGCAGAGTTCCATCTCCCTGTCAGAGTCTCATGAGATTTTTTTTGAAGGATGGTCATCATCCTGCAGGAACTCACAAGAGGAAGGAGGGGCTGAGAAAGAGTTCAATGCTGAGTGTCTACCACGGAGGGGGCCGGGGTGCTCTCCAACCCTGACAGAGTGCCATTACATCAAGGCTGAGTGGAATGGGGAACTGATCCTTGCCCTATTGTCATGCCAACCCTGCTTGCCTGCTGAAGTCCAATAACAATTTGACCTGATTTTTCACCCAATACTGGTGTCCTGTTTCAGGGCACAACAATACTTCCTCTTGTTCCATTGCTTTCCCCCCCCCCCCAGGGGAAACCATTCTTTGGAAAGGGAAAAGAGCAATTTGTGTTTTCTCCAGTTTGATACTTGTTCTTGTTTAGCACTAAGGAGTGGCTTTTATTTAAGCTTTCAGCTGTGTTCTTCACATGTTTCTATGAACAAAAGCATATAGATAAATAGATTGATAGATAGACAATTTTACTTGGCCTCAGTTGGATTATTGTTAGAAAGTTTTCCCTTCTCCCTCCCCTTAAAAAAAAAAAGAGTACACGCTACACCCCTTCTTCTAACTGGTGGATGCTGAAAGAGATGTAAAAGATCAAATAGTGCTATTCAAAGATCAGAGGAAAATCCTGCTGTGTTGATCCGAAGTCTTTTCTCCAATTAATTCACCACGATACCTTGTCGCTGAATCCGACAAATGAACCTACAAGACCTGTGTGAGAAATACAATTGACAGCATAATAGTTGCCACCTCAGCATACACACCAGCCATCACAACAGAGCAACATAATTCATCCTTTTGTGAGTATGTTCGATAATTCATCCTTTTGTGAGTGTGTGTGTGTGTGTGTGTGGAGGGAAACCATTTTTATCTCATAGTGTATTAAAAGACCTATATAAATGCAAATGCAACCAAAAACACAATTGATTTTCTATGGATTTTCAAAGACTTCAGTATAACTAACTGCTCTACTAGACAGAAGACGTTGCCTCATAAATGTCACAATGGCTCCCCTAAAGGGAAATGGAACAATGTTACTGAAAATCAGAACTTTTTAAAATGCTCTCTGATCTTTTTGATGTTCTTTGGCAGTTTCCTGGACTACAATAAAGCCATGGGAGCTTTTTTTTTTTTTTTTTTAACCCACTGGTGTCAAGTGAACACTGGGATTAGGCTGCAGTGGAGGAAAGCAGGGAGCCCAAACCATAGGTGGAGTCAGAGGCAATGACAGGCAGAACCAACTAATTCTAGTATCGTCCCCGCCCTCCTGCCTGCTGAGTTCTACAAGGACAACCTGGGGACTAAAAAGGAGAAAGCTGGCAGCTGTTGCCACTCCTTGAATTGTAAGTAAGAAAGCGGGCAGGTGGAGGCTGACTGAATGCAAACTGAAGTTGTTGGGACACTGTATTGTTTGCCCTAGTGGACCAGCCTCCACACACAAAAACGAGGCACCTGTACAAACAAATAAATAGGAATGATAAACCGAATTTTGCTTTTGTCCTTTTATTCAAAACAATGGAGAAGTTAATATTCAAATATCATCACACATTTCTGCAAAATAAATCTACATTTTTGAGAAACATTTCTGTCCACTTCATTTTCAGAAATAAGGGTCATTTTACACATACCTTTCCTAGTGTGTAATCTGCTGCTGCTGCTGCTGCAACTGCATCCAGATGTTTTACTGGCAGTTTGGGTGCATGCAAAGACTTCCACCTATGTGTTGGCTTTCTTGTGTGCTTGTAACAGCAATCATAAAAGTCACAGCATCAAACATATGATTTGTAAAGTTGCCATGAAGCCAAACCACTTAAGTAGAAATATTTACATGTACTTCCCCTGGTGAAGGAGAAACTGTAACAGCACTAGGGGATGGGGAGAAAACAATATTCATTTCACATCTAAAGGCAAACCTACTGTACCTGATTTGCAATTTCTGAACCAATACATGAACCAAAACACAGCCATCCTTTGAAATTCACACTTCTCTGAATTGTGCAATGCAGTTCTCCAGCCAAGGGATGTCTACAAAAATGCATGTACTAGGGGTGAAGTGTATGTATGCATATAAATACACATATTAGTGAAAACAACATACATTTGGGGAAATTGCTTTGCAAAAACTTGTATTGCAAAGTAGTTGGACTTTACTGCTTTTATATATTATGGGAATGCATGTCTTGTTTGTATGCCTTGTTGGAACTCCTTTGGGAGACTTAGCTGGTGTCCCAAGTCTCATGAAACACAAAAGTACAGGCATCTGCCCTTGTTGTTGTGACTAACTGCATCTCTCTCTCTCTCTCTCTCTCTCTCTCTCTCTCTCTCTCTCTCTCTCTCTACGGGTGGGAAACTTAAAAGCTCAAAACTTCCTTGAACATGCATCCCAAGTGGAGGAGCACATGATTGACAGGGGAGAACTATAAAAAACAGATAGACAGCCAAGAGGCTTTAGTTCCAGGTGGAACTCACATGCTAAGCAAACTTTGTGTGTACACGAGAGAGAGGAAAAAAGGAAAAAAATGCCTGCTTGCAAACAAGGAATTCTGCTAAGAGCCAGCTGAGCTTATAGACTGTTCTAGACAAGGGCCAGTGGATCACATTTATCCAACTTTGATTTGAATTTGCTCCAAAGGGAATATTTTGAGCTTCTGTAATTTTGGGGCACCACATTACTTTTTCCTGTAACATTTACCTGTTTTATTTTTTGTTTTAGTGTATTCTTCTCTTGTTTCATAAGCAATATGTGCTCTCAGCTTAATGTAAACACCCTCGCAATGCCTTGAGACAATATGCCAACATTATCAGTTGCTTCTTTTCTGACAGCAGTGTGTTCTTTTCCAATTATGCATCCATTCCTCACTCAGTACTATTCAAAACTGATTGATATTACACTAAGGGCATTAAAGGCTGGTCTACTTCAAGAAGACAAAAGCTGCAATGATGCAGAATGGCAAAGGTAGTTGTAAACTTAGAGGCTTTACTGGAAGAGCATGCATTAGATTGCATAACATTAAAACATACCTAACTTACTGGAATGTATAAAAATGTGGCATATGCCAACTATGCATCAACCCAACACACAGGTCTCCCTCTTCAACCCTCTCATGTTGCACCAGATCAGCATATTATATTAGCACACCACCATAAGATTATGCCAGTAACCATCCCTGGGTGCAGTAGCCATCCCAGTAAGAGCTGTAGTTCAGTGGTAGAGCATCTTCCTCGGATTCAGAAGGTCCTATATTTAAACTCCAGCATCTCCAGGCAGACCTAGGAATGCCCCTGCCTAAAAACTTAGAAAGCCACTGCAGGTCATTGTGGACAATAGTGAGCTCAAAGGACCATGGGTGTAACTTGGTATAAGGTTGCTTTCTGTGTCCCTATACTCCAGTATTGTGCTTACTTCTTTTTTAGGAAAGAATTGTGGCCATTCAGTCCTACAGGGAAACTAGAATAGCACAAGATATGTGAAAAGGGGTTCTTTTCTGTCTGCATTGTTAGCGAGAATTTAGAGTGTAGTCTGGCTAGGCGACTGCACTACAGCTTCAGGAAGTGGTCCTCAGCTACCTGCTTTGCATACTGTGCTTGCAGTTTATAGGGGTACCTTCACTTCTTGGAAACAAGGTGGATTAGTGGATTCTGATTACTTGGTGGAGGATGCTGAACTATCAACATCAGCAGGTGATCCATCCTTTTCCTTTGGACAGCCTGCAGAATGCTCTCCTTCAGACTGGACCTCGAGAACTTGAGAACAACCTTGTTTAGATGACTTTAAAGGGGGTTTAGAAAAATCTATGGGAGATATGGCAGTCAACTGCTACTAGCAATAAGGGTATGTAGTACCTCCAGTGTGTGAGGCAATATGCCTCTGGATCCCAGTGACTGTTTGCAGGATTCCCAACAGCATCTAGTTGGCTACTTTTGGTCTCAGTCAACAGGGCTGTTCTTCTGGTCTCTTGGCTTGTCTCCATAGAGTCGTCTTCAGCATCAAAATCAGTGTTAGAGCCCTGTATATATGCTGTTGACACTGACACCACAAGGAATAAAATATTCCTCTAGACATTCCTGCAATATACATGCCCTTCACCCAAATGTACCCTGCCTGTCACCATAACATAAGACATTTATTTCCTAATAATAAAAACAGCACACACAAACTGAAAGACAACAAGAAGCCCAGCAACTGAGCTTTACTATGTGATTTAGTCTCACAAGATGAGGGACCCAAAGGAGCCAATGGAGTTATTACATTTCTCTTCATTTGTAGCTATGTATCTTGAAGCAGAGAAGTTCTACTTCTTACTAGTAGCCTGAGGCAACAGGCATGGAAGATGAGACTTCAATGAGATTTAGGATGTACAGAAACTAAGCCATGAGGTAGATGCAAGAGTGCTTTCTGATTTATAAGAATAAAAAAAAAAAATATCCCTAGAATGTTGCTCTGGAAGTCTCTCCAGACAAACAACTGAATGACTTTGACAGAGCCTATATAGGAAACTTGCTTTTTCTGCCCCAGCCGCGGTACTCTCAGTTCCACAATACAGAGGAAATCATCTAAGAAAAAGGAAGTGATTTATCGAACCCAAAACACTTCCTCTTTTGATTATGCCACCTTTGAGAATACAGGTAACAGATGAAGACTGTCTCTCCAACCTCTGAAGGAACTCTACAAGTAACAGGACAAATGGGTGTGTGGGGAGAATCAGAGGGAGCAGAGGAGTGACAAACTAAAAACTTGGAATGCATCCTGCCACTATTACAAGACCAGGAGGGAAGAAATGCCAATTATAAAAAAATAGCAACACATAGCTTGAGGAGAGGAAAGCGAACCAAAAGTCAAGAAGATCCACAACATACACACATATCTTTATTGCAGTGAAGACAGGAGAGGACACAAATATTAATTGGCCAGTTCCTTCCAATTATTTTACAATATTTATGTGCATAGATTCTCACTAGAGATGCAGCCTTTTAATATTTTTTACATCTTTGTTTCTTAATTTCTCTCCTGCCTTTCTACTATCATGGCCAAATTAATTGGGTTAAATCCATATATAGCTAAAGCTTTAGCTGATAACTTGGTCAAGGCACTTTAAAGGGGGATAAATTCTAATTTTGGGTCGGCACACCTATTTGGTTTCTTGAGGCTGTTTTTCATTCTGGTGTGTTACTGCAGTGAGGAATGAAGTAGAAAATGAACTGCTTCAGCTGTAATGCTATGCCTTAGGTTCGTATTCTGAAAATGACCATAGATGAGCATGCTAAAACCTCCTTGTTTATTGTGTTTTGGTTATAGTCCTGTTGGTACCCACTTGCTAAGGGCTTATGCACACTTGTCCCGCTTCTTTCCCCTGGGGGAAAGCTGCTCTTTAGTGCTCAATCAGAGCAATTGGGTTTTCTGCGGATTGCCATTTGTTCCAATTTGAAGCTAAAGAGTGGGTTTTTCCTGTGAATGGAGTGGGGCAAGAGGAAAAGTGCTCAGACCCATGCTTTCTAGGCATGGGCCAAGCAGAAGTGTAGACAAGCCCTGAGTTCACTATTAGAAGTAGTAACTTACTGGAAGGCTAGCATAACTGAGTGTGTTGAAGAAGAGCTAAGAGCTAGCTGACCATAAAACCATTTGAGAAAATGGGATCATTACCGTATTTTTCTGTGTATAACACGCCTTCTTGTATAAGACAACCCCTATTTTGGGGGACTCCAAATTAAGAAAATGGGGGGGAGAGATTTCCCAGAGTTCTTCAGCTTTTGGGGGGAGGGGTTGCCAAAAATCCCTCACCCGCCTGAGAGACGCTGACAATCAAACATGTCGCCAAGCCAGCAATCGTCTGCCTGCTCGCCGCCAGCAGACGCCAATCACCCACCCAATTATCGCAGCAGCCAATCGACAGCAGCCATTGCCGCAGCCACCAATCACCTGCCCAATCGTCGCCGACAATCTCCTGCTTGCGTCTGCAACCAGTCGCCTGTCCCCCCATGCACTATTTGTGTATAAGACGACCCCAAATTTTAACAATATTTTATAATTAAAAACATTGTCCTATACATGGAAAACTATGGTATTTGCCTATTTGTTCCACTAGCCAGACAGGTAAGTGGGAAACAAGGAAGCCATCCTGAGAAGCTTATTCAGAAATGATTATGCCACCTTCCCCACACCCCCTGACATTGCTTTACTCTCACTTTGTCTCTGATTAATCATGAAGGCTAATACTGGCCTAATTCACAGAGATCTTATAAGAATTATAGATAACAGCAATGATTATTATTTGTTTTATTTAACAAAATTTATATACCATTTAATAGTAAGAAAACTCCAAGCAACAGGCATGGAAGGCATTAAAAATAAACATAATAATTATGTTATTTATTTAAGACAATAATAATAATATAATTATCACGATAAAACTTTAGATGTATTGATAAAAATATTTAAAAACATTCAAAAGATAAGTAAAATCAGCATTAGGTAAAAAGAGATAAGACACATGTAACTTCTACATGTCTGGATAAGCTTGTCTAAACAAAAACATTTTAAGCAGGGATTGAAAAGAATACAGCTTTATCATTTATAGCACATCTAAAATGTTCTGTGTCAGGTTTGAGGAACCTGTGGCCCTTCGGATATTTCTGGACTGCAACTCCCATCAGCCGCAGCTGGGAATTGTAGTTCCACAACTATGAAGGGCCAAATGTTCCTCACTGTACAAAGCAGTCCTTTCCTGCAGGCTCCTACTCTAATGGGTGTGGCGATCACACAGGGTCCCCGGTCGTTTGACGGACTATTGATCCCTGTGCCACCACGCGCTTCGCTGCCACCAACCAGGATCCCCTCCCTGGTAATAACTTTCACAGTCAGGGTGCAATTTTAAACAAAATAATAAGTGTTTATTTAAAAACTCCAACAACTTAAGATAATGGTTACAACCCTGCCTACGCTCACCACTATACCTCACCACCAACCCTCTCAATCAACAACCACCCACCAACCAACTCCCTCGATCAACTCTCTTCATCAACTACCCAACTCCCCGCTCTCTAACTCTAACTGACTCCTTCAGCTGCCCCTAGCTCCTCCCCCCCTCTGTTTATTGGACAGCCTAGGGTCAGCCACTTAACCCCTTTTTCACTCCTGCTCTTATATGTATTCCCTAGAAAGGCAAACGCCACATACCTCCCCCCTTAAATAAGTTTGATTCAGGAGGGATAACTGGACAGAGTTATACTCCTGATCAAACTGCGTGACACCTTAATTCAAACAAACATTTTTCTAAGTTTACTAACCTTAACTCCTCCTCTTATGCTGGCTGAATAATTGTTTTTCCCCACATTATATACAATAGATCATGCAATATTAAACCTTTAGTTAACTGCAAGAAAATTTGTAACTGTCCATTTTAATCTTTGCCTTCGGGTCTTCGTGATAAGGCATCTGCAACGATGTCCAGGATCCTTTCACGCTCCTTATTGTCCTTAACCGCCACAAGAAGTGTCTTTCCCTGGGCACCAGTCTTTTCTCTGCCACACGTGATGGGATGCAAGTTGTCTTCCCCCGCCATTTGACACAGTCCCACTCCGATCCCTGCAGTCGATGCGTCTGTAACGATTGTGGATTCCAATCTGTGTAGAGTCTTTGTTTCTCAGGGTCAAAAGCTCTCTTGGATCACCCTCTCTCTCCTTCAGGATCTCTGTTAAGTGTTGAAGCTCGATGCCTTGTGCAAACGTCTCCAAGTCATCAAAAACTGCATTAGAACTAGTTGTCTGGCTTTTTAATTCATTGGGAACTGCTTTCAGAAGTTTGTGGAAAGCTGCTTTTTTAGTCAGCTTGCTGAAGCTTTTTGGACACACGGGTTTACTTAATGAAAGTAGATTAAAAAGCTCTGATTGCCTATGGCTGTTAGCAATCTCCCTTGCTGTCAGTCCATCTTTGATCTGTATTGAATTATCAGTTCCCACTTCAAACAATTTGAAGACGAATTTTTTATGTCTTTGACGTGGTGGCCACGTTAATGCTGTGTAACCACGTTCATCTTGGGCATTTATTTGTATTGCATGAGCAGCAGGGTACCCAACTTCCCACCACACAATCTCTAGTGTAGGAAACACTTTCACTTTCATAGAAAGTTGATGGGACACCCTGGCAACTATAACTTTCAGTATGTTTTCCTTTCTATATTTCCAACTGATGAATGTCTTATCATAACTTTGAATAGTTGTTCTAACTGATCTCACAGATAGGTCACTTTTTAAAACAACTCTGACTCCTCTTGAATGGGCGTAACCCATAAGCTCAGGGTCATATTTTCCAAAAATCGCCACTGTGGTAAGATGTGACCAGTCATAAACTTTCCAGGCCTGCCCCCCAATGTCAAATATAAAGACCTTGCATTCTAAATATGGGGCTTTCTGTTCCTCATCCCACAGGATCCCGGAAATAAAACTGTTTACTAGATCCATGTTTACTTTATATGGGCGCTGACGTCCTGCCATATCACTGCATGGAGCCCCTCGGAAAGGAACTTTTGCAATTGAACAAATACGGGCCTTAATTGAACCTAGACAGGTATAATCATAGCCGTACCATGGAACACCCATCACAATCTTCTTTGGATTAATGCCCATGTGAATGTATTTTTCATATTCCATTATGATGTGGTTATATGGAGCATTGGCTCTGGCTTTGCATTGCAACCACACATGACTCTGTTCATCGTCCGTCATAGCAAATATGAAATCACAAGACTTTGCAATCCCGGTGTCAATGTGTTGGACTACCCCTTTTGCTAGTCTTGGAGTATTACTGAAAATCGTTTTAAATTTTTGTGGGATGTTTCTTATTTCTTCCTGCTGTGAATGGGTTAAGGTAGGGGCTAGCTTAACTTCTTTTATATTACATTCTTGCTCCCCTCTCCCCTCCCAGCATGATATTTCTGCTTCTTCTGGGTCCTCTCGGATAGCACAGAGAGCCCAGCTTTCATTACTCTGGTAAGGCTTAATCATGTTTATGTGAACTACCTTGCGCCCCTCATCCCCCTGCTGGATAAGGTAGTTTACATTATTTATTTTGGACACGATTTGGGATGGTTCCTCCCAGGCTAGTTGCATTTCATTCCCCTTTTTGGTCGCTCTAGGCAAGGGTGGTGCCACGTCGAGTCCTGACCTCTGGACTGGTGTGGAGATTACAGGTAAAGGACACAGTTTTGCCTTGGTTTTGTCCTGACCTGATCCCCGCCTCTGGCAAATGTCACAGGCTTGGCAATACATTCTAATTTGCTTCCCCATTCCTGGCCAATAGAAATTTTGTGCCACTCTTTGTTTGGTCCGAGTTATCCCCATATGTGCCCCAAAAATACTATTATGGGCTTGCTTTATGATTTTTTCTCTGTACATGTGAGGAACCACTAGTTGTCTGCGGTTTCCTCCTCCCCCTTTATAAGGTGTGCTAAGGGCTTCACGATATAACAGCCCCTCCTCTAGGCAGAACCTCTCTGGGCAATCAGGGGTTAATGGAACAGTAGATTTTGCTGCCTCAAAACAGCTATTTAGTCCCATGTCATTCTTTTGTTCCTGAGAGAAATTAGTCTTTTGAGTATTTTTAAAAGGTATTAGGAAGCCTGGCTCACTCAAAGTTTCAACTTGAGGACTCTGAGTCCTGCCCTCATTGGCAACTGTTTCGCTTCCCTCAGTATCAGTTGACAGTTGGCCCCCTTTGGAGCGGGTAATAACAAACACACTCTGTACATGCTCCAGGAGATCCCAACCGATAAGCACCGCAGTGGGGATTTCCTCTGAAATGGCCACTTGCCACTTGCCACTCCAGTCATGTAACTTAATGTTTACCTCAGCCATTTGGAGTCTAACTGGCTCTTTGGCGATTCCTTTTAATCCTATAGTTTTTCCTGGAATTATACTCTCGGGATTATCTCAGGATGAACAATTGTGATTTGGGAACCGGTATCTTTTAACCCTAGATATTTTTTGTTTTCAATCCAAATATTTTCTCCTGACTTTCTCAAGAGCAAATCATTCTGTTTAATCAAGTAACAGTGTATTACTGAGGCCTCAGGAATCTCCTCTGTCTCAGGCCTAGTTAAAGCTTCGGTTTCCGTGGCAACCTGCTTAGCCTCACCCTGCCCTACTGAGTGGATACAATAAGAGTGTTTTTGAGTGTTTGTGCTCCCAGATTTAACTTGTTCACCAGTCTTACATTCAAAGCTTCTGTGGCCCAGTTTGTTGCACGACCAGCACCTCATATCTCTTCCCCCAGTATAATTAGATTTATTTTCTTTTACCTCAGAGGTATGGGTGTTAGTTTGGCCCACGTCACTTGGGCTTTTTGACTGTGGTATGTTTCCCTTTTTCATTGCCGGAGAAGAGCTTCCTTTAGCATATTGAAATTGGTTTCTGGGGTTCCCCCACAATTTCCCGCCAAATTTTGGACTATCAAATCCATGGTCCCTAATTTCATTAATTTGGTCAGCTAGGGTTGCTGCCTCCTGGATGGTTTTAGGACTTCTTTCCTTTACAAGATATTTCAGCTCCCCAGTTATGGTGGCATAAAATTGCTCCAACGCAATAACCTCTCTGATTTTTTGAATTGAATCCGCACCCTCCTGCTCTAACCATTTTTTGAGGTAATTCGTAATTTTTGCCCCCAACTGAGCATACGTTTCTTCTCTCAACTTTGTCACACTCCTGAATTTTTTTCTTAGTTGTTCTGAGGTAATTCCAAACCTCGTATAAATTAATTGTTTAAACATCTCAAAATCTGTTGACTGTTCTTCTGTCATTTGGGCGTATATTTCTGCCAGTACCCCACTAATTCTAGCCCTTAAGATCACCATTTTCTCCTCATCCTTCAGAGCTATCTTGAGCTGGTTCCCTCACAGGGTTCTTTGTCTTTTTAGGTGGCATATTGTGTGATTGAGGATTGACAGTTAAATTAACAAAATAAGAGAAATCTCCTCTCAGCACTGTTCCCCCTGGCTAGGTTTCTCCAGACTCGGGTCTCAAAGTTCTGCTATGGGTCTTCTCTCTACCCGTTAAGCTTACTTCCTCCGACCCCAAGTCAAAACCCTCTGCCAGAACAGATTTGTGAGCTCTCTTTTCTCCTTTTGTTATCTTAGCCTTGCAGTGTCCTTGGGTAACCACAACTACACCCCCGGGCTAGGTTATCACTTCACAGATTTACCCTTCCCCTTCCAGGTGTATTGTTTAACCCCAGCTGCTTCTGCCAATTTTGTGGTGAACAGGCACAACGATTTCAATATCCCTCCACGGGCTTATTGATGTCTCCTGCCGGCGTATTGATCCTATCCCGTCGCTGCCGCCAGTTTTGTGGCGATCACACAGGGTCCCCGGTCGTTTGACGGACTATTGATCCCTGTGCCACCACGCGCTTCGCTGCCACCAACCAGGATCCCCTCCCTGGTAATAACTTTCACAGTCAGGGTGCAATTTTAAACAAAATAATAAGTGTTTATTTAAAAACTCCAACAACTTAAGATAATGGTTACAACCCTGCCTACGCTCACCACTATACCTCACCACCAACCCTCTCAATCAACAACCACCCACCAACCAACTCCCTCGATCAACTCTCTTCATCAACTACCCAACTCCCCGCTCTCTAACTCTAACTGACTCCTTCAGCTGCCCCTAGCTCCTCCCCCCCTCTGTTTATTGGACAGCCTAGGGTCAGCCACTTAACCCCTTTTTCACTCCTGCTCTTATATGTATTTCCTAGAAAGGCAAACGCCATGGGTACAACACGAAAGTGGCGGGGGTGTGATGGGGAGGGAAGAGAAAAGCCAAGAAAAGTCAAACAGCATTATAATGTATGAGAATCACACACAAGAGTTCTATATAAATGCTCAATATCATTATTCAGTGCCTTGATTTTCCTCTGTCCATTCTGCACACAGGAGACCAAAGCCACGTTGCTATAACTCTTACATTCTCCAAATTATCCATCAACTCACTTCATATTTTTCTGTATTCTCTCAGGGACGTTGTTAGATTGGACTCAATTTTCCACCGGATGAAAACTTGATATGCAACATGGATCTCAGATGCATTTTGAAATCTGCATAATTCTCTCTCCCCCCCCCCGCTACCCGCCCCGCTTTCTCTCTTCATTTCACTGCAGCATCCTCTCCTTAAATTCAGAACCATCTTTTGCTTGCCTCTGCAATTTCTTGTAATTTGATCCTAATCTTTCCTCAGGAAAGCAATTCACCTAAGCAAAGGCTTGCAGATGAAGAAGGCATGCTTTTTCTCTATCTTTTTTTGCTTCCTGGTATGATATGCAAAATTCTTTGAGATTCTTGTTTCAATCCAATCTACAGCACTTATGAAATTGTTTGCTCCTTAGAGGAAAATTCTCTTTCAGCAAGCTTGTGGGAGCTGGGCTGCAATCAGTGGGCATATTGCTGGCCTGGCCCTGGTTTCCCCCCCCCCCCCCAATTTTTCTTTCCAGTTCCCCTGATGTCTAGAATTAATTAGGTCCAATTATCAAAGAAAATAATGGTTTCCCCAACAGGTGATGCTAGATCCATCTCCATTCCTATCTGCATAAGACCATGATTTACATAGTACTATCAGCATGCATGACATTTTTCTGAGTGATGATGACACACCTCAGCCCTGAGGAGGCTACAGTTCAAAATACATAATGAAAAAAGATTTTTTAAAAACTGTAATATCTATTGTCAAAGGTCACTGCAGGGCTGGACCAACGCATTTTGCCTGAGGCAGAGATCAAGATGGTTCTTCCTCCTATTCCATGTACAAAATATAATCAGACTGGAAACTGAATCTTATTTCAACACTGGTAATTGGACAGTGTCTGTCACTGCTCCAGAGGACAACAGAATAGCTTAAGGCAAGCCACATAGTTCTGTTCTTCCAACATCTTACTGCTGCTCTCTGCCTCCCAGCATTTTCAACCTGTGGCAGCTGCCTCCCTCTGCCAACGGTAGGCCAGCCTGGGCCAAGAATATAATGATCACTATGTATACTTTTCTGCATTCCATACTCTTCTGACCTCGCTGTTTATAGCAGCATCCCAACTCTCACTCCCTCGCCCCACCCCGTGCAGCTCTCGATAACACTTTGCACATATTATGAATGCTTACATTGTTAAGAATATTTTCTATCTGGGTGACCATTTTTTGCATTCTTTAGGGGCACTCAGTTCTCCAGGCAGTGATCATGGGTTGCATCCAATGGACCTATTCAGAGTAAACACATTTAAATTAATAGATGTGACTAATGTATCTCCATTTATACTAATGGGTCCTCTCTGTGTAGGATTAGCATTGGATACAACCACGTGTGTCTATTTTATCACATGTATTTTATCACAAACTGTTATTCTGCCAATAATGATATTGCTGCCCTGTAGCAGTAACGACTTCAGTTATGATGCACTCCATGGCATCACCAGTTGAAACAGAGTAGGGAATCTATGGTCCTCTTGATACAGTTGGTTTACAACTCCCCTCATCCTGGATCATTGGCTGTCCTGGCTGGGGCTGATGAGCATTCAACAACACCTAGAGGGCGACAGAATCCTCGTAGAGATGATGATTACAGGTAGCAGTGTTGGGAAAGGTTTGGGGGATATGTTGCTCATCAAAGCAGAGAAGACACATCTAGATGTGAATAGAAATGCTCTGATTCTTCCAACTTACAATTATCCAAGTATCATAGAGTCAAAAGGAATCTCCCTGTCAATGCAGAAGCCCTTAAATGCAGGATCCCTTGTGGATAGACATCCATTCTTGGTTTTAAAACCTCTATCAAAAAACACATCACCTTCCACAGGAGTCCATTCCACTGCTGAATAACTTACTAGCATCAAGTAGTTTTCACTCAAAACAGAGGGCAAGCATTTAAGCATACCTGAATTAAAATTTGGTAGAGGGACAAGAGACCACCCAAGGATGGGGAAACTGTGGCCCTCCAGATGTCACTGGACTCCAACTCCCAGTAGCTCCAGCAAACATGGTTAATAGCCAGATATGATGGGTGTTGTAGTTCAACAACATCTATAGGGCCCCACAGGTTCCGGTTCCTTGACACCTGCCCCCATACTTTCTTACGTCACATTAGGCAGATCTACTCTGTTTCACAGCCACCATTTTCTCTGAGCTGCTTGGAAGTCCCTTTTCCAACAACTTGTTGGTTCCTCCGGATCAGAATAAACTTGGAGGTTCTTCTTGCTTCCCATTTTCTTCGCTGGTTTATGAGCAGGCATTAACTCCAGCTCATGCATAAGCATTCTGTTGCTTTTTTTTGCTGAATTTAATTTGTAGCCCTCGTTTGTCTTTGTAATGCTTTGATGCCCTTTATGTTCAAGCCTTAAAACTTGTGTGCTCAATTTTCATGGTGTGACTTTTTCCGTTATGCCTCCTTGAAAGCTTTATATGATGGCAGTGTAACAAGAACTGTAAACTCTGCTTTAGATACATTTCCTCAGGTTATTTAAGTCAGGTTTTTGTTGTTGTTTTTTGCTTTTTTTACTGTTCCAACTCACACCAAGCACAGTATTTTTTCTGCCAAGAAAGTATAGGGCTTCATCTCACACCCCCGTCTTCCTGCTCTCTCTTGCTGTTGATTAGCTAACACTGTCACAGCATTTCCCCTTAAGCTATACAGCCAATACCTGGACCTGGATAGAGGTCAATATTTTTAATAAGTAGCACTGAGAAATGCTTCCAGTTTTAGAAAAAGGAGGAGGTGTAGGAGGAGGAGAAGTTAGAATGCAGATCTTCCATCTCAACGCTTTTAATTCTCTTTAAACAAAATTTGTATCCCACTTGGTTGTAATAAAGCCTCCCGGCGTTTTACAAACCGACAAAAGGAAAAAGACGCTAAAAGTTTGTTTTTTAATTACTCTACTATTGCTGGGGCATATTCTCTTTTAATATCTGGTTTGGTGTGACATCTTAACACCATTTTACTGTTCTGGATGGCTTTGAATGTGGAATTGTGTTTTAATCTCTTTTTGCTTACTGTTGATTTTAATTATCTTTTGCATCTTTTAAAATACTTGCTTTGAACTTTTATTGATAATTTTAAAGTTCTCTCTTTTTTTTGAAAACCAATTAGAGGTTTCATTACAGTCAAGTGGTATAAATGTTTCGAAATAAATAAAAATTGTATTGGCAGCACCTGTGCTCCCATTAGGAGGAAGGGCATGATAGAAGCACGAGGAAATAAATGAATAACAACAACTGAGAAAGAGGCCATGGAAGTTGTGCAGCTTCCTACCCTGGGAACTGAAATCTTCTCTTCCCTGAACTTGAAGGACCTCGGTTTTGTTCCAGTGACTGAAACATCTGAAACAGGATGCATTTAGAAATATGCATTGCCCTCACTCCCACAAATAAGACTCAGGAGGCAACACTTGGTGCAATAGTTATATTTATTGATATACAGTGGTACCTCTGGTTGCAAACGGGATCCGTTCACAATGTGAAAAGCCCACAACCTGAAGCGGCGTATCTGTGCAGGTGCGCAGTGTGATTTGTTCTTGTGCGCATGTGTGAAGTGTGATTTTTGTGCTACTGTGCATGCACGAGTGGTGAAACCCGGAAGTAACCCTTTCTAGTACCTCCTGGTCGCCGTGGGACGCAACCTGAAAAAAACGTTACATGAAGCAAAAACATAATATGAGGTATGACCATAACAGAATTGGAATAAGTGCAAATCAGATTAACTGGATTAACCAAATTCAGAAAGATGCAACCACAGTCTGTGTCTCAGTGCATCAGTGTCCCTATTGTACCTCACCTCAAATTTATCACCTTCCCATGTTTAATGCCTGAGGAGCAACAACACCAGGCCACTTCTGGGTTGCCCATCAAATTCTTCCCAGCAGAGTGAAGTAAGCAAAAGAAGAAGAAGCAAGGATTGCCATGGCCTGTCAAAGAACTCTTTCAACAACAACAAAAAACTGTTCAGCCCCTTCAGCAGGTGACTGGCAGGAGCTGACACTGCATATAGGGAAGGGGGGCACAACAAACAGTAGAGAGCACATCTGGAGGAGAAATGGGCTTATGGAGCTCTACCCAACCCCCTTCCCATTGGCCTTTAGCACTCCGCTGACTTGCCCTCTGCCAAACTCCTGAGTCTCCTTTGCATGTAGTGGAGGCAAACATGCCTCTGAAGGAAGAACAGGGGCAATATATCTGAGGATTATATATTTTTCTGGATAAGATTTTCAGAGTAAATGTGTATTTAACCATTCAGAAACTGCCATTTGCTTCCAACTCAAGACCTTAAGATGTATGTACTAGTAATAGTGGCCCTAACTGCATACACTTCGAAAATGGTTTGTGTGCATGTGTTTCCAGCATTATTATTGCCTTTAATACTGTGAATACATAATATTAATTGAAAATGGGGTGATATTAAATGGCCTTCAAATTACCGAGAACTTGCTGGCAGCCAACATATGTGCTGGACTAATTTTTTTCAGTCAGAAAATGCTTGAGGCTGCAATGTCATCTGCAATTAAGAGCTGGACTGGGAAGCTACTTAATTTGTCGATTTGAATTTTAATAAGCTCAGTATGACTGCACTTAGATGCCATGTTGATACCTAAAAGGTCAAGCAGTTAGGGTCCAATCTGAGAAATAGTCCGCCATACTGCTCACTATTTTTTGCATGATAATGTGTTTCAGTGGGTGTGTTGGAGCTTGTGGAGGTTGTGTTGATTTCTTTTGGAAGGTATCTATCATTTCCAGTTTTGTGCAGTAGGTGGAAGGTCGCTGCTGACCTCCCTTCATCAACCAAGTTCTCTGGCACAAACAGAAGAAAATCTGAAGAAGGCAGTACTTGGGGTTTGAAGAGTTTCTCTCTTGCCACTGCTTATTTTCTTCCTCAGTGCCTGGTGCTAAGTGGTGTATATACTAACCCTTGGTATAAGGCAGGTTTCTATGTTCTTATGTTCCTAAGTCAGACTATCAGACCATTTAGCTCAGCATTTAGCTCAGGCAACAGCTCTCCAGGGTTTCAGTCAGAGGCCTCTCCCAGACACCAGGATGCCCAACCACTGATCTGCAGCCCTGTCCCTGGTCATCCAAGTCTCCTGTGTGCCACAGAATTCTGTATGGAAGTGGCATGGCTGTCCCCTTGTTATTAGAAAGGTGGGAGATACATCCCCACCATTTCTGAGTTTTCGTTAAGCAAGATGAAAACTAGTTCTCTCGCATTGTGCCACGTGGGACAGGTGGGGCTATAACAGGATTAGATTTAAGTTCGCCACTGGTAACTTTCTGCCCATGTTTGTTGGCCCCTGGAAAAAAGGTTTTGGTGCACTGGATTCAAAATATTGGCATCCTGGCTTAAGCTTTTATTCTATCATTGTCGGAAATGTACATGATCCCTTACCAAAGGACAGTTCAAATTGTCTGTAACCTATTTTGAAATAGTCAACAATAGACCTTCCACAGTCATCTTATTTCCTTTGCCCAACACCTTCCTAATGGCATTTTCAATGCTTGCTGTGGTTTCTACCTACCTGTACATTTTCTAGGGTTAGATTTATGGTCTCCCCACCCCCAAGCTCAAACAAATGTAAGAGATTTGTTATACAGGTTCTTTTGTTAAATCCAAGTCATCTAAAGCTACTCATTGGCAATCAAGATTGTTAAAGCTTCTAGTTCCCTTTCATTGCTGCACAATTCAGGCACCTCTCCTAGGATGTCAAACACCCAATAGTTTATTGAAATACATGTCAAATATACAGATATAGATATTGCTATCTCATTTCACTCCATTTCTTTGTCATCTTTGTTTCCCCCCATGCAGTTCAGATGCAGCACTTTCTCTTCTCACTCCCAGGAGAAAGCTCCTGTCCAGAAATATTCTTTATATGAATGAATCCTCATATGGTGCCTCTTAACAGCTTTGAACTCCCATGTTCAAATTCAGTTCTGATTAGCATCCGAAAATTACTAGGAAGCCGTGAGCAGTTTCCAGCTGGTACCGTGCTGCTTTTCACAACCTGGCGTGTCCTGACAGCAATTGCATCCCATGCTGTTTACACAGAAGAACCAGGAGGCTGGATAATTTGCAGCAACATCAAATGGAAGTTAAAGCCAGCGAGGGGAATTTTGGATCCTGCATAGCACAGACTGTCAAGGCTGCCATTTTCTTTCTGCCAAGCTTCAAAGTCCTGTGCCCAATGAAATTATATGCTTCTAATTCAAAGTCCTACCAAAAATGAGCACCATAAATTTTGTTTCTTTGAAAATAAAATACACCTACACAGCGGGATACCAAGACATGAAGGAAGACTTTCATTACCTGCAACACTTTCACTTCCCACAGAGTTCTTCATTTTCCTGTGTTGCTTTTCAACTAGTAGTAAAATGGTCCCATTTTACCTACCTATCATAACAATCTAAACTTGAAGGCAGCCAACATGGTGCCCTTAAGACATTGTTGGACTACAATTTCAAAAAGATCTGGCCAGTATGGCTAATTGTCAGAAATGCTGGGAGTTGCAGCCCAACAATGTCTTGAGTGCACCATGTTGCCTGCCCTATATCTAAAGTTTTCTCAACTGCACCTTCTGAGTATGTCTATGCACCATGGGTCTGCAAGAGATACCTGTATACTGAGATGTGTTCTTAGCGGTTCTTCTGTAACAGTAGAATTTCTGTATCTTAGGGACAATTCAAACATTAGGATTCTATTTTCGAATGTGTACGCCTAAGATTTAAATGCACACCTGAATATGCAAAGGAGAAATATGCTTGTTTGGAAAACACGTTACAATGCAAGTACAGCATGCCTTTCAGAACCTAGAACAAGCTGTAGAAGAGATGTAGTATCACTATTGCAGATCTCCACCTGTGACTTATACATGCTCATTTGTACATTTTGAAAAGTAACCCATGCATAAGATAATACATGCAGAGCCCTCTATTAGTGCATTCCAAAACTCTGGAAGAAGCAGCAAACACCATGAATGCATGTAGGTAAGGGGTGCAACCTCCCGGTGGCCCTTGGTCCTCTGGACACAGAAAGAGTTGAGAATTTGCTTCAATGGAGCTCTGGAACTCTGCAGTCCCACCAATGGAGGCTGGTTCATTAGGGCCCTACTAGCCCCTGCCTCCCTTTAGCCAGCCCCCATCTGCTTACTTACATCCAGTTCAGTGAGTGGCACTCCCTGTAAACTTCCTCCTCCTTAGTGTCTGTGTTGCCTTTGTAGAACTCAGTAGGGGGGAGGATGGGCACAAAGCTAGAATTAGTGGCTCCACCCACTATTGGCTCTGCCATTGCCTCTGGCTCCTACTGTTGGTCTCCCTGCCTTCTCAACTAGGAACCTCCTTCTCCGCTTATTACAATAGAGGCAATTTTAAAGGTCTTAACCATATTGCATTAACAACAATACATTTAAACATTTAAAGCACACAGCTTCCTCCAAATAATCCTGGGAACTGTAGCTTGTTAAGGGTATTGGGAATTGTAGCTCTGTGAGGGGAATTGTAGCTCTAGGAGGGATTCTTTGGGGGGGAAGCCATTTGCTTTAAATGTACAGTGTGGATGTGGTCTAAGATGTTGCAGGAAAGAAAGAGTTGGAATCAAGCTGGGATTTTTTCGCCACATGGTGATGTTTATTGTTAGATTTTATTTTAAGTAAATTTTATTAGGTATTTAATGTGTCTTTCTTAAATTTCATTCTTGTCTGTCTCTAGTAAACAAGGTCGTCCTTTCAAGTGTGTGTGTGTGTGTGTGTGTAACATCTGCTCGTTCCCCAGCAATGAAAGTCGGGTAGATTTCCCCCTTTCAAGTTGTGAAGATTATTGCCAAAAAAAAAAAAAAAGAGGGGGAACTTTAATAATGTAGAAGTGTTTACTGGAGTCATTGCTCTTTGGCTTCAGCAGGCATCCTGCAAGCCGCAGAAACCAAGATTAAGAACAAAATACTTTACTTATCTGCTTTCACGCACACACCTGTAGGGAATTAGAGAACTCTGGCACACAAGGCCAGACTTTTGAAACTGATTTTGCAGCCAAGGTATCACCAATCCTTAATTAGCTAGGATTGCTTTCAGAATAGTTAAAATCCTTTCCCCAGATGATCCTTGGATCAGTAACCTTCCTGGTGACAGACTGGTTTAAGAATCAGCAGGTGAACAGTCGGATATCCATGCCTAGATTTTTTTTCCTTAAGCAAAACAAGGATGAGCTCTGTTGACAGACTCTTTCATTAGAGACTGTTCAGTCCTGTAAAATTTTTCTTCACATCTTGAAAATTCCAAAAACCAAATACCTGGGGAAAAAACAACAAGAATTGTGATGAGAGCCAAGGTTTGTAGGGAAACTTAGCTAAAAGAGCTCCAAAACTGACAATTTTCAAACAAAAAGCAAATAAGGCAGGTAAACATTTTAGCAATCTCTCTCTCTCTCTCTCTCTCTCTCTCTCTCTCTCTCTCTCTCTCTCTCTCACACACACACACACACACACACACAACACACGTTTCTTTTAATAGAAGTTGTGTAGGCAATAGAGTTTACTACCAAACATAACCTCAAGCAAAATTTCAAGGCAAATTTTAAGGTTCCTGCTAGAGTGGAGCATACAACTGTGGTGTAAACAAGAGGAAATAAGTTTTTTTTTAAGACAACTAGCAAAAATTCCTATTCCAAGTCAACACCAAGTGGCTGGGTACAACCACCACTTTAAGTGCCCACGATGTGCCATAATGTAGATGTGAAACAGTGTGAGAATCAAAACAGAGGATGGAAGCTATTGCCCAGGGCCCACCAATGGATAAAAGAGTCCAGCAGAGGGCATTTTGCTCAAGTCCCTCTCTAAGTAGCCCTGCCTGGAGGACACATCTCATCTGGGACATTGCTTCATTGATAGCCCCTGGGGATATTTTGCCAATTGCTTTGCTTGTAAGACGCAGCCTTAAAGAAGCCTTAGAAACCACCTAGGCTCTGCCGCAGCAGTGTATTTTTCAACAGTACTGGTGTCTAGACTCTCAATGCCTGAAGGGACACGCATTTTTAATAGTCCATTGTTAAAACACTGACAGTGAATCACAGCTCTGTAGCAAATGGTGAAGTCTGAACCATCCAAAAGCCCCAATGCACAAGCAGAGAATTAGGTTTAGGATGATTAAATATCCATAATAAAATAAAAAAGAAGAATGATCAGTCTAATTACAATAAAATGCCTTCCACCCAGACACCTGCCTCCATTTCTCTCGGGCCCAGACTATAGGCAAACAGCCTTTTTTGTTCTGAACTAATTCCTCTCAGGGCCTGTTAAGATTCAAGGAAAATTGGCCAAAGTTTCAATTCTGGGAATCAATAGCTATATATTCTCCTGAAAGTACATGGCAAAGGTATTTAATTTGTCAACAGCAAAAGTTCAAGCCTAGCATTATACACTGCCCAAGTTGTTTCTAAAAGCATTCAGAAGCTGGAAGAAATCTAATAATGCCAGGTGTATGAGAGACAGTGAACATTTTGATGAAACAGACCCAATCCGGATATAATTCAACACCACCTTTTCCCCTAGGAAAGCTTTGTGTCTTTTACCCAATATTTTTTGCACAGTTGCTTGAACTAAAGGTTTGATTTTCAAATGTAGGTGGCATTCAGAGCACTCTGAGGGGCCATATATTTATTTTTTCCCCAACGTGTGGGTTCAAATCCCATGTAGTCAATTTCTAATTTGACAGAATTGTCCCCAAATTGTATTTCAGCTGCGACAGCTTCTGGATTTTTACAAACCCTGATCATAATGGAAAATTAACTGCTAGGTCTCCATGGCAACTGGAACATTTCATGTAACAAGACAGAGCACATGCACCCTGTGGATCTCGGTTCCTCCTTTGGAGACACAGTAGTAGCCAGAACCACTTTTTTCTACGGCTCAAACTGATGAAGTAGCTTCTGCCTCTCCTAGCAGTTTCTATCATGGTAGCAATCATCCTTATTCCTTCAGCAACCAGAAGAATGCAGTGATTTCTCAGAGAGGTTTTACAAGAAGTTTGATATACGGTACCTTCTTTTTTATACAATGAGTGAGGAAACTCTGGTCCATGGGCCAAATTTGTTCCAGCATGGGTCTCAGCTTGGCCTGGAGGTCAGTTCCCTCAAACCATGCCCATATGTCACACAACTGACACCTGTGATGTCAGGTGTGTGGCAGGCAGAGACACAGCTGGATCTGTGACTGAGCTTCTCATGTGACTGAGCTTCTCATTTGGAACTTGGTCATGTAGCCAGGGAGCAGCTTTATAAGCCCTATCCTCAGCACTTGGGATGCCTATCCTGGACTTGGCACTTTCAGGAAAAATTATATAGTTTTTTTTTGGGGGGGGGCATTTCCAACACTCTTTTAATCATCATGTGTGCAGCAAAATGGCTGGAGGAGGCTGTAGTCCATTACAAATCCTCAGTAGGAAAACCTGCATATAGTGCCACACTTTTAGAAGTTCCTTTAGAGAGAACTAATGCTACGAATGTATGGTTTACCTTAGCTTTGTACATAAAAATAAAGATATAAACTTAGCTAAACCTCTAAAAGGGGTGAGGAACCTAAGACATGGGGGCCACATGTGGCCCCTAATCCTATCTATCTGGCCCTTGGTACTCTTCCAGCATAACACTCCTCCTTCCTGGGCCACACTCCTGAATAGCTCTTCTTTGCACCCTCCTTGGCTGCAATGTGTCTGTGAACTCTGATCATGACCTTTGCTTACCAGGATGGTGGCTGGAGATGGGTGTGTGAGTTGAATTTAGCCTACTGTGCAAAGGTAAACTTTGTATTCATTGCTTCATCCACTTTTGCCTCTGGCCCATCACTGGCATGTGGCCCCCTATAAACTTATATACCCACACAGTGCTTTTTTAATGTTTAGGGGTACTCTCATTTTGACTCAATAAAATCACCATTTTATAGTTCAAATCAGGAAAAATAAATACAGTAAATGGACAAATGGACAAAGAACATGCAGTACCTCATATTAGACAGCTGACAACACACTAACTTCCACATTGGCATGAGGTTGTGTGCATTAACAACGAAACTGACCAATCACCGTGCTAGATTCCAACTCCTACTTCACACATTAAATGCTCGCTTCCGTTTGAGACTCAGGAAACACTGTGACAGGAAATGAGGCTGCCATTGGGGGGTAGCAATGGAACTGATGATTCAACGTCCTTTTCAACAGATCTGACAATTCACCATGCTAGAAAAGAAACAATTAAAAAAAAAAGTTTCTTCTCCCGTTAGATTCACAAAATGTTTAGGGGTACACATATCCCTATGTCCCTCCCCACAGAAAAACCACTGTACCCACATATTGTATCATAATTCCAGGGGGGTTCCTCCCTCACCCCCTTTTCTTTCACTTTACTCCCTCACTGAATTTTTTTAGTAAACCTTAAAAGGGGGGAGTTGGATATGTCACTTCTGTGAAAAGGATATTGATGGCTGCAGAGGCAGAACCTTATAATCATCATCAACAACAAAAGCATGCATTAGGGTCTATCAGAGTTCCATTGATTGATGCCATTAATAGACATCAACATGATAGCATGCTTGAAAATCCCACACATCTTAATACACCAGCACAACTTTTGAGCAGCATAATTCAAGCAGATTTACAGACATAACAGAGAAAACGCTGCCCCCCCTTTACTTTAAGTTGTATGATGCAAACTATCATTTGCAACTGGGTAGTGCAGAAAGAGAGGAGAGTGATAATGTCAATGCCACTTGACTCTAACATCATGGCTGAGAAGGCCGCTATTTCACAAGGTCTGGAAACTTATTAGTCAATTTCTTTCCGGGTTATTTTTTACGGCGAAGTCAAGTTTATTTGGCACAAGCTAAAAATCAGCCCTCTCTAAAGTGTTCTCTTAAAGATCACCAAGTATTTTTTTATTAGTAAAACGCATTTGCAGTGCCAAAGAAATTCATAATTTCTGCTCCCTCTCCCCCACTTAAAGCATACAAGTGACAAATAGTTCTATTACCTCATTTCTTTCTTGCTTCATTTGACTAAACAAATGCCCTAGAGTAGGAACACTTACTTGCATAGAAAATATTAATCCATCTTTTAAAAAGAGCTCTTCAGTAATCTGCCTAATTTTCTAATGCCAGAGTCACAGATGAGTGTTCCTTACACAGTTCAACTTTTCCAAAAATACATCAGGGTGTCCTTTATGTCAGGGCCAACAACCCAGTGAACTGAAAAACTGGTGCTCATCTTGCCCATTATAAAATATGTAATTGCCTCCTGGTATTTTAATTCCTTCCCTCTTAAACTCTTGCTGGTTTTGACCTTTAAAGACCTTTACATCATAGGATCAGCATACATTAAGGACCACTTACTCCTGCCACTGAGCTCTGCTGAGATGTTGAGTTCTTCAGCTGAGATCCTTCAATGGATCTTCAGACTTTCAGGAGGCAGGTGTGTAATGACTGACGATAGGGCTTTATCAGTGTTGGTGCCCTATGTTTAGAATGCCTTTATTATAATTCCAGCTCCAGGTAATGACCCTTTTAATTTAGCCTGGTTTTAACAAATGTCTTTTATCTTATCTGGTTCTGATGTTTGATTTTCTGCTCTTACGTTTTAAAATTATTTAGTGTACTGATCTTTTTATTGTTGTTGTACTGTTTGATTTGCAAGATGCTCTGGGAATCCCTTGGGAGTGGAGAGCCAGCGGAAAATTTATGAAGCAAAATAGAGAAAACATTTCCCTAAGATCTGTCTTTGCGTGGTAAAGCGCTGTTCATTTCCCGATGTTGTATATTCATTCGCTTGCAAGAGATCCAAGCCCTCTTCACACATGTGAAATCATCACTTGATGACTGCAACATCATGAGATTAATTGCATGCATGAGTGGATCAACACAGATACCTCCTCATATACATGTGGTAATGACAGAGAGTGAGAGATCTTTTAGATATTGAAGGCTATGGCACCTGCTTTGGATGGCACGCATATCTAATTTACGATAAAGTGAAGGTCCACAGGGGTTTTTTGGACCATATAATAAGAAAATCTCTATGTAAAGTAGGGATTAAATACAGAGATATATTGGAACCAAAAAAACCCTGGTAGACCTCTTCTACAAAAGCTATGGCAGTGAAAAAGAAAAATATGCAAGAAAATTGGCCTACATACAAAATGATATTAAAAGAGGAAAATAACAAATTAGAGATTAAAGAATTTGATGAAATATGATCATATTTGAACAACTGGCATCAATATTTTCAAATTAATGGAAGATTGGGATTAGATAAGCAAAAAGGATTTGCAAAAGAAATTTCAAAATTAGGGAAAAAATTAATATAAGCCAAAGGAAAAAATATATCAAAAATGTATGATCTTCTTCTTGAATGGGAAGTAAAATAGGAGGAAGTAAAAGCAGCCAGGATACGCTGGGACCAGGACCTTGGTCATAACATACTTATGAGTGAATGGGAAAGGTTATGGGAAAGTGACATCAAGTTCACTGCCTGTTACAATCTTAGGGGAAACATATTGAAAATGTAATACAGATGGTATTTAACTCTGGCCAAGTTGGCTAAAATGTACAAGAACAGTACAGACATATGGTGGAGGTGCAAAGAGGGGACAGGGACCTTCATACATATGTGGTGGAAGTGCAAAAAACTAAAAGAGTTCTGGGATTTCATCTACAACAAACTGGGAAAAAAATGTTTAAATTTCCTTTCACACAAAACCTGGAAGCATTCCTGCTTGGTATCATGTCCTTCGAAATCAAGAAAATGTGTAGACCACTCTTTATGTATGCCATCACAGCAGCAAGAATTCTCATAGCGAAAAATTGGAAAAGCAACATAATCCCCACCAAATCTGACTGGTTAGCTAAAATTATTGAATATTTACATCTTGCAAAACTAACAGGGAGAGTAAGAGGAAACATTGTTCAAAAAGTTAATAAAGAATGGTTAATCTTTAAAGAATATCTTAAAAACCATATGGACAATGCAAATCTCCTAGCAGATTCAGACTAAATCTTGTAAACAGAGGGAAGATACAGTAAAATATGTATAGACAAGCAAAAGGAAATGTGGAAGAATCACTGTGACATGCGTATTGAGTTAAGATTGATTACACAATACACAGTCCATACATTTAATTGATAACAGCATTAAGAGGGAAGTGGGAAGTCAAATGTGTGTGGTGTGGTGTCCAATGTAAAGGTACGAGGGTAGGTATTGTATGAAATGTATGTACTGTGTATTGTGTAATATTTGTTGAGTTTTATGTCATTATTGTGTGATAATAATAAAGATTATGTTAAAAAGAGAGAGAGTGAGAGATTTTCCACCTCAACTTATTTTAAGCAACATGCACTTTTTTTTTAATCTGGTTTTTAAGACCTGCTTATTTCTGAACTTTTAAACAGTTCTCCACTCTTGTCTTAGCCATTTCCCAAAACTCAAAAAGCACTTCAGAACAGAAATCTCCGAGGAAAACAAAATGGCAGCCACTTTTCCCACCAACAGTTTCACCTCTCCTATGGGATACAACTGATGTACACTTGAAACTAAACAACCGGTTTCAAGGTCAGTGAAATGACTGAGAAATTGCACTTGTCAAAACTGGTACTGCTCTAATTGCAATCTGGCTTCCTGCCAAGTCTTACTCTTAATAACCATATAAAGGAACTGCAACTGCAGAAGCCTCCTTAAATGAGCCAGCCCCTAAAACTGCCACCATCATTTGCACCTTGACCTGACCAGTTTAGCTGAAGGATCACAAAGATCACCGAAAAGAAAATAATCTCATCTTAGGTTTCATTCTCCTCTGCTCTGTTGTGGCTGCTCCAATGACATAGCCCCTTCCGCCCTTAGAAAAGGAGGGGGGGTTGCAGTGAAGCATGAGCCCTCCACGTGCACAGGGGATGCTGGCATCCCCTGGCGCTATTGGGTGAGCTCTGGGTGCGGTGCCCAGCCAGCTGGCCAACCAGCGCAGCCGGCTAGGGCGTGCCCACTGCACTTAAGTGGGCTCGCAGCCAGAGCTCGCCCTCTTTCTCCTGGGCTCCCGATCTTTCCAGCTTTCCCTTCCCACCCTCCCTTTAGGTTATGTTTTCCTTGACCTTGCTATGGACCACGGTTGGTCGCCGTTGAGGGGCCTGGTAGGAATTTTTCCACCTGGAAAATTGGCTCCGCCTTGTGGTTTTCGCCTACCTCGTAGCAACTCGTCACAACTTTGGTTTGGCGGTTAGGCATTGGATAAGGTCAGGAAGGTTAGGAGGTGGGGGGGAGGACGGGCCAACACCTCCCCCCAAGCGCTGAAGGGCACTCCGTAAAGGAGTCCGGGGGGGCGTGTCTGTGTCCGAAGCCGTGGGTGGTGAGGGCCTAAGGCACGCCCCAGGTCAGTGATCACAGGGTGAGTCCTTAGCTGATGTGCAGCAGCAAGGGCTCACCCAACAGTGGTTATCCCTTCCTGGACTGCCAGCACGACGTACTGGAGTCGGATATAGTCTAGTTAGATCCAATGCCTAAAGCCAATACCGCTCAACATCCGGAACCAATAAAGTTGTGGCCTTTTATTGTCCATTTAACCTTATTTTACGGTGTCTTGTGTCTTTATTTCACGGGAGGGATCGGGATATCGACATGCAACTGCCAGGTTGGCTGAAGTCAAGATACTGTTCTCTCCTCACATCTGGGTGCTCATTTTCAAGGTGACAGCAATCTCATTCTATGACAAGAACTTCCCCCCTCCCCCTCCAATTGGTTTTCTTTTAGCCACAGCTCTTACTCTTCAAGCACTGGGTTATCACTGCTTTGTCCCCTTTCATTGCAACACTTTTTATCTCAAAAACTCCGCTCTTCCCGGGGAGCTCTTCTTCTCCTGTTCACCCTGCAGTATGAGTAAGCTAAATTGTAATGCCAGGCTGAAGGCAACCTCCACTGACCTTGCCAGAATTAGAACTATGCAAGTGATTGTTCCTAGTCATCCTGCTGTTGCCTAACTGGTTCTTGCATTTTGTGGTGGTTAGTTTTTAGCCTGGTCCTTTCTTCCAAGTGATCTTTTAAAAAATTGCCCAGCCCAGTTCTATTTTTCTGTGGAAAATGTTTTAATTGGTTTTAAAAAAAAGACAGAGAAACTGAATACTTCCTATTATTGCAGAGTGTTGCATTATAGATATACTTCCTTTAAAACACACAAACTTTTCATAAGATCATAGAATCTTAGAATGGAAGGCACCCCAAGGGTCATCTAGTCCAACCCCGTGCAATGCAGGAATCTCAGCTAAACCATCCATGACAGATGTCCATCAAAGCTCTTTTTAAAAACCTCCAAGGAAGGAGAGTACACCAACTCTCATGGGAGTATGTTCCACTGCCAAACAGCTCTTGCTGTAAGAAAGTTTTTTCGAATGTTTAGTCAGAATCTCCTTCCTAGCAACTTGAAGCAATTGGTTCAAGTCCTACCCTCCAGAGCAGAAGAAAATAAGCCTCCTCCATCCTCAATGTGACAGCCTTTACTATATTTGAAGATGGCTATCATATCTCCTCTCAGTCTCCTCTTTTCCAGGCTAAACATGCCCAGCTCCTTCAAGCACTCCTCATAAGACCCTTGATCACCTTGGTTGCCCTCCTCAGCACACATTCCAGCTTGTCAACATCCTTCTTAAATTGTGGTGCCCAGAATTGGATACAGTATTCCAAGTGTAGTCTGACTAAGGCAGAATAGAGTGGTACTATAACTTCCATTGATCTGGACACTATATTTCTGTTGATGCAGCCTAGAATAGCATTAGCTTTTTTTGCTGCTGCATCACATTGTCGATTCATGTTAAGCTTGTGGTCCACCAAGACCCCTATATCCTTTTCACATGAACTGCTAGTAAGCCAGGTGTTCCCCATCCTATATTTGTGCATCTGGTTTTCCCTGTATAAATGCAGGACCTTACATTTGTCCCTATTTAAATTCATTTTGTCAGCTTGTGCCCAGTTCTCCAATCTGTTAAGGTCATTTTGAATTCTGGTTCTGTCTTTTGAAGCATTAACTACCCCTCCCAGTTTGGTGTCATCTGCAAATTCGATGAGCATACTTTTGTCGTTTATTGTTACTTCAATTTCCAGACATCTACCACATTCTAGAGCAGGGATGGGGAACTTTCATGGAGGATAAAACTAACATTGGTTACTAGCCATGGTGGCTACTTCACTGTCGGAGGCACTGTGCTGGGAATCATAACTGAGGAGAGACGTGTTGGACTGGGTTCCTGTTTGTGGACTCCCCAAGGGCATCTGGTTGGCCATTGTATAAACAGGATGCTGAACTAAATGGGGCTTTGACTTGATTCAGTAGAGCTTTTTATGGTCTTACAAACTTTTGCCTTTCGGAGGTTTTGGCTATAATTTTCACTATCCTCGACTATGCTAGCTAGGGCTGAGAGAAGTTCAAGACCAACAAGATCTCAAGGACCACAGGTCCCCTATCCCTATTCTAGAGTGACTAAGAAATGGAAAGCAGTACAGGATTAAACATTCCAGGCTGTTCAACAGGATAGGTGCAACACCCAACCCAAAAGGTGAGACCAAGGAGAGTATAGCAGGTTTGCCTCCAGACCACCACAATAAAGCAAAAATTACAATAAAGTGAGTCACACAATATATTTTTTTTTGTTTCCCAGTGCATTTAAAATTACGGTTATATTATACTGTGGTCTATTAAGCCAAGGTCCCCTGGCTGGAAGGGAAAACCCCAGCTCCACCCCTAGCCAGTTCCACTAGCCATGGCCAGAAGGGAGGCAGTGACAGCAGAAAGGCTTTCTCCTCCTGGAAGGGACCAGGATGACTGCAGCTGCATCCTCATTAGGAGAAATAACTGTAAACCACAGTAAAGTGAAGTGCAACAGAACGAGGTATGCCTATATTTTCCATCCAGCCCCATATTGTCTATTCTTTCTGATTATAAAGAAGCCTGGCTTCACCCCTCAGACTCCCTTACCCCTGGACCATTTACTAGCAACTGAGCCAGGGTTCAAATCTCCACTCAGCCATGAAAGCTTGTTGAATGCCACCTTGAGCTCTTTGGAGGACAGGAGGGATATAAATGTAAAAATAAATAAACAAACCATCCTCTGGGGAGGATTTCCAGAGACAGAGGCAGGCAAAAACCACCCCAGAGACCGATCTAGCTGGCCTTTACCCTCCTGCCCTCATAGGGGCATCTACCACCAACTGCACTACAAGAAGGACCCTGGTAATTTTTTCTACGTTCATATTGTTTACTGTGGGGTTCGGGAGGGGATGTTTCTTGTAAACTGAAAGACAAGATATAAATAAACTGTAATAAATAAATATTCTGATGATAACATTCTGTAATGAATAAGTTTTGACAGTGTCTCTTCACGTTTCTCTGTGCCAAGACAATTTTTTATTACACTATATGGTATCCTTGTGTATTTTACATTATGTAGTTTGTCATAACTATGTTCCTTTGGGAACTTGTAGATAGCTAATTCATCCTCTTGGAAGTATTTCAAGGGAAATCTCACATATATCAGTCAACAGTGCCAAGACAGTGCCAAAGGTATCATCAGTCTAGAATATGTTGAATGCTATCATATTTTGCATTCTAGCATAACATGTGTTCCGCATAATGGAATTACTTAGGGGCCAAGAGTTCTTGTGGAAACCTTCCTATGAGGAATGGGTGAAATGGCTAGACATGTTTAGCCTAGAGAAGTAAAGGTTAAGGGGAAATATAATTCACCCCAATCTCCAAGCGGTGTGAGATTCCAGAGGTTCCATGCGCTTACCTGGGGTTCATGTTTCCTTTTGGAAATGGGGCACAGCTGAGACTGTGGTCTTTATGGTTTATTTACACATATATTCAACCTGAGCCTACAATGGAGGGGTCCACAGCAGTAACACCCTAAAAGGGTCTTGTTTCTACCATAACTGCAGCATTGGATTCAGAGATCTGGAATGGTTCTCTATCTCTCTGCTTGTTCCATTGCTTCTTAGGTCACATCACTCTAGATTCAATTCTAAACTCAGTTTTTGCCTTTCTATTGATCTCTGAGTTAAGCTGACACAATGGAAGTATGCTGATGGTAGATTTATTCTGCATTAGTTTATTCCGCGATGCTTCCCCAATGCTACCACACCATCAATGTGGGCTATTGCACAACAAAAACTGGAACAAAAATAGACCAAACATTGAAATATAAAAAGTTATGAAATGTGTGCACTGAAGGGAAATGAAGCAGTGTAACAGTTCCAAAACTTTTGCAGATGCAGTGAGTATTGAAAGTGGGTTCATGGATGACCATCCCAATGGTATCAAGAGCATAAATCATCATGAATGTGCAGTAAAAGGACACCTGGAAGTGCCATGAGCACAGACAGGATTCCACACAATTGGGAGTCCTGAGAAATCATTGTCCCTAATTATGTGGAGTGCTGCATGCTTGCACATGCACATCATAAAATTGCAGACATGTCCACAAATACTGGAGCATCTGGGCATATAACCTGCCACTTCCTGCCAGCACACAGCCATAAAGATTTTTTTTTACAAGAGAAATTACTTTGCTAGAGCTTTTTTTCCCCTACCCTAGGCACTGTTCACACCCCTATAACAATACATTTGCTTTCTTCGGCCCATATTTCATATTCCAGACTATTAATAAAGGAAGGGGGGAAATATGTGAATAGTTATGTGACCTGCTCACTATTAATCTTCTAAGAATGAAAGAGAAACACAAATTCAAGTCAAAGCAGACCCTTTGGAACCAATAAGAGAAGCACAGAGAAAAAGAAAACTAGTTGAAGATGTAATAAGTGAGGGGCACCGGTGTGTGTGTGTGTGTGCATTGGTTCTGTTGTCCTATTTCACAAGGCAAGATAAGGAAGAAAGGATATTAATTTTACTTTAAGGAGTTAGGGAGAGCAGCAGCCGTTAACATATATATCAAGGGGAAAACTCCTCAGAGGATGCAAGTTCTTTAATAAATTAAGAGGAAGACAAAATTAAACAATTCTGAAAATGCCTGCACTATTAAACTTCATTGTGCAATCAATTAGGAAGAACAAAAATGGAAGCAATTTAGAAGATTATTGTTGTTGATTTTTTTCAGAAGCTATTTCTGTAAAATGAATGTGGGAGAACTTGGAACTCATAAAGAAAAGAGCAACTCACAAACTGGGGCAACTGCGCAGCAAGTGACTGGGGTGTAAAGCTCCAAATATGTTATTTATTCAGCATCTTTTTTTTTTTAACTGTCTGGAAGATAGAATATTGACTGGCTCCGAGAAAGCTATTCAGCAGCTCGTTAATTAAATGTGCATCTGATAACAAACAGTAAAGCACTGCTGAGTGAGGACAAAGGAATAATACAATAAGGCATGGGAAAGGTTAGAAACAGATGAAAACATGCATTAAAATCAACGGGGAAGGAAGGCAATGGACAAAATGTTGGGACTGAATCATGCACAATGGAACAGAAGCTAAATGAGAAAAGAGCAGGGTAGTCCTAACTGTTGAGAAAGGGATGAGGAAACTGTGGCTCTCAAGAAGAGGGGAGCAGAGGGTTGCATGCAGTGGAAGAGCGCATGCAGAAGGTCCTTTCATGGAGGATAAGGCTATCAGTGCCTGAAAGCCATAATGGCTATATTCCACCTCCACTGTTGGAGGCAGGATGCTTTTGAAGACCAGTGGCTGGAAGCCGCAGGAGGGCAGGAGTGGTGATAGACACCAAGCAAGGCATGGTGAGTCTTCCCTCACTACACTACACTGACAAGATTCAGAGGATGGTCCATCAGGTCCTGAGAGCAAAGAGGATGGACACTCTCCAGCTGGCCTAACTACAGAGGTCCATGATCAAATCTATGACTTGTGTACCATGGGTGCAGTTCCATGCTAGAAACTTTTAGTGCACTGTCCTTTGCTATCAGGCAGATATCACAGAACAGACACATGTCTGTCTACAGTTGAGCAGAAAGACCAACCAATCCCTTGGGTGGTGGCAGTGGCAAAGCTGCATGCTCCACTACTGGGGGCGGGGAGCAGACGGGGGTGTAATGCTCAATCCCGGGGCGTGGCATTCCACCCGCGGGTGTGTGGTGTGCATCCCAAGGGTGTGGTATGCCACCTGTGAGGGCATGGCTGGCCACCTGCAGGGGCATGACATGCATTCTGGGTGGGGGTGTGACATGCCGCCTGTGGGGGCATGGCACCCAGAGTGTGGAGGGTGCACGGCATGTGTCCGGGGGGGGGGGGGGCGTTGCGATGGCACCCTATCAGAATAGTAGTGCTGGAGGCGGTCTGCTCCCTCTGCATTCCCATTCCTACGCCAGTGGGTGGTGGCTTTCCCCAGCCTTAGAGAGGGGATGCTCCTTCAGGGAGCAGCCAGAGGTGTACATAACAACAGATGTGAGCCTTTCCAGCATCATTAGCATGCTGGATAAAGGCCTGCATTATCAAGTGCTATGAGGGCTCCCTCCCAAGGCAGAGAGGCTCCTTCAGGCATCACACTCCATTTCACCACCATCCCTGCTTGCAGCTGCTCCATTTATCAAACCAATGGCTCTGCTGCTGCTCCATTTTGTCAAGCAGCTGGCCTCACTGCTCCACTATCAGCTTTATCTATTCTGACAATGTTGCCTTTTCTCCCTCCATTTCAATTCAGGCACACCTCACTCACACATTTCCTCCAGGAAACACAAATCCAACCTCTGACGCCAGTGTTGCATGCCATCCCAATTTCTGGATGGTGTGAGATTCCGGGAGTTCCAGGGTTTGGTTTCCTTTAATGAAGGAAAGTGAAGGCTGTTGCAACTTTATGATATATGGTTTATTTATTCATTTCACACACAAAAAAATTCATTTAAAAATCACACAAATATACAACTTGAGCCTACAGTGGAGGGGCTCACACCATTAACACCCCAGAAGATCTTGCCTCTTCCATAGTCACAGCCTTGGATTCAAGCAGAAATCAGGAATGGTTCTTACATCTCTGGCTTCTGCTGTTCTAGCCCAGCCCACACATACTCAACTGCCCTGGCCTTTGTCAGGTTGGTGTGGGGGAGAGCACCCATTTGCCCTCTGGCACAAAGCCAGTTCCTTTGTTATACTAACAACTGTACTTATGTGGTAAGCAGGACCCTTGCCTGGCTAATTCAACAATGGAATCCTCCTTATATTTTAATCCTTGCTGGATCCAGGACCCCAGGAATTACAAGGGACTCAAGCATCATGCAGACTATTCCTCCAAATTCACAACAATATTGTAAGCTGCCTCAACAACTTTGGTTAGTAGGCATGGTATAAATACTCCTAAATAAATAATATATAAAGCCCAAAATTTCAGCCGTTTACTACTTCTGTAACATAAAGTGCCCCAGAATTTTGCCATTGCATGTTAGAATATTGAGGAAGTAAAATACCTAATCCTTTTTTCATAGACAAATGGTTAGGGAAAGATCAAGAAAGTCTCAGTAAAGGTAAAGGTAAAGGTAAAGGGACCCCTGACCATTAGGTCCAGTTGTGTCCGACTCTGGAGTTGCGTCGCTCATCTCATGTTACTGGCCAAGGGAGCCGGTGTACAGCTTCCAGATCATGTGGCTAGCATGACTAAGCTGCTTCTGGTGAACCAGACAGTTTTTCCAGGTCATGTGGCCAGAGCAATGCACGGAAACACCGTTTACCTTCCCGCTGGAGCAGTACCTATTTATCTACTTGCACTTTGACATGCTTTCAAACTGCTAGGTGGGCAGGAGCTGGGACTGAGCAACAGGAGCTCACCCAGTCACAGGGATTCGAACCGCCGACCTACTGATCAGCAAGCCCTAGGCTATGTGGTTTAACCCACAGTGCCACCCACGTCTCAGTAGCTTGGCACAAACCACATGATGTCGTTTTGCTGATCACTCAAAGGCTTTTTGTCCCGGTACACCCTTTAACAGGGATCTAAGGGAAAAGGCCCAGCAGGTCCCTTACGGGGAGGGAGTTGTGGCCGATTCCAATTACCCCCACAACAGCGGGTCAGGTGCCAGGTAACACCACAACACGTGCCCTCTTTTAATGTCGGACCCACTTTGTTTATAAGTGAAAATCAACATCACAGCTTAGTAAAGGAACAGAAATTGTGTTGTCCACTCAGTTTGCAGGGGCAAGGGCCAACATTTGCTCAGCAGAACAATCCTGTTTCCTCTGAGTGACTGTTTTCTGGTTCTGGGTGTTTGAGTATTGTCAAGCACGCTTCATCTGACACCACAATCACAAATTGTATCTAGGGTCTACACACATTCCACATACAGTGGAAATATCAGCGGGGTAAAAAATACACTCGAAAACAGTAGGTGTGATTTTTCTTCCCCTCAACACTGAATGGTTAAAAAAAGATGTGTCATGCTCAGAGTTACACTCAACTCTGACTTAGTTAGATATCACCCTTTTAAGCTAAATCCAACTGTGACATAGAATTATATTTAAGAAGGGAGTGTACAAATTTAGAAGGAAATGGCTTTAGTTACAATACAGTAATCTGCTGTGCAGCACAGACAAACAGAATACGACTATGTCAGAGATGCATACCCTTTTAATTCATTTAGTGTTTTCACTCTTATTGTTAATCAAGTTTATTTGTATACTAAATTATTATTATTATCGCCTTAGCCTGTACATCATTTAATGGCAGGCTAATCAATTTATGCACATTTTCCTCTTTTGTTCTTCATCATCCACTCAAGCACCTCAAATAATTTGCTTTATTGTTCAGTATTTTAGGAAATAGTATATAAATTACAATAAGGGATACTATCAGATGCACATGGCAGGAATGAATACAAAACAGAGTTTTGGCCACCAAGAGACCCAGAAACTGCTTCTACTGAAGTGGCACGAATGAACACCTTAATTTGGTTTATTTGATGATGGATATACCTGGTTTCCCCCTGTCCTTTTTAAACTAAGTGGTTGCACCAAGAAAATTCAAATATCATTTATTAGGTTGCCAGAGGAGGGGGAGGAACCTTTAGTCACATATTTCAGGTTAATCTCTTGAAAAAAGTAAATTATATATATGGTCTTGCAAATAAATCTGTATGTACTTGTTGGATGCGGGTGGCGCTGTGGTCTAAACCACTGAGTCTTGGGCCTGCCGATCGGAAGGTCGGCGGTTCGAATCCCTGCGACGGGGTGAGCTCATGTTGCTTGGTCCCAGCTCCTGCCCACCTAGCAGTTCGAAAGCACGTCAAAAGTGCAAGTAGATAAATAGGTACCGCTCCAGCAGGAAGGTAAATGGTGTTTCCGTGCATTGCTCTGGTTCAACAGAAGCAGCATAGTCATGCTAGCCACATGACCTGGAAAAACTGTCTGTGGACAAATGTCAGCTCCCTCGGCCAGTAAAGCGAGATGAGCGCCGCAACCCCAGAGTCGTCCGTGACTGGACTTAACGATCAGGGGTCCTTTACCTTTACCTTACTTGTGGGACGTACATACAAGGGTGAGCAGAATGTATATGGGAATTGTACTTAATCAGAGGCATACCTAGGGATGGTGAAACAGGCCCAGGCCCAGGTAGGGTGCACAAATCACCCACCAGATTATGTAGTGTATGATATATGTGTGCGGTTAAAGGCCACCACCAGGGGTGCCAACTTGAATAAAATATTGGAGGCAGGGGGCAGGTGAGCCCTGTCTTGCATAACTGATAACATGACATGGCACACACACACCATTTCAATGGCAATGCCCATCAACTCGGGGGGGGGGCTCTAGTCCCCTCAAATATTTTATTGGGGGCCCAAAGGGACGTCAGCCCCTAGAAGTTGGCTCCTATGGCCACCACTATTGCAGTGAGATCAAACAAGAGAGAAGCTTCCTGTTATGTATTGGGTTTAACACATGTTATGATTCTAACCAATCATAGAAGCGTAGGTGGACGAAAGTTCTAATGGCAAGCTCTGCCAACTGCCAACTGCCAGTTCTTGTTGGGCTTTTCAGAGTGTGTTCTTGTTTAATATGGGAGTGAGCTGTTGAATAAACGAAGTTACATTGGGCTTCTGACTTTTCCTGAATATTTAATACTTCCTGTCCTTCTTACACTGTGGCATGAAGGTGTGTGTTTACTATTAGTATTTTCCCCTTCCTTCTTGCCCTCACTCTAGACACATTTGAGTACTTGGTGAAATGTAGTAATTTCTAATCTGGCTATTGTGGTAAAGTGGTTTTTTTCCCAGTGGGGGGCACCAACACAGCTCATTGCCAAGAGCACAAGGGACCCTAGTTACTGTACACCTCTGTACTTAATGGATGATTTGCAGCAGAACAGCAAGGAATTCTGATTCCCAATGGTTTAGCGATGATTATAACATAATACCCCTGCCAATGCTAAATTAGACTGCTGGGAAATAAAGAAAGCTTGGGTAACCAGGATTTTCTCTCTCTTTCTTTCTCTCTTCATGGAAAAAGGACTGTGGACTCATTTCTGATAAAACAAATCCCCGTGCTCAGCAGCTGCTTAGATACATTTTCTTCTTTAATGACAAGTGCATGTCTTTTGTACCAATTTGGTTCCAGTTCATGGATTTCAGTAGTCCCAGCAAAAGGCAAAGTAGACCCCATGAGCCTGAAGGCTGCCCTCCGCTATGGGAGCAGGGCAGAATGTTAAGGCTAGAACACAGTTTACTCTGGGCAACTTTCCAGGGCTCACGTGCCAATAGTAGGAGGAGTCAGAAGCAAAAGTTGGCAGAACAACAAAAGTGAATTTTACCTTTGGGCAGCAGCATAGCTTCTTCACACTCACACATTCCTCTCTATCTTCCATTCAGGAAAGCAAGAAGCATTATTTTTAACATGGGGTGGGGTTTAGTTTGATCTACACATATATACAGTATTGCTGGTATATTTTATGCTGTTTTGTTCCCATTTTTCACACTTGTTTTTAATGTTTTTTGTAAGTCACTTTGAGTTTCTCTCTCCCTGATTTATTTTTTTAAAAGATCATTGTCATCAGAGATCAAGGATTTATTCCAACCAGGAAGTTGCAAAGCATTGCTGAGAGTTGTGTGGCCTGGGGAGGCACTTGAGGGCCATAAAAGAGAGACCTATGGTCCAAATGAGGCCTTAAAGCCCCTAGGATTACGGTAATAATATCAAAAGAGCCCTACTGACTCAGCCTAAGGTCCATATCATCAAGCATCCTGTTGGCCACAATGGCCAACCAAGTACTTATTGGAAGACAACAAGAAGGATGTATAGGTCCAGGATTTAGAAGACTTCAGTATATGTACTAAATACCCTTCCTTCTAACCTACCTCATAATAATACAATATGACATAAACCTATGGAAGCTATGTCTCATTACATAACAGGGTGCAAGAGGCAAGGAGTATTGAACTGGAGAGACTCTGTGGGACCCAGGCATCCTATTCCTCTGCACCACTTGTCTGCTGTATAACATAAAAGCCTTCTGGAACATTAAGGGGGGGGGGTAGTTTTGAAGTGGAAAAACAGTGATGGAGTGGGGCAGCTGGAGGTGTTCCATAATCAAAAAAGGCATTAAGAAGGTCTAATCAAAAGTTGCTATAGGGGACATGGAATATCACCAGCCTACTCTAACCTGCTAGTTCAATTAGTCTTCCCGATCCTGCTCCGAGGTCTGGGCAGAGACAAGAAATTTGGGAAGTTGCCAAGGTGACGGGGGCATGATGTCACAGGAAAAATATATCCTTTTTGAAATCCAATATGTTCTGGGAACAATGAGGAAGTAGGCAGAACCATTTTGGCACTGGCTGGAGGAGGCTGCACTGACAGACCGGGAGCCATGACTGACTGCTGTTTTGGACCCCTTCGTGGTGTTTTGAGTGTTTACCCTGCAGCCCCCAGTTATTCATCATCAGAGATGCCTGGAATCCATGCTTCATAAGCTGTGACTGGTCTGTTGATTAGTTTTCAGGAAAGCACAGGTACTAGCTCAGCACCAAACCTAGCTTAAATGGAGGCAATCAGGAAATATATATATCCCAAGCCTCTTTCACGCATTCCCTTTTCAGTACAAAGTTGTTTGATGGTAATGATGATATCAAGAACAATTTTTGTTCACTCTCTCTTTGCATCCCTGGTTTCCCCTCTTGCTACTTATAACGTAATTGGATATGATGTCACTTCATGAAGTGGTTTTAAAAGCCATGGTGCATTCAGTGGAAAATAAAGGATTCACACTGCAGGTGAACAGCTTCACGGGATGTAAATTGGGTGGTAGGCAGCCAAGCTGCACAGAGCCAAGGAAGCTGGGTTTTCATTTATGTATCGCCCCTCCTTCTCCTCTGCCAAAGGTTGCTGAGGAACTGCAGAGTTTTAACTTTTCTGAGTAGTAGGAGGGAGGAAGAATATGGCCTGTTAGTACATGTGTGGCAGGAGAAACTTGAGCCCACAGCTGGTATTGAACTGGTGACATTAAGGGAAGGGATAAAGCTCAGTGCAAGGGCATGTGCTTTGCAGGAAGAAGATCCCAGAGGTAATCCCTAGTAAGGTAAAGGTAAAGGGACCCCTGACCGTTAGATCCAGTCGCAGACAACTCTGGGGTTGCAGTGCTCATCTCGCTTTACTGTGTTACGGAAATTATGGGGGGGGGTCACCTAAGCAAAGTCTCCTCCCGAGTAAACTCATTTGGGGTGTGGAGTGATGCCCTTAAGGGGACCCATCTCTCTGCCATGATCCAGTAGGCAAGAGACCACTACACAGGGAAATGCCTCAGCAGGTAATCTCTGGGTGCTTCAGGAAGCCACTGGGCTAATATCCCTCAGCTGGAATCCCATTGTTCTCTCCCAGATAAGTGCTCAAGGTATCCTTGCCAATACTTAACACCCATTCACACTTCTCAGGGCTATCTCCCTGATATTGCTATGTTTTCCCCATATGCTAATCTTGTTTTTCCTATATGCTAATCATGTATAACCCTTCCCTTTCGTGATGTAGTGATGATGTAGTAATGATGTTTCCAAACTGTATTCTGGGATATGATAGGAGTTTTTAAAAGTTCTTGTAACACTGCTCTGGGTGTGCAGTTTTGACTGTAACCTATTGCGCAATAAACCCTGTCTTGTCCTTGCTCCAATGGCTGGACTTCTTTTATTTAACTCCGCAAAAACCAGTGGGCTTATCCCTAAGGGCCAGGTGGCTGGGCAGTTCCACACCTGGGATTTTCCATTACAACTGGCTGAGGGAGCCGGTGTATAGCTTCCGGGTCATGTAGCCAGCATGGTGAACCAGAGCAGCGCACAGTGATGCCGTTTACCTTCCCACCAGAGCGGTACCTATTTATCTACTTGCACTTTGACGTGCTTTTGAACTGCTAGGTTGGCAGGAGCAGGGACCAAGCAACGGGAGCTCACCCCGTCATGGGGATTTGAACTGCTGACCTTCTGATCTGCAAGCCCAATGCTCAGTGGTTTAGACCACAGCGCCAGTTAAAAGAATTTTGTGAAATGACTTGAAAGCCTAGAGAATTGCTGCCAGTCAGAGAAGATGAGTAGAGGCTGGTCTGTTATGAGGTGTTTTCCTAAGTAGCTGTGGCAGGGAAGTGGAACCTGTAACCCACCAGATGTTGCTGAAAAACAGCTCCCATGTCTGCTGGGGAAGACAGCTTAATTAATTGCCAATTGCCCCACAATGGCTCCCCATGGTTTCTAAGTGGCTCTGCACTTAGCTAGCCTGGCCAGGCTGGTTTGCATAAGCCAGAGGTTTTCAACCTTTCTGAGTCCACAGCTCCCTTGACCAGCTCCCTTCTTTCTGTGGGACTCAGGAGCCAGTTATGTCACCCCTTGCCTGCAGAGATGGCAGTTTCTCACCTTTTTTCGAACCCCCTTGTGGAGTGTTTCCTGAGCCTCCTCTCCTCTCCCCTCTCCTTAGGAGTCCTCTGGGCAGCTGCTGCTGCTGCTGCTGCCCTGGTCTCTGATCTGCCCCCACCACACTCCAAAGAGAGGTGCCTCCTCACACTGCCCCACAGGGGCCTGGGAAGAAGACACCGTGAGTCTTAGTGGCCCAACAGAGACTGACCAAATGTGAACCTGAGGCCAGCACCTTACCTTGGGAGGCAGCAGTGGCAGCAGTGGGCACTCAGCTTCCAGGCAGGCCTTGCACACAGCAAGCACAAGAAAGCTCAGAGCAGCACCTTCCTGCCCAGACTCCCACTAGTTTGTCCATTCCCGACAGCAAAGGCTGGTGGACTGGCTGGCTGGGATCCCACTCCCACTTGCTTGCTTGCCTACACCAAGGCCACCTCAGCTCCTGGCAACTTCACCTGCGGAGCTTATAGCTAGGGCTGCTGCAACAAACAGCTGTGCAGCCTTTGGGAGGCAGAGACACGAGAGGATATCAGAGGAGGGAGGGAAGGAAAGAGGGACAGAGGCCAGTGTTGACCGCGGCACCCCTGACCATTAATTTTTTACCATTCACTAACAGCACCCTAGATCTATGACAGTATAAACTGATTGTGACAAAACTTCATAACACTTTACAAAAAAGAAGAAGTTAAGATTATGAACAAGACCACTAAAAACAGTTGTTTAAAGACATTTTAAAAAATAATTAAAATCAACAGTGAACTAAAGAATGGGCAAGCAGACAGCTGTTTCTCATTCCCACTTCCACTGTTGTTTGGGCCAAAGTGAAAGGCAACTGGGCAAATCCAGGGTTTCAAACCAGGGGACTCCTTGCTGGGGTGGTGGGTCCTCCAAACATGGCCAGCTGTGCTGACTCTTGCTGCCGCCCATGAAAGCAAGAACATTTTTTTATTACTCTCCCAATTTTTCAGATTTATGTGCTATATGTGAGATAGATCCTCCTTACCATTTTGAGAGGTGTTATGGGGCTCCTACATATGTTGCCTCTGCCTCACTCTGTGGGAACCACTGCATGAATGTTTGTTTATTTGGTGTTTCTAGACAGCTCTCAGTCCCTAGCACTCCCCTGGAAAAAAGGCAGTTTATAATATCATTAAGACAATTTAAAACATTATAAAAGTTTGCAACATTGTGAGCAGGTAATTAAAACTGCAGAATCCTAATTAAACACCCTTAAAAGCCACATAGGATGGGGCTAGTCTAGCTTCTTGTAGGAGGGAATTCTGCAGCCATCCTGGTGGGATAGAAAGCAAGGTCTTTGAAGAGGATCGAAATCTCAGTATGTGTCACACTCTGGTAGGTGATCTCAGGGACTAGGGTCTGAGTCAGGATAAGTCCCCTCACCATGTCTCCTTGATCTTAGAAGGTCTTGCTTCTGAGTAAACATGTTTAGGATTGCTGTTAAATAAATAAATGTAGCCCTGTTCTCTGCCAGGAACGTGTAAAATGGTATGCTACAAATTACTAATGGAGTATTTAATTGTATGTATGCAACTTAGCTGTAGTCTGCTTGCTTGTTATGAATTTCCCAGGTGGTTCTTGCACAGCCATTGTTTTACATTAGCTTAGATTCCCCAGCCCCCTGCTTCCTATAATCTTAAAAACCCAACACAATATGTGAAACAGTCAGTTTTCATTTACTTGTGCAGAAAATGTACAATTCTGCTCTAATTAATTTGTCGACCTACTGCTTTTCTGTGTGCGTGGTTGGTGTGTGTTTTCTTAAACAACAACAACAACAACAACACAATCCTAGGCAAGTTATGCCCTATTATCAACTGACTAGTTAAAAACACATGCTGCTGAGCTATCTTCCCAGGCAACAGGTGAGGAAATGTGAAATGTCTGAAACAAACACCACAAGGGCACAAGGATGATTGTTAGCATGAAATCTTCTACAGTCAAATAAATTATCCAGCGTGTTAATTAACTCTCATCTATATTCGTGTCATTAGCGCTCATTTGGTTGTAAACTGTTTGATCATTTAAATAATTAAATAGCCTTGATATGGCTGAGCAAACAACAAGCTACCCAAGTGTATGCAAAAGACACCATGGCGGCAACTGAACCATGGGGATCTGTCTGATCCCGTTCCAGCCATCCCATCTCAACCGTGGGGTGGAAATGAGCCAAATATTAACTGGGATTGTCAGCCAATAATTTCCTACAGTGAATTAGCATTGTCATTAGCAGAATCTAGGCTCCGTTTGTGTGATCCTGCTATTATGAATTGTGACAATAAAGGCGTACTTTCCAACCCTGTGAAAGAGAATACAGATGCCCTGAGCTAGAGCCCCATGTAGTGTGTACAAAAGCCCTATACAGGTGGTTGGCTTGTGTCTAAAGCGTACTTGTAAGTGGGCATCAGTATGCTAAGCTCCACCTCATCCTCCACCAATTTAGGTGGGGAGCAGAGGTCTGAAGGAGGGAGACTTGTGAACTTGTAGAGGTTTCCCACACAGTTTAGAACACTGCATGAAAGGGAGCCTCCATGAGTAAGATACAGTACTTAGATAAGTGACCAGAAAAAAATGTTGGTTCCTATCAATATGAAATGCAAGTCCTCTGCATCCCAAAAGGTGACAAAGATACCCAGCATAGTCTAGAGTTGGATTAACCACAATACCCAGCATGCTACTGGTGACAGGGCCAGCAGATTCCATCCTATGGTGTAATTTTATGCATTTCAAAATATTCTAGTGAGAACTGGGGATCCAGCTAGCCAACATCAAAGTTCTTGGCTATTGCTTGGTGATTACTGCACCATTGTATCTATCTGCCACACTGCTACATCAGCTTTGTGACACCAGTATAACCATCACATGTTGCAATATTGTGTTAGTGCAGCTGTTTTTTTTTTTTTTTAATCTCCCATCCTAATCAATTATGTGCTAGTGAAGCAAATTTTAGGATCCGGCTTTTACAAACCTCCTTTGAAAGGTGACCTTTTCTAATTTTTCATCCTGTTGCCCTTTATTACTGGAGTTTATGAAGTCTCTAAAGCTCACCAATTATGTTTGCATCTGTTTTGTGTATCGTAAGCCGAGATTTCAAGACCATTGAACTTCTACCTTTCTGAAGATGCATTTATGGGATGGGGGTGGTGAAAATAAATCCAATAAAAGGATAATAGAAGATTCCCCTGATCTCCTCTTCAATTTTACCTTGGTATGCCCAGTACAAAGGCAAGCCATTTCCCAATGGAGTTTTGTAAAGGTTCCATAAAGTGATGATTATTCCTTTTCTACTACTCAAGGCATCAACAGAACACTCATTTGACTCTTCAAGCACCATTAAATTAAACCCTTAACACTACTATAAAGTGTTACTATCACATGCAATTATGCATCTTGGGTGTTTATCAGTAGGGCTCTGCACATTGTTGAAAATGATGCCTCCACCAGGCCATCTTATCAAGCCACAGCACTGCCTCTGCAATGCTGCTTGAGAGGTGACACAAGGAAAAGGTGTTTGCACTGCCATTAATAAGAGCACTCTAGTACAATTTTGGTGCCATTGAGAAATATAGCCCCGTAACATTCAGAGATGCAGGAAATAAACTGTATCACAGGGAAGGTGGTATAGATCCATGGAGTAGAGAGCTTATATAAAAATCAAAGATGTCACTGTCGTTTGTGATAAATATTCACCAGGGATAGGATAAACCTCAATCATAGAGCTGGGTCTTAATTTTAAATATCTTTGGTGAGTGATTTAATGTGCTGTTTAGATTCCCACCCACTCCCATTACAAGATGTGAATGTTTTAAGATTCTCAATAAAATCACAAGAACTCCAATTCCTTCTAATATACACAACCCAGATATCACAGCATGTTCCTGCTGATTTACAAACTTCACTGATACTCAGTGTTCACTTTGTTCCTGTTCACTTCTGGGAACTGGGATCATGCATTTATTATCTGGATTCTGAAATTGCTATTTATCACATTTTGATGAGTTCTAGGGTTGCATTACAAGTTCATAATATTGTGCTGCTGCCCAGAATGATAAGATAATGAAAGCACAGCACAATCTCATAAAGTAACACCAAGCACCAGGATTGGATTGGGGTGGGGGTTACAAGTATGCCTTTCAAACTAATCTCTTAGTTTGCACAGCATGCATCTGGTTTCATATGGAGAAACTGAGAGTAGAATGTATTCTGAGCCTATAACAGGTGGAATTCTCTTTGGCTCCTTGGCCTAAAAAGAAAGAAGCTTGAAGAAATTGATGGTTGCATTTCATAACTGGAGGCTTAATTGGAGAAAGAAAATCAAGAGATTTTGAAGTTTGGTCAAACATTAAGGGTCCCAAAGTGTTGAAAGCAATATGAGGGATAAAGTTTCACAGGATTTAGATGACTTCAGGAACCTTCAAGACCTCTTAACCAGAGACAACAATGGGGCTAACATTGTGTATCTGCGCAACAGTAATGCATCTATCACAATTCTTTTGATTCTCTTAAAAGGTCCTTGACGTGTGGGACATCTGGTTCATCCTTGGAGGACTCTGTGTCTGGTACCAAGTCAGGGCTAAGCACAACACATGATGGCTATAGAATGGTCTACCTCCACTGTCAGGGGTAGCATACATCTGCATGAATCACAAGTAGAGAGAGTGCTGTTGTGTTCAGGTCCTGCTCTCAGGTTTCCCATAAGCATCTGGTTAGCCCGTGTGAGAACAGGTTGCTAGACTAGTTGGGTCATTGGCCTGATCCAGCAGACTCTTCTTATGGTAGTTATATACCATAAGCCCCATCAGCACCTGAGAAAACCCAGTGTCCTTTAGAGCTCTTGTCTGTTATATACTAGCATGCTGCTATCTTTCAGCAAAACAGTGGATGTCAAGAATTTACAGCAGAATGCCATGTCGTCATGCAAGTGCCTATTTCAGGCCATGTCGTACATTACAATCTGGACAGCTTTAGGCCTCAGGCACATTGCATACGCACTGCAAGGGAACATGAATTTATATACCTATTTTTCAGCCTGCACCTTTTCCTGCAGACAAAATAGGGCACTCCAATTTTCAGTGTTGCCAGATGGTACCATTTACAAGCATTCCATTCACTTAACACTAAAGGAAACCTGATCCCACACTTTTCAGGACATCCTTGTGCTATGAGAAGTCAATCAAAGCTGCCTTGCCATCGGGCATCAGACAACAGCTCTCAGTGCTATGACTAATAACATTCTAAGCTGCTTACCCAATTGTAGAATTTAAATTGTGAGGCTTCAGGACAAGGCAACACTGTTTTGACAATCTGAACCCAATATGAAGGAATTTATATGAGTTGTGCACATTCACCAGGCCTCACGGAGAATGTGCACATAATCCATCCATGAAGAGGAATAGGTTTTTGGGAATGTGCATATATCAACTGAATTTTATGCATTCTCCAGCTATTATGCATACTCTCCAACCAGCCTGGTAGAATGTGCAAATGTTGATTGAATTTTGTACATTCTCCAGGAAATACGCAGGTTCTCCAGTTAGTATGCAAAGTCTCCAATAAACATAAATTTACTTCTCTCTCTTGCCCAGAAATGTCCAATCATTGCTCTCCTCCCTATTTGCTTTTAACTCCCCTCCCCATGCAGTCCAGCCCCCTTTTCACCACTCTCAATTGTTTCTCAGTTGGCTGAGCAGTGCAGTTGAGATCTGATCAGTTTCAGAGTGGTGGATCTGAATCCCATGTTTATTTTGAGAACTGCAGTTACTTACAGGTATTAAATTGAAACACCAAAAAGCAAATAAAACTCCAAGCCAGAGAAAGAGCCCAGTGACAACTACAATATCAACATAATGAGTAATACTGAACGTTAGTCATACTAAAGAGTATGAGTATGACTTAGTTTTATATCACCCAATATCCTTTTTTCTATGGAGAAGACAATCATCATTATCATATTGTCAAATAGACAGACATAAGGCATCATAAATAACATTAACTGATGGTAATTCTCCAGACACTTGAATCATTAATTATCTTTCCAAATTCCTGCATATTGGAGGTGTCCTTGTACTGTCAGCCTTATTAGAATAAAATATAAAACCGCTTCATTCTGAAAAGCTGGCATTCTGTTTCTCTTGTCCCTTGATGACATGGATTTGATGTGTAAGCTTCTCCATAATTGCATTATGGTACCAAAAATATACAGTTGGAGGCCTGTTCTCTCCTACAGTTGTGTTATTATATGCTCCACAGCACCTGATCTGGATCTAATCAAGTCCTTAAATACTATGGGCTGTATCCAATTTAGGTTTACTCAGAGTAGACTCGTTGAAAGTAATGAGACTAAGTTGACCATATTTGTTAATTTCAGTGGATCTACTCTGAGTAGACCCATTGAAAATAACAGGCCTAAATTTATCATGTTTGTTAATTTCAGTGGATTTACTCTGGGTAGAACTAGCATGTTCACTGTCTATAAGCTGGGATGCAGTTTTTAAAAAGTAAATGTGCCTTACTTCCCGAAGTTGCTGTATGAGTAAACTGCATTGGTGGACAGACGAAATGTATTTTCCCTTAAGACAAATGAAACAAAATTGTCTGGCATCCAATTACAGAAACTAATCAGTATTTCAGACATCACCTCCAGTTTCAGGAGAGATTGACCATTATCACTGCAAAATGCACATCTCAATCAGACCATGGAGAGTTACGCCCCACTACACTTCAGCTATACAAGGAAAGGTGATGAATACCTAAAAATGCCCCATCCTTCAAAACAGGCATAGAATTTCCCTACATAATCTATGCTTCCCTAATCAGCAGCTTTTTATGATTCTGGATCACCAAGCTAAGGAAAAGCAGAACCATTTCCCAACACATCAGCAATTTTAATCATGTTCTGCAGTGACAGTTCAAAAGCCTGAGCTATCTATAAACCATGCAGACAGCCTGTCTCCGCCAGACATCATGGTTTATCATTTATATAGCACTTTCGTTTGGGAAAGTGCTTTACAGTTTATCCCATTCACCCTCCATATGAGCCCATGCCATTACATTTTACATAAGGAAACAATCATTGGCACCAGATCTGCAAGTTGTCTTGGGAAAGAGGTGAACAGCCAGGATATGAAACAAACACAATTCAATCAATAGAACTGAGAAAGGCATCACCTTGCATAATCCCACCCATTTGCCCTAATCAGTTGATTCTATGTGCATGCATAAATGTCAGTGCATGTTCAAGAAATCAAACGTGTACAAGGAATTGGTCAATCAACATTTGATGACAGGGGCAACACCAGATGATGAGCTACTGTGCATTTAGGTTACATAGAAATAGAAAGGTTTTCAAAAATGGGAGTTTTAAATGGACATTGATCTGTGGATCTTCTTTTCATTTGCATCTGTATAGAGTTTTCAGACACTTATCATCTTGTAGATCTTTAAAATGGAGCCTGTCAAGTCAAGCTAGAATGACCTGAATTGTTGGCTTTCAACCTAGCAGTCCTATCTTAAAACAAGAACAAGCATGTAAGTACTTAGAGACAGTGGCCCTAAGTATACCATCTTGAGCTGCTTGGTATATCTGCATAATCACTCCCAGGATTGTACCTAACAAATGTGCATCCTAAGCTAACTTAAAATATGTGCATATTTATGCATCTTCAAATTTTGAGCAAAAAACCCCAATGCTCTATGATTCTTTAATCCAGGATGGTACCCAAGGCAGCTTTCATAAAATAAAATAAAATCCAATTAATTCAGTGCTGTTTCCATCCCCATTATACACATCCCAACCCCAATTCTTGAGTCATTGTTGCTGTTCCCTCCTTATTTTATCCTGTCTATCTTGCGTGACTTATGACATTTAGGCGACCAAGTTACAGTTCTGACAATGAGGTGATTATTTATCCAATTTCCTACTCACCATGCCACCCAAGCATGAAGATCTTTTCACAATCTAAGGGCAAAGATGGATGAGCCAGGTGCATCTCAGCTGCTAGAAACCAGAGGAGAGAAGAGTTCACCTGTGCTTGAATCCTGCTTGCTGGTTTTCCCACAAGCATCTGGTTGGCCATTGTGAGAAAAGGATGCTGGGCTAGAGAGACCATTGGGCCTAATCCAGCAGGTTTTTCTTATGTTATAATGCCCTGCCTCTCAATTTGTGTCATCAGTGCCACTGTCAGCCCGAGCTGTGGAAAGAGGAGCACGGGCACAGTGGCCCCGCACCCACGCGCCTCTTTCCCCAGCTTGGGCTGGCAGCGGCTTGGGCTGTCCTCTTTTCTTGCTTTTCAGTATATGGAAACTCTAGGCAAAACAACCATGTGTGGTTGCAATAGCTATGCACGGTAGCAAGAGCCATGGGCTATAACATCTACATTTCCCAGGTTATAATAGAAGCTTCAGATCAATACAGCATTAAATAATCTTCAGTATAAATATTCAGTATGCTGGATTTCCTTCATAGGCTGCCAGCCAGATCCAGATTACTCTGCAGACACAGTGTAGCTTTACTTACAGATTGGCCTCTAGAGAGGAATATAGATGCAGGGAAAGGGGGATATTAACACAAAATTGCAAAGGTAGACAGACATTGCTGCTTTTGCTATATTAATTTAGTAAGTATTTATGATAAAAGTCTCATTCTATCCAGCAGATCGATCATTCTGTTTTACAACCCTGCTAGCCATTCTGTTGTATTTAGATGCAAAATTTTTTTCTAAATTTTCTTTTTGAAAAACCTACACAGGTTGATTTTGAGATGACCCAGGAATAGCCAGAAATTAAAGGCATAATGGTGAGAAATCAAAGAGGCAATGTGGAAGTTTATTAAATATGCTTTCCATTACTTGTTTTTTCCCCCTTCTTCAAAGTTTTGTTTGATGTGGGGGAAGTAGTCATCATGATACAAACCTTTGTGTTTTAGGATGACCAAGGGAAGGGTCATAGTTCAGTGGGAAGGCACATGCTTTGCAAGCAAAAGGTCGCTGGTTCACTTCCTGGCATCTCCAGTTAAAGGGTTAGGAACCTATTGATCATCAAGATTGAAACTTTGGAATGTTTGGACCTGATATAAGACAGCCTTATCTAAAGGGGTAAGGTAATAAGGTACAGAAGAAGAGACTTTGGCAGATTCAATGTACAGGAGCCCTGCCCTCCATTGTATGTTGTTTTAGTATTTATGAATACTAATTACGAGAAATCTGTACAACAGCTTCTGGGACTTGACGTTTCACCTCCAGGATTTTGCAAGATTCTGCCTCATCTCTCTCCCCTATGCACACACGGATGGCTGCTGCAGAACTCAACTAGCTGGGGGCCACACCTCTTCTCTACATTCAGTGCTGCTACTATATCCAGTGAGATCCATTTGGTAGGCAACTGTGTGGAGCAGTGGCCACAGGTGTCAGGGGTTGAAGCCTGGTTCCAAGGGCAATGGGGTAGGAGCTGCTGACACTGCAAAGTTGTTTTTGGTTGGCATGGTTCCCTCCAGGTATGTGCATAGGGAGGGCAGCCAGGTACACGTGTCCCAAGCTTCAGATGGCTAAGCCAGCTGGGGTGGGGGAACATGTCAGGGCCTGGCTGCTTTTTAGTTTGAGTTTAAAACTTTATTCTAACAAGACTCTTGCCCCACACCTCAAAAAAGCTCTGCATGGACCTGATTCCATTAGTAATAGTATAGCAGGTGTTATCCACCTGGGAGTTGCTGGCTGGATGTGTGTGTGTGTGTGTGTGTGTGTGTGTGTGTGTGTGTGTGTGCAGATTGCATCTCCTTAAACTTTTCTGCACATTGCTGACCATGTCTACAAGGCTGAAGAAAGATGGAAGGATGTGATTTGTGTTTAGGAAATATTTTTATTGGTTTTGATAAATGAACAAAAAGCAAACAACTCACAATGAAAGAACTCCAGAAAGTATTGCTAAGCACCCATTTCCTTATGACAGGAACTGGGGGCCCATGATGTCTGGATGTTATGTACTACAAAGACATTTGTAGGGTGATAGGTTTTCCATCCGCGCAATAAGGAAGGCTTATATCAGCAATACAATCGCAACTATCATTAATGAATATGTAAAAGCAGCCCTTCAAAGTGAAGCATGCATAGGTGTGGGGTGAAGATCAGAAGACCCTTTATTAACATATTCCAGTGGTAGCCAATGAAGTGCCCTCAAGATGCTAAAAAAGGTAAAGGAAAAGGAGCTCTGACAATTAAGTCCAGTCACAGCCGACTCTGGGGTGGTGTGCTCATCTCACTTTACAGGCTGAGGGAGCCGGTGTTTGTCCACAGACAGTTTTTCCGGGTCATGTGGCCAGCATGACTATGCCGCTTCTGGTGTAATGGAACACTGAAACCAGAGCAGAGCATGGAAACACCATTTACCTTCCCGCAGGAGCGGTACCTATTTATCTACTTGCACTTTTTGGCATGCTTTCAAACTTCTAGGTTGGCAGGAGCTGGGACCAAGCAATGGAAGCTCACCCTGTAGTGGGGATTCGAACCTCCAACCTTCTGATCAGCAAGCCCAAGAGGCTCAGTGGTTTAGACCACAGCACCACCTGCATCCTCCAGATGCTAGTGAACTTCAATTTTCATCATCTCCAACCATTGGCTATGATGACTGGGGCTGAAAGGAATTGGCACCAGGTTGACCACCCTTGACATAATTAATAAATGGATACCAGCTTGCAAAACATGAATGCTACTTCACTAGACCCTGTCAAAAGCCTGATTTGGTGATGCATTAGCCTTTCTACCAAATCCTTTTAACCCTTTCTTCAGCTGTGTAGCATGAGGATTTCTTGAAGCTGTTGAGTGGTGAAAATCATGTCCACTGTCCCCCTAGAAGGCCGAAAATCATTTTGGGATTCAGGAAGGGTCACCTCAGATATTGTTATGAGATGGTTTGCTAAGATCCTTTTGAGAGGACGTGTGGATCCAGAATTTGCCTCCACAGTCACTTATGGACTCATTGTTAAAACCGTGTTTATGGAAGACAATCTTACTCAGCTACGAGTGATCACCAAAGAAGAAGAAGAAGCATGAGGATGACTTAACTTCAGTTTGGATGGTTGCAATTTTATACATTAATTTTATACAACACCACTTTGAAAATTTATATTGGTTTATGACTTCTGAGGTTGTTCACTAGTTTCTTTTGCATGAGTGTTGTCTGGCCACAAGGTCAGTGAAGCCCCCTGCATGTTCCAGGGCATTAGTATGAACTAGCCATTTGTCTTGCTGCCTGTGTGTTCCTTTCCTGAACCTGCTATTTCCCTTTTTCATGGAAAATGTTGCCAGACTGTTAACAGCACACAAGGTTATACTTTGCATCTATAATACAGGGCTCTATGGGATTAATATTTTTTTTCATCCTGATGACTTTAAACTCCCACTGAGATGATGCAAGATGTTTATTAAGTTACTGACAAGTTAATTATAAGGATGAAGACAAGCTGTAGCTCCTGCTTTGAAAAGAATGACGTTAAACAAAGGATCATATGCATACACCAGCCTGGGAAGGAATCTTTAACCCGAGGCAATTAGCAATCCAAATTCAATGTTTTGGAATCTCGGAAAAATAAGGAAGCTTAAATATTGTGGAGAGTGGGAATAGGAATGGAGCTTGTACCAAATTCTGAGCATCTTTGAAAGTCTGTAATGATTCACTATCTAGATAGGACTATAGTCCTATGTGCACATAGCTAGCATTGAGTCCTAATCAACACAGTGGGAACTTAATCATCAACACTTTGTACAGTGTTTTGGGTGCCACACATGCATTATCTAATTGCCCTCCTTACAACAATCCTGTGCAGCATGGGTTACCAAACTGTGATCTTCATTCAAGTGGCCCATGGTAAAGGATGGTAGGAGCAATTTCTAAGGGAAACTGAAGGTTGTTTGTCAGCTCCTTACCGACAGAAATAGCACCATGGCATTGGAAGATAGCTAGACACAAAGGCATCACGTTACGCCCGACATTGCAAGTGTGTGTATGTAACACATATGATGCATGTGACATGTGTGGTGACTGTCACATCAGGAGCGGCTGACCAGGCCTCCTCCCAGTGTGACATTTGCCCTCCAGGCTGTGCTGGTCTGTGTAGTGTCTCCAGGCGCCACATGGCCCAGGGTGACTTCCTGCCAGGCCTCCTCTGCCCAGCGGACATTGCGGGAATGGGAAGCCTCAGCCCCTTGGAATTGGCATGCCTGGCCAGACACAAGTTTGGCTGACAGCTTTCACTTCCAAAAATAATTTTGAATGAAGGAATCACTCTCTTCTTGTTTGAAAAGTTGTTTCTCACGGGATAGGGAGACTGCCGAAGGGTTGTACTCCTGCACTGTGGATTGAGCGACTGGAAGCCAAGGAGCACCATCTTGCCCAAACCACACTGCAGTCCTATTATGGACACTGGGATCACAAACACCTCCCTTTCTTAATTATCTTTCAAAGGGGATAATTTGCAACTTAAAAGAGTTTCTGCATCTGTCAGCAAAAACCAGCACGTGGTGAGTTAACTGCTTTCCATAATAAAAAAGAAGAAGGAAAGTAAGTTACTGCTTATGTGATCACAAAAGCAACAAAAAGCTGGATTTATGACATAAAATGTTGACATTTTAAATGGACAAGGGGAATCTCTGTGAACCTTTAAGTGAATTGTTTTTTATTCTTCGACAAAAGTGTGTCTAAGAAATTGAAAGCTACTTTGTCCATTGACACAGTATTCCTAGGAATGGAATTTTATTATCTCGTGCTTTTATCAAAACATGATAGCTGCAAGATGTGAAATTGTGGAAGTGATGGAAGCTGTTTAAAGACAAAAGTCCTAATAATTATTATTTTTTAAAGTGAAGTAGGAAAAGCCTCAATATTCAGAATGTCATCCTTGCTTGTTGTGGATATTTTTAAGTAGATGATGACAGAACAAAGTCTCTTAATGGAAGAACAGAGGCTTTAGAGAAAAAATAGATTAAAAAATTGACAAAATTAGAAGGAACACTCAATGAAATGAGAAATGGAAACTAAACCAAAGATGATTGAAATGGAAAATGGCATCAGAAATTACAGTGGCTCCAGACAACAAAGAATTGGCAGGACTGAGAGATGGAACAATTTTTGCAAAATTCAAAGGAATAACTGATGAGGCTGAGATTTTAGAATACAAAAATGAAGTTCTAAATGGAGTGATAGAGAGATATCTGAATAATCTGGCATTGAGAGAGAACGAGTTCTACCTAGGACTTGCGAGTGATGCCAGGGGATGAAGCTATTTAATCCTTGGCATTCTTTTTCAAAAAAAAGAATAGAAGAAATGGAACTAGAAACGGAAATGGAAGACATAAGGCTGGAAAAACATGCCAAATACAACAGGAAGTAGAAACTGAACATACAAAACTGAGTGTAGACCAATGGATATGGATTATTGTTTCAATATATGTTCACAGTGGAGAGACTCCTATATGCACAGAGAGGGAAAGATTTGCCATTGTTTAATATGGAGGAATGGTTGCTGAAACTGTTGAAGAAAAAGTTGATATGTTTAATTAGAGAAAAACTATTGTTGACATTTATCTATATTATTAATTGGGAACCCCTCTTGGTCTTTTTATTTAAAAAGGAAGATGAACACATGATACCTGGGTTTGAAGATTGGAAAAATACTGGTTTATGGAAAGTAGACTAGTTGGGTGTTGTAGAGTGAATGTTTTGGATAATTATTTTTATGTGACTGACAAACAGAGAATGCTTTTCTAGGCTTCATCAATAGAAGTCTAGTATCCAGATGAAGGGAAATAATAGTACCACTCTACTCTGCCTTGGTCAGGCCACACCTGGAATACTATGTCCAATTCTGGGCACCACAATTTAAGAAGGATATTGATGAGCAGAGGAGGTCAACCAAGATGATCAAGGGTCTGGAAACCAAGCCTTATGAGGAATGGTTGAGGAAGTTAGAGTATGTGTAGCCTGGAAAAGAGGAGATAAATAAATAAATAAATAAATATTTATTACGGTCATAGACCAGCAAAAGAGAAAATAAAACGATAGTACATAGTATAAATATTTCTTAGATATCGTCTTTTAACAACACTATTTCAAATTCCGTATTAGATTAAAATTGAGCTAAAATTTAATGGGAGATAATTCCATTTAAGTAGGAATAGAGGAGACTGAGAGGAGATATGATAGCCATCTCCAAATATTTTAAGGGCCGTGGTTTTCTCACTCTAGAGGGAAGGACTCAAATCAATGGCTTAAAATTACAAGAAAGGTAAACATCAGGAAGAACTGTTAGACCATGGGACAGTCTCCCCTGGGAGGTTGTGGACTCTCCCTCATTGGAGGTTTTTAAAACAGGGATTGGGTGGCCATCTGTCATGGATGCTTTAGTTGAGATTCCTGCACTGCAATGGGATGGGCTAGATCACCCTCAATGTCCCTTCCAACTCTACAGTTCTGTGATTATATTATTAACAATTGCTACAGCAGGCAGAAAAGTCATTAAGTGACCTGCCAAGATCCTCAGCAATTTCCAAGAAGTCCAGGGGCACGGGCAGTTTGGAAATCACTGCTATAAAGTCAGTGTTATTATTCCACTGAAGATGAGGGGACTCAAGACTGATGGTATGTGCCTGGCCTTGGGGCACTAAGTAAGAGGTGAGATTCAGTCCAGGGACTTCCTGATTCAGCCTCTTAGGTGCTACACTATACTAGTTCACTTCCTACTATCAGGCTTAGTTTCTGTGTGATGTGTAGGATGGCACAGCACATCTCACGCATACCAATGGGCTAATTCTTGCATTACCAATATACTGTAGTGGCCTTGCTAATTACATAGTTACATTTATGCACACACCCTATTTAGCTTATTTCAAGTGCCATTAGAAGAAGCCACCTTATCTGTCCATCTCCCATGGTTCCCGTGTTTGAAGCAATGCTGCTATACTGGTAATCCAACAATTAGCCCATAGGTATGTGTGAGCCTGAGATGTGCTAGTTAGCTCCTCAGGTAAGTTATTCCCCCCCCCCAATAACTTTTGATTGATTTTCACATATTGAAACACTTACAACTTATTTTCTAATTCAAAAAGAAATATATCTCATTACTAAAATCATATATAAAAAATCCTTATCTTTCCTCACTTTGTTTCATGACTTCCTCAAATCCCTCTTTGCTGATTTCATTTTAATACATTTTTAGCAGTCTTCTATCTCATTTTAAATCTTATGTCTATTCCTCTAGTTAACATTCTTTCTCTATCATTGTCTAACTTATTAGCTATTTTCTAATTATTCACATTTTAAAATACACACCTAAGCCTGATATGTGCTAGTTAGCTCCTCAGGTAAGTTAGATTGTGTTTGGAAAATGAGGGCAAGGCAGTGGTGCCATGGACGACACAACAAATTGTACAAAGCAAGAACAATTATAAGAAACATGGCGCGCACACACACACACACACACACACACATCATATATATCTGAACAATAAGAATTCTCCTTGAAAAACAGCACCATTCACTCTTTTTCCACATGTTCACCAAGCAGAGAAAAGGCTATATAACAAAATCCACAGCTTCTTCTTTGTGACATGTCAAGATAGATAGGAATCGGGGGGCATAGGAGAGCAGTCATACAAAAGGTATCTAGTGTTGTCAGCTAAAAAGAATTGGATTCCAGTGGTGCAGCTGACAGAAGTCTGTCCATCCCCATGCCCCATGCAATGAAATTTACTAGTGCTCAGATATCATGGGGGAGGGGGGGCTGTGCTTTTAATTCCAATAGTCAAAATAAGTTCCTTTTACGTTGGGGTTGATGACAGTACAGTGTGCAATATACACTCCCCCCCCCAAAAAAAACAATCTGCAGTTAATGAAAAGTTTTAAAGCAATGCTGAGGAACCTGTGGCCCTCCAGTTGTCACTGAACTGCAATTCCCATCATCCCTGACCATAGGCAATGCTGTCTGCAGCTGATGGGATTAGGAGTCTGGCAACATCTGGAGGACCACAGGTTTCCCATTCTACTGTTTTAAATAGTGAAGGGTAGAGCAGTCTATTTTTGATCCATCTCTTACATTCACATATCCTTGCCCATAGGTCTGTTCTGTTCTATGCCCCCATTAATCAGCGGAGAAGGCAGCGAAAATATGTATGAAATATTGCATTGAAATTGATCTATTTATTTAGGTATTTCTATGCTGCCCAATCAACTGTGTCCTCTGGATGGTTCACAATTTAAAATCAGAGAAAGAAAGAAAGAGAGAGAGAGAGAGAGAGAGAGAGAGAGAGAGAACATCAACAGTATGATCAATATATAAAAGCATCATGAGCAGAAGAATTTATAAAAAGCAGCATAAAACCACACAATAGCATACAATCAGTAAGCAGCACTTAAAAGCCAGCAAGAGAAAGACAAAAAAAGCCCCAATAACTAAAAAGCACAGAGGGCAGGGAGAGTCACCTATCAAAATACATATGCTGAGAACTGCATTGGAGCATTAAGAAGCTACGGAGTCCAGTGGGTTTTTTTTTTTTTCATTTTTTCATTTAAATTTGTGTCCAAGCATATACATTCACAATCCAAGAGAAAGAGTAGGAAGAAAGTTAGCTACCATGAATTATTTTGCCTGTTTTTATAATCATATTTTGGCTGGTTGACTTCGCGCAAAATGATATACAAAGGTTACTGCTATTTTAAATGAGAATCACATACATTACTGCTTATCCAGGGTGGCTTGTCAAAGCAGAATCAGCAACAGAAAATGGACTTTGGTAATATCAAATCATCAGCCTAAAATCATTAACACCAATCGTGTTATAGGCTATTTTGGCACAGAGACAATCACGGTACATCCTATACTGTCCAGGGGTAGGATAGATGGTTATCTAAGTGTTCCACATTTTTGAAAGAAAAGGAAAATGAAAAGGGAAAAAAAAAAAAATAACCAATGATGCATGCCAGGCCATAGTAACAAATTGAAACTGCTCACGTGCGAATGGAAACAATTATTTGCTCATTGTGGCCTATTACAGTCAGTATCCGGACATACCAGATACAGTGGTACCTCGGGTTACAAACACCTCAAGTTACAAACACTTAGGGTTACAGACTCCGCTAACCCAGAAGTAATACCTCGGGTTAAGAATTTTACCTCAGGATGCGAACAGCGGCAGTGGGAGGCCCCATTAGCTGAAGTGGTACCTCAGATTAAGAATGGTTTCAGGTTAAGAACGGACCTCCGGAACGAATTAAGTTCGTAACCAGAGGTACCACTGTACCCAGTGGTGGAGCTTCATGCTCCAGCACTGGGGGGTGGAGAGCAGGCAGGGTGGGGCTGGCGTGCATCCCAGAGGCGGGACGCACCACCCGCAGGGGCAGGGCACACGTCCTGGGGGTGTGGCACACAGTCTGTGGGGGCAGCCATGATGGCACCCCACCAGGATCACACTGCTGCAGGCGGTGCACTCTCCCCGCACTCCTCTTCCTCTGCCAGTGACTGTACCAGGATAGTCCCTTTAGTAAATTCTAGTAAGACATGGACTATGTGGTGGAATTATAACTGGTAACAGGCCACAACATATATCTGCTGAATTTTCAGCTTTCACCGAAGACTGCTGTTTTAAAACCACACAATCATGACCACATACTATCCACAGTTGAACTAAAGTACACATTATGAGCAACAAGATGAAAAAAGCAAATTATGCTAATTAAGACATATACACAGGCTTATGGACTACAGAAACACACCAATAGTGCAAGGCGTATTTCCAGCCCAGCTGTTAATGAACAAGAGGGGGGGGGAATCAAGTCTTCCAACCACAAATAAACTACTTTCAGCTAACATCCAAAAGGGAGATGAGAAGAAAATAATAAACTCAGAAAACATATTATGACAGAAGTGCAAAATTACTTAAGGAAGGAAATTACTGAAGGAATAAGATTCTGTAAGGGTTCAGTAAGAAGATGGATTCTGGGAACCTTTAGTGACAGATGTCATAGGAACACCTTATTCATACATAATGTAGACACAGAAAGGACAGAAATACAAGAAAAATAGTAGAGAAGTGAGGAAAGAAAAGAGAGAAGCAAAGGAAACATCATATATGTATAGGAGAAAGATACGGGGAGGAAGTTCCAAGAAACACAGTCCACAACCCAAAAAGATTATGAAGGGTAATACCAAATTATTTAGAAGACAAGGGGAAAGTACAATGCAAGCAACAGCAAAAAAAATATCCTATTGATGAACAGATGGTAAAGAACCAGAAACAGAATGTATTTCAGTGGTTTGGATCCAGATTCAGACTGTTCAATTTAAGTGCCATTCATGTCAATGGAGAACAAGTCATAATTATTTTTCTCTGTTGAGTTCAACGGGACCAGTGCAAATAGCCTACAGCTCAATCCTATGCATGCCTAGTCAGAAGTAAGTTGCATTGAATTCAATAGGGCTTACTCCCAAGTTAGTGGAGTTAGAATTGCAGCCTTGATATTTAGATTTGTTGTCCATTGTTTCTCAAATGAGCTGAGCTGAACAAGAGTAGCAACCTAGGTTTTCGACATCTAAATCTAAAACTCAATTCATTGGCTAGCATTTCCTCTCTCATTGAACAACATGGGGATATGTCGCCACAGCAAGAACTTGGAGCCATCTAAGGCCTAATAAAAGCAGGCAAGACCTGCTCTACAGGCTTCAATTTAGTCTCTGGAAAGACTGCCTGCCCACCAGTGTTAATCTTTCCTTTCAGTCCACAGCTGCAGAGCAGAACTGGGTGTTTTGCTTGGTGCTTTTTCACATTGTGAAGAGCAATGGCCTGGCTGCAGATGTACAGGGTGCAGCTTAGAACATCAGAATAGTTTACTACTTGCTGAGATTCCATGGCAGGCAGACACACATAAGATAGGCCTTAAACGGGGAAGAAGTAAAAATCCATATAGCCCAGAATTATGTACAGTACTCATACTGGAAGTTGCTTCCCTGGAATCTCTTCATCTACTTCTGGTTCTTTTTTCACCAGATAACAGGAATTGTATCTGCAACCTTCTGCATGCAAAGCATGTGCTCTGCCAGTGAGCTATGGGCCCACTTCCATCACACTCTCTGGAATGCTGCATCCCTAACATTTATTTTGAGAATTGTACAAGCACAGAACAGACAAAAGATCATTCTTGCAGTTTTTCATCATTAGCTGAAACAGAAAATACCTTTTATTTCCCTTTTCCCAACTAGGTAAGATTCAACAACAGGTAAACAAATGTACAAGTAGCAACCCATTGATTTTAACTAATACCATTATTATTGTTTAGAGGTTGCAACGTCCACTACATTTAATTACTTCTTATGTACACATCCTCTTGGAAAGGGCCTCCACAATTAGAGTGGCTTTTTCTTCAATGCAACGCTTCTCCCCTCTGAATAGTTCAGAAGACATACCACTGGTGCACAAGGGTGGTTACTAATAAGGCAGCTGCAGCTAAATTGAGCTTTTCAATACAGTATTGGAATTTGGAAGACAATAATTGATTTCATTTCTCTGACCTTCGGCTGGCAAAATGGAAGCTGAAAGGCAACAAAAGTGTACCCCTAATCAGGTGGGGGGAAATCTATTTTCCATTCCTCTTGGACACACTTTTTCCCAATTTCTTCTACAGAAAAGGGTGCCTTTTAAACAGAAGTCAATATGCTTGCTGAAAGCCAGTAGTCCACAGAGAGGTTTAATTTCAATACTTTTAGATTAATATAGCAGTTTTCATGTAAAGAGCCTCCCAGGTAACCTTGAGGTTCTTTAGAAGTTTATCAGAAGTTCCTCAGCAAGAAAACTGTAATGGGAAGTCAACCAAAGTCACTGTACTCATCATTTCTATACATTTAGATATGTTGTCTGCTGTTTGTTTGTTTGTTTGTTTGTTTGTGGTTCATTATCTTGTTTTCCAATGCTCCAGGATGTACTTCAGGGGAACAGCAGCAGTTGGCATGCTAGGGGTTGTAACAGTAGGTGCAGTCATAGGCACAGCAGGTATGACTACAGCAGGTACTTGCCATGCCCCCATGGAGTTTCAGTGGGTATAGGGACAATCACAGAGATTACAGCATCTCAGACATGGCTGTCATTTCTTCCCTCACTGAACCCAATGAGAAGATACTGCCACAGCAAGAACTTGAAGGCATCTAAGGCTTTATAAACACAATGACTGTTATGGGTTCCCTGTCTCTGACAATATAGCCTGTCCACCACTGTATAGACTTCCTTGTAACTGACAGCTGCAGGAGAGCACAGATTGTTTTGCAGCCCTCATTTTCAGGTTGTGAGAATAGCCTGGGTGTGCAAGTATACAGTGCAGCTTAGAACATGGCCTTCTGTGACATTCTGGAATTCCAAACAGAGAGGGGAGTGGGCAGTGGTGGAGCTTCATGCTCCAGCACCAAGGGGCGGGGAGCAGGCGGGGGTGGGGCTGGCACACATCCTGGGGGCAGGGCGCACTGCCCACAGGGGCGTGGTGCACGTCCTGGGGGTGTGACGCGCCACCCGCAGGGGCGTGGCATGCATTCATGGGGTGGGGCAGCGTGCCTGCATAGGCGTGGCGCGTGTCCTGGGGGCGTGGCGTGCATCCTGGAGGCGGGGCATGCCGCTTGCAGGGGCGTGGCGCCCAGCGCGGGTGGGGGATAGCCAAGATGGCACCCTACCGTGATCGCGCTGCCAGGGGCAGTACGCTCCCCCCGCACTCCTTTTCCTCCACCAGTGGGAGTGGGGGAAAGTGGGAGATTCCTAAGCAGGGGAGCTCAGAGTTCCCTGAGGGTATAAAGTTTGCACACCACTTTCCTTGGAGGGCAGAACTGCAATGACATGTGAAAATTCATTCCACGGATCTTCTTAGGGAAAGGGTGATTTCAACACAATTCAACTGTGGCTCCACCTTGAAGGGAAAGGCTGGTGTGGGGTAATGGTCTCTCTTTACTCTTTTTCCTTACTTCATTCTGTTTTTGAAGAATGATCCCCACAAACTTCTATAAACCCTAATGAGGACAAAAGCACAAGTATTTATGCAAATAATGAGACAGAATTTTATTTTATTTTTTAAATCATTGTATTAAAAGATGTACCTGCCTCTGAGTAATAATAGCAGCAAGTAGTTCCAGCATGATAATTGTGACACAAGGATTTTCATAATTCAAACTCAAATGCAGAGTTTAGCAGATCTAAAATTTGGGGTTTTCTAAGTTGGATGCGTTTGGGCCATTAATATATCAAACTGATTAAAGCTTTCTACACACACACACACACACACACACACTTCTCTCTCTGTCTGTTCCTTCAGCATGTAAGATACATGAATTCCATTCAACTGGCACTCTGTATGTGGCTTCCCCTTCAACATATTCTTACGCACCAGAAAAGAAAGAAACTATAAATGCAATCTTAAACCCCTACCACTTTCATTCACATTATTATTACCAGTGCTCCTGCCATTTTCTATTACAAAGCTGAGAATTATACCAATGACAGCCCACTTTCCCTTCTGGTTCCATTATCCAAATTACTGCATCTGCTTACATTATCCAAAATATCTCAGAAATGTCTTCAAAACTATCATTTAGGCATGTGTGGTTTTCTTCTTCTTTACTTAATGATGTTGCCAAGTCAATGTGACATTATGAGGTGAAGAATGAGTCCAAAGTAGAAACTCTTGTAATCAGTAGATAGAAAGAGCCAAGAGTGAGATTTTAGCTAATATCATAGGGCAGTGATCCAAAAATGGGCATTTTCCTCTATTGCCCTTGTTTTATAGAAAGCTTTTTTCTCTGCCGTACAAAAGAACATAAGAGTCTGCTGGATCAGGCCAATGGCACATCAACCAACTATCCTGTTCTCACAATGGCCAACCAGATGCATGTGGAACATCCTAAAGCAGGCCCTAGCACAAGAAAAACATTATTGCTTCCAACTGTGATACACACACACACACACACACACACAATATAGGCGTAGACCTGAACCACTTTTTCAATTTCAACCTGGGGACTTTAGAAGGGGTGAAAGTTACAAACCACTGAAATGCAATCACAGCCACTTGTGCATATAGTTTGAGAGTGATGCAATTGCATTACTTGTAGCTCCCTGGCAATTGTTGGGAAACAGGAAGTACTGTCTACCTTGATTACTACTCTAGGTAAAAGTAAAGGCTAAAAAGCACTGGAGAAATGGCATGTTCATCCACATATGGGTCCAACACTTTGTCCCTGTTCATGCATCCCAGCCAAGTTGCCACAATGCCCGTGCCAACTGGATATAGTGTTACATTTTGGGTGGACAGCATTTCAGTTCAGCATTTTGCAGGGACAAGAGTCTCTTTGCATCCCATCATGATATATCCCATAGAACTGGTAGCAGATTTCCATAATTCCTTAGACTTGATGCACAGATCCTCCAAAACTTGCTCAGAATAAGCAGGGTTTCATGCAAACAACAACAACAACAACAACAACATAATCCTCTTCCACAACAGGCATTTAGCTTTTTCAGCAGGCCTGTGCTCCAGCTACTAGCTGATGGATAGGACCTGCCTGCATAGTTGTTATTTTTACACATGGTTCCCCGTCCATCTAGTGACACATGCTAAAGGCTGTGTCCTTACATTGGTAGAACTTAGTTGGATTGAAAATTGATTTGAAAGCATGATTTTAGACATGTTTTAGCATACCCTTGTGAGCCTGGTCATTCTGCATGTCTCTACACACAACAGCAAACCATGTCTTGGTCACAAAAGACTAAAGTAAAATGTAAGTAAAAATAATTTGCTTTCTGGCTACAATTACCGGTAACAGTTGAAATGGGAATAGGATGTTGTTCCCCAGAGACTGGTATTCAGAGGCATGACTAGCGCCCATTGATAGACTTATTCTTTGTGAGTCCCTTTAAAACTATCTAAGGTGATGCCCATCATCACATCACTACATATGAAGCTGCTTATTCTGAGACAGGCAGAGCACTGGCCTTACCACCTCAGCATTGTCTGTGCTGATTGAAGGCAGCTCAGTCCTTGCTGCCCAAGACCTCAATCCTTGCTGCCCAAGATTATAGATGCTTGCTGAACCTGGAAACTTTCAGATAAGAAATGTATGTTCTACCTTTGGACTATGCATCATAATCATTGATGTAGGAGCAAAGCCCAAAGCTCAGTGGTAGAGCACATGCTTTGTCTTCTGAGCTTTGGCTTTGCTCCTGCACCAATGATTATGGTAGATAGTCCAAAGGTAGAACATAGGTCCCAAGTTTGATCCCTGACATCTCCAGGGTTTTGTTTTATTTTTTAGAATCAGATATAGCAGATTCTGGGAAAGACCTTTACTGGAAACATTGGAGAGTCCCTGCCAGTCAAAGTGGACAATGTAGGATTGGTTGGTTCAGTGATCTAACTTCAATAAAGGAGTTTCATATGCCCACTTTTTCATGAAGTTATAATTATGCCAGCAAGGAGCATCTTAGTAATGATAATCCATCCTTTGTTTCTTACCTAACTTTCTCATAGCTCAAGGCAGCTTGCTTACTTTCAAGGGAAAGACTTCACCATTGTATGGCTGCAAAGTGAACAAAGGAGATTGTGCCCCAGTTTTTAGCTACAGTGGTACCTTGGTTCTCAAACTTATTCCGGGGACTGTCCCCAGGAAACAGGGATGTCTGGTAACCCCATCCCAAGGTCCACCACTGCCTGTCAGCTCTGGCTAGACTTTCAGCTTCATGTGCACAGAGATCATGGATGTGAACAAGAGACACAATCCCAGCCCTCACCCTTCTAAGGCAGCACAGTGCTCCTGATTTTCATGATCAAATCCAAGCTTTCTTTGGCATCCAACCATTTATCTAAATTCTAACCCAACCATTTTATGTGTCTGCAATACAACAAATCTGAAAACGTTTGTAATTTTTCTTTCCAGCGCTTGCTGGCAGTGAAGTGAAGCAAGAAAGAAGGAAAGTCTTTTGCTACCCTAGCACATTTTTGTTGCTGTTGAGACCCTGTTTGAGGCACTCATTTAAAAAGTTTGGTGGCACTTAAAAAAAAAAAGTTTGGGCTTCACTTTCAACTAATCAAGCTTGACGAAAATGGAAATAGCTTCAGATCTGTATTCCTAACAGGAAGTAAAACAGTACGAGAGAAGAAAACATTGCTGCAAAAAGAATGCAAATGATAAGTTTATTGATGCAAGAGGGGAGACTATGATTAAGTTGTTTAATGTACTATGCAAAGCAGTAGAAGAGTTAGTTTAATATATTTAACCAGGAGAGTTAGAACACAGCTCAGAAGTGCATTTATAATTAAACCCAATGGTCTTAGCCATTTTATTGCCTACCACAACCCCCCTCCCCCAGATGCAATTGTTCATGTGTACAGATTTCCCTTGAATACTTTGCTTTGTTGCCAGGTCTACTTCTAGCTGTTTTGAGGGATGGAAAGACAGAAGAGGCGCATGAATAAATGAAGAACATGGCTTCAAACATGAGGTCCAGCTGGCTGGACTCAGTGCTTCTCCATTTGTGTGATGGTTATGAAGCAGTGCTGGCCAATTAGAATGAAGTTAATGAGGTCCTCACACCCCAGGAGTTAACACAGTACTTTGTTGGTTTATTACAATTACAGAACTAGCCAAAACAGAGTCTTCTTTCAAAGTATTGGTAAAGAATGGAAAACATAAAAGGCCATCAGATTCCTTCTTCCTTGTCACAAAGAGAGTTTTGCTTCCATTCACAGCCGCACAAACAAGCAATGGCTTCTTCAATCAATGGCTTTCAATAATCAAAAGAGGAAAGTGAAAAAGACACAAGTTGATGCACATTTCATCATCATGTTCTTCAGTATTGCCACTGACCTCAGGTGACCCAACCCGCAAACTGTAAAACCTGTTGCTGTCACTCCTAGAAGTGTTTATATAGTTCTATAATGGTTGCTGTGCCAAAAACTGTCCTCTTGTTTTCTCAGACCACTTATTCTCCCATGAAAGTGGCTTCTATATTTATTCTTCATTCTCAGAATTCTTTTTAAATGTGCAGGTGTAACATACCTCTAAATACCAGTCCCAGAGACACCTGGCTAGTCCCTTCCAGAAATAGTTATTATGTACCAAGCAGAAATACCATATAGAAACACAAACCAACAAACCTCCCAACCCCTCCCACAAACACACTCAAAAAGGGTAAAACATGTTAATCAGCCAAAGGCCTGGTTGAAGAAGAGCATTTTTACCTGGTGCTTAATGGTGTATAATTGTGAATATGCTGTCAGGGGTGGAGATCACAATCCTGTGCAAACCATTTTTGGAAAATGGGCTAGTCCTAAACTTTACTGAGTTGTGATAGCCAGAATCCCCTAAAGTTCATGCCAGTGATGAGTTTATGCCAAAGGAAATGGTCATATGCACTATCCTTTCCTGGAGGGGGCCTCCTGCAGATAGCATATTATTCCTCAAAATATAGGAATTGGGCCCTTATTACATATCAAATAGGAGGATTCTGTTTCCTTTTAAGCACCTTCTGAACACCTTACTTTTTCAATAAGTATTTTAAGTGAATATGTATTTCCTAGTCTGCATCTGTATTGAATATTTGTACTGGGATGTTTCATGGGAGGTGAGTCATAAATAAAATATATAAATTTGCCCTGCAACTTATTCCAACTCTTGGCCAAGGCATCGGTTGAAGGGAGATATCAAAGTCCCATTTTTTTTAAAAAAAAAAAAAATGGAAGTCAAAACATTCCCAGGCATCCATTCCAGCTTCCATGCAGAAACAACTAAACAGCAAACATTTGCTAATGGGGACAGTGTTTTTGAATGAAGCAGAATATGAATAGGAGCCTGCTGGATCAGATCAAAGATCCATATAGGCGTCCACCCTGTTTCCAGCAGTGTACAGCCAGATGACTCCAAAAAGGCTTGCGAACAAAGCAAGTCTTGCCAAGTTTCACCTGCCATTAGCCCTCTTGCAGCTCTATTTGTGAAATCCAGTACCCGATTGCATTGTGGCAACTCTGTAATTCAAAGCAAAGCATAAAACAATGTGCTGTGTCTAATAAATGCAAAACAACATGTCAGTCGATTTTGTTTCTCTCCCACCCACCCCTCCAATTCTAATGACCTGCTTTCCAGGTTTAATTTAAACATTACTTTAATAAAGAATTGTCATTCCTTATTAATTAGATTGCTTTTATTCCCCTCCCCCATATTCCTACTCAATTATCTTCAGCCTTTCAACACCCAGGGTTGGTTTTTGTTTTGCTTTTTTAACTGTTAATGGCCTACAGTTCCATTGCAGGCTTCTTGTAATGGAGGCAAACTTGTGCCAGCTCTCTGCATAACCTCAGTAATGCTCATTCACTCAGAACTCCTCCATCTGGTTCCTCTTCCATCCACAGAACCAGCTGCTCTGAACAAACATATTTTCCACCTTGCCTGATGTGTCAAATATTTGTGATATATTGCTTCTATAATTAACCATTTTGAGCCTGGAGAGAAGAAAAAAAGAGTCATCCATCCATCTGTAAATATAAACAATTGTTTTTCTACCTAGTCAGGTACAACATTTTGAAGCTTCGTTAGATCAAAAGGTACTTTCTCATTTAGGATGATCTTGTAAAAAGAAAGGCCACAGAAATTAAGAGGTAAGGAAAAGGTTGGCATATGGTTTACATTCTCCCCTCCTTCCACCCCACTTACAAAGTATATTCACACAATCATCAGTTGCATTTTTTCCTGAGCCACCAAATGATGGAAGTCAAAGGATACCTAGACGCCTAAAGCTAAAAGATTGTAACAATATAAAGCTGGGAATGCACTATTGCACTTGAGAGAATCTGTAACACCCTCTTCATCTTAGCTGAACCAGTGTTGATTATGGATCCCATCAGTCATTGGCCATTTCAGTTAGAATCATAGTTGGTAGGGACCTGAGAGGTCATCTAATTCTTCATGATCCAGGGAAACCACTACTCTAGCATCCCTGCTAGGTGATCATCCAGTCTTTGTTGGGGAAAGACCATAGCTTGGTGGTAGAGCATCTGTCTTGCATGCAGAAGGCCCAAGATTCAATCCCTGGTGTCTCAGGGTAGGGCTGGAGAATGCCACCGTCTGAAACCCTGGAGAACTGCTGCCAGTCAACACAGAAAATACTGAGCTAGATGACTCAAGTATAATGCAGCTCCCAATGTTCCTGTTTTAAAATATCTAAGGAGAATCCACCACCTTACAGAGCAATCTGGAAGAAGAAAAATATTGTTTTTACTTATTTCCACTGTTGAAAAGTTTTTTCCCATCAGGAACTTTATTAAGTTTCATTTGGTACCTAATCTTGATTATTACATCGATCAGGGGAAACTGATTTTCTGAATCAAGACACACACACATTACACTGACTAAAAAGAGAGAGAGAGATTAATTTCTCATAGCAAAATGTTTCATCTTCTGTCTGCTTCAGCTGCTCTGATGTGAATGAAAGCAGTAGCCAAGGTTATCATTATAGAATACCAAGAATGTAATATTCAGAAATGTCACAGCTGCTGTAACTGGGTGATGTTAGGTGTTAACCTTAGGTCAAAGCCATATGGTATCAGAGTTTCCAGTCTATAGATCCAGAAGCTTTCTCTTCTTTTTAATGGCCTTGGAGCAGATGGCATCTCTATTGCAATAAGTGATATATCAGAGAGGGTGTAATTCTCTGAATTATAGGCAGACAAACCATAACCTAGGGTAGAGGTGAAGAACTAGATCTGGCCAGAGGATCAGATCCTTATTCCCACACCACCCCACACGAGATAGATGAGGCTGCACACCGGTCAACCATCCAATATCAAAACAATGTTGTGTGACCTATTTTTGCAAAAGCACTGTGCATGGAAGCTGAAATGTTCAGCTGATTGCCAAGGCTTGCAAAGCTCTGTGCACTGCATTTTGTAAGCCCCAAACACATTGCACAGAGTTGGGCATGGATGTCCCAATGATATGCTGAGAAAGAAGGAGGCAAGTGCATGGAACAAAACTGGAAATGTGAAAAATGTGAGTGTGGGGCCAGACAACAGTAATGAATTTGCTTGGATTACATTGTATGTCTTATTGTCAGAGAATTGTGCCTTGTTTTGTAAATGAGTCCAACTATTCCAGTTTGAGCATTGCTGCTGTCCCAACTGACATTTAGTGGTGCATCCAATGGAGGATTGCAGGAGCAGTTTTCTTTGAACCATGCTGTCCACAGCCCAGCTGTGGGGAGCCTTTGCTCCCCCCAGATGTGGCTGAACTACAACTCCCCTCATCCCTGGTCATGCTTTCTGGGGCTGATAGGAACTGTAGTTTGGGAACATCTGAAGGACCAGAAGTTCCCCATACCCACCTTAGACATTTCACCAGCTTCTTGGGAGCTATCCAGAATTATCCTGGACCCTCCATAAAGGAGACAAACTCTGTTGTAACCAGCAACAAGGGGGGCTTCAAGTTCCACATGAAAATGGGACATGATCGGTGCCTGTTGGATAAATAGTGGGAAGAATGTTGCATTAGAAAGCTAAGGAACATTTTAGCAGGTGCCGGCCCCATAGCACCACATTAAAATAAAATAGATGACTCTTAAAACAATCCAGTTCAAGAGCACTAGTGAGCCCCCCGCTCAAAAACCAGGGCCAGCTTTCTCTGTTGGTCTCCACTAATTCTTATATCCCTGTTAAAATACTGTACAATTTAGTGTCATGCCCAAAGGTTTCATGCACATTATTTTTAGCCTTTCTCCATCAATTTATTGCATTGTACAATTATAAAACATGGTGGGAAATTTTGCCAAAATTATCATGAATTGAGTCTGCTCTCTTCAACTGACCCAGGTTCCTGGGATTTAAAGCCTAGTGGAAGACATAGTGAGACATATTTGTTTTTCCCATGGGGCTTTTTCAGATCAGGAGACATCAGCAGCTACAGAGGCTACAGATTGCTGGACAAATGTTTCCTGGAAAGAAAAATACTCACATCACCCTTGGCCCCCTCACAAAGTTAAGGTAAGTTCAAAACCCCACACCCAGAGTAATTCTAAAGTACCCACAGAATGAAGGGGAAAACTACAAGCCTCTTTCAAAAGGAAAGAAAACATTCCAAAAAATGAAGGACTGATTTCAGCCCAGCACCAGTACAATTACTTCATGGGCTTCTTCATATTCCAAACTAAAAATGAGAAAAATCTTTTTTTTAAATTAGTGGTATATATATTTCCTACTGTCATCAATAGCAAATACATTTTTAACAGACAGCAACAATAAATTAATAAGCAATTAAAGTAGATCTAATTTGTTAATGTGACATTTGCAAAAAAAAAGGGGGGGGGAATGGAAGAGGAATACAACCATTGTTGTGAATTACAGTACAGCACTGTTAATTAGAAGTAGCTTATCCGGTTGGCTCAAGCTGCTGCCATGTAAAAATGTAGAAATTCTGTTAGAAATGGTTCACCAGTCTAGAAAACATGAGCACATTTTAAAGTCTAAGAGTTGTGTCCAGCTATGTCCTAGCCAGAGCAGACCCACTGAACTCCCGGGAGCGGGAGGCCCCGTTAGCGAAAGCACGCCTTGGGTTAAGAACAGTTTCGGGTTAAGAACGGACCTCCGGAATGAATAAAGTTCATAACCTGAGGTACCACTGTAGTTGTAGAAGTACAGTGGTACCTTGGTTCTCGAACGGCTTAGTTGACGAACAAATCAGCTCCTGAACACTGAATACCTGGAAGTAAGTGTTCCAGTTTTTAACGTTTTTCGGAAGCCAAACATCCAACACAGCTTCCATGTGAGTGCAGGAAGCTCCTGCAGCCAACTGGAAGCCACGCCTTGGTTTCTGAATGGTTTCGGGAGTCGAACGGACTTCTGGAATGGATTAAGTTCGAGAACCTAGGTTCAGTGGGATAACTCACATTTTAATAGCTGTAGTCTTGCCTTTAACTAGTAAATTTCTAAGGAAAAATAACAGCTCTGTATTATTAAAAAAAACAAAAAACATGGACCCTATTTATGAACGGCTTTGTTCGCCTGTGGTGAAAATGGCCTCAACTGCCAAAGTCAGGAAAAATAAATCAAGTGCAAGGCCAAGTTACTTTGCGGTTACTTTGCAAGCTTTTTGTCGATCTCCTGGCTTTGAGCTCATGGGCCACATTTCAAGAACCACTGTCTCTCCTCTATGACTGAAACCTACCAATTTCCATATTGTGCCGGAGGCTGGGCCAGTTTACAAGGCCATGCTTCTCTGTTTCCTTCCTAATTTAAAGTGTTCAACCTGCCCTGTCCTCAAGAAGCCCTGAAGAGGCCTGAAACCAAATGCTGTAATTCATAAGCCAGCTTCCATTTGAGGCATTAGCATTCTATTCTCAACCTCCTTCTCTCTCCAATATTACCTCAGATTAATTGGAAGTGTATAAAAGATGTTGCCAGGTTCACATTGGTAACCATGGTAGCCTTCATACTATCTGCACAATGCATACGTAATTCATTCCTCAGGAAAACATAATTAGAACGTAACATAATACAGTCTTTTCAAGCATCGCTATGATATGGAAGTTGAGGGGGGAGTGGAATCTGTCGAACAAGGCTCTACCCTTACTGAACAGTTTTATTTCAGCCATCTATCTTTGCGAGCTGCATTGCTGCGGCACAGCTGACTTACAGGTTCTTACCCTTAAACCAGGATATACTTAATTCTGCAGCCAGAAGGTGGCAGTGTGACATCTGTTATCAGTTTAGTTTCATTCTACAGCCCAGTACTCAACCCGCAGCAGTCCATGACCAAGCAAAAGCTAAGCCTGTAGATCAATCACCATTTTGCTTCACTGTTCCTCAATATCAGGAAGCCCCCCATACAGCCACCAATAGAGTCGTGCGCTTATCAGGAACCTTGTCCAAGATAACAGTTCTTTGTAATAATGAACATAGCTAAGGCAAGAGAAGTGAGCAGCATTACACGAAAGTGTCTAGCGATAGCTTCTCCAGTTATATTTATATATACACATCATCTGTCAGAACGTTTCCATCAAATAAATGGAAGTTTGGGGTCTGTCCAGTGTTGTCTGGTGCAAATGCTCTTGCACAAGCATACTGCTGAGTTTTAATATTGCACAACAGCTGCTGTGCAACAGGTATCAGCACCTGCCTGCCTATTAGTTGAGGCAAGGCAGCAACAAAGTTGGGGAAATTCCAGGTTAGCAGCAGACCGGCAGCTGCCTTCACATCTGCACAGCCACTGCCACAAATCTGGAGCTCCCCTGATCTCATCTCTGCCCTATACCAACCAATCCTCATCCTGGGAAGTAATAGAACCATTTTTGGAGGGTGCTTGTGCTCCTGCTCTGCCATTCCACCCACCCCTCTCACTGCTGATTTCTTGCAAATTTATTCCGAAAAGGGACAAAACTGAGTTATAGGTGAACACATGAAGAAATGAAAATATATTTAAAAAACAGACTAATTCTCCCATCAGTTTTCTAGAGAATGTATTCTCTATTTTGGACCACAATTTGCAGCATGATACAAACTGTAGAGGGACGCGGGTGGCGCTGTGGGTTAAACCACAGAGCCTAGGGCTTGCTGATCAGAAGGTCGGCAGTTCAAATTCCAGTGACTGCTTCTGCCAACCTAGCTGTTCGAAAGCACGTCAAAGTGCAAGTAGAGAAATAGGTACTGCTCCGGCAGGAAGGTAAACAACGTTTCCGTGCGCTGCTCTGGTTTGCCAGAAGCTGCTTAGTCATGCTGGCCACATGACCCGGAAGCTGTACGCTGGCTCCCTCGGCCAATAAAGCGAGATGAGTGCTGCAACCCCAGAGTCGGCCACGACTGGACCTAATGGTCAGGGGTCCCTACTCCAACCCACTGTAATGCAGGAATCTCATTGGTAGCATCCATGACAGTTGGCCATCCAACTTCTGCTTAAAAACCTCATTTGAAGGAGAGTCCACCACCTTCTGATTGAGTCTGTTCCACTGTCAAACAGCTCTCACCATCAGAAAGTTCTTCCTGATGTTTAGCCAGAATATCCTTCCTTGTAAACTGAAGCTGTGGTCTTTGTCCATGGAGTTTTCTTGGCAGGGATACTGGAGTGGCTTGCCAGTTCCTGCTCCAGGTGGATCACATTTAGTCAAAACTCTCCACTATGACCTGTCCATCTTGGGTGGCCCTGAGTTATTCAAGCCCCTTCACCATGACAAGGCAGTGATCTATGAGTGAAAGATTGAGGGCACAAGGAGAAAGGGATGACAGAGGATGAGATGGTTGGACAGTGTTCTTGAAGCTACCAACATGAGTCTGACCAGACTGCGGGAGGCAGTGGAAGACAGGAGTGCCTGGCTCATGGGGTCACGAAGAGTCAGACACGACTAAACAACAACCTGAAGCCATTGGTTTGGGTCCTACCCTGTGAAGCCAGGGGTCTCATTTGTTGTAAGGCAACTTCTTATGTGCCTGAGGGAAAAGAACAAAAGCTGTCCTCCTCCAGTTATGGTGCATGGGACCCAAGACGGACACCCAGGGCAGAAAATTTCACAAATAACTCTCTCCAGAAGTATTATTAATACAAGAATAATAAATTGAATAACTAGTCATTTGCTGTTGTTTTATGACAGCAATTGTCAGCTGCCTGAAACAGGTGCCTCACCATGCCCCATAGTGGGGCTGGACCTGTGCCTAGGTTGCCCCCCCCCCAGCCCTCTTGGTATCACTATGCAGCTAGCAAGAAAGAAATAAACACTAAAGAACATATTTCCATTCATCCCTTAATTAAACTGCAGTAGCACATATGTAAATGTGACAGAGTGAAAGGAGTTTGGTAAATTATTAAGACAAGCATATTTTCAGCTCTAGTAATTGGGATACATGTTCGTTAATAATGATCTAATTGCCATAAAGTCAACAAATGATGCCCAAGTACTACTTTTGTTTGCTTTGCTTTTCTGTTTTATGGGGTTTGTTTATTAAGATCACTGACTGTTATCAGGATTGCCCTCCATGTGCAAGGAATTTCAGCAACACACTTTTGCTTGTTGGGTCGTTCATAGAGATTGCTGTTCTCTGTGGAAGCTTGAACTCCACCCAACAGAGATCAACACACAGTCACTTTCAGATGTAGTTGCAAGCCTGGGAAGCATCTGAACTAGGCCTAAGCATATAGCACTAACAGGGAACTCCTATGTGTAGCAAGCCAACCAGCATTCATTAGGGCAGGGCTGAGGAATATTCTTCACAAATAAGTTAACTGAGTTAGATTTCTAGGAATTGCAACTACTTTTCCAAGTTCATACAAAAGCACATTATTAATACTTTGTTCCCACGGGGACCTGGGGCATATAGCTCCCCCATGTGCATCATGAAGATAACACATTCTGACTCCCTAGGTCCTGTTTTGGCTCCAGTCTCAGGCACAGAATGAGCAGGAGGCAAGTGAGCTGAGTTCAGAGCTGCTACAGTGTCAACTGAAGAGCTGGATTTGGTACCTTCTACAGAACCTCAAACTTGCAGTCAGAAGCATGTGGAATCCAAGTCAGGGCCATTTTGTAGGCCTTCCCAAGCCTAGTTAGTTCATGTGTTGAGTCAAATAGCTTCTGTGCCACTGCAGCTGGCATGTGAGTCACCACCAAAAGGAGGCAAAGCACTTGCTCACAGACTAGGAATTTTTAAGGCAGGGGTTGGGAACCCATCCACTCCCAGACTACTGCACCCATGATCACTTCCCACTGGCCATGCTGGTTGGGGGCTGATGGGAGTTGCAGTCCAATAGCATATGGAAAGCCACAGGCCCCATCCTGATTTTACACATTCACACTCATCATTTATTTATTTATTTATTTATTTATTTATTTATTTATACATACCCCGCCCATCTGGCTGGGTTTCCCCAGCCACTCTGGGCGGCTTCCAACAAAAGATTAAGAATACATTAAAACATCAGTCATTAAAAACTTCCCTAAACAGGGCTGCCTTCAGATGTCTTTTAAATGTCAGATAGTTGTTTATTTCTTTGACATCTGATGGGAGGGCATTCCACAGGGCAGGCGCCACTTCAGGCAAGGGAGTGAAGCTTAGGAGACGGGGACTAAATGGATGGACTCTTAAAGCTTCAGCCCCCATCCAATCTCTGTTGCAGTATGTTACTCACTTCGAGCAATCCATGGTGTCACCTTGCCTCATGGGTATCTGCTGCAGATGGATCAGAACAGGTCCATTCAGCTTGGATGGCATACCAGATGACAGGCTGTCACCCCAGTCAACAGTACTTTAAACAGTTGTGCCATTTATTCATTGGTGTTAGAGACCTGGATGCAAATGTCACCAAGGGCAACATGGAATTATGCAGGTTTCAACAGACTAACGTTGGTACTATGCATACATACTCAGAAGTCATTCCAATCAAGTTCAATGGTAAGTTTGCATTGGACTATAAGCTCTGTCCTTTAGCACAGTGCTACATTTTTGAAAGATATTCATTGGTACAGAATGGGCAGGAAGACAACAGCCGTTCTTACAAATGGCACCAATGTGGGGCTAATTATCATTGCTAATTACGATTAACAATGCCACTGATTTTGATGGCATGGCACGTATGCATAAAACATCTTTGCAAATATGCCCTTCGTTCTCAATACATAAAGCTTGATTGGGCAATTCATACTTGTCACTTTGTCCACTAATAACCAAGTCCCTGGATAAAAATGAAACAGAGGATCATGGATTCTGGAAGGAACAAAACCCTACAGAGCGGAGGATGAAGAGAGGCTTCATGGAGCAAAGGATAAGTCCATTAAATGGATAGCAGCAAACTGTAATTTCATTCTCTGTAGTTAGCAAAGTATTTTATAGTATTGGGTATAGTTAAATGTCTTTTCAATGCTTTGAGAAAATTGACACCATCCAGATTGCTATGAGAAAAGTTACATAAGGGCAGCACATTTTGTAATGTATGCAAAGGCAAGGGCAGCAGTACACAATCCAAACTGTGTGAATTTGAATCTTCTCTCCCCCATACACACACTTGTCTCCCTTGCCTGTCACAGTCAAGTCCTACATTTTCAGGCAACTGTGTTTCTGCCCTGCATGATGATGAAATACTTATCACATATGGTTATAGACTTGCATACAATGCAGTGCTAAGTAAGCATCCCATCCATGCAAGAATTTCCACTTGTGCAATAGGACTTTCTCCCCTCTCCTCCTCTTATGCAACCTCTAAAACTGTTCTGGGGGGTTCTCACAGCCCTCCAGAGCAGATTTGGGAAGGGTGTGGGGTTTGCATGGGAGGTAGAAGAGGAGGAAAGTCCCATAACATAAGCAGAAATTATTGTGCTAGCAGGACACTTACTTAGTACTACATTGGATGCATGCCCTGAATTCTAATACAGCTTTTTGGCCCAGCTCTTTGCAATCAGGTGCATTTTCAGCTTACTGGGTAGTTTTCTTCTTATGTAGAGTTGCCATATTCTGAAGAACAAAAAATAGGACAAATTTGCCGACTTCTACTGTTCCCTTAACAGCAGTTTAAGAGCATAAGAACAGCCTTCCAGATCAGGGCAGTAACCCAACTAGTCCAGCATCCTGTTCTCACAGCAACCAACAAAATGTCCCAAAGCAAAGCCTGCAAGCAGGATCTGAGCAGGAGAGCCCTCTCCCCTCTTACACTTCCCAACAACTGTTGTTCACCATCACACTGCTATCATGGCAAGTAGCCATTGATCACCTTCTCCTCCATGAATTTGTTCAGTAAATTTGACAGTAAGAAACACAAGTCTTTCCCTGGCATAAAGCTAAGTGATTTGGGGGGGGGGAATCTTCTCTCCTCTCATTTGTGTGGGTCAGAAGCCACCATGGATGCCAATTGGTGGGGGGCAGGAGCACATCCTAACTTTCCAAGAAGTTGCACATAACTTGCCTGCCTAGCGAACTTGGATGGAAAAGTGGAAAGAAATAAAAGCAGGTGGGGGAGAGAGGAGAGGGGGCAGAGACAACAAAGTTACATAAACACAGTGGAAGAATAGCCAGGGAAACTCGATCTATGCCAGAGCAAAATGTTTTTGACAGGACAGCAACAACAGCCAGCAACACACACATGCTCTCTTTGCTGTGGGTCTGTGCGCCCCTGCTTCCAACAACTCTTCTACTCCCTCCTATAAGCTAAAAAACACCCCATTCATGCAAAACCCTTAATCCTAGCCTGGAACCCCTGGCAAGCAAGCAAATAAATAAGCAGCGTCTCTCATAATAAGTCTGCAATGCCAGTCACGTTTTCATGGGGGTTAAGTGAGTTGCCATGAACTTTGCAGCATGTTCTTAAGGACTTTTCCTTTTGCTAGAGGTTTGTTTTTGTTTTGTTTGTTTGTTTTTGTGTGTGTGATGCAGCTCTTCTTGAATGAGAGCAGGGGATAGGGCAATGAGGTACAAAGGAACAAACTAAAAATTAAAAAGGGTGCGTATGGAGAGAGGACTTGCAATGTTGAGTGATGGGTATCCATACCTGCGATCCTGGGGAAAGCAGGCCCCTGCCCTTCTCCTCACATGTGGAAAAGTGTCTCTGCTGCTGATTGTCGGATTCTATTGATTAGTATCACCTACAATGATAGGAAAGCAATGCTGGAGTACCATAAAGATGAGAAGAATGGAAAGCCATGCGGCATGGTGGGGGAAGCAAGTTCGGCTGCTCTAGGCATCCTTGAGCAGGAGAAGAGTGGCAGGTCAGTCTGTGATGAAGGATGGGGGGGACACACAGATATTTTGCCAAAAAAAAATCTGGACAGACAGCCATTTTAAGTCGGAAAATGAAGACGTGTGCAGCAAAAAACAGACATATGGCAACCCCATGTTATGCATGGGTTAGGGAAGAAGTTGAATCATTGCTCTTATGCCTACGAAAAGGTGAAGAGGAGGAGGAGGAGGAGGAGGAGGAGGAGGAGGAGGAGGAGGAGGAGGAGGAAAGCACTTTTCATTCCAAGAAAAGATGCTTAAGCAGTTCACAAACAAAAGCCAACAGCAAAATAAAAAAGAGTAAAACTATTAAAATATGTATTAAAACAACTATATTAAAACAGCATAAGAGAGAGCTGGTCCTCAAAAGGCCATTGAACTAGATGCTACATATGTGTGCTAAATACCGGTATGTGTTGGCTCTTCCTCTCCCCACTGGAACATCTGGCAAAACTCTTCATGATGCTTCCTCACACAACATTTTAAGCTACTGCTGGTAAGTGGGGAAACCTAGAATTCTGTGAGAACAGGATGAGTCACTTGTAAGTTGTTATCGAAGAGTGAACTAGGTGAATGGCTACCGTTTGGAATGACAGTAGCATATTGTCAAGTGCAGCATGTCACTTGACATGTACCATCACTGCTAAAGGTTGAAAAAGAACCAGCTGGAGGTTTGCTAGAGACACCCATTATTTACCTAGTCTCAGAGGCCAAGTGATCCTGCATGAACAATCTGGGGGGACATGAAGTCCCATAGACTGGCTGGTTGTTTTAGTATAGGTTGCTAAGTGGAAGGGAAGGCTACACGAACCTCTTCCTATGCTTCCAAACTTCTAGCAGCCTGCCTGGATCCAAGTATTTTTCAACTCTGAGCAATGGAGACCCGCCTGCCTACCTTCTTGCCTGCATCCAGTCCAGGGAATGGAAGCGGCTTCTTCCTCCTTTGTATCCTTAGTCTCAATGTTGCCTTCATAGAACTCAGCAAGGAAGAGGATGGCAACAAACCTAGAATTAGGTGGCTCTGTCTGGCATTGACTGTGGCTCCATCAACAGTTGGCCTTGCTTCCTTCCACCTCACCAGTCCCAGTGAACACCAGCCACCTCTGACTCTTGGCCTGACTGAGCAGCTAATACATGTTTAGCATAATATCTAGCTTGCTCATAATTTCACTCTGTTTTTTGATATGGGATTGTCATTGAGCCAATGGTTAGAAGCCCAGTTGGGACATGAGTTAAACATTAATTTTAATATTTTGTGTTCTCAAGAAAACAGAAGTTTGGAGCCAATAGAGAAAGACCATGAACTCCAACTTGGAAAGTCCCATATATATCTGTATAGTTTGAATGTCCCATGCATGGGTATTTTTAGAAGAGTCTCTTTAATAGACAATAATCAGAAAATGTTTTATTTCTAGCCATTTTTTCCAGCGTAATTTCATAAACTGTAAAATAATAAATCAAGCCATCTATATACAACAGTGAAAAGAAAGGAAAATCCTTCTGCAAAACACTGTCCTAAAACATGGCACTATAAAACCTATTGATGTGCACAAATGTTCTCATACCACTATTATTTGACCAGTTGATGCCAGAGGGAATCTAGATAAGATTTCCAGGTCTTCCATGGCAAGACCAATATAAGTAGTTCTACCTCTTGTCTCTCATATTGACCTTCCTCTCTCAATTTGCATTTATCAATACCTAACAGTCGTCTCCCATGTAGCTGCAGGTTCTTTTTTCATCCAGGAATATAAAGATCACAGAAGGAAGCATGCAGTTTGAAGATGCAATTTCTCTGCATACTAGGGCAACAGCCTGTCATCTGGTATGACACCCAAGCATAATGGATTGAGAGGCTGCAATGTGTTCTTTTCTGATGCATGGTGAGATACCATATGTGCCAAGTACACATGGGAATGTATGGTGTCCAACATGCTACAGTCTGAAATCTGAAGAATAAACGTTTCCCAATCACAGTGAACTGAATTAGTGCAGTTCAAGAAATACATTCTGTTCTGGTTCTAAGGAATTTATGGTGTCAAATTAATTTCTGTTAGAGTTCAGATAAAGAAATATGAGCACACAGTTAAGCTTAAGTCCTTGCAAATTAACATGACACAATTTGCAAGTGAAAAGTTTACAATAACACATACTTACTAATGGCACAGAATGCAGGTGGCACTGTGGTCTAAACCACTGAGCCTAGGGCTTGCCGATCAGAAGGTCGGCAGTTCAAATCCCTGTGACGGGGTGAGCTCCCGTTGCTCAGTCCCTGCTGCTGCCCACCTAGCAGTTTGAAAGCACGTCAAAGTGCAAGTAGATAAATAGGTACCGTTCTGGTGGGAAGGTAAACAGTGTTTCCGTATGCTGCTCTGGTTTTCCAGAAGCAGCTTAGTCATGCTGGCCACATGACCCGGAAGCTGTCTGTGGACAAACGCTGGCTCCCTCAGCCTACAGAGTGAGATGAGCACTGCAACCCCAGAGTTGTCCGCAACTAGACCTAACGGTCAGGGGTACCTTTACCTTTACTGATGACACAGTAGTAGAGGGTCAGATTCTCCAAAAGTATACAAGCAGAGAGACATGGGAAGCTGGCTTATACTGACTATTGTTCTATCCTTCTCTGACTGGCAGCGGCTCTAAACTAACCTCAAAAGCCCTGGGGTTTGAACCAGGAAACCCAACAAAAGGCTGCGTCCTTGCCTTCTGTGGTAGGTGGGACAGTGAGAGAATGTCTGCGTGCAATAACAGTTTGGCAAACAATATACGTAAACTTTGAATTTGGCCATTCCTAGTACAGTATAAACACTTAGATATTGGCCTTAAGACTTTGTCTGATCAATAGAACAGTGCTTTCTTCCAGCTGTACTTAAGCATCTTCAAAATAGATAGAATGCATCACCAAAAGAAGACAAAAGAGAACAGGTTTGCAAAAGATTTGCACGTGCCAATTTGCATGTATTGATGATTTTTTTTGAAATAATTATTATAATGTAAATAAAAATAGCAATGACAAACCTAGACAGCATCTTAAAAAGCAAAGACATCACCTTGCCAACAAAGGTCCGTATAGTTAAAGCTATGGTTTTCCCAGTAGTAATGTACGGAAGTGAGAGCTGGACCATCAAGAAGGCTGATCGCCGAAGAATTGATGCTTTTGAATTATGGTGCTGGAGGAGACTCTTGAGAGTCCCATGGACTGCAAGAAGATCAAACCTATCCATTCTCAAGGAAATCGGCCCTGAGTGCTCACTAGAAGGACAGATCCTGAAGTTGAGGCTCCAGTACTTTGGCCACCTCATGAGAAGAGAAGACTCCCTGGAAAAGACCCTGATGTTGGGAAAGATGGAGGGCACAAGGAGAAGGGGACGACAAAGGATGAGATGGTTGGACAGTATTCTCGAAGCTACTAACATGAGTTTGGCCAAACTGCGGGAGGCAGTGAAGGATAGGCGTGCCTGGCGTGCTCTGGTCCATGGGGTCACGAAGAGTCGGACACGACTGAACGACTGAACAACAACAAAATAAAAATATAATACATAGCACTGTAATGGGGGGAGGGGAACATGACTAGGTGACCTGTGTGGGCTGCAGTCCAGGTGCTAACTATGGATAGACAACATCAGTGCCTCTGCTCTCCATTCTTACAGGGGAAAGTCCATAGCTCAGTGGTAGAGCATCCTGCTTTCCATGCACAAGGTCCTGGGTTCAATCCCCAGCATCTCCAGGTAGTGCTGGGAAAGGCCTCTACTGGAAACACTAGCAAGCTGCTGCCAGCCAGTTCACTGAGTGAGCCAAATGGACCATTTGGTCTGGCTCAGTATAAGGCATCTTTCTGTGTTCTGGATGGCTGTTCTTGAACCAGAATTCTTCAAGCAAAGAATTATCCTCTGAAATGTGGAACATGTGGAACATCTGATCAGGCTTGAAGAAAAATGTGCACTCTGTAGGTTTGCCACCCACAGCCCAGACACTGCCCAAACATATTGCACCATATCATAATTGGAGGGCAACCAACAATAGAGTATCATCAATAAATGGTTATGATTTGGGAATTTGTGGCACTCCACTATATTTAGTATATACTTAGCACCTCTTCTAGTCTATAGCTTGCCAACCCTTTAGCTCTGAGGTGTAGACTGTTAGCCAAGACTGACTTTAATTTTTTTTTTTTGGATAGTCAATTGATCCATTCTTGCGAGATTCCACCAGAAATCAGCACCAATGCCAATGCCAATGCTGCTTCTCCACCAGTGGCGGAGGCAGTAGAGTGGGTGGGACACCTGCAGGGGCACAGCCTCCAAGTGGCTGCTTACCTGGCCTCATTGGAGGACATTATCTCCGTATAACTGACATCTTTCAACTACTTCCCAAAGTTTTTGGTGTGATACCCACCTAGGATATCTTTTCTGTTTCTTCTTTATTCTGCAGTTTGTGTGTGTGTGTGGACTTTCAGACTGATGGAAACTTAATCCCCAAATAGCTTTAATTAGGAGTTTACATAAGCAATTTTTGCAGAGATTTTGAACCACTAGTGGAAGAGTTCTACCATGGAAAACAGACAGAACACTGAGAATAACCTCATAATTTTGAAAGGCCACAAGGTTTTTTTAAACCATTTCAGATTGTTCCCCATGTTTATATATAGATATATACACACAGTGTTGCACATTATCCTAAAATAGGTAGTCAATGTTATACACACTTCAGAACATGCAGCATAATAATTTGGATTATTGCTTGCAAGCCTGAGGATCTTTGAAAAGCTCAAAGGCACTGATGTGCCTCAGAAAATAACCCCCAGAGTTTGGTCAGGTTATTATTGCAATTACTTATTTCTGATCACCAGGGCACTTCAGACAGCTCAAGCAAAACTAGAAATCTGTTACACATTTCTATATGCTGGATACTTAATAAGTGGTTTTTGTTTTGTTTTTTAAAGCAAACACCCAAGAGAACTGAATTGTGTGATTTACTAAATTGCAAAATTCATCTTTCCCCCCCACACTCTTTAGTATCTCAGGTACAGTCTTTTAAAACTTACTATAATTTATTTTTTTAATATGTTTATGTCCTACTTTTCAAGTGGCCTCCATAATTAAACTCAGCAAGCCTACCCAGGCATGTAATCTGAGCATGCAATAATTTTAACATGTTAGTTTAGTAAATATAATAGCTTTTAAATTACTGAGATACACACACACACACACAGTTGTTTTAAATATTTGTTTTCATTGGTAGTTCTAAGTTATATTTTAGATTGTCTTTTGATAAAAGCCTGGAAGTAGTTCTTCAGCTTTTTGGGACCTAAGTCATTTGCTTGGCAGCAGTGAAACACAGTTATAACTGCAAAATAAAACAAAAACCTAGGAAATGACAACTGAAAACATAAAACTAGGAAATGACTCATGAGTTCTTACTAATGAAGGAGAAGGGCTTCATAGTAGATCACATGCTTTTCATGCAAAAGTTTTAAATCCTGGCATTTTCCGGTAGAGTAGGAATTGGGGTTGATGGGAGTTGCAGACCAGAACATATGGAGAGGACTAGGTTGATGAAGGCTGTTTGTTGTACTCACCTCAAGTGCCACCTTGCCAATCCTCCAGATGCAGGAATGAGGTCAGGTCTGTGAAAGTGGGAGGGAGTAAAAGGCAGAGATGTGTGTGGAAAGGAGAGCTGCAGGAGAAAGCAGCAGCAGGCCTGAAAGATAGGAAACTCCACTCTACCAATCAATCCATTCCCTTGACCCTGAGAGAGACTTCTTGAGTAAATAGCCTATGCAAGAGTAAGGGGTGGGGCATGGTAAGGGTCCACTGAAGAGCAAGGAAATGTGCTTGGGTAACAACATATAATGGACCAGAAGTGGGGAACCTTTTTCTGTTTGAGGGCCACATTTCCCCTTGGACAATTTTCCAGTAGGACCACATACCAGTAGGTAATATGCCAGAAGTGGGTGTGGTCAAACACACATCACTCTGTAACCTCCATCAAGGCAAGATACTTCACACATTCCAACCAACTAACTACTCAAGAGTTAAGGTTGGCAGAGGGAATTCTCCTGGTAGTTCCGCAATCTTTAGGAGTTCAGTGGTGGAAGTCTGGAAAATGTTTTGTTTTTTTTCTGCAGCAAGTCTTAAGCTGTGAAAGTCCCTCCCCACAGAGATGTCTCTGCCCTAGAAAGAGAAGGGGTTCCATTAGGAAAGGAAAAGCAGTGGTTTTGGTGACGGGTAGGGTTTTGAAAACTACAGTAAATATGGTTGAGCTGAGATGTTCAAATGTAGCCTGTGGTTATCCTCAAACTAGGAAACCAAACTAGGAAACTTTCTGCTCCAGTTTCCTCCATTCCAAATATAAACTGCATCACTTGCTTTCTAGTGAATTCTGGCCAGTACGTATTGAGTTCAAACAATTCATTGTGTAGGATTATATGCACTTGGGTTGGTGCAACAGAAAACTACCTGTTGTACTCTATGCAGTAATTTATAAAGCTATTTTTTAAAAAACCCGACTAGGTAAAGGACAAAGACAAGCTCCTCTTGAAAGAAGCTGACTTTTTATATTTTTTCCTTAACCACCAGATCCTTACAGACTTTCATATCAGAGCAAATACAAGCTTAAAAGGAGAGATGGAAACCTTGCATTGTCTGTTGATGCACCATACAAGTGGTCCCAGACGTGCCACTACCAGTTCTGAGGAGTCCTGCAAGCAAGAAAAGAAAGGTCTCTTCTTTCAGCAATTCCTTCAGTATAACAGGTACTTAGGGGGTTATTTTATCCCTTCTTCTTCTTTAAAGCCACAAAGGGATTGTTCTCTGGGACATTTGTTCTGTTAGTTTGTGCCAGCAGCATTGAAATAGGTGGCTGTTGTACATTATTTTGCATTCATTGGGACACATGCTTTTCATGACACCGCTGTGTCGTATTTAATACACTAACTGTTCTCTGACATCCCGATTAAAGCATTATATTAAACATCAATCCAGGACTTCAGAAAGGAAAGAAGAATTTCTGGCCACTGTTTGCACACCGCTTCAGCCAGTTAAAGCCTATTGCTTCTCCAGATTTAGTGATTGCCACACAGTCAGAGCCTGAACCCTAAAAGCCTCACTTCTGTACTTGACTGTTGTGCTTTAGATGACCTGAAAATGGGAGTCGGTTTCCCCACATTGGGTTCAGTTGGCTCCCTCCTTCAGTTCACATTGGCTCACTCGGCCTTCCTCCAAAGGAGCCCAATGTGGCAAATATGCCCATATTAAAACAATATAATTACAACTTTTTTTAAAAAAAAAGTTTGAAAACTGCAAAAAGCAATCACTTGCTCTCAAAGCTAATAATTTCTGAGTGGTCAGCCATCAAATAGAAATTCTCCTAATAGTTAATAATGAGTGCAAATGATGCACTGGACAAGGGATAATGTTCCACAAATAGGGCAGTGTTTTTCAACCACTGTTCCGCGGCACACTAGTGTGCTGCGAGGTGTTGCCTGGTGTGCCGTGGGAAAAATTGAAAAATTCAAGAGAATTACTTTATATATAGTCAATATAGACACAGAGTTAATTTTTTTAACATTTTCTAATGGTGGTGTGCCTCGTGATTTTTTTCATGAAACAAGTGTGCCTTTGCCCAAAAAAGGTTGAAAAACACTGAAATAGGGAACCACCAGCAAGAAGGCTCTGTAGTGAGTTACCACCAACCAGGCAACTCCCAGTGGTGTCACCACAAACATTGCCTCCCCTGCTGATCATAGAAGCCCAAGATGGTTGATATTGGGGAACATGTGTTGTTGTTTTTTAGGTACTTGTATCCCAAGGACCTAAAAATGCATACTTCTCCTCCTAAGAATCAGCTGACTGGGAGTTTCTCCAGATCTACTTTCATAGCACTGTCCTATTCATTTTGGGTTTATAATTTTTTTTTACTGAGGGCAATGTGACATTTTCATTGTTGTGTTGTTATTCTAGTTTATTTCCCACACAATCCTATTTTTCTTCCTACCACAAAAGAATCTGGCATTTCTGAATTATCTATATTCGTGGCACATAACTGTCCTGGTGTAGATGTTATTTGGTTTTTGCACAATACTGTTGTTAGTTGTTGTAGGAGGGCTGTGTGCCTGAGTGCCTTCCAATTCCTGAATCCAACAAGGATTCAATTGTTGGACTAGCCAGGCCAGCTTCTTGATAATGGCATAAGTATGGGTCATTAAGGTAAAAAAAAAAAACCAGAAGCTACTCTGTGCCAGAGGACAAATGGGTGGACCCCTCTCCCTCATCTGGCTGTTAGTTAGAATAACAAAATCCAGAGTTGTGAGAGAGAGTTAGAAGCTAGAAGCAGGCTGTAGGCTAGGCAGATGAGAGAGAGAGAGAGAGAGAGAGAGAGAGAGAGAGAGAGAGAGAGAGAGAGAGAGAGAGAGAGAGTCAGGCCTGATTTCCACTGGAATACAAGGTTGTGGCTATGGAAGAAGCAAGACCTTCTTGGGCCATTAATGTTGTGAGTCCTCCACTCTAGGCTCAGGTTGCATATGCGTGTAAATAAACCATATAACATAAACATATTCTCCACTGTCCTTCATGCTGAGGAAACTGATTCCTGGGTAAGCACCTGGGACCCCTGAAATCTCACACTGCTTGGGGTAGCATGCAACAATCCTCTACATTTAGTGATCTAGTGTTTGAGTCACTGTGGTGATAGGTGACATTTTCTGCAACTTCCAGTAGGTGCCTTTTTCCAGGGAGATACTGACGTCCCTCTGCAGCAGTTGTCACAGCTGTGTCCCATTCATTGCCTACTCATCAACCAGCAGCTTCAGGTAGAATCTGAGTAGAACAAATCCTCCACTGTTCAATATGGCGAATGCTTCTTTCTTCCATCTGATCTTCTGGAGGTCCTGGTGGGACAGATTTTCAGAGTAAAATTCTGAGTAAAACTTAGTTGGGTATTGTCCTTTTTTAAATAAAGTGGTACCTCGGTTGTTGAATGCAATCCATTCCAGAAGACCATTTGACTTCTGAAATGTTCAACAACCGAGGCACAATGGGCAGTCATCAAATTCCATTGATAAAATGGAGAAACACACTTTGGAAGCCGTTCGACTTCCAAGGCATGTTCAAAAACAGAAGCATTCACTTCCGGGTTTTCGGCATTCGAAAACTGAAATGTTCGGCTTCCGAGATGCTCAAAAAACGAGGCTCCACTGGCGGAGGAGGGGGGTGCGGCCCGCCCCTGGTGTCATCCATAAGGGGGGTGATATTGCCACCCCGCCCCTGTGTGACGCTTGCCGCCCTGCCCCCGTGGGCGGATCGCCCCACCCCCAGGTGCACAGCATGTGCAGCGCTCAGGGTGCCAGAGCAGCTAGCTCTGCCTCTGCGAGGTTCCACTCTAAATGCAAAGACCTGTCCATAACTCAGGTGCACACCAGTAAACATGAATTTTACTAGTGGAAGGAAAATACAATGGGAGAGGTGTGATGTAAGAAGCCTCATTCCAGACACATTCCATCACTAGTATGAACAAGAAGGAGTGCAATCACACCCTCAAAAAAAACAATTAAAGATCTCTGGAGCAAGGGTGGGAAACCTTGGGCCCAGAGGCTGAATGTGATCTTCCAGGCCTCTACACCTGACCGTCAAATATTTGCTCAGGCCACACCCTCAATGTCCCTGCTTCACATGTCATTGAACTCTGATAATGCCTCTTGCTTGTCAGGATGGTGACAGACAGGGCTGGGTGAGTATGTGTGGAATCTTGCCTACCTGCCAACGGTAAATTTACATTTGTTGCTCTGTCCAGTTTTGGCTCTGACCACGCCCAGCACTGCCCAGGTGGTTAGGTTGCATATTGAAAGCAAGTATCTCAAAGAACCATTTCATACATTTCAAACCATTAGCTAAGGTTGCCTTTAACACATTGAAAATCTCACTAGCCGATAGAATTCCCTCCTGGCACTTTAATTTGCTAATCCATTCAGAGCTGCAGAGAGGCAGAAGTCACGAATCAGGTCTATTTTTGTGCAGTGTTCCTGCTGCCAGTGCAGGGCAGGGAGCAGACTTTCCTGTAATTTCACACTGATTAATTCTGCTTGGGATCCAAGAACCTTAATCAAGGGAATTGCCTTGGGTTCCCTGGGAGAATAATTTTCACAAAGACAAACATGGCTGTGTCCCCAACCCTAAAATATAGTGAAGTTCTCTTCGGAGGGTAGAACTTCAATAAACGTTATTTTGGAATATACAAGCTGCCTTTCCATATCAAAAAATAATAATCATATTTTTAGCTTGTTTCTAGATGAGCTGTTTATTGACGTGGGAAGCTCAGACAACACTTTTCTGATTTGCTACCTGGGAGGTTACACAATGTTGCATCAAGCAATTGTTTTTCACCATGTTCTTTCTAGTGCATTTTCCTATAACTTTCCTTATTGCAAAAATTCTGATTTCTTTTCATGGGCATGTGGAGCAGGCTCATTGTGCAAGAACACATATTTGAGCATATTACGCCAATACTGGCCTGACTGCACTGGCTGCCAATTAGTTGCCAGGCACAATTCAAAGTGCTGGTTTTGATCTATAAAGCCTTATATGACTCAGGACTGCAATACCTCAAAGGCCACCTCTCCCCATATGAAACAACCCAGACTCTGTGATCATCATCCAATTCCCTTCATTGTGTGCCCCCTCCATGAGAGGTCCAGAGGGTGGCAATATGAGAACAGTAGCTCCCCATTTGTGGAATGCTCTCCCTAAGGAGCCTCACCTGGCGCCTTCGTTACACATATATAGGCACCAGACAAAAACCTTCTTCTACTCCCAGGCCTTTGGCTTATTAAACAATTTAAGGCCTTTTAAACTGTTGAGGGGTATTGTTTTGGTTTGTTACCATGTTATGCAGTGGTGTGCAGTGAACAGGGGAACAGTTAGGGGCAGAGGCACCAGCTTGCAAGGGGGATTGTGGGGTGGGGGTGGTGACGTTGCATGCATGAGAATTGTACCTCCTTCTCTAAGCCAGGCAGAAACTTAGCCAGCTTTGGGAAGGAGGAGCCAGACCGGTTGCTGCAGCCCTCCTGCCTCCTTCCCAAAGCCAGACGGAAGCTTCCTGGGCTTTGGGAAGGAGGTGTCAGGAGAACATTTAGGGGACTAGTGGACCCTAGTCCACTGACCGCATGCCACTGATATTATGTATGTTTGTGCTTTTAAATTGTAAATTGTAAACTGCATCCTTGGATGAAGAGCAGAATAGATTGCCATTGTTGTTGCTGCTGTTGCTGTTACAGTCATACCTTGGGTTACGGCCGCTTCAGGTTGTGTGTTTTCGGGTTGCGCACTGCGCTGAACCCGGGAGTACCGGAACGGGTTACTTCCGGGTTTCAGCGCTCGCGCATGTGCACAAGCACTAAATCACGCTTTGTGTATGCACAGAAGCACCAAATCGCTACCCGTGTGTGTGCAGATGCAGCGCTGCAGGTTACGGACACTGCGGGTTGTGAACGCGCCTCCCGCATGGATCACGTTCACAACCTGAGTGTCCACTGTACTGTTGTTGTTGTCATGTGGAAGGAGGGAGTATTGGTTGGCACAACTCCCTCTCCCTCTCTCCTCACCCCCTGCCCATGGCTGGGGAGGGAGAGCTTGTTTTAGGGTCTGGTTGTGGGAGTGCAGCCCACCTTGAGGTTGTCCATGGTGGCAAGGCACAAGTGTAGAGGAAATATGGAGTGGTGGTGGCTGGAGCAGTGGCCGGAACATGTTGTCCTTGTCAGCTCTAGCTCTCAGCAAAAGTATTGCAGGAATGCAATGAAAACAAATGCCTTTTCTTCCTTTGTATTCTGAGAGCACAATGATTTCTGGAATACCTGTATACTGACACTACACTACACTACACACACACACACACACACACACCCCTCTTCTGTTTTTTGTGGGGGGGGTTGCTTTTGCTTCACAAGTTAGATCTTTCATTTCCCCTGACTTTCTCAGTAATGGAGTGCACAATCAAGTTCATGCTGTGGGCAACGCAGGAGACATGAACAGTGCTATTCCTCCATGCTGGAGCCTTTATCGACAACAATAAAACAGACATGCCCAGCAAAATAATCCAATACTGTATCTCACAGCTGAAATCATCCAGGAATTTGTATTAGGTAAGATCCACAGGGAAGTGCTGTATTCAAAGGGAAAGCCATTTGGAAGGGTTTTTCATCTGTGTCCAATGCCGAGCTACAGAGGCTCAATGTGCTGCTAATAGCATATTCAGCGCTTGCCTCTGATGCAGAGAGAAATCTGGCGTGATTGTTCAGTCCAGCTGCCTGTGGTCAGCTATGTAACACTTAGCAAATGAATTTTTAAAGTCATTTGCAGTAGGGGACAAAAAGCAGAATTAATTCAAAGCTTTGCAGGCTCAGCGAGCTGATGTTTATCATTATTTGTAAAATGTGTTATAAGTTGCCTCTTCTACAACAGCAACAACATGAAAAGTGCCTGAAGCAATGTATAAACTATTAAAGGCAAGTTTGAAAGTTTATTTGGGCAAGAGGAGGGGGTGTCATGCAAATGCAGGAGCTTGTAATTACACTACTTGTTTCATACACAAACATTGACATGTTTATTTATTACATTTCTATAGCTCATGTTGTGCTATGTATACATTTAATGGGAAGCCAGAATAGACTTGAGTATGCTACAAGTGTGTGTATAAGTGTGTGTGTGTGTGTGTGTGTGTGTGTGTGTGCACATGTTGTGGTGCAATGGGTTAGTGTACCTAGCTGTTAACCAGAAGGTTGGTGGTTTGAGCCCAGGGACGCTATGGGCAGGATTCCTGCATTGCAGAGGGTTGGACTAGACGATCCCCAGGGTCCCTTCTGACTATACAATTCTATTGTTCAGACACACACACACACACACACAGAGAGAGAGAGAGAGAGAGAGAGAGAGAGAGAGAGAGAGAGATGTGATTGTGAATCATGATTCCCTGCAGGTGAGTGACCTATTAACCTATTCAGGCTCCCAAGGCCAAACAACATGTTGTGTGAAGCTGCCTTTGTAATGTCCTCCTTGGAATTATTTTTCATACATGCAAACCTATTCCATGTTTACTAAGAATTATTTCCCAGGGATTTCAAGAGGACTTACTCCCAAGTAAGTGTGCATGGTCAGTGCAAGCATTATTTAAGAAGAATTACAGTGCAGATTTCTAACTTAAGACCTTAGCCTCATGTTGAGTGTTCCCTCAGGTGGGAAGCCTATCTTCTATACAACTCCTAGGTCTCATTTCCCTCTAGGAAATCACAAAGTTTCCCTTCTCTACATACAACCAGCCTGCCACCTTTCTAACCATCTTGCTGGTTGATTCTCTCATATACCCTAGGATCCACAAAGTTGTGCCAGATTTGCAGTGAGGAGCTGCTCCTATGTTTGGGCTCAAAACACCAACTGGGTCCATTTCTTTGTGTTCCAGATACTTGCAGCCTCTCCAGCCATTGGAATTTGAACTCAAAACTGGATAATTGCCATTCAGATTTTTAAAAAACACACAAAACCTTAAATGACTGGAAACAAAGTCTAGCCTGCTTGCCACTATCCCTTGAAAATTCATTCATTCATTTGTTCATTCATTGCATTTCTATACCACATTTCATCTAAGGATCACAGGATGGTTTACAATATAAAAACACAAGAATTCACAACATAGAAACAAACAGAAACACACACACACAGTTTAAAAGGCCACAGATTATTTAATTAGCCTAAAATTACCTAATTTTGTTAAAGATTAAAAGATCAGCAATCTTTTCAAAGGAGGAAGCAAAAAGAATAAGTGAGCAACAGAAAAGATTGTGGAGCATATTAAATCTGCTGAAAGATCTGCAACGCACACAAGAGTGATGGATATAATTAATTCCATAAGGAAGCAGAGGAAAACATACAGGAGAAATGCCCTACATTTTTCACGGTCAATTGCTGTGAGAGACAGGTGTTTCTTTTGGCTACTTTAAGAAAGGAAAGTTAACACAACTGGGGGTTATTATGTATGAGAGACGATTCATTTTAGGACAAAATGGAGCTTTACATGGTGGCAGCAGGATTGGAAACTTTGAAAACAAACGAAAAGACACACATAAACCAACCCAGAATTCACTTCTTATCATCTTAAGAAATTCCAAGGTTTTTTGTTTTTAAACTCAAATTAGTGAGTAGGAAGTCTCACTAGCTGGGTGTGCGGTGTATTCTTCAACATATTGATGCAATAATACTGCATTAGTGATGCATTTATACTGGACTGTCCAAACATCATTCCACTTTATAAGTTGTTCTGCAATGGTTCCCCAATGTTTCCACATTATTTTCATCTGCAGAGGCAATCTCGCACTACAGAGCAACAAAGGAAAGATCAAGATTAATGACTGAGCTGGAACATTTGTGGCATGAAGAGTTACAGAATTTCAGCAGGAAGATATGAGAAATGAACTAATTGGAAACAATGCAGTATGTTCTCCCCAAAACCTATGCAGTTGCAAACAGTATTAATAGCAGGGGCCATGCCATTATATCAGCACAAGTCATCATGAATGGACAATAAAAAGAACATTTGGAGGGACCCTAAATATTGAATTAACGACCTCCCCATACATAAAAGAGCCAGTTTCTAGTGCCACACTCTCATATAAATGAATGTCCATCATTCATTAATAGTAGTAACAAGCTCGTAGCCAGCAGTTTTGTGATAACAGAGCCAGAGGGAACACTGGGAAGGTGGAATAAGTGCAGGAGATCAAAGAAACCTGAATACAGGGAGTCTGAACAGGATGCTGGATTAAATGTCCCTTTGGAATGATCCACCAAGGCTTTACTTATGTTCCTATTGCAATTAACAGAGGTGTAGAACCAGGATGAGCTGGTTGGAAACGAGGGTCATGTCCTAAAAAGAAATCAGTTTTAGAGCTAGGTTCTGAACCTACTCCGCATGGTTGGTGTGGCAGAGCAACTATATATGGCACCCTGAGTTCCTTGGAAGAATGGTGGTATAAAATTGCAAAGAATATAAAAATAATAATAAGCCCTACCACTGTTTCTCTCTGTACATAAAACTCAGAACAATGCTTTTTCTAAAGAGTAATTAATAGAGCTGTAAAATTTACAAAGGAAAGAGGCTGTTGGCTGGGTGAAAACCCACGTTGCTTATGTAAACGCATTCATAGTTTAAAATCATAATTAAGAAAACAAATTTGTGAAGAGCATTTTAATGATTTCATACCTTGCTGTGTTCCTTTCTACTATATTTTGTATGCTCTGCTTCATACTCTTATTCAGTGGTTTTTATTCAACAGAGCTTTCTCTCTCCTCCCCCCCCCCATTTGTTTCAAATTCCTAATGAGCAGCTATGACAACAAGGAACCAGCACATGAAAGTTAAATAGGGTTTAAAATTGACAGTTTTTTTTATTAATACCTGACATTTAAACAGTTCTTATTTTTAAGAGGCCCTTCTTCCAAGCAAGATTTGTAATTGGTTTAAAGTTTTCCTTTGCTTGCATAAGGCTGCTGTAATTCCTAGGCACGTTTTAAGGGAGTTCGGCAGCCTGGCTTCCCGTTACATCATATTTTAAGCATCCCTGCTAACAAATGACAGTGCTGCGTGAATGTGCATATTTTCTGAACATCAGCTCTGCATGATTTGGGGCCTCAGCAATTTTAGCTACGTTCTGTCTCTCGCACGTTGTAATCTATGTGACTGATTTTCAGAAAGGAATTAAAGGGAAGTGGAAAGCTACAGTGCCATGGAAACTGCATGCAGCCAGGTCTGGGTGAAAGGAGATGGGATCTATCCATTGAATGGAGTAGAATGGTGCAATCTGTACCTTTTTACTTTCCTTACATTGAACTGCGGGTTCCATTTTACTGCCCGTTCACCCAGTTTGGAGCAATCCTCTTGGAGATCATTTTGTTTTAACTGACTGGACAATCTGGTATCATCAGAAAGCATGGCTACCACACTGCTCATCCCAAACTCTATATTATTTATGAACAAGTTAATATTTTGTATGTGGGTGGCATGTATGAGTATTATAAAACACACACACACACACACACACACACACATTATATGTAAGTGGCTACAAATATTGCTATGAAATATGGCTAGCAAGGCCGATCTTACACTTTAATAACTGTAGATATGTACTATTGTTGTACTGTGTATTTTGGGTCTATGGACTGCAATAAAGCTCTCTCTCTGTGTGTGTGTGCATAGCAGAAAAAGGTGCCATGGAGGAGATGATAGGAGATGGAAGGAAGCAGGTTTTCAGCAGTCCGTACAGAGATTCAGCAGGCCCATAGCCCACCTATTCAGAAAAGGGAGAGAACAAAACAATACAAGGACTTTGCTGTGCCAAAGGGGGATTTGAACAAAATATAGGTAAAATTTCCAGGGAAAATCAAAAGCACACTGGCCAATAGAGCTTGCATTTTTTCCCCCCGGCAATAACAAAAGTGGAAACAAAAGATAAAAGACTGAAGATGGGCAAGTGGTCTAAAAGGAGCAAAAGTTGAAGAAACCTAAGATTCTAAGACAAATTCGTCTTCCATATGTGGCTGGGCTACAAGTCACATCATCCCAGGAATGGACTGATGAGATTTGTAGTTTAGCAACATCTGGGGGGCACTGTCCCCTCCTCTAAGAGGAGCAGATGATAAAAAGGAAAGGAGCCACAGCAGTAGCAGCCCAAAGGTCCCCTCCAGGTGTCCTTTCTATTGAACATTCATGATTATTTGTGCTCAGGGTGTTATCATTGTGTTTATAGGCAATCATACTTTGCTCTTGCAAAAAAAAAAAAAAATGAAGCTCTTGCTTCATTTGCATCAGATGCATGTCTTATAATTTCTTGCTAAAATCCTGTAACTTTTTATACTACAAACCACTTTTTTGTTCCACTTTTGTTGTGCTATAGTACCAGAGCGCTCCTCCACATAGGGGAACCATCGCAGAAAGTGAAATGATGTGTGGACAATCCAGTATAAATCCACCACAAATGCACTATTATTGCATGAGTGGCATGTTGCATCATACACCTACACTGTCTGTCCCAACCACCCCCAAAAAAACCAGTCTGGAGGGACCCTAATGAAGGAATCCCAAAGCTGGCATGCCCAGTGACGCAGCTTCATGTTCTGGCACCGGGGGGGTGGAAAGCAGGCAGGGTGGGGCTGGCGCATATCCCGGAGCATAGCGCACCACCCTCAGGGGCATGGCCCCAGTGTGATCGCGCTGCCGGGGGCGGTGCGCTCCCCCTGCACTCCTCTTCCTCTGCCAGTGGGCATGCCACCACAGAAAAAAAAGAGGTAATCATATACTCATATACTCTGAAGGTAGAGAAGACTGGAAAAGATACTCTGACGATGACCTTAACTGACAAACAGGTTCATGACAGAAAGAGTAAGCAAATGAAGGTGGGGGGGGGGAGAGATACATTTTCAAACTGTCGAATCATATTGCTGTAACCTTTTCCTTTCTAAACTTGTAGCTGAAGTTAGTAAATATTTGGACTCTTGCTTTCTGGCCCAGCTTCCATCTGCTTCAAGGCAAAAGGAAATGAGTTTCATTCCAACCTATTAATTGCTGCTGACATTAATATTCGCCATGAACTTTCAATTTGATTAATTTCACAATTTGTGCAACTCCAGCTCAAACTGAGGTATTTGTACAGGAAAATAAAATAATTGAACTTGGTTTGCAAACAAGAAAAGTACTGTTAATTCCGATGATTTGTACATGTTTTAATTAAGTTTAATAATAATGTTCTTAACCGAGAGTTGTGTGACCAAAGAATGATGCCTATTTACTGCTGAATGTGATGATTCTGTTCTGAAGACAATCACATCTCTTGCATTAGCTGCAGAAGAAATTGGCAGCAATTTTGACAAGTTTTCCTTGAAAGTATTTGTGGCAGAATGACTGCACTCTGCTGCACCAGTGTCTACATCTGCCAAAATTTGTGAGAATTAGAGTTTGTCTGTATGATCTATTGAGACAGCATATTTTTCAAGGTGGTTTTGATTCACCCTTCATGATTGTCAGCAGCCAAACAAGCCACAACTCTTTTGACTCCAGATTGAAAATATTCAAGCAACATTCCAAAGAGAACTTAAAGAAAAATACGACACTTACTGCTGTAATTATTGTTATCATTATTTGAGCTTACAGCCACTTGTTACACAAAAATGTATCCAAGAGACTTATAACATATTTAAATCCATAAGCATAAGGAAAATCATAATTACTCCAAAAGCTCTCCAAAAGCTCAGGCAGCGGACATTCCCATCCCTGTCTGGAGGTGTCAGAAATTGGACCTGTGACCTTCTGTATAACAAGCAGGTATTCTACCACTAAGCTCTGGCCTTCCCCGTTTGTAACATCTTAAGGTTACACTGAGGAAAGCAGTGGCATGCCAAATGATTAAGCCACAAGTTGGCATCCAAATTTCCTATGGGTTAAAATGAATGCAGCTTCAAGACACAACATAGGTAATGCAGATATAGATTTAGATTGATAGTGGATTATTAAAAAAAAAAAAAACCTTGATAAAACAAGCAAGCAAGAAAATATTTCCTATATTGATTGCGAACATTCCAGTACCTCTTGGCTGTTTGGCCTTCGGTTGTTGTTCAAGTATGGTTCCTATAATCTCTGACTATTTGGCCATCCTGGCTGGAACTGATATAAGTTACGAGTCTTGCAACATTTGGTTCCTTCTCCCTTTTTAAACTTGTTTCCAATGGTGATCTGCTGTGAAGGTCTTTAGACATATAGTTTAAAGCAGCCATCTATTCTGAATCTTTTTCAGTCAATATGAACCACCATTGCCAGACCCAGAATACAAAATTTGGGGGAGTCAATAACAAAGGAATTAGGGGTGCTTTACTTCAGAGGCTCAGATATCATTGCTATTACCCTAGTTCATAATAGACTGCCAAATGATTGGTAAAGATTCATTGTTTAGATCTTGAAAAGATTCATTGTTCCCTATCTCTGTGAAAATAATGATAAAATAAAAGGGCATGTATAAGGCAATACAGAGTTGAAGATCACAGTGTAACTTACTTTTACGACAGAAACACCTTCAGTGGTTATCATTATTTTGAATTCAAAAACCTGCTTGAAAAGCCAAACACGTACATCATTTCCAGAGCACCATATGGATACTGTCAAAGATTAGACTAATAGTACAATCATCTATCTAGTATTATGCCCATTAAAGCTTTGGAATATGAAATTAAGTGGCTCAAAGTGTTACATTAAATATTAGACATTAAACTGCTTCAACTGAATTACAAAGCCTGCATATTTAAGAGGTCTTTAAAAAAGCCAGATTTATGTGTGAGAAAGAGTGTATGCATTGTGTGTGTGTGTGCACGCGCACGCGTGCCTAGGTTATAATCCCTTAATGTGTTTTTTCCTTCTTTCTGTGTGTTCTTTTACCTATTAATTGCAGTACTGAACGGCATCTAATTTACAGCAGGAGATAAATGTGTATAATATCATGGCAGCCTAGGTTCCTTCTTTTTTACTACTCCCTTTTATCACTTATTCACACAATAAGAAGTGCAGCTTATTCAAGGTATGATATAAAGATGGCTGTTAAAACACTCCACTGACATAGACATTATGCACACACTGAACAATTTATTTCTACCATGAAAAGGTATATCAAGAAGAGTGTCCCCTGCACCAGCAGCCCTCTAGGAACTAGGATTTAACAGAAGGATGAAAAACCTTCAAAATGCAGCTCCTTCAGTATCTGGTCCCCAGGACTCTCATCAAATCACCCCTCCTCCCAAGCTACCTCACTGGTTCTGCCTTGCATTCTCCTTGAGTGTTTTTGCCTGGCTTGAATATGTTCATGAACTATGGTCATGCTTTTCTTGCTTGCCTGGATGTAAGGCAGAATGGAGTATGTCAGGTTTTGTGCAAGCTAGTCTACTATACAAAGGTAGAATCATAGAATAATAGAGTTGGAAAGGACCACAATGGCCATTTATAGTCCAGCCCCCTACAATGCAGGAATATTTTGCCCAACATAGGGCTCGAGCCCATGACCCTGGGATTAAGAGTCTTATGCTCTACCGACTGAGCTACACACATCAAGATTCATATTTTCTTGCTACGGCCTTATTTACCACAGGCATGTGTCCGTCCGTCCCCCGCCCCCGTAGGTGGCCCAGAAGTGAATGTGATTCTCAGGCAGAAAAAGCTTCTCCACACCTTTTCTTTTTCATAAAATTTTATTAAGGCTTTTTTCATAATACAATACAATAAGAAATAAAGTAATTTAAATGAATACAGAAAGAGCAAGAAAAAGAAAAAAATGCACTTCAAGTGGGCAAAGTCCACTTTCAAAGATAGAGCTGAACCCTTGCCTCACGCAGAAGGGGGGGCGCAGGTGGTGCTGTGGTCTAAATCACTAAGCCTAGGGCTTGCCAATCAGAAGGTCGGCGGTTCGAATCCCCGCAACGGGGTGAGCTCCTGTTGCTTGGTCCCAGCTCCTGCCAACCTAGCAGTTCGAAAGCACATCAAAGTGCAAGTATATACAAAGGTACCGCTCTGGCAGGAAGGTAAATGGCATTTCCATGCGCTGCTCCAGTTTGCCAGAAGCAGCTTAGTCAGGCTGGCCACATGACTCGGAAGCTGTACGCCAGCTCCCTCGGCCAGTAAAGCAAGATGAGCGCCACAACCCCAGAGTCGTTCACGACTGGACTTAACAGGCAGGGGTCCTTTACCTTTAAAATAGGGTTTTATAATAGGGTTGAGAGGGGTGCTGAACAGGAACTGGATCCTTCTACTTAAGAGGGAGAATCTGATCCTGTGCAGTGCTGGTCACTGTTCATTCATGAAGAGCTTCCCTTGCGTTTGGGTCTGTTTATGGTCCATATGATTGCAATAGCCTAGACAGGGATGGGAGCATGTGGGCCTCCAGGTGCACTAAATCATGACCTATGAATCTCTCATTCTCTCATTCTAATATAGGTGGAGTCAGAGAAAAAATAAACTGAAACACTCAATGACACACATCCATGTGAAACAATTCTAAAAATTCAGATGCGATAACCATAGCAAGTGTGGCTCAATAATGTAATGATATAAAAATAGTAAATGTAAGATGCAGGCTTATTATGATATGCATTCCTAATCTGGCAAATCAAAGCAGCATTAGGACATCAAGAAGCAGTTTCCTTTAGTATGGATTATTTTCTCCCCAAGTAAAACATACAGTGATGCATTCTCATTGCATGGAAATCAGGTACCAACGTTTAACATCCTCAAGCCCACTTCCAACTCCTACATTACATTAAATATTCTGCCATTGCAATTCATCTCCACCAATGTGCCTCCCAGGAATCTTGCAGGATTCTTTCTCAAGTGCCACCAAGCATGTATTTCGGTCTCCATTCCTTCATTCACAAACTGTTTTCAATGTAACAGAGAAAGCTAAAAAGGAATACTCTTTATACGGAACATACATTTCAATCAAGGTGCCTCAGTCATTTGATTTATAAATGTTGCAAATTCCAATGCAGCCCTCTTGAAAAAAATACCCCCTCCTCCGCCAGTGGAACCTCGGTTTTTGAGCATCTCAGAAGCCGAACATTTCGGTTTTTGAATGCCGAAAACCCAGAAGTGAATGCTTCTGTTTTTGAACATGCCTCGGAAGTCGAACGGCTTCCAAAGTGTGTTTCTCCATTTTATCAATGGAATTTGATGACTGCCCATTGTGCCTTGGTTGTTGAACATTTCAGAAGTCAAATGGTCTTCTGGAATGGATTGCATTCAACAACCGAGGTCTGGTGGGACAGATTTTCAGAGTAAAATTCTGAGTAAAACTTAGTTGGGTATGACCCTTTTTTTAATAAAGTGGTACCTCGGTTGTTGAATGCAATCCATTCCAGAAGACCATTTGACTTCTGAAATGTTCAACAACCAAGGCACAATGTGGGCAGTCATCAAATTCCACATATTCACCATATTGAACAGTGGAGGATTTGTTCTACTCAGATTCTACCTGAAGCTGCTGGTTGATGAGTAGGCAATGAATGGGACACAGTTGTGACAACTGCTGTAGAGGGACCTCAGTATCTCCCTGGAAAAAGGCACCTACTGGAAGTTCATGTGGCATACGGCATAGCTAGCTAGACTGCCTTACTATTCTCTGAATGAAAAGTGGTGTATGAATTATTCAAATAAAATAAATGATGGGAGTTGTATTCCAGCAACACATGTCATGGGTCAGCCAGAAGAGCCACATAGGCTTGAAGTGGAGAGGAGCAACTCCTAGGGGAATATTGCATAGCTTAAGGCAGCCTTCCTCAACCCTGCAGTCATTCTGGACAACAGCAAGGATTAGGGTTAATTGCAGCAATAAAACTGCTAGCATATTTGCAAAGCTAAGCAGGGTCTGGTATGGTTTCAAATTGTATGGGGGACTGTGTGTTAAGAGATTCCTGCATTTCAGGGAGTTGGACTAGCTGACCCTCAGGGTGCCTTCCAACTTTATTATTATTCTATGTTTCCAACTCCCATCAGCCTCAGTCAGAATAGCCAATGCCCAGTGATGATGGGTATCACAGCCCAAAACATCTGTAGGGAACCAGGTTGAGACTTAAGGTAACAGAATATTCAGGGAAGAGTTTAACAAGCTGACTGAGAGTTTTGCACAAGCCTCTGAAAGGCATCTGGTAATCATGGCAAAGCAAATGTTTCATGCAGTGTATATTGCATTATCAGCTTTTGATTATGATTATGATTTGATTTATCACCGCTGCCACCACGAACACAATGGATTTCTAACGTACCTTTTAGGTTATACACCTTCCCAAAGTGGGTTACAAATAATTAATAAAACACAACATTAAAATGCCAAGATTTGAAATAACAGTAGAAGGAATTAACAACATGAAAACAGTAACTAGATAAAACTTAAGTTCTTAAGAGGAAACAACAACAATCATAAAGCTACCCAAATGTAAACCAGAATATAAAAGTCTTTCCCCATTCTTCTAAGGGACAGACATATATGGATATTCCAAGGGAGGGTATTATAGAGGTATAGGGCCACCACTGAAAAGGGGACCGAGAACAACCACCACAGGTTAGCTATGCCTACTAGCTACAATGACTGTGCTTTATGGTTGGAGTAAGTATGCCTCTGAATATCCCTTGCTGGGAATACCAAGTGGGGAAAGAGCTATTACACCAAGGTCCTGCTTTCAGAATTCCAGCGGGCATTTGGTGGGCACAGAGTGAATAGGGTGCTGGGTTAGATGCAGCCTGGCCTGGTCCAGCAGGCTTTTCTTTTGTTCTTGTGATCATTCAGCAACTGTGGCTTAACTGGCATTTTGCAGTTCTCAGAAATGGAGACCTACATTACCATAAAAGCTTTTTTAAAAATATATTAACTTCAGATTTTTTTTTTCCTTTAAAGAATCAAAGGTTAAGAATAGGTCACCCCCTGCTTTGAGATACAACCCACCGTTCAGTCTGTGGGCATGACTCTCAATGAGTGAGGCAGACAAATATGTAAGAAACAAGCTAACTTCCCTTCTTGATCGTTTAGGACAGAGGATACTCCTTGTCAAGAAGCTTTTAAAAGTGGGTGGGCTGTAGTTCAGCAGCCGAGTATGTACTTTGACTGTATAGGTAGCCAGATTCACTAGCCAGAACATCTGGTTTAAAAGATCTCTGGTAGAGGAGCTAGAAAATTCCCCTGGATTGTCGTTGCAAGCCAGAACAGACCATAGGTGGACCAATGGCTTGAATATTATGTGCCTTGTCACATAATCTGCTCTGGCCAATTGATGCTCAAGAGATTTTTTGTGGAGAGGCCAAGCTTGGTGCCTTTTAGCTCCCATTTTTGACCAGAGCTTGGCAAGGATTCTGGATCCCTGCCTGACATCCTCCCAAGGTCATGACCTGTAGTAAGCTTGACCCTTTGTCCTACAAGAATAATGCTTATGCCTAAAGCATTCCTGGACAGGTCTGCTGAAACTCTTCTGGATCCTGCAAGTAAAGAGGCTCTTCTCTCTGGGTGTCTCGTTTTATTTTTGAATTGCTCTAAGGATTTCCCTCCACCCACCCTAACTACCTCCTTGAGGAGTTATTGCAGCTTTTAGAGGGTGATAAATTAGATACAACCCTTTAAAGCCCACAACTGGCAGTGGAATTTTTCTTTCCTCTCCTAAAGTTGAAAATCATCTGCCTTCACATTTCCAGTCTTTTGGCAATGGGCTCTAGTAGATTAATATGCTGAGTCAACAAGCCATCTTCCAATTCTGGTTGCTCTGCACTTGGGGAAATGGTGATGTGTGTGTGTGTGTTCTTGCACACACACACACACACACACACACACACACACACACACACACAGCTTTGTGACAGATCTGGCTGGCTTTCTCCACTAATGAAAGTCATTGTTTTGGATCCAATGGTTTAGAAATTCTTTCACCAAGGACAATCTGTCCCCATTAGATAGACATAACTTGCTTAGGCTGCCTGCCTGCCTGCCAGGCTATTACTTTTCCATTGTTATCTGACTACAGCCATCAACTCTATAGACACTGGAGTGATAAAAATGTGTCCAGCTGACACACAAGCTGATATCCAGCTGCCTGCAAGCTCCATAAATCTCTCTCCCCCTCGTTTTTTTTTTTTTAATAAGCAAAGCTAGCACTCAGATTATGGGGGCCTTTGGACAAGTATCCTGTTTCTGCCAACCCTGAGTGGTGTGGCTCAAGTTCCTCTTTGTTAACAAGTCAGGCTGGGGAGCTGTCCAGCATTGTAAGGGGCAGCTGCTTGGGAAGTTTTGCTGTAGCAGGAAGGGAGCTGTCCAGTCAAGAAGCCACGTTGTACCAGCTGAGGTGGGAATTCAAGCTGAGCTTCTCCACCCGATATCCAACATTTTCTCACTAGATAACACTAGCAATTCCTATAGACTTGGGGGAGTGTACATGTCAATAAAACTTCTGCCGAGATTGCCATCAACTCCCATATGTTGTCACAGCCATATTCTGCAAAGAGCCATAATGCTTCTACATGCAGAGTCATAGAAAGATAGGGTTGGCAAGGGTCCAGAAGCCCATCTGCTTGATGCCAGTAATTCAGAGCTACAGCATCTCACAACAGATGGCTGTCCAGCCTCTACTTGAAAACCTCTGTTGTGGGAGAGTGAACACACACAGTAACTGGTTCCATTGCTGAACTGCTTGGACTGTAAGTAGTCAGTATCATAGATATGCTAGCTCTCTGGACTAGCACCAGAAGGTGGGCCCCACTTAGCCATGAAGCTCACTGGATGACCTTGCGGAGGTCACCACCTCTCAGATTAACCTACTTCATGGGGTTGCCATGAAGATGGAAGAAAATGGAAGAGGGGTATATACCTAAGGGTGGGGTAAAAAGTTGGTTTCAAAAATAGGAGGTAGATTTTTCAGGACTGTGTTTATAACTTGAATCTGTGGCAGGTAAAAAAATAGCATAAAATGTGACCTTAAGCACAGAATTCAGTTACCCAAGAGCACCATATTTCAGTTTGCTTTAAACGAAGTTTAAAAGAAAGGCATACGGGTAGGTGGTGGGTTCAGTGCTTCATCTCAGAAGCCAAAGGACTTGTTGAATAAGGTATTTGGGGGTTGGGGAAGGGGCTTAGTGTTCTGAAAACAGCTTCTTTTCCCTGCCAGTGAATAACAGTAGAATATGCTATTCATTCAGATTGGCTTTGAGCACGCCCCTACCTCAGGTGTGTTTCCTTCATAAGAGAAGGAAAGCTTCACTCTTCTGCCTTCTACCTGTCCTCTCTCTCAGAGCAAAGCAGTGGAGTATCTCATTCATTGGCTGGCTGCCTCCCCCTCTTACATTTGCACACCTAGCTGGGCAGATGAAACAGAGATTCTGTATCCTGAGAGGAACTAGGTTTAGTAGGAGAGCTAGCTGAATCACCATAACTGAATGAAGAAATCTGAAATTTGCATCAGAAGCTGAGAAGTGGGATGACAGTTGCATGGGCCAGAATCTAGGAGAGAATATGGGCATTTTCTCATTTCACATGGATCTGTCATGACTCCAGCGATGACTCCAGCATTGAATCCAAGGCTACAGTGTTGTCAGCTAAGGAATGAGCTCTTGGGTCTCACCCTAAGGCTGCCAATCAGGGGGCCACTCAACCTGGTAGGCAGAAGTCTGCTGAAAACCACATATAATAGTATTTCTGGTATGCTGATTGTAATAAATTCATGGTGCTTGTGATGGTATCTCATACCCAAAGGCCTATAGATATGGAGCCAGGACCCTCTTGAGCATCTTCTCCTTGGCACAATGAATCAAGTGCCATACATGCTACCTTATCACTTCAGTGGTAAGAAGCCATGGAGCACAGGAACAAAACAACAACAACAACAACAACAATTTATTATTTATACCCTGCCCATGTGGCTGGGTTTCCCCAGCCACTCTGGGCAGCTTCCAACAAAATATTAAAATACAATGGTCTGTTAAACATTAAAAGCTTCCCTAAACAGGGCTGCCTTCAGATGTATTCTAAAATTCTGGTAGTTGTTTCAGACCAGAGAGCTAGCTATTTAAGAGACACTAGTTCTCCCATAAGGGGGTATGGCATGTTGCTCACCAGGAGCTCTCCCCAGTGTGTCCTCAGCAGGATAAGACCAGACCAGACTACAACAGGACAGAATAGATCAGATTCAGCTTTCAGTTTTTCACCTCATGTGATTTAGATTGCCTGGGTACAAATATTTCATGTGCTTTTCTACAGCACACTTGCCTAAAAGAACAAAGATGGATAATCTTATGCTTGATTGTCCCTAGGAATGTGATACATTCTTTGCCCCCTTTCCCCACCCTCCCTTCTATTACGGTTTCATTACATCTTCCTTCAAGTGCTGCAAGCTTCACTACATAACTGATTTATTTCTTAAAAACAAAATATAGATGATTTCTTTCCCAGCACCGCTTGGCAATATTGTTATTTTCTGTACATCTGGCTTATCATTTGCTTGGCTTGTTATCATAAACAGCTCTAATTCCCATCTAAATCTTTCTCAATCCTCAGCAGCATAATTTGCTAAATTCCACATGCAAGGAGCTTTTTAAATACTCAAGCTGCTTAGAATTCTTTATATTGTTCTTTAATCTCTTCAGCATACTTTTCACTCCTGACATCATGCTCTAAAACTCTGGCTCCGTTCTGATATATCAGTACTGGGGTGGGGGACCTGTGGCTCCCCAGACATCTTTGGACTACAACTCCCATTATCTCTTGCCATTGGCTATGCTCTCTGGGATTGATGGGAGGCGAATTCTAACAACATCTGGACAGCCATAGGTTTCCCATCCCCGAAGTAATAGGAAAGCCAAGATAAATTAATTCATCTTGCAGTAGGAGATTTCCATCATGTATACTTCATCTTACCTTATTTCATGTCTAATCTGGAACTCCTAAACACCAATTCCAGCAAATACTACAAGCTGTAAGTTCTGAAGTGCACCCAGAGGCAAATGGGAAAAAATGTGGGGAAAGTTGTGAAAAAGGAAAGGTGGAGAAGTTGCTATCAAATCCACTACTGGTGAATTTAGGGGCATAGAAAATTGTAGTTGTCCACCAGACATACACGTGGCCCATCAAACTCAGCATATTTTACACAGGCTGACAACTGCTCTCCAGGGTTTCAGGAAGAATGCTCACCTAGCGCTACTTGGAGATGTCAGAGATTGAACCTAAGATCTTCTTCATGCAAAGCAGATACTATTCAACTAGGTTATGTCTTTCCCTTCCCCCTGGAAACTGGGGTTGTGCTTTATGGGATTTTTTTTTCTGGAGGAGAATTAATCAGTATTAGAATCTATGGAATCAAAAACATGGCCTGCAGGGTCTGATCCACTAGCCAGATCCAGTTCCCCACCCCTGCCATACCTGGGGGAACCTCCAGTATCAAGGAGCCCCTCCATATCTGCAATGTTACCATGTGGCTAGGGACCTATTCAGTTCAACTTGCTCTCCCTGGACAACTGCACACTCTATCTTAGGGTGCAGCTTGATCTACATGTAACCTAATGAGGAGAAAGCCCCACAGAATATAGTGCATCTTACTTCTGAGTAAACAGACACAGCTAATCTTCAAATAAGACAATGAACAATTATTCAAAAACTGGAAAACTCATTTTATTCCAGGAGTAAGGAACCTTTGAACTGTTGCGAGAATACAACTCTCATTATCCCTGACTATTGGCCAGGCTGTGACTGATGGGAGTTCAGAGTCGAACAATATCTGAAGGGCCACAGGTTCCCCATCACTGATTTATTCCATTAAAAAACTAAAAACCTGTACAAACAAAATAGATTAGTTTAGCTCTCTATTACACAGCACCTGTTAAACTCACAAAAGGGAGGTAAAAAACAGAACCAGAGGGTGTTAGATTATTCTGAATTAATAATAATCATGGATCCTGGGTATTTGGCTGAAAATAGGCTTATAGGTGTGTGTTTTTCTTCCATTTGACTACTGTTGGACCTATTTCAGAAGAAGAAAACATAATTAGGGAAGAAAAAAATGGAAGGTAGACATTCTTTCTCTCTTTTAAGAAGGTGTTTGAAAAATGGAATTATATTGCACATGAGGAGAATGAAAAATTAAGCAAGATTAAAAATGTTGAAAGAAAATGTGTTAAAAGAACCAATTACATCCAATTATTTCACACAGGTAAAAAGGCACCCACTTGTCTGTAATCATTTTTAGAGGGGGTTTTTGTAGCTTGTTTTACTCATTTAAATCCTAAAATAAACAGGTTATAGCTAATATATTTATTTATTTTACAGTCCATTTTATTGCTAGGAAATTTTATTTATTATTTTTATTTTATTTATTAGGAAAAGGGCTCAGCATCTCAAGTCTGGTTCATACATTACTGGTAATGCCACATTACACAGCAACATCATTGCTAATGTCTGAAGGGAGCTGATTGTGTGGTTGGAACCCATGATTGATCTACTTCCCAGGCCAATGTCAGTTGCCTCCAGATGCTGGTACATTTCTGCTGTGTCCCACCATCTTCCTGGTAGTACCAACCCTGAATTAAACAAAACCTCGGAAGAAGAGAGGGACTATATAGGTAGCCTTGGTACATATGGGACGCAAGGAGCATAAGTGGACACACATTACCCTCTCAAGACCACCACTTCAGGAGTTTAGCTGCTCAAGGAAGCCACGAGTCCAAAAGAAAAAAATAGGACCCACCCAGTGCTGAAGCAGCACCTTATTTTACCGGGCTCCCTGCTATCTGAGTCTGCTCTGTAAACAGTGCTGTATTTACATGTAGGCTAAACAGGCTATAGCTTAGGGCCCCACACTTGGGGGCTCCCCCCCAAAAAATGGGGGGGGGACTGGATGTGCATTTCCAAAATATAAGATAAAAAACAAATAAAATAAAGCCTACATACAGCAAGAGTGTTTTGTGTTGTATAGGCTTCTATGATGTAAGTAATGGGCCCTGCCTGCTAGCCTGCTCCCTAAAATATCATATATTTCGTTATGTGCAAATGGCTTTAGATACCTATTAGGTCCATACATTACCATATAGCATATATTCAACACAAAAAACAGCAACAATTTGTTGTTGACAAAGGACAGCTGGACATATAAAGGGCCCCATTACCTTCAGTAGCTTAGGGCCTCATCAAACCTAAATCCGGCCCTGTCTGTAAACCCACAGAACAGTTCCATGGCCTCTCTAGAAAGGCATAATAATGAACCATGTGGCAGGAATGGGGCAGATTCAGTACTAATACAGAGAAATGTATATAGAAACAAAGTTTCTGGCTTAAGACTGTGTGAGGGGACCTGTATTAAGAGTAAAACCTAATAGGCAAGGAAGAATTGCAAAGGAGAAGAATTAACCCTCTATTTTCCTCCCTTTAGTTCTTTCAGCAGAGGGGGCAAATAGGTTCCGTGATTTTTGCCCCAAGAATAATCAAGTGAAAGACATTCTGACACGGAGATATGCTCTGCAATATTGATATTTTAGTGGCCTGCAAAAAAAATAAAATCCATGTCAATTTGCTTGCTGTAGAAATCACCTTTCCCTCCAGTATCTTGTAGCTGCCAAAAAATTTCAAGGTGAAACTAACAAAAAAACAAAAAAACCACCAGCCCACAACTCCCTAGATATCTTATGTGATGTGGCAACAGCAGATGATGTTATCAGATCCAGGAACAATTCAGTTTATCCCATTCTCAGCTGAAACCCCAACTTTATAGCATATAGTAATAAAATATGCTCCTGTTACCACTGAGAATATTTTTTTTTATTCTTTCAAGCATTTTGAGTAAAATATGTATAATTCTGCTATTTAGAAAGGAGATATATACAAGTAACCAATGAGGGAGAGCACAGTGTTCTCCTTGTGCTGCTCCTCCACAAATCACTTTCCTAACTTGATAACTCTCTTGCAATCAATATTAAAGCATGCTTCCTGATTGAAGATCAAGGTTACAATTCAATCTTACATTTCCATTACACAACCAAGTTCTCTATGATTTATGAGTGGAATGGATAAACCTGATTGGAGTATATATTATTATTTTATACACTGCTGACAACAAGATATTGAAGTTTATATGGCTAATGCTGAGGACTGAATTAAATCATAATATTGTGTGTAAGGCTATATTAATTCAGGTCACAGTCCTAAACATATCTACTAGGGAGTAAGACACCTCATGAGAAGGGAAGACTCCCTGGAAAAGACCCTGATGTTGGGAAAGATGGAGGGCACAAGGAGAAGGGGACGACAGAGGATGAGATGGTTGGACAGTGTTCTTGAAGCTACTAACATGAGTTTGGCCAAACTGCGAGAGGCAGTGAAGGATAGGCGTGCCTGGCGTGCTCTGGTCCATGGGGTCACGAAGAGTCGGACACGACTGAACGACTGAACAACAACAAGAAGAAGACCCGCAGTAAGATTTACTTCTGAGTAAACGTACACAGAATTGTACTCTTCATTCCCCCTTCCCCACAAAAGTTAAGTATTGTTCTCCACCACACAACTACTAGTTTTATGCAAGGTGATCTGCAAACAGATTGGCAAGATGCAGTCTGATTTCAGCACCACAGCATTCTGGATAGCTCCCTACACTCAAATCCTTAAGGGAAAACGTACTGTTATTCTTCTTGCATCTGTTTTCTTTATTTATGCTTTAAAACAAACAACTTGCTTTTATCCTGTCTACAAGCAGGCCACACATCCTTCCTGAGTTGAGAAGGGCATAACCTGCTTATCTTTTTTCAGTCCTAGTGCTGTCTTGTAGACTCTTACTGCATGTGATCTTTCTTTCTTTCTTTGTGAAGAATTTCATCCTCCTAACTACTTGAACCATTAAACCAAAATCTGACCCTAAGTTTATCTCTCATCTTAGTGCTGTGGTGCTTAGCACTAAGATCAAAGAGAACTGCCTCTTATTTTAGCACTGAGATTTGAGATAACAGATCTCTGCCTCCTGATGTCCTAGAATGTCGGGTGATTGACAGGTGGGCGTGGTTTGCCTAAAATGGCCCCACTGGGGCCAACGATATGGCAACACTGCTTTAGGGCAGCTATATGAAGATGCACAGCAGAGGAACCCCCATGAAAATGTACGAGCTGTGGAATAAGTCCAAGTATTAAGCAACCACACGATATCCCTTGCCATGTTGAGAGGGTTAACTGCTATGAATCTATTTCGGTCAAAAAAAAATCTGCATGTCAATCTGTCACTTTTCCAAATGGGGTGATCAAAGACTGGCATTTCCTTGTGAGCTTGTGATGAATCCCATTGCTAACCAAGACTATCATATGCATACCTAACAATTATCTTCAGGTGCCAACTGCCAAAAATAGTTGAAAGGAAATGGAGACAGAGAGTCAAAGTAAGTCAGCAAACAAGAAAATCTGCTACATTCAGATTCCTTCAAACAATACCAAGTCTGCTTTGTAGCCTGTGATTACAGGTAATGAGGCTGTATTAGGCAGCAGTGTATGAAATTCAGTATAGAAGTAGAAGGACAGGTAATGGAAGCAGAATCATAAGGCCAGGTAACATGACTTTCCCTTTGATACTCAGAATTTTACATTATCATTCTATGTACCACCACACCAGAGAGCATTTTAATAACTAGCATTTTCTCTGATGTGGTAACTTGCCATTCTCACATGTTGTTGGCATCCATCTGTCTCGAAAGAAAATGGGAGAGTGTGCCATTGGGGGTAAAGTCACACCATCGGAAAGTTACAGAGCATGCTGTGGCTATAGAGCCCAATATGGGAGAGATAGGCTTTGTTGCAGCAGAGGCAGTTTCACTGTTACAGATGCACCATGGCATTTTTTCTCTCTGCACTCCTCCCAGGAGGCATTCCTCCTCTGGTCACTGCTGTGGATACTGACTGTGTGTCCCCAGGCACTGCAGTCATCTGCAAGGGATTCCCACATGGCAGGAGTTAATGTTGCCAACCTTCACGTCACATTTGCGGAGATCTTTGTAGCGCAAACAGGCCTGGTGCCTCAAGCCAGCTCGTGGGGATCCTGCCATCTTCCATTCTGTGTACATGACCAAGCCAGCATAAACATTGCAGAAGCAGAAGTGCAAGCATGTTGAGAATGTGGGCTTAGAAGAGCACATCTTTGTTTGAAACTTTGTCCTGCCATGTGATGCCCAAAAGCTTCCTGACACAGAGCATATGGAAGGCATTGAGGCATCGTTCCTGGTGGGTGTAAGTTGTCCACAACTCACTTCCATAAAGCAGTGTGCTCAATTTTCACCACTTGAGGAATTTGGGAGGACATAACTATAAGCTGGGGGGGGAGGGTTGTAAACACTTTTGCCCTTGAATAAGCGCTGTGGGTTAAACCACAGAGCCTAGGGCTTGCTGATCAGAAGGTCAGTGGTTCGAATTCCCATGACGTGGTGAGCTCCCGTTGCTCGGTCCCTGCTCCTGCCAACCTAGCAGTTCGAAAGCACAAAGTGCAAGTAGACAAATAGGTACCGCTCCAGCGGGAAGGTAAACAGCGTTTCTGTGCACTGCTCTGGTTCGCCAGAAGTGGCTTAGTCATGCTGGCCACATGACCCGGCTGTCTGGGGATAAACGCCAGCTCCCTCGGCCAGTAAAGTGAGATGAGCGCCGCAACCCCAGAGTCATCCGCAACTGGACCCTAATGGTCAGGGGTCCCTTTACCTTTAAGTGCTACTAAATGCTAGATAAAATGCTCCAAGTCTAAATGTTTCTAGCTAGATGTGAACTCCCCAGGAAGAATAGTACTCAAGCCTTTAAAAGAAAAAGCAGCCATAGACAAGGGGAAAGAGATATAAATCAGGACCATGGAGATGGAGACAGCATTCCTCCACACTGTTTCTGCCCTAAACATACACAAAATGTCATTTGAACAAATAGCACTTTCAGGAGTGAAGGTAAATGGAAACTTCGGGGGGACTTTTAATTGGGAATAATTGCACAGAGGAAGGGTTTTAAAAAATGCGACTCATACACCATGGTTTCAATCTGGATCAGTCCTTCTCCCACCCCCACCCCCAAATGTAAAGTGCAAAAGAGACAATCGCATAATAGATGTCCTGCCTATTCATAACTATATTCTCAAGAAAGCATGCTTAGGAATGGGCTACAAGGCTCAAAGAGAAAACAGTTCTTTTAACTTCCTCATGATTTTTAATATCAAGATTATTATCAGGTCAAGCAGGATGGCATATTAGAATATCATTGTTTAACTTTTTAAAGCTACTCAAATCCTCATAATGAAGTATCTCAAACACTAAGAACCATGCAAATCTGTGTTCTGGTGTTGTTTTTGTGCTGCCCTTGGTCCACCAAGAATCTCCCTTGCTGTATTATGACACTGATGTTTTAAAATGGCCAAAATTGATTCTGCCAGACAGCAAAAGCTAAATAAAGCTCACAATGCTATCAAATGGCTTCATAAACTTTGAAATACAGCTATAATGTCACAAGTGACTAGTTTATACAAAGATAAAAAGAGATAAGACAAACATGTAAAGCTCTTAATCCAAGCAGGAATCAATGTATTGATTTGGGGAGGGGATAATTTAAATAATATTGAAATAGTAAACAGGGCAAGGTTCCAAAGCACCATTGAATGAAGCCCTATGGGACTTCCAGTTGCAATTCTATGCCCACTGGCCTAGGAGTAAGTTAATTGAAGTCAATAGAATTTATGTCTGAGTAGGCATGTATAGGATTGGGCTGTTACACTTTTTTTTTCATAGTTATGCTTTTTTTAAAAAAAAGGAAGGAAAGAAGGAAGGAAGGAAGTATTTAATATAACTTTCCAAATTTAGAATTCAATATGCCATAAGGTTCAGCTGTTCAAAGGAGAAGGGAGAATGTGGCTCCTTAAGTCAGCTAGACAGCTCTTCGGCTCTCAAAATGGTTTGCAACCTAATTTATAATGTTACGTGCAATAGAAATATTCATTGTTTTGCACCATCTGTATATTCCATAAAGACTTTAAAAAACAATAATAATTCAGGATTTAACCCTGCAGAGAGTTCCTGACCGTGTTGTGTTGAAATGAAGGGAAAGGAAGCTATCTTATTATTTTCCCTCATGGCTTTTAGGAGGATGTTGGTGCAATAGGAGGAATGCATTAAGAAAAAGGCCCAGTAATAGGTATCTCTCTCTCTCTCTCGCTCTCTCTCTCCTCTAAGCTTCCATAAGCTAGCAAATCAAGACAGGTACATTAAATCAATTGTTAGAAATATTTGTAGAGACATCTTTCCCATCATCCCTTTGACCGCCCAATGTTTGCTAATGTCCTCATTTAATACCACAGAAGCCCCTTTTGAGGATAGTTTTACATTTATCCAGAATACACATTACTTTTAACAACATGCATTTCCCCTGGGACCAATTCTTCCACTGCAGTTTTCACATAAGCAGTCTGGCACTGACATAGATATACACTTATTAACATATCATGCTCCATTTTGCCACAAATACTCTGTCACTCATGATAAAATGACACTACTACCAACCTACAGACACAGATGCGCGCGCGCACACACACACACACACACACACACACAAAGTTTCCTCCCAGAGCTTGTTTTGAAACCTAAACGCATTAAGCAGGCCTGGAAAGAGATGCTGTTTTGCAAGATGACCCATGAACTGGGATTCTAAGCATGATGTTTGTTACCACTAAATGGGCATTTATCAAATGTTTATTAAGATGACTGCAGAACAATGTGGGAAATGATAAATCCCTCATGAAGAAGGATTGCGTTTTGGCTTCCTCTAACGAAGCAGCATTCATCATTCCTCTCCACTCCTGCCACCCTCCCATTTCTTGTTGAAAAGATGCTTCTGAAAGTAGTTTTCTGCTTAGTCATACTATCTATCAGAGGAGATGTAAGAAATCAATACACCTGCAGGAGAAAATGAGCTCACCATTTACATTTGTTCCCTCTCTTGACTTTTCTCTCTGCTTCTATCCATACAGATAACTGAGTACGCCTCGCAGTAATGTATCTGAAAAATTGCTGGCCATTAACGTTCATTACCAGGTTGGGTGTTTAACCTGAACCTAAAGCTGGAAAGCAAGCAAAAGAAAAGAAGGTGAAGTTTGCTTTGATTAAGAAGATATTTGGAACATTGGCTTGCCATTTATATTCATTTTTATAGCAACAACTGGGGGGGCACATAATTGGCCATAGCACATGACTGTCAATATTATTTAGTACAGCAGTGGGCAACTGGAAACTCATGGGATGGATTGTGCCCTTCACTTCAAAGCAACTTTAGCCAGTAGGATAAACCTAGAGCAAAGGACAATATGGTGTCCCCCTTTCTTCCATACACACATTTATTTATTTATTTATTTATGTTTGTTTGTTTGGTTGGTTGGTTGGTTGGTTGGTTGGTTGATTTCCTTCCCTTCTACCCAAAGGCACCCAGGGCAGTGAACACACAAACAATAAAGTAATGAAAACATCTAAAAACAATTATAATACAGCTACAGACTGGGAAATATATATACTTAAAAGGTTTGTTGGAGGAGGAAGGCCTTCAGTAGAAGTCAAGGAGACAACAGATGTGACACCTGCCTAATATATAATGAGGGGGGGGGGGTTTCCAAAGGGTAGGTGTCACCATTCCTGTACCATGTGAAATGGGGTTCCTGATATGATGGGTGGAATCTACACACATATGAAAACGGTTCTGAAAATTCCTTTTTTAAAATCATTTTTTAAAATATATTGAATTTTCCATATAGGTTCACCATCTCCATCTAGTGCCACATTGTATATTGCACCTAAAACACACTGAAAATGTTTTATTTGCAGCTATGTCCATGGTTTCTGCAGGTCACCCTCACCTGCAGAACACAGGGATCAACTGGGTATATAAAGGGTGAAATGTCTAGACATGGCTGGCAGTTGAATTTTACTTCAGCCCAGTGGCAGAGCTTCATGCTCTGGCACCAGGGGTGGAGAGCAGGTTGGAAAGGCAGCTGTCACTGCCCCCTCCAATCCCCTGGCATCTGCTGCTTGAGGCTGCCGTCTCACTTGGCCTAATGATAGAGCCAGCCCTGTTAGTACAGATTGATAAGAGTTTAGTTCATTGTGGGCAGACTTTCACCATATATTCTCAGGATATCCAATCAAAGATATCGTCCCAAAGGTGCTCACAAATTAGCCATAAAGAAGTATACATTAGCTTTCTAGAATATTTTCAAAGGCTTTGTGATAGGGGTGTGTGTGTGTGTGTGTGTGTGTGAGAGAGAGAGAGAGAGAGAGAGAGAGAGAGAGAGAGAGAGAGAGAGGAGAGAGAGAGAGAGAGAGAAGAGAGGATAGATGATGATAGATAGAGATAGAAAGATGATAGATAGATAGATAGATAGATAGATGAGAGAGAGAGAGAGAGAGAGAGAGAGAGAGAGAGAGAGAGAGAGAGAGAGAGAGAGAGAGCACCTTCCAAGAAGACCCAAGACTTTCTGGAACTCCATTTCACCCAACTTTTTTATTTTTAATTAGCCATCACTTTTTAATATCTTTAACATTTTTATGATGTGGATTTTTATGGTACAATTACATTTATTTTTATATCTATAGTTGCAGATTAAAATGTTAAGACTTTTACAAAGCGCAAAACAATATCTCAGAACCAGCCTTGCTGGCAGAATACTTAGTGATTAATTTATTTGAGGGTTTTAGACAGATTAACATGATGAAGGCAAATAATTCCCCTCCTAATATTATCGTTTTATTATAGAAATAAAATCTGTGGTGCTTTAGGATTGCCTGAATCACCAACGCGATCCTGCAGACTTTAAAAATTGCACCACTTAGGTGGTGCCTTATTTAGAAAAATACAAGGACACAAATAATTTTAAAAAATCTACCCACTTCACTGTAGTGCAGCCTTCTAAATATGCATGCCTCTTCGAACAATATTTGCCTCTGTGAGAATGCCAATTGGACAAGCCAAGGTTGATCAGGCATCTTCTGGAGAGCAGGAAGGGGGAAAGACAAATAACATCTAGCTGAAAACAATTGAAGTTTCCAGGATGCTTTGGAAAGTAATACATAAATCTATGAATCTCAAAAGCATCAAGGATCTTGAACCAGGGCCTCTAGGTGCAGGACTAAGGCACCTTACATCTTTCACCACCAGACGTTTTCTGTCATCGTCGTCGTCCCTCCAAAGCCCAGGTAACAAGATGTATATTCAAATAGCATCAAACCCAAGTAGCAAATGTGTTGTACGCACCTCTGAGGGGAGGAAATTCCATAATCAAAGTGTTACTACAGAGGATGCCCTCTCTCACATCACCAATGAATGAGTTAAGAATCAGACCAGGGAAGGCCTCAAGAATCAGCCCTGAGCAGGCTGATATAGGGAGAGGCGCTCCTATAGGTATTTGGGTCACGTGTTATTTAGGGCTTTGTAAGCTAACATAGGCACACTGAATTAAGCCCAGTAGCATATAGGCAACCAATGCAATTCTCACACTATTATGGGTTATATCCCACATTAGTCCTATTGAAGTTGACGACTTGATTAATTTAGGTCCATTAATTTCAATGGGTCTATTTGGAGTAGAATATAGCTGGGTACAACCCTTTGTTTTCTGCTTCAACCTAAAGAATAAACACTTTCCTGGCTCTCAATGGTGCAGTGGTAATGTTGGAGAGCAGGTGCACATCTTGACAGCACCAGAGGAAAACCCATAACCATGCCCCACTTGACTAGGTTGAACATAGCTGCAAATCTCCAAATAGCTAAATAGTCATAAGCTCTATTAAACTTGTAAGCAACGGTGAGCTTTAGCACAATATCTTCATATAGAAAAATTGCAACCTTTCAGCTTTATTAGTGTGAAGTAGGAACCCAATCAAAGGAAAGAAGTATATGGCCTCTACTTGATTCCTCCCCCCCCCAATTCACTGGCTTCTTCTATGCTAATCTGTCATAAGCAAACGTAAAAGCTTCTGTGGCGTTTGCCCTTCCTAGAGAATATGTCTGAGCAGGAGTAAGTAAGGGGTTAAGTGGCTGACCCTAGGCAGACCAATAAACAGAGGGAGGAGGAGCTAGGGGCAGCTGAACAAAGGCAGTTGGAGTTAGTTAGAGTTGGACAGGGGGTTAAGAGCAGTTGGTTGGTGGGTGGTTGGTGATTGTGAGGGTTGGTGGTGAGGTAGAGTGGTGAGTGTAGGATTAGAACAGGGTTGTGATAAGAATAAATACATACCAATGTAACCAATATCTTAAGTTGTTGAAGTTTTAAATAAAGACTTATTATTTTGTTTAAAATCACACCCTGACTGTGACAGTGATTACCAGGGAGGGGATCCTGGTTGGTGGCAGCGAAGCGCCGTGGTGGCACAGGGATCAATAGTCCGTTAAACAACCTGGGACCCTGTGTGAGCGCCACAGCTTCATTATCACTTCATTCACTTGCCAAAGCAAGTAATATCCATAGATTGCCCTGGTGCTCCTTCAGATGACTGTTTTCACTCCTGCTCTGAAAAAAATTATGACCTGCACTCCTCCTATGTCCCCCCCACACACACACACACACTACACCCCTGCTGACTCAAATTGGTTGAATACTGGTGATTAAAAGCAGTCTACAGAAGGCAGACTAGAACCTATTGTGGTGGCGGCAGGGAGTTATTGGGCTTGGATTCCTAGTATGAGAACTGAAATGTTACAAGCATGTCCCTATTTTAGGCTGCAATCATAGCCCCACTTACCTGGGAGTAAGCCCTTTGAATTAGATGGAACTTACCTCTGAGTAGACATGGTTAGAACCATGTGCTTTGTCTCTCAAATGCCAGAGGAATATGTGGTGGATTCCCGAGTCCCTTCTACTTTTCATCTACTTTGCACAATGACAGCATTCCCTAAATCAGGGGTAGGCAACCTAAGGCCCTTGGGCCAAATGCGGCCCAATCGCCTTCTCAATCCAGCCCACGGGTGGTCTGGGAATCAGCGTGTTTTTACATGAGTAGAATGTGTCCTTTTATTTAAAATGCATCTCTAGGTTATTTATGGGGCATAGGAATTCGTTCATTTTTTTCTCCAAAATATAGTCCAGCCCCCCACATGGTCTGAGGGACGCTGGACTGGCCCACGGCTGAAAAAGGTTGCTGACCCCTGCCCTAAATAATGCATTCCACAACCTCTGCGTTTCTGAAAAGACCCACTCCCAACAGACAGAGTTTGTATTTATTTCAATAAAATCTTTACAATGCAGCTCATAGACAGCAAATGTAGTGCCCCCCCCCCCAGATGTTATTGGGCTCACACCAGTCCCAGCAGCCTGGCCAATGGTCAAGAGTGATGGGAAGGGGCACCATTTTGGCTGCCTCTTCTAGCTAATGCCTCTTCTAGCAAATGCAATGGACACCCAAGTTCAACATGGTGAAGCAATTATAATTGGTCTGTGAATACCCATCAGGTTCAAATGAAAACACTGAAACTTTTTAATCCCAATTTGGGAATCCCAAACAGAACTACTCTCTTCTACAAGTCTGCTGCACTCCCCTCTCCCCCAAAATACTCTACCTTGAGATTAATGAAATCAGGTTCACCTCTGAAATCATTATTGGATTATATCCCTTAAAGATATCTATGTATCCAGATGACATATTGCTTTTTTATATCAGCATCCTATATTTCTTTCCAGAACTCCTGTAAGGAAAGTAATTGATAGATTTTCATATCAGGATTCAAAGCTAATATGCATAAATCAACACAGCTACAGTCTTTAGGAGTAAAGACAGCACTGCAGAGGCTGTCTCAAACATATGTCCCTTTGAGTTATCTTTCTTTGGATTTTGATATTTGGATTGAATATTACCCCCCAAAGCCTGTGATCTGTACAAAGCTAATTATATGCAGCTATTAAAGCAGATTGCAGGAGACACTGACAGTTGGAAAGGCCTAATGACCAGCTGGGATGGAAAATTTCTCTGTTGTCAAAGGGTAATTCTGCCAAGATTTTTGTGCTATTTTATTTGCTACTAACATGAATACTTAAGCCCCAGTAGTTGGTTGGTTTGTCTGGGTTTATTTATTTATTTAAAGTATAATAAGCAATCATTTGAGATTGAGTGTTTGGCAGGGGGTGGGCAGGCAGAGCAATGCCATAATTCCTGCTTTAATTATGATATGTCTGTTTTAGAACTCTTGCAGAAGTTGTGAAATTTTATTTCTCGCACCCCTCCCCTTGGCAGCCCAGGAAGCCTACATCTTTCTGAGATGTGTTGTGCCCTGTGTAGCATAAAGTTCCATGAAATGAGAGCAGAGTGGGTATTTTTGACCATCAGTGGTACAGATGGAAAATGCTTCCCGTTCTTCTCCAAATGTTATCTTTCAATAAGATTCGCAATGTGTGAGACCAGTCTGACAGCCAGTCTTGAGAGTCTCCCCCCCCCGTGTGTTTGTGTGTAGCCAACCAGACTTGGAGTGGAGGGTTCAAATCAGCTACTCAGCCACAATACTCAACCGCATACCTACTCCGACATTTGATGTCACTGGACCTCTGCTGTGGAATGCACTTCCAGCAGAGATTCGGCAGGCTTTTGATTTTCAGGAGTGTCTTGAAGATCTTTTTATATAGACAGGCTATAGACAGGCTTATGCAACTGTTTAATTGTATAAACTCGGCCAATCATTTCAATGATTTAGTATTGTTTTTATTGTGTCTTATATTGCACATACCACTGCTGAGGGTCTTGGCAAACTACTTGATTTTTCTGCCTGTTGTAGCAATTGTAATGTGCTAGGTGCTATATGATTTTTAATTGTGTTCCTTTTGCTTCTTTTATCCTTACATAGCCTTTTATTCTATTCCAATTTGCATTCCATAGAATTTAAATTGCAATTCAATATAAGAAATAAAAGAAACAATAAAAATGCAATTATAATCAATATGAATATTTAACATAGACAAGCTACTGACCACCTGAACGAACCTCACAGACCACTGGTGGTCTACTCCATGCTTCTGTAAGTACAGTAGTAGAAGAATGTGCCAGTACTCCATACTGGTGAGTACGTGTGTGTGGGTGTGTGGGGTGTGGGTGTGGGTGTGTGTACTTAAAAACTGAAAGTTCATACAAAAAAGAATATCAAGAAATGGAATATAACAGCTTTTCAAGAAATACCTTGCTATTTTGGAAGCTGAAAACTTGGCTTTCTGCCGTTGTCCATCAAGGCATGAGTACCATCTGTCTACCTCTTCTTTTTTAAGACCTTGGCAAGTCTCATATCCAGACACTTGGTATGAGACACAAGAGAAAATATTTCAATTAAGTTTTGCCATCCAGACTGTTTAAGCCACTGATTGACAGCAGTTGAAATCCAGGCTGGCTAGCCAAAACATTTTTCTAAAAGTAACACCTATATTGTTATAACAGTTCCACCCTGGAGGGGGAAGTTATTTCCGATTGCAAACTATGCCAATACTGTTGATCATTTTACTGCAACTGTTGCCGCTAGTAGAACAAACTGGCTTATCCTGGATGTAAATATGGTGAGTGTGAATGTTCTCATAGTATTTGTTGTGTTGTTTAGTTGTTTAGTTGTGTCCGACTCTTCGTGACCCCATGGACCAGAGCATGCCAGGCACTCCTGTCTTCCACTGCCTCCCGTAGTTTGGTCAGACCCATGTTGGTAGCTTTGAGAACACTGTCCAACCATCTCGTCCTCTGTCATCCCCTTCTCCTTGTGCCCTCCATCTCACCCAACATCAGGGTCTTTTCCAGGGTCTTCTCTTCTCATGAGGTGGCCAAAGTATAGGGCTTACAAAAGAGCTCCTAGGATCTTATTCATTCACCTTCAGTGCATGAGTCCCTCAACACTGGTACTTGCTTAATTTACACTTTGTTTTTTGTTTTTCTGCCACATGCCATTGACACAATAATGGATTTATACTAGACCATCCAGATATCATTTCACTTTATTAACTGTTCTGTGATGCTTTCTCAGTATTATCTCGTTATTGTCAACTGAAGGGGCATTCTTGCGCTGTAGTACAACAAAAGCAGGTGGAAAGAACCTGGAACATTTGTGACACGACAAGTCACAGAACCTGGAACATTTGTGACACGACAAGTCACAGTATTTTAGCAGGAACCTATGGGGCATGCAGTGATTGGAAATAAACCATCGCATACTCTGCAGTGATTTTTTTGCAGCCACTTTCCCTTCGGGGCACCTTATGGATCAGCTTCTTTTCTTCAAACCTATGGATCAAATGAATATATTAGCTTCTTCTAAAACTGAAAGGTTGAGGGAGAAAGATGTTCTTTGGAGAGAGGAATCAAATGAGTAATGATCTGGGAATCTATGTTCAGGAGTGGTTGGTGGCCACTGAGACTAGTAGGACAGAAGGCTGATAGCCCAACAGGAGTTGATGCAGAGTCAACGACACGCAGCGCCAACTAGTTTTTGTGGGAGATTACAGTCAAACATAACTATGCATGACTGCTAGTTAGTGCATGAAGGGGTTAAAGACTACAGAGTTGTATTGCTAGATAGACTCAGGTCATGCTCCCTCTCAACTGGAGAAAAATTGAAACCTTTCCTCTTCTGTTCTTCCTCGGCATCATGTAACAAGAATGACATGTTTAAACTTGCTCCCAAGCTCACAGCATGTGTTTGGAACTATATTCTGTACTTTCTCCCCAAGAGTGTCCTGCCTGTATTTCTCCTTGCAGCTGCATGGAACAACACATGTATAAGACCTACATATCTGTAAGTAAAGCATTTTTAACTTACTTAGTAGTATGTGGTCTGTTCCTTGCAAAAGGGCTAATGCAGCTAAATGGGATAAAGAGGTCTAACAACCTATATTCCTAGTGCTATACTACTGCTCAATTTTTGTGATTGTAATACTTTGCTACTGGGCTTTCTGTCATAGCTGTCAACTTTTCCCCTTTTTAAGGGAAATTCCCTTATTCTGAATAGGATTCCTCACAAGAAAATGGAAAAGTTGACAGCTATGCTCTCTGTATGCAAGGCCCATGTTTTGAATCCAGGCACACAGCCAGTTCTCTTGTTGTTCACCCACACATGTGGGTCCACAGGGATTCAGATATTTAATTCCCCAAAGTTTTGACCACAGCCTACTTGCTGCTAAGTTCTATAATGGCAACATTGAGAGTAAGACAGAGAAAACTGACAGCTAGTGCCACCATTACCAGACTGGTAGTAAATAAGAAGACAGACAAATGATGGCTGGCTAAGGGCATACTGAGGTTGGTCGGTTACCACCCTGCTTGCCCTAATGGACCAGCATCCAAAGAAATATAATAGCAATTGATGTTGACATTTATTATAGACCTCAATATATCATTGCAGCATAAATGTATCTCTGCCATTATAAACAATAACCCATATATATTGGAAATATATATTGGAGATATACATATAGGATAGAGAGAGAGAGAGAGAGAGAGAGAGAGAGAGTTGTTGTTCAGTCATTCAGTCGTGTCCAACTCTTCGTGACCCCATGGACCAGAGCACGCCAGGCACACCTGTCTTTCACTGCCTCCCGTAGTTTGGTCAGATATATATATATATATATATATATAAACAATCTCACTTTCTTTTAAAGATGAGTAAGCACAAACCAAATCAAACCAAATCATGTCTACTCAGAAGCAGATTCTATTGAATTCAGTGGGGCTTACTCCCAAGTAAGCAGAGTTAGGACTACAGTCTTAATTAGGCTCTATTAGTAAAATGTTGTGTGTACAGTGGAACCTTGAGTTGTGGACATAATCCATCCTGGAGGCACATCTGCAACTCCTATGAGTTGCATAGAATCACAGAGTTGGAAGAGACCACAAGGGCCATCCAGTCCAACCCCCTGCCAAGCAGGAAACACCATCAAAGCATTCCTGACAGATGGCTGTCAAGCCTCTGCTTAAAGACCTCCAAAGAAGGCCATATTGTTACAAGAAACTTGAAGTGTTTGCATCCAGAAGGGCTGCATCTGCACATATGCGTGGCGCAATGTAGCACTTCTGCGCATGTGCAAGAGGCGAAACCCGGAAGTAACCTGTTCCAGTACTTCCAGGTTGCCGTGGGACGCAAGACGAAAACATGCAACCTGAAGCGGACACAACATGAGGTATGACTGTGTGTGTGTGTTTACACACATATAAAGGCTTGAATGAGGTAATAACACATCAAGACCCATCACACTGCTCAAATTATTTTCTAGTGAACTTAGGACATCCAGTGAAAATAGCCCATCATGCCTTATGTCCATACAACGTAAGAGAAGGAGACTAGTAAAGAAGTGCATTTAAAATATATGGTTACGATCCATTTAATGAAGTCATCCTGCAAAACCAAAAGCCCATCAAACTTTCAACATAAAATCCATGCCTGCTTAAATCAAATGAGTTTCAGCACTCATTGTTAAAGGCTGTCTTTGCAATCCCCAAGTAATGTAAATTCATTTAAGCGAGAGAGAGAACAAATGGTCATTTAATGAAACAGCTCCAATTTGAATGTATAAAAGGAAATAAGAATGGTTCTGCATTAGCCTTGCTGTGGTAAGATTTTTAGCAGTTGTCAAAGGTCAATGAGCACATAGGCTTTTCCAAAGAACCAAGGGAAGTGATACATTATTTGTCACTCTCAGACACCTGCTGTTTTACTCAAATGTAGGTGGATTCCATATTGTTACAAGAAATTAGTACTACCACCTCTACTTCTCTAAGTAGAAAGACACAAGGTTCAACTTTTTTCAGTCTTGCCATGTGATGAGAGAGTGAGAGTGTGTATTCACTGGAGACAGAAAAACATCTAGGCTGAAAATGCCATCTTGCAATGCAGTATCTGTTCCCTGAAGCAAACAGTCAGGGCTGGCCAATGCCCATTGCAACAGGTAGCACAGATGGCAAGAAGCCCAATAGTGGAGCACCATCTTGTGGGCAGAAGAGCAAGAAAAGTAACTCTAGTTAAGTCATTCCTGCTTAACTATGATTATATACAGCCAACTGCTCCCATTTTGGGTTGATCTCGATGCCACTGGAATTGCCATGGAGGGCTGACACTATGCAGTACCACTGCATCTTGCTCTTCTCATTCATTTCTTGGGTAAAGTAAAGGTAAAGGGACCCCTGACCGTTAGGTCCAGTCACAGACAACTCTGGGGTTGCGATGCTCATCTTGCTGTGCTGGCCGAGCTTCCGGGTCATGTGGCCAGCATGACAAAGCCGCTTCTGGCGAACCAGAGCAGCGCACGGAAATGCCATTTACCTTCCCGCCAGAGCAGTACCTATTTATCTACTTGCACTTTGACGTGCTTTCGAACTGCTAGGTTGGCAGTAGCAGGTACCGAACAACGGGAGCTCACCCTGTCGCGGGGATTCGAACCACTGACCTTCTGATCAGCAAGCCCTAGGCTCTGTGGTTTAGACCACAGCACCACCCACGTCCCCATTTCTTGGGTACTGGCACCCAAATCCCAAGTTTCCTTTGCTTTGGCATTGGAGTAAACCATCATCTTACAGCAAGCCAGCAAAAATTAGACAATGTCTCTGGCTCTGTGTTGTTGTTGTTGTTGTTCACTGAAGCTTGTAAGCTGCCTCACAGGCTGCTGTAGAGGGGTAAACAAGCTATAACTTTAAAACTAAGCCATGCCTTTGAGTGATGCTTTCAGCCAGACATCAGTGCTCTGAGTTCCAACTGACATCACCCCAGTTGTTATTTTTCATTTATAACAATTTTGTCACAACTGGGTTGCAGACAGCATTTACCTAGGCACTGTATTTACAGACAGGGTTAATGTTTACTTCCTTTGTATCTGCTTGTTGGCATCCGTCCAGCTTGAGAGACAATGCAAGACTGCCCCTTTGAAGTCAAGCCACTGGAGAGTTACGGCACCTGCTGTGGCTGTAGAGACCAATATGGAAGAGGCATGTTTTGTTGCAGCTGAGGCAGATGAAGCCATCCAGTTTGGTTGTTACAGATACACCATGGTGTTTCTTCTCTGTGTGCTCTTCCCAGAAGGCATACTAACAGATGTGCAACTAAATACCTTAGGGAGTTATTAATTATAAAGTGTCTGCATAAAGGTAAAGGTACCCCTGACCATTAGGTCCAGTCCCGGACGACTCCAGGGTTGCGGCGCTCATCTTGCTCTATAGGCCGAGGGAGCCAGCATTTGTCCGCAGACAGCTTCCGGGTCATGTGTCCTGCATGACTAAGCCGCTTCTGGCAAACCAGAGCAGCGCACGGAAACGCCGTTTATCTTCCCGCCAGAGCAGTACCTATTTACCTACTTGCACTTTGATGTGCTTTCGAACTGCTAGGTTAATAATAATAATAATAATAATAATTTATTATTTATACCCCGCCCATCTGGCCGGGTCTCCCCAGCCACTCTGGGCGGCCTCCAACAAATATCAAAATACAATACAGAGTCACAAATTAAAAACTTCCCTAAACAGGGCTGCCTTTAGGTGTTTTCTGAATGTCAGGTAGTTGTTTATTCCCTTGACTTCTGACGGGAGGGCGTTCCACAGGGCGGGCGCCACTACCGAGAAGGCCCTCTGCCTGGTTCCCTGTAGTTTTGCTTCTCGCAGTGAGGGAACCGCCAGAAGGCCCTCGGCGCTGGATCTCAGTGTCCGGGCTGATTGATGGGGGTGGAGACGCTCCTTCAGGTATACGGGACCGAGGCCGTTTAGGGCTTTAAAGGTCAACACCAACACTTTGAATTGTGCTCGGAAACGTACTGGGAGCCAATGCAGATCTCTCAGGACCGGTGTTATGTGGTCCCGGCGGCCACTCCCAGTCACCAGTCTAGCTGCCGCATTCTGGATTAATTGCAGTTTCCGGGTCACCTTCAAAGGTAGCCCCACGTAGAGCGCATTGCAGTAGTCCAAGCGGGAGATAACCAGAGCATGCACCACTCTGACAAGACAGTCTGCGGGCAGGTAGGGTCTCAGCCTGCGTACCAGATGGAGCTGGTAGACAGCCGCCCTGGACACAGAATTAACCTGCGCTTCCATGGACAGCTGTGAGTCCAAAATGACTCCCAGGCTGCGCACCTGGTCCTTCAGGGGCACAGTTACCCCATTCAGGACCAGGGAGTCCCCCACACCCGCCCGCCTCCTGTCCCCCAAAAACAGTACTTCTGTCTTGTCAGGATTCAACCTCAATCTGTTAGCCGCCATCCATCCTCCAACAGCCTCCAGGCACTCACACAGGACCTTCACCGCCTTCACTGGTTCTGATTTAAAAGAGAGGTAGAGCTGGGTGTCATCTGCATATTGATGAACACCCAACCCAAACCCCCTGATGATCTCTCCCAGCGGCTTCATATAGATATTAAAAAGCATGGGGGAGAGGACAGAACCCTGAGGCACCCCACAAGTGAGAGCCCAGGGGTCTGAACACTCATCCCCCACCACCACTTTCTGAACACGGCCCAGGAGGAAAGAGCGGAACCACTGTATAACAGTGCCCCCAGCTCCCAACCCCTCTAGCCGGTCCAGAAGGATGTTATGATCGATGGTGTCAAAGGCCGCTGAGAGATCCAGCAGAACCAGGAAACAGCTCTCACCTTTGTCCCTAGCCCGCCGGAGATCATCAACCAGCGCGACCAAGGCAGTTTCAGTCCCATGATGAGGCCTGAATCCTGATTGGAAGGGATCCAAATGGTCCGCATCTTCCAGGCGTGCTTGGAGTTGTTCAGCAACCACCCGCTCAATCACCTTGCCCAAGAATGGTAAATTTGAGACTGGGCGATAGTTGGCCATATTGGCCGGGTCTAGAGATGTTTTTTTAAGAAGCGGTTTAATGACCGCCTCTTTCAGCGGGTCTGGAAAGATTCCCTCGCAGAGGGAAGCATTCACCACCGCGCAGAGGCCATCGCCCAGCCCTTCCCGGCTAGCTTTTATAAGCCAGGATGGGCAAGGATCTAGGAGACAGGTGGTCGGTTTCACTCGTCCAAGCAGCCTGTCCACATCCTCGGAGGTAACAGATTGGAATTGATCCCATGAAACATGACTAGACAGGGCTCTAGCACTCTCCCGCCCCGGCCCTGCTCCCACGGTGGAGTCTACCTCCTTCTGAATCTGAGCGACTTTATCTGCAAAAAACTTTGCAAAAGCATTGCAGGAGATCTTGGGGTCCCTACCAGACCCCGGTGACAAAGGTGGTTCTGCTAGGTTGCGAACCACCTGGAAGAGTCTCCTGCTGCTGTTTTCTGCAGATGCAATAGAAACAGCGAAGGTTGGCAGGAGCCAGGACCGAAACAATGGGAGCTCACCTCATTGCTGGGATTTGATGTCTCCATAGATGATACCAAAAAGCATTTAGGGAAATCTGGATTCTCAGTCCCACTAACACACAATCTGCCCACCAGCTTACTTAACCTTTTGTACTTTCCCTAACATCTCTCCTTTCTGGGGATGCCCCTATGATGCTTGCTGCAGTTCATATCCTGTTTGCTGGTCAAGTACTTCCTCCATCACTCCCAAGACACACACAATTAATGTCCAACCTCCAGGATCCCTTGCTTTGGCATCTAATATCAGCAAACCAGGCAAAATTCCTGTCTACTAGTTGGATTAAAAAAAAAAGTGTAAGAGGCCTTCTGTGCTCTTATAGCAGAACAGCAGCATGTGCATTTAAAATAAATACTTGTGTTAACTGTGTACGGTCACAACAATGCTTGCAAAACAATGTTCTGAGCTGGAGCCGATTTCACCAAGCAGTTGTTGCTTGGATGTGTTTGCTAAGGAGATGGTTAATTTTGAAATAATTACCTGCTTCATTCATTTACTTTGGTTATATATTTTGAATTAGTTAAATTTATATGTAGCTCATTACTAATTGTGTTCACAGGTGGAGTTTAGCTTGATGTATATACTCAGAGCAAATATGGAAGAAACAATAGATATCACATAATCCTATTTCTAAATGAGCTAAAGGTACAGCTGGGGAGCAAACTGGGCTATGCCTGTTAGATATTTAAATCCATTAGCTAGTTAACTTCATTGTTGGTTTAGTTAAGTATTATATTTAGATTTTGGATTTATATTTTCTCTATATATATTCACAGCAATGCTTAGTGGTCCGGCATTTAAAACATTAGTACTTTATGTAAAGAGATTTGGTCAGCATGAAGGTTAAATTTGACTGTGTTTCTTCATGCAAGAAAAGCCACAATAGTCATACTTTTTATTGCAGGTTTTCTTCATAAAAAGTGAATAAATGCAGGAAGCAGTCTTTGGCAGGTTAACTTTTAGAGATGGAGTGCTGTGATAAGTTAGTATATTTTCCAGGCCTTCAAAAAAGGAAACTAGAATAAATTTGATCTTAATAGAGTTTTAAGGACCTTACTTTTAAAGGGTTGCCCTTCAGATTTCCATCTGTAAATCTTGTTAGCTGGTTTAGTAGGTAGGTTGACATGTTAGATTTGTCTACACTCTTTTGTTATACAGGCAAAAGCATTTATCATGTAAAATATTGAAACTTTTTTTTTGTAGGTTCTGGCATAAATGGTAAGTATATGCATTTGAGGAAACTTGGGATTCACATCCCAGCCCAGTTCATGCACACTCAAGCACACACCCATCCTTCCCCATGGTCAGGAAACCATAAGCCACCACCCCATCCATCTCATACATAGACACACACAACCCCCCATCTATATACATAAACACATATCCCCCATTTATGCACACACACACACACACACAGAAAACCACCCCTGTCCATATACACACACCAAGCCCTCACCACAACTCACACATTCCCCATTCATAGCACATAACATATGCATGCACACACATCACAAATGCACACCCAGAGACAACCCCCTAGTCCACACACACACCACTAATCCATGCACACAGACATGCCACCATCCCCTCATCCACAACACACCATGCCCTCATCCCAGTACACGCATCTCCCAAACCAACTACACATGCACACACATCCTCCAGTCCATACATATATACAGCCACATCCATCCATGCATCCATCCGTAGACACCATCCCCTCATCCCAACATTGACATCCACCCCATCTAACCACACAAATCCCTTTATCCATCCACAGACATCTCCCCCTTCTGTCCACACACTCCCATCTATTTACATACATATACACATTGACACACACTAATTATTGTTTACTCCAATGCCAAAATAAAAGGAAAGCTGCAGATGAAAGCAGATAGAGGTAGAAATGGGATTTTGCACTTCACAGTGTCAGCCTACATGGGGACTGTTGGTGCTTAATTATCAGTTTAAACCTTGAATGGTTTAACAGCAAGTGCCTTTTCCCAGGGAACTCTAGCCCTGTTAGGGCAACAGTGGTCTCCTAACAACTCTCAGCACCATTACTGAGGTGCTGGACACGGAGGTCCAGCACTGAGGGCCTTCTGGCTATTCCCTCACTGTGACAAGCTACAGGGAACCAGGCAGAGGGCCTTCTCGGTAGTGGCGCCTGCCCTGTGGAATGCCCTCCCATCAGATGTCAAAGAGATAAACAACTACCTGACATTTAGAAGACATCTGAAGGCAGCCCTGTTTAGGGAAGTTTTTATTGTGTGACATTTTAATGTATTTTTAATCTTTGTTGGAAGCCACCCAGAGTGGCTGGGGAAACCCAGCCAGATGGGCGGGGTACAAATAAATTATTATTATTATTATTATTATTATTATTATTATTATTATTATTATTATTATTATTAACAAGCTACAGTTTCCACGATTCTTTGGGAGAAGCCAAGACCATTTAAAGTGGTGTGATACTGCTTTAAGTGTGTAGTGCAGATAAGGCCTTGGTTACGTCAATAATCCAGAGCAACCAGCTGTGCGCAGACATGGTGACTTGAAATCCTTCTAATTACTGATGGAAAGATCTGTGGGCAAGGTTCCCTGGAAGACAGGTTTATTTTATATCCGAAAGAGATGGAAAGTGTGACAACAGAAAGGGCAAATAAAACAAAACATCAAGATGCTATAGACACATAAATATAAGGTATAGAATTGACGTTTTAGTGCTCTTCTACATATTTGAAAAACAATACACATTTTAAGTAATCAGTCCATATCAGATGATATTAATCTTTGTGGAGCTTTAACTCCAAAGCCTATCAAATGTGTTTTGCACCATTAACTTTTGCTCCCTCACATCTTTCATGAGATAGTGATGACCATCCTTTACAATGAAGTATTTCTTATCCTTATTGTTATACTTTGCAAATATTATGTAGATTACTATTATGTCCCCTGGAAAAGCATCTCTGCAATTTTACTGCAGCTCTGGCCCACTATCTATAATCTATATTGCTTTGCAGTAAACCCACAAGAAGCAAGTTTAGTGATTGATTAAATGCCTCGGCTTTGCAGTGATTGCTACTCAATCGCAGAAACTGTTTATTGTACACTACAAACAAATAGATAACATCTTTTAATTATTGATTACAGTCCTACCAACCAATGCTGCCCTTATTAAAGGATAGATAACATCAAATTCAGCAATTTTAATGTGTGCCCCTGCAAGATTAATTTAATGAATCCCTAAAGAGATTGATCAACTTTTCATGTCTATTGACCAAGGCTAGCTAGTTTCTTGGAATGTATGTTGTGATGAACTCATATGTTTAGCCAACATATTGGTGAATTATGCAATTCAGCCAGGCAATCAGCTAATCTACAGGAGCCTCACATGAGGCAGTTACTCTGACTTACAAAGGCATCAGGTAGTTAAGCTTTTAATGTGGTCTGGGGACAGAGTTGGATAAGCGATATTTAAACAAACAAAGAAAGAAAAACAGTGAAAGTCACATTTAGCCAAGAAGGACACCCAACTCTGATTTTATAGAATAAGAGTTTAGGCCAGGAAATATTTTTCCTTTTTCAAGGCAGCTTACACATAAAAACAAGAATTGCTAAAAACATAGAAAAAGCAATCATTAAAAATACAACTGAACATTAATAGAATCAAAACAATATACATATATAAACTCTTTTTAAAACATACAAATAATTACAATGAAATCATGTCACCACCCCTTTCATTTAAAGCAGTCAATTTCCAAAAACCTGTTAGAACAAGGCTTCTTCTCCTGTTGGCAGAGGGACAACAAGGAAGGAGCCAGTCTAGCTTCCCCAGGGAGGGGATTTCAGAGTCTAGGAGCAGCCACCAAGGAGAGCTTTTCCTTCGTCCCTTCCAAGCATGCCTGTGAGGGTAGCAGTACTGAGAGAAGGGTCTCCATTGAAGATCTCAAAACTGGAGCAGGTTCATATGAGGGAATATGGTCTTTCAGATAGTGTGGACATAAGCAATGTAGGGTTTCATAGGTCATAATCAGCACTTTGAATTGTGACCAGAAACACACCAGTGTCAGTGGAGCTCCCTGTAACCAGCCCCAGTTAACAATCTGGCTGCAGCTTTTTGAGGCAGCTGAATTTTCCAAGCACTTTTCAAAGGCAGCCCCACGTAGAGCACATTACAGTAATGCAGATGGGACTGTAACCAAGAAGCTTTCCAGGAAGGTAATCTCAACTTCAGACATATGTTCCAAATTCCATTTGGTATCTGGCACGGAATTTAGCTTCCTGGTGGTCTCACTGTAAAAGATGGTTTAAGTCGCTAGCCCTCAGAGTTGTTAAGAGATATAGAGTTTTGGGGGCACATATAATTTTTTTTACAAAAATGAACACCCTCTTTTGTCCTCTTTCTTTCAGCGATGCATTTCTGCTCTTCTTTAGGCTGTTTGTAAGTGGCCATTCTAGTCAAAACTACCATGTGGGCTCTTTGTGAACAATCTTACTTTGCGTGACCAGGCAGCGACCGCCCCAGTGCCCAGGGACCACCAGAAAGGAATAATGACTCATGACAACGTGTTATGGAATTAAAATTTGGCCACAACTTTATTAAACTTTCAAATGTAGGAAGACCTTGGCTTAGGCATTGGGCGTATATCCCTCCACGCCTCCCAGCTGGGGGAACTGGGGCTCCTCAGGGTAAATGGGATATGGGGGTGCTCTGTGAGATGCATGTGTACGCAGGCAGCCCATCCCATATCCCCACACGCAGTGTAGTTCACTGACAACCTTTCAGTGTTTGGCCAGTGACACCCATATTACAACCCCTGGAATCACCACTGCAGGGGGAGGGGGGGAGTCACCACTTCATGCCCCCCCCCATTTTAGGGAAGAAAAGACTAAAGGATTCCGCCCAAGGCCTTAAACCTCCAAAGTTGTGACAAATTGCTACGTGGAAGACAAAACCTGCCCATGCAGGAAAATTTCTTCCTGGTTCTTCAACAGCAACCAGTCAAAGACCGTAGCAGCACCCGCTAAACAGGAAGAAAAAGGTCAACCTGCAAACAAGAAACATTAAACTAAGGGAGGGTTGGGTTGTGAAGCTCCTGATCTGACTGCCTGGCTGCTACCGGCTCCACCCCCTATTTATGTGACTGGCTCCACCTCCCAGCAGTGTAATTTGACTTAAATGAGGCTGGGCGTGAACCTCCAAAGAATAACACTGAGAGGCAGGCCAGCCCACACAACCGGTAAGTTTTGTGGGGTTCAAAGCGCCGTGCACGATCCCGCAAAGGGCACCCATGGTGCAAAGTGTGAGTGCTCATTCCCCTGGAGATGCTGGAAAGAACAATCCTGCTGTAACTACCACACCATGTGTATTACATGGACCCCAGGCCTAAGTTCTTCCTCTGGGAGTTGAGCCTGGATGGAGGAATAGAGTTTGATGGGGAAACCCATCATAGCCAGCAAGAGCATAGGTGGTTAGGCAAAATCCCAACCCAAACAGGAAGCCCTTTATTGTCTTTCCTGCCTAGGGAGACCCAAAGGGGTGGTGGCGGCCACAAAATGCTCTAAGCTGCAATTCTGGATAGCTCACCCCATGGCGCTGCTGCCCACAGAAACAATGCCTCCTGCTTTTAGTGCTGGCACATCCTGCTACCTTCCAGCTCTATCATTTCTCTCCCCCCCCCCAGTTGCAGTTTTGAACCAGTTTCATAGGCAGAGCAGAGGGTCAAATTGGCGGCTGCTTTCCCCATCCCCACCTGATTCTCAAGCAAGGAGACACGGATGGCTGTCCAGCTTGCTTAGTTGACAGCCCTGACTGTGTTGAGCAACATTTCCAAGTTCTTGTTGGAAGATTAGTAGCTTCTAATGGCTCTCATTAGTTTATATGGCTACAGTCAGAGACCATTAAGCTTCTGTTTCAGAATATAAAAGGAGCTCATAAAATGTAGGGGAAGTATTATTTAACTTAGCTTTATTTTTCATTATGGAAACACTGCAAACAAATTAATGCATAAAACTTATAGAGGTCACCCAAAAGCTAAATTAAAGACAAAGAGGATGTGATGCTGTCAAAAGTTAGGCAATTCAAATTGCCTTTGATGTCAATGAAAGTGTTAAGCAGGTGCTTTGAACTTTTCCTGTTAAAACCAATGGGATTTTTGTTTTTGTTTTTTAAAAAAGACTTCACTTGGACTAGATCATGTCATCTGCCATTTGCAGTCTTTCCCCTTTTTCCCCTTTTCAAAAAAAGGAGAAGGACCACAGCTTAATTTGCAGAAGGTTCTAGATTCAATATCTAGCATCTTCAGGAAGGGAGGGCTAGGAGAGAATCCTGCCTGAAACCTAGAGAGCTGCTGTCAGTGTAAACAACATTGCAGTGATAACTGGTGCCCATTGCACCTGGCAGAGTGGAAGGCAAGGAGACCAGAACTACATGAAGCCATAGCCAATGACAGGCAAAGTCAACTAAAACAAGTTTTATTCCAATCCATCTCCCTGCTGAGTTCTACATGGGTAACACTGAGACTAAAGATGAGGCAGCTGACAGCTAGGGACACCCCCCTGGATGATGGGGAATAAATCAAGTACAGTCGTTGGATCCCGAACGCCTTGCAAGTCAAATGTTTTGGCTCCTGAAAGCCACAAACCTGGAAGTGAGTGTTCCGGTTTGCAAACATTCTTTGGAACCCAAACGTCCGATGATTCCTGCAGCCAATCAGAAGTCGTGCCTTGGTTTCCAAATGTTTTGGAAGTCGAACGGACTTCCGGAATGGATTCCGTTCGACATCCGAGGTACGACTGCAATATTTAATCCTAGATACCCACATTATATATGCAAATGTTTTAGCGGTTTTTATATATGCAGTTGTTCGGGGGGGGGCGTTTACAGTGCTATAGATTTCTTCAGGTTGCTTTATGGAAAGCAATTCATCCATGAAAAACAAATGCAAATAATAACAATCCCAGGTTCAATCCTGGCAACTCCAATTAAGAGGATCAGGTAACCGGTGCTGGCTGTGAATTTAATGATCTTATGGGAAGCTCTTTAGATGACCATTTGTCTTACTTCAAAATGTGTCATCCCAGTTTTGTGCAGCCCTTTAGCTATTGCTGGACTACCACTCTATTGACCCCTGACCAGTACCATGCTGGCTAGGGCTGTGGTGAGTTGGAATCCAACAGCACCTAGAGGGCCACAGGCAGCCCTACCATTAACCAGAATGAGGCAATCAGTTTAGGAAGTGAATGCTGGGGGGGGGGCAAGTATTTCCTTCTACTGGGGACTGAGCCATATGTTTAGCATGCCCAAAACTAGCCGGCTGCGCTGCATATTCACTAGATGGAAATGAAGCAGTGTGACTGCAGTGTGACTGTCCCAATACTTTTGCAGGCACAAACAATATTGAAAGCAGGAAACATATGTCTGCCCCAATAGCATCATGAGCATGAATAATCATGAATGCACAATAAAAAGGATGTCTTCAAGGGCTCAGGCCTACAATTCCCAGAATTAAATGTATGAAGTGGATGTGACCTTTAAAAAAACAAAACAAAACAAAACAAAACAAAACAAAAAACACTAGATCTGAAGGATTCAACCTTGTTTGTCATAAAGCAAAGTTGTGCCTTTAAAACATCATAGGTGTGCACTTAAAAATAAGGTGTGAACTTTGCCCCGGGGTGATATCCGTGCTGGAGGAAAAGGTTAAAGCAGGTTTGCAATGACCATGGTCTGCCAAGGGGTGGAGTGGGTGGGTTTAAAGGCAGCTGAAAGAGTTTCTTTTCAGATAAACAAACAAACAAAAAAAATCCCCCTTTTATTTTTAAACGTGCAGGCTTTCAGCGATGTAACCTCTGCTGCAAAAACTTCAAGGGGAGAAAAATGAAAGGTAACACATTCACCGATACGTTTGGTGCTGGAAAGATTAAAGTTCAACACTTCAGAGAAATCTCTTACACAGAGAAAGCGTAACCTTTAAGTTTAATGCATGCAGCTACCCTGGCAACTGACATCAACAGGGAAGGAAAACGTTACTTAACTCCACAATGTTACAGACTTGACAATGGAACTAAATTGTGGCAGAAAACCGATAAGAGTAATTGCAACCGGCTGTAGTAATGGAGGGCATCAATAGGATATTGCCATAATTAGACACCAAGTGAGAAAGGATTATGATTATGATTATTATCATTATCATTACTATGTTCCTTTTGTTCAGGGTTAGCCCCCTGGGCACAGGTGTCTCACCCCACCACTAACTCCACATTGGGTTTGCATTTTGCATTTCTTGGTAGCTGATGGATTCAGGAATGAGTCGTCAACCTGGCTCAACCTGTGCACACTATCACCCAGAGGAAGGATGGCATGGATATAAAGGTGACAAAAAAGAGTGGCTAAAATAGGTATCCATTAGTGAAATTCTGATGCCTGTTCTAGCAAAATTTTCGAGCATGGGAAACCTACAATTAGGTTTTCACCTGGCAATGAAGAGATAACAGTAGATGTTGAGTGAACATTCTCAAAGAGAGAATTCCGCAAATGGCACCAGAACTTTAAAATGTCCTCTTCCATAAAAAGGTAAAGGTAAAGGGACCCCGATCATTAAGTCCAGTCGCAGACGACTCTGGGGTTGCGGTGCTCATCTGACTTTACTGTTCAAGGGAGCTGGCGTTTGTCCGCAGACAGCTTCCGGCTCATGTGGCCAGCATGACTAAGCTGCTTCTGGTGAACCAGAGCAGCACATGGAAACATTGTTTACCTTCCCACTGGGGCGGTACCTATTTATCTACTTGCACTTGGACATGCTTTCGAACTGCTAGGTTGGCAGGAGCAGGGACTGAGCAACGGGAGCTCACCCCGTAGCAGGGATTTGAACCACTGACATTCTGATCTGCAAGCCCTAGGCTCTGTGGTTTAGACCACAGTGCCACCCGTATCCCATCCTCTTCCATAGGAACCTCCTATTTAAGTGAGGCCCATGTTCAGATTCCAGAAGCCAGATCACAATCTATTACAATGCCTTTCCATTGGATACTTATAGTGCCGGTGCCCAGTGGCAGAGCTTTATGCTCCGGCACCAAGGGGTGGAGAGCAGGCGGGGGCAAGGCTGGCACGCTTCCCGGGGGCATGGCACGCCACCCGCAGGGGTGTGGTGTGTGTCCTGGGGGTGTGGCACACCGCCTGTGGGGGCTTGGCGCCCAGAGCGAGCAGGGGGACAGCCGCAATGGCACCCCACCGTTATGACACTGTCGGGGGCAGTGCGCTCCCCCCCACACTCTTCTTCCTCTGCCAGTGCCAGTCTATTCTGCACCTTAGGTAAGGCGCGCCCGCACACACACACACACGCACACACACACAGTTAATTTCAATTTTCAAAAACAGATGTCTTGTAGAAAAAATGAAATGCACAAAACTTGAAACTGCTAAATTTATTTTAAATTGCAAGAATAAGTAATACAACCATCTTTGATTACCTTTCTCAAATACAAAAGAAAATGTTTTAGCATACAGATAATTTTGAATAATCTTGTGGATTTTGATGTTAACATTTAAGTCTCTTAAAAGTTTCAGTTTCAGACACATCAAAGTCTCACTTTGCATGCCTTTTCCTTTGCAAAATTTGTTACCAATTCTTTCGGCTCAAGTGCTGGTGCTTGGGCATGTTCAACTGATATAGCGGCCAAGGCAATTAGTCTCTTTTGCAACATTGTTCAGTGTATGTAAGTTTTTATAAGTTTGAGCTTTAAAAACCTGCATTCACTGCTTGCCGCAGACACTGGAAATGTGAGAAGGATCCTTAGAGCAACAGAAACATTAGGCACATTATCCAGGAGTTTTTGTTGTAGTATGAAGAGAAGTACTTCAGAATCAATATAGTTGTTTCCATTGTGCATCAATTGCTTTTTCCAAACTCATGCAGGCCTTAAGTACATCTTCAGTAGTTTGTTTGTTTTTGGTTTTTTCTTTGTAGCTGATGGAATCTCTCTTCAACAGAATGTATGGCTATGTCTAATATAGCGCAGTAGAAACCTACTTAGAATTTCTGCTTTGGTGCCTCTCTTTGGGCCTCATACTCAAACTACCACTTCTTTCACCTTTTTCTAACTTGTTCTGTCTCAAAGTTTGGTAGATTCCTTGCTCCTTTGCAATCTGACTAGCATCTATCAAAACTGAACAAAAAAAAACCCCAAACAATTCACATATTTTGAGGTTGAATATATCACACTTCGTGTGATACTATCTGCTGTGGTTCATGTTGTGTCATAAACTGTCGAAAATTATCACTGCAGTAGTTAGGCCAAGTTAGCAGGGTCCCTGTAATTCAAGTCAAGCACAGTACAATCTTCTTTTGCACACTTGGCAATATTTTCACTTTTCTTGACATCCTCCTTTTTCTCTGTGTGTTTTCCAGAAATATCTCCAGTTTGTGAAACTTCTGTCTTAGAGTTTACATCATTGGTAGTAGGAACACTACATTCAGCTCCCTCAATGTTAGTTTCAACAAAAGTATAGTCATGTTGTTCTTCAATGGCTTTCTGTGTTCAAAGGCATTGCAAGAAGAACCCCTCTTGCTTTGCTTGCTCTTTAGCTTTTTCTGCCTTTCGTTTGCGGTACCGAGCTCCAGATAGTCTTTTTTTAAAAAAAAATCAGCCATAGTTCATAGTAAAATGAGTGCATTTTCTAAATAAGATTAAGATTTGACTGTAAGATTTAAAAGTAAGTGCATTTTCACTATATTGCATTGACCTCCAATCACTACAATTTATCTATTTCATATATACATTTAAAAAACAACAACTCTAATGTATGATTTACTTCAAAAATGATAAAATCCTTCAAAATATAAAATAAAAGTAAAATATGATTGGAAATTTATAAGATATAACAAAAACAAATCTGAATAAAACTGTGCCCTCAAAGATCAGCATTGTGCTTCTCTGAAGTCTGCATCCTAGCTAGCCTGCTTACACCAAGGAAACAGCCATGCTGCCTGTGTGTTTCAGCACACACATACCACAAACTGCAACTTCTTCCTGCAAAAACCATGTGTTGTCTGCAGAAATGTTCTGAAATGTGACTACATGCAACTAGGTGCTGGAGCTCATGCACTGGGATTTCTCTGCAGATAACCATACACAGTGTGCGGTTGTTACAGGTTGTTGTTGTTCAGTCGTTCAGTCGTGTCCGACTCTTCGTGACCCCATGGACCAGAGCACGCCAGGCATGCCTATCCTTCACTGCCTCTCGCAGTTTGGCCAAACTCATGTTAGTAGCTTCGAGAACACTGTCCAACCATCTCATCCTCTGTCGTCCCCTTCTCCTTGTGCCCTCCATCTTTCCCAACATCAGGGTCTTTCTCAGGGAGTCTTCTCTTTTCATGAGGTGGCCAAAGTACTGGAGCCTCAACTTCAGGATCTGTCCTTCTAGTGAGCACTCAGGGCTGATTTCTTTAAGAATGGATAGGTTACAGGACATGGGGCTAAAAGTGCGTCCCCACTCTGCAGTCAGCATTGACCCTTTTGGTGGTGGCTCCAAGTCTGCGGAATGTGTATCTTACCCCAGCCTTAAATTCTGCAGAATGAGGTGTTTAGAGCCTTTCTTCCCATGCCATTTCCCTGGTCTCTTCACTTCCTATGAGCTTCATAATTGAATGGGGTTTCCAATTCAATCCTAGTCTACTACTCTAACCATTACCCCGTGCTGACTTTTTCCATAACAACAACCTTTCTTGCGTTAATAAGCTGTGTTATATTATGAGTTGCCTAGCAGGCTTTTGGAGCTAAGTGGGCATTAGGATGTAAACCTGAAAAGAAAAGAAAATATATATATAAACAGCAACAAGGATAGATTTAGTGCCTTCTAAATCTTTGCTTTGAATCACCTCTGGCTTTGTCAATGTCTTTCTTGAATTGATGCCCAGAAGTGAATACACCCAGCATCTTCACACATGGCTGTTTTGCACATTCATCCATTTAAACAAAGAAGCAATACTCAACCTAGGTAATCAAGGAAGACACTGTAATGAAAAAGCTGCTTCCAGTTGCGGAGGAGGAGGAGGCGTGTCATAACCACATCCAACCATTTCAGAAGAGGCTGGAGCCACTTTTGGCAAACACATCCCTTTCCAGAAATTCTTTTTGAGATGGTGCCAACACATGCATATCTAAGAACAAAGAGATGGAACGTAAGAATCCAAAACTGTTAACGTCCCTCAACATCATCTTAGAAGCATAGAACTGTTGAATTGGAAGGGGCAGAGGGGGTCCTCTAGTCCAGCTCCCTGCAATTGAGGAATATCTTGCCCAAATGTATTCAGATACATTCTTATGCCTTTTGACAGTAGCTCCTGGGCAGGCTATTATTTCAGCAGCCAAGAAAATCAGCTTGCTTTGTCACCATTTCAAAGAGCAATGTCACTCTGTAGGGTCCAAGAGGAAACACAACCTCTGGAGAAACTGTCAGGTGCAGTGGGGCAAACAGGGAAGAAGAAGGCAATAGCTGTAAATAACAAACTTTCATGCACCAAGAATAACTGGATCATCCTCACATCATGTGCAGCCATTCTCCGCTCCCCTTAGCCTATTTTTGGCATGTGAGAGACCAACAATTCGTATCACCAAGTGCCTTTGGAATCAAATTAACAGCTTCAAGTCATTTTGTCTGGATATGTGTGAGCCCGCTTGCCTGCGCATATGTGCACATTTATGTTTTTAATCCCCCCGCTCCCTAAAACACAAAACTAGAGAAAATTTATCATGCAGATTATATATTCATCATGGAGGTACTCTCTGCCGCCTCAGTTCCACAATGTCAATTGTCACTCTCAATGCAGGAGATGAAATGATGCCATCTGTGAGAGGAAACTAATGCAGGGAAATGAGTCATAGCCAGCTCTGGTGAAATAGCATATTCAGTCTGGGGCTGCAGAGAAAATTACTCAGGCAGGGCAATCAGAAAGGTGGCACGCTAGCAAATTGGTTCTTAATTTATACACAGCCAGTGTCTTTTTAACGTAGAGGAGCATGTCACCTGACAGGCATGCTATGCGCATCTGCACTTTTTATGATAGTTTTATGATACCTGCTAAGCACACCTGCACTTCAATGGGGGGGGTTGTTCTGCCTGAGGGTGAACAGAGCAGGAGGGCCAAAAATGCCTTGGCAAAAGCAAGAGAGGGAGAGGAGGAAGAGAGAGAGAGAGAGAGAGAGAGAGAGAATGCCACAAGTTGTTGGACAGGTTCAGACTGAATGTAAACAATTAACAGATCATTAAAAAAGACTTAGCAGTCTTTTGGATATCTTATCCTTTCAAAAAGATTTTGAGCCAGCCCGATCAAAGTGCAGCTTTAACAACTTAAAGGATCAAGGATGTCAGAGAGAGACAAGAGATTTCTCAAATGCCAATTCCCTTTATAAAATTTCCCCTTTTCCAAAATACAGCATTCAGTGATGCAGTTAGGTAAATTTAGACTGGAGGGGTAGATAGTAGATGAGGATCTACCACCAGTAGATATCTGTGTGATTTGCAGTAGGTCACCACAAAAAATGCCAACTCTCCGTTCTTTAACAGCACTTCCCCTCCCCCTCCCCCCCAAAAATAGTGTTTTCCCTTCTAAATTAGGCTATGGAGTCCAAGGACAGCCCAATACATTTTGCTTGCTTAGGTGAAGAACAACATACTGCAGGCCCCCCAGTTCACATACAGTCGTACCTTGGTTGTCGAACAGCTTAGTTCTCAAACGTTTTAGCTTCTGAACATCGCAAACCCAGAAGTGAATGTTCTTGTTTGCGAACTGTTTTTGGAAGCCTAACATCTGACAGGGCTTCCGTAGCTTCTGATTGAACGGACTTCCAGAACTGATTCCGTTCAACTTCCAAGGTATGACTGTATAGGATCTGTGGAGACAGGCAGTTTCCACTTGACCACTTTAGTCTGTGGAATTGGCACTTTCACAAGTGCCACATAATTTTTGTTCCATGCTTGCAAGGAATTGTTCCTTCAGTGTGGCACCACCTACCCTCTGGAACTTCCTGCTTATCAGTGTTAAGCAGGTGATTTCATTGTACTATTTCCAATGCCTGCTAAAACATTTGCTTGTTGTTATTAATAAAATGTGTATCCTACCATTCTTCCCAAATGTGCCTAGTGCAGCAAACACACAAGTGATACTGATATTAGGCAGGCAGCTTCACCGTACTGTCTCCAACACCTGCTAAAAACTTCTGTTTAGGCAAGGCTACCCAGCCATATAATTTTAGCATGTAATTCTTAATGTATATTTGTTTTAAAACAATTGATTTTACTTACAGTTAAATAAAATTCATGTCAACTTGTTTTTAACAAGATTTTTATGGGTACTTTAAATGAAAAATGTCACGCTCAAAAGCCTTGTTATCACCTCATGCACTTGTTAGAGTAAGCAAGGCTCCTGAAAGATGCATTCCCTTGCATTCAACTAGATCGCTGTTCCAAGTTACTCTTCTTTGTTTTAATTTAATTTGTTTTAATTCATTTCATTTCATTTAAAAATATATTATAAGCAGCCTCAAGAACTTTGATTAATAGGCAGGGTATAAATATTCCAAATAAATAAAGAAGAAAAATATTGGGCTGGGCTCAGACCCAAGTTAGTTGCAGTTTGGTCCCATTTAATCAACAGAAAGTATAACTGCTCATATATACCATACCCTCCAACATTTCTACAATGAAAATAGGGACATCCTAAGGAAAACCGGGACATTCTGGGATCAAACCAGAAACTGGAACGGCTTCTGTAAATGCAGGACAGTCCCTGGAAAATAGGGACATTTGGAGGGTCTGATATATTCATGTCAATAGTTCAGACAATAACCTCTCACAGCTGTTATAAGTAGCCAAGAAACTTTGTACCCTGTGGTTAGGGAAGGAACAAACTTTCTACACTTCTAAAGTGCTTTCAAGCTAGATCATAAAGCAGCTTGCCTCTACCGATTTTCAATCTCAGGTGCCTGCTAAATCCTTTCCTGTAACTTTCCAATTGATTGGCTTTTCTTCACAACAGAATTGCTGAGTGTTTGTTTCTTTTAAAGTACTTAAATTCTACTTAACAGCTCTTTCAAAAGCATCTCTTCTTAAGTAGGTTCTCTGTACTATTCCCCCAACCCCACCCCCCACCCCACCCCCCCCCCCCCGCAGCATGGGCATATGCAGACAAAAGAATTTCCTTATTGGGGGGGGAGGGTTGTAGACTTTCCAATTTTGTGGGGTGGGGATGGAATGGTCTATGTATGAGTGAAGAATCAGACACAATGTAAATATAGAGTCATCGGCTCAACTTCCTGGTCATCCAGTTACAGATCATAGAGTAATTAATCTCAAGAACCAAATAATTTAACAACAAAACAATCTCAGGTTGGGCACATGACAAAAGAATAATAACCCCACCACACACGGAGACAAAACTGTGGTTGTTTTCTTTGTTATAAGATCTGTTGCAATTATTTTAACCTCAATAAAATCATTCAGATATATAGATACAGATATAGATATAGATGATATAGATATAGATGTAGGTGGTATATGTTGTGTGTGTGTGTGTAGGATTGGACCTACAAAACCTTATACCCTAATAAAAGCGATTATTACAAGCCCAACAGACACTGTTGTTGTTTTTCATGGTGACTAACACACAAACATCTGTGACAAAATGGTTATTGTCCCTGTAAAATATGTTGGAGATATATATATCTTTGACTTTCCTGATTCAGTCTTCTTTGCAGTCTCTTGGGACCAGCTGGGGTCTTGCAAACTATGCTCCAAATAAAGTGGGTTAAGGACTAAGCCATCTCGGGTTTCTGGCTTCGTCACGAGTCAATAGTGGTCACTCCTCGCTGTCCTCCACAGGCAGCGAGGAGGTTAGGGAAAAGCCAGGATTCATGAGGCAAAAATCCTGGAAATGTTACCCAGTGGGGTCAGGGGAGCTCAATGCACCCCACTGTGCCTCTCAAACCTGTGTCTGCCAACTTGAAAGGCTGAGCTAGTGCAGCCTGGGAGTGTGTCCCTGCCATAGATAAGCCTCCATCTCCAGCATGATTTGTCGTTGATTCCTCTATAATTCAGACAATTGGCATTAATCAAGAGGCGCAACTGGACCAACATATGCTAATAGGCTGCAGTCAGTCAGCTGCCAAAAGGACTGGGCTTGGCTCTTTGAAACTGAAGTATAACACAACATAGGGCAACAAATCCTCCCCAACCCATCTTAAAGAGGCAAACCATGGTCCCACATTTCCCAAACGCGATTACAGCAAGGCCATAACTTATGCTCGTTTAACTTGTGAACATTCAGCTTTATGCACATGATAAAAATAAAAGGAGGAGATGTAAAGGGGGCCAAGTTCTGGGGGAAAATGACTTTAACAATCCCATCTGCCTTTGAACCAAATGCACAACTTCTGGGTAAGTTGTGGGTTTACTGCATTACAACTGGGAGCAGCTCTGCAAATTGTCAGAAATATCTTTTTCAGTCTTGCTACCCAAAATCCTACTAAATAAAGTTGCTAAAATAGAAGCTGGGAACTTCTCTGCAGAACAAGGTCATTACATACGTGTCAGCCTTCACCAACCTAGTGCCCTACAGATGTTGGAGTTGCATTGCAACAGCTTCTGGAGGGCACCTGGATGGCAAATGCTGGCAATGTAACCTGTGGCTCAAAATTCTTTATTCTGAAATATTCTGGGAAATTGTCTTCTTTTTTATGGGTTGGGTAGCGTTGAGGAAAAAAGAAAACCTGAAATTTTGTCAGTGAAATATCTTCTGAGAAATGTTGGCTCATCTTTAATTTGTATCTACTTGGTTAACATAGCATGCCTAAAAAGATGAAGAGCCCTGCTAAATCAGTTCAAAGATCTATCTGGCCTGCCATTCTGTTTTCCATAGTAAACAACCTGGTATCTCTGGGAAGCCAACAGACCTCCACAGCATCTTGTATTCAATGATATACTGCTGTGGAATCTAGAGGTTTCATATAGCAACTTATTGGAAAACCTATCTGAATTTTTCTAGTCCCTTTTAAAGCTTGAAAAGTGAAATGCATTTTATTATGTTTTTCGTTTTTTTATAAAATTTGTATAGCACCCTAATCCACAGATCCCAGGGAGGTTTGTTTATTTTCTCTGCCTTCAGAGTAGTTGTTTTACCCACCTTCATTGTTGAATCTGACATTTTAATCATGGACAGAATGCTTCAGTTCCCACTTGCAGGGCTGAATTTTGCAATTCCATATTGTGGTGCACTGAAGGGCACTAGCTTAATCTACTGATTGTCTGCCTGACAGGCAGACACAGAACCTCCGTTAAGGGGGGCAGGGAGTGGCAGCGCTTGTCCAGCATACAGCAGTGCATATTAAATTTTGGTTTAGTATAATGTGTCTTTTGAATGAAGTCTATTATGCAAGCTAAATGTCATGCCAAGTAGCTGTTGGATTGCACCCACAGGTCCCCAGCAGGTCTGTGGAGTCATAAATGACATCTATGGCACCATGCCGTGCTATGCCTTTATGATTGCCAAATGTTTTGCAAATTCTACACTGTGCACTTAACTCCAGACAAAAATAACTGTCCAACAGGGGAAGCCTACAGGAAGCCCAAGAGCAAAACCTGAGCATTACAGCACTCTCCCCACTTGTGATTTCCAGCAAATGTCATTCAGAGGCCTCCAGATATGTGTTGTCCTTCTACTTTCTTCCTTGGGTAGAGCCGCACCATACATTTAAAAGCACATCCAATGCACATTCGAAGCACATGACATCCACCAAAGAACCTTAGAAATGTACTCTGAGAACAGTATCTATGTGAGGGAGAAACAACAGCTCTTGATATTCTTGGGGGAACTGATGTGCTTTAAAGGCACATTGGGTGTGCTTTTAAACTTATGGTGTGGATCTGCTCCAGGTATTCCTGAGATGCTGGGTTTACCTATAACAGGGATAGGGATCCTTAATCCCCAAATGACACATTCCTTCATGAGCAAGATTCTGGAGGCTGAATTCTAGTGGTGGGCAGGGACAGTGGCCAAAAGGGTGGAGCAATGGATGCAACTCTGACCTTTGTACAGTAGGTTTCATTTCAACCACACAAAAGTCAGAAGGTTCTATAAGGTTCTATAAATGCACACAAGGCCTCTTCATCCAAAGAAGTAAGAGGCAGTATCACAATTCAGGGACACGTTCTTCTACCCAGGTAAACATGCTTAGCATTGGGAATAAAGCAACAGCCCTTGCAATAAGTTACCTGAACTGGGGAGTGGTGGGGAGATTCAGCCTATTCCTTTTTTGCTGATTCTTTATTAAATACCTGTTGGTAGATTGTTTTATCAGGCTTTACTTCCTTCTGGATTCTCCAAGTTCAGTTAACCTTTGTTTGTCTGTGCTCCATATTGACCACATGTAAATGGCTTTGTCTGTCATGAGCATTATGCCATCAGTGTTCTTTATTCTTTCAACCAGTAGTTTTATCACACTACTTATTTCTGCATGCCACTGCAATATATGTACCAAACTGGTACTGAGGTTCCTCACCCCTAACTTATAGCATTCATACTGAGCTTGTGAGTCTTCTCCCCAAAATAAAATCATTTGCTCTCAAACGGACCTTTGGTGCAATCTTCTGCTACCATCCTTTTTACAAATCCTGCTTTGCTGCTATACAGGTTTTGTTTTCTTTTTCTGTCCCTACCTAAGCTTTGGTTTCAGTCCTTTTTTTCTAACAGATGGTTGCTGCTGTTAAGCAGATAAATTATAGCCTTGAACAAAGAGCGAAGCGGTGGATTACTGTCAGGGGATGGAACTGAATCCTTTCAACAAAGAGTTATATCAAATTCACATTTGTACCTAAAAAATGAAAGATAGAATCCAAAGGCCAGAGAGCTCCACATCCAAAAGCCCCAATATTGTAGTCTCATCTCATGGCTGTACCTTTGCCATCCTCATATTTGCAGTGTATTTGCTAAGTAATGGATTATTTCCAAACGGAATATTGCTTGGCAGCAATGGAGGCTAAAAGCATTTATTGCCTTATTTCTGGGTACAGCAGCAGCCAGCTACACAAATAGAGGGACGCAAAGCAGAGGCTTTCCTTCTGAGCGAATCTGGAAATTATGGGCAACTGATAATTAGGCTTTGCATAGACCCAGCAGACACACAGAGAGAGAAACCGGGGGGAGGGGGACACAATCCTTTTATCTGGATCACAGTAGTCCATACGAGATTTTAATGAAAGCAAAATATAGGGGAAAGTAGATCAAGTTAAAAGACCAAACAAATTCCCACTGTTTCATGTGTCAGGTCAATGAGACCCAGCTTGCATTTCATAGAAATCTGCATCTAAAATATTTGTAATGGCAAGCCGTCCGTTAGGTTCATAAGGCAGCTCAGCAATCATAAAACAAAGCAACATGATAAACATGTTGAAACAGCAAGTTCATTTAAAAAAAAAAAGTGACAGCCAAGAAGCTGAACATCACCAGGTTGGGCATTAGGGTCACAAAATTATCTATTACCCCAAATCCCCCTTGAAACAGTTCCATTCTATGTTAAAAGGCCCTATCTACACAGCCAGCCAAGACACATCACATTATGACCAAGCAAGTTCATATATAACAAGGATGGGCTACTGGGTCTGACCAGTGAGCCATATTCTTATCTTTCCTACCTACTGTGGGCCAAGATAAGTAGGGCTACCAACCTGTCAGCCACCTGTTGACACAGCACTATGAAGTCTGAATGCACCTCTGATTGCCTGGGCTTCATCGTGCAATTCAGGGCTCTTTGAAAGGGGCTTTAAAGAACCCTGTGCTGTTCTTTGAAGTTTCTTTTGGTACAGCCCACATGTGATATCATATCAACAGGTGATTGACAGGTGGGCATGGCTTGGCCAAAATGGCCTGCCAGACTGAATGGGGAGGCCTGGCTCACCTAATTAGGCTCTGGGCCCAGAGGTTCCCTATCCCTGGTATATAGTTAGATAGTTACTGGTCCTTAAGGTGTCCTGGCCCCAGACAATTTGGAGTATTTAAAGTTCAAAACCAGCACTTGAAATTGGCCAAAGAAACAAACCACAGTAACATGCAAGAAAATGTTATTGCATTGCTTGGTCCTATGAATTTAAGGAAGGTGGAACACCTTAGTCAGCTTGGCCCTTGCAGAAGAGGATGGTCCATTGGGGCAAAGGGGGCCCTGACTCATCATTTTCAATCTGCCTCTGAGCATGGGGAGGGGGGGTTGTTTCTAGACTCATGCTAGTTATTCAGTTGTAACCTCAACATCTCATGCATATAATTCAGTTGGTAGAGCCTGAGACTCTTACCATATTTTTAGCTCCATAAGACGCACTTTTTTCCTCCTAAAAAGTAAGGGGAAATATCTGTGCGTCTTATGGAGCGAATGGTAGTCCCTGGAGCCAAATTGCCAAGGGGCCAAAAGAGGATCATGCTTTTTATTTTACAAAGAGAAAAGGGGTTGTTGAAAGGACCTCCTCAGCAGCTGATCAGCAAGAGATTGGGAGAGAGATAAGAGTCCCGGCTCCCTTTCAGCCCTGCCCACTTGCCCAGGCCTCCATTGTTGAATGTGCTGCAGACGGAGGTTGTTTGTTTCCCCAGCGACATGTGACTGGCTGATTAGATTATCTGTCTGGAAACTGTAGAAAAGGCTCCCTTTCCTTTAGAAGCTGCAGAAATGTGAGTTGAACCACATAAAAACGGGGCTTTTCCTATTTGCTTTTCCCCCTTTTAGCTGATCCTCAAAAAAACAGGGCTTTCCCCTTTGCAAAAAAGCTGCAAAACTTTTAGCTGATCCTCAAAAAAACAGGGCTTTTCCATTTGCAAAAAAGCTGCAAAACCTTTAGCTGATCCTCAAAAAAAAACCCAGGGCTTTTCCCTTTGCAAAAAGCTGCAAAACTTTTAGCTGATCCTAAAAAAAACCAGGGCTTTTCCCTTTGCAAAAAAGCTGCAAAACGTTTAGCTGATCCTCAAAAAAGGGCTTTTCCCTTTGCAAAAAAGCTGCAAAACTTTTAGCTAATCCTCAAAAAAGGGGGGGCTTTTAGAGGAGGAAAACCAGAAAACCAGGGTCCGGTGTGCCCTATGGAGCAAAAAATACGGTAATCTCAAGGCTGTGGGTTCAAGCCCCACATTGGACAAAAGCATACCCTCCAACATTTCTCTGATAAATATAGGGAAACGTGACATTCCGGAATCAATTCAGAAACTGGGATGGCTTCTGCAAATCCAGGACTGTCCCTGGAAAATGGGGACACTTGGAAGGTCTGCAAAATGTTCCTGCATTGCAGGGGGTTGGATTAGATGATATTCGTGGTTCCTTCCAACTCTATGATTCTGTGATGACCTTGCAGTATAGCACCTGATAGCTTCTGTTCCAAGGAGACAAAGCCAAACAAAACAGCAAGTACACATATCTTGAAACATCTAGTTTCAGCCACAGTCACTAGCACCTCCAGTTCCAATTTGGAATGCTACAGTATGTATGAATGTTGCTACCCACCCACAGACTTCCTCTTCAAGGATGAGTAAATGCATGAAAATAGGCTACTAACATGGAAAAATCACTTCCGTAAATTCAGCCTCTTAAGGATGCTCATGGCCAGCTTTAGTAGATGCAGCTCAACTCACCCATAAAAATCTCACTGTTCCATGTGAATAAATCATTCATTACAATTCTCAAATCGCCTGAAAAGCAGTGATGTGGGTTTCAGGGCAGGTGGGACTCCTGTGCAAATTAGGACAATTTGTATAGGGCAATTTGCAGCAGGGAAAAGAAAGAAATCAGTTTGCATCAGAAAATTTCCTGATACCCCAGAGAGTGATCAAACTCATCAAGCTTACTTTACTTGTGTTTATTAAGCACAGCTAAAAACTTTGAAACTGCCAAATTTGCCATGCATTCATTGTTACTAATGAATTTATGAAACATTTTTTTCCTGTGGAAAAATAAATCACTGGAAAATTTTCTGCACCACATAGCTTCTGAATAGGATAAAAAACACAGTGAATAAATAAATCACAGTCATAAACAGTTGTAGGGAGCTTAAAAGAAAATCAAGAGCACTTGTGTATCTCTCCAACTTCAACAATAAGTTATGGGTATCTTTCCATCACAGATACACGCACACACTTTAGTTCCAGAAAGGAAAGCTAACTCCCCCCCCCACCTTACCTGACTTTTTGATTGTCCTCAAAGTTGGAAAGCTACTAAACCAATATACATTTTCAATAAATCAATCCTCAACTGACACCAAGACATCTCAGGTTTTACGCTCCCAAGGCTGATGTCACAGCTGTTTCTTTCATTTTCACAGATCTGCAATAACTTTGGAAACATTTGCCTGTTTGCCATTTGGAATAAAAAATAAATAAAGCACCAGATATTGCTACATCCTTAATTCAAGGTTCACTTTGGGTGGGTGGGTGTGAATACAGCATACAACAATTCATCCACTCTCAAAATTATTAAAGCCTCTCATCGTTGTGACTAGGGATGGGCAAATCTATCAGCTATGATTTCTCTCCATTTTCTCATTTTTACAGACTTCAGTTCTGTTCTTCACATTTCCATATCAGTTTACTAATTTCTTTCTTTAAAATCCTTCTGGAAATTTAACAGCATTTTCTCCTCATATACCTATTTGCATACAATTCTTCCTAATATGCAAAATAAATAAAATAAAATAAAATCTGATGCACTTTACCCTCAACAAAATGCATTTTTATGTTATTGTCATTCATATATGCATTTTTATAGATGTTTTAGAAAGCATAAATTAGGTAGGTTTGCCTTGAAATGCAAAGTGGTGTGAGTTTCTCTACCGTCCCTGCTTCTGACTCCATTACATCTAAATAATCCTTTCCTGTTCCCACTCCATTTCACATACCTATCTATTAGAAATGATGCAGCTTGGGATATTATTGGAATGGGAGACAAAGGATGAGCAAGTAAAATCCTCAATGATACATTGGTCAATAGATATTGTTTAAAATATAGATATGGAAGCATGGGAATGATTGTAGAATACGGATATAAAATTCACAGCATGCTATGGTTTAAGAGAAAACTACTGTATATACTTGAGTATAAGCCTAGTTTTTCAGCACATTTTTTGTGCTGAAAAAGCTGCCCTCGGCTTATACTTGAGTGAGGCGGGCGGTGGGGGCAGCGAGAAAGAAGCCCTTTCGCTCCGCTCGTGCCGCCACCTGCTCTCCCCAGTTAACCATTCCTTAAGAAGCATACAAGAACGGTGGTTCTTTACTCTCCCCAGGCAGCTTGTTCCATTCCTGAACTGCTCGCATAAATGCAAACTTGGCAAAAGAGGAAGAGGAAGGAGCAGCCCAAAGGGCTGCTTTCGGGCTGCTCGTTCCTCCTCCTCCTCCACAGCGGCAAAGGTGAACCGGCTTATACTCGAGTCAATAAGCTTTCCCGGGTTTTTGTAGGAAAATTAGGTGCCTCGGTTTATATTCGGGTCGGCTTATACTCGGGTATATACGGTATATGAAAACTATATTGATACATATAAATCAATGGTACCTAACACAATGTAAATTGGCAAAAATGGCAAAAATCAAAATCAAACAAGTGTTGGAAGTGCAAAGAGAAAGAAGGTACTTTTAATCATATGTGGTGGTTTTGTAGCAAGGTTAAAGCTTCCTGGGAAATGATATATAATGAATTGAAAAAGATGTTTAAAATAATATTTGTACCAAAAAAAGAAGAAGAAAAACCCTAGAAGCTTTCCTTTTGGTAATTATTGGGGCAGAGAACTACCCAAACCGTATAGAAATTTATTCATGTATGCGACTGCAGTGGCAAGCATGTTATTTGCCCAAAAATGGAAAGAAGTCCCGACGAAAGAAGAATGGATACAAAAAATTATGGAGTATGCAGAAATGGCAAATCTTACTGGAAAAATAAGAAATCAAGATAATTTTTTTAATATAAAAGAATGGAAATGGTTTATTGAATATTTACAAACAAACTGTAAACAGATAAGAACATTGGCAGGATTATTGTCATAACCTGCGGTTTTATAAGAGTATATATTAAGAGAAGATGAATAAATGAATAAATTATGTTGGAATATGCAGGAAACATAAAAAATAAATTAGAGGAACCACAAGAAAGAGGGGGGAGGAAGTCAAGTTTTGAAATGTTAAAATGATTGTAAAACTATTGAAATGTATATAACTGAAAATCATAACAAAATTTAAAAAGAAAAGAAAAGAAATGATACAGCTTGTGAGCTTCCTGTAGGCGTCTGATTGGCCACTGAAAAAATTGGATGCTGGAGTAGTAAGGTCTTTGGCCTGATCCAGTAAAGCTCTTCTTACAATCTTATGCCTTTAGTGCAAATCCAGTCCACTGCACTTAAAAAATAATAATGTTCTGATTAAAACACACCGGTGTACAATAATATTATGACTGACAATCATAGTTTATGACAAGAGTGAACATAATTAAATGCAGCATTATCACCCCGCCTACAACCTTTAGAACTGTATTAAATAGCTATCACTTTCCTGCCCATTCATTTCCTGTTCCAGAGTTTTACTGCATCATTAAAACTAAGTTATATAATACAGCATCAGCAATGTGTGGCACAAAAATAAAACTGATGGAATCCTTATACGGCTGGGCCAGACAGCAACTCTCTTTCAAAGCCCACAGGGGCATTTTGCCCCAGAGGATTATAGAACTATGCACACGGCTGACCTCAATCGAAAAGCAAGGCACACTGTGCAACTCATTACAAAACGACAAACCTGGGCTTCTTTTTTTGCTTTCAGAACACTCTAGGATAGTTTCCTTCTATACAACTCCTAATAGCTCCTGCTTCATTCTATTGCTACTACTGTACAGTCAAAAGAGCACCTCTGTGTTAACCTTCTGTAGTGAAGGTGATCTGATCATCACAGCCAGGTCAATTCTATGGAAAGGTCTAACCAAATTTGAAATAGTCATAGCAACTGAAAACCATAACAGCAAATATTGCAAGCCAGCAAAAAACATGGACCCCTCCAGATTCGCCAACATGTCAATGATGGGATTTTTACCAGACCCTCAGTACATCATTTCACTTTAGTAGTTCTGCCATGCTTCCCCAGTGTTAGTGCATCATTGCCATCTGGAGGAATACTGTTGTTGTTGGAATCTGTCTGTGTCTGGAGACAATGGAGTGCACTTCTGGGGCTGAAGACAAACCGCTGCATTAGCAGCATCAAAATGACTTCCCTGGAGTGCAAGCCTGGGCAGTGTGTAGGGAGGTCCTGAGCTGCCCAGATGACAAACACCCCACTCTCATCCTTGCTGATGTGGTCCAAAGGAAAGCAGAGCAATCCATTTGGCTGCAGGAGTTGCCAGAAGGATGCATAGAAGGTGCCATCCAATCATCTTAGGGACTGTAATGTGCAGAGTTTACTCCTTAGCCTTTTCTTCTCCTGAAGATGTCACTCAAGGCAGAGGAGGTTTAGAACCTTCCTAGGTTGATGAGCCTCATCTGCCCCTCACTTGCTCCAAACTGCCTTCTGGATCACTGGACCCCCTATTGGTCTTGTCTGCTCACATGTAGGGGAAGTTCCTAACTCACCAAAGGTTTGAGACCCATTGGCTACCCTCACCTGGTTTAGCCAGCCATTCAAAACCCTTTCCTGTGGTGTTGCCAGTGTCGCATGGTGACAGCTTCAAGGAGCCTCAGCTGTGAGCTGAGTGCAGAGTGGGGACCAAAGGTAGGCAAACATGTCCCCCACCAGAGGTACTACCCCTTCCCTAACACCAAAGACAAAAACCAAACAAACCTGGAGCTTTTCATAGAATCATAGAATTGTAGAGTTGGAAGGGATGCCAAAAGTCATCTAGTTCAACCCTCTACAATGAATGAATCACAGCTAAATAATCCCTAACAGATGGCTATCCAACATATGTTTAACAACCTCCAATGAAGGAGAGTCCACCATCTTCCAAGGCAATCCATTCCAATGTCAAACAGGCCAACAGTAGGCCTACCTTCTGTTGCACCTGAGAAAGTACATAATAAATATCTCCGCAAAATGCACAATGTACAAGAGACTGTTTGTGCTTCCTGCTCAATTTCTGTTTGCTCTAGTTCGGCTGCCCCTACACTTAACATGCCCCTTAAATATGCCCACATTTCATTGTATTCAAGGATTAGACACCCATCCACCTTTCCATTTTGAGGTGCAAATAGCTTGTCTCTGTGCAGTAGTGGCTGATGTAGGCGTCTTTCTCTTTCCCCCAGGGGCATGCCTACACCATTTTGTTTCCCTGTCTCTTTTTCTGTTCTTTTCGATGTGGCAGCCATTTTGTGTTTTGCCACACACGCTCCACAGCAGACATTTTGTGGCAAGCACCCATGACACTCACAAAATTCCAGATGTGCCCCCAGCCTCTAAAAAAGATTAGCAATCTCTCACCTTCAGTGCAAATGAACTGCCAATAGTGGGTATTGACCACTCTTCTTCCATCGATTTCATGTTTCATTGACTGCATGGGAAGGTTTGGAATGCAAAATACTTTTGCTCTATTCAGTTCTACAATAGAAATCATTCTGAAAAGCAACAAACTTAACTGGAAAGCTCTAGGTGCCAGCCCTACCAGCCATTGTTGATCAGCAGTTAAACTTGGGAATGATCAACAGTTATTTTAACTTGCGTAGAATGACCATATTTTACATTGCACCACTCTTAAAATGAAAGTGTACAGTTTGCATATTATTTTCAGTTAATGCTGGAACAATCTATCGTTTCTGAAAGGCACAAAAGCAAAGGCTTCATAGTGAAAAATATGCAAAGAGATTGTGGTAGAAAGTCGAGAGATAAGCTAATATTTTTTCCTCCTCTCTCTTCAGAGCAGCAAATAATTTGCACCACACAGCAACTTAAGTAACAGACAGGAATGGTAAAAATAAATAAATATGAATGTTAAGTCAACAGATGCGTTATTATGCAGACATTTATGAACCATTAAGGGGCACCCACATGAAAAGAAATGCCTCTCTGTTCACTAGAGATAACTACTTCAGGCTCCATTGTCAATACTTTTAGTACAAGGGGGACGGCAAGAAATGCTTCAGATGCCAACAGAATGGCCTGTGCTTTTCTCTCCATACATCATGAAATGCCAAACAATTAGAACCATCAATTGCTGACAGATTCTGCCATTAAGAGTCAGTGTGGTGTAACTGAGTGTTGAGCAAACGCAGCTCATCCATTAGGCAAAGTGAAGCCCATTGCTTCAAGCGGCGGATCCCGCCCCTGCCATTGTGCTGCCAGCCACACTGGAGCATCACCCATGCCAACAACACAGACCCATTGCCCTTGCTGCTGCTAATGCGGCATGGTGGCAGCATGAGCTCAGTGGCAGAGGAAGAGGAGTGCGGGGGGAGCATACCACCCCTGGCAGCGCGATTCCGGCGGGGTGCCATCGCAGCTGACTTCCCTGCCTGCGCTGGGTCCCACACACCCAGAACATGTCACGCCCCTGTGGGCGGTGCGCTATGCCCCCAGGATGCGCGCCAGCCCCACCCCACCTGCTCTCTGTCCCCCAGTGCCGGAGCATGAAGCTCCGCCACTGCATGGGCACAGCTACAGGTGAGAGTACAATTGTGATGATGGGGCGTGATGTGTCACGCAGCGGTAAATTAATCAAGCAGAGTCTTCTTCATAAACAGAATGAAACTTTACTGAAGAAAATAAACTTGTTCATAAATAGCATAGTCAAAGAGCATACACAGAGTGCTCATAATAGCTAGCTGACTCTTCACAGAGGCACAGATCTGAGTTACTGATTAACTGGAGTCCTGGAGCCGCTCTGTCTGCAACAACACAACATACTGGCTGAGATACACACGTTCTACAGTGAGACTGAGGCCCAGAGAGATGGCTGGTTACATTTACAGTGGTGCCCCGCTAGACAAAAATAATTCGTTCTGCGAAAATTTTCGTCTAGCGGGTTTTTCGTCTAGCGAAGCGGCAATGACAGCCGCGCTTTCGCCAGATGAAAAATAAAAAAGACGAAAAATTTTCGTCTTGCGAGGCAGCCCCATAGACTTTTTCGTCTAGCGGGGCAGCCTCCCGCTAGACGAATGCCTTCGTCTAGCGAGTTTTTCGTCTAGCGAGGCATTCATCTAGTGGGGCACCACTGTATAGGGAACCCAAGATGAGTCACGAGTCACAGTGACACAGCATTTTACTGCTAACAGTTAGGCTTGAAAGATTTGTGTAGGCCTTGTAGGCCGCACTGCCTAGGCCTTGCCTGCTTTTGCTCTCAAGAACCTTTGTCATGACATGATGGTGGGGTCAGGAGGGGGGCAGAGGTACCCAGATTTCCGGGGGAGGGGCAAGGGTAGCACTGAGGGATTTTGCCTACTGTGGCAAAACATCTTGGACCAGCCCTAGTGTTGAGCTATGACCTAGGAGGTCAGGTTTGAATCTCAACTTATGCATGAAGCTCACTGGGTAACCTTGGGTCAATCACTGTCTTTTAGCTTAACCTACCTCACAGAGTTGTGGGGAGTAACTTCGAAGATGAGAGCCACGTATATGAGCTTGAGCTCACTGGAGGAAAAGGTGATATATAAATGCAATAAATACATTTCTTGTAAGTTCTCCCACCACCACCACCAACACAACACAGATGGACAGCACATTTTTTGCACTTCTGCAGTCCCTTGATATGCTCAAGCATTTTTTTTCCCTCACCCCAACCCCTATTAACACATATCACAAATCTATCAGGAGACTGACCTTTCCTGGGATTTGTAGTGCAAATTCCAATTTCCTGTTCAGGAATACTCTGCTGCTTTGCACACATCTGTCCAATTATTTAGAAACTTTTCACTTCTTTACAGGGTGCATGTTTTAAGTTCAGGAAAGAGGCAACTCAGGAAACAGCCGCTGCCTGACACTGGGAATAGATTCAAGAAACTTTACTGAATAATGAAAATGAAATACACCAAGGACATAATCCACTGGGAGGCTATCCAATACAAACCTATTTGAAACTAACGGAAGCTGTTCCCTGCTCTTGTACACAGTTCCCATTTACTTCAAAGGGCTTGCACATCAGAAAATCTCAGTGGACAGCTCCCTGACTCTACAATAGAGATGATAGTTCATTGGTGTAGTATTGCTGGCATGCTTATTGTAGAGATGAGCCCAAAATATAGTAGGGGTCACATTTCACAAAACAAAAACACTTCCTGCAAAATGCACTCCACATTCTGGCAATAATTGTGAGGACCTGGGAAATGCAGTGAAATGTTTCTCCCATTCAGAGTGCAAACAAGATGCTTGCCCTCTATTTAATCTGGCTTCATGCTGCTAGCACCAAGCCAAATATGACTGATTACATAATGCTGTGATCTCAACATGATAGCTACATGATCCTTCAATGGCTGGAACACACAGCTAGCAAGAAATCCCTTTTTTTTTTGCTTTGGAAATTATTTGAGATCCAGAGGGTGGCAACACAAGAATGGGCCTTTTCTGAGGTTGCTCCCCATTTGAGGAATGTTTTCTCCAGGGAGGCTCACCAGATGCCTTCGTTGAATATCTTTAGTTGCCAGGTGAAAATATTCATTTTTGGCTGCTATTCATTCTATAGCCTTTTAAAGTGTTTGGGGAGTATTTGTCTATTTTTTCCATGTACTATTATTATTTTATATATTTTGTGTTTTATGTTGTAAACTGCCCTGTGGTCTCTTGGTGAAGGGCAGTATAGAAAATTAATAAATTCTACCACTACTAATATTTAGAGTAGCTTTCCCCAACCTGGTGCCCTCTAGAAGTTTTGGGCTACAACTCCTATAACATATCTAGGCTACACCAGTAACAAGAGCAATAGCTGGTTTTGAATTCTGTTATGCAGCTTTTAGTCTGGCATCCATCTTGGAACCACTCCCAAGAACATAGGCCTCGAGCACGCTCAGTTCCAACTTTTTCTCAAGAAACAATTGTGCCTTTGGGCAATTCGTGGCAAACATATAAATATACAGTCGTGCCTTGGAAGTTGAACAGAATCCATTCTGGAAGTCTGTTTGACTTCCAAAATGTTCGGAAACCAAAGCAGAAGCCCCGCCAGATGTTCGGGTTCCAAAGAATGTTCGCAAACTGGAACACTCACTTCCGGGTTTGCAGCATTCAGGAGCCAAAACGTCCAGGTACCAAGGTGTTTGGGAACTGTATCTTTCCTCAGCCCTTGCCATCACAGGCTGGGGCTGATGGGAACTGTAGTCCAAGACATGTGGAGGGCTCCTGGTTGGAAAGCTACTCTAAATTAATACATAAGAAATGGAGCAGAGTCAGAAGTTTCAAAAGTTATGCAAACCATCAGATCCAATGGATATGGCAGGCATTAGAAGTAGCGAAGAGTGGCCAACTTCCATGCAAGTTGCCTTCATCCTGCGCCAAAATGGGGAAATTCATCAAGGGAAGCTTTTCCTGGCAAAAAGAAATGGAGAAAGAAGCGTAGCATCATGCGACTTTTAAAAGCATGGGAGCAGGGCCAGTAAAAGGGAGCTGGCAACTCTACACAGAACGCCCAACCTCCCTTCCCAAGGATTAAAATGAGAATCATACTCCCTTTGATTGTAAGAACAAGCAGGATATTAGTCAAACGATGGTTTGAACATACCAGTTGGTGAACTGCCTTTCTCCAGAGGCAGTAAACAGCTCACAACCTTTAAAAATGCAATAATCAAAAAAATGATTGCATACCAAAAGGGAAGAAAGGTGACTGGTTCTTAATATGGATTGCATGTGTGTGTGCCTCCACAGTTCTGAGTAATTGCTCAGTAGGCAACAATTAGAAAAACAGGGTGGAGTAAGAGGGCAAAGTTGGGGTCTTGTCCAGAAGCAAGAAATTAGAAGGGGGCCAAGACTGATGCTGCTCATGCCAATGTTGCCCTTTCTGAAGCACAGAGGAATAATTTCACCTGAAATGAGTTTTTACAGGAAGATGAAATTAGATGTGATAGCTTGATTAAGCTCAATAACAAATTAGTTAGGATTGCATTTGTGCCAGGAATGTTAATTAGGCTCACCTGGGACTTTGGAGAAAGATTCCAGGCATCCCTGGTGTCCTACCTGACATTTGAAAAATGAATAAAATATGAGGCGTAAATAACTACTGCAAAAGGCAATTAAATTTGAAATTTATAGCAAAAAAGGGCCATAGTTCTTCACAGGTATAAACCAGAGAGAGAGAGAGTTAGGAAAGACTTAAAATAGAATACCCCATTTGAACTTTACATCAAGAAAACCACGGGCTCCTTCACACATTTTTTGCTTGTTTTCTCACCTGGTGATTGTGCACACGGTGACCAGTGACTGGGTGTGGGAACATGACTCTTTTGAAAAGCATGACTTCTGAAATTATGTGACGCAACATGAAAATTCTCTCCATGGTGTTCTACCTGTGCTGTTGCATTCATACATGACAGCCATCCCTCGTCATCACATGGTGATCACTTGACATTGCTGTCTTTTAATGATGGGTGTGCACATGTTGATCTGATGAATGTGAAGGAGGATCATTTCCCTTCAGTTACTAGAGTATAGGAAAAGATCCAAGGGCGACTTTGGCTGGATCTAGACACATCAAAAAAGTCAGTTAAACACATTGTAAATTTCATAAAGGGAAATCCCGTTGGCGAAAGATGGGACTCCATAGCACCATCTGGTGTCACAGCATTATAACGCATATAAAGTGTTGGTGGTGGTTTTTTGTGGGTTTTTTTAACCAGTGTAGCTGAGTCTCTTTCTTTTATACATCTCCCAGCAGGAACCAGTTATAAAGTTGCTCTTGAGTAAACTGGGGAAGGAACATGAAAGTAACATGCTGCCATATGTGCCAAAATGACAGGACATAGAGACAGAATTTGGTGGCCCAGGAGAGGGCATTCTCTGTGGTACCTTGGTTTTAGAACATCTTCTTTGACAAACATTTCAGTTCAATAGCTGTCGGCTATTGAGTTTTCGGTTTTCGAACGTTTCAGAACTCAAACAGTCTTCTGGTACAGATTATGTTCAAAAAGTGAGGTGCCACTATAGGCAATTAGTACAAAGCAGCCTAGGAAACAGGCCCTCTTTGAGAGAATAACAAATAAAGTATGGTTGGCACATGGACAGATCAGGAAAGATGTCTTTACCCTGGTGTGGTTAATCTCATAATATTTGCTAGTATTCAAGAAAGTGAATAATCTCCTCCACCAGCATTAGGCTCAGTTTGGTTTATCTAAATTTAAACATACATTACAGTGGTACCTTAGTTTACAACCATAATCCGTTCCGGAGGTCCGGTGTAAACCAAAACAGATTGTAACCCAAGGCATGCTTTCACCAATGGGGCCTCCCCCCCCAAAATAATAATAATAATAATAATTGGTTGTAATCCAAAAAAGGGACACACACTTCTGGGTTTGACGTGGTTGTAATCCAAAACGGTCGTAATCTAAAGCGGCTGCAAATCAAGATACCACTGTATTATATTCACTTTGGAACACCCACCCCACCCTATGTTCATCAACAGAGCAACAATTTATATTATTTCACTGGGAACATAAGAGGAAAAATTACCATTATTCATACTTAATCTAAGCACAACAAGGGTTCCATTTTGGATATTTGGCTATGCAATGTCAGATGCTACCTGTTATTTCTGCTCTATTCTGTTTCTCTCCTCTGTGTATTTAATTGTATCATTCATTACCATTATGTTTCTTGTTTACAAAACCCAATAAAAATGGTTGATTTTAAGCAAAAACCTGGATATTGTTGGATGTGGTAGCAGAAATCAGTCAGTGTGTAACTTAAAAGTTACTTCTGTTCTCAGTAATAAGTAAAGGTAAAGGACCCCTGGACACATGGATGGAGCCAGGATTTTTGTTAGGGGGTTAGGATTTTGTTAGGGGTCAGGACTTTTGTGGGGGGGGGGGGTGGCAGACATGATTGGTCAGTTAGTTAAGTATGTCTATTGTTCTACTTGATCTGGGAGGATCAGTCCCCCCACCACCTGCCTTTGGCTACATGCATGCAGGCTGGACGGTTAAATCCAGTCAAAAGCGACTATGGGGTGTGGTGCTTATCTCGATTTTCAGGTTGAAGGAGCCAGTGTTTGTCCACAGAAAGCTTTCCAGATGATGTGGCCAGCATAACTAAACTGCTTCTGGCACAACGGGACACTGTGACAAGTGCCAGAGCACATGGAAACGCCATTTACTTTCCCGCCAGAGTGGTACCTATTTATCTATTTGCACTGGTGTGTTTTCGAACTGCTAAGTTGGCACAAGCTGGGACAGAGCAACGGGAGCTCACCACCGTCATGCTGAGTCGAACTGCTTACCTTCCGATTGGCAAGCCCAATCTTTCTGTTCTTAGTAACCAAGCAGGAGTGGGGGCACTGGCGGAGGAAGAGGAGTGTGAGGGGAGAGCACCGCCCCGGCAGCACTATCCCGGTGGGGTGCCATCGCGGCTGCACCCCACCCACACCCCCACAGGTGGCACCCCCCACATGCACCAGCCCCGCCTGCTCTCCGTTCCCTGGTGCCAGAGCATGAAGCTCCACCACTGGGTTGTGAGTAGATGTATTGCCTAGCAGTCAGGCTAGATGGCATGATATTTACTGAGGTAGCATGTGGTCTGATTGGCTTTGTAGTTCTGAGAAAGTTTTCCTCTGTATGTTTGACTGAATATCTCGCTTTTATGTACAAGGCCCAAAGTAAGAAAGACAAAATCTATGTTTATTGCTCCTCAAATGATACAGTGTTTTTGTTAAGTTTCCTCAGCCCAGGTTACCAGGATTTCTTTTCTAGCTGAACTCCATCTGTATTATTTAAGTGTCTTTGCTAGCAAACGTGACCTTCAAAATTCCTAACAACAACAGAAGTTTTGAAGTCACATGGACTTAGATTCATACATTTTCAGAGACTTCTCTTCAGGTCCGTCAGCATAGGTTTCATGAACCAATTAATTATTCCTTTTCTTTTGCTGCAAATTCAGGCATAGAAAGATTGTTCAAAGTGCCAACACAAAAAAAGGTTAAAACAAATTTGTCAGCAAGCCTCCTGCCTTTGTCTTTTACATAATTGCAACATAACTAAAAAGATCAAGTGGCACACATTGCAAAGGACTCAGAAATGCCACATGGCAAAAAATAATAATAATATCATTTTAAAATAGTTATTTTGAATCTATACCTTGCACAAGCAGCACATTATTAATACATATTGAGAAATTAAACCTGTGTTCCATTGCTTAGGAAGGTTAAATATATGGAATGTGCATTGAGTGAGTTGGATGTACCATGGAATATGTACCATTTTCTGGCTCTCGAATGTGCATCAAAAGATCTGCCCACAGAGCTTGGAAATGTGATTCAGATCTCTGCATGGATTCTGCTAAGCAAAGCCTCCAAAGCAGCCTTCCCAAAGCTGGTATCTTCCAGATGCTTTGGACTACAGCATCCACTGGCCCCCACCACCATGGTTGTGCTAGCTGGGGCTGATGGGAGTTGAAGTCCAAAACATCTCTTCATCCTCTGACTTTGTCCTGATTGCTGCTGGATACAGGGGGGAGGCCCACCACCTGTCATGATCCCTGTATCCAGCAGCAATCAGGACAAAGTCAGAGGATGAAGAGACACCAGCTAAGGAGCTGGATCAAATTCAAGGCTCTGAGAGACCTGCTGGATATCAAAAGACCACTGCACTCAAGGCTGTAAAACGGGACCTCCAGAAGAACATCTTGGACCACCACAGCCAGAGCCCATTCTGACATCGGCACATTCCCGAGGAACCAGATGCTTCCAAATACATTGGTCCAGTAGTAAAGGGAGGAAAGCTGTAGAACAGAGAGGAAGTGACCATCTTCAGATCCGAGGGTTGGCCCTTTAAAGCTCTGAAGTTCTCTGCAGTGGGTTAAAAACTAAAACAGGTAGCCTGGAGACAGAAGTTTAAAAGGCCCCCATCTGCTCTCAACGTTTGTCAGAGCAAGTTGCTCACATGGAGTTTTATGTGGTCCTGCAACTTCCGACCATTGGACCTGAACATGACATAAAACATGAGATACTACTATCCTACTTACAGGTAGGTAGCCGTGTTGGTCTGCCATAGTCGAAACTAAAAAAATTCCTTCCAGTAGCACCTTAGAGACCAACTAAGTTTGTCATTGGTATGAGTTTTCATACAATTCTATTATTCTGGAGCTAGGGCACATTCAAGCTTTCTATTCATAAATGGATTTTAATCATGTACAGGGGAATCCCAAGAAGTGCGCCCCCTGCACAACGCTCCTGGTGGGGTGCCATCGCAGCTGCCCCCCCCCCGCAGGCACTGGGCACCACACCCCTGCAGGTGGCACCCCACGCCCCCAAGATGCATACCATGCCCCCGTGGGTGGCGTGCAACACACCTGGGATGCGCGCCAGCCACGCCCCCGCCTGCTTTCCGTCCCTGGTGCTGGAGCATGAAGCTCCACCACTGACAGGACCTTCTGTCCATCAGACAGGAGATGACTGAAGCAGGGAGCCTACTCTGTACACAAATTCCCTATGTGCTATGTGGAACCCTGTGCAATCACAGGGACAGCCAACATGCATAGACAAATCTCCCTTCAATAATTATATTGTGTACTATCAGCATTCATCATTATTCTTGTGTCTACATGAAGGAGCTCTGACAAAATCAATACAGTAGTTAAAGGACTTTTAAAATGTATTTATGACCTCATGCTGCCTTTACAACTCAAGTGGTTTACCCTATGGCCCAACATTAAATACAGCTTGTACATTCAGCTGTTAACATTTTAATTTGCTCCTCGCTAGGTTAAAGGTCATTAAGGAGTTGTTTTTTAAAAGAAGAAGAAGAAGAAGAAGAAGAAGAAGAAGAAGAAGAAGAAGAAGAAGAAGAAGAAGAAGGAAGTTACAAACATCTCTAGCTCAGCCAAGCGGATTCAACAAAAGCCCATAAAACCCTCATATAAACAAAGTCATCCTAATGCCGTACTCAGATGCTCTGAACACAGTAGCCTATTACTTGTTTGCATTACACAGGCTGCTAAATCCTTCACAAAATATTGCCACACTTAAGGAAACAGTTCATTGTGTATTCTGCCCCAATTATGTGTATTAAAAGGAGCAGTTAGGCAGTTTAGTGAAAAGAATGAAATTAATGAGGTGTAATCATTGAGTTGCAAAATGAGTTTATTTTCCATTTATTTTAAGGTGGTTTTATCCCACTCATTAAGAGACAAATGTTTCAAGTGATTCCGGTGTTATTTAAGTGCCTAAAAGCTGTTGTCAGGTTGAAAGGAACATTTTAGAGAATGGAATCCTCTTGTCTGAACGCAGCAAGGGTTCCTGTTTTTTTTAATGGCAACTCTTCTGCTTGGGGGCATGGGAGGGGAGTGCAGATGTGGATCAGTTTGATCTGAATGGTGGGTTAACAGGATGATAAAGCAGGGGTTGTGTGGTTTCAGTGCACCACATGCTTAGAATGCCACAGGAAAGTTTGCAAAACACCAAGAGGTTCACACAATATTTATTTATCATTCAATATAAACATTTCCAAGGCAGATAGCAAACCAAAGAGTTAACTGTCCCTTCAAAGCTGCCATTGATCCCAGCAAGCGAAGCCAAAGTGGTGTGATACTGCTTTAAATGTATAGTGCAGAACTTGGAGAACTACTGACAACTCAGAGGACAATGGCTGATTATTGTAGGTGTGGGCCTGGCTGAGCCTCCAGGGCCCCTCCAGGACCACTCCAAGGCTGAGCCTCCAGGGCCTCCAGGGCTCAAAGCAGCACTGGCAGCTGTTGGAGTGGGGTTGCAGTTCTTCTGTCCTCCCCCAATGAACTATAACCCCCAGGTTCCTCACTTTCATGTTATATTTGTTGCTTGCCTGGTTACATTAACATTGTTCATCACACTCTTTTAAATGAATTCTTTACTTTTCCAACAATGTTCTCCTTTTTTTACCTGCCACCCTCCATTACAGCACCATTGCTGTTTGGGGCTGATGGGTGTTGGTCATGGCTGCCCTATGACACCCAGCATATGAGCCAATTCCTAGGGGCCAAGGACCCTTCAGCCCCCAATAAAATGTTTGGTGGGGTCACCTGCCTGCCAGCTGGTGGGCATCATGCCTTGTGACTAATTATGTGGCATGGGGAGTACCTAGGTCCAACCTAATATTTTTATCAAGTTGGCATCCCTAACACCCAGGAGGATCCAATGGGCAGCCTGGATAGGCAGGGTCAGTCCAGGGACTTCACTGAGAAGCTATCCTCTGCAGCTCAGTGAGTCACCGCAAGGGGCGGCTGTCCATCGATCCCAGCCAATAAGCCTCCCTTGCAGGTTCACCATACTGTACCAATTATGCCACATACTGACACGGGTGGCGCTGTGGTCTAAACCACAGAGCCTAGGGCAGGCATAGGCAACCTTCGGCTCTCCAGATGTTTTGGCCTACAACTCCCATGATCCCTAGCTAACAGGACCAGTGGTCAGGGATGATGGGAATTGTAGTCCGAAACATCTGGAGAGCCGAAGGTTGCTGACCCCTGGCCTAGGGCTTCCTGATCAGAAGGTTGGCAGTTTGAATCCCCACGACGGGGTGAGCTCCCATTGTTTGGTCCCAGCTCCTGCCAACCTAACAGTTCGAAAGCACATCAAAGTGCAAGTAGATAAACAGGTACCGCTCCGGCAGGAAGGTAAACGCTGTTTCCGTGTACTGCTCTGATTTGTCAGAAGCGGCTTTGTCATGCTTGCCACATGACCCGGAAGCTGTACGCTGGCTCCCTCGGCCAGTAAAGTGAGATGAGCACCGCAACCCCAGAGTCATTCACAACTGGACCTAACGGTCAGGAATCCCTTTACCTTTACCTTACTGTCATTGTGAGTATTTCTCCCCACCCCTCCACAGCCAGGATCTCTCTCCCCCCCCTTCCTTCCTATACTTTTCACACATATTCAAATTCCCAGCCTCTGATCTTTGCTAACAATCTCACAGACAACAAATGCAGATCACAGGATAGCTGACTTAGCCCTGCGCAATGATAGAGACACAGGAGGAGTAAAAGGCACCTGGCTCCCATTTCTGAGCTTAACTGCCCATCTTTTTCTTGATAAAATGACATCCAATGAGGTTGTTTGTCAGCATCCCACCAGCCTGAAGCACACCCACAGATACATGCTTTTGCAGCAGCTGCTACAGCAGGCAGTATATATCCAGCCTGCCCTGCCCGCTAAAAGCCACCATTATTTGGCTTTGAGCTATTCCACACTAAAGAATACAGTAAACAAGGAAAAGCAAACACACAATCAATAGATTTGACCTCTGATGGGCAGGGGCCACGAAGACTTTCCACATCCTTGTCAATAGGCAACCTGAGAGATTTCCTTAGAATTCGATTGCAGGGATAATAGTCTTTAAAATGATAGCTGCGAATGAATGAAAGAAAAACCCAAATGCTCATCTGGAGTGAGAGAGAGAGAATGGGGGGGGGGATATTTTCAATGCCTTTTGCTAGACCTGAATTCCAGGAACAATTTAAAAGTGTTTGAAGCTGAAATTACATGTAGCAGGGTGTACTTTGAACCCCGTCATGCTGAATCCAGAGCCGTATTTAAGGGTAGGTGGATCCAGGTGACTATCTTGGGTGTTGGTTTCAGGGAGCCTGTCACAGGCCACCTGCTTGACAGCTGAAATAAATATAGCACAAAACAGTTCACGTGGCTTGAATAAATGCAGGTTTACAGACCCAAGCAAAGCAAAGTTATCATCTTCTATGACAGGAATAAATCATGCATGCCAATTGTGCATCAAAGTCAAGAAATGCTCTTACTATACTTAGCCTTACTGTGGTATATGGAAGGGATAGTCATTATTCGCATTGGTGTCTGCATCGCCAACAGGTATTAAAGTAAATATGCAACTCATTGCATCCTCTTTCTAGCCCTTTACCATCAGTATAGAACTTCCCTAATAACAGGGCCAGTCACACTATTAGAGGGAGTGATGCAGCTGCCTGGATGTGGTGATAGGAGCTGATGGTGTTATAAAAATTAGGTTCAACCCCAGAAGGGAGTCCACGAACCCTGGGGAGAGCCTTAGTAGGGCTCCCCTCCTCTCAAGAGCACTTATGAATAAAATAGAGACAATACAGAATCTCCCAAGGCAAGGCGGTAGCCCTTTATTAGAACTGCTGCAGCAGGGTGTTTTGCAAGCAAAAGACCAGGAACAAAGGTGCACAAGCTCCTATATAGATTTTTGAAATTGCCCCCCCCTCCAGCTCAAGACCACCCCTCCATACATTAGAATTACATCACAAATTGGGAGGGTCTGGTAGGTAACAGTGATCCGAGCATCTTGGACCCTGCCCCCATGTCTCCTCCTCTCGCCCTCCACCAAAAACCCATCAGGTAAAACAAAAGATATTTACATTTCCCTATATCCCAGCCAAGTTAATCACACCTTTTTGTCTGACACTCAGATATCAGGATGCCAGAGATTATCACTCAGGCAGAGGGCTGCTGAGTAGTTGGGGGGGCAACCCCCCCCTTTGTTCCTGAGACAAAGAAATACTTGGTCAGTTGGGAGTCAAAATGGAGTGAGGCCTGTCTGTGCTGTTTTTTTCAGACATGTGGCCTTATTTGTTTTGGTACATTAATAACAATTATTATATATAAATAAAATACCTTAAAATTCTTACAACAATGGGACAATGTTGCCTGCCAAGATAGCATGCTATGTTCAGTCATGATGGAGGATGTCCCATTACCAGTGTTGGTGTAAGACTCCAGTGCCAGTCCTCCCATTTCAGTATGTGGAATAGCAGGGGTGCCACTTTTGTCCTTAACCTCAAGCAGCAAAATCTCTAGGGCTGGTGCAGTTCAAATGGACCAGGTCTGCTCCAATGGCAGGCTAGGAGTCAGTTTTCAAGGGTACCAGATGCAAACTTGGTGCCAGACCTTGCGAGACAGAGCAGCCTCAAGAGTATACTTAGCACAGCATCCTCATGGAATTGTTTATTCAGGCTTTACAGAAATAGTCATTAAACTCCATAGCAACATATCTAGAAAGAGCAGGGGAAATGCTCCCTTTCTTTATTTGTTAAGTATGTTTTTTGCAGGAGTACATTAGCTGCAGCATTTGCTTAATAATAATGAAAGAAGATTAACCAAAGGATAGAGTTTCTATAGGCCACTTAAGGGTCTTATTCATTCCCAGTATAATAAGCAGCAGTGAGGCAATGCAGATTTTCTGTGATGTCAGACCTAAATGCAGTGTATGCAAACACCTAGATGCATGAAAATAAGAGTAAGAAAGAATAACTAAATAATCTACAAGAACAAAGAAGTGGTGTCGTGCTGTTTAACATTCAGATATTATTAAGGACAATTCCTCACATTACTTTATGGTAAACCTGGATTTGCTACTACTTATCAAAATCTGTAGCTAATTCCAGCTACTGGGCGAGTGTAGCGAGATGATCCATTTCCTGAAGGGTCTGAAAGCGGGTGCAGGTAGTGGGGAGGGATGAGGAAGAAATTAAGCTGGAGTCAGATTTTAATATGAAACCCCTGAATTTGCACTTCCCGAAACAACACACAAAGTGAAACAGCTATCTTTCAAAATCTGCACTTCACTTCATATTTTGAGGTACAGTTCTCCAGACAAATAATGTGTATATTAAATGAGAGCATATATAAAAATGTATATATTCATTGAAATACCAAAAAATGTATTATATTAGGGGATGTTACATGCAAAAATGTATAAAATTAGGGGAAATTGCATGCAAAAAATGTGTATCTTAGGCAAAATGCACACTAAAACAGTGATGAATTTTCATGAGGATGAAACATTTTTTTAAAAAATGTAGCAAACTGATGTGGAAATATGAATGAAATGCAAGATTGGCAAAATGAAAAATTTGTAGAAACTAAAATTGACAGATTTGTCCATTCCTAGTGGAATGGACAGTCCCTGTCCCATAAAGTTTCCTGCTGCTAGTATGTACTTTTGCCATGGATGTAATTTTCTTCACAACTTTTACCAACAGATTTGCTACAGAGAGGCTAGTCACCAAGGCCAGATTTGCCCCATGAGACTCTGGTTGATGACCTCATATCTAAGCTTTTGAGTCACACAGCACTTCATATCCTTGTCTTCTGAGTACCGGTAACACAAAAGCCTACATCCTCAATTGTTATCAGGTTTGTTTGTTTGTTTGTTTGGTTTTAAAACCACCTAAGAGTTGTTATTATAGAATCATAGAACTGTAGAGTTGGAAGGGATCGCATGGGTCATCTAGACCAATGCAGGAAATTTTTGTCCAACATGGGGTTCCAACCCACAACCCTGAGATTAAGAGTTTCGTAGCGAATAAGCGATCCCATTATTACTTCCTTTAATAGCAAACTCAGATGATGAGTGCCCATGAGGAAATCCTTTCTACAGAGTCAAGCTTCCAAGAGCTTTGAGGGGCATTGTTGAAACTCTTTCACCAAGCAATACCCACAAACTAGAAGTGTGGGAATGGAGATGTCTCCATCCTAATGGATGTTAATCTGAGAAACCAACACAGCCTTGGCAATCCCTTATCCTAACCCTTATCTGAGCGTGTGGACCTCAACACTGTCTAAAATGCCAAACAACTGAATAACAAATAAAATGTTGTAAGAAAAAGGGGAACACACACTGAACAGGGGGGAATATGGGGACTGTGCTGTTTTATTGTAATAACATTTTATTGTAATAACACCTTTTTAGCGAAGTTTTAAATGTGTGATATTTTTGTATTTGATTTCTGTTGGAAGCCGCCCGGAGTGGCTGGGGAAATCCAGCCAGATGGGCGGGGTACAAATAATAAATATTATTATTATTATTATTATTATTATTATTATTATTATTATTACTACTACTACTACTACTACTACTACATGACAGCCAAAATAAAACTGTAGATAACAACAACCACAAAAGCACTCACACCTTTCACTTTCCTTCAAACAGGAGGTGGATTTGGCTGCTAGCAGCAGCCACAACTACTGAAGGAGGCAGATAGCCAGTGGGAAGGACCAGCCTCTGCAACACTCACAATGAGTGGTTATGGCTTAAAAGACCAGCATCTGTTTTCAGTTCAGTTGTTGCAGGCTCCCACTTATATGACCTGTTTTGTATTCTTGTAAACATACCAGGCCTTTTACATATTCAAATTATTAGCCTGAATCTCTTTGTTCCTGCCACCCACCCCTCAACCCTCTCTTGCCCCTGGTGGTGAGACAAACCTCTTTTTGCAGGTACTCTTCATACATATTAAACAGAGAAAACTCTCTGTTTCTGTGACATGAAGGACCCTTTGCTCATAATGCTTTTTTAGAATGCAAAGGCATTTCAAGCATGCTCGATTTTGGGTAAATGCAAATTCCAAACATTTATGCATACTATATTTCCATTTAGATAACATATCAACATAGCCGCAGAGCCCTCATACAGCACTACAAATGGTTAAAAAGAAAAGTGAGCCAAACGAACCACAAATCCTAAACTGAAATACCCAACTCCATTAAAACACAGATAAACAAAGGCCATAGTTCAGTGGCAGCAAACTGCATGCAGGTTCAATTCTAGACATCTCCAAGTAAAAGTGGGGGAAATGCCCTGCCTGAAATCATGCAGAGCCACTTCTAGTCATTGTATACAGTCCTGAAGTAGCTGTACCCATGAATCATCATGCCCGGTACAAGGCAGCTTCCTATGTTTCTAGACTGGAACTGCAAAGTGTGAAGCAAATCAGCTACTGGGGCCACATGGCAAATCAGGAGATGGGAGCACAGAGCAAGCCAGGAGTCAGAAATGATGATCAACTCAGAAACAGAGCACAAGCTAGGAGGTAGGTCCAAGGCAGAAGGGGCATAGCTCAGAGGTACAGCAACCACCTTGCATGCAGAATGGCCCAGGTTCAATCACCAGGTAGATTGAAGAGCTGCTACCTGACCATTATGTAGAACAGTAGTCTTCAACCTTCTCAGTCCCAAGACCTACTTTTTACCCAAACATGCATTTGTGGTCTCATTTCTTAATCTTTTACCATGTACAGTGGTACCTCGGGTTATGAACTTAATTCGTTCCAGAAGTCCGTTCTTAACCTGAAACCATTCTTAACCTGAGGTACCACTTTAGCTAATGGGGCGTCCCGCTGCCGCAGCACCGCCACCACACAATTTCTATTCTCATCTTGGGGCAAAGTTCTTAACCTGATGTACTACTTCCAGGTTAGTGGAGTTTGTAACCCGAAGTGTTTGTAACCCAAGGTACCACTGTATTTGCAAGGTTGAGATCTTCTAGAGGGTCACAGACTAATCTGAGGTGGGTTACCATCTTCCGTTGTGACCCGTCTCCGATCAGTCTGTAACCTGCTAGGGGATCTTGACCCACCAGCTGAGGACTAGTAGTGTAGACAATACTGAGCTAGATGAACCTATGGTCTGATTAGGTAATAAGGCAGCTTCGGTAAATCGGGTCCTCCCTTAAAGAGGGCACGTATTGCGGTGAGACCTGGAAACCGACACCCTGTGTTGTGAGTGGGTTCGATTGGTCAGCCACAACGCCCAAATGGAAGGTCCCTCGATGCTGGGTTCAATCTGGCCAGTGGGGTGCAGTCTAAATGGACTGAGGGACCTATTTCTACCCATGCACATGACCCAGAGCTTCCTTTTTCTGTGCGTGCATTCGGAACACCCGCCCACCTCTCCCTATTTTTAGGGCTTTTGCGCTTGACCTTGCTATGCCGTCGGGAGTTGTCTGTCATTGTGACGGTGCACAGCAGGAATTTTCCCCACTTGGCTGATTGGCTGTTGCCATTTGGGTTTCGCCTGCAACATAGCAAATCATCATAACTTGTAAGGTTGTGGATAGGCTCTGGTTCAGGTGACAAGGATGGGAGAACGCTCCCGCCATCCCTATGTGAAGGGTATTCCGTTAAAGGAATCCAGGCACTTGATGGTTTGGTCAAGCCCTGAGAGGGGGTTGTGCCTGTGCCTGAGTCCAGGGGGACATTTGGGTGGTGGATAGAGCATGTTCCCGACTTTCTGCTTATCCAGGTGTTCACCTGGGTCAGCGCTTGAGTCATGTGTGAATTCTTTAGGGGGAGGTCTCTGCGTCTGAACACGCAATCACATCTGGATCTCCCAGAAGTGAAGGAGAATGGTACAGAACCTTTGTGACTGTCGTTATGTGCTGAGCTTTCTAGGCAATGTAAAGTAGACTGAGGTATATTTTAAGTATAATGGGAGAGCATAAGGATGGGCAGTCTGGAGGGATGAAGAAAAGAGCACCAGTCATTTTTTAAAAAAATCAGGACTCTATTTGTTTGTGGTGTGGCAGGCATATTTCTTAATAACTGACTGTAGTATTTAAAATGTTGAGAGCATGCAAGAGCTGGGGGAAACCAGCATAATCTCAATCCACACCAGTACCAGACACAGAAAATAAGCAGCTTTTGCTTACCTTGACAGAGGTAGAAATGAGCCTACTGGACTAGTGATTCCACCCATTTATGCTTCTGGCCCCACCCATCACTGGTATGTGGCCCCCAGAAGGGAATGTGGCCCTTTGTCTGAAAAAGGGTTCCCCATGCTTGCCTTGGTACTTTTGTTTTGTGCAAGGCATGGCAGCCAGATTTCTATTCAGAGTTTCTAATCTTAAACTCACAATCTTCCTGCTGCTTGGTATAATGATGGAGGAAAACACATTGGAACACAAGGACCTACAAAACTTCTTTGGACAATTTTTTTTCCCCTGGGAGAAAGATACTGTTGGGCCTATCAGTGTTGAGGAGACCCTTATGCCAGCTAGCTCACTACAGGAGACAGCAAATACAAATTGAGAAGCTTTGTCCAAAGAAGTTCAAACACTTTCTAGGTTGGAAGAGACAAGATGTCATTCCTGTGGAAGGACAATTCACTGACCTATTTGAAACCCAGCCGAAGCTTGTCTGAGTCCCACTGTCACTTATGGCATTAATTGGCACTCTTCGTGGCATGTTCAAGTAGGTCAGTAATTTGAGGGGGGAGGGAGGTTAAAGCTCAAAAAGTGAATGCACTCCACACATTCACTAAGATAGAATTATAGTTTTGAGCACCATCAGTCTGAGAAATGGACAAGCCATAAGACTTGTTAAGGTACTCAAAAGCCACAAAGGGTTTTTTGGCACAGAGTGAGGCCATCTCTGTGTGAGAAACAGAAAGGGAGGGAGCTGCCACAAGTGAAAGATGGAAGTGGGAACTGTTGCTAAATTCTTGGTTTGTTTATTCTGTTTGGATATATTGTGCTTGCTATTACTTTGGTATTTGCTTAAACTGGAAAATACTGAATAAAAAAATAAAAAATTCCTTCCAGTAGCACCTTAGAGACCAACTAAGTTTGTTCTTGGTATGAGCTTTCGTGTGCATGCAGACTTCTTCAGATACACTGAAAATACTGGTTTTTGATATTGTGGCTTTGCTTATTTACCTTATGAGGCATCGTCAATTTATTGTCTAATTGGACCTGCTTATATGATTTTGTAAGTTTCGTATACTGTACTGTTGTTTTGTTTTGCTTATTTTTATTGCTTTGTTCCCCACTCTGGGGTTGAACATATTCAGTGAAGAGCAGACTATAAATGGTGCAGATAAATAAATAACACAAGCACTAATTTTATAAGACCTTGGCACAAGGATGGATTTTGCCCAGCCCAGCCCAACGGAGCTTTTCTCACATCAGACCACCTTTTAGAATAGAGTGACTACTTATGTCAGAATTGCACATGCATTGCTTTTTTAAATGCATAATTTCATGCAAAAATATGTGCAAAGTTCAAACCCCATGCAGTACTATATTTCTACAACATAATTTTATGAGTTATTAATACACAAGTATTTTTATGCTGTTACCAGTGCTTTTTTCCTGGGGAATGCACATACCCCTAAACATTTTGTGAATCTAAGTTTGGCCTCATTGAGAGGCAGTATTTAATTTAAGTAGGAAAATGAGAGGACCCCTAAAAAATTTTAAGGGAAAAAAAGCACTGGTTGTTACTGTATATGCATTGTTGTATGGAACAGTGTGTTGGTTACTTTAGGAAACCTAGGTATATAATATGCATACAATCCTGTTTGCAAATCTAACAATGCTTATAATAAGGTGTATAATAATGAAGGGGGGAATAAATTATAGCAGAACCAGGGTGGGGAAGAAACATACTTCTCATCACGATTGAGGAATGAGACAAGGAGTGGGGGGGGGGGACATGTGAATGACTTCAACATAAATATTTTCAAAAAAATCCATCCCTACATAGCTGTCACAGTTCTAATACCTCATACCAAATCCATGGGACAAGGCAGGTCGGAAGAACCAGACTCTAACCCTACAACCTGTGGTGGTCCAGGGGGTTCTTCTGGGGGTCCTGACTGACAGACTCTGTGTGGAGATTGCTGCGGGATTCAGGGGTCATGATGACACAGGAAGTGCTCCCCCAACCCGAAATGTCCAGCTGACATCTTCTCTGATGGCATATAAAATGTGTTTTATTTTTGACAAACTTATGGGCTTGTTTATCATCTGCTTCAAAGTCTCCTGAACTGGGGTTTTGTTGCAAATTTTCGACTGTGTTTTCTTGTAATCTGTTTTAAATTATGTTGATTGTGATCCCTCTTGGGCATTGCTACATGGCACCCAAAATAGCAAGCTGCAAATAATTTACATAAATTATTTTCTTACTGTATGTTCTATTTTCCTTTCTTTAAAGAAAATTGGGGGGGGGGAGCCAAAAGTAGTTTGCAAAATAATAAGGAAAATAACAAAGTCTCCAAAACTTTTTTAAAAAACAACAACACAGAAATTAAAAAGGCAGTCAGTACGATATATAAATAAAAGTTGGAAAGACCAAAGTAATGCAAAGCAGATAAAAGAGGCAGGGATAAAACACTTTCAGGGCAGAGAGTAGCTTTTATCCTTCTTGAAAAACAAATGCTAGAAGAAGAAAACAGTCCTTTCCCAGTCCTTTTTGGAGGTTTCTTGGAGGTAGCACCTACAATGCTTCCTGAAACATGATATTATACTTGGCCTGGGGGGCTAATTTCAAAAGCAGCACTCCTCTGTCAAGGTTTCACTCCTTTCCCTTTAATGTGTAAGGACACTTGCCTATGCCATAATAAGGTCATCGCAGTATGTGCAATGCCCACCAAGAGCTATAGCCAATGATGGGGATAAGAGGTAAGGATAAGATGACACAAGGAAATGTGCCTAACCACTAACAAACAAACAAACAAACAAACAAACAAACAGTGCCTTCTGGAATTAAAACAGCAACAGCTAGTAGGCACTGGAAGTTCAACAAGGAGAAGCATGCTGTCAGAAAGCTCCCCTCCAAGATTCAAAAATGAAAATTGTTCCCGTTGAAATTTCATTCAATTTTTATTTTATTTTATTATTTTTTTGTATCTTGCTTTCTGATTTGAGTTTCCAGAGTGGTTCTAGTATTCGGAAGGTGCAGACATTTAATTATAAACCTCAACATTAAGGGGGGAAAACTAATTTGTAAATGAAACCGAGGCAGAGGCAGCTTAATGCTTTTAAAAAAAAGTTTCTAAGCAGTTTACAAGTATAAAAACCAATTACACAAGCATTAAATAAATACCCATAATTAAAATGCACAATGAAACAATGCCACTAAAACAGCATGGTAATTAAAGCAGGAGACTAAAGTCAAGGGAGCATTACACTTGATAACAAGATGTGTTTGCTTCAACAACTGTGAGGGTCAAAATACTCCTTCCCCCTTATCCCTTTTGCAATTCTTGTGTTAGTTTGGAGGGAGAGGGAGAAGAGCAGAAGAAACCTCTTTTTGAGTAGAAATTCCCTTCTGACTGCCCTCTTTTTAGCAGCCACCAATGGTGCACTTACTCGCTGCTTGTAACCATTGCCCTTTGTGTGCTATACTTTGGGCTTTCTCTTCTCATCTCTTCTTTTGCACCCTCAAGGCTGGCAAAAGGTCCCCTCTAGTTCTTTTCTCCCCTTACGGGGGGGCGGGACCCCACACTTTAGCTTTGCGTGTCTTTCTTCTATATGCCCTTTTCTGTACCTTCACTATTTCTGTCACTGCTTTTTATAGAGTATGTTGACCTGAAATGAGGGCTCGTTACTGAACACGGCCTCAGTGTCTCTTTAGTCGAGGCCACAGAAGGGGGGTGGGAGCACATATTTTACCAGATATTCAATGCTTCTCTTCATACTTCTGAAGATGGCTGCCTTCTTCAAAACGCCGATTGTACTACCAAGACATGTTTCATAGTCAACTGCCAGGCTGTTTCTGAAGTTCTTTGCTCAGAAAGTATTGTTAACAGATAATTCATTTCTTAAATATTGTTATGGGTTTGCGGGGAGCAAGAATCCATTAAAATTCCTGGGTGCCATGTTCCTGCCATAATTTCTGAAATTAGTAAATGTGGGGGTTGATCAATGGATTTGGCAAGACCTAAGAAATGTCATGCCCAGCTTCCTCAGGAGATTGGCTGAGACAGGTGCCATCAAAGAACAAAGACAGGTGATGGCAGAGTCATTCAGTCCCATTCAAGGTGGGAAATTCATTCTCAGGTGTGATGGGGGTGGAGTCCCTCCTCCACCTGTATGCGAGGCAGAGGTTGCCAGTGTTACAGGGGGTGTGATTTCACCACAGGAAAAAGTGCCTTTTATAGAAGGTTTTTGAAACTGAGGTTGCCAGGTGAGAGGGGAGATTATTTAAATGGAAGCGGGAGTTGACAAGGGGTTCTGGGAAGGAGGAGCAGGAATGGAGCAAAACTTTGTGTGTGCTGGCTGGGAGAGGCTTCTCCAAGGGCCTGAGGAGCATGGCTGGCTTCTGCTCTGGACGCAAGCCTGCCGAAGTTATGGGAGAAGCAACAAGAGACACTCTTGAGACCCCTGTCCTTGGTATGATGCATTTCTATCCCATCCTTCTGTGAACAGCAAAAAATAGAAATGATTTGCTAGGTTAAAGTTACCAGATTTTTTTCAATGAATCCGGGGACACTTTTCAACTTCAATGGATTTTGTATGGGGACTGATTTGTAAATCCGGGGACTGTCTCCGCGAAACGGGGACGTCTGCTAACCTTACACTAGGTGACGAGAGACATATCATTACAAAGCTTTGAACACTGAAATAATTTTCAGGTCACATAAGACACTGCAAGAGTTATAAGCTAAATTACCTAGGGAAATAAAAAGGTATGAGCCTTCCTGGGTTTTTTTAGGTCACCATCGGAAGCCCTTCTCCAGGAGTGTTTTCCTTTGGAGGTAATGACCATTGCTACAGACTAAGAACAATGGCAACCCTATCAATTACTTGCTTTTATTTGTTTATAGAAACAAAGTCAAATCCATTTTATTTTCATGCTTTTGATAATAGCAACCTTGTTGCTTAAAAAAAAATCCTGCTTCTGCTACTGTTTAGCAGGGTTGCAAACATATATGCATACAGCAGCTTCCTTTTTTTACAATGCTTTCAGCAACATGATGGTGGTGAGGCATGTTATAATGGCAGGGCCCCTCTCTCCACTTCCACAGTCAAAACAGTGCAGAGAGTAACACCTAACTAGTAGGGCTGTGCAGCAACCCAAAAGGTTGCCTTCCGTCACGTATCTGTAGCATCTGAAAACAGCCGAGTTTGTTTCAGTTCCACTTTGTGTTGTTCCAATCCGATTAAGATCTGATCTGCTAAATAAGAATGTAAGAGGAGCCCTCCTGCACCAGGCCAATGGCTCATTTAATGCAACATCCTGTTCTCAAACTGGCCAACCATACTGCCTGTGGGAAGCCAGTAAACAGAAATGAATGCAACAGTATTTTCCACATTTGTGACCCAGCAACTGGCATTCAGTCGCATACAGAATCCATGCTTTGTTTTGCTCTCAGTGACTAAAAATGGGGCATCTAAAAATGGCAATAACTTTCTCCCCCTTTACATAACTGAGTGAAATTTGCAGGCAAACGAGCCCCTTGAGCATGGATCAACCCTGCCAAATTTCAGGATGATAGGTACTGCAAGTCTCCTGCCGTTACAAACTCTGAGAGAATATTGAAATCATGCTCTCTCCACTGTTCCCCCCCCTTCTTTTTAGGGGGGAAATCGGTTTGAAAACAGGGCGTGGGGGAGAAAACTGCAAAAGTTACCTCTGGGTAAGAAAACTGCAGAAGTTAAGATAAATAAGTTATGGGGCCTGTCATACTAGGTGATTATATTTCTTTAAAAAACCTGGAGAAGTTACCATTTCCCCTCATCTCTTTGCAGTTATAAAATCTATGAAGAAAGGAGAGAGAGGAAGAGCTGTGATTTTCAATTGTTTGTTACGAAAAAGAAAGACTGGGAAAGGAGCAGACTGCCTCTATTGTCTACCTGTGCTGCTTATGCCCTAGGCTCACAGTCAAAACCCGGATGAAACTCATGTGAAGCATGAATCTGTCAATCACCCTTTCCCAAATCACTGTGATTGGAGTGCACCAAGAAAATAATTCACTGTGATTAAAAGCTAGATCTGTCAAAATGGAAGTGGCCTTCCTTCCCCTCCCTCCCTGCTCTTCACACCTTCCTCTCGAGCACTGGGCATTTCAACAGTCAGCTTGGCTTGGTTTCTGAAAAAGGAAGAGGGTGGGGAACAACTTTGCATTTAACTTTATGGGTGGGGGAACAAGGCAATAAAGGAACTTGGACACACTTGGACCTGCCATGACATGCCTTTTTAATGGTGTCATCCATAACATGAAAGACTGTCTTGAACCAGCCCAGTCTGCCTCGTTATTTAGGGTATACACACAAAGCTGATGCAAATGCCTACCAAACTGGGCTACATGCAGAATAGAATGTCTTATCCAAAGCATAATGTATGACATCTACAGTCTAGTGTGCTATCCATCGTTTCTGAGGGCCAGGTAGAAATGGCTCGGCTGGAGCAATGTGTTTGGCCCCCAAACCTGAGGTTCACCACCCGATTCAGCATTTGGCTCTTCAGGCAAAAGGATTTTCAGAGAGGCTTACATACAATCAAGTAAAACAAGAATGTTATTGCCTTTAGGCTTGCAATCTAAAAAGTACAACACAAAAGGGGAGAGGAATAGGGAGGGAAAGGGGGAAAAGTAAACTCAGACTCCAGTCCTTAAAGTTGAGCAGAAAGTCTCAGAATGCAAATAGTTTCAGGGGCAGAAGCAGGTCTTTCAGTAAAGCTGATGGAATGAGCTCTGCTTCCCCTCTCTCCCACTGAAGTCGCCCAGTTTGACAGTTACTTTCTTGGGAAAGAGGAACAAATTGAAATGTATATTCATATTCTGCTTGGGATATGAAACTATATTTTCAGCAATCCTCCCATATGCACATATTCCTCATGTTTCTGTCGTCTTTCTCACCTTCTCTCTCTGGCCCTGATAATCTATCTGCTAATGCTTCTCATTTGTCCATCTGAAATGTATCCCCTTATTATCCCCCAACTTAATTCACAAGATGCAAGTTAACAATGCGGAGATTTGGATCTCATACCTTTTATTCCTTTCTCCTCCATGTGGGAGGGTGAATTATCCTAAGTGATTTCGGTTTAGTTTAATCAAATGCAAACACAGATTAATGAGGTTCTTCAAATCAAGATCTATGTAATATATTTTCTTTAATTTAAGCTTCTGTGGCCTTATAATATCAAGTGGCAGTGATTAAACGCAGTGTAGAAGCACTTCATCATAGCACAGTCCCTAAACCCCTAAACTACAAAAAAGTCAAGCCTAGTCTAAAGCTCACATGAGCTCCCTTCTTGCAAGCTCCTTTCTTAACTTGCAGGGAGACAAAAGGTTGACAGAGCTCTCAAAATCTAGCACAGCCAGCAGCAACAAGAAATTTGTTTTTATGCGCCATTCGACTTTCTGGATAAAATAGATTGTATGACCTGAGGGATGAAGCAGAAGGCATAGTAGCACACTATGCAAAATTCAAAATGGAGAACAACATTGCTATCCTGTATCCATCACATTCATAACTTTTGTTTTATGACTTTTGCTTTCCTGATTAGAGTAGCAAATGAAGCACTGGGCTGGCATGAAGAGCAGATTAGCTATAGGCTTCCTGTGTAACCACTGGTTACTGAGCCGCCCCATGTTCTTCCTATAACAGGGAATGGTAAAGCTGTGCTTCTCTAGATGTTATTGTACTCCAACTTCCATCTGCCCCAGCAAGCATGGTCAAGAATGAGTGGAGGCATAGATGGCCTTAGATCCAGCAGAGCTTTCCCCATGTACTGCTCCCCCTGTTTGGGCTTACTGGCATGATAATGTCTAATCAAGTTAAATGGTGGCAGCCCTAGTTGTATAGTATACCATGGCAGACACAGAAAGTGTTGAAGTAGATGTCAAAAGTAGGGTTGTCCTCTTTTTCCAGGTCACGTCCTCTTTTTCATGGGTAGAGTCGTCATAGCAATCCATAGTTAAAAGTCGGCAAATGTGTCCTCTTTTTCACTCTTCAAAATATGACAACCCCATCAATCATAGCTTCTAGGGTGGAAGACAGAAGGTGGAATCAGAGCCAATGGCTGACAGAGCCCAATAATTCTAGTTGTGTCCCCTATCCCCTCACAGAGTTACAGTTCCTAGAGTTTCCTGGTCATTGGCTCTAATTCTGCCCACTGTAGGTCTCCCTGCCTTCCACCCTACAAGCCACCGTAACATCTACTTCCGCTCTTCTAATCACCCCGCTTTTAATGTCATTTGTGCTGGTAGCTATTGCCATATCCTCTGACAGCAAAATCATACGTGGTGTGATATCACGTTTTTTAATGGTCTGCCTTGAATCGACTCCCAGTCAGTTTTATTTGGTGATCCTGTGTTATAAAGCAAGCATGGTGAGCCTCAGGCTTGAAGGCTAAATGTTGCACTTGAAGCTTCTCTTGGTACTCTTCCCTTGCCATGCACCTGCTCCCCAGGCTACACACAGCCCTCACCATCAGCTGGCTCCTGGGATACCCTGTACCCAAGCAGTTACAGAACCTTGAAGCAGGTCTAGTAGTGTATGGGCAGCCAGTACCAGCTTGTGAGCACCAGAGTTACAGGCTAGTGTCCATCTGTCCCCATCAGCAATCGAGTCTCAGACCAGGCCCAAGTCTAGTACCACATGGGGTGCATTGCAACCATTAAGCCTTGAGTCCGATGCATGAATCACTTTAATCAGACTATCCCTGTCCAATAATGGCTGCAGCTGGTGTACCACCTCTAGCTGCTAAAAGGCATTGCTAGCCGCTGAGGCTGAGCCTCCAGTGACAAAGATGGATCTAGGAGCACCCCCAAGCTTTGAACCTGTTCCTTGAGAGGGAATGCAACCCCCTTCAGAACACGCAAGTAACTGGCCAGTCTTCTGGACACAGGAATCACCAACCCATAGTGGAATAGGCTTTGGGGATTCAGGAAGAGAGCTCCAGACAGCCCCATTGTGTACGAGGGAGGGAGGTCTGGCGCAGGGAAAGGTGCCCCACATAAACTGCTGCCAATCCTGAGTCTAAGCAGCTCATCCACCAGCAAACCTGATAGGAAATCCTATTAGGTTTAGGTTCCCATGAGCAAACAGGGCAAAGCCCTCCCTTTTGAGAGAGGCTGTTCCTTGCTTTTAAGCTGTACAGCTAATGCCAGTCAGTGCAAACCAGGAGTGGGAAATGTGCGGCCCTCTGGGCAATTGCTCGACTACAACTCCCATCATTCCTGACCATTGGCCATGCTGGCTGAGACTGATCGGGGTTGAAGTCCAGCAGCACCTGAAGGGCCACAGGTTCCCCTTCCCTGACACAGACAGTGCTGAGCTAGAAAGACCAATGGTTTGATTCAGTATAAGGCTTCCTAAGTTCTGTATTCCACTTCCTTTGGGTTATTTCCATATGCCTGAAACCTAAAAGCTGGTACGTGCATCTAATGTTGGATTAAAGCACTCTGTTCACTATTCTACTCCACATTGGGTTATGGATCAGTGTGCTTCCAAGTCATTAGACACAAGCATTAAACTCTGCAACACGTTTCTGGGGAGGTGGGGGGGACTTCTCTCCTGAAGTGCTGAACCCAAATTGGATGATCTTTATTGAAGGAGATTAATGCATCGGAGGAAAGGAGATTAACTCATGCAAACAAAGAATTTCCTCTGCTCTGTCAATAAATCCCCACAGCTTATTCATAGCTGCATCTCTAAAGAGGCTCAAAGTAAGAGGAAGACATGGGCTGTCATGCTGCTTTGATGCTGCACAGATGACCAGCTCCAAGGCAGGTGGCAGAGGTGCTGAAAGGAAACTGCACTCTGGGATTTTTGTTTTTGTTTTTAATGAAGAGCAGTGCATAAATGAAATAACAAATAACTTTAAAATCCAGGTTAAAATTACCTACTAAATCTTACTAGAGAGGAGAGATTTTTGCATGCATCAGAGAAAAGGAAAAATTACATAGGAAAGAATAGCAGTATTCTGCTCAGGCTAGTAAAGCCAAGCTTGAAAGAGTGTATCCAGCTCTGATTGCCAAGGAACAAATGATGCTGTTTGCTGTCTAGGCTCAAGCCAAACTTTTAAGATTAGCCCCAGAACTAGAGGGGGCATTAATTGCATAAATGCAATTAACTTGCATGGTTCTTGTCATGCAAACAGCAGTTACAGGAACTATGAGGATTGAGAGAGTGGGTTTAACTCTTTCCCTGCTAAATGTAACCCCTGTTAAACTGATATTTGGATTTCAAGTGAAGCTTGCATTGTAACAATAGAATAGAAACTTCTCTTGAAATGGAAAAACAGGAGCTTCAGAGAGTCCCTTTGTTGGGACCGTGACAAGGCTGGGGTCCAGCAAATCTGGAGAGCTACAGTTTTCCAATCCCTGCATCTCGTTCTTAACACCAGCAAAATAAACCTTTTCTCATGTCCCAGGACTTCTGCTAATTATGGGCAGTTCTTTGGCTGTGAGCAGGCCTTTACACCTTGCGACAATCAACATGCTTCACAGGATGTGCTCTAAAATTAACTAGCTTACGTAAATTGCTCTGTGAAGATGGTGATGAGAATAATAGATTTGCCCTTTAGGAAGTTAATTGTTTGGTATTCACCATTAGGCTTGGAAGGTGTGCAGTAATAAGACATGGGACCACTCACGGAATCATGAGAATGAGAAAAAATTATTGAATAATTACCCCCTCAGTGAACACAGCCCAATCTCTGCTCTTAATGAGGCAGGCATCCTGAAGAATAAGAAAACTATTGCGCTTAATTATATGATCAAATGCTTTCACAATACTCATGCATTAGGGGGCCAATTAAGTTTATATGGGCAACTTTAGCTACAGTATTTTGTAACACTTGAGAGCTTGACTTTCCAACCTTAATAGCTTTCAGCATCTTATTAAGAAGATATAACTTTAAAAGATAGATGGCTGGTGCCCCATAGCCATCCATGGCATGGACTTGGTTAAAAACTTTAGCAAAATTCACCCTGGCATAACACCTGGCCATGTTACTGTAAGGAACAAGGAATGTATCATGCACTCCATTCACACTTTCTCCTCTTTATTTGGGAAGTGGTTCACAGCAGCTTTGGACAGTAATGATAGCAAGTGCAACTCTTTCTGCATTCATGCACATCTGAAGCCAAAACTCACACAGAGGCATTAGATTCAGGTAGGTAGCCGTGTTGGTCTAACACAGTTGAAATAAATTTAAAAATTGTCCAGTAGCACCTTAAGGACACAGGTGGTGCTGTGGTCTAAACCACAGAGCCTAGGGCTTGCCGATCAGAAGGTCGGCAGTTTGAATCCCTGCGACGGGGTGAGCTCCCGTTGCTCGGTCCCTGCTCCTGCCAACCTAGCAGTTCAAAAGCATGTCAAAGTGCAAGTAGATAAATAGGTACCGTTCTGGCAGGAAGGTAAATTGCGTTGCTGTGCGCTGCTCTGGTTCGCCAGAAGCGGCTTAGTCATGCTGCCCACATGACCTGGAAGCTGTCTACGGACACACGTCAGCTCCCTCGGCCTATAGAGCAAGATGAGCACCACAACCCCAGAGTCGTCCTAACAGTCAGGGGTACCTTTACCTTTTAGCACCTTAGAGACCAACTAAGTTTGTTCTGGGTATAAGCTTTCATGTGCATGCACACCTCTCCAGATACACTGAAACAGAAGTCACCAGAGCCTTATATACTGTATAGTGGGAGGGTGGGGTGTAGTTTTTCTCAGAAGGGTTGTAGGAGATGGGTGATTGACTCAATGGGTATGGTAAATCTGTTGACAACTTCTTAATGACTGCAATTAGTCCTACAGGAAAAAGCAAGGGATAGTATGCAGATGACCAAAAGTAGCTTTAGCATATGTAATGAGACAATAATCTAATACAGTATCTCTATTCAGACCAGGTCTCTCCATAGTTTTCAGTTTAGTAAAAGTAAGGGGACCCCTGACCATTAGGTCCAGTTGTGTCTGGCTCTGGGGTTGCGTCGCTCATCTCGCGTTACTGGCCGAGGGAGCCGGCGTACAGCTTCAGGGTCATGTGGCCAGCATTTCTAAGCCGCTTCTGGCGAACCAGAGCAGTGCACGGAAACACCGTTTACCTTCCCGCCGGAGCGGTACCTATTTATCTACTTGCACTTTGATGTGCTTTCGAACTGCTAGGTGGGCAGGAACAGGGACCAAACAACAGGAGCTCAGTTTAGTAATAAAATGTAATCCAGCAACTTCTCTTTCAAGTCTTTCAAGGGTCTGGTGACTTCTGTTTCAGTGTATCTGATTAAGTGTGCATGCACACGAAAGCTTATACCCAGAACAAACTTAGTTGGTCTCTAAAGTGCTACTGAACTTTTATTTATTTATTTATTTCGACAGAGGCATTACAGAGAGTAAAGTTCCATTTTGGCTATTATTAACCATATGCACAGATATAGTATTAAATAGTGGGTAGGACATAGCAGATGACACAGTGATTCTCCCAGCAGCTCTGATTATTCTCAGGCTGGAACAGAACTGAACTGAAGGGCTCAGCAGCCTGCTTATATAGAACTCAGCTACAAGCAACAGTAACAACTTTCTGTAGTTACCCAATCCCTGAACGTCACTTTCAATCCCTCATTTGCATGTGCGGACCTGAGTGAGAACTGCAGCATAATTAACTATATACACACACCCCTAGTGACCTAGGGTGAGAACTTCAATACATAACATATAGGAAGTGCAACTAACACTTCCTGTGGTTGCATAACCAAAAATACTATATGGTTTGCCTTGTTCTTAGTATATCAGGCCTACTTCAACTCCCTTCCAGTGCAATCCTTATTAAATGAATATTCAGAAGTAGGGATGCACAAATCCATCAATTCTGGTTTTTCTCTGTTTTGCATTTTTCCCAATCTTATTTCAGTTCTCAATATTTCCATTTGCAAAATAAATAAAATTAATTCCTCTGGAAAAATTATAAGCAGTTTAATGTGCATCTCTCCCAGTATACACATTTTGCAAAGCAGTTTCCCCTAATATAGTGCATCTTTGTATGTTATTTTCAATAATATGTGCATTGACCCTAGTATATACCGTATTACTAGAGGACTGCATTGGAAAAATAAGAGAAGTGTGAATTTCAAAGGAAGGCTGTGTTGTGGTTCACATATAGCTTCAGAAAGTGTATGTTATGTAAGTTTTCCTTTAAATGAAAACTGAATTGAATTTCTCCCCCATCCCTACACAGCAGTAAGCCCCAATGAGTACATTCAGACAGTTAATTGGTTCTAAGCTATCAGCTTAATTTACTTTTACTTGCAACCAGACATTGGGAACCAAATTATGGGCAGTTCTGAGCCTCTACTATTGCAGGAATCAGCTTGATTTCACCAGGGACTCTATGGGTAGATTCCCACTCTCCCGCTTTGCAGTTCGAAACTTGGAGACACTGGGGGGGGGGGATTACTGTGGAGATGAACCTTAATCCCTCCATTCTGGCTGGTGTGACACATTTTCCAGTTGTATGCCAGTGAAAATTGCACAAACCTCAAAACCAGTTGTGTGAATGAGTAAGCAGGGTGAGATTGACCAAGAAATGGGGGGGGGGGCCTGCCTGAAATATATAGATAGGATAAGCTTACACAGTTCAATGAGTCATACCTATAATGAAAAAAAGCATAAGAAGCTATTTTAGCTCATTTGGAAACACAAGTAATATGTTTATTAGGGCCAATAGAAACATCAGGGGGAAAAGAAGCAATCTTTGTGTTTTGTTAAGCAAAAAGAGGAAGGGAAGAAAGAAAGAAAAGGCTGGCTAGAGGACAAAGCCACAAAGCCTGAAATTAGACACAGAAGGCCAAAGGCACAAAGGTATTGCCCAACTGTGGGTTCACCAACCTGGTGCCCTCCAGATTCTTTGAACTACAACTCCCATCAGTCCCAACCAGCACACCTGGTGGCAGCTGTAGTCCAAAACAACTGGAGGGCAGCTGGTTGACAACAACATGATGTTGAGAAGCTGAAACAGTGGCTAAATTTGTGATTGTCCAGCTGCAATGTTGGTGATCGTACAGTCGTAATTCTTCTTAAGTCCAGCATTCTTTAGAAGCAAGCTCACATTGAAGACATCAGCCACTAGATGTCACCAGAACTAATAGAGTACAGTGCTGTGCATCCCTGCAAGGCACGCATTATTTCACTAAAATTTTTTTACTGGCTCTGCTGTATCTCTGCCGTATGCAAAGCTTCTTTGAGAAATATGACAACAAACTGCAAGCACTGTGGTTGGTGGTATCCCTGAAACGAGGAAGGCAAAGTTCACGTCAGGATCAGAGTGATGCCCTCTCAAAAACTTAAAACAATAATGAAAAACAATTTGCCATACTATCTAATATAGCTAAATGCATCTATAATTTTAGTAAATCAAAGGTGTAGGACAAAATCCATTTATCTGATCAATAGCTCATTTCACAACAACTAGGATACCAGAGATTGACAGCTGAATCGATGGCAATGTTGATGCGCAGATCAAAGTTTTAAAATGAAAACTATGGATAGTATAACTGATATTCAAGAATATTTTCATACAAAAGCAAAGACATGGGAGGGCAGCTGATTGCAGCAAAATCTAAAATTTAAAGGTAATAAAATCTTTAATGTTTATGTACATGCCACACATAGTTAAAGAGAAAACAAAGGGACCACTTTGATTGCTAATTTCCCTCCATGCTTAAATATACTAAAGCCATTATAGAAGTGACAGGTAGGTAGCCGTGTTGGTCTGCCATAGTCAAAACAAAATAAAACAATAAAAAAAATTCCTTCCAGTAGCACCTTAGAGACCAACTGAGTTTGTTCTTGGTATGAGCTTTCGTGTGCATGCACACTTCTTCAGATACACTGAAACAGAAGTCACCAGACCCTTATATATAGTGAGGGAGTGGGGAGGGGTATTACTCAGAAGGGTGGTGGGAATGGGTGATTGGCTGATAGGTGTGGAAAACCTGTTGACTGTTGACGACTGCAATTGGTCTTACAGGAAAAGGCATGGGGTGAGATGGCTAAAGATAGCTTTGTCATGTATAATGAGATAAGAATCCATTGTCTTTGTTCAGACCAGGTCTCTCCATGGTTTTACCAAACTTAAAACCATGGAGAGACCTCGTCTGAACAAAGACATTGGATTCTTATCTCACTATATATAAGGGCCTGGTGACTTCTGTTTCAGTGTATCTGAAGACGTGTGCATGCACACAAAAGCTCATACCAAGAACAAACTTAGTTGGTCTCTAAGGTGCTACTGGAAGGATTTTTTTTATTTTTTATTTTGTTTTGATTATAGAAGTGAGTTACATTGCATATTATTTTCTCTGCCAATGCATCCTATACAACTTCCACCATCTACTTTATATTTGGAAAAGTAGTTTGTCCATCTGTCCTTTATAAGCTTGGCCACCTCTCAAGATATCATCACCAAATTCAACACAATGGCCCCCAAGGTGCAGGTGGCATTTTCATTGATTTGGGGCCACTGGGTGCCCTTTTTAATCACAATGGTGGACAAAAAAGTCCATTTTTTGCCACCTTCACACAGTACCTTCACATAGAGCTACAATTCTCAGAGTGGTTTAAGAGTCATTCCCTCTTCCCGTGGAACTCTGGGAAATGCAACTCAATGAAAGAAATAGGGGTCCCTGCATCCTTATAAACTACAGTTCCCATAATACTTTGGGGGTGCAATAGCTGTTTAAAGTGGTATTATACAGATTTGAATGTACATTGCAGACAACAGAGCTGAGAGAAGGCAAACTTTCTGATTTCATTCCTGAAGTGCCTAGAGAGCCAGGTAGCTGGTTCATGTTTCTCTTATTTGTTCTAGCACTAGAGTTATTAATATTTGCTGTGCATCAGACAAAGCAGTCAAGAAATAAAGTTTGGGCCTGGGGAATCTAAATTACTTTTGTACACTGATGACATTTTGTTTGGTGAACAAATTTCTTCCCTCAATTTATCCACTCAGTCTTTTAACAGATCACTTTGGCAGCATTCTTGGATATGAAATTAATTGGCCCATGACAGTGTTCTTCCCCATTTCACAGGGTGACTGGCATTTCTATCTTGTTTTGTCTTAGAGATTGCCTCAGATAAGATTAAATATCCAGCAATACAGTTAACCCCCAGATTGAACTATTTAGTTCCAAAAAAACCACTTTGAACTCCTAATTATTCCCATAATATTGAACAGATGGAAGATTGCATTTACCATTTCTCAGGGAAGTTAAAACAGGGATGGATAACACAATTTGATTATCTTACACATATTACCATTCCCACTAGATTTGCCAAATATCTCCTGTGGGGGAAAAAGAGGAAGTTGCTCAATTAGCATAAATAACATTCGCTTTCCATGCAACCAACTGTAGATGATCACATGAAGAATGCTTGAGGATCACATGATGTCTACCATGGGCATCAGCTGCAGAACTCAACAACTATAGATCCCATGAAGATTACATTTCATGAAATCAGAGCTTGTGCACCCTCCCCCATATATCTTTAGATTTTACAGTATGGGCTTGTAATACCCCCTCCTACAGCAAAGCTGTGAGGAGTTCAGAAGTTTTGTGTCCAATAACAGTTAACCATAGTTTAGTGTTACACCAGAACACACTAAACTGTGTTTAATCAGTTTGCTTAAACAAATGAAGTTCATCATTCATGGCTTGAAATCCAGCTAAGCCACAGTGAAAACTTCCAAATTATTCCTTACAGTTGCAGTGGAGAAGAAGAGAAGAAGGTGAGGTTCATCCAGATTCATTCCTGTCTTCATAAATCATGGCTTAATTTCAGATATTATTTTTACACCATCACTTAAACTACTTAAAAGAGGTGTTTTGTTTATTTACTCTATTTTTAACAATTGATCTGATTATTTTGAATTATCGTTGAATTCATTAATCACTTTACACCGAAACCTCTATGGAACATACAGAAATCAGTGTAAAAGTTCCGATAGAATCAAGTCTTGCTATGAAATAAGTTCAACAGAAACAGCATAGCATAAAAGTAGAAAGTAAGAGATGTTGGCATTAGCTGAAGAGCACAAGAAAGGATATCCATATGCTACTCCAACCACAAACCTAAGGCCTCTCTGTACTATATATTTAAAGCACTACCAAACCACTTTAAAGAATCATGGCTTTCCGTAAAGAATCCTGGGAACTGTAGTTTCAGACCTTCCAAGTGTCCCTATTTTCCAGGGACGTTCCTGATTTAGAGAAGGCTTCCTGGTTTCTGATTTGATTCTGGAATGTCCCACTTTTCCTTAGGATGTCCCTATTTCTATTGGAGAAATGTTGGAGGGTATGGAGTTATCCAACCTCCGAGCCATCTGAAGGCAATCCTATATAGGGAAGTTTTTTTTAAAAAAAAGTTCAATGTTTTATTATATATTTATATAAGTTGGAAGCTGCCCAGAGTGGCTGGGGCAACCCAGTAAGATGTGTGGCGTATAAATAGTAAAATTATTGGGGCGTCCCTATTTTCATCAGAGAAATGTTGGGGGGTATTTAGTTTGTTAAAGCTGCTGAGAGTTGTTAGAAGACCCTTATTCCCTCTCACAGAGCTACAGTTCTCAGTGGCCATCCTTCTTTCCATAGGCTACTGCAAGCTATCTCTTTTCAGATATGCATATAGCTGGGCTATTAGACTGACAGAAGGCACTCCACAAAATGGAGGCTATTGTGCTTTCAATGGATGCAAGAAGATTCCCCAAGTTACAAACCTGATCATTTAGGGGGACTCCAGCCCCCTCCAGAACAAATTCAATTTCAGGCACAATGTGTACAGCATAGACTGCAGGTGATTCTACCAGTTTTTCCTACTTCGCAGGAAACCCTGGGAGCTGCAGCCCTACAAGGGAGGCAAAAGATCTCTAACAGAAAATCAGCACCTTTGCCAAACTATAATTCCTAGAATTCTTTGGGGAATGCCATTATAATTAAAGCTTGTAGTGTAGATACCATAAAATTCACATAGCATGCTAATGTTTGAGTTTAGATAAGTAAAAGTCGACACAATGGCAACAATAGATGTTTTATTTCTCTGAGGTTAAGACAAATACAATGTGCATGACATTGAAATTAATCTGGACATTTCATTCATTATTTGTGTTAGAAAAATCTACTCTGTGCCCCAGAAGAGCTTAAACTCCTATTTCTTGTTTCTTATCATGAACCAGCTAGTTCTTTGAGATTCAGAATGTGCTGGCAGAATTTCTTTTTTCTCTCCCTTTGCACATAGCACATGGTGGCAGCTTCATTTTCAATTATGCTTCTCATTTTTTTCATGCAAGAAGCCTGTTTGAGGCACCAGGAATTCAGCACTGTTTCCCAGAAATATAGATAAGGGTTCCTTGACATTCAGGACTTCCAGAGATGGACAACTTGAAGGCTGCAGCCTCATTTCATGGAGGGGGGGGGGGGGAGAAAAAACTCTCTCTTGAAATCCTTAAGAGAGAAGAAGAGAAACAGTGATGAATGCTGATCATCTTAAGAAAGAAACAATCTATTCCCAAGAAAGCAAAGTTTGTTAGCTTTTTGGCACCAGGGAAAGACATTAAAAAGTGCTGCTTAACACCTTTTAGTTGTGCTACTATCTTATACTGCTTTTAAAAGTTATATAGTGTAAATTTTCCCACCACAAAAATGTTCCCATACCTCCCCAATCTCCAAGCAGTTCCTCCCCAAGATTCCAAGGCACTTACCCAGGGCCCAGTTTCTTCAGAATGAGGGACAGTGGAGACTGTGGAGTCTTTATGATATACGGTTTATTTACATGTATATAGAACCTGAGGTCTTGCTTCTCCCATAGTCTCAATCTCAGTCTTGGAATCCAGCCAAAATCAAGAATGGCTCCTACTCCCAGCTTGTGCCTGCTTCTAACCCAGCACACACAACTCTACTCCTACTTTTTTTTTTTTACTACCAGCCAGGTGAGGGAGTGGGACAGGAGCCCAACCATTTGCCCTCTGACGAAGAGCAGCTTCCCTTGTCAGGCTAACAACCATAGGTTACTTGTGGCCCTTGCTGGGCTAATTCAACCATGGAATCCGCCATTAGATTCTAACCCTTGCTGGATTCAGGACCGCAGGAATTACATGGGACTCAGGCAGTGCTTTTCTTCTAGAAAAGAAAAGGTGTCACTACTGCGTACCCTTGAGTACCTCCAGGAAAAAAAGCACTGGACTCAGGTATCATGTAGACCAGGGGTCCCCAAACTAAGGCCCGGGGGCCAGATACGGCCCAATCGCCTTCTAAATCCGGCCTGTGGACGGTCTGGGAATCAGCATGTTTTTACATGAGTAGAATGCGTCCTTTTATTTAAAATGCATCTCTGGGTTATTTGTGGGGCCTGGTTGGTGTTTTTACATGAGTAGAATGTGTCCTTTTATTTAAAATGCATCTCTGGGTAATTTGTGGGGCATAGGAATTCGTTCATTATTATTATTTTTTCAAAATATAGTCCGGCCCCCCACAAGGTCTGAGGGACGGTGGACCGGCCCGTTGCTGAAAAAGTTTGCTGACCCCTGATGTAGACTAATACCACCACCAACACCTGCCACACAATATTTATATTTAATGGTAGAATGAAATGTTATAGTAAATAAATTCATAACACACATGTATGGCTTGGAGGTGACCAATACTGTATATGGTGATCTGAGTTCGGCTTGTCAACTGAACTACCAAAATTCAGTCTGGTCTCTTTTTGTGCTTTTAACACCAACTTGACATGTGGACATTAGTGAATGATAATAATGTCTTCTAAAGGTTGCACTGTTACTTATCTCCTTGGCTCAGGGGTTGCATAACTCCACACCCTCCAACATTTCTCTGATGAAACCTAAGGTAAAGTGGGACATTCCAGGATCAAATAAAAAGCTAGGCTGGCTTCTGTAAATCCAGGACTGTCCCTGTAAAATAGGGACACTTGGAGGGTCTGCAAGCATTCCATGATCAGGACTTCTGAAATCTTTTTACTTAACAAAAAAGAATAATGGGGTTGTGGGGCCTAACCCTTTACTCGTGATCCAAATCACTCCCAAAGCTGCTGTTAATCGCAGAGAACTGTATGAATGGTCTCAAGTGCTTTAAGTTTTCCCTTCTATATATTTTCTCTTCTGTGGCAATTAGCAGCTTCAGGAGACATGACTTTAATAAGCACAATGGGTCAAGGGAAAGAGAGTTGATTCTCCCTCTCCCCAGTCAGAATCAGGGGCCCAATTTGTTGAATTTTGTAATACCGGGACTTCTAGTCACAGAATCTGCACATTTGACCCAGATATTTTAACAAAGGTATGGAAATCTTCCTAATAATACACACACACACACACACACACACACACACACACACACACACACCATAACTGGAAAAAATAAAAATAAAGGGGGACACTCCAGAGAAGCCAAATCCCTACCCTAATTAATCTATAAACCTAAGGCTGATTAACCTGATGGCTTAATTAAACTCTACAATGAAAACACAAACAAACAATCTAGTTGAATTCTCATGAGTGATTTAGTTTAAAAAAAAAAAAACAGAAAATCTGCAAGTCTGCAGCTATTAATCCATCTTGAATTAACTGTTTCAGAACCCTAGGTTACTATTACAGAAGCAACATTCAAATGAATTTTTCACTGTTTCACTTGAACATAAGGTGATCAGATGTAGCAGGCACAAATGAATTCTCCTAGATTACTTTTAGACGTCTGTGATTATTCATTTGTGATCTGCAACTTGAATGTTTGAGGAAACCTGGATTCCTACCAACAGTTGTATTTTTTTATGTATTACATCTCTCTTCCTCTAGAGTTCAGAACAGCCAGTCATGCCATTAGGGGCAGAAGTGGGAGGTAGAAAGCCATGTGTATTATTTCTGTTATGAAGTATCCTCTTCTTTCCCTCTACCCCGTTCCATGCTTTACAACTGCTCCTACATTCCCTGCTACAGGAGGCAGTTTGCAAACTCTGAGTACATGCTGCTTCACATTTTAAAAGCTTGTTTAATTCTAGTGCCACCACAACTACAGAAATAAAGTAGTGTTTGCTTCTTCTGCCCAGAGATTAAACACCAGAGGGGTTTTTTTTGGGGGGGGGGGGGTTGTAGAAAGGAGAAGTGGATGTGGATGTGTATGAACTTGAAGGGGAAGGCTGCAGCCATTTTCAATGGCATGAGTCTGTGATTGTCGCACACCACTACATGTAGTTTGTATTATAGTTACTACTGCCTGTACAAAATTTGTCCTGCTAGAAGCAGTCTTGGATAAGTCACTTCGTTCTGTCTGTCCCATTATCTGTAAGATTGATATCACGCTATACCTCAAGAGTAGGGTAATTTCATGAGAGTGAGAGTTGTTGTGTTCAAGTTCTCTGTACATAGTATTGTATTAAAGACTGCTATATTAATGCAACTTTTTTGTACTATTCCCTCTTAAAATGTGGGTTTTTTTGTAGGAGGGGTTACTGGGTTGTTTCTGTTTTTATTTTGATTATGTATTTTGTGGTTTTATATTTTGATTTTATTCTGTAAACCGCCCTGAGACCTCCGGGTATAGAGCAGTATATAAATGAAAACATAAATAAACAAACATGTTTTAAAAGTAAAAATAATATACAGTAATGAACATCAGTTGCTGTGTGCATCAAGTGTGCGAGAATTGACAAGAACAAGGAGAAGGAACAGCAGGCTAGTTGCATCCATTTGCCTTGGTCTCCCCTTTTCTTTTTGTATAAAAACTAATATGAAAGAGGCCTCTCAGCATTCTCACAGGCCCATATAAGATCAGCGTAAACAGTTGGACCAATGAGCACTTACTGTTCCCAACCTTAACCCTGTGGAAAGCCATCTAATTAGACTTCAATTTGATTTTGACCTGTTCTTAGGAGGTAATTTAATTATTGTTTGCTTTTTATACTTATGTTATATATTTGATGTTAGCTGCCCTGAGCCCGACTTCGGCCGGGGAGGGCGGGATATAAAGTTTATTATTATATTATTTGTTGTGTATTGATTCAATGGTTTTTATATCTCTATTACTATTTTCCGTATTCGCATTAGGGTAAAGTAACTGCCTTTCTGTTCCAGAAGGAACAGCTACTATTGGGTCATTTAAGCTGCTGTATTTGGATCCTCAGTCTTATTGGTTTCCATCAAAAGGCAGCATTGCGATTGCTTGAAATTGTTCCCTCCAAAATGTATCCCTTTCGAGCAAGTTCCCTGTCTGTATAAATGTAGCTTCCTTCTCCTCAGTTAGTCAGTCTTGTCTTGTTGCCTGAATAAAGAATTGTTACATGAAGAAACTGTCTCCTGCTTACTATGTCAGAGAGCTGAAATCACTTACTGAAATCACTAACCCCACGCTACAACATTATTATTGCCCTCTCCCACTTGGGCACTGGTGCAGATTGGGTCCGGAGGGAGAGGATGAGCATATGGAGTAGGGCACACTGAGAGCATCTTGCCCAGGGACCTTCCATAATGTGGAACCAACTCTGCCTACATTGCGGTCATATGCTAAATTACAATCCATGCAATTAGCATTCCGAGAATAAAATGTTAGGGTAGAGAAAGAAAGTGTATACCAGTAAAACCAGGATAAGCCAGTTCTGAACCTAACAACATGGGTTGCGCTCAATCAATGGTGTTATGGAACAGGCTAGCAGAACTTCTGCTCCATTTTTGTCTCCTATCTTAAGAGCAGAGTTAAAGCTTTCAAACTGGCCAGAGTTAAGGTTGCTAGCTACTGACAGCAGAAGTTTCTAGTTTGTTTGTTGCACTACCTTGCATTTGGGAGTTCAAATTGCTGCAATCCTATAATGACTCTATAAACAATAGGCATCACATCACTAATCCTATCCTCCCCACCACAATCGTGTGTGTGTGTGTGTGTGTGTATTGCTTCAAATACTTTTGCTTCAATAAAAACTTCCTGTAAGTATTAAATGTGGATTTGGAAACTTGAAACAAATAGCTTTTATCTATACTGAAGACAGAATCTTGTCACAGGGACTCAAAGGACCATTTTATATAAGTTTGAAATGTGGCTTCAGATTCTTCCAGACAACGACTCATAAGAAGTGAACAATTTCAGCCTTGCTCAGAACTAATGAAAGTACACTGGTAACCCCCCTGGGAGGTTTAGAGCATTCTCAGTTCTCGAGCACGTTTGTGAGATGTGGCTGAAACGCTGTCAGATTTATGGAAATGTCAACTTCACATACCGGTACATATTGTCAAAATGTATATTAATATCAGGCAAGTGCAAGATACTTGGGCTTCTAATAGTATAATAATTGCATTTCACTACACACAACATCTACTATTGTTTCATTATATAGACATCTATTAAGTGAACTGCAGTCCAAATTGCTGGAAATTGGTGTGGTGAGGTAATCAGAGGGATAGATTTGACCAGAGAGGTGGGCATTAGAACCCTTGGCCAACCATGAAGCACACTGGGTCCTCTTGGATCAGTCACATACTCTTAACCTAACAAGGCTATGGTGAGAATAAAAAAGGATAAATTCAAAATATGAGTTTTGGGGGAAAGAGTGGGGTGCACCTGGAAACAACTCTGAAAATCCTAGTTGCGTGGAAGAGGTGGTTTATAAATGGTTATACAACTAAATAAAACCTAAGCATGTTTACTCAAAAGTAAGCTCTGTTGCACTCAATGGGTCTTACTCCTAGTTCATGCACTTTGTGTGAGCATTATTTATCATAGAAAAGGAATGCATTAAGAATGAATATTTAGGGACTTTCATGTCATGTTCCCACAACATGACATGAAACACAAAAACCCTCACATCTATGAAGCACTAAAATTATTGGTCAATGAAATTCTGGTAGGGGAAAATACTTCTATAATTATTAGCCAAGATCCAGCATGGTATGCAACTAAGTCCATATGCTTCAATAGTCTTTAATTTGACTTTGGACACCGTATTGCAAATCGTATTTGGAACTAAGTGAACTTTCAAAAGCATTTGGTGATGGAACATGGATGTGTCTGTTATTTTAAGATAAAAAGGGGTGTGGAGACCATCTCACTAGGCACATAGAGGTGCTGAAGGTCACATAAAGCAGCTCTCTGGATTCAATCTGTTGGTGTGGTGTGGTTGAGAAATGAACTTTGAATGGATATTGTTTTCATTCCCCCAAAGAACGGGGGTCTGACTTGGACCTCTGTACACCTTCAAAGAGCATGACTTCCCCCACAGAATCCTAGGGACTATAGCTTGTTATGGGTGCTGGAAACTATAGCTATGTGTAAGCTACAGTTCCCAGGAGTCTATGGGGAAAGCCATGTGCTTCAAATGTGCACTAAATATATGGTGTGTACACAACATGAGTCCCTGACACACCCACATTCTTGCCATCCATTTAGAACACACTCCAAAACTACCCCACCCACCTGAACATAGTGACTACTTTAATTATTGTTATATTATTATTATTACTACGTGTTATTATTACCTATTATATTATTATTATTACCTATTAGGCCCCTGGGCCAGGTTGTTAGTCATTATTACTGGTTTGGGGTCAGCCTAGTCTCTTCTGTCTGCCCTATAGATCAACATTGCCCTCTCCCACCTCACACAGGCATAAGTGTGGACAATTCATTTGTTCTGATGAGGTCGTGGAACTTGTCTTTCACCCTTTCAAACTCTGTTATAGCTTCCTGAATAATTAAAATGTTGCTAGTGTTGGCATTTTGGGGGCTCTAAATCATACAGATCTCTTCCTGGTTCCTTCTTCCAAATAATGTGCATTGCAATTCATATTTAATGTAAGACCATTTCAACAGCTTTGGTTTCTCTAGCGCCCGAGACCGCCATTCCAGCTTCTGAATTCCCTGCATTTTGCAGCTAGACAAAAAAGCAAATTGGAATTGCACTTGGTTTGCAGCTGCATGGCAAGCAGCCATTCAGATTTACAAGAAATAATAAGAGCAGTGTGATATTTTAATTAGCTGATGCAGTGTGCACTGGAAATTTCTGAAGATTCTTCAGTTTGGTGAGAGTGAGAAATTCCGAGAGAGAGAGAGAGAAAATTTTCAGGTCTTTCCCCTTCCCTTTTATATTTATTTTAAAAATGCTTTTAGTCTTCAATGCTTAACACACTTAACTGACAGCAAAACCCACTGGGCTAGATCCAGCAAGTTATACTCAGAGAAGATCCACTGAAATAAATGAACATGACTAATGTACATCTACATACCTTCCAACACTTTGAAGCCAAAATCTGGGATGCCATCTTTCCACACGGCTGTTCCACGCCCCCAAAAAAGTGCTTTCTTGGGCACAGCACCCAAAAACATATATTTTAGGGCAGCACACAAGATTGTTGCCCTAGGGAACAAGCTTTCTCAGGGAGAAATAATGCGAGATCATGGCAACCAAAATTGCCACCACACACACACAAACACAAACACAAACACAAACACAAACACAAACACAAACACACCAACAGCAACTCATCAGCACTGGTCTCTTTCCAAAAATGACCTGAAAACCAGCAAAACTCACTGAGAGCATTGTGGTCCTGCTGGGTGATGTCTGTTGATATGGCTCCTACATTGTGGGCTAAATGCAGCCTCCAGACACTCCTCAGTGCTCTTTTTGAAACAGTCTGATTCATTTACATTGCAAGGGCAAGTAGCAGAGGCCTGCTGCTGAACACAGAGAACAAATGGGAAGACAAACAGTGGCAAAAAGAAACACCAGCAGACAATAACAAGGACCAAAGAAAAGGGTGTTTTTTTTCAAGGATGTTCAAGGCTGTCATATGGAGGATGGAGCAAGCTTCTTTTCTCCTGCTCGGGGGGGGGGGGTAGGACTCAAACCAATGGATTCCCGTTACAAGGATGGAGATTTGGACTAAACTATTTGGATGCAGAGGGATGGTGGAAGGAACCTCCAAGGGAAGAAGGCTCAGAGCCCAGGGATTGGTGGTGGACATTGATGAGTGGGCAGAGGAAGAAGAGGGAAAAGAATGGGAAGACAAGGTGTTGAAAGCTGAAGAGGTAAAAGGGCTTAGTGAGCTGGGAGAGTCTGTGGGAGAGAAAAATCAAGAAACTGAAGCTAAAGCTGGCAGGTGGGATTGGGGAAGGTCAAGAGTCAGGCTGGTGAAGGTCTCCCTCTTCCTGCTGTGACAAGCTCCACCCCCTCTCCCATCTCCCAGAACCAGGAGAGGTATGATGCAGGAGAAGCAAAGGCAGGCACATGAGCACAGGCTTGGGAAAAGCCCTGGAGAGGAGGAGACAGCTGTGGGAACCTTTAGTCTTGGCAACAGATTTCATGGAGGAAGACCCACCAGGAATGAGTTGCTCTACTCATGAGGTCTGATACTCAGCAAAGTCTATGCAGATAATTATGCTAATAGTTAACTCCAACTTTCAACTATGTGGTTACTGACCAGAACTCTCTGTGACACCAGCAGAGCCTCCTTTCCTTCTGGGCAGCCTATGCTGACAGGCTGCAGCCTTCCTGGATGCCAGGCGAGAATTTTACCAGTTGCACCTGCTGTAGCCAGGGACCTTCTGCAGGTACACCCTCTGCCCCACACTTATGGGCTTCACAGTGACACACAGCCAAGGTACCAGGCTAAGAATACACTTGCCTCTGTCTGCCCTAGAAGCAGAGGGATCAGGCTGTCCTACCCAGCCAGATGCTAGCCCTGGAGGTGGGTCAAGGGCAGAAGGATGGCAGGAAGCCTGGCACAGGTTTTTAGGGAAGAGGCTATGAGAAGGCAGTGTTCACCTGGAAGGTGATCTCTGCATTGCCCATCTGCTTCTGCTGGCACTTGTCATGCTCTATGATCATCGTGCGATAAGCCTGCTGCAGCTGCCAAAGTAAATGAGCAGTCACGCCCTTGTTCACAGTGTAGATTTTTATTACCCTCTTGTTCCCAGTCTAGAGTTCACTCCTTCTTCCCTGACCGGAAGGGAAGGCACCACTTTGTGGTTTGCTTCAGGTTCCAAAATGTCTTGTGCCAGCCCTGAAGAATACCTTCTGGCATTAGGAAGCAGCTGACATGCACGTGACTCATCATTCTGAGCAACATATTGCCCATGCCAAGACTGAGCTGCCTCATAGATTGCCTCTCCCTGCTTGTTCACCTGCTAAACCATCGACTTGCCTGCAAACTGACAGCCCTGGTATCAGCTACGTAAAGCTCATGAGAGAAGACTCCGTAGTTACCTCTCCCCATAGACCTGCTTATATTTAAACAGTTGTGCTTATATAGTTTACCAGACAATTACAGGGAATACATGGCTTTAAGGTGCTCAGACTCGTTCCTCAGACGTGTACTTTAACTGATGACTACCCTGTTAACTATTTTTCAAAGCAGACTTCTAGCATTCCCATAATTACGTTCTTGGTGCTTAAGTGCATTCCATCAATATTTAATGACAATGCTGGATTTTTATCATATGCTACATCACACTTTTTTTCTGATTGAGTCAAACACTCCAAACAAACAAACATGTTCACATTTCTAGAAAACAAAGCGTCCCTGTTAATGACAAGCATTTTTCATCGTTAGCTGAAATTTGCCAAGTAAATGAAAATACTTCAAGTACCACTTTGTGCTCCAAACAGGTTTTTAATCAATAAATGTAAATCCTAGCAAACTACCCACTGGGGCCAAACCAGCTCTCAAAAATTCTCTGTGGTGGCCTGATCAACTGCTAGAGGCAGCGGCAGCAGCAAGGACCTTGAAACTGAAACCTTGGCAACTCAAAACAGGAATTACACACACAACACCTTTCTAATAGAAAGTCTGTTAACTATTGTCCCGAGCCTGGTGGAGATGTCATGGAGGGGATGGTCAGATCTTGAGCAGGAATGGGAAGAGATGAGAGCTGTAGCTGGATCACCCTGGGAAGGGTTCTAATGGGATGGAAGTAGTGCTTGAGGGATCCCAGGAGGTATCTGAGTCTGTAGAGGGGACCAGAATTTTGTGGAAGTTCGGGGAGTGGAGAGTTGGATCCAGGGAAAGAACCAAGTGGGTTGCCGGAGGAATGTTCCATCATGTGACATTGTACACACCTAGTCAGGTACCTTCTGCCGTGGAGCTGCCTTCAGTGCCTCACCACTATTCATATGGAATCTCCTTCTTTGTGGGAGGTGACTGATAGCAAGCTGGATGCTGATCTGGCATTGACACCACCTCCAACTTCATGGACAGAGAGATGTAACACTGGTGCAAACAGACCTTGCAGGTCCAACTCACTTGAAGGAGCTCCCTCTTGCTTTCCCAGTCTTGGAACTCCAGGTGCAAGTGTGTAACTTGTACATAACTTTTAGCAAGCTCCAAGGAAGATGAAGAAGGACCTTCAACTGTACAGGGGCAGGCAGTCTTTCAGGTAGCAATGGCTCTGCCCATCTCCTGCTATCAGAGACAGCATGGCTCTGGATGCAAGTTGCTGAGAATCACATATTTGGCTGTCTTTGGCAGCTGCCACATCAAATCTTGCAACAACTATAAAAGTTGCTCTGTTACAAATAAAAATAAATCAACAATTATTTGCAGTTGACTTTCCGCTCAAGAGGTGGGTCTAAACATTTATTTTGGATCACAAAGGAGTTTGGACAATAACATAAACAATGCAGCACATACAAATTATATGTGTAGGTGCAAATTTATGTTGGCATTCTGAGGGAAAGCCACCTGCAAGCAAAGAAGGGTGGGGAGGAGAAGGGGAAGAAGCCTCAAGCCCCAATGCAAGAGATCTGAGGCTCAAACCCCCAGGGCCATCTCCTAATAATACACATGTTCCATGGGAAAAAAACTTGAAAAGCCTGTTCTCTCAACTTTTCTGACACCTGGTATAGCTTGAAAGCATATGCTCCCCCCCCCAAAAAAAGTCTTTAAAAAATAAAAAAAAAATAAAAAAAAATGGAGTAATTGATGCTAACTCTCTGGAGACAATAGTTTCTTGCAGCTTTGGTTAGTGATTATTATTTCTGATGTAAAAGCAGACATTGTTAAAATATAATCCCAGCCATCTGTCTGCCAAAATTAGTTAAGCAATGTACAAGCCTCATTTTCAAGTGTGTGTGTGTTTGTTTGTTTGCTTGATTTGTTTTTCATTTTTTTATTTGAGTATGATGTAGTCCTTTGAGAATGAGAAACTAGAAGAGGTAGAGATGTAAGGTATGCCTGAAATGTAGCAAGTCTGCTCACCCTTTCAGTGCGGTGGCGTTGCCGGATGGCAGAGGCTCCACTTAGGCCCCGACAAAGGAATCGGTGCCCCATCTGGTTATCAAGAACCAGATCCTGGCCAGCATCCTGGTTCGGCAAATGGGAATACAGGCTTGGACACAGGATGGGCCAGGGGGCGGAGCTACCGGAACCGAAATATTTCCCTTAGGTCCACTCCCTGGCCTTTTAAATGGCCCTCACCTGGGGCTATCTGCTTTTCCTTCATTGGGTTCCCCAGCCACCCACCCTTGGTTCAAGCTGATAGTCAAGGATTTTTGCTGTGGCTATGGTGATTGTCGTTTTATGGGGCCAGGTAGGAATTTGTCCATTGGGCAAACTGGCTCCAACCCAGTGGTGTTGCCTACCTCATAGCGATCGTCACAACTGGGTTGGGCATTGGGGTAATCCTTTGTCTTGGATGGAGGGGAGGTTGTAGTCTTCGCCTGCCCCTCCAAACGCTGGGGTATCCCGTTAAAGGGATCCAGGGGGAGTGGCCATGTCTGTGTGCCCAGGGGAGCCAGGGCTGAAGACACTCCCCCAGACGGCAGTCCCTGCGGGTGTCACCCTATTTAATGTCTTAGGAACCCCCACCTGGATTGACCACGCGCCAGTTCCGACAGGTGGGCCGGAATTATTTCGATTGTGCCATGCCCGAGCCTAACCTCTTTCATCTGCATTCAATAAAGTTGTGTCTTGTTTCAATCCAAACCAGTCTTAGTGGTCTTTTATTTATCTGGGGTTGGGGACTGGGGAGCACAATGCCTGTACCTGCAGGTATCCTGACACTGAGTTTGTGTTTGTAGTTCAGGGAGTTTGCAGTTTGCGGACCAGGGAGGGGGAAGCTCTAAAATGGAGGTCACTAACATGGTGCCTGTGGGTGTAATTTTTAGGGGTAGCCTTGCGTGTTAAATGCGCTTTAAATGTATGGTGCGGATCCGCCCAGAGAAATCGAAATGGATGTGCCTTGTGTACAGCACAAGAGAGTCAGCAAAGAGTCCGAATTAAAATCCAGAAATAGAAAAGGGAAGGAGAAAGAAGCAGAGAAAGAGATCTGGTCATTGAGCCACAGTAGACAGGGTTTATGTACATTCTAAAGCTTTAGACCTATCTAGCCTTTTCTTGTGAATGGAATTGAAATTAGAGTCATACGCCCCAGCAGCATATGCAATACTCACTGCACATTGGCTTGCTAAGCTTTTCATTAAGTTTGAGATCTCTCTCACGTTGGAGGTCATCCCTTGCACCCTCCTGTGCGCGCCTTGTTTTGCTGGAAAATCCATTTATCACTTTCGCAAGGGAAGACTCTACAACATAGGATGCAGCAAAGCAGTAAGATCTTCTTAAACCGGTCATTCCCAAACTGTAATGCTGTGGCACAGCAGTTGAGTGCTGCTTATTTCATATACATATGCCTTTTCCATCTAAATTGCCTTGATTGTCTCAAACAGAAAAGCAGCATATAAATAATAAACTGAATAAAACAGCCATTATGAGAGTGCCACAAAAATCGAATGAATTGAATGTGCGAATCAGGGAAGTTTGGCCCTCCCTAACACCCATCAGCCTTAGCCTCCATTCATCAGCATGGCCAATGATCAGGAATGATGGAGTTGCAATCCAAAAATAAGTGGAGGCCTGCAGGTTCCCCAACCCTAATGTAAGGGCTCCAGAGCACACCTAGACAAAAATAGACTGCAATTGGTCCTCCCTTCCAAAGTTAAGGTGCGTAGTATCCAAGCATAGCAAAGCTATTTTGCTATCTGAAACAGAGTGCACCTTTGCAGGTGAAGTCAAGCTGTTGGAAGGTTGAAGTGCCTGCTGTGGCTGTGGGTACAGATTCAGGAGAGACATGTTTTGGGGCAGATGAGGGCATCTTGTTGTGCTGCTGCAGATGCACCATGGTGTTTCTTCTCATAAAGAACCTGTATTTGGAGGGTGGGTGTGGGAACACTGGCGGAGGAAGAGGAGTGCAGGGGAAGCACACCGCCCCGGCGTAATCCCAGCAGGGTGTCATCGCGGCTGCCCCCCCTGCTGGGCACCCCGCCCCCACAGGCAGTGCGCCCCACACCCAGGACACAGGCCAACCCCGTCTTTGTCTGCTCTCTGCCCCCCGATGCTGGAGCATGAAGCTCCGCCACTGTGTGGGAAGGGGGTAATGTTGGTTGGTGGGATTGTTATTTCATACCATTTTGAAAAATTATACATATATATATAGGAATGGTCACAGCTGGTGAACCAACCAAAGCTGGTAGAAGGCACTCTTGGCTGCAGAGCTCAAATATTCTTCAAAGACACCCCTATGAATCACATGTAGCAGTAGTCTAGTAGTTTTGTGTCCTTCTAATCAGCCTTCCCCTTAGAGTTCAACTCAGATCTACCCTTTTATCCAGCACCCTGGAACAGGAAACAACATGCTCTTTGAAGAATACTCTCATGAGCTATGAATACTCAACATTCTCTTCTCCTAGCTAAACATACTCAGTTCCTTTAAATTTTGCTCTCCACACCACACCACCAACTGTCTTCACTGCCCTCCTTTGAACCTGTTCCAATATATCTACATTTTTCTTAAAATGTGGTACCCAGACTTTGGAAACAGTGCCCCAAATGACAAGAAGAGAAGAGAAGAGAATAAAATTAAGTGGAACTTCCCGTAGGGAAGAGTCATAGCTCAGTGGTAGTGGTAGTGCTTTGTATGCAGAAGGTGATTAGTTCAAAGCCCTGGTATCTCCAGGTAGGGCTGTTGAGAATACCTGTCAACGTATACAATACTGAGATATAATACCTGGGTCTGAAATTCAGGAGAGCTGCTGCCAGTTTGTGTAGGCAATACTGAACTTGATGGACCAACGCTCTGACTCAGTAGATAGCAGCTTCCAGTGTACATGTGATTCGAAAACTATGAAGTCACTTCAGTGCTACTAACACAGCAAAAACAACGCAGGAGGCTGCAATTATGAGTTACCAGTCTCTGAAGCCACAGCAGGTGCTGTGATTCCCCAGCAGTTTGAGTTCACCCCTGGAGGCACACTCCATTGTCTCTCAAGGCAGATGGGTGCCAACAGGGTTCAACTGAGGTAACATTAAATCACATTGGCCTTTTTTTTTGCAAGCAGCAGCAGTGAAAACATATTATTGCACAGCTAAATTGAATTCAGCAGCTATCTGCTGTACAGAATCTGGCTGCTTAAGATTTGCAAGACACAAGCTGCCATCTATGTGCCAGTAATGAGTCCTTGAGAAGCTGCCATTTCTATCTCTCCATCATCACTCTAACATAGAGACTATATCACAACAGTCCTTCCTTTTAGAGCAGTTTGGTGCCTAAACACATTCCAAATTACTAGACTCATTGACAGTAGATAAGTGAAGAGAAAGAAAATGATCTCCCTGCAAAAAAGGGGGGGGATTTGTTACTCAAACACCAAAATCAAAGTGAAATTAATGGTTTATTGCAGGGGAAATGCTGCAATTTTCCTACTGCCTAGAGGGTAGCTTTTTTGTTCTCCAAACTGTTTGATTTTGTTCTCTAAATGGTACAAGTCAGCTGCAAACTAAATACTAAACTAAACTGGAAAGCAGCTGGGCCGGCAAATAAATAACAAGGAAGAGGTTTAATCCCTGAGCAAAAAAAAAAAAGTCTTATAGCTCCAATGAACAGCTGGCAGCTTGATTAGTAAAATGGGATGGCTGACAACTTGTTCTTGTGGTTTGCTGTGCAAAAGAAATTCAGAATAAAGTGAGTTCCAAAGGCTTTTTGCACCTATACACAAATCAGGCGGGCCAACTCTAGGAGGCGTAGGTATCGTCCTCCCCTTCAATATGTGTCTGAAGAGGGCCCAGCCCCTGCAATATTGGGGGGGGGGTGCTGGCACAATGTCACAGAAGGCTGAACCAGCCTGCATGGCGTTGAGAGACTGTGTGATGTCATGTGACATGCACCCCACCCCCCAAAAAAATCTTGGGGCCAACCCGGTGCCACTGACACAAATCAGCAGCCAGTCCAGATTTCTTGGCTACACTACTGGGGCTATATTGGGAAGGGCTGTATGTAGTTCAGTTGCAGGGAATCAGCTTTGCATGCTGAAGGTCGCAGGTTCAATCCCCAGCATTTCCAGGTAGGGCTGAAACCCTGGAGAGCTGCTGCCAGTGGATGTGCTGGACCCATTGCCTTGTCTCAGACTGGATGAGAGCCAACAGACTGAGTTCAGTCCAGATAAGATTGAGGCACTGTCAGTGGGCGGTTCCCCAGACTAGATGGACTCTTAGTACCCTCTGTAGGAATGTGTACTAAATTTGGATCCCTTGCTATCACTTGAAGCTCAGGTGACCTCAGTGGCTTTGAGTGCCTTCCATCAGCTTCAGCTGATGGCCCTGCTGCACCTTTACCTGGGATAGCCTAACTTCTGTTGTCTATGCTCTGGTTAGATTACTGTAATGTGTTGTATGTGTGACTGCCTCTGAAGATGGTCCAGGAGAATTCAGTAGCCAAGTGGCTCACTGGGGCAAAACAGTCTGAGCATAGAACACCAATCCTGGCCCATCTTTGCACTAGCTGCCAATTAGTTTCTGGGCCCAATTCAAAATACTGGTTTTGACTTATAAAGCCTTAAACAGCTCAGGACCATAATACACTAAGGACCACCTCTTCCCATATGAACTGTCCCGGACCCTGCGATCATCATCTGAGGCATTTCTTCATGTGCCTCCACCATGAGAGGTCCAGAGGGTGGCAACAAAAGAATGGGCTTTTTCTGCAGCGGCTCCCTGTTTGTGGAATGCTCTCCCCAAGGAGGCTTGCCTGGTGCCTTCATTACATATATTTAGGTTTCTCTTTAAACTGGCCTTTTAAATGTGCCTGTGGGAGGGGGTGCTATTGGTTTGTTTTTGTTTTATTGTGTCTTTTGTGTTCTCTTTCTGTGTTCTTACATTGTGAACCACCCTGTGATCTTCGGATTGGGGGCGGTATAGAAAATAAATAAATAAAAGGAGGGTCAACAGGGACTAGCCCACCTTCCAATTTGTACCCATGTAAAAGTAACTCAAAACATCAGTCCCAAGGGGATATTGACTAACAACAGAATAAAGGCTCATCAGGTCCAGCAACCTATTCTCGCAGTGCCCAGCCAGATGCCACAATAGGAAGTTTGCAAGCAGGACCTGACTGCAACAGCCTTCTCCCCACTTGTGATTCCCACCCAGTAACTGGATTTCCGAGGCACACTGCCTCCAACAGTGGAGGTAGCGCACAGCCATTATGACTAGTTGATAGCCAATAGCTGTTGATAGCCTCATCCTCCATGAAATTGTCTAAAATTCCTTTAAAGTCATCCCACTTGACGGCCATCACTATCTTTTGTGACAGCAAATTCCATTACACTCATACCCTGGATTACAGCCGCTTCAAGTTGTGCGTTTTCGGGTTGTGCACCGCGCTGAACCCGGCAGTACCGAAATGGGTTACTTCTGGGTTTCGGCACTAGCGCATGTGCAAAAGTGCTAAATCGCGCTTTGCACATGTGCAGAAACGCCGAATCGCTACCTGCGAATGCTGCAGGTTGCGAATGTGCCTCCCGCACGGATCAAGTTCGCAACCCAAGCATCCACTGTATTTATCTAGGAATGTCATCTAGATGTCAGCCAACAAACACCAGTGCATACCCTCCAACTTTTCACAAACAGATAAGGAGCATGGTTGTGTTATTTCATATGTTCCTCCTCCTCCTCCTCCTCCTCTTCCTCTTCCTACCGCTATCCATTGCAGTTGGGCCTGTTGCACTTTCTGTCTGCTATACTCCTTTACAATCAGCTTCTACCAATCTGAAAGTCAGAAAAGCATTTGTTCTTTCGGTTAAAGATATTATTAGGAAGTGGATTTGTCTTACAAAAGGTCCACGGTTTAAAATATACTCCAATAGCTGCAGCCTGTGAAATGGCAGTCTGTGCACGACCTGATTCCTTGGCTTCCAAGCACATGCTTCTATTGTTGAGGGTCGAACAATTGGCAAAAGTAAATTGCAGGCTTGGGGCCTTGATCTAGAGTGCAAAGGGCCTTTAATCCTTTGCACCCCACTGTATTCTCACCTACCTGAACTGCCTATTTTCATTGGGGAAAGCTGTCATTGGTATAATTTTCCCCCCCCATCCCTAAACCGATTAGCAGATGGGGGTGGGGGGTGGGCAGACAGTCCAGAATGGGATTGCAGCAAAGGTTAAAACCCTCTAGCACCACAACAGGGTCACATTCAAAACTGGGCTCCTATTCCAGCAATTTACTTGGTAAACTCCACTGACACATTTCATAATGATAGAAATGATGTGTCATCCATTTTGGCCCTGGGTAGGGAGCTGATCTCTGAAAAAATGATAAGTGCAAGCAATTCGCACAAAAAAAGCAAACTACCAAAGCATCTCCAAAGGCCCCAAAGGGACAAAATATAGACTATTAATTATATCCAACTTTGCATCTGATGAACAGGACTCTCGTCCACAAAAAAGCTTGTGCCACAGAAAATTTGTGAATTGAGGCTCCTTGCTCTTTTAACTGCCATTTGGTGCAATGTTGGGCTAGGGACTGAGAGACCAGGGTTCCTATCTCTAATCAGCCACAGAAGTACTAAACAAAATCAGGGGACGGGCTGCAGCTCAGTGGAAGAGCATATGCTTTGCATGTAGAAGGCCCAGATTCAATCCCTGGCATCTCTAGGTAGGTGAATACTCCCTGCCTGAATCCCCTGGACAGCTGCTGCCGGTATATATAGACACTAGCAAGCTAGATGGACCAATGGTCTGACTAGGTATGAGACAGCTTCCTATGTTCCTGCCTTCAGAGGCCCTGTAACAGGTGCTCTAGCAAGCGAAGCAGAACTTTCATAAAGATTCCTAACTATCTAGGCATAAATAAACAACCTCGGCTGAAGAGCGGGTCTAATTGCCTTTCAGAATTAATGAGTTATTATTTGGGGAAACTTGGAATCTCTGCAAATTAGCAGCATCAAGTAGTTCAGTTGTTCTAAAGTAATTATTGATGAAGTCCTAATGGAACAGATTGACTCCTGATGAAGCCATGAAAGGCAAGAGGCCTGTTAGGTGAGAGAAAAAGCCTGCATCCAAAGATGTAGTTGCACCACACCAAATGGCGATGGCTTCCAATTTAGGAGCAACTATCCAAAGAGCCACAGTTAAGACCAGGATGTAGCAGCTCGATGTAAGCCTCCACCGGCTTTTGTGAGTCTCCCCACCACCACCCACCCAGACTCAATTATCGCAATGCCTTTTAAACCCCATATGGGTAATTCCCACTGATTACAACATCACCTACCGCTGAGTGCAAAGCTGATCCACTGCAGGCACCGATGTTCTTAATCTTTGCCAGCACGCTAGCAGTGTCTCACAAGGTTTTTGCATTTTCAGGTGAAAGGGAAATGAGACTTTCAAGAAGGGCTTCGATGAGTAAGTACAGTCTGAAAATGAAGAGATTATTGCTCCTTGAAGATGGTGAACAAATGGTTCAGAAAGGAGGGGCATAGTTCCTTTCTGTTGCTTGTTTCTCTTGTGGTGCTGTTATTCTATGCCTCTAATTAGAATACCAAGGATTGGGCCTCCACAGAAATGGTATCCAATTAAAAAAAGACACACACAGGGGTATCACTCTTTTATAATGAGATGTAGAACAATAGATGAGAATAGTTACAGGAAAAGCCAACCTCCCCCCCCCCACCCATGTGAATGATTTCAAACATTCACGCCTTTTGGGAACAAGTTAGAAATGTAACTTTTACAGTATTTACTGAATATATAGGAGTGAGAGCCTCTACACCCTGAAAACAACTGCAGTCAATGAAAATAAAACCTTTTTCAATGCCCCATATTAAAAGGGTATATTTAGCACTTGTTTACAAATGAACAATATCCTCATATTTATACCATGCTGAATACACACTTAAAAAACAAACAAAAACCACATGGACAAAGACTAACAGTGATGTCACTCGCCACCAGTGATATCACAGGCATTAACCAATAGGTGCCTGTGACAGTTTCACAGCCATGTTAATACAGAGTAGCTGAATGGTAGTGCACATTAAAAAAAGGATTCAGATTAACTTACTCCAGGTATGGTTAGGAATCTTATGTTATCTGAAGCTCTGGGGAGCTACTGCAAGTCAGCGTATGATTGTGGACAATACGGAGCCAGGATTGATCACTTGTCTGACCAATGGTCTGACATGATATAAGGTGGCCTCATATGTTCCCAAGGCAATGTCAGTGCTAGTGTTGTGAAGATAAGTGCATCTCACCACCAACCTCTGGCTCTAAAGTGAATCTCTGTTTTTTGTTTCGTTAGCCCCTAAATGTTTTGTTAGTCCCAACTAAAGAAGAATGGCAATTTACTGTATATTCTGGCATATGACTACTTTTTAATCCAGGAAAATCTTCTCAAAAGTCGGGTGTCGTCTTATACACCGAGTGGAGAATCTGCAGTCGAGTATATCTCAAACTCTATATTTTAACTGGAAAAGTTGGGGATCGTCTTATACGTCCAGTCGTCTTATACGCCGGAAAATACGGTAAACTGATGGAATATGCGCAGATTGCGAACCTAACAGAATAAGAGAACAAGAACAACATACATTTAAAGAAGATTGGAAAATGTTCATTGAATATATGGAGGGAAATTGTGTATTTTTGAAAACATAGGCAGCATTAAGTTTTGATGGATGTAATAATGGAATACTGAATGGTTTAGTTTAGATAAAATATGCAGGGATTTATGTTATGCAAAATGAACCATGGAAAGAGAAGAAGGGAAGTCAATGATATTTTAAGGTTGTTTAAATGAATCTTCTAAAATGTAAAACAAAATTTAATTTTAAAATATAGAAAAATAAATAAAGTGAATCTCAGATTTCTATCAACTTGGAGGGAAGAAGGTCCCTTAGAAAATGAAATACTTCTAAAATGTCTTATAAGTACATAACATAAATTTATAAATTTATATTTAAAAAACCACATTGTTAATACTCAAGTGTTGATAACAGCAATCATTTAAGCAAAGCTTTTTTTAACTCAATACTCACCCAAATTGTGCACACACACACACACACACACACACACACACATACTCTTCTCCACCCACCTGATACACGTTTCTTAGTAGAGGCACAGGTGGCTCCCACAGTAAACAGATCACAAATCATCAGGGAATTCTTTAACCCATCCCTTGTCTGTTATTCTCCTCTCTTCTCATCTGAAAAACAGAAGAAGCACAAACCTTATTAAAAAGTGCTCCAGGCAGTTTTTAGAACTAATATTTGATGCTACAAAAAAACGTAGCTTCCATTAGGTTCAAGGAGTCTATTTCTTCTTAGCCTTATGTTACCTTACTTCTCTTTTAACAATCCGATTACTTAAAGGGATGCATTCATTCCCGTTCTGTACAGCAATGTTCCTGTCAGCGGTTGTCACTTTTTTTGCCATATAGTGCATGATGTGGCATTACAACAATCACCTGCTCTGTTTTTATTACAGTCCTTGCATTGAGCAATACTACTGTGGTCACTGGGTGTAAAAGGGCATTCTTCCTTTTTGCATAACTAGACTCACCCATATTTTAAAAAATGTTTGAATGTGGTTAAGTCCAGCTCCACCCTAAACCATGAATGTAGAAGGGTTTCCACTAATGTTTTTGGAAAGTGTGTAAAACCACTTGATCCAAAAGATCTTCAAACAAAATTGATATATTCCCCCCCCCCAGATAAAGTAATGGATGAAAATGCAGTGAGAGAATCTACATACCAATTAAAAACAAAGTTACATAAAATCATCACTATTAAAAACAAAGATGAAATCATTAACAGTTTAAACAAAAGTAGACATGCCAAAACAAAAAATATGTTCATCATAAAGTGAGGGTGTTTGCCTAATGAGAATGACCAGATGTCATCCTTACCTGATCAATGAGATGACAGGCACCTATGTGACTATCCTGGTGGGTCCTGGACTTGGTGAGGTGGTTTCATGGTCAAGGAGGTCACATGGGTGGAGCCAAGTTGTTACAGTTTTCTCCTCCTCTTCCTCCACTGCAAAGATTCTGGGTTGCATCCAACTTAGTCCCACCCAGAGTAGGCCCATTGAAATTAATGGACCTAAATCAGTCATGGCCTTTTCTACGGTGGCTCCCCACTTGTGGAATGCTCTTGCCTGGCATATATCTTTAGGAGCCAGTCAAAAATATTCCTCTTCTCCTACGCCTTTGGCTAATTAAATAATCTATATGGCCTTTTAAACCGGGGGGGGGGGGGGATACTGAGTTTTTTGTTACTACGGTATGCATTTTTAATATTGTAAAGCACTCTGTGGTCTCAGATGAAGGGCAGTTTAGAAATTCAATGAACGAATGAATGAATTGTGTCAATTGGGTCTAATATGAGTAGGACTGCTTTTGTATACAGCCCACTGTAATCCTTGAAAGCAAGCAGCTTCACCAGCTCCTTCATGCTGCCATCCTTTTGCCTAGAACAACCAGTATTGCCCCAAGAGGATAGAAGGAAGGAGCTTGCACCTTCAAAAAGCAATGCAGAGTTTAATTGTCCAGAAGAGGCAGTGTGGGGCAACCATTTCCCAGAACCAACCCTGGAAATTCCATCTCCCCGATCATACTTGACTCCCCTGCCAACAACCCCACATTGGAGAATGAAACATTCCTGTGCTCTTTCCTTCTATTACGTCACAACAGATATTCTTTGTCAGAATTTGGGGGTGTTCCCAAGCTACACAGCTTAGCAATTTTGACATTGCCCCTTAGGCTCAAAGAAGTTTAGTTTTCCTTCCTGTTGTTTGCAGTTGGTAGTTACCATATAGGCAGGCATCAGGAGGGGCCTAGGCTGCAATCCTAGGCCTACTTACCTGGAAGTAAGCCCCACTGAATTTAATTCTGAATAGGCATGGTTGAGTTCGCAGCTTCATCTTGACTTTAACAAAGGTCTTATTAACCTTGTTCAACTGCCTCATTGTTGAATTATTACACCTTCTGTTTGCATTCCTTTGCTTTGCTTCAGTCCTTCTTAAATATGGAAGCACCACATTGTGGCTGGCCTGGAAAAACCACCACTAACAGAACAGTGGGATCTTTGCTGAATTCTGCATCAGTTAGCTCTTGCAACACAATACAAGGGCTCCAGTTAAGACTTGTTACTGCCTCTGTGGACTGAGTCACAGCTGCCCTGAACACTGGTTTTCCGGAAACATATATTTGTTGATTCAAGCTCTTATTGTGCATGAACAAGGCCATTTATAGGCACATATATTCTTTGGGCAAAGTCAAAACACCTTGTCTGCAGGATATGCACTAACTGCCAACTTGCTACTGGGCCAACTTCAAGGCTTTGTTGGTACTGCTATATCAACTTGAGAGACTGCCTTAGCACATATTTACCCCCCAAAAAAACTTTCTCATGGAAGACCCTCAGATATCAGAAGTTCAATCCACAGTAACTGGAAGCAGGGATTCCAGTGTATGGACAGCATCTCTTGTTGAGATTTACAAGCACACACTATTTCTGTAAATAACAGACCCCGTTTTTATTTCAATGGGCTTTTCCAGCTGGGTGAAGAAGTCCCTGCCTAAGATGCTTGATCTTTTATAAAATCTTCATCATCATGTTGTGACATCCTGGGGACTTGAGCAAAAAGTGAGGAAACTCATGCCTGTCACTGGAAGCTAGGCTGGTGAGCTGAGTACACACAGTCATGCGTACTCAAGCCTCCAAGCTGTCTTCAGGTACAGAAGTGTGGGAATACACTTCGTGGGTTCCTTTGAACCCGCGGTTATTTGTTTAATTTAATGATTATTTGTGTACTACTTTATGTATTCTTCCTCACAAAAGTGAAAGCAAAAGCAGGGCTCAGTAGGCATTTTGCCACTGAGATCCCTCCGCCTAAAATTCTAGTTCCAGAGGTTTTCAAAGTTGTCAATGGTCGTTTATTCTGCTTCCCGCCTTTTTGGGGGGCAGCAACAGCGTTCCTATTGGTAAATATATCGATCATGACGTTGCACTTGGTTATCAATAAAAGGCTGAGGCTCCCCGCTTTAGGCAGATAGACAGGATTGAACAGCCGTTCAGTTAGTTGGGGTTTTTTGGGGCTGAGGGTTGGATGGGTTGGATGGGTTGGATGGGTTGGAAGCGCGTGCAGGTGGTAGTTAGGTTTTAGTTTGCGGAAGATTTGGCAGTAAAGGTTTAGTTAGGTTTTAGTTTAGCATAGGCTTAGATCGCGGAAGATTTGGCGGTACAGATTTAGTTAGCCTTAGCATTGCGGAAGATTTGGTGGTGTAGGGACTTTTAGTTTAGGGGACACTTAGAATAGTGATAGGTTCAAAGAAAGTCTAGAAGCCTATGCGGGTCAGCCAAAGCCATAAAGGAAATTATGGGTCTGTCTTTATTTGGGGAAGAATTTTGGTTTTAAAAAACGTTAGGGGTTTCACTTAGTGCTTTGCAACAGTGTAGGAGGTCACAAGTCATCCCAAGTTTAGTCACGAGGCAAGTATTTTATTCCTACTCACTCACGCACCTTCAGATTTCGGCCTGGCGGACAGCGGCGCGTCCCGTTCACAGGCTTGGCCGGCGCCCGTGCATTTACGCATGTGAGGTGCTGGCCGCAGATCCCCAGCAACTGGAATCCCATGCGTAGGTGGCCTAGGCTTATGCATGGGAAGCTCCAGCACCGAATCTCCGCACAGAAGTATTAGAAGCAGAGAGCCAGTGTAGGGCAATGGCTAGGGTGTTGGACTAGGACATGGGAGACCAGGGTTCTACTTTGCACTCGGCCATGAAGCCCACTGGGTGGCCTTGAATCAGACACTCTCTCAGCTTAACCTACCTCACAAAGCTGTTGCGAAGATAAAATGGGGAGTGCAAGACCCATGTATGCCACCTTCAGTTGCTTGGAGAAAAAGTGGGGTTTAAATGTAACAACAAACCGATTCTACGACTGGGGATCCTCAGCTCTGTGTGCAGCTGCCCTTTGTGATGAACCCCTATGACTGCAGATTAGATCATTTTCCTGGGCAGAGAAGTGTTCTCAGGCACAAAGCCAGCCAGCCAAGCTGGCATTGGGTTCTCCTAGACAGAAAAGACTGTAAAAAGGCTTCCTGCTTGAGCCCAGACAACAAACGCCTTCCTGGCTTTGGTGTGTTTAGTATGTCCCATGGTTCTGTCTCCCTGGTGCAGCTCCGGGCTCCCACTTGGCAGCTGCCTTGAGAAGCAGAAGAGTGTTACCATGTGAAACAGCAATTGGCAGGCAGGAAGAAAGAAAAGGAGGCATCAGCACTCACAATTGGCACCTGGATTGGTCATGTCTGGTATGCATGTTAGGAAACAGGCCTCCTGCTCCTGCATGCACCACAGAATAGTAGGCCTACCTTCGGCACTTCAGCCTCCAGCTTGAGTCCTCACATTGGCCCTAGCTTCATCAACGGACAATGTAAGAAGTCTAGGTCTGAGTATGGCCACTACCAGAGGTGGACAGGTTCCCCTGCACTGTTTGCCAAGCTCAGGGGCTGCAAAAATCACCCCAGAAATCTGTAAAGGACTGTGTCAGGAAGACGACATAAACTTGTCTACCACTAGACCCTGGGCAGGCTGCTGAGATTTCACTGGGGCTTGCCTAGTGCCTTCATTACATATGTTTAGGCGCCAGATAAAACAATTTCTTGATAATCAGGCTGATTCTATGGCCTTTTAAATTTATTGGGGGGTTGTTTGTTTGTTTGTTTGTTTGTATTACGTATTTTGTGTTCTCATTTTCTATTTTTATGTTCTGAACTGCCGTGTAATCTTTAGATGAAGGGCGGTATACAAATTTAATAAATAATACAGTCGTACCTTGGAAGTCGAACGGAATCTGTTCCAGAAGTCCATTCGACTTCCAAAATGTTTGAAAACCAAACTGTGGCTTCTGATTGGCTGCAGGAAGCTCCTGCAGCCAATCAGAAGCTGCGGAAGCCCTGTTGGACGTTCAGGTTCCAAAAGAACGTTTGCAAACCGGAACAATCGCTTCCAGGTTTGCGGCGTTCGGGAGCCAAAATGTCCAAGTTCCAGGGCTTTCGGGATTCAAGGTGCAACAAGCTCCTGGTTCCCAAAGCGTTAAATGCCTTTCCAGTCATGTTAGCTGATCAGGTATGAGAGGCAGAGCAAATTAGATAAGGAGGAGGCAAAACAAAAATACAAGTCCAAGTTTGCAACTTCCTGGGCAGGGAGTTTGAGTACACAATCTGCATGGCTGCCCTATTTTTATTTCTTTTGATTGCTTCAACCCTGCCTTTTTCATCCCATTGCTAGGTTATGCTCACCTACAAAATATGAATGGTTATAAAAGGAACACAACCAAAACTTACATAAAAGGAACGTTTGGCCCAGGAAGATTTTAGCTTTTCGGTGATGTGCTTGGAGCTATCTTGCTGCAGCTTTCTTTCCTGGCCTCCATAATTGCTCTCGGGAGACTATTGAAGCTAGCAGTATTGCAATTATTCTGCCATCGTGTTACACCCGCATCTTGTTATCCTATGTACTTTAACTGTGTTTCTCATTATTGGGGTGATCAACATGTCAGGTATCCAAGTCCTCATTTCCCCAGCAAAGAATTTGGAAGCAGGACCTCAAAGTAATGTTTAATGTTGTGTGTGTGTGTGTGTGTGTGTGTGTGTGTGTGTGTTCCCTAGAAGTGAAAGCACCATTCCAGAATATAGAGGAAAGGAGGTAAGTTTAGCTGTGCCAACCTGAGTTTAAAGTGCACATTAAAACAGAGATCTTCTTTGGATGGGGCCAAAGTTATCAGATTCTGGTTCTTTCAGGCTGCTTGATTTCTCCCATGTTCACTGGTGCTCACTTCAGTTTCACTTTTATTTAGTTAGCTGGGTTATTTATACCACAATTTTCACAGCAAAATGCAGTGAAATTTACAACTATATAAATACAGTTTAGGACAAATAATAATAATAATTCAGTAGCAGAACAATGCAACAATAGCAATTGCCGGAAACCAGAGTTCAGGAAAACATCCAACACAATAAGATCTTTGTGCACATCTAAAACCAGGAAAGCAGAGGGACTTGGTGAATTTCCCCGGATTATAGAAAGAGTTCTATAATCATGGGGATACCACTGAATCTTTCCGCCATCAATTCGATCTTAGTTAATGGTGAGCAAGAGCTGGGCTTCTAGTGCTGATCTGAAGGCTGAAATTCATGTGGGCATAGGCTAGCCCTTTCAGCTGTTTTGTACAACTCTAGACAGCACAGCTGTGCTGTCCATGGGTGAAGGGCATTGCAGTACAAAACAGCTGGAGGGCACTTGCTTGGCACATGCTGCTTGCTCTATTACCCCCAGGAGGATCGAATGGGGTCAGTCCAGGAACTTCACTGAGAAGCTGGCCTCTGACTTGCCACAAGGGGTCGCTGGCCATCATCCTAGCAGCTCTCCTGGCAGATGCAGCATATCACAACTTGGCCTGCCTTACCACCTCTGTAATGGGAATTGTTCTGCACAGCTGGGAGGCAATGAGCTTCCCTCGCAGGCTTAACTGATTGATGCAACATACTGCCCTTGTATTAGGGAGCATTGGGGGGTTGTAGTCCAAAATATCTGGAGGGCACTGTATTGGCAAAGGGTGATATAGGCAGTCCCCGAGAGAACCTGCTCCCAAACCATTTCTACTCACCACTAATGCAAACTCAGTCCTTGAAATGACTGGGACATGTAATCCCAGACCATACTTGTCAAATCCAGCAACTCAAGCTGCACACACACCTCTGAGAAACTGGCAAGGCACTCAACACAATGTATAAGCTTAAAAAAAGGAAAAGGAAAAGGAAAAGCAGGACACATTTTCCATACAAACAAAAACAATTTACAACCAGTCTGGAAGAAGGCAGTGCTGCATAGAAAGCAAGCTATCATTTTGTTACTGACATACTGCAACCCAGGTGGTTTGGAAGGACTCTGTTTGTGAACCCTTGAACAAAAAGGAAGGGGGGAAACGGGAAATGAAGTGCCATTGCATTCATCACTCATTAGGATAATCCATCACCAATACAGCAGCAAAAACAGACAACACTTGCTCTTCAGATTGCCCCGACAGTTGAACGTGATTGATATCCCATCAGTCTGGGACAGGCTGTTGTCTCCTTCATTGTTCTCGTGAATGATGAGGGAAGATGACAAAAAGTTACCAATGAGGATGCAGCAAGAAGACAGCCTGCATTATGGATTGAGGCACATGGTTATATAAAGTGATGGAAATCTAATATTCATGTATTCTTGGAAGTGCGTTGTCAGCAATGTAGCAATAAGCCAGTTTGCACCACATGAATCGGGAACTTCAGATATCTAAAACATTGACTGTGAGGATATTGTGGGCTTATTTATTTACTGAAACTGCCTGCAGAACTGGTACCCTGCTTTCTACAATGGAAACACTGTGCAGGATTGGACTGCAGAAGCACATAATAACATTACTACTACAACAACAACAAAACAACAACAACAACAGCTTATTATTTATACCTTGTCTATCTGGCCAAGGAATCTGGAGCTTAAGCATTGTATGCCAAGATATCAATGGAGATGGAAGAATATGTCAATTTCAGTTTCTCTCAGTTTTTTTTTTTAATTTTTACAATCATAAATTCAAATCTATACATTTCCACGTCAATTTGTGATTTTTTAATTTAAAAAAGTCCACGTGAAAATTCATTTGTGCATTTCTTATAATGTCCAGTGATATATTATTTTTATGCACTATACCCTAGTGAATGCATTTTAGTGCACATTAGTTGGCTGGAGAACTGCATTGCAAAATTCAGAGCAGTGCAAATTTCAAAGGATGACTGCGTTTCGGTTTGCGTATTGTTTTGGGGACTGCAAACTTGATAGATTTGTCTTTACATTGAAAGTGAACCAAATATCCCAACAATCTGTAATATCAAATATTTTTTTCAAGCACAAAAAACCCAATAGGGATGTTGGCATCATCATGCCCTTTGATTGATTCAGTATTAGTATGACGGCTCTGGACAACGCATAAATTTTGCTTGGTCAACAGTCTCTTCTGTCTGCTGTACTTCCAGATCAAGCTTCATATTTGAAAAATGAAAGAATCTATGACTTCACATGCATATGCTCCTGCTGGCATGCGAAGTGGCTCTTCAATTATGTTGCCCTAACTTGGCACTGCAAGAGAACGGCCCAAAGTACTTGCTTTGATTACTTTGGCTGTAATATTTCAGAGCAAATAAAGATTTAAGAAAGAAAGAAAGAAAGAAAGACAGAAAGAAAGAAAGAAAGAAAGAAAGAAAACTGCCCTAAGTGAACCTGGATACTTTAAAATGTTTTCCTCTTCCCTCCTTGTCCCTTTTCCCTTGTGTGTTGTGTTGTTGTTTTTAAGATTGTATGCCTATGGGTATGGACTTTCCCATTTTGATTGTATGTAAGTGGCTCTGGGAACCTTTTTGGCTGAAGAGCAGGGTACAAATAAAATAAAATGAATTAATAATAAATAAAATGCTATTGGGGGTCTTAAGCCAGTGCTCTTAGTGATCAGCAGGGGTGGGGTGGGGAAGCTTGACCACCTCTTCCATCAGTGATGTTTCCACTGCCCTGGTGGACCAAGTTCTTTCAGTTTGAGGGCACCATCATCGTCAGGGATAGGGAACTTATGGAACTCCAATCTGTTCCAGCCAGTCTGGTGAATGGCCAGGGAAGATGAGAACTGTAGTTCAGCTATATCTGGAGGGCCAGAGCTTCCCCTCTGTGATTCAGGTCATAGCCACTGCATTCGCGAGCAACTCAGTCAGCTGGCAGTCCCTGTCAACAGGGCCCCATAAAGCCATAGTATCTTGCATCTTGTGTGGTGATATTGCCTAAGCGTCTATGTCACCTTGATGGCATCCAGATGTTTTGGACTACAACTCCCATAATTTCCAGCCAGTTCAAACATGGAAGGCATTGAATTGGAGACCGATGACTTCTGCCTTATCTCTGATGGCTGCTTTAGAACTTGACCCCTGACTATTTGGGGTCAGTTAATTGGCCTGGCCAAATTGAGAGCTGTCTCTCCTTCTCCTGCCCACTCTCCACCACAGTCCCAGGTTCTGCCTTTGGGGCTGACCCTTACAGAGGCTTGACAGCATCGGATTTGTGAAGTGGAACTGAAAGCCTCTTGGAAACAAGTTGTGCAACCCCTTGCAATTGGTGGCGTCTAAGATTTGGAATTTTTGTACACTCACATATGCATAGGCAGGTCAGCATCAAAGCAGCCCATAAGGCTCTCTGCAGTTGGCACAAGACTCTTCTGCAGCTCTCCTGCTGTCAATGTCTCTGAGTAGCTGCATGAGATGCAATTGTGCGCTAAATATGGAACAATAATCTGTCTTCACCCATGGACTCCCCTCTCCCATTTTGAACCTGCCTGGTTCCAAGACCACAAGCTAATTAGTTCTAGGAGTAGAGCCCTATTGCTTCCTTCTTTTTTTGTCAGCAGCTGTGTGCTTTCCCCCTCTTCCTTTTTTCCTTTGTTGCAGCGCTAATAACTTCAATTAAAAAGTAAGACTAAAATCAAATTAAAATGGCTTTCCTCATTACTGAGTATCCTGCTATCCAGCTGTTCACAGTATTAGCATTAATCTGTTTCATATATGAAGCAAATTGCCATGTTCTTCGCAGGTTGTCTCTTTGCCCCATTGTTAATGACTTATGCAAGGCTTTGTGGCAGTTTCGCTTCCTGTTTCTGCTGCGCCTTCCGCTTTCTCTAAGCTCCGGGAACAGGCATCATAAGAAGAATTCACAAATCATTATTAGTTTTAATGCCTCCCTACCAACAACTACTTCTCTCCAAAAACATTGCTTGGCTCAGAGTTGTTGGAGGAGAAGCACAAAGAAAATAAAAAGAGGTAGAGCTGAGATTTTATTCCTTATAAATCACTTATCAGTGATCTAAAGCTTCTATTCTGCAGATTATAAAAAAAACACATTTAAATCAGGCTGGTGCTAAAGCCTGATGTCCTTAGGCCCATGAGTTCCTCTTGCAACAGATTTTCAGCACAGCCCTATGAACAGCAGGGGCAAAGGAAGGTGGGTGCAGTGGGGACGGGCTGCCCCAGTTGTCATCCCTGAGGGGGTGACAAAATGGCACACTGTGGGGGGTGGCACTTACTGCACTCCTGGGAGTGACGCAGTGGCTCAGGGACCCAAGCTGCCTGAAACGGCAGCGTGGGGCTTGTATCCGCCAGGTGGACACCGTGGGCAGCTCGCCGTGGCGCCCTCCTGGGCAGATCACCCCGCCCTGAGGGCAGATTTCCCTGCCCCCACCACTCCGGGTGCCAGAGCAGGTAGCTACGCCCCTGATGAACAGCACCAGGTGACTGGATAGCTCAATCAGTAGAGCATGGGGCCCTTAATCTCAGGGTTGAAATATTCCTGCATTTCAGGGGATTGGACTAGATGACCCTTGTGGACACTTCTATGAAAGGGACATAGTTTTGTGGTAAAGCAGCTGCTCTGCATGCAGAAGTTTCCAGGGTCAATTCCCAACTTCTCCAGGGAGGGCATCTTCTAAGGCTCTTGAGAGCTGCTACCATTCTGTGTAGACAATACTGAACCGAACATGCCACTAGAGTAACCTAGTATAAGGCAGTTTCCTATGTGCCTATGTTCGAGACATATAAATTTCCTCACATAGTTTAACTCCTGCTCACTGTGGGAGTTTGTTTGGATACAGAGTAATATCTGAATTAACTTGGGGATGCATATTTGTGCCTTTGTAGAGACATTGTTGGACTCTTATCAGCCCCAGCTAGCATCGCTGATAGTCGGGGGTAGTCCAGTAATTTCTGGAGGGCCCCAGGTTCCTCACCCCTGGAATTTGGGATGGGGAAAATAATTGATTCTGTTCACATTTAAACCCAAAGCTACCAAATTTGCACTTTCTGAAACAATATGAGAACTGAAACCAGGGGCGTAGCAACAGGGAGGCGGTGGGGGCAGTGCACTCCCAGTGCCACATCTCCGTGGGTGACAAGGCATGCGGTTTGCCGCCGGCGCTGCCACTCCAGCACCATATGGACAGTGCCGGGATCCTCTGCTCATGGCTGCAGCCGCGAGCAGAGGATCCCGGCACCGTCCGTATGGCGCTGGAGCAGCACCGCTGGCAACCCGCTATTTACAGCGCATGTGTGGCGTCGCTACATGTGCGCTACATAGCAACACCCTGCCCCTGGGCGCACGTCATGTTTGCTGCTCCGGGTGCCCAAGCGGCTTCCTACGCCTCTGGCTGAAACCAAGCTATCCCTTGGAATTTGCACTTCTACAAATTGTGTACAAACTTTCCACTAAAATGGCAGTGTTTTTTCATTCAGGGTGTTTTTTTTTAATGCAAATTGCTGTAGAAATGTGGAGAACTAAATTTAAGACTGGAAAAATTAATAAACTGAGGGAGCTGAAACTAAAGAGATTCTTCCGCCCCAAAAAAATCTTTGTGGGATATATTATCTATCAGAATGCAAACACATTCTGATATTGCTTCATTTAGAATAAGTCCATGCAAATGATATTGTTGCCAACAGAATGCATTAAAATTTCATAAGGCCGTCTACTCAACCCACACTGGTTTTCATTCTGGTTTTTAGGGTGCAGCTGGGGGGGGGGCAGGATTAAATACAGCAGAAATCAAGAATTTCTCAAAGATATGGAGACTTTCTTCAGCATTGCCCTAGAATAAATAGGCTATCAGGTAGGATTTACTACAACTTTGCTCTTTAGCCTGCTTCTGAAATCATGCTAGTGGCTGGCAATGAGAATGTGGCCAAAGAAGTAATGTAAACTCAGAGCTGTGAATGGAAGTTGACCATCTGCCAGGAAACAAGCACCGGATGGTCCAAAGGGCAAGTTGCCAGACCATCAGCTCAGCTGTGCCAGCAGAAGAATAAGAGGAAGAAGCTTTACGAGCCGGCTGTAGCTTGTTAAAAGTTCCAGGGGCTCAAGGAGAAGCAACTTTTAAGTAATCAAGGCAGTGTTGTGCAAGGCTGTTGGGCAGAGGCTAAACTCATGACAGCCATTTCAGTGTACTAGTTAGGGCAGGGTCAACCAAAGTTGTTGAGCTTTTTTGGGGGGAATTATATTGTTGAGCTTTTTTAAAAAAAACAATTTTACCCCAAAGTTGTTGAGCTTCTTTTAGGATTTTACCCCGGGACATATACTGCCACGGGGGCCAGACTTTGCACATACCTGAGTTAGAGTGTTGGACTAGAACCTGGGACACTGGGGTTTAAATCCCCACTTAGCCATGAAACTCGTTGGGTGTCTTCAGGACAGTCATTGTCTCCTAACCTAAGCTGTCTCACAGGGTTGATGTAGGGATAAAATGAAGAGAGGGAGGAACTACGTATGCTGGGGTGGGGCCACCATACTAGGTTCCTGGCAGGTGGGTTATTGTTGATTGTTGCGAAGGAGAGGGATGAAGCAACAGGCAGTGTTGAACCTACATTTTGGAGGCCCTGGAGCTTGAACTGTCATGGGAGCCCCTTTACAACCAGCAATGAGGTCTGGGTAACCACTCGTATCTTCTTCAATGGGGTTCACCACAATTAAAAAAAAAAATCTACACCTCAGATTTTGCTTAAAATTGTTTTACTGCAACACCCTACCTTTACAATATCTGTGCTACTGATTCTCACATTTGGGGATTGTTGGAATATATACTACTGGATCCATTTTTTAAAAAAGCAATGTATACTAATGCTGCTTCTGGGACCCCTCTGGGATTAGGGGCCCTGAAGCTTAAACTTCACTAGTTTCATAGTAGATCCACTCCTGAGGGTAGGCATGGTGCAAATGCATCACTGGAGCCAATCCAGCACTTCTGCTGATGTATTTTCACTTTCCTACTTTGACCCACCTTGCCAAGAAGCTAGCATAGGGGCTCTGTCCCACCCAGCAAGCTGCCTTTGCACTTTGGCTGGGCTAGTCCTGTTCACAGGCTACCTTAGAACCATAGAATCATCAAATTTTGGAGTTGGATGGTACCACAGGATCATCTAGTCCAACCCTCTGTGATGCAGGAATTTTTGCCCAGCATGGGACTCGAACCCACAACCCTGAGATTAAAAGTCTCCTGCTCTACCGACTAAGCTATCTTAAGAGAAGACAAAGGGATGCCAGTCTGGGTGCTTGCTCTGTTACTCATCGCCTACTTCTGAGAATAATATGAGAAGTTTAAAGAACTTTGTGCTTTTAAAGTACAGTGTTAAGCGTATGTGAAAATTAAAAGAATGTTGCTTGAAATGTCTAGCTATCTCCACTGCCGTATGTTTTACTGGCTTGTTATTTGCTTACAAAATACATCTTCCAAAGCCGTGGTTACTTCTCAAATTTTTATCCTCCTGCTCTCCCGCACCCCGACTATTTTAAAAAGTGTTACTTTATCACATTTAAGCCAGATGGAGGCCTGATACTTAACTTTATTTTGGTTCATCACATCCAGACGTTGGGCTGGAATTTAAAGGTCCTCCCATAACCTTGCAATTCCCCCATATGGGTTGATGTGGTGGAGGAAGCAAGCATCACAAGTTACATGCCTGGAAATGATTTAACAAACAGGAGAATTCTGGGGAAGAAGCTGATCTAGTGTGAAATGTTAATTTCTGCAAGAATATAAAACTTACATAAGAGAAAGCTTGAGATAACAGTTATGAGTTACTTAAAATGTAATTGGCTGCACTGTGTTCTGGGATTGCTTTTTCCATGCAGAGAGCTTGACATTTGCATATCCATATGGCAAAAAAAAATTATGTTTGGGGGAGAATAGCAACACCTGGGAAATGACTTAAGTGGTCGGAGTCATAAATTTACGGTACGTAAATACAGACCAAGTAGCACATAAATATAAGCTGTTGGTGGCTGATGAGATAAAATGGTATTATTTCTATGGTTTGAAAGTTCCCTATTCTTCTCCCTGCCTTGCTCCCACAAAGCTGCTGTTGTCAAGCTGGTGTTCTTACATACCTGAGCACCAAGGGCTATAAACAACAACTTTGATTTAAACACACCGAGCAAGGCAATGAGTGCCACCCATCACTTATGCGCCAACAACATGTTTTTATCAGCTTTCTGCCAACAATAATGGCTCATGCTTAGAATAGCCCACTGAAAACATATCCTCATCTCATGTCACCACCCTTTTTTTTTTTCTTCCTCCCCCCCCCCGCACCAAGCTTTCCAAAGCGACTTCCTACGAAATGATATTAATCACTCTCCGCTCCATTGCAAGACACCAGCGATAACTTGATTAGCTTGGCTATTTGATGTGCAGAACTGGAAAGGAGCAAATAAACGAAGCATCAGCTCTCAGCATCTGTGCTCCCAGATAGGCCCGTGATTGGATTAATTGTCAAGGTGTATACCATTTCTCAACAACATTATTTGTCAAGGCAGTGGAAATTGTCTAATAGAATAATCGCCTTTACAAATAAAGTGTGGCACACTCTATATCAATTGTCATTCCTCTGTCATTGTGTGGCAGGAGCACTGCAGTACAGTTCATACTGATAAGTGTTTCTTCTTACCTTTATTGTCTATCCCTTTCAGGGACCAACCCAACTGAATCTAGACATGGAAGATGCATGCCCTAGCCTAGAGGACCTGGGGTCAGCGTCTTGACCTAGGAGCTGAAGAAAGCAAAGAAACCAGTCTAGTGTAGAGGTTAGAGTGTCAGCCTGGGAAACCAGGGTTCAAATCTCCACTGAGCCATGGACCTCACCACATTATTTTGGGGCAGTCATAGCATATCAGGCTTATCTAACTCACAGGGCTATTGTGAGGATAAAATGGTGTGGGGGAGAGCCTTGTAAATTACCTTGAGCTCTTAGGAGGAAAGGTGGAATATACAAGCAATGCATTAAAAAATGCTGCTATATTTTCCAGGTAAAGTATGGCCCTGTCTGCACTATTCATTTAAAGCAGCATCATACCATGGCTCCCCCCAAGAATCCTGGGAAATGTAGTTTGTTAAGCCTTCTATGCCCACCACACGTCTTTTAATGTGGCTCCACAGAAAGTTAATCTAGGTGGAGAATTGGGACTAAGGGGGAACAAGAAAGGAAGGGAATATAGCTATCGATGGTGAGCCCTGTCAAACAAATGTAAAAAAGACACAAAGCTGCCTCAAAGCTCAAGAAGACAGGATAATAAATTTCAGTCTCCATGATTCTTTATTGGGAAGCCATTGCTGATTAAAGTGATACAACAGTGCTTTAAATGTACAGCACAGATGGAGTCAATCAACAACAGTGTCAAGTTTAGCAACCCACGGGTGGGTCACAATCCATCTTGTATGCCCCACTTAAAGGTAAAGGTACACCTGACTGTTAGGTCCAGTTGTGAATGACTCTGGGGTTGTGGCGCTCATCTCGCTTTATTGGCTGAGGGAGCCGGCATTTGTCCGCAGACAGCTTCTGGATCATGTGGCCAGCATGACTAAGCTGCTTCTGGCGAAACCAGAGCAGCGCAAGGAAACGCCGTTTACCTTCCCGCCAGAGCTGTACCTATTTATCTACGTGCACTTTGACGTGCTTTCGAACTGCTAGGTGGGCAGGAGCTGGGACTGAACTACGGGAGCTCACCCCGTTGCAGGGATTCGAACTGCCGACCTTCTGATCGGCAAGCCCCAGGCTCTGTGGTTTAGACCACAGCATCACCTGTGTCTATAAAATATTCCAGCTATTATTTATTTGTTTGTTTATGAAACAGTTGCAAGTTAATGATGTAGATCTTGCCCTGAGACTTGCAGTCTAAGATAAAGTAAGTTTGCAATTGTCCCAGTTCCTATCCAGTCCATGAAAACTGAGGCTTTTACCTGAGGGTAAAGAAGGAATCTGTAGTGAGCTGGAAAAGAGATACAGACTCCCTCAAAAGTAGCCAAACTCCACTAGCCAAACTGTTTCTCTCTATCCCTCTCCTAAGCAGATGTGTGATGTGTTCAGTAGCTAATAGCCACCAGTCATTAAAGGCCATTAAATAAGTATGTTTGGCTATAATTCAGAAACGTTAGGAGAAAGTAATTTTGTATATCCAAATAGCATACTTAAAAAAAAACTGATATAGTCTCAATATTCTATATGTTGTTCTACACTTCAGGATACAGTATGTTTTGTCTATTTCAGTGGTGAATTGGGTCAGCAAACTTTTTTAGCAGGGGGCCAGTCCACTGTCCCTCAGACCTTGTGGGGGGCCGGACTATATTTTGGGGGGAAATGAATGAATTCCTATGCCCCACAAATAACCCAGAGATACATTTTAAATAAAAGCACACATTCTACACATGTAAAAACACACTGATTCCCACATCATCTGCGGGCCAGATTTAGAAGGCGATTGGGCCGGATCCAGCCCCTGGGCCTTAGTTTGCCTACCCATGGGTTAGCAGGTTAGGAAGTATAAAGCACTGTGTGTGTGTGTGTGTGTGTGTGTGTGTGTGTGTGTACACACATATATACATTGAAATCGTGATTAGCATTTAGCGTCCACATCTTGCTCTTCTATAGCCATTAATAATTGAAGACTAATTCACTGAAAATGTAGAAATCTGATGAGGTATGAACTATACAACTATTTCAGGAGGTAAGAAATGTGGATGGATTTATCATTTATTTAGATGATCATAAAGGCCTTTCAAAACCCATCACGAGGAAAATATCAAAGGGCTTTAGATCTGCATTCCTTCTGCATCGAGCAAGCAGTAGAACTGACCGGTACATTGAATGATATTTCCATAAACTAAAAAAAGCCTCCATATAAGTGTTCTAAAAGTTGTTCTTGGTTCTTCTCTCCATCTGCAAATATTATCAGGAATTAACTAGTGTAGAAATAAAGAAGCTGCTACTAGTCTTATAAGGTGATTGAGGATATCGGCATGCTTTCCAAATAACAAAGAGAAATAATCTGTTGAAATCAATAGGATTCATTGGCTTTCACGTGGGTTATTTGCTTTTTAAAGTGTCCTTTTAAATAAACATTTCTTTTAAGTAGGTTATTGGTTGGTTAGCTTTGGCAGGAATATTTTGCTTATTTTTTTTAAAGCACACAGAAAGGGGGGGACAAACAGTTTGTTTTAAATGTTAGATCACTAAAGACACTCACACCATGAAGCCCTTGTTGTTTCATATGATTTCTACATGTGTGTAAAATAGCCATGTGCACGAGTAATGTATCATCACCTGTATATGTTGATCACTTATGCATCACCATAAAAGGAAGAGGAAAAAACAGCTATAATACATACATACATACATACATACAGTGGTGCCCCGCTAGATGAATGCCTCGCTAGACGAAAAACTCGCTAGACGAAACACATTCGCTAGCGAAAGGCTGTCTCGCAAGACGAATTTTCCTATGGGCTTGCCTCGCAAGACGGGAATTCCCCCCCCCCCCGTCAATCCGCTATTCTCCCGTTGGTGCTTCGCAAGACGAAAAATTCGCTATATGACAGCACTCGCAGAACGAATTATTTTTGTCTTGCGAGGCACCACTGTATATCATTTTACTTGTATGTCATCTTCCCAGAGTTCCAAACATGCTCAAGGCAGCTTAACAACATGGAAAAAAAATACATACCCTATATACTTGAGTATAAACCGACCCAAATATAAGCCGAGGCACCTAATTTTACCCCCCCAAAACTGGGAAAACTTATTGATTCGAGTATAAGCCGATTCACCACACCACAAACTGGCGGAGGAGAAAGGGCTCCTTTTGGGCTGCTCGTCCCTCCGCCTCCGCCACCGCTCGCAAGAGCAGGCATAGGAGCCATGATTGGGAGAGGCACCGCGCAGCCTGCCCTTGCAAGAGGCGGGCAGCGGCAGAGGGACGAGCAGTGAGAAAGGGCTCCTTTCGGGCTGCTCGTCCCTCTGCTGCCTCTGCTGCCTGCCTCACTCAAGTATAAACCATGGGGGGCTTTTTCAGCATTAAAAATGTGCTGAAAAAGTCAGCTTGTACTTGAGTATATACGGTAACTACAACATAACAAAAGTACTCATAAAGAATAAACAAAACATCAAAAAAGTACACAACCAAACTTAAACAATTTCCACATAATTCATGAGATACACACACACACACACACACACACTCCTTTAAACAAAACTCCCCAAAAACTCCCCAGCCCAAGATTCTGTTCAGCAGCCTCAGCTTCTATAGCTGGAGTCGGTCAGGGCCCCGTCCTCCCAGGACAGCTTGCTAGGCAGGGCTTTTCTTTTTCTAGAAAAAGGTGGTGGAACTTGCTGAGCACCCACCCAAAGTTTTTGAGCTTTTTTTAGGGGATGCAGCCAAAGTTGTTTTAGGGGAGCACCCACCTTCAGGGGCGTCGCAGGGGGGGTGGGGGCGGGTGGCCCCCGGGCAGCGCCCCTGCTGGGGGTGACCCATGGGGGGCTGCCCCGCCCACTGGGCTTTTTTTCTACATTTTTTTTTAAAATTCTTTTTAGGCTATTTTCGGCACTGCCGGGGTGGAGCCGCAGGGGCCGCCAGCGAGTCGGGGTGTCACCCCCCTCGCTGGCCGCTCCTGCGGCTCTGCCCCGGCAGCACCCAAAATAGCCCCCGCCCTCCAGCGGCTTATCGCGGGCTGCAGAGGCTCCAAAAGCCTGCGCCCGGCACCCCCCCGGGGGCGGGGCGTCGCCGTGTGTGCGTGCGTCATGACGCACACGCCGCGATGCCCCGCCCCCGGGGATGCCGGGCGGGAACTTGGGGAGCCTTTTTGGGCTGCAAAGAGTCCTGAATCCGCTGCTGTAGCACAAAGGGGGTGCTACAGCAGCGGCTTCAGGACTCTTTGCAGCCCAAAAACGCTCCAAAAGCCCCCGCCCGGCACCCCGTGGGGGCGGGGTGTCGCCGTGCGCGCGCCCCGCCCCCGCCCCATGCGCGCGTCATGACATCATGACGCCCCGCCCCCAGGGGTGCCTCTTGGCTTCCCGCCCCGGGCAGCCAAGGGGCTAGGAACGCCCCTGCCCACCTTCTCTTATTCACCCCCACTGCCACAATGTTAGGTCTAACTTGGCTCTTGTTTGAAAAAGTATGTTTAAGTGTTTCACCCAGCCAAACTACAGGATGGAATGCAAAACTTGTGAAGTGATCATACGAAGAATGCCATGCAGTTTCTACCACCTAAGTACCACTCCCCGCAAAAAAAACAACAACCAAGAATAAATTCTAAGCATTTTTAGGACAGAGTCTGTCCAAAGTAACTTGAACAAAAACAACTTATCCAGTGCTACATTTCTAGAAAAAGAGGCGCTGGAACTCACCATGAACACCTCCCCTTTTCCCTTCGAATGGCAATGGCACCCACCTGAGAGGTGCCAGGACTGGGTTCGTGCGAGTTCCAACTGAAAAAAAAACCCTGAACTTATCCCTCCCCTTTGATCTTCAAAAATATGTTTGGATGAGGTCTTAGCATTGTGGCATGCTAACAACAGCTTACACAATCAGCTTCAATGTGCCTGCTATTATTCAGCACCATCCATCCAGTGATCACACTTCTGATTTTTACTTTGTGCTTCAAAGCACACACAGATGTATTAATTTTAACGATTTACATACCACTTAATATCTCTGTTTGTAAGGGGAGTCCAACAGCAATGCAAATGTGATACAGTATTAAACCAGTTAGCCATAAAATTGAGGGGAGGGCCCTTATGAAATTAAAAAAACAAACAAAAACAATTCACCAAGTGCCAGAAATTGAACAGAGAAGGGAGCTGCCTGATCTCAGATGGGAGGAAATCCCACAGAATTGTGAAAGCAATACTTAACACATAACAAATGTTTGCAGTAATCTAACCTAGAGGTTACCAGAGCATAGATGACAAAGGTTAGGCTATCCTAACTTGAGGAGAAGCTGTTTGAATTTCTGGATCAAAGAATTATTCTAACGGGGACCTTAATGGTGTAGTCTCTCTGGATATGGACAGAACTCAAAGAAAAAAGATACATGTCAAGGGAAACATTTTTTTATGTTAGTGGAAAACAGTGATTTAATTGACATATAGAGATTAAAAACACCCACTAGAGAGACAATTTAGTTTCTTCTCAGAACCAAATCAAAGTGCAGGATGGTTTGATTATATCTGGATTTCCAGAGATTTAACGCCAAGGGTAATAAAATCAGAAATTCTTCCAAGAACTAGCAATGGAAACATCCAGGTTTGAAAAGGAATTAATACAGTATAAGGGGAAATATATCTCAAGAATCTATAACCTGCTCTTAGAATGGGAAGTAAAAGAAGAAACAGTGAAAGGAGCAATGGTAAAGTGGGCCCAAGACCTGGGGTACAACATCTATATGGACCAGTGGGAGAGGTTATGGAAAGAAGACATTAAATACACGGCATGCTATAGTTTGAGAGAGAATGTTATGAAGATGCAGTACAGGTGGCACCACACTCCGGCAAAATTAGCAGAAATGTATAAAAATAGATCACCAAACTGCTGGAGGTGCAAGGATGAGATAAGTTCCTACATGCGCATGTGGTGGAAATGCACAGCCATTAAAGAATTCTGGGAGTAAATCTATAATGAATTGAAAAAAATATTCAAATTTTCCTTTAAGAAAAAACCTGAAACATTCCTGTTAGGAATAATACCAACAGGAATCAAAAAAGAACTTTGACCTCTCTTTATGTACACAACTGTAGCTGCCAGGATTTTGATTGCAAGATATTGGAAGAATGATAAATTACCTAATATTAATGAATGGCAAGTCTTAATGATAGAATATTCAAAGATGGCTATAATGACAGGGAGAATTAGAGGTTATTCTAATCAAAAATTCAGAAAGAATGGAAAATATTTAAAGATTATTTGGAACAACATTACAATTCTAAACATCTGCTGGCAGAAATAGATAGATCCTTGTAAGATAAGAAATATAATGTTTCCTTTTATAATATGTGAAAAAAACGAAGAAGCAATTAACCAACTTGAATCTGTGTGTGGAGATAATGGAAAAAATGATATAATGAGTACAAGTGGAAGCCAGCATTATTTCCATTTTTATTTTTATTTTTTTGGTGTTTTTTTCATCTCCTTCCCTCCTTCCTTTCCCCCCTCCCCCTTTTTTTCCTTTATTCTTCTTTTTTTCCCCTTCCTTTTTTCTCTTTTTTATGTATTTTTTATACATAAAGAACCGGCTAAGAAGGAATTGAGGAGAAGAAATTATGATAAATTTTGAATATGAAGAAGAGGTAATGCATAATTGTATAAGCGATTAAGTACTGATAAAGCGAGATCTTTTCTATCCTTTTTTATTTTTCTATATATTTATGTATGTGTGTGAAGAGCATTGACAGTTTTGCTTTGTTACTGATGTTATTGTTATTAATAAATTCTAAATAAAGTTGTAAAAATAAATAAATAAACAAACAAACAAACAAACAAACAGATAATTGAAAATGAAAAGATATTGATAAAAAAAATCCAGGTAATAACCAAGTGAAACAAAATATAAAAAATCTACAGACTCAGTTTTCGATATTAATAAATAAAGAGATTGAGTGGAAAATCAAATTCCCCCGGGCCACGCCCATTATGCCCATGTACTGACCAATCAGCGTGGGGCAAGGGCAAGGGCCAGATCGGGCGAGGCAAGCGGCAAAAGAGGGGAGGGGGAGCTCCTGTGTCGCGAGAGTGGCAGGCTGCTTACGCCAATCCGGGCGAGCCATTGTGAAAGGAGGCGGGAAGAATGGAGCTGGGGAAGGCAATAGGTCGCGAAAGGCAGCGTTGGAAAACGGGGAGAGGGGGCGGGGTTTAGTGGTGAGTGGTCACGCCCACTGGGCGGGGCAAGGCAAAGCTGGGAGGAGCCTCTGGCTTGACTTATTTCATTATTATTACTAATATTAATGAGCAATGAAGTATTAATTTGGGGGGAGGGGAATACATTACATTTACATTAGAGTCCAATCACTACATTTCAATCAAACAAATCTTTATTACGGTAGTAGAGCAGAATCTGTAAAGGGGTACAGTTATTTACAATGTGTAAAACGTTTTGGAAAGCTAAAAAGTATTAAACACAAAGTATATATAAAACTTTAAAAGAAGCGAAAAGAATCTAAAAAAAGGTTTAGGAACATTAAACGGATGTGGAAGAGCATAAAAGGTTAGTATGTAAAGACTATGGCTATCAAATTACAGAGCACTCTGATATGAGTGTTCACTAAATCTAGTTTAATAATAATAATAATAATAATAATAATAATAATAATAATGAAAAAGTGTTAAAACAGATGAGTGCAGGGAAAAGAAAACTGCCTCTCATTCTTTCTTGCTACGGAATTAAAAGATTTCTCCGCTTTTCTTCTTTTTCTCTTGGGAGGTGTACTAAGCGGTCACCCTAAGGGGAAACGGGTCCCCCCCCTTTAGAGGAAATGGACTGATCGGAACCTGTCTGTGACATCGGCTCAGAATCCCCACCTCACTTTGCAGTTGAAGCCAACCCCAGCCTAGGCCCAACCGCCTTTGGGTGGCTTACCTGCAAAGAAATTAGACAGTGAGAAAGCCGGAGTGACAACCAGAAAAGTCTGGGGAAATGGTGAGAGGACCCACAGGAAATTGCTAAGGGAGTTTTGAGTCCTTTTATTCTGTTGCAGTTGAAGAGAAAGAAGGGTGGGGTGTTGTGGGGCCGCCCCAGGGGTCATCACTGAGGCTGGTGGCAAAATGACAAAAAGCCCAGCTTAAAAAATAAATAAATTGGGTTCACCAAACTTTTCAGTTGAGTCAAAAAACGTGGCTGGCACTGGGCGCCAAACCAGGGGGGTCGGTACTTTCCGGGGGGCCTGCAGCATCCCCGAGCCACGTGTCTCTGCTGGGAGTGACATGGTGGCTTGGGAGCCTGCAGGCTTGGCCCTGCCTGAAAGGGCAGTGTGGGGTTTGCGTCTGCCCACTGCCTCTCCCTCAGCCGCCCTACAGCTGAGGGGGCGGTGGCAGAGGGAGGCTCCAGGCAGCCTCCCCCGCCCGCAGGACCCCCGTGTTGAAGTGGGCACCCCTATGCCGCTGTTCTGCTGTTTCAATTATGGGTACCTTGAGAGTTAATGTGCTGGGCTTGCTGCCTCACTCGTCCTGATGGAACAGCCCCCCATGGTGCCAGGGCTTTAGGGCTTCCCTGGCTAGCGACTCAAGGCGGGCAGGAGAGTTTGGCTTCTGGGTTCCTCCCTGTCTCATTTTGGGCTGCTATCTTTCTCCTCTCTCCCCACCACCACTGCCACCACCTTTGGGGTCCTGTCACTGCCAGCAGTCAGCCTCTGAGGGTGACGAATTGTTGTGTCACACAATGGCTAGCAAGGAGGACGAACCAGGCATCCCCCCGCAAGAGGATGGTGATGGCAAGGAGGAGACCGTGAGACCACATATGGATCTGCTAAGTCATGATTGGGTAGGTGGCAGCGGCCTAAGTGGACAATTGGCATATCAACTGCCGAATGGGGGGCATATCAACTGCCGAATGGAAGGCAGCTGGAGGCCTTATGAGGGCGACCTCCTCCCCGGCTTTATATTAATTTATTAATTAGTACTACCACGATAATCACTTCTACCCCCCTCTTCAGTGAAAAGGCTCCCAGAGCAGCTTGCAGCTCAGTAAAATGCAAGGCATTTCCCCTGCCCTCAGCCATTCAAACTGAAAGATGCAACACAAAAGGAAAGAGGGATGAGGAGGGAAGAGGTTATATAATGTGATGCTGGTCTGTTGTCTCAGTTATGGGTGCCTTGAGTTTTAATGTTTGGTTGTGTTTTTTAATTGCTCGTCTTTTGCATCTTTTCCTCGCAGGTGCCCAAACTATCACCATGCAGCTCCCTGTCCTCCCTCAGCAGCCTATGTTCGTTGTCCTCACTGGACGAACCAGGCAGCCCCCCGCAAGAGGATGATGATGGCAAGGAGGAGACCGTGAGACCACATATGGATCTGCTAAGTCCAGATTGGGTAGGTGGCAGCGGCCTAAGTGGAAGATTGGCAGAAGGGGTGGGGGGCATATCAACCGCAGAATGGAAGGCAGCTGGAGGCCTTTCAAGGACGACCACCCCCCGCCCCGGGTTATATTAATGGGTGCCTTGAGTTTTAATTTAATTGCTCGTCTTTTACATTTTAATGTTCATGATATTGTTTATGCCACACAAATTACTTCTCCCTCTTCCTTGCAGGTGCCAACACTAACCCCAGAGAGCTCCCTCAGCTCCCTGGACAGTTTATGGGACTCCCTAAATGAGGTATGTAGCAGACAGAGCAGGAGGGAAGCCCTGCTGAGCTGCACAAGGGCAACCCTGAGGCTGGGAAGGAAGAGGAGGAGGAGGAGGAAGCTGGCCGGCCGACCAGTTGTGAGTTAGGGGGCAGACAGGCAGGGGGCTGCTGGGGGCATGCTGTGCTTGCTGCCCCACTCGTCCTGATGGACCAGCCCCCCATGGTGCCAGGGCTTTAGCTGTTAACTTCCCTGGCTAGTGACTCAGTGTGGGCAGGAGAGTTTCACTTCTCGGTTCCTCCAAGGGCAGCTCCCAGCAGAATATTAAAAACACAATAATAAATTTAAAAAAACCCTTCCCTAAACAGGGCTGCCTTCAGATGTCTTCTAAAAGTCAGATAGTTGTTTATTTCTTTGGTATCTGATGGGAGGGTGCCACCACTGACAAGGCCCTCTGCCTGGTTCCCTGTAACTAGCTGTGGAGCTGAAGTTGCAACTGCAGGACCAGCGCTCTCTGCCCCCCAGCCCAGAGGAGGAGGCGGGAGCCCTCAATGTGTGTAGATTGAGTGGTTTATCCAATCATTAAAAAATAAGAATATTTATCTTGGGTTGCTTTTGGTTCAGTAGTTGTTTTGTAAGTTATCTGTTTGCATGTGTTTGCAGGTGGAGGAACCCCATGACTGCTCTCCTGAAAGAAGCGAAGAAAAGACAAAACATGTAGGGCAATCAGAGGAGGACCACCAGCGCTCTCTGCCCCCCGGCCCAGAGGAGTAAGCGGGGGACCTCATTGTGGCCGCGGGAGAAGGAAAGCAGGTAGGGTGTGGTGTGAGTGCGGATTCTGGGAGGTGCCCTGGTAGTGGCCCTGAAAGGCAGGAGAATGCTCTCTCCAGGGAGGCTCATCTGGCACCTTCATTACTTATCTTTAGATGCCAAGCAAAGACGTTTCTCTAGAACAGAGCTTTCCAAACTCTGTTTTGCCACACCTTAGTGCTCCTCCCAGGGCTGGAAAAGGGTTCATTTAATTGAATCACTGTGTTGCCAAATGAGGACTGTCTCCATAGTGTGTCCCCAACATGAAAAGCTTGGAAAGTTCTGCTCTAGAACCAGGCCTTTGGCTCATTGAACAATGCATGGCCTTTTAAACATGCTTGTGGATTGGGAGGTTGGCTTATGAGTTCGTTGTTGTTTTTAATACATATGCTATTTTTTATTTTTTATTTTTATGCTGTAAGCCGCCCTGAGAGCTTCAGATGAAGGACAGCATACAGATTTAATTAATCTGATTGACTGATCAATGATAATGGCAGTTTCCCAGAATCTGGAGGTGAATTGTTTACTTTTCTCACAGGTCTGCGAAAAAGAGAGGCATCCGAAGACCCCCAGCTGCCTCCCCCTCCGGTCCCTCTTCTCATGGGTCCGGAGGGTGTTCAAAAGACCATCACCGCCAGAAACACCAGGGCAGGTGCAGAAGAGGAGGATTTGCACGCGGCTGAGACGCTGGATGCGCAAGCACCAAGGCAGCGTGCACCCTGGGGTGGGAGGGAATCTATAAAGGAGACCTTTTTTGTTTGAAATAAATAAGTTGACCATTTAATCTGCTTTGATCTTAAAATCATTTCGTGGAATATTAATGGGCTAAATTGTAAGACTAAAAGAAACCAAGTCGAAAACTAATTACTTAAAAACAAGGGGGACGTAATATGTCTTCAAGAGACACACATAATTAGGAAACATAAAAGGCTGCTAATTAACAAAAAGCTGAGAGATGAATTTATTTCCTCAGATGTGGTTAAAAAGAGAGGTGTAATCAGTATTTTAAGTGCTTTCCCGTCCACCACGGCTACTGTTGAACGATCTTTCAGTACCCTTCGAAGGGTAAAGACCTGGCTCAGAAGTACAATGGGAGAGGACAGACTGACTGGGTTGTGTTTGATGAGTGTCCATCGGAAATTCTTCAAGGAAAATCAGGACTGGATTGAAACGAAAGTTTTGAACAAGTTTTCTTCAAACCCAAGAAAAATGATATTAGTATGAGACATGTAAGCAGAATAAAAAAAAAAATCAAGCAAATAATTGTAATAACTACCGTAATAAAGCACTGCTATCTATATATATATAAATGTTCCCATTGCGTGCGTGTCCGGCCCCACCTTGCTCTGTAACCACTGGACCAAATCACATCAAATTTAGGACAAAGCGTAACATGACCATTGAGGAAGGATCTGGCATAATAAAAATTAAAAAAAACCACACCTGTCATGCCAAAAATATAGAATAAAGGCCAAAAAATTGGCGCGCCTATTATACCTCACCAGCAAAAAGAATGAAGACTCCAACAGCATCCAATAGAAAGGCAGATGGCCCGTCGACATTGTGAGGGATCCTATTCCCTCCCCTGTAGATACTTCCCCAACCGTGACTCTCCCTAAGTTTCACTGACCACTAGGATGAATCCTTCAGTGTTTATATGGGAGTTGTCTCTGGGGTACCTCAGTGCTTTACGTTTGAAAACCTCTTGCCACCTATGGGATCTCCCTCCCAGGGTTCCCCCAACTACTGCAGTTTGCCTTCCCTTTAGGCAAATAAGTGGCACACTTGGCTTCACTGTCCAGCCCTCTGTATGACAGGAGAATAAGCAAACAGTTTCCTCTTCCACAGGAAAGCTTTGTTCTCTCCTCTTAGTCAAACCTCTTAAGGTACTGATACACTGCCACAGTCAGTGAACGTTTAAGCACTTTTAACTTTATTAGGTAACTTGAAAACATGGATGTCTCGGGTTATTACTTATACAAATCTTCTTCTCATGTAATTCAGCTTAGTTATAATATTTCCTGCATCCCTTTAGCAATGGTAATGACCTTTCCTCCCATTCCCCAAAGCCTAACCTCGCAGTTTCTCTTTCTAATCCTCCACCCCCAACTGCCAAACCCCCAACTGCCTTTCAAGGTTGTTCCCCCTCCTTTTAGAATGCCAACTAGCTCCGCCTCCCAGGGAACACCTACCTAACATGGGAGTGATAGGTTAACCCATGATGAACCAGGCATTATTCCGCCACAGACATCATCAGACCTGGCCAGAGCAACAATGCCTGTGCCCTCACCTAAAATGGCCGCCGCTTCGCATGCTCCGAGGGAAAAAAAAACAACACGGAGCAGGAGGCATGCCTGAGAGGTCGCACTGAGTAAGCTCTGAGGGGATTCTTTCGCTGGGGTGTGTGATTTTGGGACTGGGTAAGTTTGGGACTGGGGTGGGGGAGGATGCTCTTCAAGGTCGCCATTGCTCTTTCCTAAAATGGCCGCCGCAGTTTCGCATGCCTGGTGTTTTTACAAGAGTAGAATGTGTTCTTTTATGTAATAGGAATCGGTGTATTTTTACATGAGTAGAATGTGTTCTTTTATGTAAAATGCATCTCTGGGTTATTGGTGGGGCATAGGAATTAGTTCACCCCCCCCCCCAAAAAAAATATAGTCCGGCCCACAACATGGTCTATCCTTGTCCAGATAGAGGCGCAGCTGGGCCACCAGACACTAACTGAGCCTTAAGCAACATCAAAGGATCCAGAAGTATCCACAAGCTATGTACCTTCAGAGGGAGTGTAAACCCATCAAGAGCAGGCAACCTCCCATTTATTAGGTCTAGGGAACCGCCTCAGTCCTATTTGGAATTTATCTTCAGTTTCTTGGCTCTCATCCAGTCCGTTGCCAAGGCAAGACACATCCAGTCCATCACATCAACTGCCACACCTGCAGATGCAAAGGAGAAGCGTAGTTGTGTGTTTTTTTCCTAAACTAAAAATCTTGCAACATTTTTTCATAGGGGAGTTGTTCCAGCCCTGTGATCATTTTTACTGCCCCCCTTTTTAAACCTTTTCCAGGTGCATTTTGAGGTGAAGCAATTGGCATTCTCCCTTTTCACAGCTGCGTAACCGTTTTCCTCCTTTGAAGTCAAATGTGACTGTGTTGGACTTCTCTTGGCAATTATCCACTTAACTAGACACTGAGCCTCATCGCAGTATGTCCACTGTTCCCTATCAGTTCAACATTTCTTTCATCTGGCACTAGTTCCTGGGCACCACTTAAGATTAAATTCAGGGTCACCTCCCTGCTCTGGCCAGTTTAATGACCATCTGTTCTAGGTCACAGTCATTTATGCTATCTAGAAATGTTGCATCTTTATTGAAATTGCCTCTTCCGATTTGATTTGATTTGATTTGATTTGACTGGGGAGAAAATCTGCCATTAAAACATAGTATGAAGATAAAAATACTGGTCTACAATGTGGAGCTAGAGGAGTTTGTTATCAGTCTTGAGACAGTTGGAACATATTATTACTCTCATACAAGACTGCTTAAATTCCTCTATCTGTGGGTATAGTCATGTTAGCGGCTTGAAATGCAGCAAAGTCATTTCCTCCCGCTGTGCTTCAAGCCACATTTGCATGGTGCTGTTCACATCAGAGGGTGCGTGGGGATGTCTTCACCTGATTTGCATGGCCTTTTCGGTTTCCCTGTCCCTGCAACCCCCTGGATCTCCGTGGAGCCGTTGTCTGTGCATGCATTGTTTATCTGGACATGCACAATGGCTGTTAAATGATCACACCATGAAGTGTGGCTTAGGTTTTCTAGTCGGACTGAGGCTGGTTTGAGAAGGGGAAAAAATTGCATCAAATAGCACTATTTGTCAAGAACCCACAGGGTCAATATGGATTGTGGCCACTGTTGTGTGAATGTGGCTTCAAAAACTAGTAGTTGGGGTGCACCGGGATGGGAAGTAAGCAGCAATGTAAGCATACCCGGTGTCTCCGCTATCCTCTCTTTCTCTGTTATGCTGTTATGCTGAGACACTTCCTGCTTGTTGTTCCCTCACTCTGAGCTGTCCCTTGGGTCGCTGATTTATTCCTTTTGCTGACATTCCTAACTATCTTGCTGATGGAGCAAACCTAAGTCCCAGCTGGGAGCTGCAGGGCTGAACGGAGCGGTGAAGCTGCCACTGGCCAGAACAGAAAGGAAGATGATATCTTCCTTGATTATTGCTGTACCAGCTCTAGGCTGGCACAGAATAGAGTCATTGCTTGGTGGCTGGGCTGTTTCCAGTTACTGGACCAGCTTAGGATTTTCCTCCATTTGAGGACCGTTACATCACTGGTGGAAACACTGCAAATGGTAGCCTGTAAATCCCTGCACAACTGGCCGATGCAATAGGACCCTCCATGGTGGAGGAACACTCCCAACCACAGTAGAGCTCGGTGGGGCTGAGTTGTGCCACCCCCACCCCAGACTATGTCATGAACCCCAAAGAAACGCCATGGAGGGGATGGGCAGAACCCAAATAGCTAGGTGAAGAGATAGGGAGTTGGAGCTACATGATCCAAGCAGGATTGAGGAGGCAGAATTGTGGCCTCAATAAATGCCTGAGCTGGAGGAGGGGGCAGTGATCAAGAGAGTCAGGAGCTGGATTCTGGTGAATGTTCAAGCAGGTTGTCAGATAAGTACCCCATCACTGTGATATTGGACACCTCCAGTCATGCACTTCCCAAAAAGCCACCTGGCTCCCCATGCCAGTATGGAGCTTCCTCTGGGGGAGGCAGCTGACAGTAAGTCAGATGGTGAGTCACCATCTCCATTGCTAAGGACACAGAGACACCGGTACCAACATGAACAAACCTCACAAGCCCAGCCCTCTCACAGAAGTGCCCATTTGGTTGCAGAGCAGAAGCTCCTCTCATTTTTCTTATGCCAGTCTTGCTCTTCAAAAGGGTATGCTAACTTGTTGCATCAACCTCTGGGCTCATGCTTAAGCCATGCAGTTTACCTGCTGTGCCTTTAACCCTTGCTTTGCTCATGTATCACAGAAGTATGCATTAAATAATATGGCAGAAACGGAAACCTGAGTTCAAGTTTTTCATCCAGCAGTGAGAACCAAGACAGGCTAAGCCACCCCCAACCCCCAGTGTTGTGGATCAGGAGTTAGGATGGCTCTGTGAGTTCCACCAACACATTTCAGGACTTATGCAAGCTCTAGTGGGGCAATCAATGTACGTGCTTTGAGGATATGTCCTCAATTTATTATTATCATCCCCCAAACGGTTTTCTAATTTATAGTGTCCTCTTCTTCCCTGAAGGTATTCCCCAGTGCTGCTTTTCTCAGCAATTATCTTAAGCTAGATGTCTCTTGGATGTTATAAAATGCTCAATGGCTAATAAAAAAATAAAAAGTTGCTTCCAGATTGTTGCTGCTCATAACACTTGCATTGAAATGTTTAGTCATCAACATTTTATTTTATTTTATTTCATTGCTGCTACATCAACAGATTTTTAAAAATAAAAAATAGCTTAATTCTGAAAGTGCTGTGACTGGGAAGCTGACAGTGTAGCTTGGTTCCCTTCCCGAAATGTCAATGAGAATCAGCTAGGCCTACTACAACTACTAATACTATTATTTTTTTAGATTCTTAATTTAATTATTGGAAACAGCTGTACGTACACAGTTTGCCTAATGTGTTTGCACAAATGGTAAAGCTGTTTGGACTCTAAAATTTAAACGAATCCACATGCAGCTGAATAAACAGGAATACCCCTCCCCTCCTACATACCACAAACAAGTTTAATTTCATTGGGAACAGGGATGCTTTGCCAGCTGTTTCAGAGCACTGATAAATTGTATATATAGCCCGACCTTTGTGTGGAGGGATGTTGTTAGAGTGTGATCTAAGGCCCAAGGGTGCCAACTTGAATAAAATATTGGGGGGACCCAGGTAACACCCTGCACCATATAATCAATTACAAGACACAGTGCACATACCCCATCTGAATGGCAAAGCCCATCAAGTTTAGGGGGAGGTCGGGCTGGTCCCTCAAATATTTTATTGGGGGGCTGCAGGGACCTTGGCCTCTAGGAGTTCGCTATGCTAAGTACCCTTCTGCAGCATAAATTTAAAGTAGTATCATGCCACTTTAATGCTATTTTGGAATAGGTTGTTGTCATTATAACAGGAAAACAGCATGGGGAAAAGAGTAAAAGATCCAGCACTATGACCCTGATCCAAATCTCCCCACATTCTAAATTTTTTAAAGTGGCAATCCTATTCACAGATTTCTGGTGTAACTTCTAGATTACCCCTTAGATCCTTTGGAATTAAGAATAGAAGTCAATCCATTTAAAAAGGAAAAAAAAAAACCCAACCCCACCCAGTCCCCCAAATCCCCCCTTTACCCTTGGAAAACTTGGTAAAATGTTAACAGAAGCAGTACCACTTTGCCATTGCCCTTCTAATTTATCACCCTATCTTTTTAGACTGCCAAAACAGCTGCAATGAGAAGGAACTTGAAATCTAAAGGGTTTTGAAATGCATCCATGAATTCCACAGAGTATTCCATATTACGTTGGGGAGCTTCAGAATAGAATTGTATTCTCTCAACTAAAAAGGCAACAAATGTATAGAAGAGATATTGCTCTAACCCTGCGTTTTCAAGCAAGTCCCAGTGATGGCTTTGTCTCTTTCAAACCTCCGCTGTCTGGCTTTCATTGCAGAACCTCTCCAGCACAGGCTGTTAACTTCAATTTGCGCCTTTTTATTATTTGGTTCTTTTTGTCAAGTTTCACCTGAAGTGGCTGCATTGTTGTTAATAGATACCCAGGTGAAAAACAGCTTTGCACCATCTCAGCGAAAGGTCTTTAAAAGGCAAGGTTAAGTAAGCCATCAACTATTTCCCCCCTCTCTAAATTTAATAGCCCAGTTACTATTAAGTACATCAATGGAGAATGCGAACTCTTCAGTACAAGAGGTGCAGTGTATCTTTGTCCCTGGAAAGCAGTTAGCCTTATAGAACAAATTATATTTTTATTTAAAAAAAATGAAAGAAAGAAAGAAAGAAATGCAGCTTATAAAAGAGAATGCTACATACAATTTTAATTAATCTGCTGGTGACTTTATAGACAGTAATTGCGGCTGTTAGTCTACAATTTGCATTAGTATTAAATTCTGCATGCAGTCAATTTTCCCCATGATTGAAGCTTTATTTAGGAAAATTGCAGCTCCAGCAACTGTTGGCTGAGGAGTAAGGAACATCTTTGGCAAAAACCTTCTAAGTTGCTTTTAATTATCAGCTAGTATGGATTTTTATGTTTCATATTCCAAGTTGTTTCATCCTGGAGGTCCTCACTAAGCTCACACTTAGTTGTAAAATACAACAACACTTTATTAGTCACAATTCACCTACATTTAAGGAATTGCAGAATTATATCCTCATGCACTCATGTTTTGAATGTACATAGGAAGCTGGCTTGTATCAGACTCTTTTGCCCACTTTCCAGCCTCGAGACTCTGGAGAACCACGTCCATACAGAGTGGATAATATTGGGTTAGAATACTGGGATGGGGAATTTCAGCTAATCATACTCTTAACCATAATCAGGGCCGGCCCACAAGTGAAGCGGGGTGCAGCAGCATCCATAGGAGGTACCTGGGAAGAGGCAGCACTGAGAAGGAAGAGGAATCCCCTGCCCTCTTCTGTCTTACACAGTAGGGTCACCATAGTGGCACCTCTATCTGGGTGGCTGCAGCAAATATTCATGCTGCTCTCATAGTTTATACATGACAGCAGCAAGCCTATTTGTTGAAGTCACCTAACCTGCTTTAAACCTAACCTGCTTGCTCTCTGTCTCTGGGTCAGGCAATGGTGAGAATGCAGATCACTGGTAAATAATTGGCATCACTGAACTGCTCAGTTGCCATAACAAGTCCAATAATATGGAAACTCCTTTAGTAACATCTGTGGAGAGGGGTAATTAATATTCATGGGCAGATAAGGATTTTATTTATAAATAATGATTTTACAATGCAGTTTATTTCTCAACTGGCTGCTATAAAACGGAAATTGCCTTCACAGCTGCTACAGAGTACAAACATTAATAACCACACATCTATCTAGTTCCAAACTCCCTGTTATTGGCTAAATTCACTTCGGTTATGCATGACCCACTGCTGCATATGGATATTAATTTCATGAGCAGTTTAAAAACTTCAGCACTAATCAAGCATCATAGTTTTGATTTTACTTTGCATCTTGTTACACTGTAAAGAGTTTATGCTCCTCCCCCCCAAAATATGCTAGTTTTGAAATAGATCTCAAAAGTGCATTCTAATCCACCCCTTAGAAAAGACTAAAATGTTTGCATTCAACTAAGTTCTACTTAGAGTAGACTCATTGAAATTGATGGATCTAAGTTAGTCATGTCTCTTAATTTCAGGGCTCTGGATAGAATTGACATCATATGAAACCCTGGATTTATTAGGGCATAAACACTGGTTTTGTTCCCAGAAATAATTCTGCACCAAGTCACCAAAGTTCCCATTGGTTAAACAAGCTGAGCCCCAGGCCAGCCAAGATGACTCATAAGCAGCTTGGTTAGCTCTATTTAGCAATGGAAAAGCCTGCTGTTGATTAGCTCAGCTTCAACAATAACCCATCTCTGTTGCTATGCAAAATAACATGGCAAGATTACTTACCTAGAAAGATCAGATTTGAGGGAGTAACTCTTGCTATTTAAGATTGCCAAATTATACTTAGTTTCTTGGTTAACTCTCCAATTCACCAGAAATAAGAGTGCTTACCACCTTTTTTAAAAAAGGCAGTATCTATAAACAAAACTTGATATTTGTTGGCTGGGTGACAACATCCACTTTATACAATCTAATCTCTCCGCTGCAAATAAAAATCTGCCACAAAGAGCAGAGATAGCTGCCTTTCTTAACCTTGGCCCCTCAGGTGTTGTTGGCCTACAATTTGCATCATTCCTGACCACTGTGGGCCTGTAGGGATGGAGTACAACACCATCTGGGGACCCAAGGTTGAGAAAGACGGCTTCAGAGAATTCCTTCTCAAACTGGGTCACTACATGGTGACTATGTTCCACCAGTGGTGGCTGGTGCTCCCTGGGACTGGTAGGGCAGAAGGCAGGAAGACCAGTAGTAGGTGAGAGCCAATGGCAGGCAGAGCAGGACCCAGAGTGGTTGGAAGGAAGAAGGTAGCCACCGGGGGCTGAGAGAGCAGAATGAGTTTGGTAGGGCAGTGCTTCATTATCCCTAATGGATCAGCCTCTGTCGTGTTCTACCTCCATTGTCAAAGGCAGCATACCTCTGAATACCAGTTGCTAGCAATCACAGGAGGAGAGAGTGCTGCTGCAGGTCCTAGTTGACCACAGTGGATTAGATGGGCCTTTAGCTTGACCAAGTAGGGCTCTTCTTGTGTTCTTATATGGCATTAATTTATCCCAAATCAGCTTCAATTATATTAAGAACAAAACATTCTAATGATGAGGCTATCAATAAACTCACATACCGGTAATTGGCTTTACTTGCCTTTCCCTTTTTCATTTCTGAATGGGGCTAGGGAGTTCTAACCACCCTGGGGGGAAACCTATGACCATACCTCCTTATCACAATGACTTTGCCTGGCTGATCCTCATAGCATGGTATGGAGGACCAGGAACAAGTCACAGATTATAGATCTCAGTGACAGACAGCCACCCCTCCCTCATGAATATTCATGCACTGATTCCCCCCTTTCATTTCTGGGCTGCTATAATTACAGTTTGTTGTGATCTCCATATTAGGCAAATAATGTTTAGAGCACAGTTTGTAATTATTGTGTAGAAATTAGGACTATGCACAGTTGTTTGATTTGGACATTATGGCAAAGTATAGTTAGAGCAACATGGAAATTGATGTTTTTGTTATATGGGGTGGCATACAAATGTCTAATAATATAAATTTTATTATTAATTTCACTTAATATTATACATTCCTTCGTGGATCACTGCCTTGTTGTGGCGAAGGGGCTTGAATAACTCAGGGAAGCTATGAGCTATGCCATGCAGGGCCACCCAAGATGGACAGGTCATAGTGGAGAGTTTAGACTAAATGTGATCCAGCTGGAGGAGGAACCAGCAAGCTACTCCAGTATCCCTGCCAAGAAAACTCCATGGACAAAGACAACAGGCATATGCATGAGTTTGGCCAAACTGCGGGAGGCTGTGAAAGATAGGTGTGCCTGGCGTGCTCTGGTCCATGGGGCCACGAAGAGTCGGACATGACTGAACGACTGAACAACAACAAATATTATACAATTTAGTGCCAAATTGGAATTCTAAGCTATTTACAAGTGCAAAAAAGCAATTCCACCACAAGCATTAAAATATCCATAATCAAAATACACAATAAAAGTGTCCCATCAAAACAACACAGCAAGGAGCCTCATGTTGAGAGGTCAAGGGGATGCCTGTGGAAACAGGTGCTTGTTCCAAAGTTAATGGAATACCAGTACAGATTAGGGGTTGTCTCATTTTTCAGCAGGAAGTACATTTCATAATACTGGTGTCCCTGTGTTATAAAAATCCCTGTGTTCCCACAGGTTATTAGGTCATTAGGCAGTAGAAAGGCTAACTGAATTTCATTTGTTGATCTTAAAACCATTATCAAGCAATGGAGAGGAAGGAAATTTTCCAGGTTGCCTGTTCCAAATAAATAATTATTAGTGCCTGAGAAGGAAGAAGGCAGAGTAGGAGTAAGCCTACAAGCCTACAACACATTCTCAGATCACCAAACCATGGTGGATCCTCTGCAGTTTGGAGGATCACTTAATCTGAGTCCATAGGGGTACAAGCATTATGGTTGTGCATAAATAAAGAAGCACTCAGTACATGCTTCTCTGTTATTACTACACATATTTTTCAGGATGGAGTCCTGAGATTTAAAGTTGATTCCACAGTAAGGTCTGGGGCGCAGGTGACTCTTCCTAGTTTATTTCATTTTTTTAAATTTAATTGACTTTTATGCTGCTTTTCAGGATAACTTATCATCCCAGTTAATAAATCATCAACAAGGGGTGGTAGCCAACTGAGGTTTGTTCAGAGTAAACCCATTGAAATTAATGCACCTAATGTAGCCGTGCTCATTGATTTCAATGGGTGTATTCTGAACAAAGCATTGTTGACTATCACACAAGGACAATAAAACAACATTATTTACTTCACACTTAAAATCAATGCAGCAGTTAAATATAAAAAGCAAACCACACAAAAACCCACCCCAAACAAAACTATTGCAATATTCAAGTTAACAGCTGGCCCATCTTGCTTTCGTGTATCTTCAGTAGCAGGCATCTATAGGTAGAAGCACTTGGTGATCCATATTAGATTTAGCCCCATGTCAGCTCCAGGGCAGAAGGTTTTCCACTGGAACCGGTTGTGCTGCTTTGAACAATAGAAAGAGACAAGACGGAATCGTCTGCCAAGTTCAGAGGCAAGGTGAGCCTTAAATACCTGCCCTGCTCTTACCCTCCTGAGCAGGCACTATGCCAACACTGCTGTTGCTGAACTGGCTTAACTCGCAGGCACAAAGTCACTTCATGGTCTTGACTTGCTTGTGGCAATGCTGTTTTTATTTCACGCTTCCATAGGATGAACAGGGCTGCTCATCCCTATTATGAGACCGGATTAATAAATTACATTTTAAGAATGAATGCAGTGAATCAAACCTGTGCATATATGCAATAATAATAGCAGAGAGCCTCTGAACAAATACTAAATGCTTTCCTCTCACCTATGTAAAGAGAATTGTTGTGGGTGGAGGGAGATTTTGAAGCCAAACAACAGGGTGGGGCTGAAAAACCTTTATTCATCAGGGGATACTATGAGAGTAAATAAGCGAGAAACAATTCAGGTTTAGCCAGAGGGAACAAGCTGGGCAGGTGTTCTGTAGAGTCGTGGACAGTCTAGAAAGCATCACTTTTAAGCTTGCTTCTGCACCTACGTAGGACCTAGAATAGAATAGAATTTTATTTACGGCCATAGGCCCATACAAGTAAAACACACAACTTGTGCAAGTGAGAACAACAGTCGCTAAAACACCACAGTAACAATAAAATACAATAAAATAGAATGGCATACTAAGCCTTAGCTAGCTTGTAGTGCTCCTTGGCGTCGCTTTTGGGTAAGGACAGCGACCAGGAACCTTGCCACTTTCAGGGTCGTATGAGCGTCCTTATCCTGCAAGATTTGGGCGAGGTGGAATTCTGGTGGGGTACCCTCTAGTTTCTGTATGATTGATCCCGGCAAATTTGCCCATGGCACATTGAACAAGGGGCAAGCGAGCATAATGTGCTGGAGAGACTCCAGTGTCTCCTTATCACATTCGCACATGGCGGAGGCTTGGCCCTTTGAGAATCTATGTCTCAGGACGTTGGAGGGAAAAACATTGAACCTCGCTTTGGTGAAGGCCAGTCTATGGACCACAGTCGAAAGGGAGGAGAGGTATGAGGAGAGGTACGTAGGACCTAAAAAAAACCTTCTGTGCATACAGATTATCCCAATTTGTTTCTGTCTTCAGTTTGAACTGATTTTGCATATGCGACATGGGTACAGCCAGGATTTATTGGGGAGCAGGCATTATGTTGGGAGGGGGGCAGAACTGAGTTATCCTTGACACAATTGGTCAGTTAATTAAGTATTTTTATTTGTTTACTTGGTTGGGGGCAGGTGCCCCCCGCCCCCCTGGCTACACCCATGGTATGTCCTGCTGTTGTTTAAACTATCTTCATATTTACAAATATACAGTGTTTATAAGCGCAATTGCTTTAACTATACACACACACACAGAGACATTGTTGTTGTTGTTCAGTCGTTCAGTGGTGCCCGACTCTTCGTGACCCCATGCAGCAGAGCACGCCAGGCACACCTATCTTTCACTGCCTCCCGCAGTTTGGCCAAACTCATGCTAGTTGCTTCAAGAACACTGTCCAACCATCTCATCCTCTGTCGTCTCCTTCTCCTTGTGCCCTCCATCTTTCCCAACATCAGGGTCTTTTCTAGGGTGTCTTCTCTTCTCATGAGGTGGCCAAAGTACTGGAGCCTCAATTTCAGGATCTGTCCTTCCAGTGAGCACTCAGGGCTTATTTCTTTAAGGATGGATAAGTTTGATCTTTTTGCAGTCCATGGGACTCTCAAGAGTCTCCTTCAGCACCATAATTCAAAAGCATCAATTCTTCGGCGATCAGTCTTCTTTATGGTCCAGCTCTCACTTCCATACATTACTACTGGAAAAAACATAGCTTTAACTATCCGGACCTTTGTTGGCAAGGTGATGTCTCTGCTTTTTAAGATGCTGTCTAGGTTCATCATTGCTTTCCTCCCAAGAAGAAGGCACTGCAAGCTCTCAAAGCAGTTATTACGTCCAGTAAAAGCAGGGCCTTTATTGTGGCACCGGTCATTTGGAATGCGCTTTCAATGAACAGCAGTAAATGCAAAGGTTGCGGATGTTACTCATCATCTAGATAGCCTGATGGGTAGTGCTGGAAAGGTATCAGTGGTTGTGGTGCATGTAAGCACCAATGAGAAGAAGATGTAGTCTCGAGGTCCTAGAAGCCAAATTTAGGATGCTAGGTAGGATGCTGAACTACCTAAAAATTTAAAAGATGATGCTGTTAAGGTGCTACACTCAATATGCTTGCAAGTTTGGAAAACTCAGCAGTGGCCAGAGGATTGGAGAAGATCAATGTACATCCCAATCCCAAAGAAGGGCAGTGCCGAAGAATGCTCCAACTACCGCACAATTGCGCTCATTTCACACGCTATCAAAGTTATGCTTCAAATTCTACAAGGCAGGCTTAAGCAGTATGTGGAACGAGAAGTGCAAGCTGGATTTCGAAGGGACAGAGGAACCAGAGACCAAATTGTGAACATGCACTGGATTATGGAGAAAGCTAGAGAGTTGCAGAAAAACATCTACTTCTGCTTCATTGACTACGCAAAAGCATTTCACTGTGTCGACCACTGCAAACTATGGCAAGTTCTTAAAGAAATGGGAGTGCCGGATCACCTTATTTGTCTCCTGAGAAATCTCTATGTGGGACAACAAGCTACAGTTAGAACTGGATATAGAACAACTGATTGCTTCAAAATTGGGAAAGGAGTACGACAAGGCTGTATATTGTCTCCCTGCTTATTTAACTTATATGCAGAATTCATCATGCAAAAGGCTGCACTGGATGAATCCCAAACTGGAATTAAGATTGCCAGAAGAATTATCAACAACCTCAATTATGCTGATGACACAACCTTGATGGCAGAAAGTGAGGAGGAATTAAAGAACCTTTTAATGAGGGTGAAAGAGGAGAGTGCAAAATATGGTCTGAAGCTCAACATCAAAAAAACTAAGATCATGGCCACTGGTCCCATCACCTCCTGGCAAATAGAAGGGGAAGAAATGGAGGCAGTGAGAGATTTTACTTTCTTGGGCTCTATGATCACTGCAGGTGGGATGCCTCATGAGAAGCAATTCATAAGGTAAACAAGAATTAATATATATATATAGTACGCTGCAATCTTGGGTATCTTCTCCACCAAGGAAGATGAATGGCTGTCCCAAACGTTTAATACGACTGGAGGAAAAATCCAGTTAATGCGATCAAACACTGGTGAGGGCTCATCATTGAGACAGTGAAGGCAGGAAGGAAGGCATGCTTTGCTACCTCCATTGTACCCTCATTGTGCCATCCAGCAGAGCATTTCCGGGTAGTGCATTACCTGTTACAGTCCAATCTGAAGGAAGTGGCAGAATCGATGGCAGTTTGCTGTGACATGTTTGCAAAGCATTTTGAGGATAAAATTGCTTGCTTCCATTGAGATCTTGACTTTGCTATTACATAGGGCTGCCATATTTCAAAAAGTAAAAACCAGGACACCCCAAAAGTTTTTTTGTTTGTTTGTTTACAACAATCCTCCCCAATGGTGTGATTTTTTGCTTGACTTACCTAAGTCCCAGGACATTTAAGAAATTCTCCTGGAAGTCAATTCTGCTGGACGTCTGGCAGCCCTGCTATTACAGCAGATGAATCACAAGGGCTGTCCAGAGTACAGGCTTGTCCTGTTGTGTGGGATAAGTTTCAGTTGGTAAGGCTCAGGGCAACCATTGCGCTCTGGACCCTTGCCCCTCATGACTGATAAAAGCTAGCAGGTAAGGGACATTTTATGCAAACTGATGTACTCATTTGTCCTTTTTTGATGCATTAAGTGGCTTCTTAGCAGAAGTGCAGACCCTCACTCAGAAGAGTAAATGAGCAACCTCCCCCCCAAAAAAAAAGGCCTTCCCCCAAAAAGAGGGGGGAGTTGTAATGTTGAAGGAGGCAACATTGTTCAAAGACTCATAAAAAAACTTTCACCCTCTAATGTGAGGGGGGGAGAGAGAGCAGGAATGAAATCTGAAAGAACCTAACTGCCCCACTGAAAGTGGGAGCATTTCTTGCTATTCATAGGACTGTCAATCTGCATAACAGATTTCTCCAAGCTTGGCTGTAAATCAGAGTGCAACACACACACACACACACACACAATTTGCCTGAAATAAATGCAAAATAAGAAGTTTGCTCAGGAGAGCTGACCTTCAGGTGAACTTTTCTTCTAGACCACTTTCTCTTTGAAAGACGGCTCTTCCCAGTCCTGTGGTGCCAATGCGCTAGTGTCCTTAGCATCACAGTGTGTGCTTTGTTGATGCAGATATACACCCCCATGTGCTTACACAGACCATATGCGATCTCTCCCCTTTTGTTTTTAAAAGGTGATTGAGAACAGGCAGCACAGAAGGCAGCGCCAAAAGTTCTCAAAACATTTTGGTTGCGCATATGTGTTCAGAAGTGGCAACTTTTAGGCTGTACTCCTGCTCCCATTATTGTGGCTTAGAAAATGTCATAGAAGAACAGCAAAATCCAAATCCACTGGGGAGATATCTAGCTTGATTTCTATTACAGAGTCTGTAGCATCGACAATTTAGAGCCACTACAATGTCAGAGCAGAGAAGAAGCAAGCAAATGTGGAAAATGAAGGTGTACAGGTACTGAGGTCAACAATCTCCTTTTTGTCTTAAACCCACATCCGGCAATCTCTCTGAAGTCAAAGAATGGGAAAATACTTCATGTTCATATAAATATTTCAAATTCCTAAGTGGAAACAGACCATTTTTAAACCCTGCAGAAAAGACCCAAAGAGTTGCTTACATGTCTACTCAGAAGTAAATCCGGAACAAACCAGATTAAAGATGGGGGACTCGGATCTAAATCAATGCATCCATATTTCCCAAGCTTGCGCAGATGGTGAGTGTTGAGCATAGATATGACCACCTTCAGAAACCTTGGTCTCCCACATTTATTATATCATTTACTTGCCAACTCTACCTGCTTAAAAAGGTACACAAGCACTTTTTTCTTTATAGTGGCACCTTGGGTTAAGAACTTAATTCGTTCTGGAGGTCTGTTCTTAACCTGAAACTGTTCTTAACCTGAGGTACCACTTTAGCTAATGGGGCCTCCTGCTGCCGCCGCCTCGCAACTTCCGTTCTCATCCTGAGGTAAAGTTCTTAACCTGAGGTACTACTTTTGGGTTAGCGGAGTCTGTAACCTGAAGCGTCTGTAACCTGAAGTGTCTGTAACCCGAGGTACCACTGTATTTGATTACTAGTATGCACTACCAGTTGTTCTTATTTTTGCTTGCTGCTACATTAGCACTGAGCCTAGGGCTTGCCAATCGGAAGGTCGGCAGTTCGAATCCCCGTGACAGGGTGAGCTCCCGTTGCTCGGTCCCAGCTTCTGCCAACCTAGCAGCTCAAAAGCACATCAAAGCACAAGTAGATAAATAGGTACCGCTCCAGTGGGAAGGTAAACGGCATTTCTGTGCGCTGCTCTGCTTTGTCAGAAGCAGTTTAGTCATGCTGGCCACATCACCCAGAAGCTGTACGCCGGCTCCCTCAACCTATAGAGTGAGATGAGCACCGCAACCCCAGAGTCATCTGCGACTGGACCTAATGGTCAGGGGTCCCTTTACCTTTACCCCACTCACACACAAAAACAGTTCTCACTACAGCCAACCAAAGACAACCAACCACACCCTAAGACACACCCAACCACTCTCAACACCAAGGAAATACAAGTGAATAGTAAGAGAACCCATATTTTTTACATTTATATCCTCCCATTTCACCAAGAATATCAGTGTATGTGGTTCTCCTTCTTTCTCCCTACCTCGCACTTCCTGGTTTTGTTTTCACAACAACCCTGTGCAATAGATTAGGCTGAGATAACCCAAGGTTACCAAGGTTCCATGTGCAAATAGGAATTTGAATCCACGGCTCCCTAGCTCTACTGACACTTGAATCACCACACCATGCTGGCTCTCCCCATGTGGTACATTCCTAAGCACACTTAGAAATTGATCTCAATGTGATTTACTTCTAAGAAACTGTGTTCAGGAGTACACTATTAGAAAGTCAGTTTGTTGCAGTATTTGGAAGGTTCCATAAACCAAATTTGGTGGAAAACCTGGTACCCAGCATTGGGCAGCTACAAAGGAACCAAAGTTTTACATCAGCTCTTCCTTCTGCCAGTGATAGAATCTAAGGCATTTGTCCCACTTTCTCTAGTGTCTTTACGGGCTCCCCCACATCCACCTGAGTGCATTCTAATTGCTAATGTCATATACTTGACTACCAGAAGTAAGACTCATTGAGTTCAATAGGACTTATTCTCAGGGAAGTAGGCATAGGATTGCAGCCTTGTTTACTGGTTAGCAAGCCCAATATAGCTTATGTACACCAGGGAACACCCAAAGTTCTATCCTCCAGAGACAACAATCGGAACAGCAATTATGCTTGCAAATTGTGGTTAAATCACTGGAAGCAATTAGCACTTAGTGATTTCCTCATTGTGTGCAATGAACACTGCTTGTAACCTTGGAGTTAGCCTTTTTGTTTCCATATCAACAGAAATTATACTGCCCTTGCATTGATGTTCTGCTTCATGAAACAGGAAATTAGCATCTTTAGAAATCTACATGCATTTACCCATAAGGCTTCTAAAAGGCTCTCCACAGAGAGCAATTTCTGCTGGTCCCTTGAAACTTTCTCTTAGGCATTCAGATGTGAACTAAGGATTGAAGCAACAATCATTTCAAGCTCGGTCTTATGACCAATCAGTCTTAGTATCCCTTGGAAAACTGGTAGGGTGACTATGTGTCGTGCTCTAGAGAGAATAGTCTGTTGGAGTAACTGAACATGAGAAGGGGTTAATTTCCTTCATGAGCATAAATCACCCCAAAGGTGAGCTTACTGCAGGTGCAAGGCTCAGTGCCCTGACTATATCTGTGATTAGTGAATGTCAGTGCAGTAATCTGTTAGTTTGTGAGTCGTCGTAAGTCTGTTGGTGTTACCTTGTCCAGCATTACACCTTGAATCACTGGACTTATTTAGAGCCATAGAAATACTTTGTACTTGTTTGTATCTGTATATATCTGTATCTGAAAAAGCCTACAAGCTGTATATATCTACACCCAGAACTGTTTTACTGAGCCTTATCTTCTGCAACAGTAAACTTGCTGAACTACTGAAGTTCTGCTTCTGTATGGTGACTGGTACTGGGAGCAATTTCCACTGCATGGGTATCTCACCTGAAATTCCCAACAAGTTCTATATTTGAAGGGCTGTTTGATCCTAGCTTGCTTTTAATATAAAAAAACCATAAGAAGGAGTCTTTAAGTTGCCCATCAGCAGCTACAACCTGGATAGCAGATAGAGCAGGCACACAGGTCAACTAGCCACAGTCTTCACCCACTAGGGTAATAATGTTGTATTTTTATTAAAATTATAGTAACTATTTCTAAATTATTTCTAAATACATACACATTAGAATATGAACCTATTTGTGCACACTTTTGTTCTCAGCTGCATTTGTTCTCTGCCTCACCCTGCCTTCGTGTGCAAATAGCCATCCCAAAAACTGTGAGTCCATGTAATTGGGGTCCAGTTCCATACTGTCCAGTATGAAGCTTCGAGTGAACATAAGAAGTGCCAGGCTGGATCAGAACAAAGGCCAATAATAATAATAATAAATAATAATAATAATAATAATTTATTATTTGTATCCCGCCCATCTGGCTAGGTCTCTCCAGCCACTCTGGGCAGCTTCCAACAAATATTAAAATACATTAAAAATATCACAGATTAAAAACTTCCCTAAACAGGGCTGCCTTCAGGTATTTTCAGAACGTCAGGTAGTTGTTTATCTCCTTGACCTCTGATGGGAGGGCGTTCTACAGGGCAGGTGCCACTACCGAGAAGACCCTCTACCTGGCTCCCTGTAGCTTTGCTTCTCGCAGCGAGGGAACTGCCAGAAGGCCCTCAGCGCTGGATCTCAGTGCCCGGGCTAAACAATGGGGGTGGAGACACTCCTTCAGGTATACAGGACTGAGGCTGTTTAGGGCTTTAAAGGTCAGCACCAACACTTTGAATTGCACTCAGAAACGTACTGGGAGCCAATGTAGATCTCTCAGGACTGGTGTTATGTGGTCCCGGCGGCCACTCCCAGTCACCAGTCTAGCTGTTGCATTCTGGATTAATTGCAGTTTCTGGGTCACCTTCAAAGGTAGCCCCACATAGAGCGTATTGCTGCAGTCCAAGCGGGAGATAACTAGAGCATGTACCACTCTGGAGAGACAGTCTGCAGGCAGGTAGGGTCTCAGCCTGCGTACCAGATGGAGCTGGTAGACAGCCCACCCTGAACACAGAATTAACCTACGCCTCTATGGACAGCTGTGAGTCCAAAATGACTCCCAGGCTGCGCACCTGGTCCTTCAGGGGCACAGTTACCCCATTCAGGACCAGGGAGTCCCCCACACCCGCCTGCCCCCTGTCCCCCCAAAACAGTACTTCTGTCTTGTCAGGATTCAACCTCAATCTGTTAGCTGCCATCCATCCTCCAACCGCCTCCAAGCACTCACACAGGACCTTCACCGCCTTCACTGGTTCTGATTTGAAAGAGAGGTAGAGCTGGGTATCATCCGCATCCCCCTGATGATCTCTCCCAGCAGCTTCATATAGATATTAAAAAGCATGGGGGAGAGGACGGAACCCTGAGGCACCCCACAAGTGAGAGCCCAGGGGTCTGAACACTCATCCCCCCCCACCACTTTCTGAACATGGCCCAGGAGGAAGAAGCGGAACCACTGTATAACAGTGCCCCCAGCTCCCAACTCCTCTAGACGGTCCAGAAGGATGTTATGGTCAATGGTGTCAAAGGCCGCTGAGAGATCCAGCAGAACTAGGAAACAGCTCTCACCTTTGTCCCTAGCCCGCCGGAGATCATCGACCAGCGTGACCAAGGCAGTTTCAGTCCCATGATGAGGTCTGAATCCCAACCAGAAGGGATCCAAATGGTCCACATCCTCCAGGCGAGCTTGGAGTTGTTCAGCAACCACCCGCTCAATCACATTGCCCAAGAATGGTAGATTTGAGACTTGGCGATAGCTGGCCATATTGGCTGGGTCTAAAGATGTTTTTTTAACAAGTGGTTTAATGACCGCCTCTTTCAGCAGGTCTGGGAAGACTCCCTCACAGAGGGAAGCATTCACCACCCTGCAGAGCCCATCGCCCAGCCCTTCCCGGCTTGCTTTTATTAGCCAGGATGGGCAAGGATCAAGGAGACAGGTGGTCGGTTTCACTCGTCCAAGCAGCCTGTCCACATCCTCAGAGGTAACAGATTGGAACTGATCCCATAAAACATGACTAGACAGAGGACAGAGCTCTAGCATTCTCCCGCCCCAGCCCTGCTCCCACAGTGGAGTCTATCTCCTTCCGAATCTGAGTGACTTTATCTGCAAAAAACTTTGCAAAAGCATTGCAGGAGATCTTGGGGTCGCTACCAGGCCCCAATGACAAAGGTGGTTCTGATAGATTGCGAACCACCTGGAAGAGTCTCCTGCTGCTGTTTTCTGCAGATGCAATAGAAATGGTGAAGAAGGTCCTCTTCACCATCGCCACTGCCACTTGGTAGGCTCAAAGTTGGGCTCTAGCCCGTGTCCGGTCTGATTCAGAATGAGTTTTCCGCCACCGGCGCTCTAGCCGTCTCAGCGACTGTTTCATTGCCCTCAGCTCTAGGGAAAACCACAGGGCTGTCCAGGCTCCATGCAATCAGAAAGGGCGCTTCAGAGCCAGACAGTCAATAGCCCTGGTTAACTCCACATTCCAGCGGGCCACCAGGGAATCAGCTGAAAGGCCATCAACATGGGATAAAACATCCCCTACCACTTTCTGGAAGCCAATTGGATCCATTAAGTAGCAGGGGCGGACCATCGGAATCAGTCCCATGACCTGGCAAAGGGGAAGGGTCATGGAGAAGTCTAGTTGAACCCGGAAGTGATCTGACCATGGCACTTCTTTTGTTTTGCTTTTACTTAGTGTCAGATCGCCAACATCCATAGAGGTAAACACCAGGTCTAAGGCATATCCGCGGCTATGAGTTGGGCCAAACTTATTCAGGGGCAGCCCCATGGAGGCCATGTTTACCACGAAGTCCTGAGCGGCCCCTTGTAAGGTTGTGTCGGCATGGATGTTTAAGTCCCCTAAGACAACCAAGCTAGGTGTCTCCAGGAACACATCTGCCACGACCTGAAGCAGCTCGGGCAGGGAATCCTAGGTCCAACATCCTGCTCTCGCAGTTACCAGTCAGGCTATAGATGACCTGGAAGTAGGACCAATGTGAAACAGTACTGTGTCTATTAAGTAGTGGGTGGACATAGCAGACGACACAGATATTTCTCCAAGAAGTTCTTTATAGCAAGCTGGAACTGAACTGAACACAAACAGCTTAGCCAGCCTACTTTTATAGGTAGCTGGCTGAAAACACTGTAACAACAACAGCCCAGGGTTTCCCGCCTAAATTAACTGATGTGGACCTGAGTGAAAACTGCATACACAACACTTCTGATGACCAGAGTGAGAACTTCAATACGTAAGTCTCCACTTGTTATTCCCAGCAACTAGCATACTTCCTCCAACCATGAATGCAGAACATAGTGATCATGAGGCTTAAGATGACTATTTGAAAGTTTATGTCAAGAACTCCCTGAGTCCTCTGAAATCCATGGAATGAGATGAAAGAGCATGTAGTAATTTTGAATTGCAAGAGCTATAGGGATGGAAAATCTAACACTATCAGCTTATTTTAGCCATTTCATCTGCTGGCAACTGAGCGCATTAAGCCACGATATCCGAAATGCACTAGAAACAGATCCGTGTCACACAGGATGAATTTCCTATATAAGTTGTCACATGAAGAAAAAATATGAGTGCTCTCACTCTGCGAGAGATGTCAGCCTAAAACCAACTGCCATTTGCTGCTGTCCTTCCCACAACTGTCTCCATCAGCCATCTTTTACACCTGAGTCAGGACCAGCCCAATACATTTTGGCACCTGAGGTCTAATTCCTGGATCCAGCACACATTCAATTGCTGGAATAGCCAGGCCAGGCTCATAATGGTCCCCTTCATAAGGGTTGTTAAGGGAAGGTCTGTAAGCTAGAAAGACAAAAAGCCAGAGTTGAGTGGGAGACTTCCGGCGGCGACGCCATTGCGGGTGGTCGTGGGCTGCTTCGGCTGCGAAGCGCCCAGTCCATCCCGGGGGTTTGGAGCCCCGCTACCGCAAAGCGGGGCTCCGGTGGGGTGCGGGAAGAGCGTCCCGCGCCCTGGGCTCCCCGGCTGTGCCCGTTGTGGCTCCGAATCCTTCCCTTGCTCCCCCTGTAAGTGGGGGTGAAGGGACATGGAATTAAGATATCTACGAGAAGAAGAAGTATGGTACAAAGAAACGGAGGAGCCTAGAAAAGATGTGATGTGTACCCTGAAACTCGATGCAAGGTCTGTTGTGAATACTGCCTGGATCTGTGGACACTTGGTAAAAGAAGACATCTCGAGGATTGGTTCCGGCGAAAGACAGAGAAAGACAATGGATAGAGGGGGGGTGGGATGAAGCACTAAATGTAAAACCCAAATGGTTTGCTACAGTGTCTGAAACCGGAGAGTGAAGCTTGTTAAGAATAAGTTTATTTTGAATAAGTAAGGGGATATTGGATTTTAAGTTAAAGCAGCATGATAATGGACAGAAGAAATAAGTTTAGTTTTTATAAGAATATTCTGTTAAGATTTATGATATAATAGGATGATGAAGATAATTGTGATATCTTTAATTTAAGTTAATTTTTTTTATAGAGAAAAGGTGTTAAGAAAGTAAAATATGGATTTAAAACCGAAGGTGAAAAGGCAGGGGGAGTCAAACGTCAAGATTCGGAAATAGAATTTTTTTTTTTGCTAGGTATATAAACAAGAAGAAGAATCCTGGCATTATGTGTACCTGTAATTGTTTTGTATTTGTAGGTGTGGGTCTGGGTTTGTGTTGTATTATGAAAATGCTAATAAATTCTTCTAAAAAAAAAAAAAAGCCAGAGTTGAGTGAACTAGAAGCTGGATGCAAAGGCAGCAGGCCGGAAAGGCAGAGACAGAGCCATGCCGGATTAACACCATGCCCTTGGGGTGTTAATGATGTGAACTCCTTCATCATAGGCTCAGGTTGTATATATTTGCAAATTAAACCATATATCATAAAGACACCAGAGTCTCCGCTGTGCCTCATTCCAAAAAGCAATGTGAACTCTAGGTAAGCACCTGGAGATTGAGGTGGTGTGCAACACTATTATAGGGCCAGGGCCATCTTTAGCATATGCAGCACTGGGGTGCAAAGATCCACCCAGCCCCCCCCCCCATTGTTCATCTTGCTGCTGCCACCTCCTCCTCCCGAGTAGTAATAAATGCTACTTTCACGGAGGGAAGACTGGGGTACGTGGCTGAGAGAGAGAGATGCTGCCTTCCCGTAGGGGAGCCTTGGGGTGTGGGGGGAGGGAGGGAGGTGCTGCCTTCCCGCAGGGGAGCCTTGGGGTGTGGGGTGAGGGAGGGAGATGCTGCCTTCCCGCAGGGGAGCCTTGGGGTGTGGGGTGAGGGAGGGAGATGCTGCCTTCACGGAGGGAAGACTGGGGGTGTGGGGTGAGGGAGGGAAGGAGGCTTGGGAAGGAAGCTGCACACCCGCTAGCCATATAGTTGGTAGGGCGCAGCTTCCACCCTAAGCCTCCGCAAGGACCACTCTCCTCCCACAGAGGTGTGGGAGGCAAGCTGCACACCTGCCAGCCATAGGGTTGGCAGGGCACAGCTGGCAGGCATGCATGGAAAGGGGAGGCCACCAGCAAAGCCACTGGGGTGCCCCTGAGAGGCTGGCGCCCTGATGCAACGAACCACTAAGCCCTATGGGAAAGACGGCTCTGCATAGGACAGTAACAAGAAAATTGGCATGTTCTACTGTTGTTCCTATACAGTGGTACCTCGGGTTTCAGACCCTTCAGGTTACAGACTCTGCTAACCCAGAAATAGTACCTCAAGTTAAGAACTTTACTTCAGGATGAGAACAGAAATCATGCAGCGGTGGGATGCCCCATTAGCTAAAGTGGTACCTCAGGCTAAGAACAGTTTCAGGTTAAGAACGGACCTCCAGAACGAATTAAGTTCTTAACCCGAGGTACCACTGTACTGTGAAATCCCCTTCCCTCTGCCATACGTGAAGCAGCAATTATTTGTTGCTTCAGATGTCTTGTGAAAACTTATCTTCCACACACACCCAGGTTTTTGCTGGCACCTTTTTCATGTTTTCCAGAGATTTCTGTTTTATTTGCTTTTACATGCTTTATTGGTTTTTTAGGTTGTGTTTAGCTTTAATGGCATGCTGTTTGTTTTTTAGACTGTACACTGCTTAGAGATTTTAGAAATAATAAATGGTTTACAAAAGCTTTTAAATAAAATAGTTTAAAACAGACAAAATGCTCCATACGAAAATTTGGTGATTATCCTGCTTTGTTAGGGTTTAAGAACTTACATGAGAAGCAGCAGGAATGGTCAGAACTTCTTCTGGCCTTGGACAACACACAGTAGTCCCTGCTGGCTGAGCTACAGAAAGTTGTTGCAGCCAGTATTAAAGTCATTGGAAGGCTTAAGAGGGCAGGCAAGAACTACCCTTTGGGTGGCTCCACTTCCTGGGAGAGCTGCCGGCAATCCTTAAAGGGCCCAAAGATGACTCCACAGTTGCATGATTGGGAAGCAAGAGAAGCTACATTCTAGAAGCCCAAGGTTGGTGACAGGAACAGTACAAAAGGGATTTTTGAGGACTTATTCCTTGCTGAATGGGGGAATCTGTGAGTTGTGTAAATGCAACTACTTCTCAAGGTGACACGGATCCAGATGCAAGGAACATGGTACACGAGAACCTGACTTCAACAAGCTACAGCTTTGAATTTTAAGTTCATATCTGAGACACTTAAGTCCAATTGTCAGTTGTGAAAAGCCATGGATGTGAAAAACTCATGCAGACTTGTTTGTTGCCCCTGGCAAAAGCTGAAAGGAACTCTGTTAATCAACAGAATTAGTTGCCATCTCTGCAATAGACTGCTCAACACTAAAAACTTCACTTTATGCAGTGCATAGTTAATAAAAATGAGCGTTAAGTACTACAGTTTTATGATTGTTGTAACAAGACTGGTATTCTGCCAGCGCTATTATCTACTGTCAAAGTTAGCAAATGGTGTTTACAGCTATCATACCCACGAACAGCAGTGGTAATAACTATTGTGAGGCATAGGAGAAATCTTTGTGTATCTGATAAATGACTGCACAAACTCTCTGATCAAAGTAGCTGAAGGTCAATCTGGACATAGCAATGACAACCACGTTTTTTCATTTGTGTTTGCCCCATAAGCATGCCCTCTCTGTAATTTCTTTCATTGAAAGGGGCATATGGGTGAGGGGAGTTGTGTCTTCTTTCTCACCACCACTTTCCATCTGGTTGCCTAAGCACCTCCCCTCCCTCTGACAAGCTTCAAAATAGAAAATGGCTGATGGAACACATCAGAGATGAGGGAAATAGGTTGTCCTCCAGCTGCTGTTGGTCTTCAGCTCCATTCAGTCCCAGCCAGCATCACCAATGGCTAGATATGATGGGAGTTGTAGTATACCATAACACGAGGGCCATAGTTTCCTCATCCTTAGATACAATACATGGGCAGAAGGCCCATGACAGAACATCTGCTTTGCATGCAGAAGGCCCCAGGTTCAAGCCCAGTATCTCCAGTTGGTGACCTCCAGTTGGTGACCCAAAGGAGGGATCATGGGAGTGGTTGGTCCAAGGATACCAAAGGAGGATGTCCAAAACACCAGATTGATGAGTTCCAGCGCTTTATTAAAGGAAAGGTGTAGACTTACAGCAAATCAGCCTGCCAGGTCTCCCACACTTTACAGACATGGGGATGGACACAACAGCAAGGAGATGGCTTGTCTGCACCCAAGCAAACATCCATACACTCTTTATACACAAAGCAGCATATGTCACTTTGGTCAGGATGTCTCATCACTTCACCTGACCAGATGAGGGCACAGGTGGAGTAGCTCCAAAACAGATCATGTGGCTTCCCAAAGCTACAGAAGTGATTTTTGCACATCAAGACTAGTTTATTTGAATCTTATCAGCTGGTACATACCTAACTGCAAACATCAGTTTGTCCTAGGCGGCTTATCTGGTGTGATAATAACAACAGTAACATGTAGGAAGATATGTCTAGCTTCCATTTTCATTTCCTGCTATGTAGTCAATGTGAAGTTCATCCAAAATGTTAGAGGACATTAAAATGGCAGCCAAATCCATTTGTCCATTGATGCTTGGAGTAGCGGGGGCGGGGGTGGATAAAGTGAAGCTAGGCTCAAGGCAGATGTCAAGGATGGGCCATGCCATGGTACTGCAGTTCTGACAGCTGCTTCAAGATGCTTGGTGCTGATTTTGATCAACAAAGTGGTTGAGTTATGTGCAGTTTATAGGGTTGTTTGTTTATTTTATTTATCATTATTTATTATTAAAATTGTATACTGCCCCATACCCGCAGGTCTCATAAAATCACAATATAAAAATGCTTAATGTTTAAATGAAGATTCATCCGTGCTTCCCTTCCATGCCAGACAGTCCTTTAGGAAGATCATACTTCCTGTGATCATACTAAAGTATTTCAGAATATAGAAGACATCACACTCTCCTTTCAAACTACCCACATAATTTCATCTTGTTATTCTAATAGTCAATACCAAACAAGCGTTGGTCATACACACGACTCATATTCCAGGCATATGCAGCTGTTGTTCTAGAAGCTAACCTCTGGTAATAGTTCAAATGTAGTCTAATAGCTATGAAGGACAGTAAAAAAAAGCATCTAGTTTAACTCTATTCTCTAAGCCAGGGTATAGAATAAAAGACTTATCTAGCACCAGCAGGGAAGTTGAAGACATCCAGATGTTGCATGAGACAATTTCAACACTCAGCTCTGTAAGATCTGCAATTAATTCTATGGCTTCCATAAGAAGTACAGATCTGCTGCATAAGAACTTTGGTCTAACATATGTGGTATACTAAATTTGTTATTTTTTATAGGGCCAAGAAACAAAATTGTGTATTGAAAAGATATTGTAAAAGTGAAGGATAACTTTTGTAGTGGGGTCACTAATATGGGATCATCATTAAAAGTTATAATCTGAAACTGTTTAGAACTTCTGTGGAAAATGTCTGTCTAGTATTTCCCTTCCCCCCTCTCCAATTGCAATCATATGCCATATTTTGCCACCCTTTTTGCTAGCAGGTACTGGAGGTTTGCCTGCTTATTATAATTAATTAATTAATCAATCAATATTAGTATCACACATCTCTCTTTTATCATAAGCTCCACAGCTTAATTGGAGACTGGCACAAAGCTCACCAAGGCATTGGTGTGGAATCTATTTTCAATTCCTAGCTAAGCTTGTAAGGTGTACAAAAACAATGCAGAAAAAATGCATTTTTTTCTCATGAGTCAGTAACCACTACCAAGCACCACTTATCTAGAATTAGGGGAAACGTTGAAAGCAGTGTGTGAAACTTCCAACAAGGATTACAGACAACTCCTTTGCTATTCTATTTTTAAAATTTCATTTATATCTCCCACCTTTCTTCCATCAACCCATGTGGTTCTCAAGGAGTCATCTATCTTGTCACTGACAAGATCTTAGCTTAATCAAGATAGTAGAATCTCACATGTGCGTTCATATCATACCGTTGGATATCAATATGGATGATTAGGAATGTTTGAAGATAATGTACATGACCAAGATGTCTTTACATTCTGATGGTTCAACACAGTGTAGGGAACAGAATGCTGTATTGGTACTGTACACGGGAGGCCCAGATTCAAATTCCAACACAATAATTTCATGTTACAGGTGGGTAGCCGTGTTGGTCTGCCATAGTCAAAACAAAATCGAAAATTCTTTCTAGTAGCACCTTAGAGACCAACTGATAATAATTTCATGTGTTATTCCTTAGCACCCCTTTCTCCCTTCCCTTTTTTAATGAAAGTAATATATGCAGTTCAGGTATTGTTTGTGTGTGTGTGTTGGGGGGGGGATACAGTAGGTTAGGCTGTGTTCCTGTTACAGTACAGTACAAGGAACAAAGATTGACCATATTTATATTTATGGTGCAAGTTTTCCATCACATCCATGAAGTTCTCTCTCTCTCTCTCTCACACACACACACATGTGGAGGGCTAACAGAAGTAAAGAAAATGTGGCAAATCAAAGTAAGTTTAAGCAAATGAACCACAGTGATAATTCATCACAGCAGTAACTGGTGATAAAGGCAATCATTCTAGGGCTACTAGGTTAATGAGCACCAGTAACATGGCAGGAAAGCATTGTCTCTATTCATGCATAAACAGATAGGCTCAAACACTTCGATAAGTACTTTCAACTTGTGAAATATCTTTTGTAGCTGGAATACTGCAATATCCAGGTCGGGAGTGGGATGTCCTGGCAGAGGGACCCTGTTGAATTCCCGCCTCTGTTGAGAGGCACCAGGATCCCTGTGCCAGGGAAGGTCTGCAGAGAGGTCTGAGCCTTGACAGACGCTGCCCCCTCCCCCTACCTCTTAATCCACTCCTTTCTTGTGACTCGCCTCCCTTTCACAAACCCTCCTCTCTCTCTCTCCCCCCCCCCCGCCTGCCTGCCTGCCTTCCATCCGGGCACTCACTTCCGCCAGGCTTTTCCTTTCGGTGCTCACCCAAGTCTTCTTCGAACCGCTTCCGGGCCCCATCCCTCGTTCACCCTCAGCCAGGAGTGAGGGCAGCGGCGCGCCTTAACGGCTTCAGCGTGCCAAGAGGCTTGCGCGTGCGCACACAGGAGAACCCCTGCGCGAGAGAAAGAGAGAAACGGGAGGGCGGAGGTGTTTAGTTTACGTCCCGCCGTCTCCTTCTTTCGCTTCCTCGGCCCGTCTGTCGTCAGGGCGCGCGCAAGGGAGGAGGAGGAGGAGGAGGAGGGGTGGGTGGGGAAACGAGCGCGTGCGCAGAAGGCCGCCAGTCGCGCGCCTAGTGCCCTGACAGGAGAGGAGCGAGCGTGAGGAGAGCAAGGCGGCGACCAAAAAAAAAAAGGGGGTGGGGGGTGGGAAAGAGACTTCGAGAGGCGGGGCGGGCGCCTCCCTTCATCCCGCCATGGGTGCCTGAGGGAGAGAGAGAGAGAGGCAGGGGAAGAGAGGCGGCATGGAGAACCAGGGAGCCGGCGGTGAGGAACCGCCGGGTAAGATGAACCCTAAGCGGGGCGGTGTCGGAGGCGGCGGCTGGCGCGCCCCGGAGGATGAGAGTAAGAACAAGCCCAAGCTGGTGAGTGAAGAGGGGGGGGGGGGGAGGCGCAGGGCTGACCTGGGCTTAAGGCGGCTGTCGTTGCGGGGGTTGGAGGATGTTATGCGGTAGATGGGGCAGCTCGCAGCACACCCGGCCTGGCCTGGCCCGGCCCTTTTAAAAACGGAGGGCGGGTGGGATGGGGGTTAGGGGTTAATGTGTGTGGAGGGGTGGGAGGGCGTTTCAGGCGAGAGTTTTTAGAAACCCTGGAAGCTCGCGGGGGGCATCGTTGCTTCTATTTCGTCAGCCGCCTCGCGCGAGGGCCTCTAGGCGACGTGCAGTAAAAACAAACAAACCCCAATTGATAATGATAAACGACCAAAGGGTTCCGACTAGGGGGAAAATCCTGCGAAGCTAGACTGAAAGACTCCGTGAAACAGCACAGAGCCCACACTCCTCTGGTTGCTTGTTGGTTGCTGCTGCTAAAGGGACACTTACTGGGTTGGGCTGGGAAGTTTGCAGTCTGCTGTGCATGTGTGTGAAAGTGGAGGGGAGAATATGTTGACTAGGTTTGCTTAGGGGTGGAGCATATTTCACAGGCCCTGCTCCTGTGACCTCCTGCACAGAGGCTTGGGTTGCCAGCTGTCTCTAGAGGCTCTGCTCCTGTGCCCTACAGGGGGTTTGAGGGGAGCCAGCAATGGGCTGGTTAAGGCTCTTGTGGCATGGAGGTGCACTGGGTTTTCCTCTTGGCTTTTGTGGATCAAGTGGCTGTTAAAGGCACAGCTGCTGGGGTTGTTTAAAAAGTTGGCAATCCTTGAGGTGGCCAGAAGAGTGCCTTTAATAGGCTTCCTTAACAGCCATGTGTGTGGGGGTGGGGTGGGAAATTAAGGGTCAGCTGCTTTACTTAGCTCATCTCTTGTGCTTTTCACTGAGGCTTGACTTTACTATTTTGTTTGTTTTTGTTCATTGTTACCTGGTTCTTCCTCCTACACATTTTCATAACAGGTATCTTATAGAATCATGGAATTGTTGAGTTGGAAGGTATCCTGAAGGTCATCTAGTCCAACACTCTGCAATGCAGGAATCCTGCCCACAGCTGTCTCTGGGTGGCCTCAAAGCACCAACCTTCTGGTTAACAACAGCCATATGCACTATGGTTGAAGGATAGTTGTGAGTGGCACGGCTTGGTAGGATTTGAACTTTGATCTCTCTGGTGCCAAAGCAACATGCTTAACTCCTATACCAGGCTTCCTCAAATTCGGCCCTCCCAGATGTTTTTGGCCTACAACTCCCATGATCCCTAGCTAGCAGGACCAGTGGTCAGGTATGATGGGAATTGTAGTCTCAAAACATCTGGAGGGTCAAGTTTGAGGAAGCCTGTCCTATACCTTCCTGAATTCTTCCAGCTGTGGCTTTTCACAGAAGATTGGTTATTAGCTGCAGTGACTGGCCATATTATTATGACTTTCCACAGAAGTTTGAGATGCAGAAAGCAGCAGTTTTGTGGCGATCACACAGGGTCCCCAGTCGTTTAACGGACTATTGATCCCTGTGCCACCACAACGCTTCGCTGCCACCAACCAGGATCCCCTCCCTGGTAATAACTGTCACAGTCAGGGTGCAATTGTAAACAAAATAACAAGTGTTTATTTGAAAACTTCAACAACTTAAGATATTGGTTACAACCCTGTCCTAATCCTACGCTCACCACTCTACCTCACCACCAACCCTCACAATCAACAACCACCACCCCCCAACCAACCTCCAGACTTGATTATTGTAACTCGCTCTACGCGGGGCTGCCCCTAAAACTGACCCAGAAACTCCAGCGGGTGCAGAATGCCGCGGCGAGGCTCCTTACCGGGTCTTTGCCGCGGGACCACATTCATCCAGTGCTTTACCAGCTGCACTGGCTCCCGGTGGAGTACAGGATCAGGTTTAAGGTGCTGGTTTTGACCTTTAAAGCCCTATGCGGTTTAGGACCCTCGTATTTAAGGGACCGCCTCTCCTGGTATGTCCCATGTAGGACCTTAAGGTCCTCAAATAATAACCTTTTGGAGGTCCCGAGCAACAAAGACGTTAGGTTGGCCTCAACTAGGGCCAGGGCCTTCTCAATATTGGCCCCGACTTGGTGGAACAGCCTATCACAAGAGACCAGGGCCCTGCGGGATTTGGCATCTTTCCGCAGGGCCTGCAAGACGGAGCTGTTCCACCTGGCCTTTGGGTTGGTTTCTGTTTAATATTTACGCTTCATCTTTTATTGGTGGGATATTTTGAGATTGAGACCTGCAGTTTTAATTGAATTTTTAAATTTGTATTTTAATCTGTTATTTTAAATTGATCGTTTTTATGTTTTCTTGCTGTGATTTTAATTGATGTTAGCCGCCCTGAGCCCGGTTATTATTATTATTATTATTATTATTATTATTTTCATGGTACAGAGATGGAAACTATCATTTGCTCCTTTTTGCAGGCCAGACTACTGTTAGGGGCAGCTATAAGTACTGTTTGAAAAGTTGGCAGGCCTTTGAAGGCAGAAAGAGGGAGAGTGCCTAAGCTTGCTCTTTTTTTTTTTTTTTTAAGAATCTGGGTAGGCTCTTAAATGTTGGCAACTTTTTACTGGCCTAGTTCCTGTGACTTACACAGCACCACAATAAAACACACACAAAGTGTTAGTGCTGTATAGTGGCTAGAGTGCTGCACTCAAATGCCCACTCAGCCATGAAGCTCACTGGGTGTAATTGGGCTAGTCACTAGCTCTAAGTCTAACCTACCTCACAGGGTTCTTGTGGGCATTAAATGTGGAGGGGTGGAACTATGCATACAACCTTGAGTTCCTTGGAGAAAAGGTGGAATATAAAGTCAGCAAATAAATGAAATAAATTAAACAGGCAGAAAAACAAACAAATAGTGGTGTGGCATTATTTGAAACGGACAAATGCTTTTGTAGCATGAAGTACAGGATTAAATTGCTCCATTACTCTTCATATCAAAACCCTCACTTGCTACATTTCTGCATTCTAGACTACTGTTAAAAACACATGAATAAAACCAGTAAAAAGTTGCTTCCCCTGGGCCTTCAGATAATCAAATAAATAAATGGAGGAGGAGGAGGAAGATAGGTGTAGGCCAGACAGCAAGATAGGGTTGGTAGTAGATACTCAACAGATAAACCTTTTACTGCCCCCAATATGCAGTGATTGGAAATCACTTCACTTCATATTGGAAATCTCTTGCTTCCCTGACTAGTATGTAGCTGTTGATGGCACTGGAGCCCTACTGTAAAAAAGAAGACAGCAACCATATCCAAAGAGCTGTCCATTTCTTTTGGTCTTAGTACTGTAATGTTCTAAATCTTGAAGTACCACCTGACAAGAGTTTAATACAGTAGTTGCATATTTCCCCCTATTTGCATCTCCAGATGTGATGTATGAAGCAACTCTTAGAAGAGATACTAATAAGTGTGGTAGGAACCCTTGACCATTTTCTCCTTCCAGCAGAAATGAATAGTAAATTAGCTTCTCTCAGCCTTGATTAAGACTCACAGCATAATCCAATGCTGAGATTCACATAATTTTGCATAGGATTGTGCTGACAAATGGAGCTGATTTAGAGATGGCAATTTTAAGTGTAGCAGGCCTGAAAAATATGCATGAGCAATACTGGACCTGGAATAGCTTCTTTGTTGACCCTTTAGCATTTAAGGACGGGGTGTGACAGAAAAATACAAAGCACTCTTACCTGGCTTTGACAATGGTATGCCATATTTAACTATTTTTGTGTGTGTTTGGGGCAGCGTTAGAAACTCAGATATATAAGCTAGGGGCCAAATGCCTCCTTAAGTCAAGGTTACAGAGGCCAAAACAGAATGTCTAGTTGCTATTTTTGGGCAAGACGGCTCTAAGGCCTTATTTTTCAAATGATCGACTGACTGTGATTGATTATCAGTTAAGCATCTGGCTAGTTCAGATGACAACCTCGAGCAAGGTTAAGAGCTTTGACAACTTTTAAGAAGAAAAGTCACTTGATCCAGTGACAGTCCACATATATATTGGCCTGTTTATACCACTTTTTCTTAATGGTGACATGCACCATTCATAACGTAAGAATATTCTTCACAACTGTGAGCAAAGCAGTAGGGTGGGTAAGTGAAGACAAGCAACAATTAACTATAACATTGTTCACTGCTCCTGCTCAGGCTGTACAAAAAATATTGGTTTCTGAAATTTAATCTGATTGTGCAGATAAAATATAAGTGAGTGAATTCTGCAAAATGTGGTATTAGTGTGTGAAAACAGGCAAGATCCAGTGATCCCCAGGCATGCACCTCTAGATTGTGGAGATGTCAGGCATCTTCACTTGGTCGCAAGTGGCAAATAGCCAGGTGCAAAAAGTGCCTGGTGCCTGGCTAATTTCAAACACTAGTTTGGGGGCACCATATTTTGACACTAAACTCAGAAAAGCTCAACAGTGTCTGTATGCTGGTGCTAAGGATGTGCAAAGCTTGGAATCTAAGGGACCCAATCTTGATTTTCACTTTGTGAGTAATGTTTTGGTTTTTTGGATGTGGTATATTACTCACATATACAGCTGCCTCTTCCTGCATTTGACTACAACTAACAGTAACCACCTGTGGGTCAACAATTGTAACAGGAAATCTTCTGTAGCTGTGTTTTTAACAATATGATTGAATTTTCAAATATGAGTGATGCTATTTGCATCAGAAAAATGTGATACAAAGCTTGTTTGCATCTAAGCCCGTTTTGGATATAATATTTTAGTTGGGTGGCAATCCATCTGCATAATTTTCCCTCCCCATATGCCACAGAACAGCACTGTCTTAGGAAAACAAATGGTTTTGGGTATCATTCTCATTTAATGTCCTGTTGAGGAAAATATGTCCTACTGTTATGGATGTGTGTTATATCCTTTGGACCTATACTGATCCTATAAGGGTAGAAGACAGAATTTTGATCAAAGTTACCAAAGTTATGCACTGTTCTTCTGTAACTGGTGGGGAGGCATGTGCAGCTTGGTACTCTGCTGGTCACATGTGGGAAATGGCCATGCTTCTAAGGTGCGTAAGCAAGTGGCAAATTGCATGGAAATGTGCCAGACTATTTTCATTAGTGACCTAAACATTCAGGCGCCTCTCACTTATTTCATACTCAAATTTGTAAGAAGATTCTGCACACCTAAGCTCAGTGAAACTGACTTAATCACACCTACAGTTGTGACTGTTCTGTATTGCTTATGTAGCTTTTCTTATAAAATCTACTTGGGAAGAATGATGGTAGCCTTGCATGCTGTGCTACCCTTCATATTTTAGTTGCTGTATGCTGCTTTTCTGTATGTTATGTAACAAAAAAAGTATAGATATAATAAACTACCTTTTGAGCTCCAAGTTAGCAACAAGGATGGTTTACAGTTATATTAATAATATGGTAACAGTTATTTGCTGGTAAAAGCTTATAGTGTTGAGGACTTACATAGTTGAACTGATAGAGCAGTTTCCCCAGGAACAGTTACTGGTATGTCATTCCACTTTAAGGATGATTTCTTTCCTTGATAAGAAGGGAGCCTAGCCCTAGCACATGCCATGTTGCACTGTTGTGGGGTAGTGGTAGCAACCACAATTTATCATTCAGGATGAAACTGACCAGACCATAAATGTCCTAGAGCAGTTCTGAAAGTATCAAGCATGTGGAGGGCATACAGAGCAGTCTCTGGGGCTGTCTTGTCTTGTCTTGATTTAAAGTATTTAGAATTAATATTTTGAGCAGGTACTAAACTTGTACAGCTTTTCAAATCTGAAATTTCATCTTATTTCCTTAAGATCCCAAAATAAAATTCAGTTTAGGTTCTATTTTATTGAGAACATAGTCCAAATGACTATATCTCTGAAGATAAAGTTTGTTATGTTTATTTTTGGCCTTGTAACTGAAGAAGTTGTCCTGGTAACTGCCTTGCACATAATTTACAGGGTTGAAAACCTGCCAAATTTAACTTTCTAAATTCTGGACCCACTTTGTTGTCTTCACTTTGACCTATCAGTCACTCTGCCCACAAATACAACTTATTGGTAGCCACCTGCAAATCACTGCTTTTGTCCCCACCCCCATATGCTCCAAAGCTCCACTTACAATAGTCAGTGTGGGGTGGATGGCAGCTCAGTCATAGAGTCCAAATTCTGTGACCCCTTCATTTCCTTGTGAGTGAAGAAAAGATCCAAAGCAGCCATTATTACTAAGGATTGTAGGAGGAATTGGTGGTGGTGGTGGGCTGGGCTAGGGGTAAGGATCCCTTACCTGCTCCACTGTGAATAATTGATCATCTACTGCTACTGTCTTCCATGCTACAGTTTATTTAGCCTGTTCAACTGCAGATTTAATGGGTACCTGTGCTCTATGTTTGAGTATAATTTAGTTGCTGAGTAACCTTACTACAAATGGATACTATTGCACTGGCAATACAGTGGTACCTCGTGTTATGTACTTAATCTGTTCTGGAGCTCCGTTCGTAACCGGAAATAGCTCGTAGCATGAGACGCGCTTTCACTAATGACGCCTCCCACTGCTGCTGCACCGCTGGAGTGCGACTTCCGCACGCATCCTGGGGCAAATTTTGCAACAAGGGGCATCTACTTCCGGGTTAGCCGAGCACGTAACCCGAAGCATTCATAAGGGGGATAGTACGTAACACGAGGTACCACTTGTGTTGTTTAGCAAGCCTATGCAAGTGCGTCTGCTGTGTTTTAAAAGGGAATGTAACTCTGCTAAGTTTGGAGCTTGTTAACTCAAGCTGGGATGAAATATATAAAATAATATATCATCATCCACACTCCTAAACATTCCCACACCACTGTAGTTAGCTTTCCTGAATGCTGAAAACCCAGAAGTAAATGCTCCAGTTTTCGAACGTTTTTCAGAAGCCGAATGTCTGACGTGGCTTCCGCTTGAGTGCAGGAACCTCTTGCAACCAATTGGAAGCCACGCCTTGGTTGTCGAACGTTTTGGAAGCTGAATGGGCTTCCGGAATGGATTACATTTGACAACCGAGGTTTGACAGTATTGCCTTTATTGGGATAGTTGTTTGTTTGTTACAGCACAGTACTATACAATATAACAATTTGTGTTAACCTAATGTGACTGTCATTTAACTACTGATAATTCCTGAAATTATACATTGCCTGTAGGATAAATTGGTTTAAAATGGAAAGCAAAGCAAAATACTTTTTTCTAAATCTGAGATTACAAATAATTCTGCTCCAGCACAGGAAATGCAGCACAGGAAATGCAGTAATGTGTTTAGTACTACATACCATGCATGCCAGTGAGTTGGATTATGCATAAAAAGTTTCCTAGAGAAAAAAGACTGAAGTTATCATGGCTTTATTGGTAGGAAGGTGTTTATATATTGTGACCTAAATATTCCAGGTACATTGTTTATGCTTTTTGCTTTAATTTTTGCTGTGAACTTCATGTGTGCAGGCAGAACTGTACGTTGTGCTGAAATGTAGATCTTCGTTGTTTCAGTTCTGTAAGTTGTGACATGTCAAGTCAAGTAACTATGTAAAATTGTATGTGAATATTATTCAGTGAAATACTGATTGCAGTCAGTTCACAAATGACAAAAAGTTGAGCTTATGGAGGCTGGCAGTATTTTTAGGTACCTGTACTTTTGACTCTCTCTTCTCAATATGTCTGGGGCTCCAAAACTACAGGTGGTGTTAATGTGTACAGTTAATGGGATATGACTGGCCGTGCTAGATTTGAAGTTGGACAGACATTTTCCTATTTTTCTCTAGTTGTGTGTGGCTTTGCTATCTTGTTTGAAACATCAGAACCTATTTGTCCTGCAGGGACCCTGAATTCTATCGCTAGTATCTTGTGGCCTGGTTTGTGTAGGTTAACTGTGTAAGAAGGACAGATGACACAGTGGATTGATTTAGATTATTTTTTATTTCTTCTCATTACAAACCATGTGACAAAGTCAGAGTCATTGGATGTTGTGCTACTGTAGTAATACATAATGTTAGAAACCTATGCTACAGTTGACATAACGGAATGTCTACACACCTTTTTTGCAATGAAATTTATTATTATTATGATTTATAGAATTTATAGAGCTGGAAAGGACCACTAGGATCATCTAGTCCAACCCCCTGCAGGGCTTGAATCCACAATCGTGAGATTAGGAATGTCAAGCTCTACCAACTGAGCTATCCCAGTATTCAATTGATTTCCATACTGCCTTTTATTTTAAAGGGGGGGGGAATCTCAAAGTGGTTTAAAACACATTAAAACATCAAATACAACAATCCCAAATACAACAAATTCAAGCTTCAAGGAAAATATTTCAGATATTTCTTGTAGTGACATGGCTTTCCCCATATTGATTTATTTACCTACCGTACTTAATTTATATAGCTGCCCCATAACAGAAGTACCGGTACTCTAGGAGGCCAGTACGGTGTTGTGGTTAGAGTATCAGACTAGGACCCGAGAGATCAGGAGTTGTCAGTTGCCAACCTGGCATCCAGACATCTCCATATGGTCGCAATTGGACCCATGACAGTCAAAAAACATGCCTGGCTCCTGGGGAATTTCTAACGCTGGTAATATGGGTTAATACTGTTTTCCATCTAGATCAGAGGGGGGGGGATACTCAGTGCCTCCCTGGAAATCTACCTTCTTTAAGCATACAAACAAAAGATGCAGTGACAAATTTGTGTTCTTTTATGTATCTATATTTCTACCTATATCCTACAACATAGTAAATAAATATGTTATAAGTAAGACACATTGGTAAGTGTCATTACACAACTGTTGAAACATGTACAAACGATTTTTCAAAAGTAGCCAAGTAGGTAGACTAGGCTCCCAGATTAAAAACCCATGGGGTGGACTAGAGTGAAGCTTGCTGGCTCAGTCCGATCTGCCCAGTGGCAGGGCTTGTGCCACTGCTGCCTGTATTGGCCCAAATGGCAGGCAAGCTGTGATCCGTTTCCTGGGCCTGGGTGAAGCTGAAAAGGGTTTACCGAAGCCCAGGTATACCCCTTGCATCCAGCATGACCACTGGATCAAGGAGGAGACCTGGCAGTAAGCGTCACTTCACAACAGATGAAACATGTACAAATGGTTTTTCAAAATTTTCTTCTTTATGCTTCCACTGCTGCCTTACTCAGCCCCCCCCCCACCTGTTACACTCCCTGGATCACTCCAGCACCCCCAGGGGGCAGTATCACCCACTTTGGAAAACACATCTGGATGTAAATGGTAGAAGTCTAATGTGCGGAGCCTTCCTGCACTGCAAATGTTAATGAAGAAGAATAATTAATGATGGTAGTGAATTACTTTCTTTTCTCTGGCCTGAATCTTCCATCATTCAGTTTTGATGGATGTGGTCAGACTCTTTTCCTGGTTAGCTATCGCATGTTCTGACCCTGTATATGTGAAATTATATATATATATATATATATATATATATATATATATATATATATCCCTAATGCACATTAGTTTACATTTATATTGAACTTCATTTTACATTTTAAACAGTTTGGTGATATTACTTCAACATTGTGGGTAAGCATGTGTAGGAATGGGCTGTATTTAGCCCATTAGTTTCTCTTGGAATTGCTTAAAAATTACTGTTACAGATAGGTAGCTGTATTGGTCTGCCATAGTCAAAACAAAATTAGAAATAAAAAAAATTCCTTCCAGTAGCACCTTAGAGACCAACTAAGTTTGTTCTTGGTATGAGCTTTCGTGTGCATGCACACTTCTTCAGATACACTGAAACAGAAGTCACCAGACCCTTATATATAGTGAGAGAGTGGGGAGGGGTATTACTCAGAAGGGTGGTGGGAATGGGTGATTGGCTGATAGATGTGGAAAACCTGTTGACGACTGTTAATGACTGCAAGGGGTGAGATGGCTAAAGATAGCTTTGTCATGTATAATGAGATAAGAATCCAGTGTCTTTGTTCAGACCAGGTCTCTCCATGGTTTTAAGTTTGGTAATTAGTTGTAATTCAGCAACTTCTCTTTCCAGTCTATTTCTGAAATTCCTTTGTAGTAAGACAGCTACTACACCAAAGGATAAATGGACATAATCTGATATCAGGAATCACAAAACAGAGAAACCAGTAGGAGAACACTTCATTCTCCCAGGACATTCTATACAAGATCTCAAAGTAGCTGTCTTACTACAGAGGAGTTTCAGAAATAGACTGAACAAAATAAAAAATAAAAATATTCCTTCCAGTAGCACCTTAGAGACCAACTAAGTTTGTTCTTGGTATGAGCTTTCGTGTGCGTGCACACTTCTAAGAACAAACTTAGTTGGTCTCTAAGGTGCTACTGGAAGGATTTTTATTTTTATTTCTAATTTTGTTTTGACTATGGCAGACCAACACGGCTACCTACCTGTAACTAGATATAGACACACTTCTTCAGATACACTGAAACAGAAGTTACCATACCCTTATATATAGTGAGAGAGTGGGGAGGGGTATTACTCAGCACATGAAAACTCGTACCAAGAACAAACTTAGTTGGTCTCTAAGGTGCTACTGGAAGGATTTTTTTTATTTTTTATTTTGTTTTGACTATGGCAGACCAACACGGCTACCTACCTGTAACTGGAACTTCAAGGTAAGTGTAGGATTATAGTCTTAAATGATCATGTAAGAGTCATAAATGGGAACAGCAAGGAATCTTGGGGCTGCATTCTGTTATATTCTTGTATTCCTGAAATAGGGTTTTTCTTTAGTTGGGGTTTTGAACCACATCAATGAGCATAAAAGTGATCAGGAGTTTGTTGCATGCCATGAAAACGAACCTCAAAATCACAGAATTAGTGAAGGAATTAGGCTGCCTTTTAAACAAGGCAGGACTGGATCAGGCCTGCCAGCCAGATCTTAATTTTTCCTTACTCTCAAGGGCTTGGTTTGACAAGTGGGCAGGGCCAGCTACCTGTCTGGCACCTCATGTCACAGTAATGTCAGGCGATCCATTTTTTATCACATGGTTTGAAATCACACCTTGCAGGTAAAGGGACATCCTTTAAAGGTTGCCAACTTTGCTTAACATTGTTTTTGTTCAGTCGTTTAGTTGTGTCCAACTCTTCGTGACCCCATGGACCAGAGCACGCCAGGCACTCCTGTCTTCCACTGCCTCCCGCAGTTTGGTAAGACTCATGTTGGTAGCTTCGAGAACACTGTCCAACCATCTCATCCTCTGTCGTTTCCTTCTCCTTGTGCCCTCCGTCTTTCCCAACATCAGGGTCTTTTCTAGAGTGTCTTCTCTTCTCATGAGGTGGCCAAAGTACTGGAGCCTCAATTTCAGGATCTGTCCTTCCAGTGAGCACTCAGGGCTTATTTCTTTAAGGATGGATAAGTTTGATCTTTTTGCAGTCCATGGGACTCTCAAGAGTCTTCTTCAGCACCATAATTCAGAAGCATCAATTCTTCGGCGATCAGCCTTCTTTATGGTCCAGCTCTCACTTCCATACATCACTACTGGGAAAACCATAGCTTTAACTATACGGACCTTTGTTGGCAAGGTGATGTCTCTGCTTTTTAAGATGCTGTCTAGGTTTGTCATTGCTTTTCTTCCAATAACAGGCGTCTTTTAATTTCGTGACTGCTGTCACCATCTGCAGTGATCATGGAATGCAAGAAAGTAAAATCTCTCACTGCCTCCATTTCTTCCCTTTCTATTTGCCAGGAGGTGATGGGACCATTGGCCATGATCATAGTTTTTTTATGTTGAGCTTCAGACCATATTTTGCACTCTCCTCTTTCACCCTCATTAAATGGTTCTTTAATTCCTCCTCACTTTCTGCCATCAAGGTTGTGTCATCAGTATATCTGAGGTTGTTGATATTTCTTCTAGCGATCTTAATTCCGGCTTGGGATTCATCCAGTCCAGCCTTTCACATGATGAATTCTTCATATAAGTTAAATAAGCAGGGAGACAATATACAGCCTTGTCGTACTTCTTTCCCATAGTTTAAACATAGTTTGCCTTTAAAAAAATAATTGGTTTTTAAACAAATACAAATACAGTGACCATTAAACACTTATCCAGCAGTAAGTGGACGCTCGGGTTGCGAACGCGATCCATGCAGGAGGTGTGTTCGCAACCCGTGCCACTGCGCCTGCAAGTGACACAATACGGCGCTTCTGCGCATGCGCAAAGTACGATTTAGTGCTTCTGTGCATGCGTGAGTGCCGAAACCCAGAAGTAACCCGTTCTGGTACTTTTGGGTTCGGCGCGTTCGTATCCTGCAGCGAGCGCAACCTGAGGTATGACTATTTCTAATGGTGTTTGTTTTACTCATTGTCTCTAGAAATACACTTACATATTCAACATTCAAACATATTACTTAACGTATCCTCTCCACTGAGAATATTGAGTGATTGATATAACAAGGTTTTGATTTGGGTCATTAACATCATTTGCCTTTTTCACAGCTGCTGTGTATTGGGTCAGCATTTTTACTGACATCCACCACAAGTCTAGGGTATCTTTCCTGGTTAGTTACTACAAGTTCAGATCTCATAAACATATATATGCATTAGTTTATATATGCTAAGACTGAATTGTATTTGCCTCTTCCTTCCTTTTTTGATTTCCTTGTTGTTCAAAGGTCCAGTGACTTCCATTGGCAGTTTCCTGCTTCTAATGCATGTAAATACTTTGTTATTATTGGCCTTTTTGTTTTTAGTGATGTGCTCCTTATTTCCTGCTTTTGTTTCTTTTGCTAGAGTTTGTGTTCCTTTTCTCCTTATTTGAACAAGACTTCTGTTTTCTGATGGAAACCTTCTTGTTTCTATTAGCTTTATTTATAATAATAATAATAATAATAATAATAATAATAATAATTTATTTATACCCCGCCCACCTGGCTGTTTATTGACCATGTTAGCATTCTCTTGACTTTGGTGGTGCCTTTCCTGATCTACATTTTAACTGAATTTCTGCTGTTGTGGTTTTGAATAACCCCCATGGATTCTGAAAAAAGCTGTTACGTTGTGGAGAATGACTGAAGCCAGTGGGCTGGTTTTGTGTGTGAAAGTATTCTTACATGGGACTGTATTTTAGCATGTGATCTCCTGTCTGCATTCTGAAGTGATACTGTCCAAGGAAGAGGTCATATGCTTTTTGTGAAGCTTTGGGTTGGCCTTAGAAGCTTAGGAAATGCTATGCTTGGATCAAATGGACGAATCCTTTCTTTTGGGACCCTGTGAGTTCTAGCATATCTGCTAGCAAGGGACAGATTTTCATCCTCTACATTAGATGGACACTGGGCATACTTTTTAGACAACTGATCACTACAAGTACTTTAATTGCCCAGGAGTTGGGTCTACAGTCACATCTGGCATATGGATATTTTAGAATTTGCTGATGGTGAATGGTAACAAAACTTTAACTTAGTGTATATTCGGACAACTTTCATATTGTTTTGTGTTCTCCAGTTCTTTGAGTAGTGAGAAGTTGCATGGGCAGCACTACTTGGATTATTTATACACAAGTAGAACATAGGGTTAGTCAAGTAGCATATCTGCTTCTGTATACTACATTTTTGGAGAGGTTTGCATTCCACTCCCCAGGGCATTCTGACTCTGCCTCTCAAATGGTTTTGTGAAACACACACACCTTACACTCACCCCCTTTCTTTAGCTTCCAAATTATCTTGGCCTCTTCCATTCAAAATGCTCAAATATCTCTAGCTATGTTCTGATCATTAGCTTTCATTTAGAACATCTACTAGTCATTCTAGTCACCTGACAAGCAACTTGCCTCACAAGTATGGCCAGAGCATGAGAGCATGCATTATTTATTTATTTATTTGAATTTATATTGCACCCTTCCTCCTGGAAAAGTCCAGAGCAGCATCCACTTAAGTAATAGAAATATACCCAAATTATGTGTCTGAATAGGCCCATCCAACCAGTTAAAGGAGAACAGTCTTATCTGTCTTATTTGATGTTCTCATCACCAAAATGATAATTTGGGTGCTTCTTTCAATTGTAGCATCTGCATGTGGTGAGCTTATCCTCATGTGAATAGACTTGTTGGTGATTGGTAGTAGTACAAAATAGTGTACTGTTACACATATGCAAAATAAGTTTAAAATAACACAACAATTCTTAATTGTCTTTCTGTGACATTAAGCCCCTCAAAATATACAAATCTATTAAGTAACATCACTTAATTAATTTATATGCTAAGATCATTTCCGAGTGTAAATTCTACTACTTTTAAATTAGGACTTTGAAACATGCATGGAACTGTCTTTGCTATAAGAACATTAGTGTTAGATGCAACTAAATGCATAGCATTGTGTGCTGCTCTGTAGGTGGTTTAACATTTGACTGATCAGAATTGGGATGATTGCTGTCTCAGGTGGAAGATGTCAGGGGACAGCAACAATTTATCTATCATTTCTCCTGAGTCTTGAGTTTGGTGCTTTTGAAATTAGCCTCTTTATATGTTCTTGCCTTCTGTGTGAGATACATCTAACATGGGGCCAGTAATTTGTTTATTAGAGTGAACATGCCTTGCTGTATACCTAGGAGAACCACAAGCATCACTTCAAACTAGTTACAAACCTATACTTCAGCTAGAAGGTTTAATTAGACCATTTGCTGTCCTGCCAGTTACATGCTTAGTGGTTAAGCAAAGTATACTCTCTTGGTGCTTTGTATACCAATGCATGCTCCCATGTCCTTGTGGTTTTCCTCCTCTTTAGAAGCTGTGGGTGTGGTTGCTCAGAAATTCTGCCCTAATCTGCTCTTGTACTTCCGTCATCAAATGTTTCACTGTTGTTAGTTCTGTGGAGACTCCTAGTGGTCAGTTGGAGTTAATTCCATGTGATAGAACTGCTTGTCACTGAATTTAATACGTTAAACTAAGCTTTTTTTAAAAAAACAAACAAACATGAAGCTGTTGTATACATGGATGGGTTTACTGGTGCTGTAGCTTTAATATTATTTTTAGTAGATTCATTTGTATAATAGTTGCAAGCTATGTACTTCATGCATGCTACAGAATTTGAAATTTAGCAAAGCATTTTCTATAAATAATAATGGAGAGCCAGAAGGACAATGTAAACTTGAACATACTCTTTCTTTTCTCCTCTGCCTCCACCAGAGAGTTCAAAATTGGGGTGTGGGTATGAAGGGGATGGCTGGCTTGTGAAAAACTCTGTGTGAGAGGCAGAGAAGGGAAGATCTCCCAGGATGAGAGACTGGGAGAAGAAACGGAAGCTCCCAGGTGAGAGCTGGGACAGTCCACCACCTTCTGTATGAGACAAGGGTTAAGATCTACTTTTGAGAGAGGGCTTTGTATTTTTCTTTCTCTTTTCCTTTCCTTTTTTCTTTTTATTTATAGTAGTTTATTTTTTATTGTACAGTGGTACCTTTACTTAGGGACGCGGGTGGCACAGTGGTTTAAACCACAGAGCCTAGGGCTTGCTGATCAGAAGGTTGGTGGTTCGAATCCCCACGACAGGGTGAGCTCCCATTGCTTGGTCCCAGCTCCTGCCAACCTAGCAGTTCGAAAGCACGTCAAAGTGCAAGTAGATAAATAGGTACCGCTCCAGCGGGAAGGTAAACGGCGTTTCTGTGTGTTGCTCTGGTTTTGACAGAAGCGGCTTAGTCATGCTGGCCACATGAGCCAGAAGCTGTACGCCGGCTCCCTTGGCCAATAAAGCGAGATGAATGCTGCAACCCCAGAGTCGTTCACAACTGGACTTAACGATCAGGGGTCCCTTTACCTTTACCTTTCCTCTACTTATGTTCACCTTCAGTTACGTATCCTTCGGGATATGTGCGCAGCAAACCCGAAAGTATTTTTCTGGGTTTCGCCATGCGCAGAAGCGCGCTGCACGCATGCGCAGAAGTGGCACCTCAGGATACGCACACCTCGGGATCCGACCGGAGCTCTGGAATGGATCTCGTGCGCAACTGGATGTACCATTGTATTGTATGATGAAAAGTTTCAATAAAAATATGCAAAAACGGGTGCAGGTGATTTTTGTGTGGTTGTTTTTAGAGTTTTTTTTCAAACTGAACAGTGCTGAAATAATGCAGCTGATTTTTGGTTATTAAGGATGTACTCTTTATAGCAGTCTTTCTCAACATTGTATTCCCAGGTGTTGTTGGACTACAACTCCCATCATCCCTAGGTAGTAGGGCCAGTGGTCAGGAATGATGTGAATTGTAGTCCAACAACATCTGGGGATCCAAGGTTGGGACTGGCTGCTTTAGAGAAATGAATGTTAGATTACAATAGGCAACCTATTCCTGCCCATATAAATATTCAATTTTCTGAATACCGGTAGTTTGGGATCATATGTTTTTCAAAAACTTTGTATTCCTGTCAGTAAGTTGAATTTTGGTCCCAAGTTCCTCATATCAATTCTGCCATTACAAGAAGATTAGAGTTCAGACTGTTAATGGAGCTAAACATCAGCAAAAGATATACTTCAGGGACACTAACTGCAATAATTGACTGGTAACAGCTTGACATGTATACTTTCACATGGTATCATTGATTGAACACTAAAGACTTGTTTTGTCACTGGAGAAGTTAATTGGTCATTGTTAAAAATAAGGAAACACAAGTTGTAATAGCTTTGACCCTTGTTTGCAATAGACTTAAAAGTGAAGTACTGTATCAATATTTTTACACTTTAAATTAGTGTATAAAGCACATTAAAGCACATTATTGTGTATAAATATTTTGCTGTGTGTTCAGTCCAATGTAATGTTGTATTAGATGCTATTTGCTTTTCTCTGCTAACACCCAACACCCAATTTCTCTTTTTTTGACAATGGTACAGTAATGTCAAAATGAGGTTGAAGTGATATGGTATACTAGTAACATACAGTCAAAATAAAATTTGGTAGTGCTGGCTTTAAATGAGTTATACCTGGTATGGCAGCATTTTGTGAGAAAATAATTTTAAAAAGCTTTAGAAACATGTAAAAATAAGCTTTGGGAACTTCATGTTAATTTCAAAAAGTGTGTTGGGTAATATACTGTTTTCTTTTCTTCTTTTTCTAAAAAATTAACTAGAATCTTCAGATAAAAACTTTGGCAGATGATATGGTAAGAGTCTTATGTGCTGGGTTTGTGTTTCTTTCTAATGCATGCTGCTTTTGCTGCATAAGAGTAATTATGACCAGTAGGACATGAACATTGTGAAGTGTTTCACCATGTAAGGAAAGAATGAGAAAGCTGTTTTCATTTACATGTTGGACTCCTGACTCCCATCAGCTCCAGTCAGCATTACCAGCGTTTAGGGATTATGGGGGTTGTACTCCAGCAACATCTGAAGGGCCATAGGTACACTGTTCTTGCTATAAGGGAACAAACTTTAGAAAAACTATCTTTTGCCTATATGGTTTTAAATAACTATTTCCCCTGATACTTCCCTGATTTTAATTCTTTCAACCCTGATGCTGTCAAAGACTTTCAGATGTAGATGTGAATATTGTACGCGTGCTTGTCTCTTTTATTAGTAATATGACATGTGGCACCCTGTAACACTTCAGAGCAGTGGTGGCCAATCATTTTAGCAAGTGCATTACAAGTCAAGTCCAGAGTTTGAGGTAGCATTTACCTCTCTATCTCTTAATGCTGTATTTGCATCTAACTTACAGCCTGCTAAGGTGCTTGTAGTCTTGCCTGACTTTAGTCTTGCTGTTGGTATAAGAGCTCTATACTGTAGCTCCTATCAAAATGTGCCACAGACCCCTGTTGTCTATATCACTCATGGTATATTTGCCACAGGTAATGTCCATTATAATGAATACTTAATAAGTGTTATTAAAGTATGCTAAAGAACACATCCATTATAATGGATATTCCAAATTATTGTATTCTTTGAAGAAATAGACTATCACTGTAATTTTGCATTTTATGTGCATGGAGAACAAGGGTGGAAAGCATTTCCTGTAGAGCTCCAATATTACCCATCTCTCACATAACTGGGTTGTATCCAGTTAATTCATTTTAAGCAAAACTTTGTCCCATGCTTCCTGTAAGACCATTCCAGTGGGAAAAGTAGTGGCTGTTGAATATGCAAGCTTGCATGCAGTACTTGAACAGAAAAGAAATCTACTAAACCATTTTACTGACAATTCTGTGCTGCTTAACGTTTCCTTCAGCTAATGCTTGTAAAAGATCTTGAAGCAATATAACAGCTAACTTGTTTGTCTGATGAATCTTAAAAAAAGAGACTGTACTTAAACCTAGAGTGACTTTTAAGATGTTTTGATCCAAGCCTCTCATGAACATAATTAAGTAATCCATGGCTCTGCCATTTTGGATATATCCAGTTCGGCCGTCCTCTGGTTTGCAGTTGAGAATTGGATATTACCTGAAGACTTTGAATGATTACCTATATAGATAGAGCTGTAAACATTACAAATCTGTGAACAAAAGCATAAAGTTTAGTTTTGGAAACTCATCCTTAAATGGTGATTTCTAGCATTAAAGGCTGAGGGGGAAATGCGGTTCAAAAAGGATGGGTAATATCTTCTGAAATCCTAGTCAGATCCAGATTTTCCTGACTAGTAGCAAAATACTTTTAAACAAAATGAGCATAATTTCCCCACTTGTATGACTTATACAGATTTAGAATTAACTTTTTCTTAAACCAAATTCTGAGCTATTCTGAGCTATCTTGGTTCAGAATTTGGAGACTCAGAATTTAAGACTACACATGGCCCTGATTCTAGGCAAGTTACACCATGCACCACATTATTTGGACTAAAATTGCATCTGATTTAAATAGACAAATTGTACATTATATTCTGTGCAGAAATATTGCATTTTTAAGGGGAGTACACCCCAGGATTAGGCAAAACAAAGCTCAAAGTACAGTCTCAGAATTGTAGCTGTATGGATTAATTATCTTCAGCATGATTATTAATTTTAGCATGCAAAGTGGAAGTAAATGATTTTCTCTTATATGCTACCCCTAATACAAAGTATTTGTGTTCTTTCTGCAGCGTGACAGAATAACCAGTTTTAGGAAATCGGGCGTCAAAAAGGAGAAACTTCTCATTCAGCACCCCATTGACTCCCAGGCTTCTATAAATGAATTGCCAGTGGCTCAACCACTATTTGATGAACGTTCAATGAATTTATCAGAAAAAGAAGTTATGGATTTGTTTGAAAAAATGATGGTAAGCTTTTTGCTTGACAAGCATGTGTTTGTATTGTGAACAATACATAAAGTTAGACTTCTGTGTTATCAGTTGTCGTAACTCTGTTATTGAGCTTCTGAGCAAAACGGTTAATCCTTGCTCCAAGACCAATGCAGACCACTAATTAAATAGTGAAGGAGATAGATTAGTGTGTGAATATTCCAACATACATATTAATTTGATTGTCTTGGATAGAGGACTGGAAGGCACATTTCAGTTGCTATGGGGATGTTACCCCAAAATTGTTTCTTTGAGATAAATCAGTGGCCAGGAGTTGTAGTGTGGTGGAGATGCCTAATGAATGAACAGTATATGCAGATTATGGTTTGGAAAGCTATTGTCATCATAGAGAGACAATTCTCAGTGTCTTTCTCAAGGTCACTGCTTGCTTCCTTATCTGGAATGTTATCGTGGAAGGATGTTTGTATCTAGCCTGGTTTACACGAAACATTTAAAAATAGTTAAAATAAGCTGTGTTTTAATGTGAATGTGCTGATGCACACTGATGAAACCATGGGAGCTTCTCTGCTCCTGATATTTTGTTGCCAGGGAGGAAACAGACCAGAATTAAGGTTGTTACTGCATTTGAACCTGGCCTTGTGGTTTATTTTTTCTCCACACAAGTGGTAAGTCAATTTTTTAAAAAAAATGCTTACTACTTGTTGGCTTTTTGAGAAACTAAATATAAGTTTGGGTTTCCACATAACAAACCAGACTCTAACCTGTTTCCTCATAGGTGCACCAAGAGAGGAGTGAAATGGCCAAAATTCCAGCTGTGTGCACCAGGGCACTGCATGCTCATATTAAAACATAGTTTGTTTTGTTTTACTGAGATGTGTGTACTCGGGCAATAGCTCTTGAGTGAAGAGTTATACCCCAAATTATTACTTGGGCAGTTAACTGTATTACAGGACTTGTTGCATTCTGTTGCTTAGCATTGAGCATGTGTGTATATGAGCATGCTGGAAATTGTACATTAATGTTGCTCATATAAACTGATAGCTTAGGATGATGATGTGAAATAGCCTGTCTAGAGTAAACCAGCCATCCCTTCTTTCTCTTTAAACATAGAGCAATTCTTAGCATCTGTACTCATGAAGATTAACTGAAACTATGAAATATTAATCCAATCCTGGCAATGTTATGATTATTTACTTACAGGAAGACATGAACCTGAATGAAGAACGAAAAGCTCCTTTACGGAATAAGGACTTGACCACAAAACGTGAGATGGTTGTCCAGTACATTTCTGCAACTGCCAAATCTGTAAGTAGGAAGTCTCCCACCCTCAAAGATAGGTCAGACTAATACTCTTAACATCATCTGCAGTTTCAACTCAAATCTTCAGATTTCTGCTTCAGTTTATCCTTCCTAGAGTGCTTACAAAGCTTTCTTCATAAAATCCTTTAAAATGCCTTCAACGATGGATAAAAGCCTTAATTAGAATGTATTACATATTTCACAACTGCTTGGTAATCTAAAACATGATGCTGTCTTTACTGTAAACCATTAAGTATTCTAAATCCACTGCTCTAGAATAATCATTAGGGCTTTTCTCAGTATCTCTTACATAGTAAATGCCACAAATGTGGGAGATGCTGATAGTAATTTTAAAACAAGGTGTAAAAGTATCTTAGTCTCAAACCATGTTCTTTGCTACTGGCTGACTGTCCTAGTTTCTGAAGTTTCTGGCTTTCAAATCAATTCATTCAAAGGGCAGTCCCATATACGGCCTATTAGGACAGCTTCACTAAATTATTGGATGTAGCAAGGAACTTCTGTAAAAAATGACTTTTGCATTATTATTGTTGCTGTTACTATTTATTAATTAAATTTATAAACCACCCTTTATCCAAGGATCACAGAGCAGTTTACAGTGTAAAAACACAAACATAATAACACAACAAACAACACATTAACTGCCTCCCTGCGCTCATATACATACATAAAGGGTTATTTGAAACCAACCAGTGATCCTTAATGCAGAAGTAGTGGGAAATAATAAACACCTGCTTCTGCTGCTGCTGCTACTGATAACAACAACAACAACAACAACAACAACAACAACAACAACACTTTTGTGACCTAGATTGAGGTTGAATTCTAGTTTGAAGCTTTCCTTCCTGTGAAATAACCCGTTGCTTTTCATGGGACAATATATATATATAGTTTGTCAGGTAATCTGCTCTTCTAGGCTTTGAAATGGGTACATTCCAAGTCTGAAAGTGGTACTTCTTCATAAGAACATCTTATTTGTATGTTCAATGAATGTTGACATTCAATGAGCATACAAAGAGCTATTAATTTTTTTTAAGGTAAAGTCTTATGATGCTGAAGTTCTTCATTAATGGACAAGTGAGGAAGCATTTCCCCCTACTAGGTATATTTCTCCGCTGATCATTGTCTACCTCAGAGCTGGGGAGCTAGATCCGCCCAGTGGGCCAGATTGTTTTCACACACCCACACACCCACACCCACACCCACACCCACACACCCGTGGATCAAATATGACAGGCAGTTGGCGTCACACACTTGTCAATCACAATGACATTACCTAACCTTTTTTGCCTACACATTTTGTTGAGAAATCATGCAAAGCACCAAACAGCTCTGCAACAATCATCTGAATGCTGTGCAAGACTCCACTGTAGAATGTTTTGCAAGGGAATTTTCAAGACCCAACAAGCAGGAGATTGTTGGGTCATGTGAAGTCCTTTGTGCAGATATTTGCAGGTGCCCTGAACAGCTTGTTGATTGGGCCTGCAAACCACTTTGGCTGATTTTTACCTACTGAACACCTGATGTTGTATCTCATGTTGGCCAGGTGCATAGCTGAAATTTTGTGCCCAAATGAGGAGGTCTGAGGGTCTGAAGATTTCCATCTGTGGTTTACCAGTTTGTTCTTTTAATAGGAAAATAAAAGGATGCCTAAATTTATCATTTTCACAGTGTCCGTTTAAAACATTTTTGAACATATATGTGACAGACACCTTTATCCTTAAATGTTACTTAGAAGTGAGTGAACAGAGATGGCTTCTGAGTAAAACTATTTAGGATTGTAGGTTTAATCCAATGTTAAAGGGATTTTATACATGTCTTCATGCATGTCTCTTGATCACTTCCTCGCTTTCTGTTAATGAAAACATTCACAATACATAGCAGTTGCCGAGAACCACCTGAAGTTAACGTCTAATCCATTTGTTCCTCCAGCTCTTGTGGCATTCCTTTACAAGCAGCTGAATGTCAACTTAAGTCACACATTGTAGCACTATCCAAACATACTAGCTGCATGCTTTCTAATTTGCCTGGGTATCCAAGGGCAGAAATATGTTTCCAAGTGATAAGTGAAATTTGCCACTAGCCTTATTTCAGTAGAATTACATGATGTGCACGGTTTTACTTTGAAATTCCAATGAATATTTTCCCAGTTTTGTATTCAAGTTATTGTTTATAGTAAAGTGCTTTGGGAAACCCAAGCTTGCATATTCAGTACTATTTTTCAAATACCTAAAGGGAGAAATATAATCATTCTACATAACTAAATCAGAGTGCAAAATGCAGATAACAGTGCATGAATAATCATGTATTAAAATGAAGTAGTAAATGAGATTATATTTGTGTTTGCCCAATCTGAGTATAAATGTGGAGCAGAATGGAGAGAATTCCAAAGTTGAGGCAGTGTAACAACACACACAATCAAACTTAAACTACACATGACTAAATTTATTTGAAATAACTTGTTTTATTTGTTGATCTCAGCTGTTATGTGTGAAAATACACATCACAGCCACTTTGTTAATTGGACACACAGGTCTCATACACATGTCTTTAAAAATCAGAGTTGAAGGCATTACATCTTGCTCAATGTAATTCAATCATGCAATTCACAGCTTCATTAAAACAAAAATTTAAGATGATAGACTGAAAATATTTTGCTTGAACTTTATCATGCTTTAAAAGTATTATTGGTAAGAATAATATGAAGGGTTTAAAGCTATTTTTAGGATGTATTTCTATGGGGAAAGATCATCTTTAAATAATGATCAGAACTGTGTTCCTAACCTTGTATTAATATACTACTTTGTTGTAATAATTCACATAACCATTCAAGTTTATTTTTACATAGCTGTAAAATCCTAATTTGGGCATTATTTGCTCTGTGTTGACCAACATGAGAGTAAGGACTGGGACTATGGGAATGGGGCTTCACTGGGATCTAGAACTCTGAAAGGTTGGGGTTCCTGATCCAGAATAAACTTTTACATGTACAACTAGATAAGGCCCAACTGGTAAACATTGGAACTAATGATGTTCAGCAAGCTTAAGTGTGTATAAGCCAGTGTGGTATAATGTGTACACCAGAACTAGAGAGGCTTGATGAAAATCCTTATTTGTTCACTTAAGTGGCCTTTAATAAGTTGGTTTAACCTTTTTATGGTAAATCAATCATATTGTTTTTTCAGGATAAATTTAGTGAATCCAATTTATTTTACTTGTACCTGCCCTTTACCCTAAGGTCCCAGAGTAGGTCACAACAATTTAAGATACATCATTAAAATATTCTAAAACAAATTACAAGAATAGGGTGGGTCCTAAAAATATACATCTCAGATGTCAAAGGCCAGATTAGGATAAACATGTGGTAATTACATATGGTTATGTATCTCAGGATTGTAAAGTTAATGTTGACCACTGAATAATAAAGGCATACTTTTTCCAGAGGTTGTAGTATGGCTTTTTGTTCTGTATTAGTAAAGCAGATTGGTGTGCCAACTTTAAGATCTATATTTTTTAAATGTCCTGCCAGTTATGTCAAAACTTAGCATATGGTTCATGTGGTTGAAACGTAAGTCTAATAATTAACATTCTCATCTGCAGCAGCTCTTCAGATGAGAGAAAGGAAAGCTGGAAGAAATCGGCACATTATCTGACCAATGTCAGCTTTGCTTTAGAAGGGAGAAAGCGCACTACATTTTTTAGCAGTACACAAGAATAGTTAGTATACCAAACACATTTTTCAGAACTTGGTGTTAAACCAAACTATTCTAGCCAACTCTAGGCCAAGAAAAGTGTAGCTAGAGTGGGTAATGTTTATAGCAAAATCTCAGCTGTAATGTTGTCCACAAACTGCATCTTACTGAGCAGAGTACTGTTTGAAAAACAAAAGAATATGTGTCAGTGAGGTGCAGTAACTTGCCATTATTTTCCACTGTGAGCTTGATCTTAAGGCACTCAAAAATATTTATTTGTTAGCCAGGACTGGTGTTAGTACCAGGGGTCCTTGGGCAGCTGTTGACATCCCATTTCTTACATTTTCTGATGGCAGCCTTGCTCCCTCTGCATCCATGCTGGGTGACTGGATCTTTGAACCACTCACCATTTTAATTATTTACAATTCTGTTTACATACTTGGTGTTGTGGAAATTAAAATAGCCACCCCACCCCCACCCCATGTTGCTACATACTTAAAAAACTTGGGGTGGAGGCATATTGTGCAATTTGCATATACTAATTTATATGCCTTTGGGAAACAAATGTGGCTAGCAGAGGGTCTCACCAGAACTTAGCTTTGCATTGTACCCAAACGACATATATGCAGAGTTGAAACAAAACATCTCAAAACATGAGGGAAAGATGCAAGAGATACATAGCCTACTCTCAAAGACTTGTTATCCCACTGCCCATCAACCCCTTATACCACCCCTACAATCCCAATTGGGTAACCCAGCTGTCTGGCATGATTTACTGTTAATTGTGACCTTTAAACTTGGAGCCAGCCTTATATGAAGCATGTTGTCATTCTTCTCTGACTGATAACACTTATCTGACTTTGACAGTTTGCATGATTTTATTTTAAAAAGTATGCTGACTAATCTGTTATCTCCCTTACCTGTCTCTGTTACGTGCCAATTCAGTACAAGTACTCCAATTCATACATTTCAAAATACCCAAATAGAGAAGTCCTATTGCTGCAATTACATGCAGAAAATATTGTTTGAATTGTGGGTGTGTGGGTGAGTGTCCATGCTGGTATCTGATTCCCAAAGTTACTGGCCTGCTAACACAATTTGGGATAGAGAAAGTGGAGAAATTATAATTTATTTTTCAGATAAATTTTACCCACTTTGCACCATAAGGTCTCTGGGTGGGTTTTCAGAATATAACTCAATATTTAAATCAGTTAAAATATTAGAGTGGGTGCTTGAGAACTGGGCATTGGTTTAGACATGCTGATTTTGACACTGCTTCTATTACCTGGCTATGGCTCATTCTTAGGAAATGAAAAGCATTAAAACATAGGGTGGGGTGGGAATCTGGTTTATATCAAGGGTTCAAGATATAAGTGGTGCCAACTGCAAATCAAAAGTATTACTTTACCCAGAAATGCTCTCTACGTACTAATGTGACTTGGTGCTTTACTGCTGAGGCAGCAGGCAGGTCTGCCACGAAGTTCTCAGTGTTAGTGCAATAGCAGTTGTCTGCATTGACTGTTGGAATGCCTAAGTACATAGCAAAATACTGTTCTATTATTATCCAGCAGTTATGGCCAGCTGTGTTGCACTTTTATTTAATTTATTTACGGTATTTATACATAGCTTTTCAGGTGGTCTTCACAAAACAGTTTACATAAGATTACAACAGTTAGCACCACTTCCTAAAAAACAAATTGCAGTGAGACAACTTATTTGTTTAGAAAAGCTGTTACTGATTCCCCCCCCCCAAAAAAAAACTTATGGCAAGGTCATCCTGCAGACACACTTGTGGTGGCAATTGGGGGTGGGAGGGGCCACTTACGAGAGCCACTATGTTTCTATAATTGTTGTAGAACATACATCTGCATGAGCCATAAGAGCTGTATATAACTGCCTGCTAGATAAATATTAATTGACTGTCTAGTGCTAGTTTGTCCCAATTCAGGGTTGCATATTTTTCTTCAATCCCATGTCCTTGGACATCAGTGCAAAAGAGAGATTTAGGGCAATAACTTCTCCCCCTGTCACGAACCTTGATAGTTCTAAAAACAAATTCCCAGTTTGAGATGAGAAATACATAAGATTTCATATCGGAAGAAGCGTTACTCCAATGCGTTACATTTAAGCACTTAAACATTCAGATGGGTTTCTTTAATTCAAGTGAAGTACCATCCAAATTAAAATGCTGGTAGTACAGGCATCTTCTCAGTACAGTATTTTTTGTGGAAAATAATGAAAGTACTGCTGGAAATTAAGTTATTTGCTGCAGTATGCCACTTTATAAAAATATACTCAAAACAGTGTGCTTAATTTTGATGGCAGGTATTAAATGTCTGCCTAATAAATAAACATTTTCAGTTCTTGTGTATGCATGAACTAATAAATAACATATCCCTAGCCAAATAAGCCCATTTCTTCATATTAAAACGTTCTGGAAGTATACAATTATAATTCCGATGGAATTTTGTTTTTCAGCTTGTTGAAATGACTCTGTGAATATATTCTATGTTTTAACATTTAAATATCATTAACAGTTACTAACTACTAAGCTCTTGGCTACTTGTGTGAAATGCTTCAGCTTACTAATTCTGCTTTTTTTATTTATCTCTTATTACTGCTCTCCGTTGATCACTGCATGCAGATTATCGGAAATAAAGTTCCGGTGAGTACCACTGTAGTCTGTCACCACTTGCAGATCCACAATATAACACTAGGAAAAATGTGCATATTGTTTGCAATTATTTTAGTTTATTTTGGCCTCTTGAATGTCTCTTTGGTATGTATAATGCAATTCTGGCATACAAATTTAGAACAATAAACTTACATTAAAATGCAACTTTTTATTCCAGATTTCCTAAAACGAATCTGCTTTTTAAAAGTTCAGATGCAGCCTTAAGTAGCAAAATTAAAAGTTCAGATGCAGCCTTAAGTAGCAAAATTAAAACTTCATTATGGCAAGTGCAATAATTACTTCTCATTGTGATATTTGGGTTGGGGGGTGATGTGGGCCTCAATATAGTATTCAGTATTTGCTGGGCTTGGTTACCTATCCATCCCCTAGTATCCAGTGAAAATGGCTTTCTTGTTTCTTACTGCAGAGGGTGGGGGGAAGTGCACACCTTTTGCATTTTTCTTACATATATATCCTAACTATCTTACATCATGAAAGCCAAGAACCGTGTGTTTCCAGATCAGAAGCCCTGGAGTGCAGCCGCTTCCTGCTGAAAGCAGAGATTGCCATCCATGCTGATCCGATCTGTACTGATTGCAAACCCTGCTGGTATTGGCTACAGGGATCTTCCTTTGCAGCCTGATTTGAGTTCAATCCAAGTTGCAAAGGAACATTTTTCTTTGCATCAACAGTCTGAACTCAAGCTGAGTGGCAAAGAAAGGAAGGAAAAGAATTGAAAGCACACTTAAGAGTTTTTGTTTCTGAAGTTGGCTCACCTATTAAAGTGTCCTGCAGGGGGTTGGGTAGCTCAGAATCTGGCCTGCTGTCCGGATCCTGTTCTCCCCCCCCCCCAATCAGGATACTATATCTCACATTGCTGTTTAACAGGTTTTTAAGGCAATTATTCCATGACATTGTCACAGCTGCCTTGGAGAAAGGAAAAAGAGAGCAAAGGAGGTAGCTAGTCAACATTAGTGCCTGCTTCATCTGGACTGTTCCTTCCACCACCAAACCCCTGACCAACTGTTAATATTATAACATGAACTTGTTTTAGTGTTAAAAATAGTAATCTACCTTCCATGTCTTGGCAGAAAGGTGGTATATATACTTAAGAAATAAATAAACATTAGGACTTAAATGTAACAACACTTATTGTTTAAATCTTAATAGTACAGTAATGTCTGTTAGAGCTAGTTGTCTATAGAGCTTGCTGCTTATTGCCATTTCTTTCCATGATTTACTTCCTGGTCTAGGGTGGATTTTGGTGAAAAGTGAACACAAACAGCCCAATGCAGAAGACAATAGATCTACTGGTAGTGGAGGTAGCCATTTGAAACTAGAGCCCCATACCAGCAGAACTGCTGTAATCCTTCACTGGGAGCAGATTTGACAGTTTCTTATATATTCAGACATAGTGCAAAATTGAGTTATAATTTCAGTGAGAGATTTAACACAATAAAACATGAAAGTAGAACAATGAATTTCCTCAGAATGTGTTTCCAGAACACACTTCAGAAATGAAGCTGGTTTAAATGCAAACCAGGCACAAAGTGCTGCAGTTGAAACATTTTTCTTTGCTTTTGTGCAATTTGTTGCCTCTCAAAGTAAACGAAGCCTGCATTTTTTTTTTTAAGAGAGCAGGAAATAAAGGTTTGAAGCAGTGTTCAGTTCCTGTGTGCTGAAAACAGGCTGAGATTTTTCTTTAGCTTCATATAGAATTGAATTGTTTTGGTTCTTAGCAACTTAAAGTAACTAGTCAAAAATGTTAGTGTTTCAGCTATTGCAATGTTAACGCATATGCTCCTGTAGGTAGTAAAGTGACATACCACAGATGAAGATTGAAGTATGTTTTAATAATTTGTATTGCAGGTTATACATTTTCATTGTAACAAAGATACATCAGTGGAACTGTCTTCCAAAATTTCAAAGCAGTTGCTTTGTTCCTCTGTTTATATTATACTAGTTTTCTAAAATGAATAACTTAAATACTGGGCCATAATATACTCAAAAGGTAAATTATTTCACATTAATATAAATATTCTCCTTGCTCTATAAAATGAGTTTCTGTCCATTTTATAGTTCATTACAGATAAGCAACTAAAATAATTGGCTGTTGAATCACCTTTCATATTCTCCATCACAGAATATTGTATTAAAAGAAACAGGACCAAGCTTTTAGCACTTTAAATTAGTATGTCCATAGCAAAAGAAGATGAACAGAGTAATGCTGATAGTTTGCTGCAAGCAAAAAGAAATTGAGAGACAAAAATCCTGATAAGAATTAACCACTACGAGCTGTGGCTAGGAATATTCAGGTGAAAGGCTTTGAAAATGGAGTTTGAAAGCCATCTCTCAAAAACAGCAGTTTTAAAAGAATTCAGATAGAAGAGACCGTAGAACAGAGCTTTCCAAACTGTGTGCAGGACATGTTAGTGTGTTGGCTGCAGTGTGTAGGTGTGTGGCGTGAACACTTCCCACATTCCTCCCAGGGCTGGAAAGGGGTTAGTCTAGCCTCTGGTTGGCTAGTAAAACTGAATTACCGTGTCATGAAATGATGCATGTCTAAAAAGTGTATCACCAACATGAAATGTTTGGAAAGCTCTGCCATAGAATTATCACTGCATACTTTAACTACCCGGTAGTGCCGTAGCTATAATTATTGGGAGGGTGGTATTTGCTTATGGAGCATCCTTTCCTGATGCCCTGTTTCATAGAAACATGCATGCATGACTTCGGGTACTGGGTTTTCAGAAACTGCCATGTTACATCATCTTAGTTAATTTACATATTTCAAAAAGATTCACTAAATTTAATCTGAGAGTAGGTGGAAGAGTGGAATTCTAGTTCTGAAATGAAATCCTCTTCCAGTTTTTGATTTTGCCAAAAGGTTTAGATTTGAAATACTTAAGAGTACTTAAATCCCAAACAAATTCAAGAAATCACCAGATACATAAAATAATTCATGGAAGTATAGATTCAATGTTTTAGGACTGTTTCCAGAGTTTATTTAATCCTTTTAAAGGGCACATTTCATTAAACTGTAGCATAGATTTTTCTGGTACTAAAAGTTTTATATAAAAATTGTCATGGTTGCGACTGTTGGGTAGTATCTGGCATTACTCCCTAAATACATGTTTGAAATGGTGACAGAATAATGTGAACGGACAGGTGGCATGGTTACTTGTAACATCCGTACCTCTTGTCATACATAGTCTATGTGGATATGCTGCCAGACCTACAAGATGTGATGATGCCAATTCTCATAAGGAAGTTTTCATATTATTGTGTATTTGAATTATGGATTGATTTTATAGTTGTAAATTGCTCAGAAGCCATTTTGTTATATATGTGATATGTAAATTAATAAATAATAATAAGGTACACATTCAGTGTTAGGCTCAAAATGGACCTATTTCAGACTCACAGTGGTTTGAATTGGGCTTCAGCCATTTCTTAATTAGCTAAATCTGGCTATTTTGTAAGTTTGACAATCTTGATGGCATTGCTGGGAGCTGTATAAATGAAAAATACCTTGATCAAGCATTTCTAACTGCTTAAAGAGACAGAAGAAGGATTAGTGTGCTTGGCGTGGTCCCTGATATAATTAACTACCAAATACATAGAAATCCTGTTAGAGATGCTGTGGGTGAAAAGAAGTGTGAAAAATATCTGACCTGTCTTCATTAAATTCAGGCAGAGACCATATAGAGCTAAGGAGCTTTAGGAACTGCCTATTAATAATAACCAGTCTTCTGAGATAAGCCAAGTTCCTGTGACTTACCAAAACCACAGCGATAATTCATTCTCTTTTGATAAAGAGATGTTTGCTCATTCTTCAAGATTTTGAGCATCATAGCCTTAAAGACTGATTAGCTGATACTTCGATGCCAGAATACTGCTTGAATTACATAGTTTAGCTGATATTTTTCAGCAGTGGTACCACCTAAATAGATAGATGGAATCTGTCAAGAGCTCTATATTATAGTTTTATTGTACAGCGAACAAGGCATGTACTCTAGCTGTATTTGAAATCAAATAAAAGAACTTTGAATCAGAGGGCAATAATTAAATTGTGCAGAAACATTTTTTCTTACACTAATTTTTCCATCAAAAATCAGAGTCCCTCCCATTTGTTCATCTTTCATTGTCCTTTATTTGGGAAGAATAATAAAGAGGAAAATTAAGTCCCAAATGAGTCCATCATATTGATGCATTGCACAATTAACACAGATGAGATAAGAGAATCATAGCTACAAAAAGGGAGTAAAGAAATGGTGACTTCCTAACAGTGATTCCTGATTTGCACCAGGATTGCTGCTGTATCTTGAAAAAATATGCTGCCACGTTGGATTCTTTCACTACATGATGCCAGTATGCCTTTGGTCTGCCACCACAAATTCTAGGTCAGGAGAATTGCCTCAGCAGAGTAAGGACAAATAGGAATTCCTTGATGTAGCCCACACTGTTTGGGGAATCTTAAATCTTCTCCATTATCCAGGAAGAATGGTCCATCCCTAAAATCTTGTTGATTGATGAAAAGAAAAGGTGGTGGTGGTGGTGGAGGAGGAGGAACCATACTATTTTGACCATCCTGGAATTATAGGGTAAACTGCGAGAAAAATGCAGTTGAATGCTAGACTTAACAAATTTTATAGAGATTTAATGTTTGTGGGCTAGAACCCATTGCACACACGTGTGTGTGTAAATTTGGAGTTTAATGGTAATGGACTGTAAAAGTACAGTCTGTGACAAATGAATTAGAATTTAAAAGTAAACAAAGTTACCCTGCAGAACAGCATTGATTGGTGAGTCATCTTCTCATAAGAATAAACTTAGCATTGCTGAATAATTTAATACATTTAGGTGGAATAGGAAGGCTCTGAAGGCAGGAAATGAGAACCTGTGGTCATTCTAGATGTTCCAGTTATTGGTAGGTGGCCATGTTGGTCTGCCATAGTCAAAACAAAATAAAAAAATACAAAAATTCCTTCCAGTAGCACCTTAGAGTCCAACTAAGTTTGTTCTTGGTATGGGCTTTCGTGTGCATGCACACTTCTTCAGATACACTGAAACAGAAGTCACCAGACCCTTATATATAGTGAGAGAGTGGGGAGGGGTATTACTCAGAAGGGTGGTGGGAATGGGTGATTGGCTGATAGGTGTGGAAAACCTGTTGACGACTGCAGTTGTTCTATTTCAAAAATAGACTGGAAAGAGAAGTTGCTGAATTGCAACTAATTGCCAAACTTAAAACCATGGAGAACAAAGACATTGGATTCTTATCTCATTATACATGACAAAGCTATCTTTAGCCAGCTCACCCCTTGCCTTTTCCTGTAAGACCAATTGCAGTCGTCAACTGTAAGACCAAGTGCAGTCGTTGGTTTATTATTTTGGTACAAATTAGCAGCCCCATATGCTTGCTTTGGTTTGAGATGTGGTGCTGGAGAAAGGGGTTTTCTTGATCTTATTTGCTTTTCTCTAGCTATAATTTTCCTCAAAAGGAAGCATACTTGTGTGCTTTTCTTCTTGTAGGGAAGAAAGTAGCTGGGGGAGGGGGATTTGGAATGAACAAGGGGTTAAATACTCATTCCCACCCCCAGCACCATTTTGCCAGGACTGGTCCATGACATTTTGTTTACAGAGGCAAAGATGAACATGAAATACAGGTGAAACTCGAAAAATGAGAATATCGTGGAAAGGTCCATTTCTTTCAGTAATTCAACTTAAAAGGTGAAACATATGAGATAGACTCATGACATGCAAAGCGAGATATGTCAAGCCTTTATTTGTTATAATTGTGATGATTATGGTGTACAGCTGATGAGAACCCCAAATTAACAATTTCAACTTTGGGGTTTTCATCAGCTGCACGCCATAATCATCACAATTATAACAAGCAAAGGCTTGACATATCTCGCTTTGCATCTCATGAGTCTATCTCATATACAGTGGTGCCCCGCTAGACGAAAATAATTCGTTCTGCGAAAATTTTCGTCTAGCGGGTTTTTTGTCTAGCGAAGCGGCAATGTAACCGCGGTTTTCGCTAGATGAAAAAAAAAGACGAACAATTTTCGTCTTGCGAGGCAGCCCCATAGACTTTTTCGTCTTGTGGAGCAGCCTCCCGCTAGACAAATGCCTTCGTCTAGCGAGTTTTTCGTCTAGCAAGGCATTCGTCTAGCGGGGCACCACTGTATTGAATTCCAGTAGCTAATGAAGACAGTTGCTTACATAAATGGACTTTTCCACGATATTCTAATTTTTTGAGTTTCACCTGTATAGGGAGCTAGTTTATACCAACATGATTGATTAACCTAGCTAAGTATTATCTACACCAACTGGCAGCTGCTCTCCAGAGTTTTGAGGTAGGGGTGCTTCTCAGCCTTACCTGAAGATGCTGCGGATTGAACTTGAGACCTTTTGCAAGCAAAGCAGGTTTCCCAACACTGAACATCACCCCCAATACACCACACCATGTTCCAAATACAAAAGCCATCTGGACTGGCAACTGAAACTTCTGTATTAATCACACAGCTGGAGACAGCATACAAACCTGGCAGGCATTTGGTGTGGTCATAGCTTCCTCATACCTCTTCTACAGAAATCTTACTCTAATCGCTTTCTCTAGAGTGGAGAATATGTGTAAGTGAGAATATTTGCTCCCCTCTGTGGAGTGGGCATCTATAAAGCAATGCAAAAAGCAAAATGCTTTATAAAGCACTTACAGTGCCCTCAGACAGGATCACTGCCTTTATTTGTAACAGGCAAAAAGTAGATCAAGAGAATAAGGAACACAGAGTGCTTATTATTCTTCGCTTAGCAGAAATTAGAACATCTAAATTTGTATAGTATTTCTTTCTAAATCCCCAATAGGGGTGGAGCCAGCCCTACTGAGGCACCATGGAATCTGCATAGACCTGAAAGAGCTGCTTCTCCCACCTTTTTGGTGGGTTCTTTCCCTCTGACTGCTTCTCATTTGTTGTGGCTCCTTACTGCCTTCTGCCCAGTGTCAGCCCAAAATGAAAACTTCATCTGAACTTGATACCCTTTTTTGTTTACTAATGTAATTGTGCATATGCAATGCATGACAAACACATGGGCATTAAAAGCCCATTACCATAAATAGCTGCTGTATAGAAAACCACTATTTAGAGGAAGCTGGTGATCCATAATGAACTGAAAAGTTAAAAGCCTCACGGGTTTAAGTGACCGATGTAGTACCTAAACAAAACAAGGTAAATTATAGAGCTATGTCCTGTTTTTCCAGAGGAGAAAGCAATTAACAGTAATCCAAACAGAGTAGAGAAGCCAATTTTCATTGCAGCATGCTTGAGGTTGTAATGAAGCTTTATTGATTACATAATGGGTATGGGTCATGAAAATGAAATTGTGGCAGAACAATTTTAGTTGATATCTGTCATACGGTAGAAGTTATGGGAAGCTACAAGTTATGGGAAGCATGTAAGGCGTATCTATATTTTATAACATCAGTAGAGAAACTCATTTGCTGTCAAATTCCCAACATAGCTGGGAACTGTAGTTCTGTGTAAAATATGTCTAATGGTATTTGCTGCTCCTGAAAAACTATAATTCCTAGTGTTCTTTAGGGAAGCCATGGTAGTTAAAATAGTTTTGGACCATTGTGTAGAGGCACTGTTAATCATGAATATGACAGTTTAAGAAATCACATGTGGATTGAATATTTTTCCTGTTAAAATAATAATATTACAAGAACTGAAGTCTACGGTATGAAATAGCTTATTCAGACTGTATAGGGTACCAAGAAGGCATACATTTGTTTTGATGAACTTGTTCTATTTTGTTTACCTGTATGTTAGTTGCCTTTTCCATTTTGTGCTGTACCTGATGTACACATCCTGGTGCCTGTGCTCATGTACTTATCAAACCTTTATTAGGCATTTTACGAGTAAAACCGCGAAAGAAAGAGGCACGTACAAGAACCTTAAAAAGGGGGGGAGTATATATACAAAGAGACAACAATTAAACTCGTAGCTGATTGTATGTAAAATCTAGGATTTCCTCCTGTTAAAGTACTCCTTGAAGCACTGCTGCCAAAAACTCGGCTAACCCCTCAGTCACCCCTTGGTCAATGTCAGAGAGACAGAATCCAGCACTTCCTCCATGCTGCGGTTTCAAACCACCCAAAAGGGGGGAACAACACACGTTCACGCAGCGTACTGTGAAGTGGACAGTAAAAGAGAATATGCTCTACAGTGTCCGGGATATTCAGGGAACATCTGCAGTATCTCTTGTTTCTGGGAATATTCTGATATCTATCCCTGACAAATGCCGAGGGGAAGATATTCAGTCGGGCCAGCATAAATGCCCTATGTTGGGCTGGTATTATTAGTTTAGTAACATAGTTGACCCTGCTATCTAAGACATTTAAATCATAGAATATGGGAGAGCAAATTTTATTTACAGCTGCTGCAATATTTTGCCTCTCAACATCCTTTAGTCTAATTAGGATATTGTGAAAGATATGTTGCTCACTTGAATTGTACAAGGGCTCCAGCTCCATGCCTATCAATCTGATTTTATTTTCTAGGAGTTGGTACCATCTAGATTTATAGGAGTCCTTGAGCTGGTCAGAGAGCAGGCTTGATGGTGGACAGCGGAAATGGCAGCGCAACCAGTATTTTATAGCAGTAGTCCAGGCCCAGTATTCCATTGTGTGTATGCCTAATTCTGCACACATTGTTTCATATTTAATAACATTTGGGAGTCCAAGGATACGTCTCAAGAAACTAGAGTGAATCTTTTCTAAGTCGCTGTTATATGCTTGTACCCATAGTGGGATCCCATAGAATATCTGGGATAGCACTTTTGCTTGGAATATCTGGTTGGCCGCAGGGATAAATTGATTTCCTTTCTGATAATAAAAACGAGTAACTGCTGATGAAGTACACTTTGCCTGTTTTATAGCATTTGTGTGATGGGTAGACCACCTTAAATTGCTCTGGAATAGAATTCCCAGATATCTATACATCTTCACTTGTTGGATTTCTTGCTCTCTTATTTTCCATTTCTCTAATTTCCAGCCATTAGAGAAGACCAAAATTGTTGTCTTCGCGTAATTTATAGAAAGTTTGTTAATTTCACAGTAGAGGATCAGGGAAAGTATAAGACGTTTCAAACCCAAGCTCGTTAAAGATAGCAAGACAGTGTCATCAGCGTATAATAAAAGAGGAACAGGCTTCTGATTAAGTTTGGGGGCGTGTGATTCTATTTTTTGAAGGTGATCTGGCAGATCTGATAAAAATAAATTAAATAGAAAGGGGGCAAGAATACACCTTTGTTTTACCCCTTTCGTATTTGGGATATCTGACCTGTGCTCATGTAGGAAGGGCAGGTTGAATTTTTTTAATTTTTTTAAAGTAAGTATATTTTAAATTTGTGAAACAAGAGAAATTGTTGTTATTTATTAGTTGCTTTACTCATAAAGTTCAAAACCACTTACAAACAGAAGTAACTCTGTAAATATTAAAACCAATCACAGTAAACACAAATATGTCTAAACAAAAGAGGTCAAGTTTAGCAACTCCTGCTCCAGCAAAAGAGGTCATGCATACATTAAAAACCCTCCACGTTAAAAGCCAAAACTCCAGGCAGAAAAGAAAGTTTGCCTGAAATACAATAGATAAATTAATTAAAACCAAGTTTGTATTCTGTATATGAAGATTAAAAGAAACTGTTATTTGAAGGGGAAAAATTGTTCTTTTATCTCCTTTCCATGTGGATAAAGCTTACCTGCAAAATGTTTCCCCAGAATTTTATGAATTCTATTACTCCGTTTTATAATGCTTTGTAGAGTAAGGTTTGTGGGGGGCAACTCTTACCAATGATGCAGGTTAGGTGGAGAGAGTGACTTTTTAATTATCTAGTAACATTTTAACTATGTTAATTAAAAAAAAATCAGGAGAAAGTCTCCAGCAGATATGCAATCTATAAATATGGGAGAAATGCAATAATGTTTACTGTATGACTTATGCAGTGTAAGTTATATATATATATAGAGAGAGAGAGAGAGAGTGCAAAGTGGTTCAAAGTGTGAGATCTGAGGCAGATAAGATCCTCTGTGCAAATTTTCCCTTTGCCATAGTTTTCACTTAACTCCCTTAGAGATTCTACTTAGCCATCCCATGTATAATATGAGAATAAGAATGCTGACCTACCTTACAAGGCTGTTGAAAATGCTAATTTCTGTGAAGTGCTTGAAATGCTTGACATTCTCTATATAAATGCTAAGTGCAACATTCACTAATACACGCATTAACTCTCACTAATTTGTCAATGGTTATGGCTGTTTAAAATAGAAGAGTACATTCTTGCTTCTGAAAACAAATTGAAAAATAATTTTCTTATAGCATAGTTCTGTGAATGTTTTCAGAGTGGCTTTTCTTTAATGAGAAGAAATGAAGCAGTCCAACACTTGAAATGAAATGGAAAGTAATTAGGATGATGTTGACTCATTAGAAAGCACTAAACACTTCTTACCTGCTCATCCCTGGAAAGACATAGAGGCTGTATTTTGGGAGGAAACACAATTTTTGCCTAAATAAGCATAGATACACTCTTCTACTGCCTGAATATGTGCCAAACTACTGAGAATTAGAATATGAATAATTAGCCACAGTGGCTGTTCAGACATAACCCTAAAATGATTTAGCGAATGTTTATGTGAATGAGCCTGTATGAGCATTGGGTTTGTTTGCTTCCTTCTTCTCTTCCTTGCATGGCTTCTGCTTTTAAACTAATCTTTGTTCTCTGTTATGTTGGTCCTCTGAACTGTTGTTGCTTCAAATAAGCAAGGATTAAATATAGATTTTATCTGTGTTTGCATATGAAAGGTATTATATTCTGCACAAATGCTCCAGGCCTACAGATCAGTTGTGCTTGGTGATATAAGATTAAACGTTGTTGTTTAGTTGTTTAGTCGTGTCCGACTCTTCGTGACCCCATGGACCACAGCATGCCAGGCACTCTTGTCTTCCACTGCCTCCCACAGTTTGGTCAAACTCAGGTTGGTAGCTTCGAGAACACTGTCCATCCATCTCGTCCTCTGTCGTCCCCTTCTCCTTGTGCCCTCCCCCTTTCCCAACACCAGGGTCTTTTCCAGGGAGTCTTCTTTTCTCATGAGGTGGCCAAAGTATTGGAGCCTCAGCTTCAGGATCTGTTCTTCCAGTGAGCACTCAGGGCTGATTTCCTTCAGAATGGATAGGTTTGATCTTCTTGCAGTCTATGGGACTCTCAATAGTCTTCTCCAGCACCATAATTCAAAAGCATCAATTCTTCGGTGATCAGCCTTCTTGATGGTCCAGCTCTCACTTCCATACATTTCTACTGGGGAAAAACATAGCTTTAACTATACGGACCTTTGTCGGCAAGGTTGGCAAGGTTTTTCATCGCTTTTCTCCGAAGAAGCAGGCGTCTTTTAATTTTGTGACTGCTGTCACCATCTGCAGTGATCATGGAGCCCAAGAAAGTAAAATCTCTCACTGCCTCCATTTCTTCCCCTTCTATTTGCCAGGAGGTGATGGGACCAGTGGCCATGATCTTAGTTTTTTTATGTTGAGTTTCAAACCATATTTTGCACTCTCCTCTTTCACTGTCAATAAAGGTTCTTTAATTCCTCCTCACTTTCTGCCATCGAAGTTGTGTCTTCTGGGTTTTTTTGTAATCTATAAGTATGGAAAATTACCTTATCTTTTGACTAGCTTTGACAAGCTTTGACTAGCTTGCTCTTATATTTCTATGCTAACTCTAGGAGTGCCTCTTTATTAGTTTAAAAACTTGTTCAGCAATGCTTGCAGCAGCATTTTTACTACCTTGTCTGCTGCTTTCCATTTCTGGGAAACCTTTCTTGATTCCCCCCTTTATACATTTTTAGCCTGGAAGCTCTGGATGTCTCCTGTAGTGTGCTTCAAATCTTTCTTTTTATAAACCATCTTTGTGCTGCTTTCATATTGACCTTCACTCTTAAACTGCCTTCCAAGATGATGCTAGAATTATTACTTCAGTAATGCAAAGTGGCAGTGAAGAGAAACAGGAATTTTGTTATACAGACATATAATGGGGATAAAAAAGACAGTTATAGAGAAGTATGAAACGACTCACAGTACCTGTACTTAGACACCACAAGCTACATTTCAGAATAAGCCTGTTACTGCTATTCAGATGTTTGCATTGAAAATGTAGTTTGAATTTACTGTTCTGGAAGGTGGTAGAATGGGAAATATTTAGGGGAGAGGCGCTTGGAATCTCTAAATATAATCATTATGTAAATGTATTCACCTTTCAGATCTTCCACTTCAAGAGGAAAGCATTTGTTATGTTTGGGATGTTCACCCTTCGATACAGCTTTCAGTGTCAGGAACAGAAGTGGAAAGAGTTGATGTATGCATATGAGAGTGGGCCATAATAATTTAGTAGTCAGCAGTCTTTTGATTGCTGCATTGATATACCCTACTTTCTCTCACACATCTGCTCTTTCACCCTCTGTCCTTTACCTTATGAACTGCATCAAGAGATAGTACATTCTGATGTTGAGATCCATTTCTGTTATTCATGAATTAAAAACAAAACAAAACCATACTTGCAGCTAAAGTCTTAAAAAAGAAGTAAATGAAGAGACACTAAATTCACAAACAGTGCTTGAACAGATTCTAGCTTTGTACTGTTTGATACTTTATGGCAGGATTAAAAAGAAAGCAAATATTCAAAGCTTCATTAGAATATTATTCACAGTATAAATATTTCTATTTAAAATTAAAGCAAAATTGATGTGTGTTACTGATCAAGCTGATATTAATTTCAGTGACTGTGCCATCTTGATTAACTTAAGATGGGTTTATTAAGTTCTGAATTCTCGACATTCATTTTTAGTGAATATTCAGCCAGGCTATAGTTGCCATAAAATAGAAAGGGGAGGGGGGTAAGATGTGTAAAAAAACCAAAAACACCCTTAAGCAAAAAACTATCACATGTAAATTTGACAGATTTTTGTATGAATTGAGGTAGGAATTATTTAAAGGTATACGCTATTCAAGAACTGAGACCACTTCCAGGTTGCATTGTGATTGTAACACAAAGTAGAATGCTGATTTCATTAACAGATGTGATAACCAGCTATAGTTGTTGATACCTATGACTTCTATGGACTTGCATTTAAGCATACTCTTCCTTGTTTCTGTGGCCTGTGCTTCCTCCCAAAACCCATGTCCCATAGCAGGTATACTACAAAAAAGGCACTAAAGATTAGCCTGAAAATGGAAACCTTGCCATTTTGATATTTGATATTTGATTACTAACATGTGTTTTGGGCATATGTAGGAGTTCAGATTGCAAAAGCTCTCAGAAAAATTGGCCTTGAGAACACAAAGCTCTTTCTGGAATTGTGGCCATTGTTTTTCCTAACGATTTCCCATGATTCAAGCCCTTTTATGTATGTGTGATTGTGATAGGTTCTTACTACAAGTCTGTTTTACTTTTCATGATCCTTTTATTTAATAACTGTTTAAATAGGAATATAAAAATAGATATAAGATCAATATATTTTATTGCATTTGCTTTAACAGGAATATTTTAGTTTAAACCCATAATGATTACAATAGATGCACATATTTGCCGCTTAATTTTAAAATTTGTTTAATTTGTTTTTGTTGAGTACAAGGGAATTTGAAGAAATGTGTAAGCTGTTATTTGTTTTGACCGCTAAAGAATTACAAATTACACTTTATTTTGTTTTACAGGTTAGCATGAATTACATTGCGCAACAAAATTTGACAAAAGTCATGCCTCTGAGATAAAAAAACAGCCATTTCCTATAGATTTTGAGGTGCTGAGCATGAATATGACAATGAAAATACAAAATTGGCTACTTTTTCTTAGAGAGCTGCAATAGTTTATTATATAACCAGAAATACGTATATATGACATGTATTGGAAAAAGCCCGCTTCTACATCTCATGCCGCTTTGCTTGTCACTTGCATAGCTGCTGAGGATTGTCTCTGGCAAGTGTCCAGCAGTAGTCAGCCAACATAGAAGTGACTACTTTCACTGGTATCATTTCTCCATTGTTACAATTTCCAGGTGGAAACAGTTCACCGTGCTTATCACTAACCATATTGCAGTTGATGGGGAAGAAATCCAAGTGGGATTGAAGAAAGTGTATCTTTAAGGACATTTTGCAGCCAGATTTGTGATACGGAGACAATGTGTCCTCAACCAGTTCTTTGTAGTTTTCTGTCCTGACATTCCCAAGGAAGTTAGTTGACACAAGACAAAATGCACCCCAAACTTTTTTCTTGTCACCCTGAAGCAGGTTGTCAAACATCTGGTCTTTAAAGAGCTAGTGGATCTGAGGATCCACAAAAATTCTGTCTTTAATTTTTTCTTCACTGAGTTGATAGAATTTGTTAGATTGAAAGCTGATCCATTCTAAGTCCATGGCTTTTATGAAGTTTTTCATAAGACCAAGTTTGATGTGTAGCAGTGGATTTTTTGTGTTTCTGCCAGTGCTGTGTGTTCCACATTGTTCTCTCTAACCTTCAGAGATTTCGGCTGAGACTATTCTCTCTTCACATAGTACAACGTCTTTGCTCGGCAGTCCTAGTCATACACAAAAATCCCAGTGTGTATATCTTAGCTGCAAACCCATCAACACAGACATTGCTTTCAAGTCACCACAGAGATGTCATCCATACTTGCTGTATTGAAAGCAGTCTAACAGCTATTTTAGGTTGTCATAGCTTTCTTTCATGTAGACAGCCTGTTCTGACTGGAATGGCTGGGAATTAGATGGCGTTTTCGGGCACACTACTGTCCACTTCTTTTTCCTTGTGATGCCCCCTAGTACCATGCAGAAGGAGCTTGGCTCCTTTCAAAGCATAGGGAACAGAAAATGACATTACTCCTCTTTTATGCCTTTCAGCCATTTTGGAAGATTTCTTGCACACATACTGCAGCATATGTGTGGGGTCCAGTCCTTGTCCTGTTCCCTGATATTGCATCCAAAATAAAGCTGATAACACCTTTTTCCACTATTGGAGTTAGGGCCTTTTCTGGCTTGCAAACATCATTTCCTACTAATGTAACAATTGTTAACACATTTATGAGGCACTACTACTGCTGGATTTACACTGCAGGGATTATTTGTGTAGTACTTAAGACACAGGAGTAAATGGGAGATTAACCCATGAAGTCACACAAATGACTTGCTCACCTTGTGAGACTTCACTTCTTATCAGCGAGTGCAACATCTTATTTCAGCGATATTAAAGTTGCGATGTCATGACTCAACTGCATTACTCAGCTGTATGCCCTTGGTCCTGGGAGTGGTGTGTATAACGGACTGATGCATTATGATACCATATTTCACAATTGGGAATTAGAAATATAACATTGCTAAATGAAATTATGTATTCAATGCGGACAGGGTCCTTTTTATATGACAGTCTTTCTATCTCCTAAACAGGAGCCAATCAACAAATGTTATTGTCATTTTTGTGATCAGCACCTCAAAATTAGTAAGGATTGGGTGTTTACATTTCAGAGGCACTTTGTGTGTTGTGCAGTGTTATGGTTAACTGGGTTTCACAGTAACTTCTAACCCTGGTATAAAGTTTATTGAGAAGGCATGAGAAGAGAAGTGATTGTGGGAATGAACAGTACATTCCAACACCTCATTCCTTCACTATGGTTAAAGAATCATTTCTGCATAGCACCACCATAGATCACTTGACATGCAAGAACTATGATAATCATCATCATTATTTATTAATTAAATTTGTACACCGCCCATCATCTGTACATCTCAGGGCGGATCACACAATAAAATTACAATATAAAAAACCACAACATGCATAATAAAAATAGGAACAAAAACAACTTTCTGATAAGAGTGAAACTTGGAGATATGATGAAACACCAGTCTTGCTTAAGTTGACATACGTGCTTGTAAAATAACTCTTTGTATTCTGATACATTTATAACACACTCTTTTTCCCCCCCTAAAAAGGGAGGCCTGAAAAATAGTAAACACGAATGCACTCTGTCATCTCAAGAATATGTCCATGAACTACGATCGGGTATCGCAGAGGAAAAACTTCTGAACTGCTTAGAGTCCCTGAGAGTCTCTCTAACAAGTAATCCGGTCAGGTAGGTAATGAAAATTGTTATCCAAGGAAATTGCATTTGTAAAGTGATGTATGTTAAAAAAGTACAAAATTTGCCAGTTCCAAATAAAAATGTCTTCTGCTGCAGGGATTATGATTTGTTTTTCACTATGAGGCGTTTCCACCAGAAGCGGCTTAGTCATGCTGGCCACATGACCTGGAAGCTGTCTGCGGACAAACACCGGCTCCCTCGGCCAGTAAAGTGAGATGAGCACCACAACCCCAGAGTCGTTCGCGACTGGACTTAGCAGTCAGGGGTCCCTTTACCTTTACCTATGAGCATTATTTACTTAGGCCTTAAAACATAATTGGGACTTCATGTAGAAGAAACCCAAATTTAGATTCTTGTGTCGAAAGGATGAAGTCCCTATTTTGTATGTGTGTGTGTGTGTGTGTGCAGCTTCTATTTTGATCCCCCAAACTTAAAAAAAACCCAACATACTGTGTAGGAGATACCGTTGTGACTACAGCATTTATTTAAAGATCTGCTTTCTTTGAAAAATCTATTTGAAGGATTCAACACTTTGATGGCTGATAATTAATTAGGTTATTTATCCTTGGTAAATGAAACAAAAGACTGAAAAATGACACCTGTTGCTGGGTAAGCTGTGAAAAGCTCTATGTATGGTATTTTTGTTAATATGCCTTGTTGAATTCAAAATGTCTCCTCACCTTGTTTAATACATCATAGTGGGCTGATAGGCAAGAAATTTTGACAGATGCTTCATTTAATTATGTTCAGTCTTAATAGAGGTTTTAACGGGAGGTAGGAGAGTGGTAGATAAGAAAAGGGCATAGAGTATGAACCTGCAAGGCCATTTCCCCCAAACCATGCCCACCTGTCTTATCTGCTGCTGCCTTCCACAAGGTGATATCAGTTGTTGAACGGAGTTCAATCCTGTTTGGGGTTGATTTGCTAGGGTGTTCCCCATAGGGAATATGGTGGTGAATCAGACCTCTCCCCCTTCACTGGGGGTAAACTTCAACAGGTGGCTGGGAACACTTACCATTCACTTGACATCATCATGACAGTGGTTGAACAATGCAGTTGTACCTCGTGTTGCGTTCGCTGCGGGTTGCGAACGGCACCAGTTACGAACACACCAAACCTGAAAGTAACGAAACTGATTACTTCTGGGTTTGGCGGGTCGCGCATGCGCAGATGCGCCGAATCACAACCCGTGTGTGCGCAGAAGCGGGGTTGCGGACTTATCAGAATGCAAGTGGGGCTCCGGAATGGATCCTGTTCGTATCTAGAGGTACACTGTAGCTGAGCTACCCCACCAATCTGTCAAAGTTGGTCCATGGAACAGAGTGCAATAAATATAGAGCCTGATTTACTTGATCTTGAAAGTTTTATATAACACATCCTTGTTGAAGAGTTGCTTGCCCTTCCTTCCTAGTTCCTCAATATCTGTCTTGTTAAATGTGTTCAATAACAGCATTAGGACCTTTTGTGTGCTGGCTACCAGAACCAGCACAAACTATTACCTTTGATAGATCCGATGACAGCAGTCACCTCTTAAATTTAATGGGATGGTAGAAACAGCATTAAGCATGAAACACTTTGTTATATATCTGATTGGTGTGGATTGCTGTGTCTGAGTGTTAGCATTTACTATTCATGCAGAAAAAATGATTTGAAAACAACATATTTAAGCACAAAGATGTAAATAATGTGGTGAGAAATCACATATAATTGACTTCTTAATCTATCAAAGGTATCTGAAGAAGTGTGCATGCACACGAAAGCTCATACCAAGAACAAACTCAGTTGGTCTCTAAGGTGCTACTGGAAAGAATTTCCTATTTTGTTTCCTATTTTGTTTTGACTTCTTAATTGACTGTGTGATTCTTACACTCTGTTATATTTATTATTATAGTCGTTCACCACTATAGTAATAAACACTACTGGTACATTTGTTTTCACATGACTTATTAGTAATAATCAGTTATCCTTTGCTACTAGGTTGCACAGGAACAACTTTGTCAAAGTAACAAAGTAAGAATACGAATATAGATAGGATTGCTGTGAAAATGCAGATATGCATTGTCATTCCGAAAACTATTCCCCTTACTTAGAACAGAAAATGTGTTCTAATACGTTTAGCAATGGACGTAAGCTTCAAATATGTGGGAAATAGCTTGTGAGGTATATGGCATAGGATAACAAACAAGGGCTTGTATCTAAACAACACTGGAGTTCTCCTGCCTAATTCCTGCTGCAGTCCCTTGCACCCCCCTAAGAAAAGGTGATTGATTGGGAAGGTGTGGGTAATGGAAAAGGGTGATCATGTGAACCTGTAATGCAAGTGCTTCTGTTTTGTGTCTGGGGCATTATGGGATCAAAGTCACTTTTATGGTGGCTCATGGCGGCGATTTTTTATACATATACATATATTAGTTGTTACCCAATAGTTGTTGCGTAGTTCTTCTAGATCCATATACTCTGGCTTATTTCTTCCAAAACACAAAGATTTTGTGAAGACAGTATATTGGTTTCTGTGAGACTGAAATTAGTGGCGGTGAACAAGCAGTCTTTTAAAAGAGCAGAACTCTTTAATATTGGGAACAGCAAGGAAGCCTTTGCATGAGTTTTGGAGTATTAGCTGACCTTGTCTGTTTTATGAGGAATGAGAATTCCTTTGCAGATGTTGTTAGTTTCCCCCAACTCTCCTGCATCCAAATTTTGGCCAGATCTGGACAGTGGCACACAGTGAATCCTGCTCTCCCAGCTGTCCAGTTTGAGAACCATTGTGAGGGATTCCTGACATCTGAATCATATCCACACCATAAATTTGAAACATTCTTATACTATTTTAGCAGTCATGGTTTCCCCCAGAGAGTCCTGGGGACTGTAGTTTGTTAAGCATGCTGAGAGCTGTTAGGAGGCCTTTGTAGAGCTACAGTTCCTAGGATTCTTTAGGGCAAGCTTTAACTGTTAACATGACGTAAGAGTGCTTTAAAAGTGGTTGTTGGCATCTGTCTCAAGAGACAATGGAGTGTACCTTCAGGAGTGAAGCCAAACTGCTGGAGAATCACAGCACTTGCTATGGCTATCAGAATATCTCTATCAGGACAGGTGACGTTGACATCAGCTCTTTTCCTTTTTTGACAGCATTGTTCAACTTCTGTGGACAAGAACCAGCAGTTTGTTTTTCACATTTTACACCACTGCATTTTCATCCAATTAAGGCATTCTGGTCTGGCTCTTTATTCCTGGATCATACTTGTATGAAAATGTACTTCTTGTTTATGCTGGTCCTAACACTGTAAAACACATAGCATACTTAGACAAAGTGTTTCAAACCCAGCACATTTCTGAGGACCCTTCCCTTTGGCTGCTCAAGGCAAAGTGAGAAAGGAAACTTAACATGTAAACATGACCTTGATGTGTCTGTCCCAGTGTAAAGACAAGAAAGCAAATTCAGTCCTTTGAGACCTGCTTTGAAAGATTCAGGCTGTCTGAGTCCTTGAGACTAAGACTGCAACCCCATCACTGTTTTATTGTTACCTCTGCCTTCTCTGTTAATTGTGCTTGCATTCATCTCACGAATAAGTGTTATCTATTCTTTCGCCACAGTTTCTCCTTTTATTGTCACCTTTTGAATCTTGTCTAAATTGTGATTCTTGGGCTTATCTATTTCTTGGTGCTCTCAGTTGCTACTATAGTTTCTACTGCTGTCTTTATTCAGATGACTTTCAAGCCTCCTTTTAACATCCAGTTGAATTTTGTATTGTTGGGTTCTATCAGAGAAGTATCACTGCTAATACATTCAGATTCTCAATAACTTTGTGTCTAAGCCTGAAACTAGATTGTGCTGTGGTTGAGGCTATAGTTCTCTCTTTTAATACATCTGAAGGTAGAGTCCTAGGAGGAATGTGGTAGTTCCTTATCCTTTTTTTAATGCTCACAGTCTCTGGCTTGTGTCTTTTTTATGACATATGAGCAGAACAGTGGTACAAATATTAAATTATAACTATTTGCTTGATCAGCTTTACTTCTTGTTTGCTTTGGGCCTTATATATAACTTGCTTTAACCTTTCAACAACAAGATGTTTTCAATATGAACATGCACAGTAAAAACTTAAGTATGCCTTCCCTCGTCTCTTACTCCGCCCATTCATTCAACCCTAAAAAGAAAAATTATCAATCAAGTCACATAATGGGGAAAATAAAGAAAATGGAAGGAGAGGCTAGGCAGTTAATAGGCATGAATTTTGTTAAATCTACAACTAGCATGCTGTTAGTTAAATGCTACAGCCTCCTTGACTACTATGTGTGTGACAGGCTCACTCTTTTCAAGTAGTGTGAGTTAATTAATTTGGCTATTGCAGTGCAAACATTAAAATGTGATTCTGTTTATCCTTCCTCCAAAATGGAATAGTAATAGAACCAGAAGTGAAATGAAGTTCCACTTTGTTCTGTGTACTTCTGGTAGTAATTGTAGTTAGTAACTCAAGGTAACAAAATATGTCCAAAATTCAGTGAATTCATATCTCATTGATCTGCTGAATTAATTGTAATCTTAAATCTAAATAAGACATGTTAATACTTTACTGTTTCATGTAAGCGTGGGAGAATGAGATGGGGTATGGGTGACATAACTTTCATCGGAATTAGGTTCTCAGAAGTCTGTGGTTTTGAACTGTGGAATTGGGTTTAGTACTTTAAAAGTTATGCCTATTTGTTTAATTTTTCTACCCTGCTTTTTGAAGCTAAAAGTCACCCAGTGCAGGTTACAGAATAATAAAAGTAGCATGCAAACAGCACCATTGTGTCAGTTTCCAAGATGTATACATAGATAGATGCAAAAAGAATCTAAAGTGGGGTGACCCAACTTTTCATACCAGGGAGGCCGCAAGAGTACTTTGACATGGAACCCACAGACAGCATGCTGCCTTGTCGTGTGGCAGGGGGGGAAGCAAAGCCAAAGTTTGATTCCCCTTAGCTTTCACATTGCCTTCCCAGAGCTGGCAAAGCGAGGAACTGGGCTTTGGGAAGGAGGCACATGGCTTCCCCCAAAGCAGAGAAAGTACTAACTAGGCTTTGTGAAGGAGATGGGAGGACTCTAGGACCCCGACAGAGCCCTCATGCCTCCTTCTCAGAGCCCAGTGCATTGCTTACCTGGCTTTAGGAAGGCAGCATGAGGGTTGGGGGAGCCATCAAATGTTAAAGGCTTTCTAAAGAGAAAATGTCACCACTACCAGCACCACCCAAAGATAGCCAACAGCTTTAATATTTAATGCTAGTGAGACACCAATGCCTTCCACTTGGTGATAACCTTCTTGAGGAAGTGATGCACAGTTTTAGCACCACTACAAAGAAGGCCATGCCCTTTGCATAGTTGCATGTTTGATTTCTCTACAAACATAAAAGGCAATGCTCTTTAGAAGATACTAAAACAAAGGGATGTTTGTAAAAGTTTTATAGCCAGTACTTTTAATTTCCTCTATGTTCACTCACAGACACATTGTCATTTATTAGTCCATAGTCTTTTTCACTATAATGAGCTATTGTGTCTCTTCATGATGTTTATTATGCATTGCTTCAAGTAGCAATCTTGAACCTAGATGGCTCTAGAGAGCCATCTAGTGACTGAGGGTTGTATAAACACCACCCAAAATAAAATACCGGTACATTAAATAATATAAATAGTTAGCACACACTCTTGACAGACTGCTGAAATATGTTGGTAATTGTGGATATGATAGTAGCTGCTCCTTTATGCTTTCCATGTGGCTATTCAAAGTATTTTGCTTTTTATCAACGGAGCTTGGGAATTGCTGCAATAAAAAAAAAAGCTTGCTATAGTTTTTGTTTGATAAATGGGATTGTTGCATGCTCAAAGCATTAATGGAATATTATTGAATGCTTGGTGTCCAATACATTTCAGTTTCAGCTGAAATACAATACTTAGTTTAGTAAAAGTGACATACAGTGGTACCTCGGATTACAAACACTTCGGGTTACAGACTCAGCTAACCCGAATGTAGTACCCTGGGTTAAGAACTTTACCTCAGGATGAGAACAGAAATACCGCACCAGTGGCACGGCGGCAGCAGGACGCCCCATTAGCTAAAGTGGTACCTCAGGCTAAGAACGCTTTCAGGTTAAGAGCGGACCTCCAGAATGAATTAAGTTCGTAACCAGAGGTACCACTGTACATGCAAAGTTCATTTGCTTCCTGCTTTCTCAATCTTAAGAATTTCATGATTATGATCTAGACTAGAGGATATGTAGTTCAAGGCCAGAGATAGATGAATGGAACTAGGGGTTTTGTGCTCCCTTTAACTCCTTTGAATTAACACTGCCTTCTTAAGCTTAATTGATTATTATGAACATGACTGCCTTTCGTGTGTGCGCTTGTGTGCGTTTCTGTTGTGTGAATGTGTATGACCCATTGGGAGGGGAAAATGCTTGGAAGATTAAAGATTCCAGATAAACAAACTATTAATCCATGTGGTGCATGTGTTGCTGCTGTTGCTGTTGAGGCAGTTATAATAGTTTTATTACTTAATAATATTATGTCACATAATACTGTAATACTTATAACACAGGGATTTTCTGTTTCATAAGATCTTACTAGTTTTGGATTCTTTTCAGCAGACTTCCCTTAATATCACAAACTAGACTGGTGGGACAGATGTTGGAGGTTAATCTCTTGTTTATATAGACATTCAGCATTATCATCAAACTCATGTATGTGCCTGTAACAGGCACTTGGTTAGTATGACTAACTTTTGCCTATTGTGATTCTGTAAAAAAGGAAATGTAAACTATTTTGCATTTTATTTTTATACAGTTGGGTTAACAATTTTGGACATGAAGGGCTTGGGCTTCTGTTGGATGTTCTTGAGAAGCTTCTGGACAAGAGACAGTAAGTACTGACATGATCAGGGAAAGGGATAGTTTAAAAAAGGGAGCAGTTAATACAGTTTCTTACTGTTGGTATTTCTGCCCCCCCTTTAAAGGCAAGAAAGTATTGACAAGAAGAATCAGCATAAGCTTATACAGTGCCTCAAAGCATTTATGAATAATAAGGTAAGAATTTCAGTTTCTTCTGGTTTTTCCTTCAAGTGAGTGCAGTTTATGTGGTCATGAGTGACTCTCTCTCTCTCTCTCTCTCTCTCTCTCTCTCTCTCTCTCTCTCTCCCCTATGGGTGACAATGCTTTGCCTGTTTTTCTGTAATTACTTTTAACAGATTAAAGTATTGTGTCGTTGAGTTGAGATTGGAGGCTATGCACCACATGGATGGGCATCATTAAAGGCTCATACCTTTGCCCCTCTTTCCCTTCAGCCTCTCAGATCAAGCTGAGTGTGAACATGCATCTGCATGGTGTTCTTCATTGCTAATCTTAACTGGTAGCATGTGGAATAACTTAAACTCAGAACCCTTGGATACTGTAGAGTTATGTGGAATGAGAGGGAGCAGTGGCAAGAAAAAAGTGCCCCCGCATAGGTTTATTATTATTATTATTATTAAGGAAACACTGAAACACACACAAACACTTGAGGTTTGCATCTTGGTATGTCCACATGGTGGACAAGCTGAAAAAATACTTAGCAATCTTATAAAGATGTTATACTAACAGCACGATCCTAACCATGTGTACGCAATTGTAAGTCCTTTTGAAGTCAGTGGAGCTTACTGACTGGTAACTTAAGAAAGGGTAAAGAACCAAAAACTTTGACTTGCTATTACATTATAGACTACTTTTCTGGAATATTCTTACAATTTTGTTTTTAATTTTATGATAATAAAATAAGACAATGCAAGGTATATAACACTCGTTTCTAATATAGGTCCACTGCATCCCCCCCCATCCCATCCTAGTAAATTGAAGGTGGAATTACCAGTTTCCCCCCAGATTGAGTCCTGTGGCCTTAAAGCAGGGGTCGGCAACCTAAGGCGGCCCATGGGGGTTGTTTAACTGGCCCCTGAGCTGCCCCTGAGCTGCCTGCTTGGCGAGTACCCACGTGCTGTGCTTAACCGGTGCAGTGTGGCGTTGGGACTCGCTTCCGCGGCGCTGGAAATTGCGTCTGCACAGATGCAGATGCCGGAAATCACACGTGCACGTTCTCACACATGTGCGCAGTGTGGCCCACAGAGGGATCTCCAATGGAGTGAACTGGCCCAGGCAAGGTAAACCTTGCCGACCCCTGCCTTAAAGACTAAATATTTTTGTAGCATGATTGCAAACCTATGCAAACATATCTGGGAATAAGCTCCATTGAACTCAGAATAGCTTGCATTCTCATACACCAGATCAACCAGTCAAACACATTGAGCTTTAACAAAGGATATTTAGTCAGCTGAGATTCAACCTTTAGCTTTTTAATTAGAAATGCAAGCAATTTAGCAAGGAAGTGTTAACATTTAAACTGGTAGCCTCAAGTAGCAATCCCATCAAGGTAGCTGTTTTTAAACTGGATTCTCTCATTGCTTCCGTTGATTAGCATAGATAAAGTTAGACCCAGCAGAGATCAGATAGGATTCTTCCAAATCCTCACCTCTTGAATTGAAGCTAACCTGTCACAAACAGTAATAAAGCTTGAAAACCTCATTGACACATCATTTGAATGAATGAATGAATGAATTTATTTTACGGTCACAGACCAACTCACTAAATCAACAATACAAAAGTGATACATTAAAATTTGCACAGCAAATACCATACACGTATATACACGTATACAGCAGCATCTAAAATATATAGATTAGAATCGGGGCATTTAAAATATTGCCTAGAAATTGCCATTTAGGGTTCTGTTCATAGCGATAACACCGCTTGTTCTCTGAGCCTCATGGCTGCTACACAGTATTTCGCTACTTTCAGGGTAATCTCAGGGTCCCTGTCCTCCACAAGGCATTTAAGGCATAGGAATTCATTTAAAGGATTTTGCATGACTGGGGAAATAAAAACACGGCGTATGTCATTGTAAAAGACACATCATTTACTGGCCAGAGGAGAGAGGGTCTGTCCCCAAAGTGGGTTTAGAAGGCTATCATACCCTGTTGTTGTTGTTGTTTTTTGTTATAATAATTTATTTCAAGTTGTGGAAACTGTAATTTGATTAGGATGTGTGTATAGAGGGGAATTATTTTGGATATAACTATTCCAATTTTTATTTTTTCATAGTATGGATTGCAAAGAATCCTAGGAGATGAAAGAAGCCTTCTTTTACTTGCCAGAGCAATTGATCCAAAGCAACCAAATATGATGACTGAAACAGTAAAAATACTTTCTGCCATTTGTATTGTTGGAGAAGAAAATGTGTAAGTAACATCAGACACTTAGATATTGGTCAATTTAAATTCAGTGTTTTATATCCAAGATCTTCCGTATGTCCACCCAACCTATTTTCCCTTTCTATTTTACGGCCCAAGAGACTTGACGATCCCTACTTTGACAGCAGCAGCATCCCACTTTGACTAGAGAATAAGGTTATTAATGCGCAATAGTATTGATAGCTATTTGTGCCTTCATGAACAGAAACAGCATGCTGGGGAATAATTGCTGGAGAGGACTGTTATTCTCATGACTTGCTTCTGGGCTTTCTGGAGGCACCTGGTTGGCACTGTGGGAAACAGGATACTTCATTTGATAAGCCTTTGGTTTGATCTAGCAGGGCTCTTCTCATGTTTTGTTTTCACACTTTCCTGTGAATTTTGGCTTGAGGCGCAACCTGTATTGCTGAGAGTCTCATAATACATGCTTTTTTTAGTGCAAAGAAGGAAAGACTGGGTGGAACTGAGTAGAATTGTCACAGGAGAAGTAGAGGGGTGGTGACTTTCTTGCACCATGGGCCAGTGGGGTGTAGTGTTTAGTGTGTTGGACATGGATCTTGGAAGCCAGGGTTCAAATCCCCACTTAGCCAAGAAGCTCACTGGGTGAACTTGGGACAATCAATGCCTCTCAGCCTAAACTACCACACTGGGTAATTGCTGGATTAAATAATACAGAGAAGAATCATGGATGCCATCTTGAACTCATTGCAGAAAAAAGGTTGGATAGGAATACAATGAATAAAAATAAAGAATTAAGAATTAAGATCAGCATCCCATAATAGAAGTATGTTGCAAGAAGTGTGTGTGTTTCTGTGTGTTTTCAGACATAAAAAACCAACCATCAATCCTTATGCTGGAGAGATTTCTAAAACTGACCTGCCTGCCTCTAAACACATAATACTGTATATCAATATTGAGAAGGGTAATATTATAGCCTTCAATCCTAAAATACTGGTAGTTTCCTTCTGTGAACTTCCTTAACTTATCTATCCCTTTCTTCCACCTGAGCCCCCTGAGAAGCCTTTCTGGAGAACCTCCACCTGAGTTTGAGCAACTGTCCCTTTCCCCAGCACCCACCCTGCACATTGTTCAGCAAGGCACTACAGCCCTCCAGAGAGACTTTTAATGGGATGCATTTGACTGCTGTGGGAGAAAGGAATGTGAAACTTTCCTGTCTGTGATCTTACTTCACTTACCTCCAGATTCAAACCATAATGTCTTAATGTTATTTGGAAATGGGAAGAAAGACCCAGGATTTCTTTCCTGTCCTTCTAAACCCTTTATTGGTTTAAGTTTTGTGTTTGTATACACATACTTTGAAAAAATACAAAATCCTTTTCAGAAAAAGAAGTATATTTATGAGTAGCCTATTAGATTCTAAGAATTAAAGTACATGAATACCTTATATTTATTCTTAAAATAACAAATTTCTGTTTCAGTCTGGACAAAATTTTGGGAGCCATAACAATTGCTGCTGAGAGAAATAATGGAGAGCGGTTCTCAAACATTGTGGAGGGGCTTGAGAATCATGAAGCTTTGCAGTTACAGGTGGGATTCCTTGGTTTACAACCATAACTATTGCCTTAGCTTAGACTATTTTGTATAATACTAAATGATTTATATTTAAAAAATTGTGTAACAAGTGGCTGCTGAAGATTATAGTTATGACATAGCTTTTTTTGGGGGGAGGGCCAAAGGCTTGGAGCCCAAATATTTGCTTCAAGATTCTTTAATTCACAGTTTTATATATTTTTTAGACATTTGAAATTAGACAACTCCTTTCCTTTAATGCAGTGTTAATAAATTTTTTTTAGAAAGTGTTTGAAATTAAGTGCCAAATAGTTTTAACATCTCTGTTTATGAAAAACATGGCCCTTTATTCTACATTAAAATAGTCTCATTGGCTGTAGCATGGTAAAATAAATACTTGCATGGTCTCCACACACAACAATATTCCTTCCTTTTCCCTGACTCTTGTTTAGTTCTGCCCTAGTTCAAGTGTCTTCTGCTTCTGGGCAGGTTATCTCCCATTCACAAAAGTGTGCAATTGTTGCTTGGGGAAAGAGCTGTAGTTGAGCAGTAAAGCATCTGTTCTGCATGCAGAAAGTTCCTAGTTCAGTCCTTGGCTTTTCCGGGTAGGACTGAACATGTTCCCTGTCTGAAACTCTGGAGAGCTGTTGCCAGTCAGTGTAGACAGTATTGAGCTAGATGGTCTGACTCAGGGTAAGGCGGCTTCCTATGTACTTGCTGCCTTTGAGCCATACACATGGGGCTACATGTTTCTGTTACATGGACAGTGTTTCCATGTTGTGAATTGTCAGTGAATCCTTCTGCATTCGGGAGATGAATTGTGTGCACAAATGTGTGTGTGGAGGCCACACATTCACAAAGTCCCTTAAGTTGTGGTCTACATACCAGTAACTGATCTACATAACAGAAAGGTTTTTCTATTTGTATGTCAGTGGTGTAGGTTATTGTATTTTTAGGTGTGTGTGTGTGTGTGTGTGTGTGTGTGTTGTGAATGGCACGGGTTACGAACGCGCCAAACCTGGAAGTAACGGAACAGATTACTTCCAGGTTTGGCGGGTCTTGCATGCGCAGACGCATCAAATGACGTAATGCGCATGCGCAGATGCGCCAAATCACAACCTGCACGTGTGCAGAAGCGGCGCTGCGGGTTGCGGACTGCTCTGGATGTGAACGGGGCTCCGGAACGGATCCCGTTTGCATCTAGAGGTACCACTGTATATTAGCTCTGCATCACAAGAAAGGTAAAATCAAGTCCTGGAATACCAACAATGTGAATGAGATAACAATTGAGTTCATGACTTCTGCCCTGTAAGGTTAAGGCCATAAGACAATAATTATTTTTGTAATCTTGACATGACAATATGAAAACTTTGAGTGGTTGAAAGAACCAAAAGGAAAGATTATGTCCCATAAAAGATCAAGGTTATGCTGCAATAGCATCCCCTTTTCTTTGATGAATGCAAGCTATGTTATGAAGAGTGCAATTGCCAAGTTTCTTTTCTGTAACAATGAGCAATGTAAAGCAAAGTTCTTTTTATTACTTGGTGCTAGGTGATATAAAATGCCCAGACAAATAAAAGTGATGTATAAAAATGTCATGATTCCAGTGCCAGCCTAGATGTCTGCTTAGTCTGATGTTTGTTAAAACGGACTAAAATAAGTATGTCCTTATCTGTATTCCCCTGCCCTAAAAAATCTTTAATTTAGTATTTTTGGACATGTCTAGATTTGCATTACATCAATTTTTACTCCTACCAAAGAGTAGTTGAGAATGTTTCCTGCACTTTTATTTAAAACTTTAGGTTGCTTGCAGACAAGAGTATCACAATTAGATCACTGTAACTCCTTGCAAGGGCAGAATGCTTATTCAAACTGCTGCTAACTATCCTTATTGGTGGAACAGCAAAATTTCCTTGGAAAGTTTCTGTACCTTATAGTCTAACAACAACAACAACAACAACAACAACAACACTATTTATACCCTGCCCATCTGGCTGGGTTTCCCCAGCCGCTCTGGGTGGCTTACAGCATATATAAAACATAGTAAAATATCAAACATTCAAAACTTACCAATACAAGGCTGCCTTCAGGTGTATTCTAAAAGTTATGTAGTTTTTTATTAGCTTGACATCTGAAGGGAGGGTGTTCCACAGAGCGGGCGCCACTGCCGAGAAGGCCCTCTGCCTGGTTCCCTGTAACTTTGCTTCTCTCAGTGAGAGAACCACCAGAAGACCCTTGGAGGGAGTACCTCAGTGTCTGGACTGAACGATGGGGGTGGAAACACTCCTTCAGGTATACTGGGCTGAGGTCATGTAGGACTTTTGTAAAGGTCAGCACCAACACTTGGAATTGTGCTTGGAGCCAGTGAAGATCCTTTAGGACCGGTGTTACATGGTCCCGCTACTCCCAGTCACCAGCCTTGCTGCCACATTCTGGATTAGTTGTAGTTTCCAAGTCACTTTCAAAGGTAGCCCCATGTAGAACGCATTGCAGTAGTCCAAGTAGTCTAGATTCTCTTTTCCTTTTTGAAGGGGAACACTTAAAAGTTATTGTCATTTTGCCCTTTAGACCTTCTCTTATGGTGCCCAGTGCCCTGCTTCTAAGGCAAGGGGTAAGAGCTAGATAAAAGAAAAGGGGAAACTCCCTGTGATCAAGAATATATAACTTTATATCACATATTAAGATCAACCAATATATTGATAGCATTACATGTACTGCCATTCTGATACATTCAGTTATACTGGTGTCACAGTGAATCCTCTTTAAAGGCTTTTGCAAGTTTTATGATCTCCCTCATCCAAACTCCTTGACTGAAGGTACAACTGCAGGACTCATTAACTCGTTTCTGACTGAAATGTTCACTTTACCAGTATTAATACAAGCAATTAAGCCAGAATTTCTTCTGGCAAAAACAATCACAGCAGATGGCACCTTTTCTCTCTATTAATTTTCGATTGGACATGTACTTTGGCTTGTTCAGTCATGTCATAGTCGTAACATAACAAGGATCATTCAGGCAAGTACAATGACAGCATTGTATGCATGTATGGTATTGGAAGATTTCCCCAGCTTGCAGCAGTCTGTATAGAAAAGTTACACTCTTCCGGAATGTCTGGGCACAGATTTCATGTATAACTTGCAGTGCTGCTAAAAACTAAATGGTGAAAAATGAGGCTCAGTCTTCGCTCCCTCTTAGAAAATACTGGCCAGTAGATTTCCCCAAATAATAATTGCTTTTAATTTTTTAGCTAAACTTGGTACCATATTTTCCGATGTATAAGACGACTGGGTGTATAAGACGACCCCCAACTTTTCCAGTTAAAATATAGAGTTTGAGATATACTCAACCACAGATTCTCCACCTGGCGTATAAGACGACCCCCGACTTTTGAGAAGATTTTCCTGGATTAAAAAGTAGTTTTATATACAGTACCCTCTAATACATGGTTGTCCCAAACGTGGTCTGAGATTGCCTGTGGCCCTTGAGGACTTTTTGGGCAGCCCTTGGCAACATTTGACAACCATTTGCCCTGCAGCCCTCACACTGCCATCCTGAAGCAAGTGCTGGGTTTTGGGAAAGAAGTGTGAGGCTCTGACAGGGTCCTCTAGTCCTCCTGCCTCCTCAAAATCTAGTTTGCACTAACTGGGAGGACTCTATGACCCTGCCAGAGCCTCACACTCCTTCCCAAAGCCTAGCACCTCACTTAGTTGGTAAGGCAGTGTGAGGGCTGCAAGGGTATGTGTGTGTTAAATTTTGGCCTTGCTCTGCCTTCCCCTGTGCATGACAAGGCAGTGTTCTGTGTCAAAGTACTCTTGTGGCCCACTTGGTATGAAAAGGGCCGCACTGTCCTAATAATATCTCTTAATAATTAGTTACACCATCTACAATGTGATATCTAACTCAAACACCAGCATTTAATTATAATGCACAGCTTTTGACACATACTTCATGGAGGTCAGTCTAAGTGGGATGTATTATTGGCAATATAGTTTTATTGTAAAGTATATTACTGTGTTGCTCCATAAAATAAGTTTTTAGTTAGAATGTACATTTCCTTATTTAAGAAAGGTTCCCCCCCTACTATGTTTATTGCTTGTGTGCATTGAGAAAGCGAATCTAATAAGCTGCTTTTACCATAATTTTTAATTACAGACAGCCTGCATGCAGTTCATAAATGCCCTTGTCACTTCCCCTGAAGATCTTGATTTTAGGATACACTTGAGAAATGAATTCCTGCGCTGTGGACTAAAGAAAATATTGCCAGTAAGTTATTTGCAGAGGTACTACTAATGCACTGAATACCATGACTGCTTGCCTTATGATGATAAATTTTGCACAAGTTTTTCATGCTGCAACCAAGTATGACTTTAATGGTTATTTATAATTTGTAATCATAGTGAAATGGGAGCAAAATGCGACAGCATGGTTATCCTGTTCATCTAGGAATTTAGCTGTTTTTAGTATATACTGTATATTGGATAAATAAAACAGACATGGGGATTTAGGTTTTAAATCCACCTTTGCATGATAGACTTTGCTATCTGGAACTGCAGTATTTAAGGATCAACTCCCCTTCTTCAAATGACTTACAAGAGGAGCATGATAATGATAACAAAGCATTTTGCAATTATTAACTTATTATTTATCATAATTTTGCAATTATGATAGATAACAATAAACTTCCATCTTGTGTTTGCTGTTAATTGCAAGAAAAAGGTGCCGTCTGTAACTAAACAATATAAGTATATTGAGTATATCATTAGAATAATAGAACAATAGAATTGAAGAGTTGGATGGGACCCAAGGTAATCTAGCCCAACCCCCTGCAACCCCTGACAATGCTGGAATTTCAACTAAAACATACGTGACAGATAGTCATCCAACCTCTGCTAAAAACCTCCAAGGAAGGAGAGTCCTCCCCCCGCCAAGGGATACTGTTCCACTCTCAAACAGCACTAACTGTCAGAAAGTTCCTCATCTTGCCCAGTAACTCGAAGTGTGGATAGGTGGACCCAGGGCTTTATTCCAGTGGGAACTCATAGGAACTCAGTTCCGGCACCTCTCAGGTGGGCTCCAGCCCCTCTCAAGTGGGCTCCATTGCCATTCTAAGAGAACAAGGGAGGTGTTCATGGTGAGTTCCAGAACCTCTTTTTCTAGAAAAAAAGCACTGGGTGGACCTCAAGTTGCTGTACCTTCTCTTCCAGCAAGGCAATCACCTTGCACTTGCTGCAGGTGTAGTTTTCCCTGTTCTCAGGCTGAAGACAATCATGGCACAGGTTACTGCAGCAGTCCCCTCAATGCCCATGTCTCTTGGTTCTACACACAGCATGAGACAGCATTGTGGGCTTCTCCCCCTCTAAACACTCTCACAAATGTCCCTGTTTATAACACCTGCTCATGAAAGTTTCACCTGTTGGATTTCTTTCTGCAGTGCTCACATTAAAAGTGCAGCAGCCCTGCCTTCCTGCAGATGGGGCTATTGCCACCGTTTCTATAGTCTATGTTTGAACCTGCTGCTGTGCTAAGATGGTGGCATCCATAAAGTCCAATGCTTGAAGAGAGGGTGTGTAGGGAAATCACAGAGATGAGTTTTGCCAAATGCTGAGAGGCACAACCAGCTGGGGAGTTCTGGGCAATTTTTGTACCCTACCTCTCCACTTTTTCTTGTTTGCTTTCTTACTTGACTTAGTACTGCCTGGACACTGGGAGACAGCCGAGTGGGAAACCGGGAAGAGGAAGCTTCCTCCTCCTCATATTTTTTCCTGCCAGCTCATCTTTGGTCCCTTGTTTCATCCTTCATGGATTAAGCACAGATTAAAAACTCAACTCTGGAGACCCAGGGATTGCATGGGAAGACAACCTGAGGATCCAGACTGGGGTGGGTTGGTGTTGTTGAAGACAGGGCTTTGCTTGCCATGGCTGGCTTCTCTTCCTTCTGTTTGGCTTCCACTGGGAAAGGTCACCACAGCATAAGGAGATGGGAAGAGGCTGGCAAGTCTCTCTCCTGAGCCTTGAGGCCACCCTCCTACCAGTTAGCATTTTAAAATTTTTACAGTATATTTAAAATACATACTATTTTTCTAAAAAATACTCTTAGAAATTTTTAAGAGGAAGAAGGAAAGACAGACATCATAAATGACAGCTACTAGGTCCCCTAAAAGAATCTCGTAAATAAAGAATGAATTGTTTGCACACTGATTTACTAATGCAAAGGCACTACTGCCAGTAAGTTAAAGATATATGGTGGCTGGTGGTGACCCAACTCTCTATTTTGATTTTGATGCTTCACAGAGGGCTGCATGGACAAAGTGATGAAGGTGAAATCTCATTGCATGAGCACTGAATATAACCCAGAATTAAGTTGGTAGAATGCCATCATAGTTGCCAAGAACAATATTTGATTGTGATTCTGAATTCTAAACAAGCTGTGAAGGAGAAAAGTTTCTTGAAGCCCATATAGAAGGGAAATCACAAAATGATAGAAGAAGGCATGGTTTGTTGTGGTAATGCAAGTCTAAAGCTAATCTGGGTATAGTTTGTTAGTGGCAGAGCTTATGTTCCCCAAATCATATCCTATACTTGATAGCCATGTTGGATCTATTTGTGTGAACTGAAGTTATAAGTATACTTTGAATCCTGTGCAAGCTCTGAAAATCTCCTAGAAGTTTGTAATAAATATTCCATTCTCCAATATCCATTTCATCTTCCTGATGCCATGATAGTAGAAGAACTTCTTTTCTCGTTAGTCAATTTAAGTGTATATAGAATAGAAAACTATGCTTTTGTAATTTTCTATTATAAACAGCTCCTATAAATAAGTAATAAGAGTTATGACTCTTAGACCAGGACTTAAAAGATCTCAAACAGTAGCCCTCTGCACCTATGGCACACAGAAAACAGCTTTTGGAATCCTGGGTAGCTTCCAATGCAGTTTGTGATATGTTAGTCTAGGGAAATGGGAGCAAAAATTGGACTGGCTGAACACAAGTGTTTGGTTCTACTAAAGTAACTGTGAATATCAACCTCAGTTGAAAAAACACGTAACATATTCTCTGTTTAGCTTGCTGTTGTGCTAAATTTATTCCATTAGTATAAAATCAAGATATACTTTCAGTTATGTTCTTTTTTTCTAAAAGCCCAGTATACAGCTGAACAACACTTATATCTAATTATTGGTTCTACATTTTCCAAGGAAAGCTGAATTTATTTAGCTACAAAAACAAATGGGTTGCTGAAAGTGCACTTCCATAATAGTATTAGATGGGTTGTTCAGGGACACCCCTATACTGTATAAATAGCAGAAGTGACAATAACTTTCTTGGGTAAGTGCTCCTTGCAGCATCAGCCTTTTGCATTTTAACACGTGGCTATAATTTTTCCCAACACTCTCTTACAACATCGAACACTTGGTATTTCATCAAGCAAATGCTACAACTATAATATGGATCAGTGGGGAGATCTGAAACTTTATCACCTATTTTCTTAAAAAACCTTAGCATTTTAAAATATTATGACCTCAATCCTCTGTTGAATTATTTCACTGCCAAAGAAGAATTAGATTAATTCTATTTAATGAGTTTGACTTTCCCTAAGGATTGTTTATATAGACCATAGGTTTAACTCAAGAGAAACAAAATAGTTTTGTGAGGTGATCACACCTTATTTTCTATAAATTGTGCTTGCTTAGAGAATTTTTGAAAGAAGACTGTTATGTAAGCCGTTACAAAAATTATGTTTACTATATTCTTTCAAAATGTGTGGGTTCTAAACTGCAAGTGTTACCTCTGGGTGTGACATTACTCTATATTTTCCCCAATTCCATGTTTTAATATAAAAGGACTCTAAACAAAATATGCAGAGTGTTCCTGTCCAGGGTTCTAGCCAATCAGCCACGCCTTCTTCCTGGATACTCCATTCTATCTTTCTTTCTACCAACCCTGGCTTTCCGTTTCCCTCACCCTGAACAATTAGCATTCTGTGTTCTATAAGCATGCTTAGTTCTCACTAGGCTGTTTGGGTCTCTCTCCCCCAATCACCCCCCCCCCCAAGATGTCACCACCACCACCACCACTATCATTAATTCATTTTATATACTGCCCTTTAACAAAAGATCCCAGGGTGATGTGCAACATTAACACATTTTACAGAACACAACAATAAAACATAATAAGAAGCAAAATAATAGATAGCATAATAATTAAATAAGCGTAGTAACACCCACCCACCCTCACATCAATTAATGTCCAAAAGCTTGGACTGTTTTTGCCTGGTGCCTAAAGACATGTAATGATGGTGCTAGATTAGGCACCCCCAACCTTCGGCCCTCCAGATGTTTTGGACTACAATTCACATCATCCCTGACCACTGTTCCTGTTAGCTAGGGATCATGGGAGTTGTAGGCCAAAACGTCTGGAGGGCCGCAGGTTGGGGATGCCTGTGCTAGATGAGTCCCTTTGGGGAGAGCATTCCACAAACACGGAGCCACCACAGAAAAGGTCCATTCATGTGTTGCCATTCTCCTACCTCTCAGGGAAGGGGTTGCATAAAGAATGGCCTGGAGTTCTTTATGTACTTCTACAAGCATTATGGTTCTCCCAAGCGATTTTGGCTACATAATCGTGAGACATTCCCCCAGAAGTTTGGAATCAGAATATAAGATGTGACTGAGCTAGCACGTTTTCCTTTAGTCTTTACATTCTTCTCTACTTTTGCTTATTGTTTATATAAATTATGTTGATGGGCTGTGCACTTAACTGTAATCATATCATACTGTTGTGTGACATGCATATGCTCCATTGAAATGCTCTATAAAATCTGTCTTTTCCTTTGCTTGTCTGGTTGTAGTCTCAATTTACAATGCTACTTGTCCCATTCAAAAGAGGGAGTCAGTGTAGGTGGTGTTCAACTAAGTCCTACTCAGAGTAGATCCACTAAAATTAATGAACCTAATTTAGTCATGCCCATTAAGTTCAGTGGGTCTACTCTGAGTAGGCCTAGCATTAAATACCACTTCATGCTTGCTCATATATTGTTTTAAAATTAAAATAAAAGGTAAAGGTAAAGGACCCCTGACAGTTAAGTCCAGTCGCGAACGACTCTAGGGTTGCGGCGCTCATCTCACTTTACTGGCCTAGGGAGCCGATGTCCGCAGACAGTTTTTCCAGGTCATGTGGCCAGCATGACTAAGCTGCTTCTGGTGAAACCAGAGCAGCACACGGAAACACTGTTTACCTTCCCGCTGGAGCGGTACCTATTTATCTACTTGCACTTTGATGTGCTTTCCAACTGCTAGGTTGGCAGGAGCAGGCACTGAACAACGGGAGCTCACCCCGTCGCGGGGATTCGGACCGCTGGCTTTCTGATTGGCAATCCCTAGGCTCAGTGGTTTAGACCACAGCGCCACCTGTGTCCCCCCTTTTTTTACCACACCTGCATCCCTTTAAAAAAATTAGTAAAGGTATAACAAATTGGAACTGGGAACAAAATGGTGTGTTTCAATTGAAGTTATTATTTTTCCTGACTAATACATAAATGTAAGAGAGGTAGTTAGGAAAATAACCATATTTTATTATTGAAAATTTAAAATAGTTGTTTACTCTGGTGGAAAAAACGTTTATTAAAATACATCAAACTATAGGCTTGCTTTTGTTTCGTATTTGCCAACAAAACTTGAAAAGTTAATAGCACAAAAAACGTTACAGCCAGGTTCCGAAGGATCTTATAAGGCATATAAAGCAAAATTATTTTCTGTTGGTGTCTAGATTCATATTTTTATTAGGTTATTTGAAATTCAATCTGCAGTCATAATTATGTCCTAACCTGTGGCATAATTTGGACTTTAATTTGAATGTGCAGTTAAGGATCCACATTTTAATGAGGGGATATAGATGTGCAAAGTGAAGGTGATAGATTAGTGCAGATAATCAGTTGCTTACTCATTTAATAAAGCAGGGTGTTGGTAGGTCTGATCAATTAAGGAATGGTTCTTAGGAACAACTTTTGCACAGACAGGTTTATAGTAGAACATCCTGACTGGCAGATGTTCACCCTTAATTAATCCTTTTATTCTACAAATTCAAGTCCTCTTATTTGTATGTAGCCTTCATGTTAGTATAATTGGGTTTTTAGTGAAAATAACATTTGGGGCAAATTAAAAGAAGTTTATTAGTATTTTAAGTGTGTTTCCAAACTTAAGGCCTCTTAAGATTGAACTAAGTTTCTCTGCTTCATTGAAATAGTGGCCTGGGTCAAATATTAGCTGATATGGAGGGATAATTCTTCTAAGCGTTGGATAATGATTGTGACCTTTTCGTTGAGCTTAAATTCAGGATAACTCTCAACAAAGCTTTATTTGTCAGCAGGACTATTTCAAAGTTAAGTAGATTATGGATAGTTAGAAGTCTAGAAAGAAAAAGTTAGTATTTCTGATAATGTTTCTCAGCCCCTTCATAATACATTGCAGACCAAGATCCAGCAGGCTTTCTTGTGAGTAAAAGCGCCATACTGATTTCTTAAATAACATGATTATTATATACTTCTTTCTTTTTGTTTGCTATTGTTTGCATCAAAGTAATGCTTTCATTTTGCCTGCAAGAGGTTTTATTATTTATGCATAATGCATGGGAAAAGTTTGCCTTTCTTTGCATCTTCTTTGCATTTACACATCTCCATATTATTACTTAAAAACAAGATAAGTTTTTAGTTGCATGGTTCAATGACTTACAGGTCTCTGCCTACTTGATACTTCTGGTATGAACATGGGATAGTCATCATTCCTCAATACAGTGAGTTCTGTTCTATGTGGCTAACTGTGGGCTCCACATTGCTGACATTTTTGTTGTAGGCGCCACACCTGGTCATCTTACTTCTCCTATTATCGTCTTTGAATGTCCTCACTTGTGATTATCGAATGTCTTTTGAAATCTACGAGATAAAAGGGATCATAGTAAAAGAACTTCAAGGTGATATATTAATCCCAACAATCTCTAGTGTGGCATGCTGTAAAAGTTTGGATTTTTCTTTTTTTCTTTTAAAACAACAACTTTGATGCATGCTGTTTTTACTGTGTTACAAATTAATAATTACTCTAGTATTTAAACACAAGTGGCACCTAGGCAAAAAATGGTTTTATATAAATACAGGAGTACTATGCAGGATGCAGAAAGCAAAATAGTCATACTGTGAGGTTTAAAGTTCCTCAGATTTATGTTGTAATGATACATACATTGCAGTTTGCTAGAAGTATTTTAAATCAAACAAAAACTGGTAGAAATCACCTACCGGTACTAAACCAGATTCATATTATTAACAGCCAATAATTGTTCATAGTTAGCATTTAAAGGAAGGGTGGAATACAGCTCCACTGCATAGTCAAAGCTGCTTAGAACATAGTACTCTTCAGCCATTATGCTTTATACTCAGTATGATAGATATAATGTCTGTCCTTTCATATGTCTTCATAGTCTATGAAGGCAGAGTGATTGTTCTGATGTAAGGTAATGGGATATGATCATATACATACACTCCTTAGGTGGAAGAGTTTCACCTTGTAGGACCTACAACTGGGAATGAAATACATTTCCAACAGTGAGTGCCACCCAAGGACTGATACTCAGCATGGGTAGTCTTGAGAAATGAATTTGTCACAGCCAGACCATTCTCAAAATTCAGAAATTTAAATACCATCAACACCTTTTTACATAAGGTCTGACAGTCCATAATAATAAAAAGCTCATTGACAGAGCTCTGTATTCTGGACAGATATGCCCCATTGTAACCTCATTTGAATTAGAATTGTTCAAATTGAGACTTTGAGGTTAATGTGGACAAGCATTAATAGTGCAACATGACTACAAAATAAAGATGCCAGTCTACTGTGATTATGCAACTGAAGGTAACACTTTCACATAGTATTTTAGTTTATGACTGTTCATGGAGAATGCATGAGCAAAACCAGCTCCTTAATGAGCACACTACGTGGAGTAGGCATTCACGGTTGTAGTGGCAGAGTAGGAGCAGCAATTTAAGCAGAATTCTCAATAAGCCATACTTGGGACTGTTGTGCTTGAATATATCCATGTGCTTCATTCAAATGCAGTTCAGTGTTGCAAGCAATTTGTGTCATAGGTGCATGATTCCTTCAAGGTATTTTTCAGCTGCTGTACTGGATCAAGTTTTTATTTGATCTAGAAAGTTTTTGATGTTTGTATGCCTATAAAGTAATTAATAAGGTGAAAATTTCTGTTACACTGTTGCTTTGTCTATGGTGTATCATGTACATGTATCAGCAACCAATAGTCCTAAGTCTGTATGTATCCTACTGTGGCGAAACATATTTCTTTCTTAAACATATAGAGGATGAGAAGAACATATGGTGGTTGTAAACTCAACATATGACCTTCAACTGCGTGGTTATGCTTGGTTGTACTGTAGGTATAGAAGAGATGAAAAGTATGCCATTAAGATAAGTTTTATGATAAACTATTCAATTTATTTCATGGAATAATAGGATCTAAAAGAGAAGGAGAATGAAGAACTGGATATTCAGTTGAAAGTGTTTGATGAAAACAAAGAAGAAGACTTAATTGAGTTGGCCCACCGCCTCAGTGACATCAAAGTGGAAATGGAATATCCTTTTAAAGGACTGTACAATCTTTCTTAGAAATGGATGTTTGCAGAAAGTAGCTTTCTGCAGTAGTGCTAGGTATTATAATCTAATTACTTGGAGCATGCATGAGGAAGTGGAAAGTATGTGCTGGCATGTTATTTCAAACTGGGCATAGACCAGTTGGCATAAATAATAAGTCAATAAGACACACATACAACTTTTGGAATTTCCCCCTTGATTCACAGAAAGTGCACCTTATTTTAACAGATAGCTATTTTTCATTGAGTAGCTATAGACTAGGAGTAACTATTGAAGAGTATATGTTGAATGTCTGGAAATTAAGTATAAGGTGAATTAGATGCAAGAGAATTGGCCAACTAGTGGAAAACAATATGTGAAATTCAGTATCCCCAGTTTTTCTTCTTGACCCCATTGTCTCCTTAGGGTTCTCAGGTCACAATGCTGCAGTAACAGTTGTAGTCACAGCTAGTGGAATTACCTTGGATGATTAGGATAGCATTCCCCAACTGGGTGCCCACCAGATGTTTGGACTACAACTCCAGTCAGCTCTAGCCAGTATAGTTGTGTTAAGTGGAATTGATTGGAGTTGTAGTAAAATAATAATAATCTGAAGGGCATCCATTTGGGAAAGGCTGGATAATATTTATTTATTTATTTCCCACCTTTTTCCCTGACAGCAGCTTGCAACTAAAATAGAAACAGCTAAAACATATTTTAAAATAATTAAAAACAATTAAACATGCACATGATTGTATTGTAAGACATAATTTTAGACATCGGAGAGAAAGTAAGTTTAAAAGAAGCACATATATTCCCTTCTCTGATAACAACCAGCTTCTTTAGTTAACCACAAGTAGAAGAGGAGCTCAAAAAGCAAAGGTCACACTTAAGTTGGCTTTTGTTTGTTTGTTCTTGTGACCACTTTACCAAGGATTACACCTAATGCTTTTGTTATCTTTTTTCTCACAGATTTTATCCCCTTCAGCCTCTTCCTTCTTAGCTTCCTAATTTATGGTTCCCAGTCCTCCAACCCCTTCCTACTTGCCTGCCCATTTCCTTTCCAGTTTTGGAAGTTTGGCAGCTTGACATGTTAAATGTAGTCAAAATATATTGACTAGTGGTAGCAAGTAAACTTCATAAACTTTGGTTGGAAGTTGGCTTGTTTCACAAACTATAGTTAAGATTAATCAGAGTTTCTCTAGATTTGGATGATACAGCAAAGCTTCTAAAGTCATTGTAACTGCACCAGATAGGAGTAGCGGGAGTGCATGGGCAGGGGAGGCTAAGTTTATTTTTATGTTTATAGCAGACCAGTAGCTTCATGCTGGTAAGTGCTAAGTGTAATAATATGTATCTGATTTCCTAACAGTGTAACTTGTCTAAAACTTTAGTTCAAAACTCAGAAAACAATTCTTACTTCCTTGGTAATAAAAGTGCTTAATTTCTCTTTAAGGTCAGGTTTGTCAGTCTGTGCTAATCATATAATGAAAAAGTGGGAATTTTCTTACCAGGTTTATATATTATTTATAAATTTTTGGATAATTATCAATAATTACTCCTTTTTATCTTTTTGTTGTTGTTTTGATGACACATTTTATTATATGTTATATGTTTTGGTTGGTTGTTTTAAGACTCCACCCTGATGCCTGCATAGATAAATAATAGAAATAAATAATTTATATTCTTTATTTATAATTTGAAAAAAATAAAACTCTGTAATATATTGTATTTGCATTCATTCTATGTTTCTAAGCACTGAAGATATTAGTGGCATAAAAATCATTACACAAAGATACTGGCTTCTCAAGGAACCCAGTAACTTATCAGAAAAGCAGCATCTCAACTAGATAGGACAGAGGGGAATCAAATAAACATCAATCAAATCTTGATTTCAAAGAAGGCTGAAGTTTTGGAACAGTACATAGTGTTAGTTTGAATACATCTGTACCTTGGTTTACGAATAGAATGCATTCCAGAAGTCTGTTTGACTTCCAGAATGTTCAGAAACAAAGGTGCAGCTTCCAATTGACTGCAGGAGCATCCTGCAGCCAATCGGAATCCTCAGAAGCCATGCCGGATATTCAGCTTCCGAGGCAAAGTTCGCAAACCAGAACACCTACTTCCGGGTTTGCGGTGTTTGAGTTCCAAGTTGGTTCATGAACTAAGCTGTTCGAAAACCAAGGTACGGCTGTACTTCTATATTTAATAGTGAATTATACGCTTTCTGTTTGTGAGTAGCAGAAAATCAAAATTCCACAAAGTGGAATATTAAGAATTGTAATTCATTACATGAATAGTTATTTTGGGATCTAAATAGATACTTTAGGTGTGCAGAAAGGCTTGTGTGCTGCCTTGTACACAGAACAGATTTTAAGGGCTCTTTAGGCCTAATCTTAAGGGACACGGGTGGCGTTGTGGGTTAAACCACAGAGCCTAGGGCTTGCTGATCAGAAGGTCGGCGGTTCAAATCCTTGTGATGGGGTGAGCTCCCATTGCTTGGTCCCAGCTTCTGCCCACCTAGCAGTTCGAAAGCATGTCAAAGTGCAAGTAGATAAATAGGTACCGCTCTGGCGGGAAGGTAAACAGTGTTTCCGTGCGCTGCTCTGGTTCGCCAGAGGCGGCTTAGTCATGTTGGCCACACGACCTGGAAGCTGTACGCCGGCTCCCTCGGCCAGTAATGCGAGATGAGCGCCGCAACCCCAGAGTCGTCCGCGACTGGACTTAATGGTCAGGGGTCCCTTTACCTTTTTAGGCCTAATCTTCAAGAATGCAGTGTTAATTCTATGGGTGCGTTTTTCTGTAGAACTATTTTGGTATTTCCTTAACAATCCTTGTACTGATGTGAATGAGGTCTATCACCTGTTGTATAACATGCTGAGAGAAACAGCATCTGAAAACTACTTCCTATCTATTTTACAACATTTTCTACTAATCAGGAATGATTATTATGTTCGGTAAGTCAGTAGTGATTTTTATGTCAAGTAAGTCAGCAATTTTTGAACTTGTATGTACAAGTGCATACAATGTACTAGACAAAAGTGAGGCTCTTTTGGAAGGGGATGAGGTATGGAAAAGCTTTATTTATGTATAGTTTACAGACCTAGAAAAATGATGTAGTTCCACAGCTCCCATACATGGAGGATTTGTTAAGGAGTTAGGACATCTGATTATTCCTTCTATATTGCTATCCAGTCTTCCTTCTTGGGATGAGGAACAGTCAGGAAGGTTTGATTGGGGTCTCTCATCTCCAGTAATAGCTTCGTGTATACTTTGTGGAATTGTGCCAAGGGGAGAAGTGGTAAATAGCATATTGAACCTAGATAAATCCTCTGCACACAATTATTTTGCACATTTGCAGGATTATACCACCATAAACAGAACAGCAACCCTTCAGTTGTTATGTATGAAAATGGACTACCTCCCATCAGTTATTAAGTAGACTAAAATGTTTCTTCTTTATTTTAAAAAGTGCCTTGGTTATTAAAATCAATACATTTTTGTGTTTTTTTGGTGACCAGACCTCAATATTACAGGATAATAGAAGAATGCATTTCACAGATAGTATTGCACTGTAGTGGTATGGATCCTGACTTCAAGTGTAGAGGAAGGTTGGATGTAGATTTCACTCACCTTGTAGGTATGTGAGCATCATAATGTTACACTATTTTAGTAATTATTGTTTAATGATTCTCTCCCCCTACCCCAAGATCACCATTTATGTAGTACAGGTGTATTTCAACCAAAGTTAAGCCATTTTAAGTTCTGTTCTTCCTCTGGTAGAGAGTTGAATGCATAAGTCTTCTATTGAAAACACTATGTATAAAAGGGGGTTAATTTTTACGTGGATTATGCTTTAGATATTTCATTAATGGAATCTATGCCACACACAGTACAGTACTTCTATATGGAGGCCTCCTGTTCATTCTATTACAAATGTTCCATGTGCATATCAAAATTCACTTGATTCAGTGTTATTGGTTAGGTGAAACCAGAAATAGATGCACATGCATCGGAGCAGCTAGCAGTGACTACAGTGGGTTCTAGATAGATAGATAGATTTATTTATTGTCATTGTCCGTATATACACAGTATACACAACAACGAAAATCAGACACCCAAAGACCGGATTTACCATATACATTTGCACATATCTCCAACACTCTCATCCTTATTAAAACATAATCTATTAAAACATAACATAATCCAGAGTATAACATAACCTATTTAAAAGCATAGCATAACCTAAAAGCCTGTGGCCTTCTATGGTACCATTCAGTCTTCTTCCAAAATGTGTGAGTTTTTCCCCCCATTTTTCCATTCATGTTTGACTAGTTAGCAAACTGAATAGAAAATATTCAAATATCAGTAATGATAGGCACATGCAAATTGTTAAAAGTGCTGCTAGACAAAAATGTGTGTCTTTCATAGAGAACAGGAATACTTCAGTGGCTGTTATGTTTTTGTTAAATGTCAGAACTTTGGATCATAAACTTTTTAGGTAGAAAAATCTCTTATAAAGCAATTTTCTGCTCAGCCAGTGCGGAACTAGTGTTGTCCTGATAGCATCACATTGCTACAAAGTTGAATTTGTAATTAAAAATATGATTTTTTTAAACTTTATTGAATCAAGAATTGTTGAATTCTTGAAAATGTTTGTTGTGCTCAAAATCAGTGTTCATTCAGTATACCTCATCTGCACATTTGCCTTTTAAAGTGGATTTTGCATTGGTCTTTATGGTTTAATTTTCTCAGATTGCTGCGTGGACAAAGCAAAAGTGGAAGAAAGTGAGCAAAAAGCTTCAGAATTTTCCAAAAAGGTAGGTACTTACAACCTGTTTCTTTTTAATTTTAAATTGTTTTAATAATTTTTCATATTGTATTTCTGTGTCCTGGGATCTTAAGTGGGAGGATAGACATAATTGAAGTTTAGCAAATTAACCGTGCCTGAAACAGGGCAAACTTGAACTATTTATCTGAACTTCATTTATGTATTATTTATTTATTAAATTTCTATACCGCTCTTCACCCAAAGATCACAGGCCACTTCACAACATAAAAATAAAAATAAAATTAGAACACAAAATGCATAGTACGAACAAAAATAAAACAAAGCTAATAACCCCCTTCCACAAACACATTTTAAAGGCCATAGAATGTTTAATCAGCCAAAGGCCTAGTTTTAGAGAAATGTTTTTGCCTGGAGCCTAATGAAATGTAATGAAGGCGCCAGGCAAGCCTCCCTAGGAAATACATTCCACAAACAGGGAGCCGTCACAGAAAAGGCTCATTCTTGTGTTGCTATTCTGTGGACCTCTTGTGGAAGGGCCTTAGATGATGATCACTGCGGGGATTCTTTGCTGGAGCTTCCCACGTGTAAGTCTAGGCCACCTACACGTGGGATTCCAGTTGCCGGGGATAAGCGGCCAGCACCTCACATGCGTATAAAGCACGGACGCCGGCCGAGCCTGCGAACGAAGCGGCCGATAATTCTGGAGCGTAAACTTGCACCGTTCCGCTGTCCGCCAGGCTAAGTCTGAAGGTGTGTGAGTTGGTTCGGATGAAAATGCCTCGTGAAATTAGTTACAAACACTTGCGACCTCCTGAGTTACTCTAAAGTTACATACCCAAGCATTAAGGCTAAATGGACCCCGAAAATTTTCTAAATCAACCCTAAATAAAGACAGACACAGATGTTTCTTTGAATGGCTTTGGCTGACCCGCATAGGCTTTTACACTTCACTGTTCCTAGCCCTATACTAAGCTTTCCCTAAACTAACAGTCCCTGCACCGCCAAATCTTCCGCAATGCTAAGGCTAAATAAAACTATACCGAGAAATCTTCCGCGATCTAAGCCTATGCTAAACTAAAACCTAACTAAACCTTTACCGAAGGATCTTCCGCAAACTAAATCCTAACTAAGTCCTACACGCGCTTCCAACCCGTCCAGCCCGTCCAACCCGCTCCCCGAAAACCCCTTAAACTAAACTGACTGTAAGAAACTAAAAGGTGAAAGACCCTAAAAGAACTGCAATGAACTGAACTGCCTAATGCGGGGAGCCTCAGCCTTTTATTGATAACCAAGTGTGACATCACGATCGATATATTAACCAATAGAAACGCTGTTGCTGCCCCCGAAAAAGGCGGGAAGCAGAATAAACGTTCATTGACAACTTCAAAAACCTCTGGAACTAAACTTTCAGGCGGAGTAATCTCAGTGGCAAAATGCCCACTGAGCCTTACTTTTACTTTCACTTTTAAACGGAAGGATACGAAAAGTAGTGCATAATAAACAAATAACCATGGATTCAAAAGAATCCACGAAGTGTATTCCCACAGATCACAGAGTCTGAGTCAGTTCATATGAGGAGAAGTGGTCCTTGAGGTATTGAGGTCCTGAGCTGAATAACACCACCACCACCAGCAACAACAACAACACCCTGCCCATCTGACTGGGTTTCCCCAGCCACTCTGTGCAGCTTACAGCACATAAAAAATGGTAAAACATTAGACATTTAAAATTTCCTGATACAGGGTTTCCTTCAGATGTCTTCTAATAGTCAGATAGTTGTTTATTTCCTTGACATCTGATGGGAGGGCATTTCACAGGGCAGGCACCACTACTGAGAAGGCCCTCTGCCTGGCTCCCTGCAACCTCACTTCTCACAGTGAGGGAAACGCCAGAAGGCCCTCGGAGCTGAATGATGGGGGTGGAAATGCTTCTTCAGGTACACTGGGCCGAGGCCGTTTAGGGCTTTAAAGGTCAACAACACCCACACTTTGCATTGTGCTTGGAAATGTACTGGGAGCCAATGTAGGTCTTTAGGGACTGGTGTTATATGGTCCCGGTGGCCACTCCCAGTCACTAAGTCTAGCTGCCACATTCTGGATTAGTTGTAGTTTCCAAATAACCTTCAAAGATAGCCCCACATAGAGCACATTGCAGTGGTCCAAGTAGGAGATAACCAGAGCATGCACCACTCTGGTAGGGTCTCAGAATTGACCTGCGCCTCCATGGAAAGCTGTGAGTCCAAAATGACTCCAAGACTGCGCACCTGGTCCTTCACGAGCACAGCTACCCCATTCAGGACCAGGGAGTCCTGCACACCAGCCCACCCCATCCCCCCAAAACAGCACCTCTGTTTTGTCAGGATTCAACCGTTACCCACCATCCATCCTCTAACCACCTCCAGACACTCACACAGGACATTCACTGCCCTCACTGGTTCTGATTTAAAAGAGAGGTAGAGCTGGGTATCATCCGCATACCGATGAGCACCCAGCTCAACCCCCCTGGTTTCTGCCTGCATGAAGTAGCCTATTTCTCTTAGCTAGCACTGACATTGTTGACTGTGATCAAAATGTAATGTACCTGGCAACAGACCCACATCACAGTTTGAATTTGTCTAATAAGCAAGTGGAAAAACTCTGGTTCTCTTGGTCAGTTTTGATCAAATGGAGGAATTCCTACTCAGATTCGAGCTATTCCTATGTTGAAGGGCCAGGGAGGATACATGAGTTTTGCATTTTGAACAAAGCAGTGTTAACTTGTCTTCTATTGGCTGCCTTCCTGTGCCAACCACTTGTGTACCGTGTTAGCTATATGGAATCATTCCTCATACACCCATAGGGAGGTTGAAAGGGCAGGTTCAACAGTAGTTGATTGATTGATTGATTGTTACGTTTCTCAACCAGCACACACACATATATACATAAAAACAATCCAAAATACATACTAAAATATAGACTATAAATATAAACTTTAAGCTTTAAAATTTTTAGATAAAAAAAATATCACTACTTTAAAGGGTGGGCTACAGCCGATTTTAGCACTGGTTCATCTTTAGCTCTGTCCTGAAGTTATATAGGTACTGCTAACTAGATCGGACCGAATTTTTATGGCTCTAGCACAGAACTTTGCTGTCACATTAGCGTTAGCATCCGAAAAAAGCCACTCTATATAGTAATTGTCCGAGCGTCCAGGTTGCTCAGCCAGCATTGTGTGGCTAAGCTTGCCTCGCACCTCCTCGTAGAAGCAACATTGCAAGAGTATGTGGCCAATAGTTTCCACCACTCCAGATCTGCACAGGCAGTATCTCTCGCACAATGGGGTCTGTTTGTACTTCCCTTAGAGAACTGCTGAAGGCATTGTACGATTACGGGCTAGAGTAAATGCTCTTCTGTGAGAGGGTATTTCTAGTTGGAATAGATATCTAGCTGGGTGGGACAGGTATCTCCGTTCCTCCTGTATTAGAAAATGGGGTACTTTACTCAAGTCCTTCTGTCTTTCTATGTCTGTTAGCCTCTGTTTAACAATGTCAATAGTAATTTATTTAGGGGACTTCTTGAAAAAAGAGCAGTGTAAAACCATCCCTCTTCTGCATTCTGATTTCACTAGGTTAATATTCTATGTTGGGGGTATGTGTTTGTGGGTGTTTCCCCCCCCCCCCCCCCCGGGGAGGGGAGTGGTTAAAGTCTGCTAAGTCAATCAGTTTAACTCTCTTCTGTAGAAGTTCTACCTACAAATCTTTCAGATATACTGCTTTTTTGGGATCAGTGGATTTGACTGCTAGAATGTTACACATAATCTGAAAAAGGTTCATGTACTATGGCAAATTTTGTAGAGGTAATTTATCATGCCATAGGATATTTTGCCACAAACTCAGTCTTTTTATTTCTCTCTATATTTCTGGCAGCAGAGTTCTCTATTAATTCATCTTTATCTTGAATAAAGCATTTTAAAAATCTGCTGTACTAGAGAAATGAGCATATTGAAAAGGGATTAACACTTTTAAAGATACTGTGCATGTATTAGCTACCATCCATTTCAACATGTTTACTAAAATAAATTGATCAAATTTGATTATTATGAGTTATTGGAAACATATGCTTCAGTAATCCTTTCAAAGTTTGTTGAGTTTTAAAGTCCTCACTTATTCATGCTGGGAATGCTTCTTCCATTGAAACCATTATTATATGCTGGTGGCTTTTACAATTGAGCAGATTTGGTAAATTTGAATGATGGTACATCACCCTTGAAAGCTGCAGAACTTGAAGAAACACCAACACACCATTTTTTTTTGTATTTAGACTTCCACTTTTCAAATGAAAATCTATGAAAATCAAACTTAACTAGTTTTATAGATAGCCTATAAGAAAATTTACTTCTTTTAATTGCAAAGCATATTTGCATCAAATAAAAGTTTTGGATTTTCATACTAGCAGAACAACCTACCTTATGATGGAAACAAAATAACATTAACTAAACAAGTATAACAACATTCTATTTGTTTTGTTAGTGTACATGACAAACACATGTGTTCATACGCTCACTCAGTTCTGCTTAGCAGATTATGCAGAAGATTGTCTACTGTTCAAATATAGATGCAAGCAAAAGGCTGTGAAAGGTTGTATATGTATTGTTTATTTAACTGCACACAGTTGAAGTGACACCCCCACCCCCACACCATTACAGTACCAGGTTGGGAGGAATTAAATTAAATCTTATAGAGCGAACCAGAAGGAATAAGTTCTTACTCAGGTCTGCTCCCCACCCACAGCCCAAAGCTCGCCTACTGGTGAGCCTTGCAAGTGAGTTCCTGTCTGTTGGTGTGCCAAGAGGAACCAGAAGTGCCCCCTCCCATAACACCAGAGCCTGAGAAGGGAAACAAGCTCTGCCATTCTGTGCCAGGGCCTCAACTGCCACTCCCAGCAAGTTCTGTGGGAATGGACATTCTATAGCAAGTGATAAGATTCCTCTGCACTTTTAGTCTTATTGATTATTACCAAAATGTTTCAGGGAGAGGAGGACTGAGGTAAATCTGTCAAATGTTTTTGGAGGAAGTGGACTGAAGTAAATCTGCCCTTTTAGTATTTTAAATATTATGGCATTTATATGCATAATATTAAGTTTTAAAAGCAGGTCCTTAGGATAATGCAGATTCTAATGAAAATTCCTAAGATGTTGAGTCTTGTGTACCTGCAAGTTGACCGGAATGTGTGAGAAGCTGACTCTAGATATTCATTGGTGCGAATGCTTTAAGCCCAGGAAAATTGGAGAAAAAAATATTTGGCTAGTCTAGGAAGCCTATCAGGCTTCTATTATTTTACTCAATCTATATAACACCCTTGTGAAAGTTAAAGCATTGTGTTTGGACAAAGATGGATGACTGCTTCTATGTTGGTGATCATTGTAGTTTGATGAAGAATTCACAGCTCGACAGGAAGCACAAGCTGAGCTTCAAAAACGAGAAGAGAAAATCAAAGAACTTGAAACTCAGATCCAGCAGTTACAAACCCAGGTAATATAACAAGATGGATTTTACATGTTTTCAAAAAGTGTTCTACTTTGGGGAAGTATGGAATTAGCTTTTTAAAAATTAAGGGGAAATTACTAGCAGTGGGCTAAAGATAGGTGGCAGGAGAAATCACTGTTTCAAATCAGATAGTGTGACTGGATCCTTCTATTGGTCTATGTGTGAGCAGGAGCATCACTGATTGGTCATCTTACAAAATTTACCTAATGATCTCAAGGCAGCATACATGCTACGTCCCCCACCCTTCTATTCTTACAGCAACACTGTGAGATAGGTTAGGCTGAAAGAATGAGTAACTACCCAAAGTCACCCACTAAGTAAGCTTCATGGGTGAGTGTGGATGTGAATCTATGTTAGTCCAACACCTTCTCCATTTAAATAAATTGGGGAGGAGGATGCACTTTAAGTTCTGATAGGACCCTGAAGAAATAATGTACAAATATGCTTCTTTATTGAATTTTATTGCCCTTTCTTATTGCTCTGTAAGCAATAGTCACATCTGTGGCACTAAAACATGAACACTGGATCTTCTTGGAAACACAAGACTCTTCCATATTTGAAGATATTCTGTAAGCAACTGCCAACATGTTATGTGCATTTTGATTTTGTGATGATGTTTGTTTTATTCTTTTAATGTGCTTGTTGGTAAGAAAGCTTAGTGTAACTTCTCTGGAAATGAGTGTTGCTTAAGGCATATAATGCAAACTGTAAATGAAAATTTATGTTTGATTCACTTGCACTGAGATGATATTACAGAAGGTAACTTCTTTTGGGCACTTTAAACACAGTTGGTGGTATGGAGAAATTTTGTTGGTCATATTAATGAGCTCAAATGCTTACTAAATCCCTAAGAAGCAGAATTGTCTCTGTGCCACTGTTGGTTAACATTTTGTGTCGGTCGGGTACTATGTGTTGTAAAGGACACATAAGGTATACTGTAGTAGTTATAGAAATCATATTTCTATTTAGAGATAAGAGGGGAGAATCATAGGACAGTCTTTTCTTTTAAAGGAACAGTTGGAAAATAAAAGTTTGAAAGTTCAGCTATTTGGAGTCTGCTGGTAGAAAATTACTTGCTCTAGTGAAGTTTATTCTAGACAGAAGCCTGGAGAATAGATTTCTAATTTATGACTTTTTATCCTAGTGGTACCATATTATGTGGTATTTTGACCAATGCCTCACTCAAATGGTATTGCTGAAAGCTTATATTAGAACAGATAATAAACTTCCCTGGTGTTATCTTGTCAGTAGAAGTGAACATTTTTAAGCATCACAGCCAAGAGCCAGATCTTCTTCCTAATTTCTCAGCCTGCACAGTTAACATCATTTTGAAGATGGATTTTCTGAGGTAGTGAATATTTAAATATGGGAACCTTAAGATGATAATTCGGTTTCAGCCATTTGGCTTCCTTTTTAACAGTTCTATGAATACCACACAGATAAAAATATCTTAAGCCCTTGGAAAGTATTTTGTTAATGGACCTTTTTTCTTGTTTTCAAATGTCACTTCATTAATTCTCTTGATCTATTTTAATATGAAGAAACTCTTTAAAAAGTTGCATATGGCACTTACTGCTTCTCAATCTAATGTAGTGCCAAAAATATAACCCATTTCTGTTAAATGACTCATACTGATTTGAAAATGATTCCATCCCCCCTTGGTAAAGACCACATTCTTTTTCATTATGGGTTTCATCTCTGTGAAATCCTTCAACAATGTAGAATAGAATTTAGTTGAACACCCTTGCTTACATGAGTGACCTGGGAAAACATGCAAAATGTTCTGGTTCTCGTAATATACAGGTTGTCATTTACACGAGAATTTACTAGATGCCTCTGGTGTCTCTTGTATGGCCAGCATTTTCTCTGTTCCCTTTTTTCAACCCTCAGATCTAAAACATGCTTATTTTGCAGGCTCCTGTGTCTTCAAGTGGCTCATCTCCTGCAGGAGTACCACCTCCGCCGCCACCGCCACCTCCTCTTCCAGGTGGTTTAGTCTCTGCAGCACCTCCTCCTCCTCCACCACCACCACTTCCTGGTGGTATTCCACCTCCACCACCTCCTTTGCCTGGAGGGTCTATACCACCTCCACCTCCACCTATGTTTGGTGGACCACCACCACCTCCTCCTCCTCCTTTTGGAGGGATTCCACCTCTAGCAGCTGCACCAGCACTGCCTTTTGGAATGAAACAGAAGAAAAAGTACAACCCTGAAGTGTCTATGAAGAGAATCAACTGGGCAAAGGTATATAAATTTAACCTCACCAATATTTTCACCATTTATGATCTTTAAAGGGAAGAATGGCAGGAATTCTGTTTTGAACATAAGAATTCTAGAATTTAAACTCTTGCTAATTTTAGGGCTAATAAATTTTCAATAGTTGCAAATTGTTAACCCTTAAAACTCATTTGTAGTATGGAGTAATCTGAAGGGATTTGGGACACTTTTTCTTAAGAGCAGTGATAGCTGTAGGAAGTGCTGTGCACACCTGTGGAAACATAACTTAATTAAAAATATTATTGAACAACAATATCGCAATGCACTTGAAGATAAAAACAAGAATTAACAACAAAATAATATAAGCTCATCACAATGAGCTTTCGATAGTAAAGTCAAAACAAAAATGAATACAATTATAGAATTATAAATGGGGTATAAAAACACAATTTATGGTCCTATCAAACCCCCAATAGCACTATTATCTTATTTTCCTTTAGAAGGCCAAGGAATCCCTAATAAACATCTCATTACCTGTTTGTGAACTGCTGCCAGATTAATAATTGTCAGGTATTGGAGGACTTTTAATGCAAATCTCTTTGAAGCCTGGCTATCACAGACAGGGGACTGTACTTATGGACAAGCTTTACAATGAGAGCACCATACTGGAAAGAAAACACAAACTTTTATGCAACATGGTATCCTTTTATTTAATATACACAAACTATTCAGCATGACTTTCATCCACCAGCATCACTCAGAACATTGCAGATGGAATGACACTTTAATCTGACACCTACATCCAATGAAACACAACTGGGATTGCTTCTGTTCTATTTCCCCCTTTTTTGATGACTCTGTACTCTGACTTCCTGTTATTGTTGCTATTATTCTCTTCTCTTCTTTTATTTATCCAATTAATTTGTAACTGAAGATCAATAAGATACCTTTGAAAAAACCATACAACTTACATTGTATAATGAAGGAATGGGGGAAAAGAAAACGATCTTGCCTGTTTATAGACATCAACAAATAACATTGTATTTCAAGGGGATTTGCTACTTGTGTGACTGCGATGTCATATACTTAATAACCCCCCAAATAAATGTGAAATTAGAAGGATTATAATCATCCTTACTGCTTGAATATATCTAACTATCATCTATCTATCCGCGATAGCAATGGACATAACTTTATTGAACCATTGAACCAGTGTGATGTAGTGGTTAAGAGCGGTAGACTCGTAATCTGGTGAACCGGGCTCGCGTCTCCGCTCCTCCACATGCAGCTGCTGGGTGACCTTGGGCTAGTCACACGTCTTTGAAGTCTCTCAGCCTCACTCACCTCACAGAGTGTTTGTTGTGGGGGAGGAAGGGAAAGGAGAATGTTAGCCGCTTTGAGACTCCTTCGGGTAGTGAGAAAGCGGGTTATCAAATCCAAACTCTTCTAATGTATATCATGAAGCATCTTTTCAGCTCTCAGCAATTTCCAAATAAGTAGATATATGTACAATTAACTGATTACATATCTGCATTACCTTTATACAAAATAAGCAAAATCCGTAGTTTAGGGGTCAGGATCACATTTTTACGTACAAGTGCACTGATTTCTGTAATCATTTGTTTCCAAAATTTATGAACTTTGGTATGACTTAGACATTTTCAATCAGAATATAATTAAAGAGTGAAAATTACAGGAGCAATAGCTTTTTTACAAAGCCATCATAAACAATTTTCATTATATCTGCACTAAAGGAAGGTACCGGTAGTTAACTTTTCAGCCTGACATAGGCTGTCTGTGCTTGTCTATTTGAGGAGGGCAGCTGCATTTTTATTTTTATTTTTAGAACCACATCCACATACTTTGTCCCTTTTAAAATAAAATGTTTTTGCTTTGATTATTGCAAAACACAATTATGTACTTTGTTTACCATTGTGAGGTTCACTTCACTGATATAGGTTGTATTTATAAATAGGTTTATTGCTTTTCGTTCTAGTCTAGTAGCTGAGGCGGAGGATGTTGATATTTATGTGCATGATTTTATATTACTTCAGGACAGAAATTTAATCTAATGAAACTTTTGAAGGTAATCCTTTCTGAAGTTTATATACATTAGGAATGCATGGCATAACACATTACTCTTAACATTCTGTCAGGCTTAGAGTTCTGATGTATAAACACCATGTATTGTATCTTATTCAATATGTTCAGAGAAATGCATTTGAATAGATCTTCATTTTATCTGCACATAAAATTATTGTACAATATAGGAACACCATGAGCTCTTTCGGACGGGACTGTTCCGTGTGCCCTTCATATGTTGTTGGAGTACATTTACTATCGGCCTTAGCCACCAGTACCAGTGATCAGTGATTGAAGTTGTAGCCCAAAAACACCTAGTGGGGCACAGGTTAACCTCTTCCTACTCAGGAAAAGTTCAGTCTCCATTCTGAGAACTTGTGAAAGGAAAGGGCTCAGATCAATTTTTTTTACCTTCATTAAAAGCACCAGAAGGTTCAGTACTCTTTCCAAGCCTGTTGCACTATTTTTGTGAAAACTTATTTCTTTTTCCTTACACTCCCACTTTTGTTTTGTTTGATGAAGAAGTTCGAAGTTGAAATAATTGATTTCTAAAAAAAATCCTGTTTGATTTTGTGGCTTACAGCTTTAAGAACTTGACATTGTCATACATTGTACTTAATTGATTATTGCACAGTCACAGTCACTAAGAACTAAGCTCAAAGCGCAGTCACTAAGCACCTAACAAATTTTATTTCAGGTTGAACCACAGGAAATAACAGAGAATTGTTTTTGGATAAAAGCAAAAGAAGAAAAATTTGAAAACCCAGATCTGTTTGCAAAGCTGGCTCTCACTTTTGCTACACACATGAAAGGTAGGTACTTTGTTCTTTCCCCCTAAATAGTCTGTGAATAATAGATATGTAATTTTTTGCTTTTCATATTGTTATTGCACCAGTGTGTATGGTGTTTTAAAAAGTATCAAAACAAACAAACAAACTTTGGCAATAATTCCAAGATTCATATAGTCTACATTTGAAAGGGGAAGATAACAGGGAAGAATGAAGGAGATGCAGGTAGGGTAACAGGTACAGAATATGTGTAAGTTCAGAATAATGTAGTCAGGCTTAGTTGATCTAGGTTAAATTGACTGAGTGGTTAAGGAAGAGGTCAAACAGAGTTTTGAGGAAGCATTCTGAATCACACGCGTTATGGAAGGGAGTCGTAGCATAAAGGACAAAGAGAAAGAAAAGGCAGTTTATTCCTAGGGTGTGGCTGCTGTTGCATGCTGACGGTTTCTGGGAGCCACAGTTGAGAGCTGAGTGTAGGGTGGGGCCCAAAGGGATATAAACTACCCCAGAAGACCACAACATGTTGCCCCACCAGAGGTACTACCACTCCTCTAAAACCTTAAATAACCTGCTAAACCAGGTGAGAGTAGCTGATGTGTCTCAAACCCTCAGTGAGTTAGGAACTTCCCTTGCATGCAAAGACAGGTTCCAGCAGTTGAGTGCATGAGACCAATAGTGGGTCAAATGTTCAAGAAAGTAGTTGCCTGTGCTTTAAGCAGTGTTTCCCGAACTTTTTCTGACAGTGGCTCCCTTCTGACCTTGTTTCCTTCCTTTGCCCCCCATGGGCATAGCCAAAGGTGGGTGGGTGAGTGAAGCTGCCCCCAATAAGTAAAAATCAATACAAATCAACTCACACCTGAGGTTCTGCCCCCCCCAACAAAAGTCTGCCCCACTAACAAAAATCCTGGCTATGCCCTTGCCCCACACCCGGTAGAAAGGTACCTATTTAAATGTTTTGTTTGTAAACAGAACATGTTTTATTTATAATTTTAATAATTTATACAAAATACAGTTACATAAAATGATAATGAATGAAAATGATAATGAAATATTGTTGAAGGAGATAAACATGGAATCATAGATTTGGAAGGGACCCCAAGGGTCATCTTTCTAGTGCAACCCACTGCAACATAGGAAACTCAGGTTAAGCATCCATGACAGGTGGCCATCCCACCTCTACTTAGAAACCTCCAAGGAAGGAGACTCCAGAAACCTCAAAGGAAGGGGAGTTCAGTCCAAAAGGCACACAGGAAGTTCTGATATATGGAATAATTTTAAAAAGCAAGTGGTCTTCACTGACCTGACGCAAAACAATCTTGTAATCTGGAGTAGCCCTGGCTGCCTATAGCCCCTGGTAGTAAGGCCCACTGAACTCAGTGTGGCTTTCTTCTGAGTAGACACTTAGTTATTTACTAGATGCAAGTCAGCAGCACCAAATGACCCTGCTCGAGTGGCACTGAGGTGGATTTCAACCCATGCCTTGTAGAGCTGGGCGGTTGCTCTGCAAGGTTGGGAAGGTTCCTAAAAGGTTGGGAAACATCTGAAGGCCCTGATCCGCTAGGCGCTGGGGTGGATTGTATCCTGTACCTTGAGGAGTCAGGCCTAGGCTGCCACGCAGCCCAGCACTGGTGGCAGCAACAAACAGCATTGGCTCACCCAGCCCTACCCATTGCCACCTCACTACTGCACTTACCTGACGTGGGGGTTCTGAATCATGGGCTCCGCTGGTCAAAATGGGAGCCTCAGAAATTACCCTCTCCTGCTGGAAACAAACCAGGACTGCTCTATGAAAATACATGTGGCAGAAAGGAGCGCTAGGCCCTGGTGGGCTACCACTTTACCTGCTTGTGATTGGCTAAGTGGATAGCCTGCCAATCAGATTTTTTTTAAAATTTTAAAAAGTGTTTTTTCCCTTCACTTCTCACTTCCCCCTGTGGCCCCCTAGCCTCATGGTGTGGCCCCCCATTTTTGCGATTTTTTATCTGTGCCCTCCTTGGAATATCCTGGGGGCCCCCAGGGGGCCATATGACTCCTGTTTGGGAAACACTGCTTTAGAGGGAAGTGAGGGGCAGATGGGGCTTGTGAACCTGAGAAGGCAGCCCACCTGGGAGAAGGAGAACTGATCTTAAATCTCCACTTCCTTATGGGTCATCTCCAGGAAAAAAGGCTAAGGAGTAAATCCTAAAGAATTCCAAACTGGAGTCCCTAAGATGGCTGGATGGTGCTTTGTATTGTTCTGCTTTCCTTTGGACCATATCAGCGAGGCTGAGAGGGGGATATAGTCATCTGGGCAGCCCAGGACCTTCACACACACACACTTCCCAGGCTTGCGCCCTGGAGAGGTCACTTTGATGCAGTGTTTTTTCCTAGAAAAATACATGCTGGTACTTACCATGAAGTTGTTACAGTAAGTGCCTCACTTTTGAACAACAAAAAAGAGGTGCCGGTACCCTTTAGTACCCCCAGAGAAAACCCTGCTTTGGTGCTGCTAACTCTGTAGTTTGACCTAACTCCCGGAGGCGCACTTGGTTGTCTCTTGAGACAGACAGATTCCAACTAGATCTTCATAATAATAATAATAATAATAATAATAATAATAATAATAATTTATTTGTACCCCGCCCATCTGTCTGGGCTTCCCCAGGCACCCTGAGCGGCTTCCAACAAATGTTAAAATACATTAAAATGTCACAGATTAAAAACTTCCCTAAACAGGGCTGCCTTCAGGTATTTTCTAAATATCAGGTAGTTGCTTATCTCTTTGACCTCTGATGGGAGGGAGTTCCACAGGGCGTGCGCCCTCTGCCTGGTTCCCTGTAGCTTTGCTTCTCTCAGTGAGGGAACCACCAGAAGGCCCTCGGCGCTAGATCTAAGCTGAACAATGGGGGTGGGGACGCTCCTTCAGGTATACAGGACTGAGGCCATTTAGGGCTTTAAACGTCAGCACCAACACTTTGAATTGTGCTCAGAAACGTACTGGGAGCTAATGTAGATCTCTCAGGACCAGTGTTATGTGGTCCCGGCGGCCACTCCCAGTCACCAGTCTAGCTGTTGCATTCTGGATTAATTGCAGTTTCCGGGTCACCTTCAAAGGTAGCCCCACATAGAGCGCATTGCAGTAGTCCAAGCGGGAGATAACTAGAGCATGCACCACTCTGGCAAGACAGTCTGCAGGCAGGTAGGGTCTCAGCCTGCGTACCAGATGGAGCTGGTTGACAGCCGCCCTGGACACAGAATTAACCTGCTCCTCCACGGACAGCTGTGAGTCCAAAATGACTCCCAGGCTGTGCACCTGGTCCTTCAGGGGCACAGTTATCCCATTCAGGACCAGGGAGTCCTCCACACCCACCCGCCCCCTGTCCCCCAAAACAGTACTTCTGTCTTGTCAGGATTCAACCTCAACCTGTTAACCGCCATCCATCTTCCAACCGCCTCCAGGCACTGACACAGGTCATTCACCACCTTCACTGGTTCTGATTGAAAAGAGAGGTAGAGCTGGGTGTCATCCGCATACTGTTGAACACCCAGCCCAAACCCCCTGATGATCTCTCCCAGCGGTTTCATATAGGTATTAAGGGTTGTAGAGCTTGAAGAGCCAAGGTTATGGGGCAGGAATGTTTTATAGAATGTGGTGGAGGAGAAAGGGCTATGTTGGGGTTTGAGTGAATGTAAAGGTGAGGATTACTTTATGTGTATCATTCTCAAATAGAGTATTATAGAATTCTGCAGTTGCAATAGAGTTAAAATACTTGGAGTGAAGCCTTTATTTTCACATTTCCTGATAGAGGCCTTTCAGTCTCTTCTCATGTAGATCCAAATTGGGTTTCCTGGGTGATAAACAGACACCAGAAATAAGTTTTAATAAGCTTTTAGTGAGTATCATAAGATATGAAGTACAATGATTTCAAATTTGCTTATTCTAGCCTTTGGACACAAGGCATATTTTTGTGTAAATTGCATAACAGCATAGTAATTGTGCTCCTGGGGTATGCTAGACATGAATTTCCTCTACATGGCTAAGGCAAATAACTGTCAAGTGTTGTCAGGTTTGTTGCAGCATTTGCTTCTCCAGTCAAATTCAGTTAAGAGATCTCTACTGAATGCAATAGTAATATATCAAACTCTAATTTAGGCTTAGTTTTTTTTCTTCCTGTCTAGTTCTCTTCTCTCCCTCTTTTCCTACGTTATATCCAAATCGTCTTATACTTATCCCTGTTGAAAATGTAAATGGAGACATCATCAAATCCTTGAGGTCTGATTTGTTGGCTATATTATGAAGGATTAAATGATAACCATAAATTAAAGTTAACCCAGAAGAAATATTTCAGCTGGGTGAGATTTATGGTTGGCAATAGTTAAGGAAGTGACAAGAAGTTGAGCACTAACAGGTCTAATAAACTGATGGCCACAATGAAAGTGTTTAAGCAGTGGAATTGCATTGAAATATTAAAAACAACAACCTGCAAAAGTAAAAATGCTGCTAAAATTATTATGCTGCTAAAATTATTATTACCACAGTGTTGATTGCAGCAGATGTTGTCTGTCAGATTTCAAGCTGTGATATGGTATTGCTGGAAAACCAGGAAGGATTACCCTGAATGTTCACATCTGCCTTTACTACATCTATAACCTTTTTATTAGCCACTTTTAATTTGGCTATGTTACTAATTTACCATTACTCACTGACTTTCAAATGTTTGTTCACAAAACAAGAATTGTTAAATAGTTATTATAAACAAAATGTTGCTTACCTACAGGCTGAATAATTTTGTTATACTGTATATTCTGGCGTATAAGACTACTTTTTAATACAGGAAAATCTTCTCAAAAGTCGGGGGTCGTCTTATACGCCAGGTGGAGAATCTGTGGTCGAGTATATCTCAAACTCTATATTTGAACTGGAAAAGTTGGGGGTTGTCTTATACGCCCAGTCGTCTTATACGCCGGAAAATGTGGTAATATACCATGTTGGCAGTGGTAACCTGAGTATTAAATTTCATTATCATTCCTAAACCTGTGTGTTCACGTGACTATGTCTACAAGAACTATGTGCCTCTTAAATAAATTCAGCAGGCACAATTTTATATTGCCTATGTGAAATTTATTTTTAATTGTGTATCACCTTTCAGCTGAATGATGGGGGGAATTAGAATCATAGCATTTGAATCCTCATCATAATTTTTTTAATGACTTGGACTTAAAAAAACCCAAGATTAATAACAAAATAATGTGAGGGGGAGGGGAGAACAGCTCACTAGTTTGTGAGAGCATATGTTTGTCTATACAGTTCATGTAATTTGAGGTGTAGAGTTAAGCACTCTTAATTCTTTATTGATTTTATTTAATCTTTGCTTGCTGAACTGTCAGCTAGGGGTGTGTGTGTGTGTGTGTGTGTGTTTGTTTCTGTGTCTGTGTGTGAAACAAACTGAATTTCAGCTTCCTGTTCAGGCTTCCCACTCAGTGAAAAGTGGAAAATCCTTGCACCATTTTAATACAGTTACAAGTGTGGGAACACAGTGTAGACTTTTTAGTTCATTTGCAAATTTTCATTTTATACTTATAAACTCATTACAAATGTGATTGCAATTTAAAGTAATATGCAGGGGTTACCTTCATCTCATCAATGCACTCTTATCCCAACCAGATTGAACTACTGCAGATATCTAATGTTCACTTTTTCTTTTTGCCAGAAAAGCCTTTTCCAGTATGCATGCACAGAGGTTGTTTACTTTGATGTGGAACTCATGGTAAAATATTATGATTGGCAAATTATAGAAACAATTAAGTTAGATACATACAGAACACTTTTAGAAAAAATAGCAGAAACTATTGACATGAACAATGGTAGAAGCAGGAGGGACCTACCTCATTTGATAAACATTGTTTCAAGTATGAAATCATAAGGGGAATTACTCCGGAAATAAGTAAAATAAAAAGGGGGAGTTCTGAAGAATTGCGTTAGACACACTGAAGGTCTTTTTTTGAACAGCAGACTCCATGCCATATCATAGCATTGCTTCTGTAAGACCTTCTAGTTTCAGCACTGGCAGCGACCATTTTGCGTGGGAGTTCTGTTTCTGGACCTGCGTGCATCAGCAGAGTGTGTATAAACACACCCCATCTTGCTCTGTTTTGCCGTCTTCTTGGTCCAAAGGTACCCACACGTCAGTGATTGGACGTGCCTAAAATTATCACCGCCTGTAATAGGTTGCTGTTTATTTTGGTGGTGAGGATAGTAGTAGTTGGTGATTAAGACCCCTCCTCCAAATAAAACACTCTTTGAATGTGTGAACAAACTTCCCTTGATTCTGCCAAACTATTTAAAGAACTTGGTGAGTGGCATGACAGGAGGAAATGGCTGGAGAAGAGTCAGGTAGCAGTAGCATGGCCATTGCTGATTGTCAGATGGAGACCAGACTTCGTTTCCTCAGCCTTTCTGATGCACCTAGTGAACAGCAACCTGTTGGAGGAACCAGAGGGTTTGGGTATGACAAGATTTATGGCACTTCCCCTGTACAACTGGTTGTAGATGGGCTTGCTTCTGGATAAGAAACTGGAACAACTGGGATGGTGCCACATGAGTAAACCTTGCTTCCCAATGTCAAGGTGTAATACTGGAAAGCGATGGCTTCAGTGACAGGGTGGACATATATCCAGTGTGACTGGTGGTTGATATTTTAGGGCTTTTTAAACAAATCTTTTTTTATACACTATGGTCATTTTATTATAAGTTGGGTAAGAACCTATTTAGTATGTTTATAATTTATTTATTTTTAATAAAAAATCTTTCATTTTCTGGTATATACTTATTTTTTTCTGGTAAGAAGGCAATTACATCATACATGCAATCACCTATCACTGTGGGAGTGACTCGGAAAGGAGAAAAGATCCGCTTTGTCTAAGCAGATAACTGAACAGCTTACCTTTCTGGAAGAATGCAAATGACCAAGGGTGTGTGTGCTTCTGGAGCTATTCTATTTGGATTTAGAATATGATATAATTGAATGAAATCAACCTTATAATAACAGGAATGGATTTAAATGTGCAAAATGTGTTGGTGACAATAGGGCAAGCAAAATTGACTGTTAAGTGGTTTCTGTTTAACTTATCAATCTTTCAATAATTGCTATCTGATGCATAGTTCTTATTAATTGAGACTGGATAATTCACAAGACTATGGAATAAGCTTGATGCATTTTCACAAAGCAAGTTTACATTCTTAGACATAGTTCTTCCACTAACTATTGTATTTTTTGGTTTCTGAAAAAGAGTAGAGACTTAAAAGTTGTAATTATCTGGGTCTGTCAAGGCTGGTCGATTCCTCTTCACATTACCACACAAACGTATAATTTTTATTAAGAATTCACAAACAGTATTAATAAATAGTTCTTAACTTCAACTATCACTCCACAGAGCCATTCAGTTCAGATACCTTCTGAGCTCTGCTTCTCCCCTGACCAGCAACTCTCAAAAGGCTTTTCCCGCTCTTTTTCTAACCTCCTCCTAGTGAGGACAGGCTTGTACCTCCCCTCCCCCGAGTTGGAGCCATAACTTAACCCTTGCCTCTGCGAACATTCTAACTCTCTTTCTAACTCTACTCTGACATACACTAAGATATAGCTGCATTGTGCCTGCTGTTCAATGCTGCTTCACATGTTAGCTCCTGTTATCTCACTACCAGCCATGCTGCCTAGGCTGATGAGACTTGATTCCAGTAGCTACTGGAGGTCCATAGCAGTGAGCCTTCAGCTGCCTGAAACTGATCAGTAAGCCAATTTCATATTTCTCTTCAGAATACTGTCTAGTTGTGATTCCTGTATTGCAGGAGGTTGGTCTACATGGCCCTTGGTAGTTTCCATGATTACATGATACTGTGTGTAGGATTGCATTGCGAATCCAGCAACAGCTTGTGTCAAGGAGTTGATCAAGCTCTTATTTTTATTGAAAACTTTAAAATTGATTGTTTTATTGGGGAAGTATCATATTTTAATACAGTTTAAATAATTCTAGTGGGGGAGGTGATGAGGACCTGAATTATGTTTGACCTTATTAATTTTAATTATGCATGATTTAAAAAAGGCAACATTATGACTTTACAGGCTACAATATTCTTTATCCTTTTAACTAATGACCTTGTGAAATGTCACACCTTGTGAAATGTTGTGTCAGAAGAGTTCTTGATGTATTTAAACTCATCTTTGAAGGTCAATAATTCTATTAGGCCATTTTCAGGAATATGTTGACAGAAATTAGTGATGCAGCCAAATGCTAGCTGAGAGTGTCGCTTAAAAATAATGTCTAGCATTTTGGTTCACTTGAAAGAGACCTTTTATGTTGGAAATTTAACATATAGACTAACTAATATTGGTTTAAGTCTATACTGTACTTAAACCAGTTGAACAATTGAACTTTTGGCTAATGCTATTAGTGGTATGATGTCATTAGTTTGGTTAAGTACACACCCATGTCTTAATTTGTACTATGTTTCTCAGCTGCCTGATATTGTATGGTTATAGTTCATGTATTATTTCTTGATATTTGGGTGTCAATAGGCATACTAGTCTTATTTTCTTTTAGCAGCAAATTTGACTTTTTATGGTTATACTTAAAATCCAATGATCAAGCCCTATTAAAACCTTCTTCCTAAAGGATCGTGTTAATTTTTGGCTCTTGTAATTTTGGTTGTGTATTCTGCTAGTGAAGAAGAAATTAATTGTGTGTACTGTAGATCAGGAAAGGTAGTAATTGATATATAATAGCCTTTAATAGCTGTGGCAGTCTGCATAAAGACAAAGTTCCATTGGCAGTTTCTAAAGGATGAGTGAAACTACTACTTCTTTTCTTCTTCTTTTTCTTCTTGCATTTTGGTCATTTCACATAATTTGTGTTTTTATTTGTTTGAAAAATGGAATGCATTATAAAATTATCCCTTCACCCATTTCTGTAAAAGCAACCCTGAATTTTTGTGGGTTTGTGCCCAACTTGTTATTGCTTTCCTTAAAATTGAGGACAGTTAAAGCATTGAATATATTGCAGCAAAGCTGTCAGATACTTAGCAACAAGCAGATGCTTCCAGATGAGATAAACTTTCATGATTCTTTTTACTTATATTCAGGAATCTCCGTATGAAAACATTTCATTTAAAATTAGTAATATAAAATTGCATAGTTTTGGGTTGCATGCATAAACAGATAAAACTTCCACAGTGTTTTGGGAGATAACAGTATCTTGGGCCTTACTTACGGTACTTACTTACCGGTACTTAAAATCAAACATTGGGTTCCTTCCCTTCCTTTCTGCACACTAGGCTTCCTCTGATTTCAGAACCAGCCACAAGAGGGCACATTTATGAACAAGGCTGGTTCTGAAGTTGCAAATGGTTGTTAGTCACAAGGGTGATGTGCTTGCTGTGATGCAGGCATAGGCTTGGGAATCAGAAATCTCTGAAGGTGATTAATGAGAATAAAGGAATAAATAACCCTATGTTAGAGTCTTCTTGGCTTCAAACTGCAGGTGGCTCTCTTGATCTTCTGGATAGCTCATGCTGAATAACTTCAGCCCAGCCTTTTTTTAATCACTCCTCACACCCCATTATGTATGTGAGTGCCACACAGTGGATAACGGATAACTAACTGTTCAAAGATTAGAAGGCTAATTTTCAACTGGGGAATAGGGAACTGAAGCAAAACAGTTAGGTATCCCAGTTTATGATTTATATGAATGTCAATATTGCCAGTATTAGTGGAGAAGCTGCAGGATAGTCATATTACCTATGTGTGTGATTTTAGGACAGTGTTATTGTTTCATCATTAAGAATTCATTCATACAGTTAGTTGTGGCCTGCCTTGCTCAGGGTTTTATATATCTATAATTCTGGATATTTGATTTTTTTTTAAAAAAATTGGTGAATGGTTCCTTGACAAAGTGGCTTAGAATACAAATAGGATAACTTTCACAAATAGGAAATAATTTAATAAACACTTTATCTACAGCAAAATTCAACCCAGACATTGAATCTTCATTCTCATTAAACTTTCATAGCTAAAATTGCTGCAGAAGAACATGGATTGCAAATTGACCTTAAGGATGATAGACGCAGCTTTGCTGCAGCTGGGCCATTGTTTAAAAGCTTCGCTGTGTGGGCCTCCCAGGAATTGCTTGTATGTTCTCTCTTTTGTGTAAACTTTTTTGTTTGAGAAGCCACTCTGCAAACACTAGCCATTCGATAGCACCTGCTTCTGTTGTAGGGTGTGTGAGTCTTTTTTTGTTGTTGAGAGAGCATCAGTCGCCACTTCATTCATCCCTATACAAAAGGCCTCAATAAGAAGCTGCATTCCAGTGACGCCAGCCCAAACCAATGCTTCTAGTAACATTGAGCTTGTAAACATTGAGCTTTCTCTGGTTTATCTTTTGTTCAACAGACAGTTATACAGGAACCTATTTTTCAAAGTAAAATAGCCACCGTGGGAGTGTAGATTTATTCTCTTTCATAAGGAAATGCAGATAGAGATAGAGATGGATATAAATATAGGCAAAATGAAGTTAGTTTTCCAAGGCTAGTTTTTGCATTGAGTGTATTAAAGCAGTGGTTGAAGATGACACGCAGATTTGTGGAGTCTCATCTGAGAGTGTTTAGTGAAATGTTTTGTAAGCATTTGTTTGGAAGTCTTCAGAACCTACTTTAGGTTGTAGAATATTGACATCATGACTTACTGTAGCATTTAATGCCTTTGCTGAATTCTGTGAGAGGTTAGCTTGTTAAAGAGAGAAGCCTGAAAAAAAAATACACTACGTTTTTAGTTAAACATAGAAAAGTGTGTGAGCCTGAATTTGGATTCCAGAATTAAGAGGTACCGTAGATTTTTTTGGCTCAGGTTCAATGTAATACTGAGCTGCAGCTTACTGCTGCAATCCGTGAGTGTGTTTGAACTTCAGACTTACATGTTCTTCCACTCTCTCTTCTTCCTGGTGCATCCCAGAGAAGGAAATCTGAAGCAACAGTTTAGACTAGGGGTCCCCAGACTAAGGCCCGTGGGCCGGATGCGGCCTGAGGGGCTCATTTATCTGGCCCCCGGTGACCCCCGCCGCCTGCTCCCACCGCCCGCTCTTACCAGCATGGCACGGCTGCCCACTTTCAGGTCAGCGGAGTGACGGAAATAGCTTGTGCGCATGCGCAAGCGTGATTTCCGGTGCACTTCTGGGTCTGTGGAGGCCCATGCGCACAAGCTATTTCCGGCGCTCCGTTGACCCAAAAGTGCACCGGAAATGGCACGTGCTCCCCTGCCCTCTGGCCCGCCGTGTGATCAGCGCTGGAGGAAGTGGCCCAAGTTCTGGTAAGTCTGGGGACACCTGGTTTAGACTAACTGTGGTTCGCTGCTACGTTTGTTGTTTAAATATGGGTTGCTGTGACAAGTCAATTGCACTGTGATGTCTGATCTTGAATTGTTCCAAGAATAATCTAATTCATAGAATTATAAAATTGAATTCGGTATAAGTGAACTGCATTTACCTCTTCACATATAATGGCAAATTGTGGTTAATGAAACTTTAGAAGCATGTGATGTCCTCTTCCTAGTGTTTGTTGATGAGAGGAGGAGGGAACATTCAGCAGGCTCTTACACAAAATGCTAAACTCTGGCTTTGTGTTATTTCAGCACAACCATTGGCTACACAGTTTAAATCATGACACTCATTCCGTGGTTGCTTCTAACAGCACAGTTACAGAACATATAACTGTAAGTCACTTGCATGTTTTGTTAATATGCAGCTGGAAGAAACCACATGACTGAAAGTCTGTACAAATATAGGTAGGTAGCCGTGTTGGTCTGCCATAGTCAAAACAAAATTAAAAATTAAAAAAAAAACCCTTCCAGTAGCACTGCTGGAAGGATTTTATTTTTTATTTTTTATTTTGTTCTGTACAAATAGTCTGATCAGTACAGTTATACCTTGGAAGTCGAACAGAATCCGTTCTGGAAGCCCATTTGACTTCCAAAACGTTCTGAAACCAAGTCACGGCTTCCGATTGGCTGCAGGAAACTCCTGCAGCCAATTGGAAGCCACGAAAGCCGTGTTGGACATTAGGGTTCCAAAGAACGTTTGCAAACCAGAACTCTCACTTCCGGGTTTAGGGTGTTCGGGAGCCAAAATGTTCGACTCGCAAGGCATTCGGGATCCAAGGTACGACTGTATATGCAACTGCAGAGGAAGTGGTAGTCATGCCATTAAGAGAACATGTAAATGACGACTTTCTCTTTGATGTATGATGTGGGAGGAGCATTTTGCTGAGCCAAAAAATAGAGGAACAAGGGCTTGTTCATTTGTAGTCACTTATATACTGTAAATTGCATGTATAGATCATGGCGACCATTAGAATTGATGAATTAGGAATATCATGCCTTGTGAATACCATCACCTGCATTTGAAGGAAAAGCTGGCTATCTAGGACCGGTCTTGTCTAACACATGAGAGAAGGCATAAGGGAGTTGAACAAAAATATGGATATTTAATGAATTCAGTTAATACACTTGAGATTTCTCTGCTTCAGTGTTAGTTCTTCCTAACCACCTTCTGATATTCGTGAATAATTAATTTTCAAGTGATCCAGGCCAGGTGGGAATGTTATCTTAGCTACTTAGGAACACTCTGTTTAATATTCTCCATGCTAAAATTAAGTAATGGCAGAGGTGAGGAGGAATGAATGAGTTTGGGATTTACAATCACTGAAGAGGTGCCTCAGTATAACATTGAGCATTATATTTTTCTCAACGTGGTTGGTCTCCAAGGTCCCCATTAAACAGGATAAGGATTGCTACTTCTCAGAACTTGTCAGATCCATGGCATACAACTTGCATGCACAATTGAGGCACTAAGGACACTGGTCTACCTTTGTGATAACCTTGTTTATACATTTAGAGAACATATTGACTACTGTATGCATTATTTCTACAGCAGAACTAGAGCTGTTCTTGTAAAGGTTTTGTAAGAAATACACAGGAGGAAGGAAGCAAGAAGCTTTGGATTCTAAAATGTCTAATTCAGTCACAGTGATACAGTGCTCAAATGAACTGTGGCAAATTTAATGAGCAATCGAGGACAGAGACACATGTACTGGACACACTAGGGAAAGAGATTATGTGTACAGGGACTAATTAGCATGAAATATGAATACATTCGTATAAGTAGTCTTGATCTATGGGCCTCCTATATTATAGGAAATGATTTTTGCATGAGTTTAATGAAGAGAAATTCAGAACTTGGTCTATGGTAGAGAATTTTAAAATAGTACTTCAGCTTTTAGATTTCAGGAAACTTAAATGTTGTGCTAGTGATGGCCTAAATCAAAGCAAAAACACATATCTTTCATACTGCAACGTCAAAGCAAGACAATATATTTGTATAGACTTCAATAATTTTATCTAATGAACATTAAAACCAGATATGTGAGGTGGGATACATTTGATTATAATTATACAAGTAGAGCAAACTGTACTATTGGACTTTGTGACTATTTAAGTCAGTTCCATTCCTCTTCAATTTCCTCAGCCTTCACCTCTAACAAACCACTCTGATTATTATAGCTACAATACTTTGAAAAAAAAGCCCTAAAGGGTAATTTTGATTCACACCAACTATAACATTGTACATAATACTTTAATGGCTGCTCTGGCCCACTACATTTCTCTCCACATGGCTACTCCATTGTTTGTGCCTCACTTCTCCTCATGGCTTCTCTCTATTCCCTCCACATCTCCTCTCTCATCTCTCACCTCACTGGTGTTCCCCTCCCCTTCTCATTGCTCCTTACCTCCCTTCCCTTCTCAGGATTGGGGAAGGTCATGTTTCTCTTTGTCTTTTCTTTTTCTCTCACCTCCTCAATGTCCAGGACATACAATGAAAACACTGCTAGTGTCTTTGTTCAGGTATTGTAGAATCTCAGAAGGTAACATGGACAGCTTGTAAGAAACTGGGGCTGCTTCCTCAAATTTTATTTCTGTCACAGAGGGGAATAGAGAATGTGACAGTTTTTTTGGTACAAATTAAGTTTGTAACCCGAGGTACCATTGCACAATAAATTTACTGTGGGATATCAATGAATATTGAATGTTAGCATTCAGCGCTAAAGCACAGTTGGGCATAATGCAGCCATTTTTGCCTAGGAATGATTTTGATTTCTTCAAGTGTACAGTATAGCTAATAATTAATTTACTATATAATAGCATGCCCAAAAATAATCAAAAATCACAAAGATTCTAAATGCACTGAAGAAATAAATATTATTGAAAGCTGATAATCAGAATGAAATAGATGGGTTTAGACATATTTTTCTTAATAATGTCCATATATATTTCATATGTTTGTGATGTTTTCTGCCAAATTCATGGGCAATACTAGAAATTTCTGGGAAAATCATATCATCAGCCTAATTTTATGTCCCTGTTCTACACACATATTAGATTTTTCTTTTAGAATACAATGTTTTGAATTATGGGTGAAAATTGACAGCAAAGCTGAATAAGGCTGTTGGCAGACAGCTTCCAGTATCTAAAAGTGTGTTGATTAGACATTCTGAGATAATATGGCATTTGTGTCTTACTAGGATACTTCAGTCTATGCAACAAATGATTAAACACACAAGAAAACCATTCATAAGTTGCACATCATAAAAATACTAATCTTTTGTGTGTAATTGTCAGATCTTTTTTAGTCATTAAACTAAAACTAGTTTTGATCATCATTAGTGAGGAACAGTATGCTGGATGAATAATTTAGTGATTGATTTTTTTGTATTGCCTGATGTATGTGTAGCCATAGCACTTGAGTATTGTATGTCACCATTGCATCTATTTTAAATAAAGTGTCTCTTGGCTGATGAGTACCACAGCCATCATATTTATTCTCTGTATTTTTGGAATTGGTCTAAATTTCTCATATTAATTTCTCTATGAAGTTATTACATTGAATTTAGTGAGGTTTAGTTTTACCTGCAAAATATAAGAGAAGCAGCATAAAAACTTCCTTTCATTCCTTTTTGTGACAGAGTAGTGAGAACAGGAGCGCCTGGTAGAGACTTGACCTCTTTGGTTTTATGTAATGTTCTCTTTATTAGCTGAACCACTGTAAAAGTAGACATATATGTGAAGCAGGACACACACACACACACACACACACACACTGTTTTGCACATCAGTTTATGAAGCTTACTTACCAGGACAGAATATTCCTATATAATATAGCAATAGCAATATTTATTGCTATTTGTCAACTTGGAGTCAACTTGGAGTTCCAGTTTCCTAGCTTAGAAATGACAGGATCCTTAAAAAAAACACATACATTTTCCTCCAGATTTTTCACAAGTTTGTAGATATTCACAGTAGTTATCTCTGCAATGTGTGGAAAAAAGACATTTTGAATTCTAGGGTATGTATTACACCCCTATCTATGTTGGTGACAAAGGACATTGAACTCATCTAAGCTTTTAAAATCAATACTAAGTTGCTACCCAAGCAAGAGTAGCTATTATGCTTGACCACAATTATACTCCTAATGACACAGCCTGGGAAATGCTAGCCATTTTAATATAACTTCTGTCTAGCTATCACCAATGGGAATGGGTGACTTCTAAAAGATGAACAACGCTTCAAGTATGACCATTAGAAAGTAAATGATCAATAGCAAAGAAAATGAGACATTTAACTGGAATTTATTAAGGTGTATTTTTAGACTGGAATTGAGTCTGTGTGGGAGAAAAATGGAAGTGCCACAGTAGGAATTTGATCTATTTCTGTTTTCACCTATCTTATAGTTGCAGTGCAGACACCATTTCCTGTCATAGTTTGGAGATTGGGACATGCTGTGACCTTGCATGCACCTTGTTCTGCTCTCTCAAACTCTTCCCTCTTCATTTTGCTTTGACATTTATTTATTTATTTATTTATTTATTTATTTATTTATTTATTTATTTATTTATTTGACTTATTAGCCGCTTACTACAAAAAATCTAAAGTGTCTTGCAAAAATGTTAGGAGCCAAAAAGGCATTGTTTAAAAGCAAAAGGATACATTTCAATAACTAGTAAACAAACCCCACAGCAAATAGCAGAAAAATTCAACAGCAATAACATTTCAACAAATAGGTCACTATACAACTAGAGGCGGTCCACTGCCTGGGAGAAGAGATGTTTTAACATGGTACCAGAAATATGTTAGTGATGGCAGCAGATGGACCTCACAGGAAAGAGCAATCCACAACATGGAGTGTCACAGCTGGAAAGGCCATCCTGCGGAAGGTTTTAGAATGATGGAGACTGAATGGTTCAGGCAGGTTCATAACAGGAGAGGTGCTCTGAAAGAAAGTTGTTGTGATCCTGTCTGTACACTGTGCCAAGATCAGTGTTATGCAATTGTCTCTCCTCAAGCCTATCAGCAGTCTGGCAGCCAGATTCTGCTCTGACTGCAATTTCTGGATCATCTTAAAAGGCAGTTGGTATAAAATACATTTCATTAATTTAATCTTGAGGTTACCAGAGCACAAAGTACTGCAGCCAGGTTATCCCTGTCCATATAGGGTCACAGCTGGGCAACTCACTAAAGCTGGTGTCCCTGCATGCCACCAAGGTTGCCTGTACCTCAGGTGACTCCCAAACGATAGATCTGCTCTTTCAGAGGGAGTGTGACCTCTGTCAAAAGCAGGCTAAACACCACATATATGGTCAGAGAACCATCTAACCGCCATGTCTCAGTCTTGGCTGGATGAACCTGCAGATTACTGGGCCTCACCCAGCTCATTATTGCAACTAGGCAACAGACCGACACATTCACCACCTAACCTACAGGAGATGAAGAGGAGAAATAGAGGGAAGACAAAACTTTTCTTTGGTTGCAATGCATTATTTAAGTGGGCAGAATACTTTTCAGAGCAAGCCATCTTGAATACACCTCCTTAAGGGAAAGAGTTACTTCTTTTTCTTGTATGTCATATGCTTCCTTCCAGAAATAAAAGAAGGCAGTGGCTTTTAGCACTCAAAGTGTATTTTATTTTAAAATTGTTATGTTTTAATCCTCTCTCAAGTTTTTCCTCACTCTTTAATTTTAAAATGATTTGTACAGTAAGGATAGTGTGATTTGTGAGTCAGTTGCACAGCTTTCTGCAGTAATATATAGCAGTATACCTTTGAATGGTATGTAGACAATGATATTTAGAACTTTTTATGGGCATTTTGTGTTTCTACTTTCAAGGCAGTAAATAAGCCCACTGCCAGAAAAGACACAGGAAAGAAAGAGAAAGGAGGGGACAGTCAATGTTGAAACAGTAATTTATAATCAGGTTTTCCATGTTGTAATCCATTCATTCCTTAAACAAGAGTACTTGCTAACTGGTTGCCATAAAAAACTCAATTTGCAACTAAAGACCTAGATAGCACTTCTAATTCTTCTTAATTTAGTTTATATAATTCCACCCATCACTAAAAGGCTCCAGAGTGGGATGCATATAATACAAAAATGGAAGAAGAAGAAAATTTAGCAAATAAACAGCCAAACATTTCTAAACACAAATAAGCATGTAATAAAAATAAATAAATAACTGGCATAGTTCCTTGAACCTCCCACAGCTCTGTGCAAAGAGGTGCACAGCTCTGTGCAAAGAGGTGTCTTCAACTGCTGTTGAAAGCTAAACAATGTCAATGCCAGACACAAGTCAGAGGAAGGTCATTCCAAAGATGGGGCACAACTGCTAAGGCTCTATCCTGTATCTAGTGTGCCCTGTGCTTTTCACCTGGTAAGGGAAAAGGTGGGCAGTCAGTTGTAGTGAGGTGTTTCTTCAGGTATTTGGGTCCCATGTTATTTAGAGCTTTCAACACCTTGAATTGAGTTAAGAAATAAATAGGCAACCAGTGCAGATCATTATACTGGTGTTAAATGTACCAGTTAACCACCATGACAGCTTCATTCTGCACCAGATACAGATTCTGAGCTACCTTCAAAGCAGCCACAAGTTTGACACTGTTTAGCACACTGACTAAACCTTATAATAGGTACTTCTTGCCACTGATACCACTTGGGCTTCTAGTGACAAAAGCTAGTTTTAGTATACCCAAGCTATGCATCTTCATTGAAGGGAAGTGCAGACCAGGCTATCTATGCAATATTCAGATGCAATAATCTCCAATCCATAGCTCCTTCATCTTGTCAGGATTCAGTTTCAGCTTGATGGCTAATGTCTAGTCTGATACTAATATTTAAATATATTCATATGTTTAAGGCCCATATTTATCCATGCTCAACCATGACACCTACTAGATGATTGGTAAAACTTTTCCTACTTGAATTTGTCAAATTTTGTTTCTAGAGCCATCTTTCCTAGTGGCAATCACTCATAAATTAAATGTTAATTATGCATTTGTAAAAAATTGGTATCTCGGTCTACAATTTCACTGTGAATTCAAATGAGACTTCAGTGCTCTCTGGATCTTTGAAATGTGGTTGACTATTAACCATTCCATTATACAGTGGCTTGAATACTGATATAAATATGTGAAAGAGAAGTTTTATTTGGGTGAGAAATATTTTCAGTCAGTTTTTGAACATATTGGTAGAGGAATATTGATGGCACCAGAAGCATCATATGCAATTAATGTTTGCCTGAAACTGTAGCTGTTCTTCTGTTATCACTTTTGCATGTGGGGACTGATTACAAACAAAAAATACTAATAATAATTTTATTGCTTATACCCCACCCAACTGGCTGGGTTTCCCCAATCACTCTGGGCGGCTTCTGGCAAAATATAAAAAAATAATAAAATGTCAGACATTAAGATCTTCCCTGAACAGGGCTGCCTTCAGATATTTTCTAAAAGTTGTGTAATTCTTTATCTCCCTAACAGCAAACCTGAATAAGTGATACAATTTTTTAAAATGGTGATAACCACAGTAATACATGTAATTCATAAACTTAAAGAGGATATATTGTTTGCAGCTGCCACATTATACAAGGTTTTTTAAAGGCTGAAATTGGAATACATCAAAGACTTTACCAAGTATTTTGTAATGAATGCAATTCTATTAGAAATTGGAAGCTTGTATGCAAGCAATATAGATTGTCTGATTTGTATAGGCAGAAACAGGTTTAACATCAAGTGAATATGCTATGCCTATTCCCTTATCTGGATAAATGGCTGATGAATATGTATTTTTTTTTTTTTTGCATGGGCAAATAAATTCTGTTTAAAAAAAATAAATAAATTCTGTTTTTTGCATGGGCACATATGGCAAAAGAGAGAAATGTACAAAATAAGATGAAGGATCTGAAATATTTGTGGCAAAAGTAGCGGTAGGTACTTTGAAGTTTTGGATAAATAGCTGAACTATGTGGAATACTTATCTCTTTCCCTGTTTTTTCATGTTTATCCCAGGTGGAGTTTGTGTATTTAATTAAAATGAAGAAGAATATTTACAGGTGTTCTTCTACTATGTTAATTTAAATTCAAGGATAAAGTAGAATTATTCATACAAACTCTCAGTAGAATGCTTCTGGCGGAAGACTTTATATCTATGTAATAAGTAACTCTTTGGACTAAGAATTGTGTTGGCTATGTTCACAGCTGTCTTTCGACAACCAGTGTCTGAAAACCAGTTAAAAGAAACTGGCCTTTTGGTTATGAGGTTTGTTAATGGATCACTTGCAGAGGGCTGTGTGCTGAAAGGCCTTAATATTTGTTAAAAAGCCAGGGATCTCTTCTATGTGTATAAACAAAAACACAGAGATGCTTAATAGTATTCCTAGTCTGTAAATCGTGCTAATTGTCACAAGTTGATAATGGAGAAGGGAAACTCCAGAGGTTTGATTTCTATAACTCACAACTGGATTTTAATAACAATAAAATGATTATTAAAATAGAGGAATATGTCTCCTCATCTTCTGTTACTCAAAGAGAGTCATATTTTAAAATATTAATATTCATAATATATCACATTAAGTCAAATAGGTGTTATTTTGGCAGGTTAAGATTTAATTGGTGAATCATAAACAGCACTGAATAACTGCTATTTTTTGCCCTGGATTTGTTTTGTTTTTTACTCACTTTAAAAAAGGGTTCTGGAAAGAGTTGGTTGTAATAATATATGTTGCACTTTGTTTAGGTATGCATGAATAATCTGAAGCTGACTCCATCAGGCTGGCTGATGAAGCAGCATTATCTCACATGCTTTTGGTTTTGTTCTTATGCTAGTACTGACAAACAGATGCAACTTTACATCAATTATTCTTCTCATTTTTAATGTAGTTTTCGTATGTGGCAGGCTTTGATACAGTAACTTTTGATTTAACTTGATATCACAGTCTTAAAATGAATCCTCCTTGTCCTTAAAAAACAAAACAAAAAACCACCTTGTCAGGATTGTTGGCTTTTATGATTACAGGGAGGATTGGAATGCAGCAGAGACACTTTATTTTCACTGCAGGAGTTGATAAATGTGCAATTTGCATCTCTTCCAGGTGGCATCATATGTATGCAGTTAGATCAAACAGCTGTTGACTTAATTGGAAAATGGGTGTGGCTAGCAGGTGCTTTGGAAATCTGGGATGAAAAGCTATTCTCAATTCATCTTGTATTGTATTGTATTGTCTTCAGCAGGTTGGGGAATATGGATAATTTCATCAACGGTGTCTGATTCTGTATCAGTCTGTCTTCTCCCTCCACCGCTGACCCGATATTGAGTATTGTCATATGGAAGATAATAGTGAATATCTGTTTCCATAAAGCCCAAGTGATCACAGTTCTAATATAATTTTCTCTGAGAACACCCTGGATGTAACATTAGAAAATTTCTGTGAAGCTGCTAGAATTTTCTTATTTTTTGTTTCTTCTACTTAGGAATTTTACAAATTTATAACCATTTGGTAGACTAGTTGTTTATCTTTTTTCTATTTCTCTATAGAGTCTAAGTCCTTATAACAGGTTATATGGAATAACTTTGCGATATTCTTTTGCAACACCCAGAAGAGCCTGCCTTTTGAGTAAATGTCAAAATGGTAATAGCCTTTCATCTTGTATGCTCAGTGACATGAATGGGGAGTTTTTAGGAGGCTAAATAATTTTAACTGGCTCTGAAAGCCTTTATTACCTCTTGTTATGTAGGAAGGGATGTTGTTGAAGTCTTCCCCACAGGAAAGGATACATGCTGACTGTGACTGGGGTGAACAGGGTCCTTTGCTTGTGAAAGTAGAATTGTGTATTGAATAATTTTGTAAAAAGGGAAATCCTTATTTAAATAGTGTCCAGCTCCACTTGTGAATCGTTAAGAAGAAGTCATTGTAAATTGTTGTCTTTATAATAATTTATTCATAACAAATGGACACCTGGTTGCAGAAAATAAAAATTGCTTAGAAACAGGTCAAGCAGCAGTAAAGATATCACTACTTCTACTATCTTACATTATGTTCCCTAAGTTAATCAAGCCCTACCTATTTAGAGGTTTCAGGTGCATTAATTCTATGAGAGAAGGGGTGTGTGTTTTTGTAGAAGTTAAGAAGGAGAAAAAAGAAAAGAGAAAATCTGTATTTATATTCAATTTTGATGTAGTCTCTGACTGCTGTTGAAATTTAACTGCCTTTTACAAATATTATGAGCTGATTGGCTAAACCAAGCCTTGGTTTAGTGAGACAACATGAACATGTAGCCTGTGGAGGGGAGCTCACAACTGCTAGTCTTTTTAATGGGAGCAGGTGACGCTGTGGTCTAAACCAGTGTTCCTCAACCTTGGGTCCCCAGATGTTTTTGGCCTACAACTCCCATCACCCATGACCACTGGTCCTGCTAGCTGTGGATGATGGGAGTTGTAGGCCAAAAACATCTGGGGACCCAAGGTTGAGGAACACTGGTCTAAACCACTGAACCTCTTGGACTTGCTAATCGGAAGGTCAGCAGCTCAAATTCACATGATGGGGTGAGCTCCTGTTGCTCTGTCCCAGCTTCTGCCAACCTAGCACACCAGTGCAAGTAGATAAATAGGTACTGATGTGGCGGGAAGGTAAACGCCGTTTCCGTGCCCTCTGGCTTCGCCACAGTGTTCCGTTGCAGCAGAAGCGGTTTAGTCATGCTGGCCACATGACCCAGAAAGCTGTCTGTGGACAAACATTGGCTCCCTTGGCCTGAAGTGAGATGAGTCACGCACCCCATAATCACCTTTGGCTGGACTTAACCATCCAGGGGTCCTTTACCTTTTTTACCTTTAGTCTTTTTTAAAGCAACATTGTGCTAAGCTAAGCTAAACCAAGTTTTGACTTAGAATACCAACTAAACCGAGACTCATGGTTAAACTCTTTATTCACTAACTATTAGTTATAGCCAATGCTTTTTTTCTTTTTTTTAAAAAAAAGTTTAGGGGTACTCTCATTTTGACTGAAGCAAACCAGCATTTTATAGTTCAAATCGGGAAAAATAAATACAGTAAATGGACAAAAGTACAAAGATTCACAAAATGTTTAGGGGTATGCATCACCTTGCGTCCCCCCAGAAAAAAGCACTGGTTATCCTGGGTAGACCAGGATTGGATAGCAATGTTTTTGAGTCATAGCTACCGTCAGTTGTTTGGGTCAGGTTAATTGCCTTGCTTCAGTGGGCATATCCTGCATTCTTCTTTCTGTTTAGTCTTTATTCCTTGTCAGATCTCACCCACCTTCCCTTTCAAGATCAGTACTTGCCACTTCATCATTTTTCGAGTGAATAATTGCATTTAAACCATCTCTCCATAGCTGCCTTTAAGTATCATGTAGGTTAAGAAAATAAACTTCATCAAAATATTCTCAAAGTTACTAGATTTCAGAGGAATCCTGTTAGCATTGAATTCTAGGGAGTTTTTGTTTTTTTTAAGTAGGTGAAACAAAACACCTGGAGGAAAGTTGCTTGGAATGATGAACAGGGATATTATTTATATATTTCCTTCTTTAAAAAAATCATTAAAAGGCTTAGAAAGATTGCTATTGTATTACAAAGTGATGCATTTGGCCTCTCTTCCATTGTATTGCTTCACAGAGGGCACCTCTTAGGAACAAAATCTTTATTCTGTTTCCCATGAGTTACCTGAAAGAGTCAGAACTGCGCTCTAAGCAAAAGCAGACAGAGTTCCATTCTGATATGACCCAGGAGCAGTTCTGACTGCCACGAACAATTCCTTCCTTGGGGATTTGGTTGCAGTGCATCCCTTCAGAATGCATCATTGCCCTTATTGTGTCCCAAACTAAATAGACACTTGTACTAAACGGGGAGGGGGGGAGGCTAGGGGTCACATTGATTTTGTGAAACTTTTCCCATCTATAAAATAAAACTTTAGATATTGACTTCACATACTACTCCCCCCTATATTTCAGACACAATTTTTATACAGTTGGAGGAAGCAGGCAATGCCATCATAACTTAGGTATTTAATGGTTCATAAGAATAATACTGTTAAACATCATTGTAAATCACCTTGAATAAGAATTCTTGTTGAAGAGAATTAATGATGTTGTATCCTGGCAACCTGACCGGGGTGGGGGTAGGGAGGGAGAGAAACCACTTAACCACAGCTTGAATAATGTTTAAAGGCTAATAATTTTAACAAAGACTCTTCTACTCTCTTATTTTTGAAAGCTGACCATGAAACTGACTAGAAAAAATGAAAGTAGAAAGCTATCCATTTTCTATTAATTTCTCTGTATACTACAAATGCTTCAGAATACTTCAACATTTTCAACATTTTAATTAAGTGTGGGTAAAATGTTATGACTGAAAGAGAAGGTAATAAGCCCACTTGTTAAATCCTCTGCTTCATAAGAACAAGTTTCACGTATTATAAACATGAAGAAATTTAAGTGGTGCTGTACTGACCTCTTGTTCTATATTCCGGCTGCTTTTCTTCAGTTGCAATGTGATTTCATCATTCAGTGTTGAGTGCTGTGTGCCACGTACACTACATGCTGACTTTTAATATCTCTTGAACTTTCCACAACAGAGGGTTCATAAGCACTAAAGTGTTAGTCTATTTTCCAGGATACTCACTCCCTTTAACATCATTCTTTCCACATGGAGTCATAAACATAAAGGGAAATGGCTTTCTGATACTCAAATATGCATTCGAATCTGGGGGTTCGAACCAGACAACAATTAACAACATGTAGTAAAGTCTCTTAAAACTGAAACCACCTATTTAAGAATGCTACCTTATCTGCCATGAATGCTTATGCTTCCCCCATCCCTTTCAGGAGGAATTTCAAAATACTAGGAAGCAAGCATGACAGTGCTGCATAATTTTATGAGGGGTGATGATCAGAGGTTTAGTGATCAATAAGAATGCCCCCTTTTATTATTTTATTATATTTATTTTTTAAATTCATATATCACCCTTGGGTATGTGGGATGTTAGGGAGGAGTAGCACCTCTGGTGGGGGACATGTTGTACCCGCTCTGGGGTAGTTTATCCACCTTTGGTCCCCACCCTGCACTCAGCTCTCACCCCTCGCCCCTAGAAGCAGTCAGCATGCAACACTGCAACAGTGGCCACATCCCAGGAAATGGCGTTGAATGGCTGGCTAAACCAGGTGTCTCAAACCTTGGGTGAGTTAAGGACTTCCCCATCTTGCAAAGAAAGCCTCTGGCGGATTGAGTGGACAAGGCCAATAGTTGGTCCAGCAGTCAAGAAGGCGAAGTGAGGGGCAGATGGGACTTGCCAACCTGGGAAGATAGCCCATCTCAAAGAAGGAAAGATCTAATCCAAAACCTCTGCTGCCTTATGGCTGTACTCATTCATTAGAAAGGCTTCGGGAATAAGTCCGGAGGAAAAATCTTCTACCAGTCTTTGCAGCCACAGCAGGTGCACTCCATTGTCTTTTGAGATAGGCAGATGCCAGTAAAAACAAATACCAGGAATCTCATGGGCAGTACACAGCATAAACATACAAAATAATTATTTTTTAAAATAATAAAAACATGAACAAAACCAAAGCAATCCAATACCCCTCCCTCCAACAAACAAATTTTAAAGGACATAGAATGTTAATCAGCCAAAAGATTAGTTGAAGAGGAATATTTTTGCCTTGCACCTAAAGATTTATAATGAAGGTGCCAGGTGAGCATCCCTGGAGAGAGCATTCCACAAATGGGGAGCCACTGCAGAAAAGGCCTGTTCTTACGTTGCGACATTCCGGATGTCTCATTCATTAGCTCTTGTTATGCCCCTCATAGTAAACTCTACTGCTCTAGGGTAGGATTAGCAGCATTTTCTAGTGTGCCTTCCCAAAATAAGTTGTCATATCTTCCAAATGTAAAAGTTCATGATCCTACCCAATTAAAAATTAACAACACATTCAACTTTTGGGCTTTTGGAGGCAAGAATGAATAGTTCATTGAGGTCAGTGTGGTACCTGTTGTGGTCTTATGTTATCCTCTACTTATATTGAGTGTATTTTATATGAATTTTAATTGGTTTTAGAAATATGCATTGGTGTGTTTTAAAATGTAGTATACCAACCTATGGCCATATAGTGAAGGCCTCTATAGTTGTACCTTGGTTTTTGAACAGCTTAGTACTCAAAACGTTTTGGCTCCTGAGCACAGCAAACCCAGAAGTGACTTTTCTGGTTTGCGAACTATTTTTGGAAGCCAAATGTCCAATGGGGCTTCCACGGCTTTCGATTGTGTGCAGCCAATCAGAAGCAGTGCTTTGGTTTCCAAATGTTTGGAAGTTGAACGGACGTCTGGAACGGATTCCATTCGACTTCCAAGGTATGACTGTATAGAAATGTCTAAATAATGACAATAAAAAATTCATTCATGGCATCAGTGTTGTTAGGAGGAAATTGAAAATGCATTTTGTTGCATGCTGGAGCCACAAGGAGACTCACTATTCAGTGGGTTTCCTGAAAATGGAGAGAGGTGAATTGGTGAGGTATTGGGTTCATCTCACAAGGGAAAAAATTGTTTACCATCTTGGTTCTGCCCTATATGAAACATGCATAGTAAGATGCCCTAAAATGTTCACAGTGCAGATGTTATCTTGATTCCTAAAAGCATATGCTATTAAAAAGGTAATGCAAGCTTTCCAGCCAATTAGATTTGAAAACTTTCTTTTGACTGGAATAGTGACTTGAGACTTTTGTTTACGGGAACAGATAGGCCCTGTTTGTTTGCAGCTGTTTTGTAACCCTGCAAAAGACGCGATTAGTGGCAGTGTTAGATCAATAAGCATTTAACGGTTCACAGTGTGACAAACTTACCTCTTGATAACCTGAACTGTCATCCAGAGAACATCAAACTGTTATCATCTTCTTCTGAATGAGAACTAATTTTGGGTGTGTGGGGGTGGGGTGTGTGTGTGTCATTTCTCTCTTTCTAACCGTACTTGATTATAGAGGTATTCTTCCGTGTTGGCAAAGCAGTTGCTAAAAGTACTTCATATCAGTTTGCTGAATGCATCTCACTATTGCTACTTATGTTTTCATCTATCACAGCTAAATCTTTAGTTTCATAAATGTATCCTGTAAAACAGTGGTGGGAAAACTCAAATTCATGTGGCTAATTAGGCTCACCAGGTATCCCCATTTGACTCTCAAGGCTGTTTAAGCCAAGGCCACCCAGCTGTCTTATCAACTGACATCATATGACATCAGCTAAGCCATGTCCACTTGTTTATCAGCTGTCATCAAACAGTGGTGAATTCAAGCCATTGCTGTAAAGATAAGTTCATTTGCATGAACTGAGAGCCAGTGTGGTGTAGTGATTACGAGTGGTAGACTCGTAATCTGGGGAACCGGGTTCGTGTCTCCACTCCTCCACATGCAGCGGCTGGGTGACCTTGGGCTAGTCACACTTCTTTGAAGTCTCTCAGCCCCACTCACCTCACAGAGTGTTTGTTGTGGGGGAGGAAGGGAAAGGAGAATGTTAGCTGCTTTGAGACTCCTTCGGGTAGTGAAAAGCAGGATATCAAATCCAAACTCCTCCTCTTCTTTTTCATCTGCAGCTTAACATTATTATTTGAATTTTGTACCTTATCTCATTATGCTGCTGAGTATAAAGTGCCCAATTCAAAAATTCAAACATCACCTAAGCTGAAGTTGTAGCCACAACTTTACATTGCCTTGACTTTATTTTTTTCTTAAATTTATACACCACAGTTCCTCCCAAATTTGTTAGGGGATTGACAGTCGATGTGATTTGAGGAGGGTTGGCTGTATCTGGCTGTAGTCTTCCAGCCAAAGTTGTTCTCTGTCTCTGCTGGAAAATAATACCACTGTATAATTTCTGTACTGTACTTTCCTTTGAGAAAGTAGAGTAGTCAAACTGGGAGATAAAAAATGTTGGCTTGTTCAGTTGTCCCACTGGGAAGGGAAATTGTTAATGGCCACAGGCAGACTCTGCCATGAGAGAAATGCTCCCTACTTCATAACATTTTTTTTTTAAAAAAAACTAATCCATCCTTCATCAGAACATATGGGGGGCACAACAACATAAATAGAAATTTAAAATACAGAATCAAATAAAACATAACAGATAAGTAATACAATAGTAAAGACCAACACAGTGAGACCCAGGCCACTGGATGCCTCTTTGATGCGGGGGGGCGGGGGGCGGGGCGGGGCGGTTTGTTGTCTGGAGTTGATGGCATAGTTCTAGACTAGTATTAACTAGCTTGAATGATCAAACTAGTATTTTTATAGTACTGTTATATTTGTAGATGAAGATTCAGTAAAGTTGTGTTAGTCAGGGCAGACAATACTTCTTCCAAAACACTTGCCAATACATAGGTTAGGAGTACATCACAGAGTCTGTATCTGGAGGTGACTGCATGTGTGGAAGGAAATTGCTCTGCACTCATTTATGATATCCTGGATGATGTGTCTTTTATACCTATTCATCATAAAATTTTGGTCAATTCAGTTTCCTTGTTCCTGTAACTAAATTTGTTTGGAAGCTGTTATTGGCAAGGGATATTATAAATCTGGGTTTTGATTCTGAGATCTTAGTAATTATAAATGTAAGCTACTATTCTACAAATATCTGACAACTGAATATACAATTTGAACGTTTTTGGTTAACAGTTCAGTAACCCCTGCCCTTTGCTGTATCTGGTCACTGTTGGTGACAATGTTTTGCTTTGTCTTAACGTTAGAAGAATTAAATCATGCAAAGGTAATGTTTAATGGTGTTCTGTAATTGAGTTAATGATCAGGTGTGAGACACATTAGGTATTGTGCAGCTGTTAATTTTCAAAACCCATGTGTTTCCAGATTTTGGGATGAGCTAATAGTGAAGTTTTGCTTAATTAAGTCTCTGAACCATTACATTCTTGTGGGTTTTCCTTATCACGAGAACAATTGGATGCATTTAATTTCCTTCAGTTTTTTGGCTTACCTTGGTTAATGTCATTGTTTCTTGTGCGGGCACCAAGCAGGTGTCATAATAAAATTATCATTTCAGGGGAATACATTAGTTTACAGGTGTAGGCAATGCAACAATAGATCCATCTCTCAGCTGCGCATGCAGTACATAGCATTAAGAGTACAATGGAAAACAAACTCTTACAGCATGTTGCATCAGCTTTTCTTCTCCTGCTTTGATAAACAAATACGTTATTGCTCACAAAATAGATCACGGTATTAAATGAAAACAAAATACTGGTTGCTTACCAACAGGTTTAATTTAGATCCTCTATTTGATTTGTTTTGTTAAGCATTTAACTCTGACTTTACCGACACCTGAACCGTTTTTCATTTTTCTTGACCATGTTGCAATTAATGTGTGGACTCATTGAAAAAATAACATAGGGATCAGTATTGTGTGCTTGCAACCAGTAGGAGGCTCTGATGTGCTGAATAAATTGTGATAACACTTTTGCTCTCTCAAATCGCTGATGTAGATGGGCAAGGGCAATAGAGCTACACATCCGCTTTAGACAGTGCCTGTTGGATTTGCTCTGAAGCAGTTCATTAATCAATTTTAGCAATGACATATTTTATTCCACAACAAAGTTGAAATGTCACTGTGCATGCTTCATGCAGGTTTTCACCATGCACATGATGGGTTGATCTCTGTTTATTTATCAGTGGAAATTCTTAAGTTCAACATAAAACGCACAGCCATGGAAATATTGTGAAACTTTCAACAGTTTGGGTGTAGAAACTTTGCTTCTGTTAAGTCTGCACATATTGATAAATGTCCCCTTTGTTTAGCAGTTAAAAAGGCAGTCGAGAATACAGAAGAAAAGAAGGTGTCTCTCCCTAAGAAAAGAGTTAAAGAGCTACGGATATTGGATGGGAAGACTGCACAGAATTTGTGTATGTAATAGGTTTTTCATCTTGCACAGTCCTTGTCTGAGCCCAAACCTTAAGGGTTTTAAAAAAACTTTGTTATACTTTTCTGTTGTCATTCGTTTGATAGTTAGAAAGAAATATCTCAATGTACAAACTGTTGCCTGACAAGCATTGTTGTCTTCATTAGCTGTGGCACCTTGGATTGCATGAAATTTGAGGTATTAGCTAATGTTATCTGGGAGACTGTGACTCTGGACATCAGCAGTAGATGAAATAATGTTCAAGAGTACTCTGATTCAATAAGGTAATGATGGAGTGACCTGTTTCATAGTTAGGTCAAACTTGAATGCCTAGGAGAGAGAAGACTCCTGTATGCCTCTCAACACTTACCAGAGCCAAGAATGTTCCTGTGCTGTTGACCATAAAAAGTGTCTGAGAACACTGATGAAACAACAAAGGTATTATTTAAGAGGCCTGGAAGTCATTTGCAATCCTAGAGTTGTCATAGAGCTGGTTCCTATTTCATCAGGACCTGTATTTAGTTTATTTAATCAGAGTGATGCATCTTTGTACTATAACGCAGGTAGCTCTGTGGTCTAAACCACCGAGCTCCTTGGGCTTGCTGATTGGAAGGACAGCAGTTTAAATCAATGCAACAGGCTGAGCCCCCGTTGCTTCACTGCCAGCTTCTGCCAACCTAGCAGTTCGAATGCATACCAATGCAAGTACCGTATTTTTCGCTCCATAAGACACACTTTTTTCCTCCTAAAAAGTAAGGGGAAATACCTGTGCGTCTTATGGAGCGAATGGTGGTCCCTGGAGCTGAATTGCCCAGGGGCCAAAAGCAGATTGTGCTTTTTATTTTACAAAGAGAAAAGGGAGTGTTGAAAGGACCCCGCTCAGCAGCTGATCAGCAAGAGATCGGGAGAGAGATAAGAGTCCCGGCTCCCTTTCAGCCCCGCCCTCCTTTGTTGAATGTGCTGCAGAGGGAGGTTGTTTGTTTCCCCAGGACATGTGACTGGCTGATTAGATTATCTGTCTACAAACAGTAGAAATGGCTCCCTTTCCTTAAGATTTTTTCAGAAATGTGAGTTAAACCCCATAAAAATGGGGCTTTTCCTCTTTGCTTTTCCCCCTTTGCAAAAGGAGCTTTGCTTTCCCCCCTTTGCAAAAAAGCTGCAAAACCTTTAGCTGATCCTAAAAAAACCCCCAAAACAAAACAAAACAGGGCTTTTCCCTTTGCAAAAAAGCTGCAAAACCTTTAGCTGATCCTAAAAAAAACCCCAAAACAAAACAAAACAGGGCTTTTCCCTTTGCAAAAAAAGCTGCAAAACCTTTAGCTGATCCTTAAAAAAAGGCCTTTTGCCTTTGCAAAAACAGCTGCAAAACCTTTAGCTGATCCTAAAAAAAAAACCCCAGGGCTTTCCCCTTGGCAAAAAAGCTGCAAAACCTTTAGCTGATCCTTTAAAAAAAGGCCTTTTGCCTTTGCAAAAACAGCTGCAAAACTTTTAGCTGATCCTCAAAAAAACAACAACAAAACCAGGGCTTTTAGAGGAAGAAAACCAGAAAAAAATTTTTTTCTTGTTTCCTCCTCTTAAAATGAGGTGCGCCCTATGGTCCGGTGCGTCCTATGGAGCGAAAAATACGGTAGATAAATAGGTACCGCCATGACAGGAAGGTAAACGGCATTTCCGTGTGCTCTGGCACTCATCACAGTTCCCTGTGTACCAGTATCAGTTTATTCATGCTGGTCACATGACCCGGAAAGCTGCTTGTGGACAAACGCTGGCTCCCTCTACCTGAAAAGTGAGATGAGCGCTGCACCCCATAGTAATCTTTGACTGGACTTAACCGTCCAGGGATCCTTTACCTTTTATCTTTTACTATAAGGTCATGTTTTTCTCTACCAGGCCTCACCCCCCCCCCACTCCAATACTTAATCTGGCCTGACATGAGCATTTAGTGTTTACTCATATGCAGAAGTCTCACTTGTGTGTACATGGGTTTACTCCCAGGTTGGTGTGCACAGTGGATTAATACTTAGTCTCTCACCATAAACCCTACTGCCCCTTCCTCAAACAAAAGCCTATGCTGTAATCCTATGCTCACTTTACATGGGAGACATGCCTAAATACCAATCATTCTTAAGGTAATTTTTTTATTGAAATTATTTTTGTTGTTGTTTAATTGATGCTTTTCCAATGACAATTTTAATGTAACAATAGAAAGTAAAAGTCATTTCCATTTGACAATAGATTCTGAAATAGTGGTGTTTCATTTCAGCAATTTTCCTGGGATCTTTCCGCATGCCTTATGAAGAAATAAAATATATTATTCTAGAAGTGGATGAATTAAAACTGAGTGAAGCACTGATTCAGGTAAGTTAACATAGCAACTCTTAGAATCAAAATTTAAATCATCAGAATGATAACCTATTCAATTATCCATATCTTGGTAACATGTTTTGTTCTTATTTTTGTTACCGGTATGAACTTTGTGTTATTATTATGTATTTTTATGCTGTGAACCACTCTGAGATCTTTGGATAAAGGGTGGCATACAAATCTAATAAATAAAATAATAATAAATAATAAATATTCACCATAGTGTGGTATGGGGTTAATGGCATCACATACCCCAGGGGTTGCCAATGTAGTGCCTTTCAGAAGCTGTAGAACTACTATTGCCTTCATTCCTGGCCACTTGTGATGTTGGCTTAGACTAGTGAGAGTTAGAATCCAGTTAGTATCTCTGCCATGGTATCTATATAAATAATAAATATCTGGGGGACACCACATTGGTGACTCCTGACATACCTACTATAGGGGAAATTATTCAGAATGGAGCTGCTTGTAAACTTTAAATGTCTTAAATTAACACAATGATTGACCCAGATGTGTGCCCCACTTGAACCACTGTGTTGTCATTTGTAAATTTTGAAATATTAATTCACATTGTTCATTTGATCTACATCAGAGGTGGGTAATCTATAGCCCTCCAGATGTTGTTGGATTCCAGTTCCCATTAGGCCCAGCCAGCATGAGCAATAATTTGGCATGGTGGGAGTTGGAGTCCTGTAGTATCTGAAGGCACCCAGGTTCTCCACTCCAAATGCTTTCTTTACTCTTTCTGGAAAGCCTAGTACTGTTTTAAATGGGTTGTGCTCAAGTTCTGCTCAAGTTCTATTCAAATTGCCCAATAATTCTTTTAGGAACAAATTTACAGATTAGATTGCTAATTTTATTTCATTGGCACACATGTTTCAAGATAAAAAATATCTCCTCTTAGTTTGATACCTCATCATATGGGGCAATTGGGGCAGTTAATTACCCTTTTAAAATGTGTAAACCTTCAGTTAATCTTACAATTCGTTCTATACCTGCTCCCAGTTTCTGATGCTTATGATGAGAGTAAAATACAGAAGCCTCCCCTTGCATGCAGCCGGTAGATGTGCCTGCTCATTTAAAGATAATTTCAGGATGATTATGCAAGCACAAGCCTGAAAATGATTGGCTCCTGTGGCTTGCAAATGTCACTTTTTCCCAAGGCAAAGGATAGAAGCATGAACCCCCCCCCCCACAGCAATTTGATGGAGAAAGTAGAGGGGTTAGAAAACATGATGGGGGCTCTCCCCCTCTTCCCCTTGATGCTTTTTTTCAGAGGAGAGTGCAGGAAAGAGAATCTTTCATATTTAAATACTGGACTGCCAGACAACTTTCCTTGTGTTTTAGAAATAAATTTATGGAGGTTCAGAAATCTTAGTGGGGGACAACATGCTGTACAATAAGAACTATTTCCAAATTGTCACCATGTTGGAATTCCTAGTCTCCTTAAAATAAATGAATGAACGGTCCACAGGCCTTCACATATAAAGCTCCAGACAATAAAGTGAAAGGCTGACTGCAAAACCCACTAACAATACATTGTTGTTGCTAAAAATTAGAACAAAAAATAACCAATTTGGCTTAACTATTCAGCAGAAGTTGCTTATTTTTTTGAGGAAGCTTGAAATACAAGTTTTGTAACTAAATCAGTTATATAACTTTAACTCTGTTTTCATTTAACACAAATCCAGAGTTATTGGCTTATCATTTATTTATTTATTTATTTATTTTTGCAAAACGGTAGCATGTGCTCTTATAGCTTTCATTTTACTCCTTTCCTGGCATGAGCAGGATAAAGAATGAAGCCTTGGTTTCATATTATATCTGAACCAGGGATGAATAAGTGAGCATTAAACCATTATTTAAGGTTGGTTAGCGATTGCATGCTAGACATGTCAAATAGGGCAGGGCCAAAACCACCCTAACACATCCATCTACCCATTCATATAAACATACAACCCAACATGAAATACATTACATAGAAAGAGAGTGCAGGTCACGCACACACAAAATATGATTTGGCATAAGGCAGCCTCCTAAGCTGCCTGCACCGGTAGATTTAACTAAGAGTCATAGGTATAATAATTGGGAGTATATTGATAATAACTTGTGTATGTCATATATCCCTAAATTTGTTAAGTATCCAATCTGAGTACATTATGATGGGTTTTATAATGAAAAATCCATGTGTGTGACCAAGGCTTGAGTGACTTAATGAGATGTTTTGAGACAAGAAAGAAAGGTTATATTTTTGTATGCAAGAAAAGGCACCATGGTTCAATATCTTCACTTAACTAACCTTTAAGTGTGCAATTAACATTTAAAGAAAATAAAAGTTTGTGGAATACTGTTGAATAATTGCAGAAATGTGAAAAGCAGTTAAATGTCTCAGTTCTGTTTAACAGACAGTTTTTTAACATCACAGTGCTGACATGCCATAAAATTAGAGCTATGAGGCATGAACGATTGAATACAAAGTGTGTTTTAATGCTGTCACAAACACTTTCTTTTGACTATCCTGTCTAAAACTGGATCAGTAAGGTGCCTCTTGAAATGTGATTCTATGCAAAATATTGTACTGTAGTGTTATGCTGTGAATGTGTTAACGGGTGCATGTATGGAATGTATTAAAATTAGAACTGGGGACAACTGTCATACCTTCATCGTAATGAAGGTTGCTTGTTAATCCAAGGTTGGTATTTTTTGTTTGCCTTCTGCATAGTTTTATAAACTAGCCAGCAGTCTAATGACATTTCCATCTAGCGTTTACATATGGAAACAGGGAAACGAAATATTTGCAACGTAAGGTGTAAACAAAACTCACTCAATTCTGATCAATGTCAGAAACAGATGTTCTTAACTATCTAACTTTATACATACAGATCCAACAACTGTTCACAGTGGAATGGAAATAAAAAAAAATGAACCTGGGTAGCATTTGGTGAAATGTTAGGTTGTGATGGTTGACTCTGATAAAGTGATTTTGCTACCTCTTGCAACTTTGTGGTGAAGGAGTCCCTTCTTCCAATAAATGGTAGTAAGAAAACTCACCATGCTTTAGCAGGTGATGGCGAACTACATTTTCACCATTATTTAGAAGAATGCTTTGCCACAACAGGATTGCAGTGGAAAGAAAATTCAGTGAATGTCACATTAAAATGATTGAGTTTCTCCACAAACTTTGATAGCCTCTACAAACAGCACATGTATATTTGAACATGTCTATGTGGCAAATCCATGTGTGACCAAGGACAGAGAAACAACAAATGTTTGTAAATATAGTGTGGGCACAGAGCCAGACATGCTCTTTAGGGCATGTTCATTGTTCATGTGCAGTTGGAAAGTTATAATTAACACACTGAAAAATGAATATTAGTAAATGCCTACCTCCCCTACCATATTCCACCAGTCTTTGTCAAGCAAAGAGTAAAAGTGTTCCTGTGGTTTTTGCTTTTAGTTTATAGTCCTGAGAGAAAGGCCTGTGATTCATTTGCATTTATTAGGAATGTGCCTTGGCTCTGTGTGTACCCCAATAACAAGACAAAATAGAATGATTTATGGCAGACTCTTATATTCTTGAGTTGAATTGTACTACTAACAAGGCATGTTGAGAAGGATCAGGGAATTCCTCTACATCTTTTCTTTTCTGAGAAATGAAACCGACTGATTTGGGAAACACACAGAGCTCCAAAGAGAAACCAGTAGGAGGACACTTCAGTCCCCCAGGACATTCTATACAAGATCTCAAAGTAGCTGTCTTATTACAAAAGAATTTCAGAAATAGACTGGAAAGAGAAGTTGCTGAATTGCAACTTATTACTAAACGTAAAACCATGGAGAGACCTGGTCTGAATACATGATATACCATATATACTCGTATAAGCCGACTTTTTCAGCACATTTTTTGTGCTGAAAAAGCCGCCCTCGGCTTATACTCAAATGAGACAGGCAGCGGCTGCGGGACGAGCGGCGAGAAAGGAGCCCTTTCTTGCCATTTGTCCCGCTGCCACTGCTGCCCACCTCTTGCAAGGGCAGGCACAGGAGCTGCATTGGGGAAGGCGCTGCACTGTACCTCTCCCAACCGCGGCTCCTATGCCTGCTCTTGCGAGAGGCAGCGGAGGAACGATCAGCCCGAAAGGAGCCTTTTTGGGGCTGCTTGTTCCTCCGTCGCCGACAGCACTTTCAGGCTACTCGTTCCTCCTCCTCCACAGCAGCAAAGGTGGCAGAGGAGGAAGGAACAGCCCGAAAGGGCTCCTTTCGGGCTGCTCGCTCCTCCGCCACCGACACATGCTCATGCACTCTGGCCCACCAGGAGGTTTGTGGTATGGTGAACTGGCTTATATTCAAGTCAATAAGCTTTTCCTTTTTTGTAGTAAAATTAGGTGCCTTGGCTTATATTCGGGTCGGCTTATACTCGAGTATATAAGTAGCTATTTTAGCAATCTTACCCCTTGCTTTTTCCTGTAAGACCAATTGCAGTTGTTAACAGTCATCAGCAGGTTTACCACACCTATCAGCCAGTCACCCATTCCCACCACCCTTCTGAGTAATTCCCCTCCCCACCCTCTCACTATATATAAGGGTCTGGTGACTTCTGTTTCAGTGTATCTGAAGAAGTGTGCATGCACACGAAAGCTCATGCCAATAACAAACTTAGTTGGTCTCCAAGGTGCTACTGGAAGGATTTTTTTTATTTTGTTTCAACTATGGCAGACCAACATGGCTACCTACCCATAGCTCCAAAGGGGAGAGGTGCAGAGAAAAAGGCAGAGAGAGGGTGGAGATATGTGGGGATGTTTCCTTTTGGTGGATAGATCACAATATTCCCCAGTGTGCTCTACTCAGTGATTTTTTTTTGGGGGGGGGGTATTTTTCAAGTCAGTTCTTGTTAGTTTTTGCTTTGAGAATGGGGTGTGAACAGTGCAGTCACACCATTGGGGTTGCCTGTTACTTTCCCAATCATTCTTTCTTCTGAAAAACAATTTTAAGATTTTCTTCATTGATAGTGCTTCCAGGAACATGGAAGGTTCCTTAATTATACAGTTTTCACACATGCTGAAGGCCTACCTCTTTACTCTGGCTTTTCACACTTAAAGTCTATGTTTTTAGGACCCACCTTATTTTTATTTTTTGATTATAGATTTTTAAATTTGTTTTTAATGCTGTAATCTTACAGTGAAGGTTAGGTGATAACATAATTATCAGCAGTAACAACAATTACGTGGGGCAATCCCTGTATGGGACAGCTGAATATTCCTGCATTGCAGGGGGTGGACTAGATGATCCTCAGGGCGCCTTCCAATTCTACAATTCTGTGATTCTATGATTGTTATATAAAGTAAAATTGCCTAAAACAATAGTCCCTGGACCTAGATTAAGATTTTATATAGAATCATAGAAATGTAGAGTGTGAAGTGACCCTGAGGATCATCTGTGTATCTTTATTACAGAACTTTCCAAACTGTGTGTCGGCTGCAGTGTGCAGGTGTGTCACACATACGCTTCCCACACTCCTCCCAGGGCTGGAAAGGGGTTAGTTTAACCTCTGGTTTGCTAGTAAAACTGAATTACTATGTTGCGAAATGATGCATGTTTAAAAAGTATGTCACCAACATGAAAAGTTTGGAAAGCTCTGCTTTATTAAGTTGAAGCTAGTGATGTTGAATTCTCGAGAATAATCTTTTGGAGAATATTCTTGATTAATGAGAATATTAGAGAATTTTCATTGAAAATAGGAGAATATTCATTTTAATGCATTGAAAATGATATAATTAGTTAATATACATATTTATTCATGGGTAAATTTGTTCAGATGGCAACCAAAAACTGTACAGATACTTTTATTCAATGGGGCAATGCAGTGAATTCACATTCTTTGATTTTTTGCACCAAACTTGAAATTGAAAATTCAACGTGAATGACTCACGTTAATCACTAAGCCTGCCATTAACCGTATATTTACCATCAACATTGAATTCTAATTATGTTGTACATGTATGAAATGTAGCTTTTAAAGTAAAAGGAATAAAAAAACCAACTGATTGACAGTGTGGATGGGATCGTCAAAGCTACTTTCTGCAAAATAAATAAATAAATCACACTGCATTGCCAAGGGTATAGAATTGCAAAGAATAAGGTCACACCAAAATAGAAAAAATGCTATTACATATAGTTGAAATACATACAAATTCAAATGTTCAACAAATTAAATGAATAGCATTTTTTTTAAATAAAAAAAATAAAATTCTGCAGCTCACATTTCAGAACTGCCAATAGTGAATGACACAATGGTGAATGCCCCGTAATGTAACTGGATAAAAACTGGATGCTCAGTAATGTAACTGGATAAAAACTGGATTAAAAAAATCATTATTCATTACTTACACTAGCAATATCACAGCGTGACTTATTGTTTACTAGATTTTTTAAATGTGGGTTGTAAAACTGGTTCTTACATTAGAATTTACAGTTTGTGGAGAATATTTTCTAGCAAATTTTCTAGCAGAGAATATGCCCAAGAATATTCACATTCTCAAGAATATTCTCATCTCACATCGCTAGTTGAAGCATAATAAATCTGTATCTATACCATTTATACCTATGATTAATAAATATAAAAATAATTCTTATTTCTGCTTGTGTCACTAGAATTTGGTAAAGAACCTCCCTGAACCAAAAGAGCTCAGTGCCTTAGCCGAGTTAAAGAATGAGTATGATGATCTCTGTGAGCCAGAACAATTTGGAGTTGTGGTAAGTTCTGTTTCATAAATTCAACCTGTAATTGCTGTCCGCTGTGCATTTGGGCAAGTTTGCCAAAGATTTCTGAGAACATCTCTTTAAAAATAACAGCTGCTTTTTTATTAGTGGATAGCTATATGCTGTCTTAATAATACAGCAGTACCGTAAAATGATCATTAGGCTGATTGCCACCCTTCTAGCTACTGATGATGAGAGCATGCAAAAAAGATTTTCTGCCAATCATCTTACCACATGGACAGGTACATGACAGAGTAAACTTATACTCTACCCAAAATGGCTCAAAATAATAAAATCACCCCCAAAATCATCCCCTTTAAAAACATTTGTTAAAGTCTATCTAAATAACATACATATATGTGCAATAATATGTGCAAAGCATCAGCTTTCAAAATTGTTTTCTGAAGCAGTATCGTGCTCACAAATAACTAAAACAATAGAATATCTTATTGCTATCTAGTTCATTTGAAAGGTGTCTTGCAGTGGCAAATGGCCTACGCCTTTTTACCTACTGGCCACAACGTAGATCTAAAATAATGTTACATTTTGGCTAAGTGGCTTCTTTGCAAGTCATGCATTGATAAACATAGATATTTTGCTCCTTGTGTAATCACTTCTGAAGTTCTACATTCAAGGTCTTGTAGCACATGTAGTATGCCCACATGGCATTTGTTTATGAGATTTATAAACCATCGCTTAAAGACCCCAAGACAGTGTGCATTCATAATTAAAGCAAAATTAATTGTGACATAGCATAATACCACATATCAGACACAAAAAATAATCATTAAAGCTATCAACACCTAATACCTATGGTCACAGAAGCAGGCAATAAAGACTCAGAAACTGACTAGCATAATGTTATGCTAGTCCAAAGACCTGACCAAAGAAATGCGTCTTCCTCTGCTAATGAAATGTGGTGCTAGACTCAGCTTGGAAGACAGTTTATTCCAGAGATAAAGCACTGCCTCAGAGAAAGTACTCTCACATTTTGCATCCTCATAACTTTCATCAGGTGAAGGAATCTCAAGTACAACTTCCCTTTGTCTATCTTAGTACAAAGGATTTTGTGTCTAGTCATTGAAAAGAACTAATGTAGTAGAGTGGTTAAAATGCTGAGAAGGCCAAATTTAATTCCAGCTCATCCCTGATGATCAGAGGGTGGCATTGGGCTGTCTCTTTCTGTGAGTTCTGCTCTAGGTGCCTTGGAGAAAGGGCAATAGCGACACATGTGAGAAATTCTCAAAAAACAACATTTGACTGTCTTTATATACCACGTTTCTTTAAACATTGAGGATAACTGGATTCATTATGATTAAAATACTGTGCATTTAAAGCGGAGATTAACAGCCAAGAACTGACAAGGTAACAACAACAACATCCTTCAACTTTGGCCACTTCTTTGTATTAACAATTTTTTATAGTATACAGTCCCCTCCCACATACATGTGATTGACTCATGTGTGACTGTGTATATGTGCAGTGCTGGTAAGTAAGTAAGTAAGTGAGTAGTGCAGCAGCAGTCACTTTTTCTGCGCAGCTTCCAGCCAGCCCTGCTTCAACTCTAGTTGAAGAGGGAGTTGTGTGGAGAGAGCGTGGGAGGGAGAGCCAGAGTGCAGGAAAAAGTGGGTGCTTAGAGGCATTTTAGGGGGTCTTTCCCACAGTCACGTGAATATTTTTTCCTAAAAAACATTGGGTCAGGTTTTTTTTTGTTTTTTTTGTTTTAGCGTAGATGTCATTTAAGCTTCAATTACGTCTTCTAGGACTCCTGAGGCGTCCACTACTGCTGCTGTTATTTTGGTGCAAAGTAGATTTCACAGACACTTTTGTTCTTTATGACCTATAGTACAAGCAAAAGCATTGGATAAAATTCCTGGTTGTCTAAAACTATATGTTAGGTTGATGACTATAGTTGACCAAGTAATAATCCATTTACGTAGCATGTGAACATTAGTTACTTCTGGGTGAAGCCACCTTCAGTTCCTAAACATGTGAATTAAGTTTTAAGACTAGGTTGAGGTGGTGTTCCTAGGAGAAGGGGGAATTGTTATTGTGTATATTTGAAAATCCATACTTGAAACAACCCGTAAACACCCAAATCCATTATCCTTGCACATATCAGAAGTAATTCTGCTGGATTGAATAAAGATTTACCTGGCTGTAGATCACTGAACATAGACTTCATAAAGTGATTTTGAACTAAATGTTTTGCCTAAGGCTGTGCTTTTTATTTTCAGCATACAGTCTGACTGCTTCTTTGCCTTTATATTATAATATAATCTGTTTGCTTTGTGTAAAATTTCATTCAAATGCTCATTTTCAGGAAACTGTGAAGCTTCAATCAAAAGCTATTTCCACCCTTTTCTACCTACTATTGATAGATGCTCACTTGTTTATATCTTTATTTTTGAAATGTATTCATGGTAGCTAAGCCTTCCACAGCTCTTCCCTATTTTAAACAATAAATTAATCTTAGAATAATATTATCTCATTGTCCTTCTTAAGGCTTATCCCAATTTTGTATAGCTACTTCGAGACTCCTTCGGGTAGTGATAAAGCGGTGTATCAAATCCAAACTCTTCTTCTTTTCTCCTATATTTGTTTTGGGAAGAGAGTGTTACTATCAAACTACATGTTATATACATATGTGGGAATTTAACCTCCAATGCCTTCTTTAAAAGGAGAATTACTTCAAAGGGGGAATCAAGAAAGAAGTATGGTGAGAAGGCCATACTATTCACACACCCTTCTGGTTGGCTGTACGCTAATTAATTTCAATAGAGCTCAATGTCAAGGCTTTTCCATCTGTAGGATTTACAATGTATGTTTTAAATGCCACATCACCTATAACATTGCATTATCATTGAGTATTCACAGTTTTTTATTGTATTGAGTGTGTTTTAGGAACTCTTTGCCAAGCTGTATCGAAATAGGTGTATATACGCCTAATATACATGGATGTTCTCTTCTCCTCTCTGTAAGAGGGAGAAATCAATTCTGTGCACATACATCTGACATTGAAGCATTAGGTTCTAATAAAAAATCGGGTTAACTTGACAGTGTATGGAGATTTCTCCTGTTCAGGTGGCAATTATAGATCATAGCTTGGCTAAAAGGCCTCTTGCTATAATAATCTGGATACTGCTATTAAGAACAGGTTAAGTAAGAAGAGGATGATTGAAAGGCTGCCTTCTATTTGAAGTTTTTCTTTTCAGAATGTGTATACCTATTTGCATATACAAATTAGGTAAGTTAATTATTAATATAAGGTTTTAATTGGATAATCAATATACCCATCAAACCTAATAAAGGTCAAAATTAGATGTTTAAAATTCATTTAGAAAAGTCACACTTTGTAATTAGGTTACTTATTATAACAGACTAATTAGCTTAATATTCTTATTTGTGCATGAAAATTGGAGCATCACATTTTCATTTAGATGAAGCATTAAGATGAATTATATATTCTAATGAACTACAGTTTTTTGGAGTTATATCTTAGAATCAAATGAAGTTTCACATCTCATATGAGTGAGATGAAATTTAATGACAGATAGCAAAGAGGAGTTTCCAGCCTTTGCTGCCACAGTGTGCTATTGTAAGCCTCTGAGAGTAAAAACTCACCTGTTAATCTTGAAGCAGTATTGTTGCTAATGATTCACTGTGAGTTGTATAGGTTAGTGACATACAGGTAACTCGCATCTTAAGCAGAACTAACATTCCAGGGATGGGGCTCATATGCAAAAAGCATATAGTCAAAACCAATGCATGACCAATCTTCTCTTCCAGAAGTGGCACGTCAGATGGGTCTTGAGCCCCTCCCTCTAAGCAAGGCAGATAGTTTGTAAGCTCTCCATCTTGCTTACTATGCTCTGGGAGGCTCATACGAGATCTACAAGGCCGACTAAGTGCCTGCACGGTCTTGTGAGAGCATCCCAGAGCACAGTAAGCAAGTGTGAAAGTTTCAAAGCTGTGCCAAGTAAAGCTTGTACAAAATGAGCTTTTTAGCTCTTTGCCTTCCATGCATTTAATTTATGTGATTTCAACCAACCACGTAAAGTTGAAATGCGGGTAAATGCGTGTAAGTTGTGAGTTACCGGTACTTTAATCATTTTGTAAAACCTCTTTGATTTATTTTTTAAAAAATTCAAGTGATGTATAAAATTTATGAAATAAAAATAATAAAAAGATGATAATAATACTTCATTTGATTATATTGCTTTCCTGTCAGCTCCTATAATCAAATTTCCAAACACCTTCTTGTATGATTAGTTACCATTATTATTACCATTATTATTTAGCACTTTATATAGCCTGGTTAATATGCCAGCACTTGTAATAAATGCATCCTACTGGTGCCTGCATTTTAATATTAAAGTAGAAACTTAACTTGCTTAAATGGGCTCTTCAAAACCAAATATTCTTTTCCACAAAGCAGTGAATAAAACAAAAAAAAATGCTAACACTACGCCTATCCATACTAAGAAAAGGAAGCAAAATTTGAGAAACACTTCTAATAAGTGCTAGGCCACAGTATTGGAAATCTCTTCAAATGAAATCCTAAGATTTCTGTTTTGTTTCTTACTGGTGCAAAAAAGGAAAAGAATAGTGAATCTAATAATGAAGTGTAGTAGTTAAGTAGTCAAGACCCAGATTTATTAATTATTTAGTAGACAATTTGCTGCTCTTCATCAGGGAAGCCTACAAAAAAACCAGTGTCCAATTTAACTATCACATACATATAACCTATTTCAAACCATAACTATCAATGTAACTATGCCTCCTAGTTCTTAATGCAGCCTCTTTTTCTGTTTTCTTATTGGTACTGTAGAAAAAGAGCAAGTGAGGGTGAATTGAGTGGAACTGTGCTTGTTTCTAAAATGCTGGAAGTGAGTTTTTGAAATATACAGAATCCCTGTTAGACCAGGACAAGTCTTAGACAAGTTAGACAAGTTAGATTTTCTCAGCCTGGCTCTATTATACATATATCTTGAATCCCTTTATACAGCATGAGGACATACCACGCTTCCAGGACCTGCTTACCCCCCACCACTCTACCTCCTTGGCCAAATTGGAAAATCGTGGTTTAGAAAGGGGTGGCCACATACTGGTAGTTAGAATTACTGTCCTGCTTTTGGGCTTCTCATAGGCATCTGGTTGATCCAGCCCGATCCAACAGGCTCTTCTTCTGTTACTAAGGAACAGGACACTTCTGAGATCAGAAACTTGCTTTTAGTGATTGAATTCCCATTCCACACCAAGGCAAGCCACTGCTTAGCGTAGACGTGCTAGCTGCTGAAGAGATTGTTACAGCTTTGCACCCTCCCTAGGTCTTTTAGGTCAGCAAGGTAGCTAAATCAATATTTGGCTCAGATTTTCAACCAAACCAGGGATCGGGGTTTAAGGTTTCTCCTCCTTAACCACAACATATAGCCAAGTTTTGTCCTGTGGTTACAAGTCATGGCTAAGGGAGAAAGACCTTAACTATGACCTTGAGTTTTGCTAAGCCAAAGATTGACTGTCTTTAGAAGCCTGAAGGGGAATCAGTACATATGTGCAGCTATGGTGAGTAGTACTCTGGCTTATGTTGATGAGGAAACAAGGCCACCATCATGACCTCACAGTCCATTCAAAGGGGTGGGGATTGCTGGTTCCACCGTTACCCCTCTGCTTTCTTCATTTTAGCACCCTATTTCTTAGGGGGAAATGGTTGCTATCATTAAACAATTAGATGTCAAACATCTTTTTTTATCTTTTGAAAAGGACCCAGAAACCCAGTAGCAAATCTTAGTCTGCTTTCTACCTGCCCCTGCTCTAGACCATCAAATCCCACTTGATTCTCACTTTGTGTTGGCTCAGAAACTAAACCTGTTGGGAGAGGGGGATATGGTTGACTGAATCCCCCATCTGTTCAAAGGGAGGTCTGATTATTTTCAGTGACAGGACTAGAACACTGTTTAGAAATCTTGTAAGTAGCAAAAGCATAAATCAGATGCTCCATAGGGAAATAACGCACTTGTAACAGTTATAAAAATCTGTCAATGCCTCTTCCTCCCCCTTTTAATAAAGTGTAGGATCAACTCAAAATAATGAAATTCCCTTGGTAGCATTTTGATGGACAATGACCTCATAATACAAATAAACCCTTGCATAATGCACATTTGTGGCCAGTGACCTAGAGCACTTATGCAATGAATCATTAAAAAAAGAGTAAGGCATCTGAAATGCAGTAAAAGATCACATCTGACAACTGTCACTGGTTTCAATCAAATACTTTTAGGTGCTTATATGGCTTAGTCTGGCTGAATGCTGTTGTGAGACTAGAAGCTTTTAATGATTTTATCTGCCTGTGGCATTATTTTTGTACACCCAATAACTATTATGTTCCTACAGATTCATGACTGGCTTTGAACATGGCTTAAACATACAATGGAGTTTCAAATCATTTCCCCTCCTATTGTCAAAGGGGGAAAAAACCAGTTTTGATTAAGTTAGTATTAATTAAATATTTTTCCTTCCATAAACCTGATCATAGGAGGGTTTTTGTTCATTTGTTTTGGTTCTGTGTTAAATAACTAACAATAATTCCAAATGGCATATATTTGGAAAACATCTCAAATTATGAATAAATGTGCAGTAATTAGTATATGGCCCTCATAAATTACAAAGTGGTATACACATTTATATTACATTTATTACCCTATTCTTGCTAATTTTTGTTACTATTTCATTAAACACTAAATGCCCCAGTTTGCACACATTGTTAAGCCAAATGATGCTCTTAGATCATGGGTAGGCAAACTAAGGCCCAGGGGCCGGATCCGGTCCATCGCCTTCTATCCAGCCCGCAGACATTCCGGGAATCAGCTTGATTTTACATGAGTAGAATGTGTCCTTTTATTTAAAACACATCTCTGGGTTATTTGTGGGGCATAGGAATTTGCCCCCCCCCCAAAAAAAAATAGTCTGGCCCCCCACAAGGTCTGAGGGACAGTGGACCTGCCTCCTGCTGAAAAGGTTTGCTGACCCCTGCAAACTCTTCCAGTCTTCCTGCTGCTGTGCTGTTGTGAGCTGAGCCCTGGTTATTGTGAAACCCTGGCTTGTGGCTTGTTCTGCTCCAATTGAGCTATAACCAAGGTTTTGTTTCTTAAAATTGGGTTTACATCTTGCAGCTATCTGGATAAGATAAGCCATGAGTCTAGATTCTGACAACTTGCTAAGCCAAGCCATGCCAGCGGGACTGGAGGAGGAACAAAGTGGCTAGGATTTCTCCAGGTGCCTGCACAATTGTGCTAAGCTATGGTTCGGTTTAGCATCCTGTGCAAAGTGAGACTGTGTCTTCTGCTCCCAGTGTTTCTAACTGGGGCATCTATGCTGGGAAACAAAATAATTGTTGAAGTAGGATTTGGAAATGTGTGTGTCACCCTTTGTCTCATTCAGCCCTCTGAAGGTTGAATTTTCTCCCTTTTCCCTATCAATAGCTTCTTTTGAATAGCAGGAACGGGAAGAAGAGAGCAAGAATCATGAAGTGTGTGAATAGGAAAAAGGAAATAGAGCTATATGGGAATGTTCCCTTTTATCTCCTTGCAAGAACAAAAGAAAGGGGTTGATGAGAGTGGGTGGGAAGAATCAACAGGTTATTACATTGTGAATATCAGTGACAAGGATACTAAAACATGTCAACAACTAGGCATTGTACTGATATTATATTAAAAGAGATCCAGTCCCTGGGCGTTCAGTCTAAAAGACAACAACATGAGAAAAGGACACAAATAAAGGGGAAATGGTGAAGGATAGGCAGAGATTAATGGAATAATACTGTTTAAAAGCCCACTGCTGCATACTGTAGAGATGAATGAAGATGGTAAAATGGTATCTGAAGAAGTGTGCATGCACACAAAAGCTCACACCATGAACAAACTTAGCTGGTCTCTAAGGTGCTACTGGATGGAATTTATTTTTTTATTTTGTTTTGACTATGGAAGACCAACACGGCTACCTACCTGTAGATGGTAAAATAAGATGGCATGAGGAGAAAAGAGAGATGTTTTCTGAAGGGAGGAAAAAGGGTCTTCAGAATCAGTAATGTTTTGTTTATGCATGGTAAAATCCTTGAGTCATACTACTTACAGGGACGCGGGTGGCACTGTGGTCTAAACCACTGAGCCTCTTGGGCTTGCCATTCGGAAGGTCAGTGGTTCGAATCCCCACAACAGGGTGAGCTCCCATTGCTCTTTCCCAGCTTCTGCCAACCTAGCAGTTTGAAAGCATGCCAGTGCAAGTAGATAAATAGGTACTGCTGCGGTGGGAAGGTAAACGGTGTTTCCGTGTGCTCTGGTTTCGGTCACAGTGTTCCATTGTGCCAGAAGTGGTTTAGTCAAGCTGACCACATGACCTGAAAAGCTGTCTGTGGACAAACGCCGGCTCCCTTGGCCTGAAAGCAAGATGGGTGCCACAACCCCATAGTTGCCTTTAGGTGTAACCATCCAGGGGTCCTTTACCATTTTTCTTTTTTACCTAAATGGTAAAAATGTTCAGTAATTGTGTCTCAGGAATAAAGAAACATGGGCTTCTGCTACTACTATGGGAAGTAGAGCAAATATGTCTCTGCAGGTGGCATATGTACATTATGGAAAATAATATTTTAAAAGTGATCATATTGTTCTGATGTATTGCATGAAGAGTGTTTTTGCACATACTCCACAAGCTCTTTCTTATCTTTCAGATGAGCTCAGTGAAAATGTTACGGCCTCGCCTCAATGGCATCCTTTTCAAACTTACATTTGAAGAGCACATAAACAATATCAAGCCTGGGATCATGGCAGTAACAATCGCCTGTGAGGAACTGAAGAAGAGTGAAAATTTTAGCAGACTGTTGGAACTTGTGCTACTGATAGGAAACTACATGAATTCAGGCTCAAGAAATGCTCAGTCACTTGGCTTTAATATTAGCTTTCTTTGCAAGGTAAGCCTAAGCTACACAAAAATACATAACTGTTGCTGGTAGTGTCGAATTACTTTAAATGTTGCTATAATGTTGCCTCTGGTTCCTGAATATTTACCTATACAGTCTTATTTCTTGGCAGATGTTAGCTTGGAAATAATACTTTAAGAGCAATTAACAAGTTGTTACCTGGCACTTGCCCCTCTTGCGCAGGTGACCTTCTTATGCAAGTAGTGAGATGGAAGATCTGTTTGTTAACATTGCTTACTCTTATAGATCAATAAATGTTCCTGCTAGGCTGATATGTGAACGTTCAACCCAAGGAAAGAATCCTGAATTTCATTGAAAAGTTTCTGGTAGAATTGGGACGGAAACACCATATTCCTATTTGGCATCAATGAAGTTAATAATAAAATAGCGTATTTTTCTGTGTATAAGACTATATTTTCCCCTTAAAGTTTAAAATAGGAGGTTGTCTTATACACGGATTGTGCATAGTGCATTTTCTTAATTTTGAGTCCCCAAAAATAGGGGGCGTTTTATACACAGGGCGTGTTATACACAGAAAAATACGGTAAAATATCTAATACTGATTGGAAATTTCTAGAAGTTTTTCTTAAATCTGATTAAAATATGTTTTGAAATATCCAGTTGAAATATATTTTATAAAGAAGTCTGCTCAACTGTGGATTCAAGTGGGGTGTTTGGGTACAATATTTCTTAGAAGCCCCACACAAAGTTTTGTTATTTACGTTGTGAAATAGATGGAAAACACTATGTAATCACTTCACATATTTTGGATTTTTTTTTTTTCTTTTAAATTATTATTTTAAACCACAGTGAAAAATTATTTGGGTGAATGTAAAAGATTACAACATCATTTGGAAATGCATGTTATGAAAATGGTTACTGCTTAAATCTGTTTGTATACCGAGACATGTAGATGAATCAAGCATGGATTAACCTGGTTTTAAGGTCTCCCTCCCCCATCCCCATGTGTACTGCTAAATTTGAAGCATGGGGAATTAGTTGCAACTATCTTGGTCCCAAATTTTACATACAGTGTGTGTGTGTGTTAAAAATTATGTATGTAAAAATTGATATTGTCAACAAGATTGTATATATCTGTTACAGGGCTATAAAGCTACCCAATAGTTAATAAGCTTGTATACTTTGACCAGCTATTTAATTTTGAAATCATACGACTGACCTACAAAATTGTGAAGTAAATAGAGGAATCTATCCTAGTTCAGTTTTATTGTCCTGTAGGATACAGGCTCAGGGTGTTCGATCTGGCCTGCTCTATATGCGCTAAAATGGACATTTGTTGGCCTGTTTAAAAATTTCCCATTCTGATATTCTGTTGGCACAATTTAAAATATAAGCTGAGTAAACATATCTAATGGGAAAAAGTTAATTCCCACAGATAAATAACCCTTTTATGATCGGATTTAATTTTTAATATACCAAACTGAAAACTTACATAATTCTTCGTATATTCAAAGTCCACTTTGGCTGCTTCAGCAAAAATTGCTTCGCAGATCTTGTAGTCAAAAATAACATTACAGGGGAAATTGAATAACTTAAAATCAAACAGTTACAACTGGCCTCAGTTCTGTAGGTCTAAAAAATAGTTTTGCAAAATGCTAGTCTGACATAAGCAGTAACACACACACACACACACACACACACATTTCAGTATAGGATCATGGATTTATGAATGCGTTATTTCCGAGATGGTGGACCAACAATTCTAAGTAGTACATTAGAAGTGCTGGTTGGGAATCCAAGTAATGAACAATTACGTCTCTACAGTAGCTGTCTCAAATTGCTGCCCCATATAGCAAGATACAGTTTTAGCAATAAAAGGTTAGACATCGGTTCTAACAAACCCTTAGTATGATAGCTTAGTATGAATAAGTAAATGAAACGTTAAGTGTCTCAAAATGGGTGTGCCATAGAGTATTTTCATTAAAACAAAGTGTTAAGTACATAAGTGAAAGAACATGGCTATATGATATGACAATCTAGGACCCTACCTTTCGGAGAACTCCACTGGGATAATATCCTGCTTGGGACACTTATATAAGAGTCATGCTGTCTATATAAAATAGCACTGGGATTTTTTGATTGCCAAGCAGGGTTGGAGAGAGAATGAGAACAAAGCAAAATTTCATATGCTAATTTATATGTTTATATGCAAATCTAGAAATAATTACCGTAATTTTAAAAGTAATACAAAACATCTTACCATAATGGGGAAGACCGACCAAGTAACCTGTGCATCTCTTAGTCTCATGCCCTTGTTTCCTCCTTAGCATTCATTCTTTTTAAACTGGATTTGCACTGGAGGGCCTTTCAGATACAGTGGAGCCTCAGGTTACGTCACCCTCGACTTGCAACCGGCGCAAACCCGGAAGTACCACAATGGGTTACCTCTGGGTTCGTGCACGCGCAGAAGCGCTAAATCACTCCATGCGTGTGCGCAGGTGCAACGCTTTGGGTTGCGGTGTTTTCAGGTTGCGGCAGGGCCTCCGGAATGCATCCCCACCATAACCCTAGGTTCCACTGTAGTGGAGTGTCGTCTGTAAAGAAGGACATCTGGCCATCCTAATTTAAAGATGAGAAAAGTTTGTTCAGATGCAAGGAGTCCTTTAAATAATTGGTTGCAAACTATTTAGCATTAAATGTCACCAGTAGCACTTTTAGATTGGACATGGAAATGTACAGGTAGCTATTGCAGCTGATAGAGTATATATGATGGAACCACTTTGTTCTGAAAGTTTCTGGGCAGTTACATTCTGAATCAGCTGGAGCTTTCAAACCTTTTTGTAAAGCAGTTTCATGTAGAGCACATAGCAATATAGTCATTGTCTGGAAATAAGCAGGGCATTTGCAGCTATGGCAAGGTCTTCAGCAAGCCTTTTGAAGTGTGTAGGTTAAGATGTTAAGATGAATGTCTATGGTAAGGATTACAGTGTTGAAATAACTAATTGTTAATGAAGCCCCAAACATTTTATAATTGAACATTTGCAAAATCTGCCCTGCCTTCTTTTAATGGTTTACTCTTCAGCCTGTTCCCATGCTTCACCCTAGCCATAAAATGATGTCCACAGATTTTGCTTATGTTGGGACCAGTGAGCTTTAGTAGCCATCTAGAAAACTGAGATGAGAATCTGTCATTTTGTTTTTTTGAAAGAAACCTAAGTTATTTTCATTGTAGTCTGCCATTATGTTGTGTACTTACAGTTATATTCATCAAATGCATTTTGCAATGAGGCTAATTAAAAAGTAACAGTTCATAATCATTAAGATTTTATTTTTTTAAGCAACTGAGTCAAAATGTCAAATGAAACTATAATTGTGCCGCTAATATACGGTTGTAAGAATCCTCTGTAGGGTATAAATCAACTATAGGTTGCTGGTGTGCCTATGAATACTTAACAGAAAAGGCAAATAACTGGAATGAAGATGTTGTTCCAGACACAGTATGCTTGATGGTAGGCAGTGACTTGCTGTTTATTATTGCTTGCTAGTTCATTACGGTGGTGATCTGCAGCAGTGCTTAAGTGAAAGTCTATTTGCCATTGTTAAGACTCAAATTATTCTAATTACGATCCAAGCTCAGGCTGATGTTTTTAAAACAGCCTTCAATGCCGTTTGTTTAAAAATAAATCATATATTACTGTTTAATTCATTGAGTAAAAGTTCTCTCTCAACATTTTTATTCTCTCCTTGCTCCCATGCCCCACTTGTTTTCCGTGTATTCCATGTTACAGAACCAACAGATGGCACTTTAGGAAGAGGTTTGCAGTGAAAACCCCAAGTTTCAGATTAATGGATGCTATACATGAACACCTTGCAAAATACATTGCTTTGAAATCAGCCACCACAATGCTGGTTGTTTCTGCAAATCTGTCCTTAGACTGTTCTAGTTATGGAGCAGTGGGGAAGGGCATTGTTTAGTGGCAGATGTAGAAATACATCCAGGAAAGCATGTATTAAACCTGCCTAGTGCTAGCTACAAAACTAATGTCTTTATGTTGATTGCAAATCCTTAAAAATGCATTATCTTTCCGGATGTTATATTGCAGCATGTGGTGTTATTGAAGAAAGCGGTGATTTGTAAACAACCCTTGGCAGCGAGCACAGAACTTAATTTTGCTTAAATAAAGGAGACTGCCATTAGAATTCATGTACTGTATCGAGGCTGGCAAGCAGGAGCAGTAGTTTTGATATATGCACTGAAGCGTTCATGATTGTTGATTCACTGAACAGTTAATATTTATACAAATATGATACAGAAAGAAGCAATATTTGAGTGAAAGCAAACTGCATTAGCAGTCAGGAGCTTACTACATCTTGTTGGTAGTTTTGAAGTGACTAGGTGCTATTTTTCACTTTGAGACATGTAATAGTGTATGCACTCACACCGCTGTGGGACAGACCATCAAGTTTACATGTGGTTGCAAAACATCTAAATATCTGTCTAATAATCGAACCTATAGTTTAGTACAGTAACCACCTTCATTTGGTTAGGAGAATCAGAAGTGTGCCATGAGCTCATATGGTCTATTCTTTCATTTTGTGTGCAAAATCCTGTCTTTTGCTACTAAGATCTAACCATAGTGCACCATTACATCTGACTGATGCTAATGGTAATCATGGTTCTCTATCTAGAGCATTAAAAAAATATAAATATTTGTTGAACATTGTAGTTCGAAGCTAACTGCAGTTAGTGTTAAGATCAGTGCAGACTGTGATTAGGAGGTCAGGAATGTTATTTTTTCCCCTTCAGGACCTAAATTATGTTCATTGCAAATATCAGTGAAATTCAAACATTCCAGTGTGTAAACTAATTCTCTCTCTCTCTCTCTCTCTCTCTCTCTCTCTCTCTCTCTCTCTCTCTCTCTCTCTCTTTGTTACTATGTTTGCTTGCTCTTTTTCCAGTCTGTGGATAAAAATCTTGTAAGACCACATTATGTGTCTAGTGTTACCTTGAAAATGGTGTGATTTAGAGCTGGAAGCAGATGCAGGACTGTGGGTAAAATGATGAAAATGTATCTTTAAAAAGAACAGGAAAATGTATTACTAAGAAATAATGCATTTCCCTCATTTTTTTTTTTCTTTTTACAGATTAGAGATACTAAATCCTCTGATCAAAAAACAACACTGTTACATTTTCTGTCTGAAATTTGTGAAGAGAATTATCGGGACATCTTAAAATTCCCAGATGAACTTGAACATGTGGAGAGCGCAAGCAAAGGTATATGGCGAGATAAGGCACTAAGAGTAATTTCTATGTACTTAGGTGTGGAAAGTGCTTGGAACATTTCATTTTAGATTGTAGGATTATGTAACCTGTAAACATTAATAATCCTCGTAGATAAATTTCCCCCCTTCTAGATGTTTATTGACCTAAGGAAAAGAGGGAAAATGTTTTTCTATGAAGCACTAACAGTAATAACACACCATAGCACCTTGTAACATTGGTATCATTATAATGTTTAGCTTGCTAACTACCTTGTTTTATTATCCATATGTGCAATTATAATGCTCACAATGATGCTTTTCCTTATCTGTTGCAAAACTACTTAAATCAGTATTAATTGCAGCAACATAATTTTGTAAAACATCTTTTCCACAACACACACTGTTTATTGTTTTAATTAAATAAATAAATAAATAAATAAATAACACTGATACAATATTGAAGAACAGTGTTGTTAAATAGATATATATTTACATTAAAATATACCAAAATACTAGCAATATACTATATAGTAAAGTTTAAAAAGTATTAAACTCTCTCTCTCTCTCTCTCTCTCTCTCTCTCTTACACACACACACACACACACACACAAATGCACTGAATATGCAAATACATTTAAAAGCATTGAGATAAATGTTTAAATTAAAAAAATTCAATTAAATCATTGCAATTTACCATTTTAGCCTCAATAAAATTTATCCACAGCTTTTGGACTGCTGCAGCAAAACTTGTAACTCTTTCTGTCATGAATTTGTCAGAATCAGACAACAAATATGTAGTTTTTGTTTGATCGGCACCATCAAGTACAATACTTAAAAAATCAGAATATACTGTATATTCTGGCGTATAAGACTACTTTTTAATCCAGGAAAATATTCTCAAAAGTTGGGGGTTGTCTTATACGCCAGGTGGAGAATCTGGGGTCGAGTATATCTCAAACTCTATATTTTAACTGGAAAAGTTGGGGGTTGTCTCATACGCCCAGTCATCTTATACTCCGGAAAATACAGTACTCTGCCTTTGGTTCAGAATACAAGGAGCAGTATAGTAAATAATGATAAAGATCTTCTACTGCTTGGGCATATTTATTTATTTATTTATGGAAGTTTTCAAATATCTATACATATACACTTTTTGAAAATAGCTCTGCAAATATTTAGATAAAAAAGCAGAGTAAAGGTGTTGATACCCACTTGCTATTTCCATAAGTATTTGGACGGTATGTATTAATGGATAGTTGTTGGTATATGTCTGTCTTGGGAGACATTGCAGTGTGCCTCCGGGGGCGAAATCAAACTGCTGGAGAATCACAGCACCTGCTGTGGCTGCAGAGATTGGTAACTCGTAACTGCTGCCTCCCATGTCCAAAGGATAGCAGAGCAATATGTTTGGCACCAGCTTGGCTGAAGGAGTTGCTGGAAGGAGACGTAGAAGGTGCCATCCAACCATATTTGGGACTCTACTCTGGATTTCTGTAGGGTTTACTCCTTGGCTTTTTCTTATCCTGCAAGGCTGCAGAGGTTTAGGAAATGACCAGTCCATAATTTTAATGGTAGGTTTATTGTAGCTGTGAGAAACGGAATAACAATAGGAAAAACCCCAGAAACCCAGAAGTCAAAAGTAAGAGATTGATGTGCATTATAATGAGTGAAATTAGTATTTGATCCCTTTGCAAAAGATAACTTAGTACTTCATGGCAAAAGACTTGTTGGCAGTTACAGAGGTCAGACGTTTCTTGTTGGTGGCCACCAGGTTTGCACACATCTCAGGAGGTATTTTGTCCCACTCCTCTTTGCAGATCCTCTGCAAGTCAGTAAGATTTCGAGGCTGATGTGTAGCTACTCAAACCTTCAGCTCCCTCCACAGATTTTTGATGGGATTAAGGTCTGGAGACTGGCTAGGCCACTCTAGGACCTTAATGTGCTTCTTCTTGAGCCACTCCTTTGTTGCCCTGGCCGTGTGTTTTGGGTCATTGTCATGCTGGAATACCCATCCTCAACCCATTTTCAATGCCCTGGCTGAGGGAAGGAGGTGCTCACCCAAGATTTGATGATACATGGTCCCATCCATCGTCCCTTCAATGCAGTGAAGGTGTCCTGTCCCCTTAGCAGAAAAACACCCCCAAAGTATAATATGTCCCCCTCTATGTTTGATGGTGGGGGTGGTGTTCTTGGGGTCGTATGCAACATTCCTTCTCCTCCAAACACAGCGAGTTGAGTTGATGCCAATTGCTCGATTTTGGTCTCATCTGACCACAACACTTTCACCAGTTCTCCTCTGGGTCATTCAGATGTGCACTGGCAAACTGCAGATGGGCCTGTACATGTGCTGTCTTGAGCAAGGGGACCTTGCAGGCTCTGCAAGATCTCTGTGCTTCACGGCAAAGTGTGTTACCAACTGTTTTCATGGTGACTATAGTCCCAGCTGCCCTGAGATCATTGACAAGTTCCCCCCGTGTAGTTCTAGGCTGCTTCATCTCTGTTCTCCTGATCATTGCAACTCCGCGAGATGAGATCTTGTATGGATACCCAGACTGAGGGAGGTTGACAGTTATTTTGTGTTTCTTCCACTTGCGAAATATTGCAACAACTTGTCACCTTCTCACCAAGCTGCTTGGGAATAGTCTTGTAGCCCAGTCCAGACTTGTGGAGGTCTACAATCTTGTCCCTGACATCCTTGGACAGCTCTTTGGTCATGGTCATGGTGGCTACTTTGGAATCTGCTGGATTGATTGCTTCTGTCCACAGGTGCCTTTTGTACAGGTACTGTAACAAGATGGGATTACAGGTAAGACCTCTCCCTTACAGCAGGTGCTTCTAATCTCAGCTCGTTACATACAGTGAAGATACCAGGTAGCCTGACATCTGGCTGGTTGATAGGGGATCAAACACTTATTTCACTCATTATAATGCACATCAATCTCTTACTTTTGTCTTCTGGGTTTCTGGGGGTTTTCCTGTTGTTATTCCGTTTCTCACAGCTACAATAAACCTACCATTAAAATTATGGACTGGTCATTTCTTTGTCAGAGGGCAAATGGGCAAATTTAGCAGGGGATCAAATACTTCCCCCCCTCACTGTATTTATCTACTTGCACTTTGATGTGCTTTTGAACTGCTAGGTTGGCAGGAGCAGGGACAGAGCAACGGGAGCTCACCCCGTCGCGGAAGAAATAGCACATAATGTTGGAGAAGCAGGGTCGTGCCACTTTACCTGCCACATAGTGTTGCATGCCTAGGCCCCCATCACCTTTGATATCTGAAGAAGAGACCCTAAACACGAGCTGCTGCTTGTGTCTATGAGCTCCGTTGTGATCAGGAGAAGTGCATGATTGAGTGCTTAGCAAGGAGAGAGCACAACAACAGGCCCAGGTCTGAAGAACATTCTAAGCCAAATCTTGGTTTGTTCAGAATGATGGGGGTGGGGGAGACCAAGTAGCTGTGAGCTCCTCTCAGAGGCAAAGCAGGCTCCCAGTATGCAGATCAGTGCTCTTGGTTAATTTCCCTTCACTAACAGTTCTTTAGTTCCAGATCATAGTGATTTGTATCAGAGCAAATTCACTCCTGACTGCATATCCCAGAATCAAGAATGTTACATTTTCCAAGTTTCAGACAAAAATGATGTCACAAAGTATGTGTGTGTGTGTGTGTGTGAGAGAGAGAGAGAGAGAGAGAGAGAGAGAGAATTCAAAAGCAAGTAAAGAGCTAGGTGCTTAAATAAATACTAAATATGCTTTTGATAGATCCCCATTAGTCTACATAGTAGTCGTAGAGTTTCTTTTTATTTTTTAACTAAACTTATAAAAAAAAATCTCTTTCACAAAGCCTTACTGGTTACTAGACATGTTTGATAAATCCTTTATTGGTTTTCTCCTGTGGCTAACAGTTTAAGTTGCAGCTTTGAGGATTTGATTTTTTTTTTTTTTGCAGTTTGATTTAAAACCTCTAGTGTGTGAGAGGTCAGCTCAAGGGATTGAACTAAAAGGGTTGGTGAAGTTTAATTAAAACTATCGCATCAGTAGGAGGGGAAAAGATTTATTAATGGATCTGAAGTTCCTATTAATCCTATTTTTTTTGTATAAATCTGAAGTCGGCTTTGCTTCAGTTAAATTTGTTCCTTTCTATAAGATAAAAGCTAGTTAAGTTTTCTGTAAATAGTGTTAACTGATAAGCAGCATAAATTATCCCATACTTTAACAACTAAACTCAGGGCTTTACAGTCCTCTATGCACTAATAGGTAAGAGGCATTCATACAATTCTTTCCACAGCCATCACTGTGCTGCACATGAACACCTGGAGGAGAGCCTCTGAATGTGATCTCGTGCCTTTTATGAAAATTTAATTATGTATAGGGGGGAAATACTTTTTTAACTTCATAGAATCATAGAATTCTAGAAGGGACCCTGAGGATAATCTAGTCCAACCCCCTCCAATGAATGAATATGCAGTTGTCCCATACAGGGACTGAACCTGCAACCTTGATATTATCTGCACTGGACTCTAACCAACTGATTTATTATTGATTTAAAATATTTTTTTAGAAGGGTATAAAAATTGTATGGGAAATTGAAAGAAAAGGACAACAAAGTTTCAGATAGCACTTAAGATAACTCATCCTGTATGAGCAGCATGGAAATCATACTCTAATATGAAAATGTCAGGAGGTTGAGAGAATAGATAATAAGCATACCAGAAACATCATTAATCTGTTCTTAAGTCATAGCAAAATATTTCATCTTGTTAAAGGAAGGTGTTAGTGGTATGCCTATAAGCTTATTCAAATGAAAAATAGACACATAATTATTTCAGCTCCAAATAACTGGAGTATCACAAGTTGTGGATACCTCAGTAGTGAATTTGACTGACAGAAATTAGTCCAAATGGGGCTTCTGACAAACAAGACTGAGCTATCAGTGTTTGCAAAGGAACTCAGATTTGCAGAAGTATGAATGAAAACAGCCGACCGAGAAACAAGCATTCTCAGTGGTCACCAGGAGCAATGAAATGTTGAGTGTCATTTGGAAAAGATAAATTTGGAAACTGAAAGAAGTTGGGAGATAGAATTGACTTCTTTGCATTGCTAGCAGCCATAATATTCTAGAGCAAGGCGTAGATAGCTGGAACCTTGAATGGGAGCAATTCTGTTAGAGAATGAGAATGTACCACGAAATTTTTGTTTTACTGCTTGTGGTAGCATTATTTACAGTTAAGATGTCATCTCCCAGTAATTAGTTTTATTCTGCTTGTGTTGTTAATCCTTGTTTTAGTTTGTTACTGCCCTTTTGTTTGTAATTTTTTGGGAGCTGGTGGTGGCTTTGAGTTACTATCCCTTCAGAGTTTATCCCTCCTCAAACACGGGAATGAAGGATAGTCTGGCTATCCAATATTTTAAGTAAAACACTTTTCTCCTTACTCCATAGTGGGGTATATTTGATGTGACTTAACTGGATATCCATAACCCATGAAAATACTAACTGTTCCTATGGGAGAGGACAATGAATTTATAGTTGACATCCACATATATTTCTTTCTTAGAATGGCTTTTGGGACAGCACATTTTAACTAACAGTTGTTTCTTAGAACTTTGTAAATTGATAACAATGCATTTATGTGCATACATCCTGATGCATGCTCTCATTATTCATAAGGTTTTCACCAGTTAAGGTTTAATGCATAGATATTATTTTTTGTTTGGTGAGAATATCTATCTAATTGGTTTTAAGTGCTTTTAAGTTCTTTTTATTTCTCTGTGTGTAATTTTATTTCTTACAAACCTTTATTGTAGAGCACCCTGAAGCAGTGTGCAAATGCTGTAAAATAAATTAATAATTTGTTGTGCAAGTACAGTTGTACTCACCTGAAATGTAGTTTTCTATTCCTAGTTCCATGCCAGCAGGTTGGGTTGATGGCTCCACCCCCGTTGAGCAAAGTCAGAGAGCAAAGTTTTGGGAGGTACAGCTCCCATCATGCAGTTCTGCTGCAGCCTTTGTCACGTGCAGACAATCGCTATTAGCTCCTGTTGATTTCCTCAGGTTCCTCCCTTCTTTTGCACTTAGACCTTTAATAGCATGAATAGCTTAGTCATTGTCTTTTTTCACTTTATTTTTTTCCACTTCACTTTGCCTTTATTCTTTTTTTTTCTGGAGCACCCTCTGCATCTACTTCTCCTGCTCTCAACTTTTTAAAAGGCTTTATCACTGCCCTCCAACTCAGCAAAGATACAGGGTAAAGTTAAAGTTAGTTTTAGTTTCTTGGGAGGTAGGTTGTTTCCTTTTTCTACGATTCTTGGTTTTCTTGAGCTTGGCAAGTCTCAGAACTGCATGATGGGAGCCTTACCTCCTGAAAGTTTGCAGCTTGCCTTTGACCAAGGAGGTAGAGCCATCAACCTATCCTGCTGACCTTTATCTGGGAGTGGAAAAGTACATTTCAGGTGAGTACAACTGTACTTTCACAACCCCTTTCCCCGGTTGTGGCTATCCAACCAGGAATAACCTTTTGTGCATCTGATGAAGTGGACTCTCTTCACTGCAAACTGATACAATAATAAATATATTTGTCTTTTAGATGCAGCAAGAGCTTGCTTTTCTTGCAACAGAATAACATGCCCTACCCCCTCTGGAAGGGAATAATAATAATAATATGCTTTTTGTATTGTAAATAAAAGTGAATAGTAGTCCAGCATACTGTGTTGTGGAGCTAAGTGGTGGTGATGGCCATTGCTGCAGGTTTTTTTTTTTTTAAGCGTTATATTTTATTTTATAATTGGGCAAAAAGAATGGTGATGAGGTTTGGCTTTTTATAATTTGATTATACATCAGGGTGGGAAATATTTGATAATTGTATGCCCCCTTATCTTTTCCAACACTGAGCCAGAGGTTTGAATTATAAAACACTTAGGATGGTTTCTTTTCAAAGGCTTAAACTGTTGCGAACCAATTAACTGTCACAGTTGTTGAGTCATTGTGTATTGAAATGCAGTGGAGAGAAAAGGTGGGAAGAGGTAATTAATTTCTTTCAATGAGAAATATACAGTAAAGGAACAGTAATCAATGGTGCATTGTCATGTAAATGACACTTAATGACATTGATAGAGGAAACATGAGTGGACATTTCAGAGTTCCTTAGTATAGAAATGTCAGCAAGGAACTTCAAGGACCGCTTATTTGTTCAGTTTAAACTTTTAATATATTTGTGTATTCGAAGTCTTCAAAGGATGCTCTGTTCAGGATAATTTAATGTAATGTAATTTAATTTAATTTTGTTGCTATGAATCTGAAGACAGTGCATATAAAGAAACCATAAGAACAAGTGAATATTTTGGATTTCATAATTGGAATTTTATTTCTCAATTTTTGGTGATATTGCTTTGAAAATGCTTAATACAGTAAAAATGATAGGTGAGGTGGGAAGAAAAAATTATTAACAGTACTTTTACGTTATTGGAAAAGCACGTATTCTTCACTTAAAAAAACAACATCATTTCAGGTATTTTCAAAATAATGATGCAGTAAAGATTAGCTGAACTGAAGGTTCTCTACTTGAAGAAGGGTGTTTGCTGTGTCACTGATTGTACCTGATTAGACTAGTAACTGGTTCTTGATAGTGAAAGACTGGACATGGGTTATGGGGATGAAATACAACTCTCATTGCTGTGCAAACTCTGCCGCCTCCCCTGCAAGGAAATATCAATCTCGATGTCAGAGTAGAGTTAGAAAGAGAGTTAGAATGTTCGCAGAGGCAAGGGTTAAGTTATGGCTCCAACTCGGGGGAGGGGAGGTACAAGCCTGTCCTCACTAGGAGGAGGTTAGAAAAAGAGCGGGAAAAGCCTTTTGAGAGTTGCTGGTCAGGGGAGAAGCAGAGCTCAGAAGGTATCTGAACTGAATGGCTCTGTGGAGTGATAGTTGAAGTTAATAACTATTTATTAATACTGTTTGTGAATTCTTAATAAAAATTATACGTTTGTGTGGTAATGTGAAGAGGAATCGACCAGCCCTGACACTCCTGCACAGCAATAATAACTTCGGTTTTTGTGATGGCTCTTGAACAATGAGTAGTGCTGAGAGATAAGGTAACTTAAAAATAAGAAGAGTGGAATTGGGATGACCACAACATCTTGGCCATCTTGTGAATACAAATATAATAATTTAAACTGAGTTTGGAAAGAAGTTTCTCTCCCCTTTTTTCTAATGTGTCGCTATCTGAATATCGTGGCAGCAGAGTTTGATTTCTTCACCCACTTCTACTGCAGTATTTAATTACAGTGGGTAGTGCATCTCTTAGTATTTCCTCTTTTCTACAGCTTTAGAAGGCTCTTGGGGAGGCTGACTCAACCCCCCCCCCCCCATGTTAGATTTCTCCACTCTACCTCTTAGTGGCCATGTGGTTGGCTGGTCTCCAGTTCAGCTTTGTTTTGTTTTCTGAGGCTATCTATTCAGTTCTGCCTATTAGCTTTAGCTACCTTCCCACCTCAACCAACATTTGGTTTAATCCTCTTAAAACATCCAGTGGTTCCAGCTGTCTTAAGAATCTCTTTGCATGTGCTTAGGGAATTTTCTAGTCAGATGGAACTAATTTACTGTTTAATTTACACCTGGGTCATAGCCGGGATTTCTGTCGGGGGAAGGGCAGCCAAAATTGTTGAGCTTTTCTGGGAAATCATGGGTAGATATATCTCCAAAAAGAAAACTTTTTTTTTTGTGGATCTACGGAAGGCATCACTCCCACCCTTAGCTACATGCATGAGACAATGACAGCATCCAAAAGAAACTTGACTTCTAAGGTTAGCATACCCTTTAGCTACAGCAAAGGAATGAGGGTGAGGCCATCAGGAACACACAGAGGAGGGCTGGCTGTATTATATATTTTTAGACTTAAAAATCTGCAGGGGTGGGAAACTTACGTGGAAAAGAAAAATTCTTAGGCGGTCCAGAATCAAAACATGAAAGCAATGAACAAATTTCTGAAAAATCCCTTGTAGAATAAAGTAGGTGGCTGAAGGATAGGTTCTAGACCATAACAAGATGAATGGGAAAAGTTATTTTGTGAAACTCTGTAGCTGGACTACAGCAGATATTTCATTGGTCAAGGAGGGTTTGATTAGTGAAAGGAATAAAGTATCATCAGTTGCCTGGAAGGTTCTCTCCCCCCCCCCCATGAACCCAGTTCTGAGTGATGTTTCCCTTTCTGAATCTCTCCTCTCTGAAATATAGCAAGAAGAAAAGGATGTTGCTGAAGGTGTTTGGCTGTTTTGTTTTGAAAAGGGCAGCAGAAATACAACTCCACAGAACACGGACTTTTGTTTTCTCATTTAAAATAGTTAAGCAGGACAAGTGGGTGTGGTTTATGATGAAGTTGGGTCTTGTATATTTAATTAAGGGTCCTCATAACTTGATTCATGCTGTACCATGTAGTTTTATACACTTCTAGATGCTATTCAGAAAATGGCTACAATTGATTATTGTTCAGATTGTTGTAGTAGTTTAACCTTGTCACCTGAACTGACTGGAATCAGGTCAGTAGCAGTAATCCTTTAATTTATTGGTTTTGCCTTTTTATTGCAGTGCTTATTGTAGGTCTTCTAAATAGTGTGTGCCTTGCTTTGAATGGCTGGATGTTGTAATGCCTTAATTAAAAAGCATAGCTGTGTTGTCACTATTAAACTAGGGCTTTTTGAACTCAAGTGCTCCCTTTCCCCACTGTCTTTTTTATTTTCATTGGGAGGAAGAAATAGTCATTTGATATTTGAAGGGTGGGAACCAGACAAAACCTGAAGTGCTAATTAAACTGTTGTGTAACAATATTAGCCTCTTTAGTTGTACACTGACAATTTTAAAGCAAATTCATTTAAACAGGCTTTCTAATCAGAATGCAGTGGACCTCTTTATTATTATTTTTCTAATTCAGTGAACAAATTCATTCCTACACTTCTTAAAAATGCAAAACAAGCCAATACATACATAAAAAAGCAAAACTAGGCAATATAAAACCAACCCCCACAACACACAATCCAACATGTGTATACACACACAGAAAGCATTTATATCATGAAAGTTTCATTAATACCTTTATGAGGCTACAGATACAAGACCTTTCTCAAGGAGCTATGTGTGAGGTTAATTCATATAGAAGGTTGTATATCAGGTAACTTTTTTTTTTACCTTTAAAAATCATATGTCTGTAGTAAGGCATTTTTAAAAAATGGAATATTTTTAGAAATGGAATATTGTCCTATGCTGTGTTCACACATGGAAGCTTCTTGGCAGCTAGGCTGTAAAAAGATTTTTTTCTGTATAATTCTCTAGAGTTGTAGAACACACAGTAGTTGTGTGCTACACTGAGTTGGTTTGCATATTATAGTAATCCATGAGTAGCTAAAGCACACTGCTTGATCACTCCACCCCATCTCATGGCTTATTGTGACATGCTAACCAGCTCAGTATAAACAACTGTGTGTTCTACAAGCTTAGAGAATTCTACAGGAAGAAAACAGTTGTAGATACTTGCCAACAAGTGTTAAATGTGTGAAAGCATGCCTAGTTAGCAAATTACTACATTTAAAAAAGGGGGGCAGGCTTCTTTCTCCTGGCTGAAGTGGGAGCAATTGAGCAGCATGTTTTATAGTAAGATTATTGTGATGTATAAATCAGTTTGTTGGCAGACTAACACAATGTATTAGTCTATCAAGAGTCCTTTCGTCTTCTGATTCCACTTGCAGATTACAAGGACAGTGCTTTATTATTTGGGATGGATTTCCATATTTTCAAATAAATGATCAGTAAATTCACTAGTGGAGTTCAGTTACTCCTGCCATGGCCTGATGATTATCAGCTTGTTAGGATGCAGAGGTGGGTTTTTCGCTGTTGATAACAGTGTTATGTAATGCACTTTATATACAAGGCCACACCTGTATTGGTATTGTGCTGGTATTTTAAGATGGTCCTGCATAGAGACACTTCCTTGATATCTGAACCTGAGTCCTCCGGCAGGAAGGTAAACGGCGTTTCCGTGCGCTGCTCTGGTTCACCAGGAGTGGCTTAGTCATGCTGGCCACATGACCCGGAAGCTGTACGCCGGCTCCCTTGGCCAGTAACGCGAGATGAGCACCGCAACCCAGAGTCGGACACTACTGTACCTAATGGTCAGGGGTCCCTTTACCTTTACCTTACTTAAATTTGACTAAATAGTGATTACACATAAACATACAAACTCTGTATGATAGAAATGAATTTTAGAAGATACCAAAGCCTATGGGACTTTTTCGGTTAATCAGAAGTTGCCTTGAGCAAGGCTAATTCATAACATTTGATGCAACTACATTGATTAAACTGTTCAGATTCAGATAACATTTGCCATTTTGCCAGTTTCTTCTTTTAAAAAATAGACAAATTTTCTTCATGTCCCCCTAAAATGAATTTGTAAGTAATCCTGGCCTTGTTTCGTTTCTCAGTTTTGTGTTGCAAAATTGATTACAGAGCTTGCTGTTAGAATGGGATTCCATTTAACTTATGCTCATTTTTTCTAGTTCACTGCATGATTTGGCTTGCTGTACAAACAGAAGACCACAGAGCAATATAGATTTCACATAAATGCTTGCTGTGTTTCATTTTAATTTCCTGGCAACATGGCAGCTCCAATATAAATCATATCATAAGAGCAGAAAACATTTCTCACTAAATTATAGCAACTATGCCTTTTAACTTCAAATTTAACACAACTGAAATTTGAGTGGTGCAGATGTGATACTGCAGATTTGGCATAGTAAGGGTGCACATGTGGCCTTGCCAGTTGCTGAGCCACAGAGCCATGTACTCTCCCTCCCCCGGTCTTTCTCTTCTAAAGTACAAATCCTACTCACCTTGCCTTGCTTGCTTTGCTTGTTTCTGTATTTTTGTTTCCAAAGACCAACGGGAAAAGGGAAACAGACAAGCAGTTTTTCAAATCAGCATTTGGAAACTCAAACTATGGTTTGGGTTATAAACTATGGTTAAAGCAGATCATGACTTGATACAGTGCCCAAATTTAGCCAAAGAGGTCTCTAAAGAAGAACCAGTGTGGAACTTTGCTCTCTCAGTGAGAGGGAGAGAGCATGATTCATACTGGAAGCAAAATCTGAGGGAAATAAAAATTGTCCAAGGCTTGAAAAGTGGTATTTCTGGTGGCAGGCATTGTGTAGTACCTAGAGATTTTTTTTTGGCGGGGACAGCAGGGGAGTGAGAAGGAATCATGGATGACAAGATGTGCTAGAGTGGGAGTGGGATAGGAAGTAATAAGGGATACTATATTTTGAATTGGGTAAAAAAGGATCGAAACTGGATTGTTTTATGGAACTTGCTGAACCATCTGGGGGACCCCGAGTCCAGGGGAGGGGGGGTAGAATTAGAAGTAAGTGTGAGATAGAAAGTGTAATGTTTGAATTTATGGATATTTTTGGGAATTAAATTTAGGCTAAGGGGTGAATTAGAAGATAGATGGTTGTGAAATTAATTTTAGGATTAGAAATATGTGATGAAATATTGAAGGTAATGAAGAATAAAATGTTAATGAAATCGAAGAAGATGAAATTGTATAAATTTTGGAAAATGATTTAAGATAAAATAAGAAAATTGCTAAAGATGGATTAAAAATGGACCCAATGAGGGGGGAACTGAGGAAGTCTTTATAACAATGGTAATTATGTTAGATAAATGTTAATTTCCTTCCCCCCCTGTTTTGTATTTGTATTTGTGCTTTTTGGTTTTTTATTTTTGTGTTTGTTTTTTGTATTTTGTATTATGACATTTTTATACAAAAGGAATAAATGTTATTGTCAAATTTAGCCAAAGAATCCAAGGTATTGTTGTGACTTAAGGGGGGAGAATGTTCCATAGTTTAAGTAGATTCTCACAGTATTTTTATTGTGCATGCTAAATGAATTAAATGTTTGAGCCTTTTTATGTTGGAAGACCACTTAAATGCTAAAAAGAAATTGTAAAAATTAAGTCTTGTGACAGCTTGACTTAACAGTAACAATTAAGTCATTTTGCAACAACAGATTAGCATATTTTCCCCTGGTTGAATATTTATTTGCTTATTTAAATTCAAACATGGGTATTTGGACCAGCTTATTTTATTTGTTTGTTTGTGTGTGTGTGTGTGTGTGTGTTTGCTTTTTGTTTTTCAGAGTAATAGCGTAATTGCTTTGACTTTTATGATTACATTGGCTTAGTGTTTTACATTTCATGTCTTATGACCTTACTGTTCACAAGTCTCTCACCACAGTTATATGAAATTTTCATTACTGCACAATCTATTAAATGTAGCATTTGAAAAGTCATTTGGTAGTTTGGGAGCTGAGAGTGCTTCTCAAAATCTGGCTACTACCTTATTTGCATTTAATTAGCTTAATCTTGCTTTGATCTGGATAGCACTTCTCAGGACTACAGGTCCATTTGTATATTACTGTGTTGTCTGAACTCCATGAACATACCTGGCTTCTCTCCTTAATTTTTCTGTAAGCCTTTTACATGCTAAAACAAGCTTTCACAATTCATTTTGTGTTCTTGTTGCTTGACACTATTTGCTAATACTAAGACTTCAAGTCAACTTGAGAGCCATTTTAGAGCAAGTAAAAAGAGGGTAATTCATGGATACCTTACTCCTTGTAAGAATAGTGGGATACAAATTACATCCAATTCTCACATTGTACACATACATATAAACTTCAGTCAGAGTGTAATTGGTGCAGAATGTAACAGCTGAATTGCTTACTCAAACTGGGTGTTAAGATCATAATTAAGACAATTGTGTTGGCACCTAGTCTGTTTCTAGGCCCTAGTTTCAACTTTTAAAGCCCTTTATACCGGTAATTTAGGTTTGGAGTAACTGACCATCTCACTTGACACAAGTGGCTACCAGAGGGAGGACTTGATGGTGTTAGAAATTTCTCCCCAGGTAAATTTGTCTGCCACCTATCTTACTGTCTTTTCGGCTCTGGGCACAAGCCTCATTTTCTTAAGTTTTTTAGATGTATTCCTGCTTATGCTGCATTGATTTTGGTTTTTAATTTACATTTTAACTATTTATTCTTTCTTTAGAGTTAACTGAAATTATAACTGAAGTAGCAATAAAAGTATAATAAATAAATGTATACCCATTGTGACTTTAAGTTTTATAATTTTTCAGGGCTATGTGAATATAAAGCTTTCAGGGTACAATCTACAATCATGAAATCCAACATGTGTGCTTTTACTGGAATGCAAAGTAGATTGCACTCATCACATCAGTGATGAATTAATGTACTCATTGAATTTAAATTATAAAATAGAGATTCATACTTTAGAAACAGGAAAAGTTCATAAATAAGAAATGATAGATGGCTACAACAAAAAAGAGTCATTTTTATATAGGAAATCCTTTCCCTGTGCATTTACAACACATTTTCTTTCTAACAAAAATGAGATTTCTGAAAGTAGCCCAAGGTAAATCTACAACTGTCCATTCCACTCCACAGGATTGCACTGCATTATTTGATAAGTGTGAATCCCAGTTTGTTTGAAGATTTTACAAGAAGTCACTTTATTTGTCAGATAATCTGCTTGCTACTTACTATCTCAAACCTTACTATCTGCAAAGATACACCCCATCCCAATTCTTTCATCATCATTGTATGGTTGTTTGTTTGTTTGTTTGTTTAGTGTTCAGAATTCTGTTCTCTGTGTTGTTTAGGTGGGCTTTTGGGGGGTGAATAAAAACCAAAACATTCTGAACCTGCTTATTTGTTATTAAGAGATGTCCCTTGTGCTTATTGGGCAACATGGCCACGGAATAGTGGCAAAGTTGATCCCTGTCATCATGTTATTCTGGGCAGAGATCTTTCAACATCTCCACCTACCCAGAATGGTGATGATGCCATCTCTCCCCCGCCCCGCCAACACCCCTGCCCTGCAAACATAGGAGCAGTAGAACAGGGTGACCTCCATTGTCTTTGACAGTTGGACTTACTAGTTGGGGCTTATGGAAGCCCACAGCATCTGGAGGACACCACACTGGCTATACCTGCAATAGAAGCTCCATTAATTTAAATATAGTCATATTTAATTTAAAAATGTTCAGATCAAACAAATTTGGATTTTTTTAAAGGCATTCCCGTGTTTCGTTTCATGTGAGAGCTACCAACTGAAACCCTAGGACTGCATTGATATTTATCAAAAATACTTAAATTATCCTGATGTATGGTTTTGAATGACTGTAACTCTCTCCTCACAAACACAAAAATGTTTCAGTTTTCATACGCAATGAAACTAGACTGTTAATTTGATGGGGGGCTGACAATTAGGTGACATTGTTTGCAGCATTGTCCAAAGTAGTTGCTAATTAACATCTGGGGATTAAAGTGCTACAGCTTTTGAATTTAGTGGTGTGTATTTTACTTTCAACCAATGTAAATGAATTGGATGCAACAGCCTGTGATAACCATTAGGGCATCCAGTAGCTTGAGGCATGTTCTGGAAAGTTCATTTTAAGTGTTTGACAGGAATGAGAAGATTAGTTCCAGCTGAACTGAAAATAATATTTGACTGGAAGTCAGGTACTCTTAAAGATAGGTAATTTGAGGTAGGGTGTGCGACATTAATGCAATGTAAATTATGTGGCACAGTTCTTGTTGTTTGTACATCATTCTGCACTGTATGGAACACTCAATGCTGTCATTCAAACGATACCCAGGAAAAGTTACACCAGTGAGGTTCTAGTAGGAATCCTACATGTAGTTTGGATCTGATTAGTAGAAAACCTTTTTTTCACTTTAGAACTGGGTGGGAGAAAACCTCAACTTTGTTCTATTTTTATATTTTCTTAGCAATGCATTGCCAATTTACCGGATCAGTTCAAATGGATAGAGCTTTATCAGATAAAAACTTGCCATGAAAAGAAAGCAGCTAATCATTGATAACAGTTTCACATGATCAGCCAGCCAGTGGTTGTTTTTACCAAATGAAAACTACACCATGAATTTATCAATAACAGTTGAATATTTTAGGTCGAATCAAAGAGATGAAGAAGATGCGAAATGCAGGAATTTGCAGATGTAGCTGTTTATGTCTAGTGTGGTAACTAATAACAATTACAATGTAGATGTTTCAGCAGCTAACACAGATAATTTTGATAATCCTTGTAATAACCTGGAAGGTTGGTCAGTATTATTGTCTCCAGGTTGCAGATAATTAGGTATGGCACAGAGAAAAAGAATGTGAGTGCAGAGGCGGACTTTGGTAATATGGTGTCCTGAGTGAGGACAGAATTTGGTGCCTCCCTAATATTTCTTATTTTCACAATAATTCCTTTTTTATTTATAATTATTTTGCACCCCCATGGCTCAGCGCCCTGTACAGGGGAATTGCCTTCAGTGCCTTAAAGTAGGTGCTGGTGAGTGCAAAGTGGAGGTGATATTTCAACTGCAAACTTCCAGCAGTTGTTCAGCTTACAGCACACGCTCCTAAGAAGGGGTTATTCTTTGTTTTATTAGTTATTATATATTATTGGGGAAGGGCCATAGCTCAGTGGAGGATCCTAGATTCAGGTAGGTTTGGGAAGGACCCCTGCCTGAAACCACAGAAACTCGGCTCTCAGGGAATCTTTTAAGACACCATTTAACTTCAAATAACAAACATTTACATAATCTAAATAGAAGGCAAATCTGTCCTATACTGTTTTAACATCCTGTTGAGAAGGGCCAAACATGTGCAGTCTGATGTTTGACCTAGACAGATTATTCATTTCATAGCCTCTACTACCATTAAGACTCTGACCAAACTTGGTGTACTCTAGCCTCAGGATGGCTGATATATAGGCGGATGTGAATTTTAAGAGCAATTACTTTCCTCTGCCACAACATGCAGCACAGTTTCTATTAAATATATATCCCACCCCTCCACACAACAGAGATATCAGTTGCCCCATAGTCCAAGTGGTGGTATGGTAGGAAGAGCCACAATCTGCTCAGTGCTTCTTGACTTGCCTGCTCCACTCCTATGTTTTGGGTTGGACCAGTGCCAGCACTAGAAACTCCTTACATGCTGAGAAAAAGTAACTTGGGAGAAAAAGAAATTCAGATTGGGAGTGGGGGGGAAAGGAAGATCTTCCTCTTTTGAGAGGAAAGGGCCAGATTATGTGTTGAAAAAACATTAGAAATTCAGAGAGAAGGTTAATATTTATTACTATTTATTAATAACAGTAAATCAGACTGTGAAAAAAGGAAAGCTCTGAGAAGCACAAGAGGAAGTAAAAGGACTAGGGAGAAGGGATGAAAGAAATGTGGATTTTGGGTGGTGACAAATGGTACAAGCTGAGCATTTAATGATATAATGAGACAAGAAATTACAGGATCCAGTTCAAATAGCTGGAAGAGGAAAATATAAAATAAGAAGCTCTGGATCACCAAATTCTGCCTAAAATAGGCTGCATCATAATGCCTCCTCCAAATAATGTAACAATTTAACTTGGCCTCCATCTGCCACCATTTTATGCATGGCTCTGCCTCTGTACCACCATTTTCCAACTGGTGGGCCTCAGTAATTTTCAGCTATCTCAAGTGGGCTCAGGCGGTAGAAAGATTGAGAACCCCTGCCTTAGAGTACAGTATATGTGCTAAAGTCAATATTCTAAGATGGCAGGTGCTTTCAGTATTCATGCCTGTTAGGTAAGTACCATTAAGCCCCATAGAAACAGAGAATGGTAACTCTGAATTCTGATTTTCCCTAGGGATTCATGCTGATACTTAACTGAAAATATTAAACTACTATAATTCAATTATATTTTAAAACCTCTTCAGATTAGGTGTATTTGAGGGGAAAATACATTTGGTACTTGCTGTGTTTTGAGGCTTCCTTGGAAGAAAACCACATTCACTCTGAATTTTGTCACAGAATGTAAACCTCTAGAGAGGGTCAACATTTAGCTTGCTTCTCTCTCTCTCTCTCTCTCTCTCTCTCTCTCTCTCTCTCTCTCAGCTGAAAAGAGCATGAAAGCCACTAATGATGTAGAAGCCTAATATTTTCCTTTTGCTCATGTGGGTGAATGCAAAAGCCTAGCCCATGAAAAGAAAGCTAGCAAATGTAAATGATTACACTTAGATTTGGGGAATGGATAGACAAAAACCTTTGCATGTAATTTTTTGTTATTACAGTGTTTGCAGTGGTACGACCAGGTAGTATAAATTTTATAGGTGCTTTGGTTTAGTTACATCTATTCTTCCAGTTGCTTTTCATCAGGGTTGGGGATGAGCTGAGTATTAGGCATTAACCAAGCAGTCCAATAAAATTAGGAGTCTGTCTGAAAAACAAGTTTAGATTAAGCAGCCAGGACAGTCTGCAGCTTTATTAGCCCAGATGGGCCTCTCTTGCCTTCTTGTCATATAACCTCTATTGAACTGGTCATTGCAACTCCACTCTTAGGCTGTTGTGAAGCTGAAATGTAAGGAAGGCAAGCCAGCATCTGTTTCTGTAACAAGTTGTCACAATGGCATAGCTGAAACCAGTGCTTTTTTCTGGGGGGACACAGGGGTACGCATACCCCTAAACAGTTTGTGAATCTTTGTACTTTTGTCCATTTAGTGTATTTATTTTCCCCGATTTGAACTATAAAATGGTGATTTTCTTGAGTCAAAATAAGAGTACCCCTAAACTTTTTTTTTTTTGAGAAAAAAAACCACTGGCTGAAACTGAGTGAGTGAGTGAGTGAGTCCTAGTGTCTCTAGTTTGAAACGCCTGGCATTGTACAGTCTTTGTTCTAGAGTTCTCATGATTATCCTTCAATGACAAAATAACAATATTTTTAGTACAAGTTATTCACTTCTCATTTAATGAACAATATGCTATTTTTAAACACACATTAACACTGTCAATTTTAATTTTTTTCTCCCCTGCTAGTGCATGTGTTCAACATGGTGCAGTGCCTTTGCAGCACCCTGTTGCCTTCAGTATGCAGTTAAATTATGTTGTCAACCTGTTTTTAATTATTAGTCTGTCTCTCACTTTATTAAGCTAAATTAGAAGTGCATTTGTCTTGTCGGAGTGGGAAGGCCTTGTGTTTTCAGTAGGTTTAACTTGCAAACACTGTTGCTTTAATAAAGTCATTTATTATCCCACCCCTATACTTTTCCCTGTATTGTCAGCCTGGTCACTCTTTGCTTCCCCCCTGCCCCGCTATTATAGTCTCACTACATATACCCTGACTGAAAAATACCCACACCAGGACGTTTCATTCTGTCTTAAAGTGGTCCTAGGAATTTTCTAGGAATGCAATTCAGAATTTTCTTCCAATTAATTAGAAATATCATGCTGGGGTGAGCTCTTAAATCTGAAATTGTCAGATTTGATGCCTTTGTTCTTCAACTTGGTGGAGTCATTATAGGGAGTTTCACCTTTTAACAGCAAATTTCTGGACAGCTTAGTTACCCAGAAGTTTGGGAAGGTGCTTACAGTGTCTGCTGCAAGTTCAGAGGTAAAATAAGGAATTAATGTCAGAATTAATGTCAGAAGAAGGAATTAACATAGGAAGAGCTGGAGGTATCATTCTTTGATCAGTTTCCACTATCCCTTTTGGTGCCTGATTGAGGTTCCATTGTTTTGCAGTTGCCAAAGTGTGCCAACTGAATGGACTTTCACAGTTGTTGTTTTTTTGTGATGCTGATGTTCTGTTTTGTGGTTGTTTTTGCTTTTGTTTCAAAGCAGCAAAGACCTGTTGAGAAATTACTCAGTGGGTGGAGGGGGGGGGGAGAGGCTCACTTGTAAATGAAATCATTAAAATGTGCTGTTTAAAAGTTGGTATGCAATATTTTTTCCAAATTGGTATGTGATGTACTGTTACACTGTGGTTGCTAATGAAAATTCATAATATTTTCTAAATAACTGGAATAGATCGTCACCAAAATGGCATAAGTGATTATGCATTCTGGTATGTTAAATTTTATTCCTGCATCTGTGACCGTTCTGTCAAATATAGCACCTGAAAACTCATGTTCTGTCTTAAATTCAAGATCTACCTTCATGCTTCAAAGCAGATCCCATTATTCTACCATGTCAGTCAATCACTAGTATGCTGTGTCCAAAATATTTTGTGTGAGCACATTAATACAAGGAAATTAGGTACATCATACACAATAAAGTGTGCCTTATGTGACATAGCTTCATTGGCAGAGGTCTTAGTACTGAATAATGAATTGATTCTTCAAACAAGAAAAAAACTACTTTTGATTTCTAAACTAGAGGACAATAAAAATGAATGTGGATTGAATTTTGTAACCTGGGGGGATATACCTGTATTTGGCTGTTTTACAAATCTTTCTGCCTTCTCCTTATGCACATCTTTAATGATGTACTCAACACATTTTATATAAAATGTTCACCCTTTGTTATTCATTTCAGGTCTTCCTTAGTTGATTATTAATCTTTGAACCTAGACTGGCATAATCAGTAACATATAGTAAGCAATGGCTAAGTTTTCTTTTGTTCCTTTTAATAATTTAAAAAACACAAGTATTGCTTGAATTCCCCTTTTGATCTTGCTAGGAAATGATTGAGCTAATACTATTTTCTTTTAAGGAGTTGCATAGTTTGCATAGTTCGTTGCTGAATTTCTACAAGATCTCATTTTATAATTTACAGTTATAAATTATTTCCCCTTTCCTCTTCCCCACCTTCCTCTTGCCTCTCATCCAAGCTGTCTGGCATTTTGAATTATTAAAATAATTTTGCATGTTAAGATATTAGTGTAAGTATTAATATTATAAGGTAAATTCCAATTATACCTAAGTCATTTTTAATCCTTGTTTTAACTTCAACAGTACACACACACACACACACACACACACACACACATATCTGTGATTATTTTTAAGAGAATGCAGAAGCAGCATTTGACTTTGTGGCTTTGCATACTGTAACTTAGACAAAAGAAGCACCGTGAATAGGTAAACTTGTGATTGTACTTTGCTGCTTTGTTAGGCTTGGAGTAATAAAAAACCTATTCAGCTGTCACATTAATAAATACAGCTTGATGATTAGATGTAAGAAGTATATACAAGAAGTAGGCTTTCTCAGACTGCTTCTATTGAGATGCTTCATTGAGGCTTGGCTTTCTAATCTGATGCCTGGTTTGGGAATGTATTGTTGAAGTCTTTATTTCTGTCCGTTACTTCACCAGACGTACAACTTGTTGAACTGCTGTAGAGTGTCCAGGGCCAGCAAAAGAATAAGATTCACCCTCTGAAAGGTTGCGGGCAAGGACTTTACCTTCTTTTGTTTCTCTTAGTTTTCAGATCTTTCCTTATTTTATTTTATTTTATTATTTTATTTTATATGCTACCCTTTATCTGAGGATCACAGGGCAGTTAACAATACAAAAATAAATAACATAGGAACAAACAGGAACAATAATTCCCACATACAGTTAAAAAAAACACAGAAAAAAACACATAGATTGTTTAATTAGAGGCCTGGGAGAAGAGGAATGTTTTCGCTTGGTGCCTCAAGATATGTAATGAAGGCACTAGGTGAGGCTTCCTGAGGAGAACATTCCACTAAAGGGAGGCATCACATAAAGCCTCTCCTCTTTCCAGAGGGGAGGGGTTGCGAGCAGGAGCCATTTCCCGCCTGTGCAGGGGGGGGGTGTTCAACCCCCTGCCTTAGCCCCTCCTTCCTGCCGCATCATGCCCCATAGCTAGCCAATAGGGCTGGCTGGGGGGGGCAGTGTCTGGCTGCATTTAAGCAGCCCGGCAAACACCATCTTACTCATTCTGCACCCTGCTTGCATCCGGTATTGCCACTCTCTGGACCTCTCATTGAGGGGGCATACAAAGAAGGGCCTGAGATGATGAACACTGGGTTTGTGTAAGTATGGTCTTGACTCATTTAAGGCTTTACAGGTCAAAACTAGCACTTTGAATGGTGCCTGGGAACTTTGGCAGTCTGTGCAGTTGGGAAAAGATTGGTGTTACCTACTCAAGCTGTCTTGTCTCGGTGATCAACCCACTGCTGAACAATCTTCAGAGGCAGCCCCATGTATTACATATCACAAAAATCTAACTAAGAGGTTACCAGAGCATAGATATTATACATTCCATATTATGTACTTTTTATGATTGTCTTTTGAGCTGCAATTCTTGCTTCTGTTGTATGTTCTGTCTGATGCCTTTCAACATTTCAAACAAAAATATACCAAAATAATTGCAATTCTAATGGAGTGCTGGTCAAATTCCAGCTCAATCATGTTGCTCACTTGATGATCTTGGGCTAGTCACACTCTTTCACCTAACTTACCCTTCAGCAGTTGTAGTGAAGAGTGAAATAAATATATTTAAACAAACAAACAAACAAATAATCCTGGAGTTGATTGGCAGTTTCTGAAAAAATAATTCTGTTACCACTAGTATTCTTCCTTGGCTTCTTTGGCATGCTTCCATGGTCACTAGATTATCATATTTCCAGTTATCAGCTGCTGCCTCTTTGTTACTGCTTGCCTTCTAAATAGTATCTATCTACACATTACTCTTTGTCTGTCATGATCTGGAAAGCTCACAGGAATGAAGCATCGAAATATATCTTCGCAATGGCAAGTTTCAGAAAGGAAAAGACTTGCAGTTACTACCAACATTTGTAAACCATTTTGCTGCATCTAGAAAAATGAAGGAAGCTCTGCTGTCTCATGGCCCTCAGTCATGAACTTCTAAGGTTCACCAATCTTTGTTCCACAGAGAGTCATTATATCCCAAACAATTGACAAGTCTTCTGCTTTATTCTCCATACATTATACTGCTATTGCAGCATAGACCTTTTGCACGTCCCCGCTTCACTAAACATGATCCCCACAATGTCAGTTACGTAATTTATTTCTTAGATTGAATGTTTCATTAAATTCTGATAAGTCCAGAAGCCTTCCTGGGCTAGAATGATTATGAAAGACTCTTACTCTATACACACACACACACACACACATATATATATATAAATAATCTGCCCCCCCCCCCCCCCGTGGAAAAGTAAGTGTAAAGAGCAGTGTAAAACTGGGTGCAAAGTTCTCTCTAGCTTTGACAAAATAAAACAAATATAAACCTGTAGAAGGGAAACACTTAACAATATAAAAGGCAAGATCAGCTTTTTTGTGGTGTTTGTTTGTTTTTCTTATACCTTTTTGTTCTTTGATTTTTTTGTTTTAAGAAAATCTTTGTGCTTAATTAAATTATACTGTAACTAGTGCTAACTTATTTGGCAGCATATTTCTTTGTAGTGATTGAGCTAGATAAGGAACCATGTGACAAAAAAATTGTTGTATTTCAGCAGTTAACCTAGACTTTTAGGGATAGTATTTCTGATGCATTAGAGAGTGAAAATCCGAAATAATGCAAAGACAAAAATACTGTAAGGCAAAGCAGAACACTCCATATGTGTTATTAGTTCCTCCCAGGTTGTATAACTGGAACAAAAATGAAAGCTCAAAAGATACTGTGTTTAATGCAGTACCAGCACAGTAGGAAATCTGATCATACTTTGGGGATCAAATCAGTACTGGCTTTGACAATGGTGCCGCCTTTATTGATTCTGCACAATACCTAAACTTGAAACCTTCTTTATGTAGGCATATCCATTGGGACTTGGAGAGAACTCCTGATGTGCATACAGACTACCTAGAAACAGGAGTATGTTCCAGTTTTTCAGTTGCCAGGCATACTCTGTTTTGCCTTGCTTCCCCTTCTCAACTAATCTATATATACTGAAGTGGACCTGGTCTTTCTCCACCCCCAAATGCTTCAGACAGGCAGTGTAGGGTTGTGTTTCTTTTGGTGTATGAGAAGGAGGAATTTTCCCATATTCCTTACATATTTATCTGCTCATGTATTTGGTCCTTTATATCAATAATACCACTTATTTATTTAGTAAAACAAATCTTAAAAATATGCCCAGACAAGGGGTGGTAGTAGAAGTGTTTTCCTGATTGACAGTGTGGCAGATGTAACTGTGCTATGCACAGCAAATTTTCTACTGGGCCAGGGTAACAGAACTTGTTCTTAAATAGCATGTGACAACCACATGTCCATGTGTTTGTGTAAATATGAATGATCCTTGCATTTCACCTCTTTATTGTTCAAATTATTTCCCCATGCCTCACTAAAGAGCTACCGTTACAATGTTGGCACGTTTTAGGTGTGTAAGGAAATATTTATTCAAAATTCAATGATAATAAAGTTACAGTAACACAATATCTGATTACAGGTAGGTAGCCATGTTGGTCTGCCATAGTAAATAATAGTAATAATTTAAAAAATCCTTCCAGTAGCACCTTAGAGACCAACTAAGTTTGTTCTTGGTATGAGCTTTCGTCTGAAGAAGTGTGCATGCACACGAAAGCTCATACCAAGAACAAACTTAGTTGGTCTCTAAGGTGCTACTGGAAGGATTTTTTTTTTTTTACTATATCTGATATTAGGAGTTTAGTTTTGTCATCTGATATAGTTTCAAGCTTGGTGTAATTAGCATGGTTATGAAAAATTGGCACCCTTATGATTGTTCCTCTATGGTGAAAAGCAAAATAAAATTTTAGTTGGCAAAAATGTGTGAAATACATGCAACTGACAGTCCTGAAATGTTAGGGTTGGAAGTTACGTCCTGGACTTAAACCCCCTTCCGGGATAAAAAACACTAATTAGATCCAGTGGTGTGTTCTGCTAGCCAGTTCCCTAGAGTCTACCCTTCAGGGTGCTGTCCTGTACATTTTCAGCTGTTTGAACAATGGCGTTTCTTCCATGTCTCTTGGAAATCAGTTTCATGTATGCATTTCCTCAGAAAAAAAGTGCATCCATAATTTGTAAAGTTCATAATTAGTTCAAATATTTGCTAGTTTGTTGCTGGAAGCTTGTAAAAATGCAAATAGATACAGTATGGTGATTATGTTTTAAAGCATTTATTTTTGAAATGCGTTAAATAAGTTGAAAAATAATTATTGTTGTAGTTAGACTGCTTGATTTGAGATGCAGGGGTCCACAAATCAGCCAACACAAAAATGTGTGCATCAGCAAATCCATTTATATTTTTTCCTATTTTCATTCTTTTCCTGTTGGTGAAAGTCCCTTCCACCCCACGCTTTTGACAGTACTGGTGTAATTTAGACATAACCCCAAACCATGAAAAGAACTTATATGCCCCCCCCTTTCCCATCCTGTATACCAATTAATTACTAATGCTAGAGATGTAGGGGGAATTTGAAGCAGTTCACATTTAAAGACAAATCTATAAAATTTGCACTTTCCAAAACAACATGAAAACTGAAACACAGTCATCCTTCAGACTTAGCAAATCAGGTATACAACCCCCCCCCCAAAAAAAAACCCACACACATAGAGAACAGTGTGTATAAAAATGAATACATTAGTTCATACAGAAATACATTATATTAGGGGAAATTGATTTCAAAGATGTGTCCATTAGTCCAAACTGCATGGAAAATGTGTTTATTAGGAGAAATTTCAGAAAAACTAAAATACTGAAGAATTTTCTTGAGGATAAAAATAATCACAAATTGCTTATGAAATTTAGTGAACTGAATGAATGAACAAGAATTGGCAGATCCTTTAATCCCTACTAACTGCTTTCATGAAATAATTTTTTGCATTTCATCTGAACTGTCAAAACATGGGTTTGTAGTTGCCTTCTAAACAGGAATGCAAATCAGGGAGAAAAGGGATGGGCAGGAGTACATGAATATGAGACTTATTTCCATGCTGTGAAACTGTGGCCTGATGATTAGTTTAAAACAGTGTTTTTCAACCTTTTTTGGGCAAAGGCACACTTGTTTCATGAAAAAAATCACGAGGCACACCACCATTAGAAAATGTTAAAAAATTTAACTCTGTGCCTATATTGACTATATATAAAGTAATTATCTTGAATTTTTCTATTTTTCCCACGGCACACCAGGCAACATCTCGCGGCACACTAGTGTGCTACGGAACAGTGGTTGAAAAACACTGGTTTAAAATGACATATGCTGTGTTCTGGACTGTTTGTATGTCAATAACTATAGCCATTGCAGCTGTATTTATACATTCTCACGGGATTCCCAGTTCAGACACAGAAAAACATTTTATTACTTAGTATTGACCCTAGCAACCTTTCAGGAAGTACCCAGGACTAGAGTGCTCATGTACTGGCAGCACAGATAATCTGAGGGAGGATGATGTTTTCCACCCTGCCTCCTCGTTCTCTCTGTAGGCTTTTTGTGCAGCCAGAATGCATAAGAGTCTAGTAAATTACTTGTCTAGGCAAATAAATTAGGCTTATGACCTTTCCTGGATTCCAAACACTTGCAAGGTTGTGTTTAAAAGCTAGTTATGAATTATTTGTGCTTCTATGACTTGATAAAGAGAAAATTATGGTATGATAGGAATTCTTAACCTGTCTTTCATCATCACCAGGGGTATGTCTTGCCATTCATGGTCATTGAAGCATTTCCCCCCTCTTTCTGTTTGTGCATATATATGCACACTTGGAAACATACTTCTAATTCCAACTTGTAGTCAACAAACATAGATATGTTCCTGGATGATATTACAAATCTCTTCTCTGTAGTCATCAAAGCGCCAATACTCATGCTTCAGACTTTGCAATCTGATGATGTGGGCAACAGATTTGGAGCTGTGAGACCATATTGATTCTTGGCTTCCTAACTACACAGAGCAAGCCACATGTGACTGACTGTATGGCTTAAATGTGTGTTTGACTCATCACTGTAGGAAGAGGGGCAGGTGCCATAAAGAAACAGTGATGTGTCTGCTCACAAAGAAGCCCACATTTGACTCAGAGGACTACAATAGCTACTGCCTGGTCACTAATATTTCATTCTTAGGGTGATTGAGAAGGTGGTAATTAGTTTATCAACTCCAGTTACTCTTGGATGAAATGGATTATTTAGTTCCCTTTCAGTCAGCTATGAGGACATTGGGAGTAGGCAGAATAATATTCTGACATGGAGCTATTAAAACATAGAGTTATAATTACAGTAAAAACAGCACAGCGCCAGCCATTTCATTAAAAGCAGCCAGTTCCCCAAAACCCGTTGAAATAAGAAGCTCTTCAACTGCTGGTGGAAGAACAACACAGAGGGAGCTAATCTTGAAGGGAGTTCCAAAGTCTGGGAGTAGCCACCAAGAAAGGCCTTCTCCTAAGGCCCTACCAAGTGTGCCTGTGAGTGTTGTGGGACCAAGAAAAGGGTCTCCCCTGAACTCAGGCAAGTTTGTATGAGAGAATAGGGTATTTCAGATAGCTTGGACCTATGCCATATAGGGCTTTATAGCTCATAACCAGCTGTTGTAACAATGGAGTCAAATGCTCCCTATAACCAGCCCCGCTCCAAAATCCAGCTGCAGCTCTTTGAAACAGTTGAAGTTTCTGAGCACTTTTTAAAGGAAGCCCCATGAAGAGCATTAAGTATAAATGAAACAAATAATGCCTTTCTTCATCTTACTTGTTTTGTCTGGAACTACACAAAATATTGCATACTAAGACATGTATAGTTACTATTGATAAAACCATGGATATTTTCAACACATTTTCTAAATAATTTATGGTACTGAAGTTGGCTTTCTCACTGCAGTAGAACTATTAACTTACATTTTTAGGAAGCTTCTGCTGTGACCCCCAAATCTCTTTCCTATGGCTTTTATATGCTCTTTTTGATATTTGAAGTCAGGCTTGATTTATTTTTGATCTATATGTGTTTCACTCAGATGACACAGAAGTATTCCTCAGTCCTACTCTAGTGCACTTGACAACATGATTAATCAAGACTTGCATAAAATTGACAAGTGGACTCTTTTTGGACACTGCTGATTATATAATTTTTGTGGGGTCACTTTGTGTGGTAGATGAAATTTTTGGATGCTTTTTACTTGCTTTTGAAATAAATAACAGATGCTCCTTGAACATTTTTCAGCCATATTGGTCATGCAAAATGGGCAATTTAATAACAGAAGCTCTTACTGATTACAATTGTGATTGTGGAAAGCTTTGTCAATAGCACTGTTCCTTCTTCGCCAGAATACAATTATTCAGTCTTTGTCCTTTTGCCTTTGTTAATACACAACATGCAAGATTCTGTCCTCTAAGATATGAAAATTGTTCATTTTGACAATAATCTGTCAAATTTGAGATAAGTCATTATTGGGGTGAAAGTGGGGAGGAGGGAAACAGCATTCAGTTTCCCTAAATGCAGCAGAGGTTTTTAAGGTTACTAACAAGACAGCAATTCAGAGAACACATTTGTTTACAAGCACATGTGTTCTTGTCTGCTCTAGTAGTCCGCTTAATTCCTGCCGGTATGCTAGAATTCTACCCATGAAGTGGTTATTTGTTGTTGTTTCATTTGTACACAAGCATGAGTTTGTGAGCACATATAGACACACACTCTTAGAAGATGTAATAAAAAAAAAAATATTGTATGACTGAAACAATCTTAAATTGCTTCCCAGTTCAGCCCACTTCCACTACCCTTTCCTTACTCTGCCCCTTCCCACCCTGTGCTGAATTTTCAGTCATAAGCTTCCTGGATCAGAGAATTGTACACTTATACTCCCTGAAGCTCCACTGATAATACAATATACTGTATATTCTGGCGTATAAGACTACTTTTTAATCCAGGAAAATCTTCTCAAAAGTCGGGGGTCATCTTATACGCTGGGTGGAGAATCTGCGGTCGAGTATATCTCAAACTCTATATTTTCACTGGAAAAATTGGGGGTCGTCTTATACGCCCAGTTGTCTTATACGCCGGAAAATACGGTAATTTAGTAATGGTGGTGTGATGGTGATGATGATGATAACAGTACCAAATACTTTTGTAAATGAATTTCAGAATCACTAATCACCTACCCTTCTACTAGCTTAGGCACTACTGGAACAGAAACTTTTAAAGTCCTTTAGTCTTTCATCATAACTTTTGTGTTCTTAGATTCTATTTGTCCCTTGTTCTTTCTTTCTTTTGTAATTCAAGCCCCTTTCATATTCATATTGACAGTTTGAGTAGCATAAGTGTATCACACATGTAATATTTACATTCTGGTACAGTCATTGTGTTTTGAGAAATACTGTGTAGGTTACATGGCACAATAACATTTTAAATATTTTCTGTGAAACTGTAAGGGCTAGAGTTATACTTCTGTTATGAAATGAAAGCTGAGAGGCCTTGTGTGTTTGTCTATGCCTCCTCAGCACTTTAAGAAATTTAGGAAATAGGTTTTGCTTCACTGATGATACCTCCATTCGCCTCCTTGTGTGTTAACTTTGTCAAGGTGTTCTACCAGTGAAGTGAAGTATCAATGACATTAGCAAGCACTTTCTGCATTGCTCTCTCTGTATGTCCAGAATAGATCATAGAATCTATTCCAGATTCTAGAGTTTATTCATTCATGACTGTAGACCAGCCTCGTTGCTAACCTACCTCACTCCCAGTTTCTTAAAAAAAAAAAATCCTCTCTTATGAGTAAAAATAGGTTAGGAAACCAGGCTGGAAATGGAGAAGAAGCATGCTCAGTTTTCCATCACTAGTCAGCCGTATTTCCATACTAGTTATGGTGGCAGTTATTTCCCCTCCACTGTAGCCAGAACAGAAACACAAAGCTCTGTCCCTCTTTACCACCCCATTTACCTGCCTGTAGGAATTTCATGCATTTGCTTATATGAAACTCCTAGTTTCCAACGGTGATTCAGGTGAGTGGTTAAATATAAAACTGATTCAGAATATTTCAGATTATAACCACATTGTTATTTATTCTCAGTTTAAGAGACTTATCTCTCTGTCACTGCCTTTTCCTTCCATGACTCAGAGTTGGAATAAGTATCAAAACAGGGTTGCTAGCGTGTGGCTAATTTAAGCAGTAATTTTATTGTTGCCATGGAAGAATTTCCAAAGTACTGGAAGTACTTGTAGCAAGATAAAACCATGTTACCCAAATTTGCCACATGTTTCAAAATGCTGAAAAAACATAGTGAGTGGCAGGGGGAACCAGTGTATTGAAGTGAATGAACAGCCCCTAGACAATGAGGAAATTTAGACTGTGGTGAAAAATTTGAACAAGACGTTTTTCAGCCCTCAAATCATGAAGTATCTCAAGGCTTATGAGGCCATGGCCTTATAGAAGCTGAACATGTCTATGTCTCATAATTGCCAGGATGCGAGACTTCCTTTTTCCACATCTATGACACTTTGAGTTCCATGATGGAAAGGGGGTAGGGTATAAATGTAAATAAAAAATGGGGCCGGAAACAATATAACATCCTTAATAGTAAGTGAGAAGGTCATAGTATAGGAATAATGATATCAAGCAGGTTATTAGTCATTTATGGAAATACATTGGAATCTGATAGTTAAAGAACAGTGGTTTCTGTGGTGTAGAGTGTCTTTCATCAACAGAATTTTATGTAAGAGTTGTTGCCTCTTCCAGGAACAGTCCATGATCTACTAGTGTTATACATGTGACTGAATTTGAAGATTTCTTGGTTCTTTGTTTAGAATATGGCCTCTGTACCACTAACTGAAACCAATTATGGTGAACAAAGCTTACCTGCACTTAAAGCCAATTCCAGTTAGTAGCCAAGAGGCCATTTCTCTAACCTAACCCCCAGCATATAAGGAACTAAATATAACTAACTAACCTATAATCATTTAAATATAAAGGGGAGAGGGAAAGATACTCAAATATGATTTAATAAAACTTTGAGTTGTACTAAAAAGTGGTCCCTGTGGATTGCATGTCCTTTTTTGCTTACCTGCAATTTAAGCATCAGTAGTTTGTATTATCCCAATGTTTTAAAAAAATATGTGCAGGAAAGAAGCTCAAATAGGTACAGGCCTATACAGAATATTACAGAGCCTGAAGAAAAATATTTGAGCTCTTCTGCAGTTCTCCCTAAATCATTTATATAACCAACTATATGCATTACTAAGATAGAATCTCTTTTGAACCTTAGTTGCTGTTTAATCTACAAATTAGATTTAAAGGAATGAAATATTAGCATTTCTATCAATAAATTTGAATAGAAATGGATTAATTTGAACTAATGGCAGAATAAAATGGTGACATTCTCACATTAAACATGATGATTTGGTATATTATATTATATATTCTCACTTATTTCATGAAGAGTAGAACTTTTATGAGCAGTAATTCAGAAAAATGGAAGCACGTTTTAATGGAATTATCCTTACAGCTTTCAAGGATTTTATTTCTGAAACTGCTTTTCTTTCCTACTCCTTGAATTGGTTTCTCAGTTATCATATTTTCCCTCAGTTTCAGCTCAGAGTCTTAAAAGCAACCTCGATTCCATGGAACATCAGATACAGCGTTTGGAAAATGATATTAAGAAGTTCCCTAAAACAGAAGATCCGCATGATAAATTTGTTGAGAAGATGATAATATCCTTTCCGTATTAATAACAGTATTTGTTTGCTAGTGAAATATGCAAATTACATTATATTCTTAATTTTGATGAATCTTTTGTGCACAGGCTTTGCATGAAAAAACTACACAAAATGCATTTCCTCTCATTTTGTGTCATTGGGGGATGACTAGTAGTAAGTTAAGACATCCCACCAAACTATTGTGCATTAGGTAGTGTGCAAATACGAGGCTTATTCATGTAGGTGTGAGCAGAGCCTATATCAACCTTCCTCCTTCTCTGATAAGGGAAGATTCTGGGTGTGCTCGAATTGCATGTGTTGTAGGTTTCTCATAATAATGTTCTGTGGATTGGTATTGTAGAAAGCAGGTTTTTAATGTGGTTCATTTGACACAGATGGAATCTACACACATTTAAAAAAACACTGAAATGCTTTTTAAAAAAGTTTTGAAAAATATATTGAATTCACCATAGCTCACCATCGCCATCTAGTGACACATTTGTATATTGCACTTTACAACAACACACTTAGAATGTTTTATGTGCAGCTGTATAGCTGAGTCCACAGTCATCGATCTGATTTGCTTTTGGTTTATTTTATGTTCCTCTTACTGATCAAATATGCAATATTTCAATAATGCACTTGGGAAGAAGTACAGCTATGTAGCAGCAGAATGTGGCTGACAGCACTGAAAGTGACAACTTTCTTTGATTACTTTGTTCCGGTCCAAGGTAGAGTCACCTGATTGGGACTTCTGCTCCACCTTCCTAGTTTTGAAACGAAAGAAGTGAGGTAAGAAATTCTTACTATTTATGTGTTGGTACTTTTATACTATCATGATTTGACCTATGTCCAATGGCAATTGAAAACTTGGAAACACAGCTAATAAAATAGTTTTACTTTATTGCACTTCTCCATACCTCTAGCCTGAAAGGTAGATGCCAAGTATAGGTCATTGCATTTTTTAAAAAAAGTTGTCTTAGTTTTATTGTTGCCTGTAAGCATTAATTATGCCATAACACTGACAAAAAATGACAAGATAGAAACAATATTTGTGTGATGTCACATTTTAATGCATAGTTTAGTTTGCTGCTTACTACCATTAATAAAAGGCTCTTTTGTTGCATTATGGATTCCTCATATACTGAAGAAATACTTGGGAAAGATTTTTAATGCAAACAACTTTATATATCTGTATGTGCTGCATTTATTATTGTTGAATTTTTGGTAGTCTAGGCCAGACGTGGTGTTACCCCTAGGGTGTATCTTTAAAACAAAAAGGAGGCAAAATACACTGAAATATTCATCATTTTTGACTGAAATTTCTCTGGGATGCACTGTCTACATATAGTTGTTGGAGGTTTCTACATCTCCCTGCCAAAAAAGGAAAAGGACAAAAAGAGGCCTGCTTTTTAGCTAGTGCCTTTTTTTTTTTTTACAAAGGATACTGCGGAAATATTCCAAGGAAAAGAACAAAGGTTTCAGCACCACCACCTTCTAGCCTGTACATAGTCTTCCACAAATCAGTTCACCAAATAGTTAGGAGCAAATAGCACTTAGTCGTGGAGGACACCTGGCAATACAGTTTTGTACCTTGACATCACGCTTACACAGAGATTTAGAAAAACAGGGCGTGTGATTTTTCTCACAGACAAAAACCCTAGTGCAAATTAGAGAAATACCTGCTGTTCTCACCAGCCTTCTGTACATTCCACAGGAGTTAGGGGAGGGAGTTGGTGGCATCATCATCACCATCATTATTATCTATCTATCTATCTATCTATCTATCTATCTATCTATCTATCTTATATATTTTTCCCTGACAGGGACTGAAGGTTGCTTACCGATAAAGAATGGCCAATAACACAGAAAAAATAATAATTAAAAAACAAACATTAATATAATTAAAAACATACAATCACAACATAAACAGCACACCGGCCTTCTGGACAAACTGTTCCACCAAGTTTATGTAAATGTTAAAATAATATGGGGAAAATAACAGAACCCCAAGGGACCCAGCTGGCCAATGACCAAGTTATTGAAGAGGACTCCCCCAGCACCACCTTCTGGATTCACCCCTCCACGAAGGAATAGAGCCACTGTAAAACAGTGCCTCCAAGTCCCGTCCCACCAAGGCAGCACAGAAAGATACCATGATAGTTGGTATTAAAAGCCTCCGAGAAGTGCAACAGAACCAACAGGGACACACTCCTGCTGTCCACTTCCTGGTGCAAACCAGCCACCAAGGCAACCAAAGCTGTCTCTGTCTCCAGTCCTGAAACCAGATTGAAATGGATATAGATAATCTGCTTCCTCCAAAAACTCCTGGAGCTGGGATGCTACCAAACACTCCAGTACCTGGCCCGAAAATGGGATATTGGAAGCTGGCTGATAATTGCCCAGTAAGGTGGGATTCAGGGAGGGCTTTTTCAATAGAGGTCTTATAACTGCCTCCTTCAGGCATGCTGGAACCCTGCCTTGTTTTTAAGGAGACATTGACTCCACCCTTCATCTGCTGACAGCAACTTGCAGAGGTCTGACAAGTGTCTGAAGGGGGCAGGGGATTAACCCAGGAGAGGGGACCAACGATTTATGGAGTTTGTGCTGCTCATGAGACAGGTTGGGGAGTCTGAGGTGGAGGGAGGCATATAGAATGTGTTGGAGCCAGAGGAAGAGACTGTTACATTTAGAGTTTTTTGTGGGATATGCCTGGGAAGAGGGGAGTGGGGGAGAGCAGGGGGACAGGCCAGGTGAGGGACACACAGCACAGGTGATTGGTGAGTGTGCCATGTGCCAGCCCCTCCTCCAAACTGGGGAAATGCTGTTGTTATATCAGTCGGCCCTCTGGTCTATGGCTGCCGTCGTTGAATACCAGGTCAGCTCCTCATTCATGATCTGATTGTGGATGAGGGAGCCAATCTGGTCTGTATCACTAAGACCTGGATGGCTGAGCAAGGTGGAGTTGGTCTTGCTCAACTGTACCCACCTGGGTACTCAGTGAAGCATCAGGGCTGACCTGAGAGTCGGAGAGGGGGTAGTGTATAGACATTCTGTCTCTCAAGGCTCTCTGTCCAGTTCATGGGGTATCTAGAGTGTGTGTTCCTAGTGTTCGGTGATTGGGACAGATTAGAGATTCTGCTGGTTTACTGCCCGCCTCACTGTCCAGCAGACTCCCTACTTAAGCTGACAGAGCTGGTCTGAGAGGCAGTGTTGGGGACTCCCATACTACTACTTCTGAGGGATTTCAACATCCATGGTGAGGTGACTGGCTCTGGGGTGGCTCAAGACTTCATGGATGCCATGATAATCATGGGGCTTCCCCAACATGTCACAGGCCACATGCAGGTGGTAGTTTACACACTATACCTTGCTTTCTCAACTGGGCAGGAAGAGGGTGATCTGAAGGTGCGGGATATTGTTGACATCAATCCCGAAAATGTTTTTGTTTGTTTTTGTTTTATTGAACACATTTTTGCCCTGCTCTTCAGCCACAATGACTCCCAGATTGGCTTGCATCAGATCAACAGCAAATGAGACAGTCCCTGCTCTCAAACTTATAATCTAAAGGGCACACATGGGGAAGAAAGGACGAGGACAGAAGAGTAAACAGAGGCCTTTGATCTTAAAGATTGCTGTAATGACCAACTTGAATGGAAACAGTTTTAGAAAATGGATCTGCCCCACTTCTCATTTGCTGTTGCTTGATGGAATGGAATGAATAGTCATCCTTACTGATTTTTGTGATTCACATATCTTTTGAAACCAGGGAGCTGTCTTGTGGCAATGTATGATCCAGAAACAGTAACATCTGAGGTGCTGTATAACACGGGTGGCGCTGTGGGTTAAACCACAGAGCCTAGGGCTTGCTGATCAGAAGGTCGGCGGTTCGAATTGCCACGATGGGGTGATCTCTCGTTGGTCAGTCCCAGCTCCTGCCCACCTAGCAGTTCTAAAGCATGTCAAAGTGTATGTAGATAAATAGGTACTGCTCCAGCGGAAAGGTAAACGGCATTTCCGTGCGCTACTCTGGTTCACCAGAAGCGGCTTAGTCATGCTGGCTACATGACCCGGGAGCTGTGCACCGGCTCCCTCAGCGAGTAACATGAGATGAGCGCCGCAGCCCCAGAGTCGGACACGACTGGACCTAATGGTCAGGGGTCCCTTTACCTTTACTTACTATATTCTTATACAGGATTTGTTGAAATGCAGTGATACTGGGATTCATTTCAGGAAGTTATCAATGTGAAGCCTGCATGGGCACCTTGGAGGTATTGGGAAAAGAAGTGTTCTTAAGTTTAATTCTCACTGAGGAATTATACCTTTGTCTGGATGACACCACCACTTCGTGCTGCCGATAGGGGTTCTCCTGATAAAATAAAATATCCACACACATAGAAAATGAGCTTTCTTAACATTTTTTTTGTTTTTTTGTTTTGTTTATGTAGGAGCATTTAATCATATGTATGAGCCCTCACCTGCAAAATGCAATAGGACAGCCCAAACCAGGGACAACCTGTATCGTATTACTGCCTGAGGTGAAAGTGTTAGGTGCGCCCCTAACTCCCAACAAAGCTTTGCTTACTGGTGTTGTACAGTGGCAGCAGCTTCTGGCAAGATCTCATGAGAGTTTCATAAGATCTTGCTTGAAGTCGCCTTAATTGTGTGACCCTGGCAGCAGCGCTTCCCTGCGGGGTTCCGTCACCCAAGGTGGATGCTGCAGTCCGCCTCATAGGTGGTCCAACCCCGGTTCTGACCTCTGTGACAGTTTGGCCTCAGGCATCTCTGTGAAACTGTTTTATTAGAATCTTTTAGAATCTGTTGTTAGCAGGGGTTATGCAGAAACGTAGCCAGTAGCTACCGCTGTGTTACTTGATTTTTGTTTTAGATTAGGGATCGGAAGGCAAAAGAAAATGGTTACTAGGATGTCATGTTTCACATCAGTGATTCTTTGTTGACATGTGGACCACCTCACAATTTTCCTCTTTAACTCCATAAAACTGTTATTGGGATGGACTGTGCAGGTATGCTTCTGTTCTGTGAATGGAAGCTCAATTAGGTTTGCCACCAGGATTTTGGCAATTTCTTCCTGCTTTTCTGCTTGAGCAAACTCTTCCTTTAATAAGGCTTCTGCTAAAATCATCCTGGAAACATTCAACACTGAGAAGACTAGCTTTGATAATTTAGAAAAAGAAAAGCAATTTCAGAGCCTTGTGAACTTGGCTTTGACTTCTTATATTGTTTCTCTCTTTCTGCAGGTAATTAAGGCATTTTAAAATGAAAGTCCTCTGCATTCTATATCAGTAAGTTACAGATGGCTGGTTATTCTTCATTATTGTCACCAAAGTGTAACTGTTTGTCCACATGGGATAGGAATTACATTAAATTGTGAGGGCTTTTTTATTCTGTGCTTCTCTTAAAGAAAAAAGCAAAATATTTTAAAAGAACTTAATATTAGGATTTCACAGAGCCTAATAACTGATCTTTAAATACATAAATAATATAATTATTAAATTAATTCACTAGTTGGAACCATGTGTTGCTTTTATATTTCTGTACAAACTGTGATCCACCAGTAAAGTAATTATATATGACTTGTAGCTCATTTCTCTGCATTATTCTATTACTTAAAGAGAGGCTGCATTGTAACTTACCAGTTGCATTATGAGAGTCAGAGATCTTTTTGTGATAATTGCATAATTTTGTAATTACCAATAATAAAACTTGAGACATGAATGCTACACATTTCAACAGGAAGCGAGCACTGTTAAATAAAACTGTACCATTTAGTTTGCACTAAATTAACTGTCCCCTCAGTCCTTTAGTTTGTGAGATATTATACTTTTGGATAAGAACATTAATATCTGATGGGGAAACAAAAACAATTGAAATGCAACATAGATTTGGAACTACCACTATATTTCTAAGGATATTTCAGATAATTGAAAAGGGCAACAGATATCTGGCTTTGTGCTATACTCTTATCTCCACAGTGGGAAAGCAAGTAGAAAAGCTGCACTTCTCCCATTTGTTGGCATAGTACTCAGACTCTCAGTACGATTATTTCCAAAAGTATTATTCCAGAATACCCAAACATATATCAAGTTACAAAGTGTGTAGATTAGCTGTAGAGTTCATGGCTAGGTGTAAGCAGGGCCGGTGCATCCATTTAGGCAAACTAGGCAACTGCCTAGAGTGCCAAAATGGAGGGGGGCGCTGCTGACCTGCCTGCGCCCGCTGCCCGGCAGCCCGCAAGCTGCCGCCTGGCCGCCTGCCGGAGGATGCTGCGTCGCCCTGGCCTCCGGCTCCCGCTAAAGCAGGCTTTGGCGGGGGGTGGGGCGGGCAAGCAGCGGCTTCTCCACTAAAGCGGAGAAACCGTTTCTTGCCTCTCCACCAGCCCCCGACCTCCCGCTAAAGCGGGCTTTGGCAGGGGGGGCGGGGGTGGGACGGGCAAGCAGCAGCTTCTCTGCTAAAGCAGAGAAACTGCTGCTTGCCTCTCCTCCACCCCCGACCTCCCGCTAAAGCAGGCTTTGGCAGGGGGGTGGGGGGTGGGGCGCCAGAAGATTGGTCTTGCCTAGGGCGCCAGAAACCCTAGCACCGGTCCTGGGTGTAAGCTAAGTGTTTCCCAAACACTTGACATGCCCCTTGAGATCTCCTTTTGAAGAGCTGGGTGGGCACATTCATTTCAGTGGGTTTGAGCAAACAAGTGAGTAGACTGGGTCTGTTAACACCAGAACAACTGATGTCACATCCTTGGAGATAGAGGCGGGGTTGACACTGTCTGTTCACTATTGAATGTACTCTGTGGTATGTCTGTGGGGTTGAGGAATGCTTCACTGGTAGGAGGTGAAACTGGGGCCAATTTGAGCAGCTCTTCCTTGATGCTTGAGATGCCCAGTGAGGCAAGGCTTTCCCCCCAACAAGGTACTCAGACCCTCCCCAGAGTTCAGATCAACGCCTACAAGATTGGTGGGCCCCTCCCCATGATCAAGTTCCATACTGTCATCATATTCCTCCTCTGACCAGTCCCACCAAGACATCTCAGTGGGGCTTATGACACCAAACATAATTAGATAAACCCAGACATAGGCAAACTTGGCCCTCCAGATGTTTTGGGACTACAACTCTCATCATCCCTGACCACTGGTCCTGTTAGCTAGGGATGATGGGAGTTGCAGTCCCAAAACATCTGGAGGACCGAGTTTGCCTATTCCTGGATAAACCTGATTGGATAAATCTATTTCAAATTGGCTCCAGGACCAATTCTGACACAAATGTGGTTGTGGTGTTGGTCACTCAGGTCAATGACAGCTATTGAGAGAGAGATGGAGGAAGGAGGGAGTGCAACCCTCTTGATTTTTCTTGATCTGTTGGCATCCAGTGTTGTCAAACATCTGAAATAAGGTTTTGGGTGCAGTCATTGGGGAATCTGGGGCTTACTGTTGTATACTGATGACACCCAGCTCTACCTCTCTGTGTAGCTGTGATGGTGCTGAACCAGTGCCCAGAGATGGTAATGTGTTTGCTGAGAGCAAACAAACTAAAACTGAATCAGATGGAATAACTCTTGGTGGGTGCTTCTCTTTTCCAGGAATTGTACTCCCCCTGAAGCAAAAGGCATGTAGTGAGTGAAGTTGGGAAATATAACTGAAATGATGTCATCTTCAGGCCCCAAAAAACACTGCAAGGCTCCTGTTCCAAGAAGCCTGTAGCCCTGAACAGGATATAGAGGGTGATATTTAGGTGCCCAAAGATCAGGGTGCTAGAGCATTATAATGTGAAGTAGTGTTAATAAGCCCTTCTATTGTCAATTAATCAAAAATCTTAAAAGTGGTGGTCATATTTACAATAACTGGGACCCAGCATCAAATTTCAAACAAATTGCAAAAAAACTCCTAATCTAATGATCATGAAACTGTTAGCAGAAAAGTAAAATAGCAATAAGAATTCCACTAGATATGCTGAGGTATTTGAGGGTGTCTAAAATAGTTGTCTGGATCCAAGTACAAGAACTTGAGTAATCAGATACATTCTTAAATAATTCTCTGAGGTAGACTTTATTGATTGATATACTTTAAAGTGAAGATTCGTTTCCTCCACTTGAAGGAATCTTCCTCCAGTGAAATGGGGGCAGGAATATTTGGGTCCAACTCATTATAAATCATATACGATTGATGTATTTCCTTGTAGCAGACACTGAAGTATTCATCCCAAACCCTTTTAAGTGTTAAGAAATACATCTACAGAAAAACCATCAAGCCCTCTCCTTATTTACTAGCAGAGAAGACTATCTTGGCTTTTTTATCCCTTTCACTCACTTCTGGGAAGGCTGTAGTGTATATGTTCAGATTTTAATGTTGGTTATAAGGCAGCAGTGTAATCCTCATCTCGTTTAGACTTGACTGCAAAGGGAAATGTGCTGTGCAGGAATGGCATCTTAACATACTTTAAGTGAATTATTTCTCCATAATGAGCTTTGAGGAAATCCCAGGTGTTGATAGCTGATGGGGTGTTAATGTCATTAACATTCTGTCAGTATTCCTTGTCAGTGTGTTAATGATGCCCTGCTGATCTGATACACTGAGTCCTCTTCCTGGGAGTAAAACTTTCTCTACCAGTCAGTCAGGATTAGGAAACTCTCCAGCATGCCCCTTGGTAGGTAGATTTGTGTTTTCCTCTCCACTATAGCTGATGAATAATAAAAAAAAGAAGTAGTAGAATCATTCAGGAAGAAAAATACCACAGGTCCATTGCATAATTCTCTAGAAACATTTGTTATAGCTATTCTTGCTTGTTGAAATGTGTTGCTCAATCTTTTGTTGCCCCCTTTGAACACATGCAGCACCCTGATTCAAAGGAGTACATGTAACCCTTGAAATATAGCATGGAATCTTGCCATTCTGTTTTTTTATAGGGATGAGTGGATTCCTTCTTATTTCTGTTCTTGGACTGGGGTGGAGAGGGGAGGGGGCTGTATTATATATTTATTACCTGCCAGCATATTCTTCCTTTCATCAAATAGTCCCAGGGCAGCTTACAAAAATAACACACTTAAAATAAGTACAGTGTACATTAAAATTATATATATATATATATATTAAGTGTTTTGGCTCCTAAACAACCTAGTTGGATATTTGCCTCTATATAAAAACAAAGCAAAAAACAATATCCTGTTTAGGACATGCTGCTGTGCACAAGGAGAATTATGCCATTCTCATTTCACCGAGAATGTAGAAGTATGCTTTATTTAATTAGGGTGTGGTAGGCTATTTATTCCCAGTGGGAGATTACTGACTGATTTGAGAGTGTTTGACTTGATTTGAGTGTTGTTTGAGTTAGATGTGCTACTAGATTCTGGAATTAACTGAGGCCAGATGCAACCACCTGATTATGGCAGGCATTTACTGGGATTCTCACAGACTTACACAATAATGGCTTTCCTTGTCCTTCACAATTATATTCTCTTTGCTCAGAGCAAAGCCAAATTATATATTTAGCCTTAGGGCATGTGCAGAATTCCATCTGAACCAAGCTTATTTCTTTTCTTTTTTTCACATAATGATGATGAGAATAAGACCAGCAAAATACCTTTTCTCCTTGTAGTGTAAATCGTTAGCACATTTACTTATGACTGGAAATATATAAAAATGTGATATGACAAATACTAATATGGCAGCATTTGGCTCAGTGTATTATACGGCTGTATAATTTTATGTATTTTTTCCTGGTATAATTATGAAGCTGAGAAGGGAGACACTGTAAACAAAAAGTTACATTTTACTCTCCTATGGTTATTTTAATGTGGTTTCTTAGTGGGGGAAACTTAGTGGGGGAAACAAGGCTAAGGGAAAGACAGCAACATGGGAAGCTTTTAAAGCAGTGCTATGTTTAGCTAAGCTTGAGGAATTTTGTATTTAATTCCTGTGTGAAGAGAAGGCAGCTTTTGCAGTAATCTCTATTTCCCCTTTCCCCTGAAATTCCCTGTACTCTTCTGCCACCCAAAAAGTATTTCCAGAAGGTGAGGGACCAACAGAATCCTATGGGTTGTATCATACAGTGGTATAAGGATATTTTCCCCATAGGAACACAGCCCACAATGTTAAGTAAGTCTGTTGACCCCTGCAAAGGATTTGGATTTCTTGGGGTGGGGGGACTTGCAGAGGGAGATAGAGAATGTTGTTGATGTACAAAATATTGTGACTGCGATGCAGATAATTGTCTGAATGGGAGTGTTGTTGCATTTCTTGCTTAGGAATCTTGTGTGATGTGTAGCAAACTGGCTTTAAGAGCAATATGACTTTCCAAAGTAATTTATGATTATAGCAGTATGAGGGGTCCCACATTTGATTGGAAGCAAGCAGAGAAAAATCACTGTGCATGCTCAGTGTACCATAGGCACAATTAAAATAGCTCTTCCTTCATAGCATCCTGCTGTGAATATTTGCATGTGAGCAAACAGTTGCTGAGATAAGTAAGGTGGTCAATGGAAATTATGGTAATATTTTATTTTATTTTTTACGGTTAATAGCCAATACATGTATGAGGAAGTAGGAGCAAGAGGAGGGGCACTACTTTTAACAAAAATATTACTGATTACCATTTTTGGAACTGAGTGTAATTAATAGAGAAAAAAACAGGTTTCTGATAAAATCTGAGTAGAAGTCTAATAGCAAAACTCAGTGTAGTTGCATTCTTCACAGTTCCTAGACAGTGAAATTAAACATACATTTAGGTAGGATTTAACAACATTGTGTAGAGATCTTAGCTGACATTAGATTCTTCCAGAGCTTATTGCCCCTTGTTTATTTGCCTTCGTCCCCTGGTGAAACTGGAAACAGTATAATTGTGTAGTTAAATTAAGAGACACAAGATTTGCCAGCTATGATTAAGTATATCATGCAGGAGGGAATATCATATCCTCCCACATCTGAGCTGTGCCTTTTTATCAAGTACATTTTCAGTGAGTCATAGGAATTCTCTACTTACTTGTCCTACATTTTATTAAATGACTAGAAAGTCTTTAGTTTTATAAAACTATTTCTAGTTGCATTGTAATTGTGGGTACATTTTTTCTGATAATTTCTGAATGAATAAAGTCCTCAATGCCTTGCATGTCAAACGTTTTGGCTCCCGAATGCCGCAAATTCGGGAGTGTTCCAGTTTGCAAACGTTCTTTGGAATCCGAACATCTGATGGGGCTTCAGTGGCTTCTGAACATTTTAGAAGTCAACCAGATTTCAGAACAAATTCCGTTCGACTTCCAAGGTACCACTGTATTTGTGTACACATAGTATGTGCACATACCACATAAAAATACTCTGCAGTAATGTATAGTTGATTACATTTCTTGAAACTGTTTTGATCAACTGAAAGATGGGCAGCAACTTCTTTTATATTCTAACACAAATGAATCTATAAACTGGAGAAAAGGCTAAGGAGTAAACCCTACAAAAATATGGAGTGGAGTCCCTAGGACAGTTGGATGGTGCCTTGTATGCCTCTTTCTGGCAACTCCTAGTGCCAAGCAAATCACTCTACCTTCCTTTGGACCACATCAGTGAGATCAAGGAGGGGACATGTTGTCTGAGCAGCGTAGGACTTCCATACACACTGACCAGGTTGTGCCCCAGAGAAATCACTTAGGTGCTGCTAACACAGCAAAAACCACACAGGAGACAGCTTTGATTCTCCAGTGGTTTAACCCCCAGAGGTGCACTCCATTATCTCTTGAGACAGATGGATGCCAACTGGGTTTTAGTTGGATTGTGACCACCATAGTGTGTGGTCCAGTGAGCTGCTTTGTGCTGTATTTTTCACTCCATAAGACGCACCTTGTTTTCAGAGCAGGAAAACAAGGAAAAAAATATTCTGAATCACAGCCTCGGGAGGAGAGCAATCACCGCAGAGGCTTGGGAGGGAAGCTGCGCACCCGCCAGCCATATGGTTAGCGGGGCGCAGCTTCCATCCTAAGCCTCTGCAGGGATCACTCTCCTCCTGCGGAGGCTTTGGATGCTTTCCTTCTCCCCACTTTTTTCTCCCCCTCCCGAAGCAGCACATGCTCCTTTTCCAGCCTCCTCCTCTCCATCCCTTTCGCCCAAACTCCTCAGGCAACGTCTGCAATTTCTCCTCTTCGCTGCTGCCTTTCCTTTTCCCTCTACCTCCTCTCCCTTTGCCCCACTTCTCGGTCCCCCTCCTCTCCGTCCTTTTCCTCCCCTATCTCGGCAGCTGCCTCTTCTTGCCATCCTCCAGCCAACATTCCCAGAGCCATCAGGGGAAAAGGGAACCTGTTGGCAAAGCCTCTCTCAAAGAGAGCAGCCCAAGAGCGCGAGGCAAATTCGCACAGCCTGCTTACCGCTCCCAAACCTTCCCATGGCTTCAGGGGAAAGGGGAGGCTGCTGGCAGAGCGGCGTGGCTCCCCTCACCCACCAAGAGCAGCCCAGGAGCATGGGGCAACGGCGCACAGCCTGCCTGCCTCTCCTAAACCTTCCCGGGGCTTCAGGGGAAAGGGGAGGCTACCGGCAACGCGGAAGGGCTGGGCAATGGCTTGCGCCACACTCAGGTGATTCGGCTCCAGGGACCACACATTTGCTGCATAAGACGCACAGACATTTCCCCTTACTTTTTAGGAGGAAAAAAGTGTGTCTTATGGAGCGATACTTGCCTGTAGTAGAAGTTCTAATAAATATCAACTTCTATTGGTACCCCTATGCTGTACCACAGACTGCTTTGAAGAAAGCCCCACTAGATTGTAGGATATCGTGTTTCTGCCTAAATTGTCATTTGTCTCATCTCAGCTAAACTTGTGCTTTACTTGATCCAGCCTATCCTTGTTCCACATCTCATAGAATAGAATAGAATTTTATTTACGGCCATAGGCCCATACAAGTAAAAAACACATAGATAACAACTTGTGCAAGTGGGAACAACAGCCGCTAAAACACCACAGTAACAATAAAATAAAATACAATAAAATAGAATGGCATACTAAGCCTTAGCTAGCTTGTAGTGCTCCTTGGCGTCGCTTTTGGGTAAGGACAGTGACCAGGAACCTTGCCACTTTCAGGGTCGTATGAGTATCCTTATCCTGCAAGATTTGGGCGAGGTGGAATTCTGGTGAGGTGCCCTCTAGTTTCTGTATGATTGATCCCAGCAAATTTGCCCGTGGCACGTTGAACAAGGGGCAGGCGAACATAATGTGCTGGAGAGACTCCAGTGTCTCCTTATCACATTCGCACATGGTGGAGGCTTGGCCCTTTGAGAATCTATGTCTCAGGACGTTGGAGGGAAAAACATTGAACCTTGCTTTGGTGAAGGCCAGTCTATGGACAACAGTCGAAAGGGGGGAGAGGTATGATGGAACGCAGTAAGTTAAGGTGATACCGATGTTCTGGGGCGAACAAACACCTCCCCCCAGCATATAATTTCGCTGTAGATCGATGTCATCCAGTCTTTGGCGGATCAGACTTTGAGCAATAATTTGATCTAATTTTAGACATCTCATTCCTCAGGTGTTGTCTTCCCACATAAACTTAATCTATTTGGCATAAATTACCTCAAAGCACTTCGAATATAGTAGCAGCTATTGCACTCTCTTCTGTAAAAGCTCACACATAGTCTCCATAACATGAATGAATTTCTTATTTGAGCTTCCTTTCACGCATCTTAGTTTGGAAGATATCACGGAGAAGAGAGTAGATATAGTTGCATTATTTGCAAAGATTACAAACAGATATGCAGCTTTGAAATTATGAGATGTGCATGACTGTTAATTACATATGTAGTTTTATCAATTAGTTTATAATCTGTTCCTTATACTGATTCTGTTGGTCTAGCTAAGCTGAGTATTGTCCACACTGATTGGTAGCAGCTTTCCAGGGTTTCATATAGACACTCTTCTCCTGTATTACCTGAAGATGTAGGGGTTGAACCTGAGACTTGATTCATGCAAAGCAGATGCTTTACCACTGAGTTATGGCTCTTCTTAAAATTTCTAGTTTGGAATATAATACAGGAAACAGGGTTAAGAGAGCAAAACACACATACTCTACTTTATTATTTGATTTTTACATCTATTGTTAATCTTGTTTTCCTTGAACCCAGGCATCCTCTTTGTAACAAAGTGAGTGATAGAAACATAAGAACAACAGGAGAGAGAGATTGAATGTTGGGGAGAGTCAGAATGAGTAAGACTGCTAGAAGAGAATACCTGATGTATTTTGGTCTGAGTGGATTCTAATATAACATATATCATTGCACATTTTTGCCATGTCCTGCAGCAGCAATTCCTCAGCCATAGACTAAACCTATTTTAACTGCAAATAGAGGTACATTGTCAGTCAAATGGATGGTGGGTTGCATTTGGATTTGTGGTCTCAATCTATAGCCACTATGACTTCCTAGCTAACTATGAATAAAAGCAGTAATATTATCATGTAGCACTTGTTAATGTAGATGGTCAAAATAAGTGGTGTCTTTAATTTGTTTTTATTACAGAGTGAAATTGGGGGAACTTAAAAGAAAGGTAATGAATAGCAATATATTATTACCCTGACATGTTTAGTGGGGGTACTTCTGGGATCTATGTTGGAACCAACTTTATTTAAGTCCTTTATATGAGATCTGCAGGAAAAGCTAGAGAGAACTTTAATTAAATTTGCAGATAATGCAAACAGTAGGGTGGATAGAGCAATAATAGGAAACCTAGGGAGAGCTGAAAAATGGACAGGGAATAATAAAATATCTAAATATCTAAAATTTGCCCTTGCAATCCCCAGAGCAAATATGCTGTTCACATAAATGTAATGAAGGAATACTTAAATGTGAGATGATGACAAATACCATACAAAATTACACGTGTGAAGTGGCAGCTGAAACATCTTTGAAAGTCATTCAGGATGTGGATTTCTAAAATAACCAGGGATGATTGTATTCTTACTCTATATTTTATCCTTTGTTCTTCTAGAAAGTATTGGTAACTTCAACTAATAGCATAATGTGTAAACTAAGTTGGATTTCTAACATGTAAAAGGTTGCATGGAAATCTTACATTCATCAGACTAAATTAGGTATTTGCTGTCCTAAGAGACATATCTTTTAAAAAAATTAAAATGTTGTGCTAATATACATACTTTTAATAAGTACATATATTAATTATTGTTATTTAAAAAAAATCTGTACTCAGTTAATCAGGGCAGATTTTTCATTACTTAAAAATGGTTGTTAATTGATTCATCTAGCCCTGTGATACTCCCAGCATGGTTACTCCATAATTATCTGAGTCTCTGTCCTTTATAACTATTCAAATAGGACACAAATACCAGGGTTGGTTGGTTTGATCCAGGAAGCTAAGAAGGTAGTTGTGCTGATGTTTTTCTACAAGTATCTTGTATGAGGAAAAGGACATTCTCTGAAGAAGGTTGTTTGATAGATCTTTGTCAGGTTGTTTTGGGGCTTAGCAACGGGTAATATCTATGAACTTGATACTTCTCTCCTTGGCTGTTACCGTATATACGCGAGTATAAGCCGACGCAAATATAAGCCGAGGCACCTAATTTGACCACAAAAAACTGGGAAAACTTATTGACTTGAGCATAAGCCGAGGGTGGGAAATGCAGCAACTACTGGTAAATTTCAAAAATAAAAATAAATAAAATTACATTAATTGAGACATCAGTAGATTAAATGTTTTTGAATATTTATTTCAAAGAAAAACAGGGGCGAGGAGTTCCATAGGCTTGACTCTGCACCACAGGAATAAGCGCTTTCTTTTATTTGCCCCCTCCCCTCTTCCAACAGTTAGGCTTTCCTTTTTATTTCTTTGGTGTATTTTATGTCCAATATTTCCATCCCCCTACAACCTCTATCAATAAATGGGACTGATTCCTGATTGTGAGGGGGTTTATTTTCAGACCCTTTTCTTCCCTCCCCAAAGAACCCTCCCTTCCCAAACAGCCAAGCTGTGAATGGATCCAAAGAAAGATAAGAGTTGCAGAGCTCCTGTGACCTTGCCTCCTCCTGGGCTTTGCAGAGAGGAGGGGGGCAAGAGGCTCTGTTCCTTGACTTGGGGGTCCTCCCTGCACCCTCCCCTTCATCCCAGGGACCCCCCTCTTCTCCCCAATGGACCCTTTGCAAGATGAGCAGAGACTCACTGGATTCAGGAGGCGCCAGGGATGCAGCACATGCAGAAGTGAGAGACAAAGGCCCCCTCCTCCTTTTGTAGGTGGGCTTGGTATTTCCTGACCTCTCTAGGAATCCCACTCAATCCTTTTTAACCCTTGGCAAGCCAGTGCCCCCAGCTTCTCTGATCCTGTCCTGTGCCTTTTGCAGGAAAGAGCTTCTCTCCACTTCTCCCCCCCCCCCCAACTGACAGAGGGGGAAGCATTGTGCAGTGCTTCTCCGATCCTCCATTCTGTGCCTTTCTGCTGGTGAGTGGAGGCAGAGGCGTCTTTACCCTTCCAGCTTGTGTCTGGAGGCGCTAGGACCTCGCAGACAGCTGCAAACGCACGGGATGGGATCGTGCGGGATCAGAGTAGACGCTGCGTCTCAGATCTCCATCCTGCGCATTTCCTGGTGGGGTGGGGGGGAGGGAAGCGGAGAGAAACTCTTTCTCTCCGCTTTTCCTTCCCAACCACCTCGCAGACAGCTGCAAACACACAGGACGGATCGGAGAAGATGCCCCCGTCCTGCACATTTCCCGGTGGGGTGGGGGGAGGGAGAGGTAAGCGGAGAGAAGCTCTTTCTCTCTGCTTTTCCTTCCCCACCGCCCGCCTCACTTGCGCATAAGCCGAGGGCGACTTTTTCAGCCCAAAATATGGGCTGAAAAAGTCGGCTTATGCGCAAGTATATACGGTAAGTCTTGAAACCAGCATACAATGTTGTTTAATCAACAACATTTACATGTACAATGAAAGGTAGGTTATAGGTTTTTTTCTCTTTAAAATAAGCTGTCAAGCATGTTACAACAAATAAGGCAACAAAGAGCCTTTTGGACTTTGTGAAGTCTCATAAATTTCCAGATGATTGCTCTTTCATTACCTAAGAAACTGAGATGATGAGTAGAATTAAGGCCTTTTGCCAATTAAAATACAGCTATGACCACTTTGCAGATATACTTGTAATATTTTTGTAAGTTAAAATGTATAAAATTAATTAATGATTAAGTGTTTTCATTTTATTATCCCTGTTCTAAGTGGGATAATGTTTAACATTTTTATATAGTGCACGTTTAAATAAAAAAACTCTAAAAGTAAGACTAGCTTCTTTCTAAGATTTTTCTAGTTTTCGTAATTAATTACTTTATTGCATTTTACATTCTGTCCTAAAGTGCAGATAAAGCATTTTCTGCAATTAAATTAAAACAAAGCTATTCTCATTAAAATTAATGGCTACTTTTAGATACTATTTACCTCTAATGAAAGTTTTGAAAAATTAAGTTTGTATTTTCAACTCATAGTAAACAGTCTTTAGAGGTAGGAGGAGACAGTTGATTGAGACACTGAAAGTGTGTTTTTTCTATGCATTTTTGACACTAATTTTGTTCTTCTGATTTCTAATAAGCAACTGAGACAGCTATAGTAGAAGCAGACAACTTTTTAAAAAAACTCCAGATCAAGCCACCTTCATAGTAAATTGGGTCATTTGAACCTTTACCTATGTAAACTGAATGCCACTCTGACCACTTTCTAGGATGAGTTAAGTCGCTGCATTCAAATTACAATTAATAGTCCAAATTATTTGCATGCCCTTTTAATTTATTGAAGGTATTGTAATATGAGTAGAGAGGTGAGAAAAACAACAGCTTCCTTCACTTAAGAGTGTCTTAATCTAACACAAAATAGTTTAGTCTGATTGTGTCTTAGTAAAGGTAAAGGGACCCCTGACCATTAGGTCCAGTTGTGGACAACTCTGGGGTTGCGGAGCTCATCTCACTTTATTGGCCGAGGTAGCCGACGTACAGCTTCTGAGTCATTTGGCCAGCATGACTAAGCCGCTTCTGGCAAACCAGAGCAGTGCATGGAAACGCTGTTTACCTTCCTGCCAGAGCGGTACCTATTTATCTACTTGCATTTTGACGTGCTTTCAAACTGCTAGGTTTGCAGGAGCTGGGACCGAGCAACGAGAGCTCACCCCATTGTGGGGATTCGAACCGCTGACCTCCTGATCGGCAAGCCCTAGGTTATTTCTGACATTGCTTCACATCATATTATTAAAACTATATCTTGCTCATTTGTTTGAGTTTATGGTTACGTGAATACACAAGGGTTTCCATGGAAATCTGACCATATGAAGCACTTGTGTGCTGCAAAATGGAATTACTCTGCTAGAGTCTTGATGGTAAACATTTGTCCAATATGGTGCTCAGGGCAAATATGCTGCAGTGCATCTGCTGTAGAGCTGGTGGTGCTGAGTAAGGTGAAAAGGGCACCTAGTTCACAGGATGTTGGGCATGGCTTAATTCAAAAGGAATCATTGAGATTTAGGCTTTGTTATTAGTATTCACGAAGAGTCGGACACGACTGAACGACTGAACAACAAGTTTGTATTAAGTTTAAAAATTTAAAACTTTAAAAGTTCTAATTTATCACCTTTGTTTAGGCAGAGTGAGGACAACTCTGCTTGTGTGCCATGAACCTGTATCTTACATGTATATTCACTAGAACATAATGTAGGAAAGTTGCTGTGCATTTATTTATTTATACATACATACATACATACATACATACATACATACATACTGGAGATGATTGCATGCTACAGACCTTATTGTAATAGGCTAAAAAAAATTATGGGAAAAATATATAAATATTCCCTTGCTTAAAGTTAAGAAGTTTAGCCATAACCACACCACTGTTATAATTAAAGGTCACTCGGCTGATGGTACAGCTTCTGGTAGTGGAACAGGGAGGGAAGTAATTTCCAGTCATTTCCCCCCTCCCTTTTCAGTTTAAGTGCCCTTTTTCACAAGAAAGTGCCCAGGAGGGTCCACCAGTCCTCTGAAGAAAGTTTAGTTACAAGCCAAAGGCCTGGTTATAGAGGAATTATTTTTTGCCTGACTTCTAAAGATATATAATGATGGAACTAGGTGAGCCTCCCTGTGGAGAGCATTCCACAAATGGAGAACCACCACCAAAAAGTCCTGTTCTCATGTTGCCACCCCTCTGGATCCCTTGTGAAGGAGGTACTTGAATAAGGTCCTCCGATTATGATTGCAGGATTCAGGGTGGTTCATATGGGAAGAAACAGTCCTTGAGGTACAGTCGTACCTTGGATCCCGAACGCCTAGGAACTCGGATGTTTTGGCTCCCAAACGCCGCAAACCCGGAAATGATTGTTCCGGTTTGTGAACGTTCTTTTGGAACCCAAACATCCGACGGTGCTTCCGCAGCTTCTGATTGGCTGCAGGAGCTTCCTACAGCCAATCAGAAGCCACAATTTGGTTTTCGAACATTTTGGAAGTCGAATGGACTACCGGAACGGATTCCGTTCGACTTCCAAGGTATGACTGTATTGTGGTCCTGAGCTGTTTAAGGCTTCTTAGGTCAAAACCAGCACTTTGAATTAGGCCTGGAAGCTAATTGGCAGCCAGTGCAGTGAAGTGAGGATTGGTGTTATATGCTCAACTGTTTTGCCTGAGTGAGCAACCTGGCTGTTGAATTCTGCACCAGCTGAAGTTTCCATATCATCTTCGGAAGCAACTCAAAATATAATCTGTTGCTGTAATCTAACGTAGAGGTTATCAGAGCATAGACCTGAGCATAGGATGAGTAGAGAAATGTTAAAATTAAGAGTTTGGCCGTAACCTATTGGCATTCAGTCACTGATAGGATAGAGGGCTGATAGGGATTTGATGTTTCAGATAATTTTTCCACTTGTCAAATCTTGGGCCCAAAGTGGTAGCAGTCCAAACTATTGACTGAGAACCTATTTCTTTTAAAGCAGGGTTGCATTTTTTCTTGATTTTATTGTTTTATCTTTATGTAAACCACATTGAGGCTTTTTACAATCAAGCAATATATAAATTTTGTGAAGTATATATAATAAATAATATTTTTTAAAAAATAATAATTAAAAAAATTGAAAAAGAGAGAGACCCAAGTCTATCAGGATGAGAAAATTGCCCTCAGGTTTAGAGTTTGATTGACAAGGGCACTGGTTGAAAAAAACCATTGGGTCCTGTTCCCAGATTGCTTGGCATTTGTGCCAGATTATCATCATTTTTACTAAGCAATTTGTGACATGTTTTTAGTGTTATCCAAATAGTCATGTTTAATTAATGTGAAAGCAGAACACAATATTAAGTTGCATGCTGTATCAAAAATAAGCATTTTATTTATATTTTCTACCCATATTCTACAGATGAAGTTTTCTCTATTTATTGTGGCAGATTCTTTTTACTAATCTACTGTCCAGGTAAAGTACACCAGAGTTTCATTATTCTTACCATATTTTGTGTTTGATAAATTCTTTGCTGTCATATATTTGCAGGTTGTCTTCTAATTTGTTCATAATCAGAAATTACAGTTATTTGTGGCCACCACGAAAACTAACTGAAATTTAAATTTTATGGGCTGCCTGGACACTTTAATGAATCTAAATCTTTGTATTTTAACCGGTAATTCATTTGAATTATATGCACAATTATATTTTTTCCTTAATAAATAAAATAAATAGTATTAGAATTCAAAGTCCACCATTGCAAGGGATCAGACTAGGGTCACTTCCAACTCTACTATTCTATGAGTCTCCTAAATATTACAAAATATAGAATCAGCATTTTAGGATGCCAGCAGGACTGGTCCTTTTATAAGGGGCACCACATATATTTGCTTCTCGTTTGTGAACGAAAAATGTTGGTACCGTATTTTCGGGCGTATAAGACGACCCCCGACTTTTGAGAAGATTTTCCTGGATTAAAAAGTAGTCTTATATGCCAGAATATACAGTAGTATGATGCTTTCAGTATCAGAGATAATATGCGTACGAATACTAGTTGCTAGAAATCATACAAGTGATCATACAAGGGCTGTTGCCCTTGGGTCCAGTGTGCAGGATTCCCATAGGTATATTGTACGCCACTATGAAAACATGGTGCTGAACTGGATGGGCCTCTGACCTGATCCAGAAAGGTTTTTCTTAACTTGTTTAATTTTGGTTTGTATAAATGCAAACCTTGATCTATCTGTCTCTTATTTTAAACTCATATGAATGCTCATAGGAAGTAGAGTCATAGGAAACTTACTTATAAAAAGACAGACCAGTAGTCATCGTTTTCTTATTTGAAATGTTTCTGTCTCACCCAAATTTTGTCAATGACTCAATGCAGCCATCTTGGCAATATTAATAGAGAAGAGCTTTTCATTAAATAGAAATTGTGTGGTTTCATAAATGCAAATCATGAGCACTGCCTGTTAGTTATAGCCTTTACTTGAGTATTGTAGAGGATAAAGAATGCAAAGATGTATATATTCAGAAGAAAAAATAATAGAATATTTCCCACAAAGGCTTTATTATCTGCAGTATTGCAGTATTGGAAATATGTATATTTTCCAGTGTAGATATATTTTATACAAGGTTATTCTGAAAATCCTTGAAGGAAGAATCAAACAAAATGTTTCTTTGCCAGGATAGGGCCAAAGCATTTATAGCATGAACTCTGCAAATCACAAGTACTTAAATTGTAGTGTATTTTTTATTTCTTTGAATGATGGTGAATTACCATATTATACTTTCCAGAGATAAAAAATTATTTCTAAAAGAAACAAAACCCATGCTTTCATATCCAATCTTTATTCTTTCATATCTTGGTATCAAAAGGTCACCAGGCTCTTAAATTAGAGTCTTTCATACAGTTCTTACTTTTTAACTTCAAATATTGGAGATGTAATTCATTGTTTAACTGTACGTGTTTAAACTCTTCTGACTTCTTTTTCAATCTTGCTCCCTGTTATAGGTGGGTGGCATTAAATATGCATAATTTGTCCATCTTGTAATATTCAAAATCTTGTTCAACCTTATATGAAGAAAGGGAAAGAGAACATGGATAATAGACAGATTGCACAGATTTCCTCCAGACACCATGGTATCTTTTATTACCCCTTTTTCTGCCTTACACATTGCTCTAAGATAAAAATGTTTATCCAAATAGGACAAATCTTTTTTACATTGCAGAAATAATGGGCTGAATACAAAAATGCTAGGCCGATTATTATGAAGTTGCAAGGACACTGAAAGTAAGAGTGTGTTTGGATAATTTCTGAGAGGGAGCACTGTTCTCTATAATATAAATTATAAAATTATATAATATACCATATTTTTCGTCTATAAGACGCCCCCATGTATAAGACCCCCCCCCCCAATTTTTGCGGCAACAACCAATCACCAGTCCACCCTCAGCACTATCCTTGTATAAGACACCGCCTAATTTTTAACATTATTTTTTAGGAAAAAACCTAGTCTTATACATGGAAAAATACGGTATATAGTAAAATAACTTTAGTCCCAAAGGAAAAGAATCCCACTGGGAAGTGATAGTGTGAGCATTCTGTGGCGTACCATTTTTGCTAGAGTATGTCAGCAGATATCATGGAGTTTTTATGCTGTCAGAATTTGCTTTCAATCCACCACTTATCTGGCAATCTATTACATGCAGTCTACATTATGTGCCAAATGTCTGTACCACTGCACTTCAGCCATTACATTAACCCTTCTTAGCTTGTGATTCTTCTTTAGAGGATTAAGCTGCAAAAAGAATCCCAACCATGATTGGGATGACAGCTGAAAGTAGATCCCATCATCAAATTCCCCTGGGGTTCAACCAAGCTCTTTGAAATATTTAAAGGAACTATCTGAATTGTGGATGGAGTACATCTTTGTACTCTAACTAAATTATACATTTTGATGAGGCAGCGGACATTAACTGTTTTAAATATTTTCTTTTACATTTTCAGTAATTATTTAGATGTATATAAGGAACAAGGGACCTGTGATGTTTCAGATGTTGTTGGACTTCAATTTCCAGCATTCCTGAAGTCCTGGCTATTGGTCATACTGGCTAGTGCTGCTGGCTGTTGACTGTTAAAGTCTAACAACATGTAGAGGCTCCCCATTTCAGATGTACAGTCTGATTTGTGTTAAGCTGTCATACTTAACAAGGAGAGAGTCTAGACCCCTTTCTCAAATGTAGAAGGTACGGCACAGAAGCCTTAACTATTTCTATGCTTTTGTAAACATGAATAAAATTGTAAACACCTTCAGCCCTTTATATTTGAAGAAGCATCTCCATCCCAGTCATTTAACCCGGACACTGAGGTCCAGCTCTGAGGGCCTTCTGGTGGTTCCCTCATTGTGAGGTGTGAAGTTACAGGGAACCAGGCAGAGAACCTTCTTGGTAGTGGCGCCCGCCCTGTGGAACGTCCTCCCATCAGATGTCAAAGGAATAAATACAGTCGTACCTTGTGTTACGAACGCTGCCCCCGACTGAAAACAGTCAAAACCTGCGCCAATTACTTGGCGAACATCACCGATCCCACCCTTCGGAGAGCTTTCACCATGGCCCGTTTTCAAACTACCCCTACGGCCTGTCTGTCAGGCAGATTTGCAAAAATCCCGGTAGAGCATCGTATATGTCCTTGTCACATGAGAACCAAAGAGGATCTCACACATTACTTGTTGTACTGTCCCATCTACTCGACCTTCAGGGAGGTGATCTTACAAACTATTCCCAAATCAATAGTCAACTCTGAGGACCAAGTAAAGTTTCTGCTGGTGGACGCTGACCCACGGATTTACAACGTGGTAGCGGTCTTTGTGGCGAGGGCTACGAATACCAGGGTAGGGTTCCTGGAGGATGTAGCGAGGGCCCTCCCATCGCTCTCCTAATCTGTTGTTGTATCCTCTTTCCTGTATGGTGGGGTTTTTTGGGTTTTGTCTCCTTTGCTGGGACAGCGCGGCATGAATTTTAACTTATTTTAATAATTTTATTGTTATCTTTTTAATAATGTTATATGGTATTTTGTGTAAAGGCATGGACCTCACAAATTTAATAAACTTACAAGTTACTGCGTATGAACGCTGCATGTTGCGTTTGTCACAGATTATGAACCCACCGAACCTGAAAGTACCGGAACGGGTTACTTCCGGGTTCGGCAGTTCGCGCATGTGCAGACGCATCAAATGATGTCATGCGCAGAAGCGCCAAATCACACGGCGAGCATGTGCAGATGCGGCGCTTGGGATGCAGACTGCTCATGATGGAAACGGGGCTCTGGAACGGAGCCCATTCGCATCCAGAGGTACCACTGTAATTATACAACCTTCCATAGGCATCTGAAGGCAGCCCTGTATCGAGAAACGTAGTGTGTGATGTTCTGTTCTGCTTTTGTATATTGGAAGCCACCCAGAGTGGCTTGGGTAACCTAGTCAGATGGGTGGGGTATTATTATTATTATTATTATTATTATTATTATTATTATTATTAGAGATTTTTGGATTTGACAATAATTGATCAGAAGAGTCTTGCAATAAAGATGGTGGTGCACATTGTTGGCAGAAATAAAAGAGGGCCTGTTGTCATGATTCAACTGGCATGATGCCTTCTCCTCACCTGTGAATAATCTGACATCCTGCCTGCTTTTAGATCAGCTCATATCTTCTCTTTCTGTTGTTTTCCTCCTCCCTTTTCCTTCAACGGAAAAAAGTGATATATATATATATATATATATATATATATATATATATATATATATATATTGTATGGGAGGACTTCCTCTTTTCTTTTCTTTTTGAAAGGGCTGTCTCCCTTTTTGTGTTCAATATTTTAAAATTGTGTGCATGTGTTTCAGCATGTTCATTCATCTCTCCCCCTCCTTCTCCCCATTTCTCTATGCTGGCAGTTTTTTGTGTGGTTTCATCTCCCAAATTGTTGCAGTTTTTCAATCTTTTGAGCTGCTTTGGATCTCTAGGAGTAATAGCAGTGGCAATCCAGACTGCCATACTACACAAGTAGAGCTAAACAGAACCTATTTTTGAGAATGGTAACTAAATGGGTGCTTAGCATAAGCAAAGAAGTGCCAGAATACATGCTACTTAACATACCACCCTGTTACTCTCTATGTTCATCTTCCCATGGAGTGGAGAGAGGGGCAGGAGGAAAGAGGAAACTGGGGTCTGATTATATTGGTGTGATGTTACTGAACTCATTCCAAACAAACTTCATGTTTATTGTAAGATGAATAAACTCTTGATTATGCCCTCTTAGAGAAAAATTGAAACACGTTCTGCCTTCATGACTGATTTACACCAATGCAATGTGATCACAAAATTAAAAGACGCCTGCTTCTTGGGAGAAAAGCAATGACAAACCTAGACAGCATCTTAAAAAGCAGAGACATCAGCTTGCTAATAAAGGTCCGTATAGTTAAAGCTATGGTTTTCCCAGTAGTGATGTATGGAAGTGAGAGCTGGACCATAAAGAAGACTGATCACCAAAGAATTGATGCTTTTGAATTATGGTGCTGGAGGAGACTCTTGAGAGTCCCATGGACTGCAAGAAGATCAAACCTATCAATTCTAAAGGTAATCAGCCCTGAGTGCTCACTGGAAGGACAGATCCTGAAGCTGAGGCTCCAATATTTTGGCCACCTCATGAGAAGAAAAGACTCCCTGGAAAAGACCCTGATGTTGGGAAAGATTGAGAGCACAAGTAGAAGGGGACAACAGAGGATGAGATGGTTCGACCATGTTCTCGAAGCTACCAACATGAGTCTGACCAAACTGCGGGAGGCAGTGGAAGACAAGAGTGCCTGGCGTGCTCTGGTCCATGGGGTCACGTAGAGTCGAACATGACTAAACGACTAAACAACAACAACAATGTGATCATTAAATGAATGCCAATTTCTCTATCACCAAGCTTAGTTTACTGCTCTTGTAGAATCTTCATGATAATGTGTAAAGAATTATTTTATTTCAGAAAAACATCTGACAGAAAAAGTCGTATAATTGGTGCCTTCCACTGCAGTCTGTTTTTTAATTATTTGCGAGAGCCAATTTCAACATGCAAAACAATATTGTAACAAATCATGTGAAGTGTACACTCATAGATCTCATCCACAGTGAAATCAGGAACCAATGGATATTGTTGCAGGTGATGTTTTGTGAATCACTTTTTAGATGCTACATTAGGAATAACCCAGATGTCCAAGTTGCTTTGTTCCTTAGTTGAAATCCATTGATCTTTGCACAAACCAGGGTTCACAAATATATTTTACCTTTGCACATTAAGATTTAAAATGGGTAAACAAAGTAAATGTATTTGTGTTATTTACTAATTGTGTAAACCAGGCTTTACAGCAAGGCCAGAAAAGGTCAGATATTTACGAAGTGAGAGATGCACAAACTTTCAGTGTGCCTTCATTAAAAACACTGTGTTAACCTTTTTTGGGTGTCAAACACTGAATTATTATTTCTCAGCCTTTTGGCTAAGACCAAATGCAGTTCCAATATCAGAGTGTTTCCCATGAGCTTACTGGTTAATTTATCTGTTATTTCCTTTTTTGGCATGGAGTCTTATGTGCCCCAGCTTAGTGAGCCATATGTGAGGAAAGTTGCTTCCAAAGTTAGTGTCAGTTGCTTTGAAAGTAATTTCTAATTAAATCTGCTTAGGTTCAAAGTCTAACTTTAGGTAAAGAAATTATGCTTGCTTTATTAGCACTGGGGCAAAGTCAGTCCTGCCAGCCAAATTCTGGGCGTATAAGACGACCCCCAACTTCTCCAGTTAAAATATAGAGTTTGAGATATACTTGACCGCAGATTCTCCGCCCGGCGTATAAGACGACCCCGAACTTTTGAGAAGATTTTCCTGGATTAAAAAGTAGTCTTATACACCAGAATATATGGTATGAGGTAGCTTTCTCAAATGGATATTTGTACATTTTTGCTTATTTGTGCATGACTGGTAGAAAATTTGAGATGAGCATATAGAAATATCTCTGTTCTTGTATGGTTTCATATATTCCGTTGAATGGTGTATATAATGGTATAAAGAAGTAGTCGATTTTAAGTCAAAAGAAGGGAAACTTGCCAGATGAGAAAGAAATTATTTAATTTAAAAAAAGATATATTCCATTCTTCCTCAGAAAAACGAAAAGTGACTAATAATCAAGATACGCCATGCAGATACAGCTCAGTGTCTGTCAGATTTACAGTTTACAGAAATTAAGACTTTAAAATGCCTCGTACAATCCAATACTAAATTAGTAGCAGGAAATAATAGAATGCAGCAGCAATTAAAAACACTCAGAATATGGAGATGGTTAAAATCCATACCATAAAACAGCACTCTACCACCTAAATGCTCTAGGCTTTACCAACATACAAGAGTCTGTTGGAGGCAATTTGCATTTCCCTTCAAAGATTGCTACAAAGTCTAGTCATCGTGACCAAAAAGGTGCTTTCCCTGGTCCAACCAAGTGTATTTCCAGGATTTGGGGGCACACAAGAGAGCCCCTGAAGATGATCTCAGTGGGCAGGTATACTTGCATGGTTGAAGGTTGTCTTTCTGATATTGCTGTCAACCATATATAATTTCTATCTGGATCTTTAGGCTGTATGCTGCTTTGGTCATAAATTCAGGCATTTAGATGCAGTTTTCTGTGTATCAGTGGGACTTATAAGTAACTGAACAGAATCTAGGTGTAAGAAATATAACATTTGTAATGCGTTTGGTTTTGTTCTGCTCTCTTGAATTGCTTCCTTTGTGCAAACCCGGGTCTCTGTTTTAGCAACATTTCATTCCTTATACTGCTGTAGAAGAGTGAACGAAGAAACAAATAGTATGAACATGAAGCAATTTGTCACACTGTACAAATGACCTTTCCTTTGGGAGGCTCGAAAAAACATGAATATGGGCCCCGTTCAACTGCTGTCAGATCTTGCAAGACAGTTGGGGAGAATGTTATCTGGAGGTGGTCCCTTATGGCCTTTCTCTTTGTCCAGAAATCTTCACGCAATTGAGGATGTTGATGACACACACATATTTAACCCCTGTGAGGGGTACATGTGCCACACACAGTAGGAAATAAAGTATGGTGTTGACCTGTTGATTCCCCATTGTGTCTTGCAACATGTTTTGAAAGTGTACTTTGGGGTTTTTTTTCAGAATCTTTGTTTTTGTCTATCACAGCCACACTTTTTTAAAAAAAGGTGTTGCAGTTGCCAAGAAAGCTATAGCATCATCTTGGAATGGAGGAAACTGCTTCAACTAGCTGATTGTTGTGATCAGTAACTAGTTTTAGGGTCTCAGGATTTCCTAGCCCTACCTTAGAAATTCTAGGGATTGAATCTGGAACCTTCTGTGTTCAAAACATCTGCTTTTTCAGTAAGCCTTGATATGGTAAATCTGGTGGAGGTCTTGTGAGGACTAAGGTGCTGGTGCTGGGAAGCTAGAAATGCAAGGCTCTGGGAGTAAAGGCAGAGCACAATGGAACAAGAGCCTAAAAGAAAATATTGACCCTCTTCCTAGTGATGCAGCAGTAAAACTACTAGCACATTCAAAAAGCTTAGCAGGGTCTGGCACGGTATCAGTGTTGATGGGGTCCATGTGTTGAGATTCCTGCATTGCAGAGGGTTGGACTGTATAACTCTCAGTCCCTTCCAACTCTGCAGTTCTATATTTCTATAATGCTACAAGATCTAGAAAGAGCTTTAGGCAGCTTTGGGGAAGCAGGCAAATTGAGGGAATAGGGAGGGAAAGTAAAGAACTAGGGAATTTCTTGGAGAATCTGGCACTTGCTCAAGGAAATTTAACTGGAAAACCATTTTGGCTAGGGCAGGGGAGACCTATGGGATGGCTGGAAACTACAGTAGAACCTCTACTTGTGACCGCCTCTACTTGGGCCCGATCCAAGTTGCAACCGTGGCAAACCCAGAAGTAAATACCAGGTTTGCTGCGATTTGTGAAGACACAGAAGCAGCTTCTGCCATTTGCGCATGCGCAGAAGCGGCCTCCGCCTGCACATGTGCAGAAGCGGCTGCCGCTGCTTGCACATGGGCACAATGGCACCCAGCAACCCGTTTCACCTAAAGGACGGGCCGCTGGAACGGATTATGGTGGTAAGTAGAGGTTCCACTGTATATTTGAGCTTTGAGGCAATACCGTAGTATATAGTTGTACCTTGGATCCCGAAGGCCCTGCAAGTCAAACGTTTTGGCTCCCGAACGGCGCAAACCTGGAAGTGAGTGTTCCGGTTTGTGAACATTCTTTGGAACCCGAACATCCACTGCGGCTTCCGGTTGGCTGCAGGAGCTTCCTGTAGCCAATCGGCAGCCACACCTTGGTTTCCAAACATTTTGTTAGTCGAACGGACTTCCAGAACGGATTCCATTTGACTTCCAAGGTACCACTGTAATTGTTTCAGACATCTTTTCAAAGCCTTCAGTAGCTTGCCCAGTTGCCCTGGCTCTGCCTATGACACAAGATTTTGTGGTCCTGAACTCTTAAACATCTTCTAATTTCTCTTTGTGGTCCTGGTCCATATTTTTATCCATGTGTGCCAGACTTTTTCATTTGGAAATCATATTACAACTCAGTAAGAATATATTGCTAAACTTGAGCAAATTGCAGTTTTGACATAATTATTTCTTACATAGTTTGGGCTGATTTTCCATTTATTTGGGAAGGTTCTATATAATAAACTTGTCAAAAGTCAACGATAATGCTATTCCCCCCACCCCCATTGCAGCCACTCCTAAACTTCTCAATAGTAGTGTTTTTCTTCAGTCACTTTCATTTGGATGAATTAGCAGGGAGGAATCTGTATATAGTTGTCTGGTCATTAGTATACTTCCTTCACTATTAATCTGAATCCATTTTGTGGAGTTTCCTGTGTATTAATTCAGGAGCTATCAGATGCTCTTTGAGTAGACATACATCTCAGGTGCTGGATGTATATTTTGGATTAATGCCAAATGTTAGTTTCAGTATGGATGGTCTCACAGTAAATTTGGGGCATAAGCAGAAGCTGAAAATAAAAGGTTTCTGTGATGAATATTAAAGTTTTGTTTACTTTAGCTCAAAGCAGTTGAGGAAGATTATATTATGAAATAATGCCCCTCCCTTTTTTCTTCTTTTAGTGTTTCAACAGTTAATTGGGGGCAGATTTCTAATTGGAGGTTTTAGCATACAATCAGCAGATAATTCATTTCATCCTCACCTGGAGCACCAAAGACTCAACTATATGTTACAATGGAGATGCGTGAATGCATCTCCATGCATTTATTTTACCATTAGCAGAGAGGCACAAACTTGATCAGCACCATAGGGGAGGTGAAGAGATTTAATGCCCCCTCCCACATTTTCCCAATGAAAATCCTCTCTAAGCAGCTATTTGTCCCAGTAGCAAAAGTTTGTGTGTTTAGAGGAGGGGCTTTTCACTAGGAAAGCAATGCAAAGTAAGTTGCAGTGTTCTGGGAAAGGGATGACAAAAGTGGAGATAGATTCATGAATAGTATTTTTAATGTAGTGCTAGGTCCTGATAAGTAGAGAATAAAAATGGCTTAAATATAAATTGAAATGAAACAAATTGCCTTAAAATTTCTGATTCAAATTTGTTCATTTGTACGTAGGCATAGGAAAATCCCAAAGCAAGTAATGGGCAATCAAATGGGCTATACATTCATATAAGGATATCATAAGTTAACCTAAATAAAATGTACACAAATCCAAACAAAATTGTATACTTTCTCTCATATATATATATATATATATGTTGTTGTTGTTGTTGTTCAGTCGTTCAGTCGTGTCCGACTCTTTGTGACCCCATGGACCTGAGCACGCCAGGCACGCCTATCCTTCACTGCCTCTCGCAGTTTGGCCAAACTCATGTTAGTAGCTCCGAGAACACTGTCCAACCATCTCATCCTCTGTCGTCCCCTTCTCCTTGTGCCCTCCATCTTTCCCAACATCAGGGTCTTTTCTAGGGAGTCTTCTCTTCTCATGAGGTGGCCAAAGTACTGGAGCCTCAACTTCAGGATCTGTCCTTCTAGTGAGTACTCAGGGCTGATTTCTTTGAGAATGGATAGGTTTGATCTTCTTGCAGTCCATGGGACTCTCAAGAGTCTCCTCCAGCACCATATATATATATATATATATATATATATATATATATATATATATATATATATATAATCTGCTTGATTGTAAAAATAAAAAACCCCTCAAAGTGTAAAAATTAGAACCCTATTTTAAAACATAAAAAGTTAAAATACTAAAACAGATTAAAATTACCTATACTTTCTCAGCATCTGGGTAGGCTCGTCTAAACAGGAATGTTTTTAGCAGGCGCTGAAAAAAGGACATTGAAGGCACTTGATTTCATTAGTCAAGGAGTTCCAAAGTGTATGTGCTGCCACACTAAATGATTATGTTCTTACAAATGCGGAGCAGGTATTATGTGACATTAGTAATGCCAATTCCACCGATTGAAGTGGTCAAGAGGACATGTGTAGGGTAAGGTGATTTTGAAGGTAAACTGGTCCCAGGTTGTTGAGGGCTTTATATGCTAATAATAACACCTTGAACTTAGACGATAGCAAATCTGCAACCACAGCAGATCTCTGAGAAAAGGTGTTATATGCTGACAAGTTGTGCTGCAGCTTTATGCACTTGCTGCAGCTTCTGGATCAAGCGTGAGGGAAGCCTCACATAGTGCTCATTGCAGTAATCCAGTCTTAAAGTAACCAACGCATGAGCTACTGTGGCAAGGCTTTCCCAACCTAGAAATGGCTGTAGCTGTCAAACCAGTTGCTCTTGGCTAGAGGCACTTCTATTCATAAAGGCTACCTGAGCCTCCAGTGACAGAGCTGGATCCAGAAGCACCCCCAAACTGTGAGCTTGCTCCTTCAGGAGGAGTTGCCCAGGGCAGGCAAAAAGAACAAACTGATATAAAATTCTGACTCTATGATGATGGAGTATAGCATTCTCCTTTTAAAACAAACAAACAAACCTTGACATCAGTTGTTGCAGCTAGAAAAGTGTAGTTTTTGCATATCTATCATAGGCATGTCATATTGATTAGTCTCTTGGATATACTTCTTCAGATATCTCCTTAAGAACTGACCAGAAAATTGTCCCTTCAGTATATTATTGAAAGAAGAATATGTAATAATATGTGCAAAATCTTCAATATTAATTAAACCATAAGGACACGGGCTATAGTCTATTCATGTGTCTTCATTATAAAATGGTAATAGGCATCAGGTTTAAGTAAGCTTCAATAAATGTCATGCTGAGTTTCTGCAGTAGTTATGAAAAGAGGAGTGTAAAGGAAACTCTTAATAGAGCCATTTTTTTAAAATAGAACAACAGTGTTAAGTTTTTTTTTTTTTTATCTATCTGAAGGTATTCCTGCCCCCAAAGCCTTTTAGGAAGCTCTGTCCCAAAGTTCAACAGCAAGTCATGACTAATGGATGTGGCTAGAACTCTTGGAAAGGGCCTTCTCAATGGTAGCCCCCATGTTTGTGAAATTTCCTATGGCACAACAAAAACCCCTTTAGCATAGACCTTCAAACATATGCATTGAAGACTCCTTTGTTTCAGTATGCCTTTCCTTTACAATTTTTTTGTACCACTGATACCTGAAAACTTGGTGCTTCAGTTTGATTCAGTACTCTGAAGTTCTTTATTGTGCAACTTTGTTTCTGTTGGATTTCCTTTAGTTATATGCTGCATTTAGACAGCTATATCTTCACATAGTTCAATAATGGAACTTGCTCCCACAGGAGGCAATGATGGTCATAAAGTTAGAATGCTTCTGAAAACAAGTTGCTAGAAATCAAAGGAGAGACACTGCTTTTATGCTCAAGTCCTGCTTGCTGGTTTCCCACAGGCTGGTTTCTCGATGGCCACTGTGAGAACAGAACACTGGGCTAGATGGACCTGATCCAGCAGACTCTTCTTGTCATAGCTGTCAAATTTTCCCCCTTTTTAAGGGAAATTCCCTTATTCCGAGTAGGATTCCTCACAAGAAAAGGGAAAAATTGACAGCTTTGCTTCTTATGTTGTTACATATTTACACTAATTTTGTCACTAAAGATGAGGAAAAAAATCCCTTCCAGGGTGATAGTTAATTTCTTCAAAAACTTTATAAAAAGGGCATCAAAGCTCACCAATGATAATTTCTGTCCAATGTTTATTATATTTGCCTCTGTTTGTATTACTGTTGTGGCCAGTTCAGTTCTATATACGTATCAGTGTAGCAACATGTCCTGTTTTACATGGTTTAGACTAGGCTCCTGTCCATACTTAATTTGGAGAAATTCACTTCAAATTCAGGGGTGCTTTCTTCCAAGTCATCATTCACAAATGATTCGACTGTTAGGGTCAAAGTTTGACAAGGCTTGCCAATTTTTTAAAAAATGGTATCCTGGCATTCATAATTTGTGCTTGCCGCAAACACCTCAAATGACAACTGCATCAAGCTAGGGGCCAATTAGATTGCACAGTTGTATGAATTAACAATTTGTTGAGAGGAATTATTGGTAAGAATTGCTAGTGATTACTAAGCTTCACAATCTGGAATTAATGGATGAAAGGGTTGAGGTAAACTGTGTGAAGCACATAAAACATTTATACATGTCATATATGTGCTACATCTGCCTTGTGATTTCTGCATGGAACAGGACATACAAAAACTGAATTGTTTTGTTCCCACCCTTCCTACTGAATATTCATGTATTTTTGTTAATGAAAGAGCTAGATAGCCGAGGTCACTTCATTTCATCATAATGCTATGTATGTCAATGGTCAATCTTTTGTTTGTGTTGCTTTTGTTGTTGTTACTATAGCAAACCTTGGTTTTTAAAGAGAAACATTTACTTGTGCTGTTATTTTGCTCAGCTACTGCAGTGTATTTTATATTTATAAATAGCAAGTTGTTCTTTGTTCCGTATGATTGCTTTGGGTTCTTTCATTGGGAAGTGGCTCTGCACGAGTTGCAAACCTCTTCCAACCCCTTCCTTTCTTTTCCCACCACTGGCAGCACACAGTGATTAATAAACATCCAGTTGTATAGTGGTGTTTACTGTCAAATATGCAGCGAAAATGAAGGAAATTAACAAAGCACAGGTGTTAGTTTGAAACATAAAATGTTTCAAATTACAGCTCTAGCAGAATTATTGTTCAGAAGCATGTCCTTATTTGTTGCCTTCTCCCAGCAAAAGAAAGGTTGTTGTCCAACTGCCCTTTTCATTGAGTTTTCTCTTTCCCTTTCTGTTACACCCAGCTACAAAAACGAACTGGTAGAAGTCTGCAGAGCTTTCATGGATTTATAAGTGGTGGTTTATCCAGAGTCAATAACAATATTTGGATATGCATATTGGAAAGTGACACGTCCCTGCTTTAATAATAGTACCATGTAGTCTTATTGCTGTTCTGTAAGTCTGTTTAATTCATAGTGGGATCAGTGTGCACTATAAAAAAAATCTTCAGAAAACAGCAGCTTCCATATCATATTATGAAGTATGTGGTATGAAGGAGAAAACTTCAAAGTTCTTTCACATGTTCCCTTTAAATTAGTTATGTCAGCTGTTCTCTGGAAGCTGTTCGTTTGTCACTTCCCTCTTCAGTGTCAGTGTCAATTTATTCCATCGGGTTAGTCCCTAGTCCTTTATACTCTATGCTGACAATGGTATGCTGCCTGCTGTGAAAGATATCCCTCCCCCGCCACGTCATTCCATTCATATCTTCATTGTTTGCAGGCTTTGTAAAACATTTCTTTCTTTTCTACACATACTTAATTTAGTAACTGGAATAACTTCCACCAGCTTGCTAACTTTTAAAATATTTATTAAAAGTCTCCAAAAGTATGAATTCGGGTAAACTAGCTCAATGTTGTGACAATAGGAAACAAAGAGAACACAATCACATTTTTGTTTTTAATAGGTACACATATATAATGTAAAAACCCATGCTCTGCAAGATTTTGCAGCCCAAAAGCTTTCTAAAAAGAGAAGTATTTACTTTCTTGGGTTCCATTATCACTGCAGATGGTGACAACAGTCACGAGATTAGAAGATGCCTGCTTCTTGGGAGAAAAGCAATGGCAAACCTAGACAGCATCTTAAAAAGCAAAGACATCACCTTGCCGACAAAGGTCCGTATAGTTAAAGCTATGGTTTTCCCAGTAGTAATGTACGGAAGTGAGAGCTGGACCATAAAGAAGGCTGATCGCTGTAGAATTGATGCTTTTGAATTATGGTGCTGGAGGAGACTCTTGAGAATCCCATGGACTGCAAGAAGATCAAACCTATCCATTCTCAAAGAAATCAGCCCTGAGTACTCACTAGAAGGACAGATTTTGAAGTTGAGGCTCCAGTACTTTGGCCACCTCATGAGAAGAGAAGACTCCCTAGAAAAGACCCTGATGTTGGGAAAGATGGCGGGCACAAAGAGAAGGGGACGACAGAGGATGAGATGGTTGGACAGTGTTCTCGAAGCTACTAACATGAGTTTGGCCAAACTGCGAGAGGCAGTGAAGGATAGGCGTGCCTGGCGTGCTCTGGTCCATGGGGTCACAAAGAGTCGGACACGACTGAACGACTGAACAACAACAATTTACTTCTTAGCAGAGGTCTGTTGAGGTAGGGAGCAAAACCTCACCACCCAGGTACAGTCACAGATCAGACACGCTTTTGTCAAACAAAATTGGTTGGCAACAAATTATCTTCATATTGTAATATGACTGGCTGATATTTAGCACAAATCCATATGCAACAGCCAACTTGTATAATAATAATAATAATAATAATAATAATAATAATAATAATAATAATAATAATAATTTAATTTCCTCCTCTCAGTTCCTTTACACAGCTTCCTCTTGACTCACATTTTGCTTGCTTCCCTGCCTGTTGGCTTTTAGTTTCTGCTAATAAGAGAAGACAGCTACTTTAAGATGGAAGCAGGTCTGATAAAAGTGAGCAAGTGAAATCCCCTCATACAGTTCCTCCACAGGGAAAAGACAAATGCAGTAGCCACTCAACATTTCCAAATGGGAGTTGCTTGACAGCTGAATAATGGAAACCTCACTTGCCTGCATCTTAGCAGTCAAGAGAGACAACATTATTATATAGTTTAGATGCATTTCTGTATCATGCATTAAAGGTTGTTTGTTTTCTAAATCTTGTGTTGTGTTATAGGTTTTATGGATTTTTTGACACTTTTAGCCACTGAGAAAATTGTGTTTATTATTTTTCCTACCCAGTGCAAAGCAGTGTGCATGGTTTCCTCCATCATTCCCAAACTTCTTCAACATATCAAGGCAAAAAGCACTGCACCAAGGTAGCTTAGTAAGTTTTGTGGCTGAGCAGATTTTTGAATCAAGATCTCTCTAATCTACGTCCATCAACCTTACATGACTGATTTTGAAGCTCTCCTGGGTTTCAAAATAAGTTAACCTGTGGTATGATGGGGGTGTGGTGCAGAACTGCTCTTGGAAGGAAATAGAAGTCCATAGCCCACTTAGACCCTTGAAGCTGTGAGCTGTGTTCATAATTCTTTGGATTATATATATATATATATATATATATATATATATATATATATATATATATATATATACAGTGGTGCCCCGCTAGACGAAAATAATTCGTCCCGCGAAAATTTTCGTCTAGCGGGGTTTTCGTCTTGCGGAGCGGCAATGGGAGCCGCGCTCCGCAAAACGAAAAAAAAAAAAGACGAATTTTTTTCGTCTTGCGAGGCAGCCCCATAGACTTTTTCGTCTAGCGGGGCAGCCTCCCGCTAGACGAATGCTTTCGTCTAGCGAGTTTTTCGTCTAGCGAAGCATTCGTCTAGCGGGGTACCACTGTATATAATTTGCTCTTCATTTTGTCCCAACCTCCTTTTATGTAGTAACCTTATTGTAGTTTCAACTTTAAAAAATGTTTTTTACCATTTCTCTCTGCAATGGTTTGTCTATAATGCTTTACATTAAAGGAACTATGAATGTTTGATCCATTGCCCCACCATCCCAAACACAATTTTAAGAGCTGCTTCATTTTTTATTAGAAATCAGTTACCAGAAACAGTAAGTAGAATATATCACTGGAAGACTCTATAGTTTATCACTCTATTCACAGCACATCAAGATTACATTCTTAAAAAGGTTTAAAACAGAAGCCAAAGCTTTGACAGGTCGAGTCTAAAATATGAGATAGCAAAACTCCAGTGCATACCTTTGTGTAAGTACATGCATCCCCTTTCTGTGTGCTTTGTATTTGGGTGTCTTTATGTTGGGTAGATCTAAACAGCAGTTTTATAGACAGAAAGATATATAAATTGGCCTGACTTTAAAAGATTTGTCATGCTCTCTAGAAGAACATTTGCAGAAATACGGAAAATGTGGTACTGGTGTGCAGTGAACTCTTAATTTATTTAAATTATCCATTGGTCACGCAATCCCAGAGTAAGATACAGCATTAAATTACAATAAAGGAACATTTCATTTAAATACAGCTTAAGTAAAAACAACGATATACTTAGACACAACTTTGTTAACCAGGTGAGAAACACCCTTTAGTCAAATGCTTGCGTGAGTAGCTCCGTTGTTTCCTGCTGCAACTCACACTTGATATGGAAAAGCTTTCCAAAGTCAGTGTGCCACTTGCAAATAGCAGCTTGTTCAAGGCTAAAGCCACCACTGTAACACAACCTTTCATCTTGCTGTTGGTTAAAATGAAAAGCTACATTTTCAACAACTTTTTAAAACAATAATAAATGAAACATTTATTTAATTTGAAACAGAAGAATGGGAGCAATATGCCTTAATTATTCTCTTAATAAAATGTTAACCTTTATTTGCCTTCATGTTGTTCTAAAAGTCTAACTTCTGTGTGAGATTGCTTCCTTCCGCTTTAGGTAACAATTATGCAATTTGTAACTGCAATTGTTGTGAAGGTTAAGTAGATCTCAGGTTGATTTCCAGTCCTCTTCAGTTGCTAATAAAAAGCTGCAGTGTGCTTACTATAACAGAATAATGGCACTTGGAACAATGCAAACCATTCCTTGTTTAATTTTACTTCACTGCATGGGAAGGCACAGTAATATTCAGCCAATAGCACTGGGGGGGGGGGAAATCCTTTGAACAAATATTTGTATTGCTAACACCCCCACTTCTAAAATATTGTAAGCTACTTAATCTGCTGGGAGGATTAAGTATACATTTAATTGCTCTACCTCAAATTTTAGGGTTCTTTACTTGTGTTTGAAATAGCCCCCAAATAGTCAGAGCTACAGTGTTGTAGGATGAGAGGCAAGTAAGTCCATATTTCTTATTTATGTATGTGCTATTTGTATCTGACCATTCTGATGGTTTAAAAAATGCTTTCCTGAAACCATATTCTGATGGTGTCCCTGCGCCTGACTTCAAAGTGTGAATAAATAAATGTAATATAAAGGTGAAGGGACCCCTGACCATTAGGTCCAGTCACGGACGACTCTGGAGTTGTGGTGCTCATCTCGCTTTACTGGCCGAGGGAGCTGATGTACAACTTCCGGGTCATGTGGCCAGCATGACTAAGATGCTTCTGGCAAACCAGAGCAGCGCACGAAAATGCTGTTTACCTTCCCGCCGGAGCGGTACCTATTTATCTACTTGCATTTTGACGTGCTTTTGAACTGCTAGGTTGGCAGGAGCTGGGACCGAGCAATGGGAGCTCACCCCGTTGCAGGGATTCGAACCGCCAACCTTCTGATTGGCAAGCCCTAGGCTCTGTGGTTTAACCCACAGTGACACATGCATCCCGTTGTAATATAGGAACCATCTAAACCATGGGTAGGCAAACTAAGGCCCGGGGGCCGGATGTGGCCCAATTGCCTTCTAAATCTGGCCGCTTATGGTCCGGGAATCAGCATGTTTTTACATGAGTAGAATGTGTGCTTTTATTAAAAATGCATCTCTGGGTTATTTGTGGGGCATAGGAATTTGTTCATCCACCCCCCCCCAAAAAAAAATAGTCCGGCCCCCCACAAGGTCTAAGGGACAGTGGACCAGCCCCCTGCTGAAAAAGTTTGCTGACCCCTGATCTAAACCAGTGATGGTCATCTGCCTTTTTGTTCCAGATGTATTGACGTTTAATGTCTTGTGATTGCTAAGAAAATTGACAAAAAGAAGACAGTAGATAGCTTTTATTTTCTGTACATTACTATGTGGAATCTCTCTCTCTCTCTCTCTCTCTCTCTCTCTCTCTCTCTCTCTCTCTCTCTCTCTTTGCATAGTAATCAGGTCATCTTTTACATTGTTTTTTGACCATGGCTTATGTGTTGTTTTCTTGTGTTATAAGTAAAACCACTTTAAAATAAATAAATCATAATAAACTGGTAAGACTTGCTGCTGATCCCATGAGGAAAATGTGTTTCTTTAAATGTGTTTCCTTTAAATGTGTTTCCTTATTCTTTGCAGGTTCAGTGTTCACACTTTGGTCAAGACCAGACTCAAGGAGCACAGCCTATATACCATGCCATGCAATCAGCAGTTCTATAGAAAGTAAAGTTTTGTTGGGCACATGTGAAACACAATAGCCTGGTGGATTTTATTATTGTACTTAAAGCATATTAGAATGTGTGAAACATGGTTTCTATATAAAGCCATCAATTAACAAATTCAATAATTAGGAGGAATGCATTTAAGTGATAAAGCAATCTTATTTTAAACTGTTTTGCTACTGATTTTATTTGAACTTCCTTAACTTTAAGTGTACAGCTTTGCAAAGAGTGCTAGAGAGCAGTACGAAAAGTTATCTAACATGCACAACAATATGACCAAGTTATACGACAATTTGGGGGACTACTTCTGTTTCGATCCCAAAACTGTTAGCGTTGAGGAATTCTTTGGAGATATAAGTGCATTCCGGACACTGTTCTTGGTGAGTATCCCTCTCTCCCTTATGTTTTTAAATAAATTTCTTTATTTCTACACTTACTGCATTTCTTTCTTAGTATGTTCTTTGATATATAGTTTCTAGCACATGCTGTTAAGGGAGACATAACTATTTCAGATTATTAACCAATATTCTAATTTACAGCTGGAATTTTTGTTAATTTTTTCCCATGTATAGTGATTTGTTTTCATAAAGTTTATAAGGCGCCATATCTCCTATCTAGGGGATATTCTTTAATTGTTTAAAAAAACTATTTAAAATTTTAGATGCCTCTGATAGGATGACAGTAATAAACAACTAGCTTCTTCTTAGCACAGCCTGATAATGTTCTGTATACTTAATATTCACTTAAGCCCCATTGATTTAAGTAGAGCTTAAGGAAAGCATGGAACACTCTGACCTAACAGGAACTGTGTGTAAGCCTCACATCACACACTAGTCTATTTGTGATGCAAGAACTGCTGAATTGGATTCGAATAGCTGCTTGCAGAAATGAAAACTTTTCCACTTCTCTGGTTGGGATCAATTGATTTCTATTCATTTGTTCATCCAGCTGCAGTTCTTGATTCAGAGGAAAAGTATAAAAATGCATTTAGAGATCCATAATTTGAAAAATATATATATATAAAAACAATTTTGCAAATAAATGCTAAAATGTTATGGAATAGATTTAGGAACAAAAATATGTAAAAGCAACAGGCTGGAAATAGTCTGATCCCCAACTTCAGGAGTATTAATTTGAGGAGGGGTGTTGCCAAGTATTGTGATGGAAAGGAAGAGGCACTAATGCACTTTCCATAAGTTTAAATCTGCATGTAGGTCTTAAAATGCAATCTGTTGTTTGGACTCCCCCCCCCCCCACCCAAAAAATTTTTTTTTGAATACCAATACATTTTTCACGTGGATCATGGTTTGTTTGTTTTTCATAGCTGTCTCATACATGTGTATAGAATTATCTGTGAGACAGAAATTTCCTACCAACCATTTCTCACTTTCACTCATCTTAGATTGGGCTCTTGCTTATGTCTTGCCCAGTGGCTGCCTGTGGGTTGTTGTAATTAAGTGCATCATGAGGGGGGGATGAAAAAAACATGGCCCAGAATATGATGCTTGCCTTCAGGGAGTATTCAAATCGCCCAGAATTATCAATACTGCTCAGCCATTTGCTGAGTATGTTGATCCATATTGCCAGCAGCAAGCCTTAATCTGTTGCGTAACTATCTGCAATTTGCATACGCCAAGTCTGCTAACAGTTCTTGGAGTATAATTTCACTACATGCAATTTTATATTACTGTAAATTCTTAACCATAGGATTTTAAGAAAATGGAACATATTTTTATTGTATTTTTACAATAAATGTTGTAACTGGAAATCACCATCAACACATTCATGACAAAGAGGTATCATCCAGAAAGTGTTTGTTTTCTGTGCTTTAATTTTGATAGATGAACATAAAAATAATCCAACTATATGCTGTTTAGTGTCAAAACTGGCTACAGTGATGTCTTTAGTCCTAATGATGAACTGTTGAGTGATCAATATCAAGAACCAGAGCAGGTTTGAAAAGTTTGTGCAACTTCATAGAGCAGCCGCTTTCATGCAAGATGTAACCCTGGATGACACACACTTTACTGCCCACTCAATGGCTGATGATGTTGTCACATGTCAAATCCTCTGGCTTTGCCATTGGGGTGCAGATAATACACCCAGAATAAACTTATTTATAGCTTTGTATTTGGGAACTAACCTGTTTGGAGAAAGACCTTTAAGGTCTTGGTAGACCCCGAGAGAAGCACAAGCCTATTCTAACAACTGTCACTCAGATCAGAAGCCCTATCTTCTCTACTTGATATCACACATATCACAACCTTTTACATGGAGACACCCCTTTGGTAGGGCCCATGATGCTTGCCCATTCCACCCATCCTTGAACAGACAGCCATTCCAATGACATCTGCAGTCAGCTTCTGGGGGGAAACCTGGCCAGTCTTCCTCAGCTGCAAAGGGTGCAGGTGAGCACTTTTCATCATGCTTCGAATCACACTTTCAGTTCTGAGGGACTACAGATTTCTAAAATACATTGAAAAGAGCCATCTGGCTGTGAGTCTGTATCTACACCTAAGGGACATTTTCGACACTTTGGCAACACTGAAATGTTTGACTATTTCTTTGTCCTTGACTCTCTCCACCATACTTAACCATCCTCTCCTGCCACATCCTTTGAAAACCACTGGTCTATTGGTACAAGTGGACACTTTTCATCATGCTTCAAACTATATTTGGATCTCTTTCAGCCCTGAGAGACCACAGGTTTCTTTAAAAAAAAAAAAAAAACAGGGAAAAGAACCACCTGACTATGAGGCAGCATATATACCTGAGTGCCATTCTGGACATATTGGTATCATTTTTCTTTGTCTCCAGAACAGATTGTGGGCATTTGATAAATGTCTCGTTCACTGTTGCAAAAGCCTTTTGCAGATGTCACACTTCTGGTGAGAGCCCAGAGTCTCTTTGTATTAACCACCCAGATTGTACCTTGGGTTTACCACTGTACTTTTAAGCTTCAGTAGTTCCTATTGCTGTTCCAGTCACACATTTCCAATACCTGGTAGAAGCTCCTTTGACTGCCTCCATCATTCCACATATATTTTTGTTGATTGACTCCTCTCCAGAATCTCCACAAGGGTGTGTCTGTGCCAAGATCCAGGAACAATCCTGCTGGAGAGTTCCCCTGCTAGGGGAAGTTTACCCAGTGCCTTGCCCTTCTCTACTTCCATCGGTGCTCATTCACACTGACAGCTCTACAGTGAAATCCCCCTTCTTTAGGCAGAATCCTACCTTTTCCCAGCTGGGTCAAGCATAATCTGTTACCAATCCAAGTGGAACATTGAGCAGATATATGAATGTCCTAAAGTGGTTGCTACTATTATAACGTCACACTGGCCATCTTCAAACAGAATTTATGAAAGCTTGCGATCCATTTTTCCCCACTGTGTCGTTCTCAAAGGTTTTCTACATATAACATGATTGTGCAACAGCTGCTATCTTTTCTGCATAGAGGCTTCAAGTTGAGCCTAAAGTCTAATATTCTTCACCATAACATCTCAGCCAGTGAGGATAGGAAGTAGCTGCATCGACTCTGAACATCCCTTGCCTTTGATGCCAGGTGGCAGTACTGACCCATGTGATTGTCTGACATCCATCAAAACCACCTTACAGATGATATCAATGGTCTGAGTTCTGTAAGTGACACACACCATGCACCAAATAGAAAACAAGATTGCAATGTTACAAAGATGACTGATGTTGATATTTGCAAGATTCTTCTACTACAGTACTAGGATTAACATTGTGCTGGCTGGTTTTAGGAAGCAGCTTCAATGCTCGGCCTTGGCAGTTAATGTATGCTCTACATCAGCTCAGGATACGTTTGCAATCTCTTGCCCCAACTAGAAACCCAAAATTCCTTTACCCTAAGTCTGGTGTATTGCCTGGTCTCTGCATTTTTCACACAAACACAGTCTACTTAAAATAGACGGTTTTCATTATATAAGAATGAAATCAATATGTTCAGTGTTGGCATCAAAACAGATCTAATAGTATATATAATTGTCCTGTAATCGTTTCTTGGTTTAAATATTACATTTAATGAAATAAACTTCCAAGGCTGGTGAAAAGTTGCCTAAATAGATTGAATAATCTTCAAAGGAAATTTCAAGGAAACTTACCATCCCTACCCCAATAGACAAATAATAAAATGTAACCAAATACAGTGGCGCCTCAGTTTACGAACTTAATCCATTCCGGAAGCCCGTTCTTAAACTGAGGCATGCTTTCCCTAATGAGCTCTCCCTCTGCTGGTGCCCTTCCACCATTTGGATTCCGTTCTTAGACCGAGGTAAAGTTTGCAAACCAGGACACTACTTCCGGTTTTGCAGAGTTCGTAAACTGAATCGTTCGTAAACAGGACAACCGAGGTACCACTGTACTTGTTTCACATGTTCTGGGTTTTTAAAAGTCATTGTGATGTATGAAATATTTTATAAGGGTGGGGGCAGACAATCAATGTTAGAAGAAGAAACTGACTTCTTTTATTCTGATCAAAGCATTATCAGTGACTTGAAAACAAGAAAAATCCCTTTGGGTCTTGCAGTTCCTCTTCACATATGTTTTTCCAACAAAATGTTCCCTATAAATAAGTTATTATTGCATTATCAGTAAGCATCAAGAAGAAAGCAAGTTATAAAGAAGGCTGTGTGGATAGTATAGGCTCTGACCTTTCTCAGTTGCTTTGTGAGCTTCTGCAGGTATTGATTATCATCAAAATTGTTTCCTTCCTTCAGGACAGAGAGACTTGGTATTCTGAAAAAGAGCATTACTTCTGTGAACCATGTTTGTTTTCTTGTGTTTCTTCTTACTGCTTTGAATTACTTTCTTATATCCCATATCTCAAATTGGCATTGAAGGGATAAAATATGCATCCTGCATAGATTTCATCACCACAGGCTGTTCTCATGTTTTAGAAACCGTGTGGTGTTTGTCTTATGAAGTGACATCATTTTACAGAGAATGATGAAATAAGTATTTTATGGTCAAGTACACCTCAGGCCCTCTTGACCAACATTGTGTATTTGTTCTTTTGATGCCTTGAATTCTTACGTTGTGTGACAGTTTCTTTGTTTTAAAGACAAATAAATACTGGGGGCATAATCATGCCCTAACCTTTTCTTTCTTAGGAAATAATGGAACATGATATTACTGCTTTTCTCCCTAAATATATTTTTACATGATTGCTGTCTTCAGGCTTTTCCCATGTTAGCTAGTTTGTACACACTGAATGCAGTTGAGTCCTATAGAATGGTAGGTATAACTGCATCTGTGCCATGGAGACTAAATGAAGGATATACCGCTGCAATTATACAAGCAATTCCATTGTTTTACATAATCATATTCACATTATACCTTAGCACATTTTTAAAAAGCAGCCAAAAGTGTGGTAGGTGGGGGGTATTCAAGAAATATGCTTAAACATAAATCTGCAACATGGTTACAACCCAGCACTGGTACAGTGGTGGAGCTTCATGCTCTGGCACCGGGGTGGGAAGCAGGCGAGGCAGGGCTGGCATGTGTTCTGGGGGTGGGGGGCGCCGCCTGCAGGGGTGTGGCGTGTGCTCTGGGGGCGGGGTGCGCTGCCTGCAGGGGCGGGGCGTGCGTTCTGGGGGTGTGGCATGCTGCCCGCAGGGGGAGGGCGTGCGTTCTGGGGGCGTGGCGCAGCGAGATGGAACCCTATCAGGATCCCGCTGCCCCCGCCCTTCCTACACCAGTGCACTGGTAACAACTCATAGAAAGCCAACTTTAAGTATAGATTCCACAGAGTTATCACTTGGTCATACTTAAACAATTTTTGGAGTGGAGAGAATGTATATTTATTAAGCGAAATAAAAGCCTTAGGACAGTTAGTCTTAAGGATTACTGAAATACCGAATAAGCTATATACAGAAAGGGAGGTGGAGTACAGTGTTAAGCACAAGTTGTGAATGGCATTTCTCTGCGGAATGTGGTTTTTATCTTGGGAAATAATTATTTGGGAGAAGGATAATAGTGGTGGGTTATCCCTGCCTTGTAATATGGCAGGCCTACAAACAATGACTGAGGCAGGGACTGAAGACAATATTAATTTCTGTCTTCAAACCTGCAGCTATGGTCAAGCCAAGTCTTACTCCAGATGTCCCTTCTGTTTATACTTTTGGGTCCTTTGCACCTGTCTCAACTCATTCTGAATGCCCTTCCCATCCACCTCTCTCTCTCTCTCAAATGCTTATTAGGATAATTGTCCATTGTACCACTGATTTCTTTCTGTCTTTCATTAAAATATTTTCAGTAAGTTAATAAAGACACATTGCACCATAGAATTAAATGCACAACAAACATTTGAGCAGAAATTGATAGTTTTATCAATTGGCAATTGAGGCAGATGAGCTTTTGTGAAAGATGTTCAAAAGCTAAGCTGCTGTTTTATGTCAACAACAGACATTGTGAGTCAGTCAACATACAGAAGATTTGCTTTAGGGTTATGTCGTGGGATGAAGTTTGGCTGCTTGTACTACAGGAGAATATAATGGTAAACTGTTAATGCATTTTTAACTCAATTATGATTCTCAGCATTGTAATGCAGGGTCTCATATTATAACTTCATGGCCTGTCCACATCCAAATATAAATCTAGCTACAACAGGGTTGCAAACCTTCTTTAGTTACTGAAGAAGCATGGATTTGTTTATGGTAACTTTCTGCATTCTTTGTTGGTGTTTCCTGCAGGCTCTCTTTCTAATTCCTAAAATCTCCTATAGGGAACCACTTTTGACACACACACACCCACACCCCGTAGTTGTCATGTCATTGTTCTTTGTATAGTCTTCTCCGCTGCATTTGTCTTGAATGAGAATGAGCTCATATTGTCCCTTCCTTATCATAGGATCTATCTATCTGAAGAGCAAAACCACATGCCCTATATAAATTATATGAATGTAATGCTTACTCTGAGCACCTATGTCTGACAGAGAAGGTCCAGAATATTTATAAACCTAAGACTGTCCCAACAAAGGAATACAGGTTTCACAATTCATTCTAACAGCAACATGTGAAGTTGCTTTATACCAGGTCAGCCTATCTGTGTATCTTGTCCAGTATTATTTATTGTGACCAGTAGTGGTCCCTCTCCCAGCCCTGCTGCCTGATCCTTTTAACTGGAGATGCCAGGGATTGAACATAGGACTTTCTGTATGCAAAGCATGCTTTCAACTTTTGAGTTATTGTCCCTCCCTAATAAAAGGTGTTAAGGGCAATTAATGAGGTATTGCAGTTGTGTACCCTTCTGTTTCATTTCAGCAGGAAATTCTGTGCATGTCCTGATAAAACGGATGGGAGTCAGGAAACAGCAATGGTCTAGTATTGGCATAAGGAAGCCTGAATTTTAGTCTTCATCTTTAACTATTCAGTATCTGAAGGTGACTCTATTTTGAAGAAAATACCAAGAAGAGATTGCTATCAGACAGCTCAAAGAAACTCCTATGTTATAACTGATCTTAATCTATGATAGAAGTTGTACAATACAGTAGTACCTCGGGTTACAAACGCTTTGGGTTACAAACACTTTGTTGTTGTTTTTTTAAACAGAATTTATTAACATTTTCATAATATAACACAAACCCAACCCCACACCTACAAATACAAAAACAACTACAAATACACATAAAGTCAGGATTCTTCTTCTTAATTGTAACCTTACAAAAAAAAAAATTCTAGTTCTGAATCTTGACACTTGACTTCCCCCGCCTTTTCACCTTCGGTTTTAATTCAATATACTATTTCCTTAACAACTTTTCTCTGTAAAAAATTTAACTTTACTTAAAAAAAAAGATAACATACTTATCTCAATCTTTGCATTATACCTTAAATCGTAACCAAATATTCTTATAACTAACCTTATTTCTTCTGTCCTATATCATGCTGCTTTTAACTTAAAATTCAATATCTCCTTACTTATTTAAAATAAACTTATCATTAACAGACTTCACACTCCGACTTCGGATACCATGGCAGACCATTTAGATTGTACATTTAATTCTTCAACCCACTCCTCCTCTGTCCATTGTCTTTTCCTGTCTTTCTCCAGCGCCAAATCTCCCATTGTCTTCCTCCAAGTGTCCACAGATCCAGGCTGCATCCACGACAAACCCCGCATCGAGCCTCAAGGCGTTTCTCATCTGCATTCTGGGCTCCTCCGTTTCTTTTGCTTCTTCTTCTTGTAAAAATTCTAATTCCATGTCCCTTTCCCCCGAGCTGCCACCTCGGGGTCTGGATATTGTAAGTTTTCCCATTTCCAGTTGTTCTTCCCGGATTTGCCCAGCCATCTCAGACCATCTTTCAAACGCCCCTCCCAGCTCTTTGCCAAGGCATGATTCCATTGTGTAGAACTTTTGAAAAGCCTCCTCTGTGGAAAGTAGATCTTTTTTGTGAATAATTCCACTCAAGACTTGTAGTTTCCGATCAAGCAGTTCCATCTGCAAAATAATGAGCTTTTCCTCATCCTTTAAATATGAGTTCGATGCCAATGTGAGCGCGAAGTCCAGCATTTTAAGAGAGAGGGTGAGTGTCAGATTTCAGTTCCTGTCTCTTCCTTCCTTTGTTTCAAATTTTTCCTGCGACACACCAAGTCGCCGCCATTTCTCCGAAGCAGGAGTATAAAGACCAGAACTTCAAACGGAGATATTTTTCCCCCAGTTAACCCCCAAAGGGAGATCTCAACAGACTCAGTTTTCAAATTCCAAATACTTTCTATTGATTGTTGTGGCAGCAGTCACTTAAAGAGTTAATTTCTTTCACCAGCCGAAGGGAGGGAGGCGGGCTGCCTTTCTTCTTTCCCCCAGAGCATTCCAGGAAAACAAAGAGTCAATCAATTACTCACAGCTTCTGGGTCTTTATCAGCTCCTTAATGACAGGTAGAACTTAGACGCTCATCACAGGCTTAGCCGCCGCAATTTCATCCCGGTTGGGGCATGTCCCCTGTAGCCCGGCTCCGTCGTCCCTTCACCCCCACTCCCCCTTTACAGGGGGTGCGGGGGAAGGGTTCGGAGCCACAACGGGCACAGCCGGGGAGCCCAGGGAGCGGGACGCTCTTCCCGCTCCCCAACCGGAGCCCCGCTATGCGGCTGCAGGGCTCCTAACCCCCGGAATGAACTGGGCGCTTCGCAGCCGAAGCATCCCACGACCACCCGTAATGGCGTCCGCAGCCGGAGGGTTACAAACACTTTGGGTTACAAACTCCGCTAACCCGGAAGTAGTACCTTGGGTTGAGAACTTTGCCTCAGGATGAGAATGGAAATCGCGTGCTGGCAGCACAGCGGCAGCAGGAGGCCCCATTAGCGAAAGCGCGCCTCAGGTTAAGAATGGTTTCGGGTTAAGAATGGACCTCCAGAATGAATTAAGTTCGTAACCTGAGGTACCACTGTATAATCATAAATATCCCAAACAGTAAAGTTAAAGAAATATGGTGTTGTGAGTCAATCTTGGTGGTTGCTTGTTTCCTATAGTGCTACAGTCCTTTCTTTTGCAATTTAACATGTATTTAGCAAAAATAGGGAGAATAGTATATTGCTTTAGATGGAAAGGGTAATGTCTGTGTTAAGTGGTCTTCAAATTGTGATCTTGGAAGTCCTAGAGTTGCATAGAATTTTATCAGGGATTCAGTAAAGCAATTAATAATTGCATATAAGTTTTTTTTTTAAAGACAGCTTAATCATCCTCTGCAGTGACCTGCCACAGGGCAGTACTGGGACTTCTAGGGTGCACTCTTAGTAAATCCAACTTGTCTAAGTTGCCTGCTCATATAAGGTTTTGTGCCTTACAGCCAACCAGCTATGGGCTGCCAGCTCATATGAAAATGTCAGTATACCCTAAAGTGATATTTCTCAAACTTGGGTCCCCAGCTGTTGTTGGACTACAATTCTCACCATCCTTGACCACTGGTCCTGCTAGTCAGGGATGATGGAAGTTTTAGCCCAACAGCAGCTGGGGACCCAAGTTTGAGAAACACTGTCCTACAGCAAGCTCTAAAGTTCTGTAGAATGCAGTTATGTGACAAGACACAGATGTGCTCCTTGAATGGTAAGTGAATGTTGAGTGCTTTCTTTGCTTGGGAAGGGCCATAATGCAGAAGGTCCCAGATTAAATCTCCAGGAACCTTAAGAAACAGCCTTCCTAGACAGTCTTTGCCTGTTAGCGTAGACAATACTGAGTTAGTTGGGTCAAATGTATCCTATTATGTTCACTGTAGGCCAAGAGTGGGAAGTGTCAGGCACGGGCGGAAGGGTGGCAACTGTGCTTCCTGGGGCTCTTTGTCTGACCCTTGCAACTATTCTCAGGCCACATTCCTTCTCCCCAAGTCACATCCATTCCAAGCTCTGCTGTACACCCAAATGCTTTTGTGTAACTCAAATGTGACCTTGAACTATGACAATTCATCTTGCTTGCCTGAATAGAAAGGGGGCGGGGTTTATGTGTGACTGTAGAAACCTCTGATTTTTGCATGGCTGAAATGTAGACAGTCCGAAAACCACAAGCCAGCATTATGGAATCAATGTGGTAAATACAAATCAGGTGCCAGTAGAAAATTAGACAAAGTGAGATTAGGGAGCTTTAGACATATGCAGTATTTTAAGGAGCGGCCAGAAGTACAAGGTTATAGCTTGAGGAATAGTGAAAGATGCACAGAAATTGAGATGCCTTTTAAAAATAAACAGTTTTTAAAACAATTATCCTGTATATTTATGGGGTGCGTATGTTTACCATCATCACAGGCATCTGTGCATGGTTACCAATTTTGGAAAACCAAGAATGGGAATTTATTGAACAAACATTGAAGGAGACATTTAAGGCAAAGCAATATAGCACAGATGTTCCCCCATTAACCTCTGCATCTGTATTTATGCCTACACTATGCTCCACTGTGATTCCACTCAGCTTCCTCCAAATCTTTTGTGCTTGTGACATTTGCATGTTGGCATTTGTTTCAGGTGGGACTACTAATTCGTTAGGAGGGTTACAGTTGAACAGTCTTTTTTTTATTTAATAAATGCAGTTATTTTTCAGGAGGCACTCAAGGGTTTGCAGTACTGGCACCTCTTTTTCTTTTTGTTAAAAAGTGTGGCACTTACTGTAACAACTTCATGGTGAGTACCGACACCTATTTTTCTAGGGGGTGGGAGCCCTGAATAAATGAGTAAATTTATTAGAATGGTCCAACTCATTTGATATTAAAGTGCTTCTGATTAGCAAAAAAGTTTAGGATATATTAAAAAAAAATCCTAATCACAAATTGAGATTCTCCCCCCCCCTTTAGGTCTTGCTAGGCTTTTTGACCTTGCTATGGACTTTGGTTGGTCACCTTGGTTGCCCAGGGGGCCTGGTAGGAGTTTTTTATCCATTTGGCAAATTGGCACTGGCCTCTTGGTTTTTTCACCTACCTCGTAGCAACTCGTCACAACTTTATGGTATTGGCAGTTAGGCATTGGAATATTCAATAGGTGATGCAATATGTGTGGTGTGTTGGAGGTCAGGTTGCGGCCATCACCTACCTCCTAGGTGTATCACTTTAAAGGGATCCGGCGGTTGTGCTTCCTGTCTGATACCCTGCTAGTGGCTAGGGCCATGGCACGATCCCCGGTGACGTCAGGGGAAGCTTCCAGTTGAATTTGCATCAACCCACTGGTTGTTAACCCTAAAGTGACTCCCCCGCCCCGCGGGGTGGAGTCTAGTGTTGCGCTCTTGTCCAATGCCTAAGCCAATACCACTCACACGCCGTAACCAATAAAGTTGTGGCCTTATTTTACCCAGTAACCTAAAATCATGTGTCCGTGTGTTTTATTTACTCCACGCGGGTGATGGGTCATTGACTCGCAAATTACATGCTCTGAAGTTTATAATCCAAGGGTAAGTAGGTGACTATGTTAAAAATAGAATGATTAAGAATGTGAGGCACATTTCATTGAAATTCCCCACTGGAAGATATCAAGTTGGAAACATTAGCTTTGTGATTGGAAAACACTACAGAGCACACAATCCAATGTATTTTTAAATTCTCCAAATCCCTAGTTAGTGACACTTGTCTAAGTTGTCAAAGTTAATGTTACAAATCCTCCAATGGCAATTCTCAAGAAGATTCAGGAAGAAGGCAGGAACCAACTCTTCAAATAAATGTAGATAAAATCTGATAGTTGGGTGGAACTCAGGCACAGCTTGAGCTCTATTTGCATAACAATGAAAGTGGCACTTGCATACCATACCTAATCTCAAAGAAAAGCAGTGACATTTTGTGGGGAGCAGGAGAGATGGTGTTTGGGTGATTTACAGATGACTGCTTGTAAGTCAAGAGTACAGTGGGCTGCAATAGTACCTTTGCATCAAATGACTTAATTAAAGCACACCTTAATGTGCTAGGAATTCCTACCATCAGCCAAAGGAAAGGTTGGGTTATGGTAAACATGCAGAGCGGGTTAGTTGGTTTGAGAGGTCTACAAAACTAAGTGGAGCATATTTGAAGGAGGCTAAACTGGGATGCACTTTTCTCATCATCTTCTATTTGTGAAATGCCACAACTGTCAGTGTTTTTTATGTATTCACTTTTTTAAAAAGACTTGTAAGCAAGCTTGCATTAGTAAATATATGCAGAATGACTGGAAGTAGCATAATGTCAAGGCAATACAGATACATGGATGTTTCCATTGAAATAAATAACAACTTGATAAGAATGCAGTTTGCACAATACTCCTTGCTTGAAAGAGAAGATTTAATTTTAGATCGGTTTTCTCCAAAGTAGACCTACAATGTGCTGTTCATAGGGCTGCATTTAAATACAGTTTTAAAGCTTCAACTGGTGCAGAATGCAGGGACCTGGCAAGTTCTTGGTGCTAAGCAATTAGAGCATGTAGCACCTTCCCTGTTTGCTAGTGTTTTTCTGAGTCCAATTAAAGTGTCGGTGATAGCCTGATCCCAAGCAACTTAGGGTTTTAAAGGTTATTTGAAGACCTATCTGCAGCTATATGAAGCTGCCACAAGGATCCATCAGGTTGGTCAGCACAATAGACAGAAGGATGTTTTATGCTCATTGCCCCATCCTTAGGAAATGCCATTTCGTTGGAGAAACACCCAACCCTTTCCTCAGCTATGTTTAAATGGGCTTTAAAATCCTGTGTGTTTCAGTTCACTTTTAATTTAATTCGTAATATTCTACATTTTATAAACAGTAGTTTTTGCTGGTTTTATGTTTGGTTTATATTGAAATGGAATATTTACACTGCTGCTTTCATTAATTGTATGTTAAGCATCTGAAAGCAGCCCTGCTTAGGGAATTTTTAAATGTTTGATGCTTTATTGTGTTTTTACTATTCTGCTGGGAGCCGCCCAGAGTGGCTGGGGAAACCCTACCAGATGGTGGGGTATTATTATTATTATTATTATTATTATTATTATTATTAGGCATGTGTAAAATGTATTGGGAATACTTTATCCTTTAAAGACAGTATAGAAAAAGAAATTGGCAGTAAATAAATAAATACATAAATAACAATAAGCATAGCACAGGCCACACACATTTCTTATCAATAGAGTTGGTATCCTGCTTACTCAACTTAATGTTACATCATCCAGTAATAAACTTGCAGCAATGATGCTCTTTCTCTTCTGTTTTCTCTCAGGTCTCTTTAGCTTTCACTACCAAGAAACTAATAATAATAATTCATCATCATCATCTTGGTTGGGGTGGTGTTGATGATGCTTTCTATCCTCAATATGAAAAATATGATTTTAGAAATAATTCTAGCAATTGCTAGCAAGTTGTTTAGGTAACAGTACACAGCACTAGAGAAAATCCATCATGTGCCTTGCAAAATATTTGAAACTTGCTGGTCTTTCTATATAATTCAAAAGCATAGTTACAACTATTTCTGAAGAATCTGCAATGAAGTTACCAGAAAGAATGAAAACCTTTAGTTTTGATCATTACTTTTCTCTAGGCTAGGTTTTAAAAAGATAACTAAAAAAAAAAAAATGAATGCTAATCCTTTCATCTTCCAACCTGTTGATCTGGCATGATTCCTGTGTGTGAGCCGTCTTGCAAAGAAAGTTTTTTTTTTTTCCTTTTAAATAAATAATACAAAGTAACTGCAAACTAAACCATCTGAAAGTTTTCATTTCTTTAAAATCTTCAAATAATTTAAATCTTCTAAAAGCTGTTTGTGTGCCTTTCAGTTACTCATCTGGGCTATCATTCTGCTGTATAAGTTGTAAAAGCACTATGAAAGTCAGAAATTTAAGTATATTAAATTTGTACACCGCTTCTCACTAATAAAATTCAGAAGTGGTTTACAATTAAACTAAAAATGCAACAATAAACATTTTAAATCTAATCTAACTATACAGTCATATCATTGGTGCTGCCCACATGCCCAGGAAAACAAAAGTGCATTTGCCTTCCACCTTAATGGAGACAAAGTTGGTGCCAGAGTGGGATCTGTATGCATAGAGAATTCAGTAAAGAGGGGGCTGTTCCACAGAATGCCTGTACTGTTATCTCCACTCTCTAGACCTCACTTGAAGGTGGCATGCAGAGAAAGGGTATCAGATGATTATCTCAGGATGTGGACAGGTTCATATAAGGAAAGATAGTCATTTATGTTTACTGGCGCCAAGCTGTCTAAGGCTGTTGAAACAAAATAGAAAATTCTTTTCAGTAGCACCTTAGAGACCAACTGTGTTTGTTCTTGGTATGAGCTTTCGTGTGCATGCACACTTCTTCAGAAGGCTGTTGAATTAGACATAGAAACTAATTGACAGCCAGTACAGTTGGGCCAGGGCTATTATATGTCCATTCCTTCTAGTTCCAGTTAAAGATCTAGCTGATGCATTCTGCACTAGCTGCAGTCTGCATACTGTTTTCAAAGACAGTCCCATGTGCAACCAGTTGCATAAGTTTATGAAAGCATAGACAACCAAAGCCTGGTTATTTCCATCCAAGCTAGTTTGCAAGGCTACCAGCTGAAGTTTCTAGCAGGTGTTCTTTGTCACTTGTTACTCAAATGGATCTAACAATACCCCTGAGCTGAGGACACGGCATTTTACTTAAAGCCCATATTTAGATCATTACAGATTGAATACTTTTGCTGAGTTGCTGTCCCATATTGCTGCTTCTAAATCAGCAACCTGCCAGTTAGTGAAGTTCATTTCCCAGCTGAATTTACCACAATAGCTTGGTGTGCCAGGAATCATAATCCTTTTTGACATTTCTCTGAAGTTTCATGTCAGATGTGATGTTTCCACACAAGCCAAAAGGTTCAGTGCAAGCAGAGTCTGTCGGCCTCTCTTTTTTCCATAGCCACTGACTAGGAAGCACACAGTTTATCTGCCGCTTTGGACACCACTTGCTTGAGGTATTTTTGTTGTTAGTTTGTCTTGTTTCTCAACAAACTAAGTTATCTGAATTTGTAATTAACTCCAAGGAGATTACTAGGATATTCAGGTGCAAAAGGAGTGAAATACTGTAAAACTAAAACTATCCAGAACTGGATGAATAACAGGTTAGAAATTTTCACCCTGGGCCCTCATATGTTACACATTAACTTCCTATTAGCCATTGTACATTGTACTAATGAGCAGTGACAGGAAATGCATTTTTCCTCTTACATATTCTGAGCTTTTTGAGGAGGGTGTGGGGACAGGGTGAGTTGTTGGGCAAACTTGAAGAAAAGGCCTTTTGGACAAGATCTTTAATATAAGTGCATAATGCATAGTACCTGACTGTATATTTAATATCCAAGGAGCTTTGTACAGTCAGTTCCTTTCTGCTTATTTTTAATATTTTACTTCAGAGATTCCCCCCCCCCCATAACTGTCTTGGTCTGCAAAGCTTTGCTCATCAGACCTCAGGACATACCGTATATGATAAACCCATTAATTTTTCTTCTTAGGAAAGCAACAAGGCCAACTTTGTTAAATATTAGAGGTATCTTTATGTGAATACTAACAGAAAAGGAGGGATGTGGACCTTTGCTGCTTACTTCAATAGGTTGCAGCTGCAGCAAATACCACAATGAACCAATTCCCCCCCCCAAAAGAAATACTTCTCTTTTCAGCTAAACTCACATGAGATCTCAGATAGTTTTAACACAAAAAACTAAAGCTTGTTTTTGTTGTAACTTCTGCCTTTGTTACTATCATCTTTTTTCTGTTATGTTTTTAATCATTAAGAGTTTTAGCAAGTTGATAAAATTATAACAACACATAACGTTGTTCCCTCTTTTGGACATCAAATGCTTTTCCCAACTAATTTTTGGTGCACTTAATCCTTTCTCATTTCTACCCAATTATATGTAATTGTTTTCTAAATGACTCAGTGATGTAGCCTCACCAACCTTGTCTACTTAGCTGTTCATTCATTATTATTTTTTCTTGCATGAAAAAAGGGTTCCTAACAGCTGCTCTAAAGTTATTGTTTTCCTTGGTTCTTATCTCCCCCAACCTAGCATCCTGGATAGAAAGTAGAATTTTTAGCAGGAGACTATGAAAGCAAAAAGCAATAAACAGTAATTTGGGACAGATAAAGTAAGTTTAGTTGCTGGGCTATGTCAATTCAAACTGCAATGTGGGTGTTTTCAGTTTGCTCATTTATATCAAAGAAGCCTATGCCCATTCAAAACTAGCATCTCAGAACAGCACCTGTGTTAAACACTTCATCCTGAGGGACTTCCTCTGGTTTTGAAGCTTTCATGTTAGCAGTATTTCCCAAATATAATAAAATACTATCTTATTTGTGAGGTCTGGATTTTCTCTTTACCCTGGAAAAAGATTCTGAGATAAATGCATTTACTATACATTTAATTTCAGTTGCTTCAAACTGTAACTCTGCTTTGGAGAAAGCACTTGGGTCTCAGTAGCACCCGACTTTGTTAAAGGATAAACATCCATGCTAATAAAAGCATTCATTTTCATTGCCTTCTACCCTTAGAGAGAGAAGATAATTTGAATGAAATAGGCAGATAAAGAGGTAATCTGGATTTTATTTTATTTTTGTAAGGAAAAGCTTAGCATTTTTATTGGTCTTACATGCACATTCTGAATCCTAATATTAGACTTCACCTCCTGTAAGTTTGTCCTCAAAGCTCATCAAGGGAGATTCAAATGGCTTAATTCATATGCCATTAAATTTAATGGTTGAGGAAAAGAGAAATTACTAACTTTTCTTAACAGATTTGACCCCAAGGCATTTTAACATTTATATTTACTGTTGTCCACCTTTAGATAGACAAGTATAGAGGCCATAGCTGTCAACCTTTCCCTTTTTTGCGGGAAATTCCCTTATTATAGCATTGGGAAGCAGCAGGGAGGGTTGACAGCTATGTATATAGCAGTGAGGAACAGCAGGGAGGGTTGACAGCTATGATAGAGGCAGGTGACACAATTTGGCATGTGTTTGCAAGTGTGTCCCCCCCCCCCGCATGAACTGTTAAATTGCTTACATTACTTCATTTAATTGGCTTCCTTATTAATTTATATACTACACTACATTGTGGTCTGTTTTTCTAGCAGACTTTTCTGTTCCTGTAGTATGTCAGATTCACTATAGACAAATCAGTCACTACAGCAGCAAAGACACTAAATATTTCTGAGTTGTCCTAGATGAGACAACCAAAAACCTCTTTGACAAAAGAGCAGACACAGCATTGGCTAACTTCTCTTAATGACATTCTAATTCAGGGTGAGTTTTCCTGTACAAGGGTAGCTTATAGCAGTTTAGGGAGATTTTCAAAGACACAAAGCATTCGCGAAAGTTTTTTTTTTAAACCCCTAAAAAGGCACAGTTGTTATTACTAGGTGCAAAAAAAAAAGTTTCCTACCAATGAGTTTTGATATCCACCCAACGGGCACAACATAAGGGCAAATTTAATTGTTAAAGTGGTGACAAACTGCTGGTGTTTGAAAGGACTCAGAACCTTCATACTCACCAAGGTCCCCATGTGCTTCACTGCACAGATAGAACTCCTGTAGGAAGTAGAGTTTTCACTTGACTGAAGTTGAGAAGGCATATCTGTGAGTGCATTCCTTGGCGTATTACAAGTTACCCTTTAAGGTGTGTTTTTATGACACCTATATAGAACACAAACAGAAGGTTCTAGGTTCCTTTCCTGGTATCTCAAGATTTGTTTTTGTTTTTAAGGATTGGGTAAAAGATCTACCTATGACGTGTAGAGCCTCTGCCAGCCATATTCTGCTAGATGGACAAACAGTCAGTCTTAATGCAAGGATGCTTCTTACGCTATCTATACTTGTACTGATATTTTACCTATGTGTTTGCTCCTATTTTTTGCACCAGCCACTTTACAAAACCCCCCCCCCATGTTTTTCCCCCCAAATTTTTGTTAGGAGTAATATTAGTGTCTTCTCATCTACTTTGATGCAATAGCTTATATCTTGGCATTGGAATTATTACGCACCTGTATTTTCTCTTGTAAGTGTACATTATATTAATTACTTTCCCCCACTTGATTACTACTTTTTGCTAAATTGATTTTTTGCTTCCTTTGCAGAAATGGTAATGTAGCATTTACAGATAAAATTCTGTTTTAATTCTCTGTTAAATGTATTGAAGCACTGGAGTAATCTGATGACCATGTTTACAAGCCAATGTATACTTCTCTTTGCTCCATAGAATACTGTGTATGTGGCTATAGCAATCACTGTTTCCTGATAACTAGGTTTGTGTTGGCTGCAGAATGAATTGTTGCTTATAGCCAGTTTACTTGTTCAGTTTTCAGTAATGTTGAAAGATATGGTTGGAAGAAATCATTATGTGTAATGTTTTGTGGGGATAGGGGGCAGTAAGTGGTTTGGTAGTAAGGAACTAAAACTAGTAGACAACTTGGCAAGTTGTTTGTTTTTGGAGGGTTGTGTGTGTTTTTAAGATGAATAATTACTACGGTAGTTAGCAAGGACAGTAGATTGAGAACATTTGAAAAGCATTAAAATAACAATAAAATTGAAGACGGCAAGCATGTTATAGTTTAGCTGATGAAATAGGCACTGGTCCTGTTTAAACTTGACAGGATTGTTCTTTACAATGCATATGATCAAACTTCATATCATTAGTGCAAATAAATTTGTTTTGTCAAGAACTGCAACATTTAAAACACTGACATATTTAAAATAGAATGACTATCTTGTATGCTTTGCATAATGCCACATTCAATTTCTGATGACAATGGTAAAAATAATAGTCCTGTGTGAAATGTTTATTGTTAGATCCTAAAAGAGCCTGCTGGTTCAGGCCCTTGGTCATTCTAGTGCAGCATTCTCTTCTCATACTGGCCAGCTAGATGCCTAATTGTACCACATTAAAGGATACCAGCTTTAATGCAAGGCCGTTAAACTATTCTCTGTATCCTCTTTTAACTTTCCTCCTTTAAAAGGAATGGTCTCTTGGAGTAAATTATCCTACTATAGAATAAAGAGTTAACTGCACCTTCACATAAATTTGTTTTTGCATAAAGTATATAACAGTGTCAGCAAGATAACTGTTCCCTTATTTACCAAGGAAAGGAAAATTAGATAATTTTCAATTTTCCTGTTGTTATTTTAGGGTCATGGTGATTCAAAACTGGATGCAGGATTGCACATTTTAAATTACATTATAAAAATGATCTCTGAAAGTACCAACTGGATGCAGGATTACACATTTTAAATTACATTATAAAAATGATCTCTGAAAGTACCATTAAACTTCATGACATTTCTATTGTATTAAATAGTTATGTTTCTTCATTAAATACTATCTAGTGTTCTCAGCCATTACCATTTTTGGAGGAGAATCTTCTGTGGGTATATCAGTGTTCAGAAGTAAAGCAGATGGAAATGAAATGAAAAAGTCAGACTTTGCATTAAAGTATCTTTACATTGATATATAATTTTATGGTAGTACTCCAAAGAAAAGTGATGTTATTATCCATCATTGCCAAAACAAGATGACACCTTATTTTTCTGGTTATTTGGCTATAAATTTTGATAGAATACAGATAATTGAACCAACTTTGTTGCATTACATTCTTCATTAGATTATCTTTCCATTGATATATAATTTTATGGTATTACTACAAAACAAAGTAGTGTTTTGAGCCATCAGACCTCAGAAATACACTTTCTCCAAAAGGTTTCCACAATTTTGGCCACTAGTGTAACATATAATGTGCATGAGTAGGCTTAAACCTCAGCTTCATATGTTCACTCTTCCTCTTCCCTTCTTCCCTGTTGTGCTACAATTTCTTATTTGGCAAATCAAACAAGGCACACTATGGTTTGAACATTGTTGTACCCCTGTGGATGAAACAGAAAACTGTGGTTTGTTAAGATTCCATAAGTAAGTCAAGAAATAGCAGTGCAAGAGCGGAAACCGGCCATTTGGCTTGATCCAGACTATAAGAACTTTTATGTGTGTTTGAAAAAGTTTAATTCCAGGACCTAAGAGCAAAAAACAAACAAACAAACACATGAGTCTGGTCAGAATCGCCTGCTAGATCCCCAAAGATATGGTTTTGTATATATTAAACTTATTAGTTGTCTTTGTCATTTCAAATTATTGTTTGTGATGTGCACTAGTTAGACACATTCCGGAAGAAAACTGGTTGGTGGTGGTAACAACTCATTTGAAAAGACAAGCAATGTTTTTGTTGCTTTAAAACTTCATCAAATGTAAGTTTCCAAAGAAAGAAATTTGCATTAGGAAGATCTTTCCATGTTTCTGCTATATTGAAACCACAGTCAGGATACAGAAGTTGTACGTATTCTTAGGCATGTATGGACTGCTACATGTTCTTTTGTTTCCTTTGGAGGTGTGCCATAGTAAATTAATACCAAGTGTCTGTTGGTTGAGTGGGCACAATGTATTTCTGAACTTCACTTTGAAGTTTATCTGTACTTGATGGGGGACTTGTTCACTTGCTCAAGGTGTCATCCATTAATAATTTTGTAACATAGGCATTTATTTTCCATTACTTTGAATTTCTGTTCTGGATAGGCTTGTATGTCAAAAATGTTTCAGACTGAAAGGCACAAAAGACTTGAAGACTTGAAGGGTTTCTTTATTGTTTGTTAGAAAACTGCTATTCACCTGGCACCTTCAAAGGCGACATGATCTTTCTCCAGGCAACTAAAATACAACTCAGGTCTATACACAAACAAGTTTTTCTCAATTTTCTGTGCATAAGTAATGGAAAAACACTGTGTTTCACATTCCTAATGCAGGAGGCACTGAAGGAAAATAACAAGAGAAGAGAGATGGAGGAGAAAATTAAGAGAGCCAAGCTAGCAAAAGAGAAAGCAGAACGTGAGAAACTGGAGCGGCAACAGAAGAAGAAGCAACTGATTGACATGAATAAAGGTAAGTAAGCATTTGTAATAGATCTGATCTGGTTAAGACCACTTTCAGTTGTAAAAAATACTTAATTGCTGCATTAAAGGTGGAGAAAGAGAGATAGCATGTTCAGGCATCTTCACCATGTCTAGTTTTTTTTTGTTCCTTCTTCCACTGCCATTTCGTACAGTCTTTTCCAAGGCATTTTGTATTGAGTTATTGACTTGTTTTCATTTGGTACAGTTAAATGTGTGTGTTTTTAAATGGATTTACTTGTTCTAAAAATCTCTGCAGTGTTTTAATTTTTTATTCTACAAACATCTTTATAATAGAGGGCGTGCAGTAGTTAACATCTCTCTTCTGTGGTTTGAAGGCTTCCCATTATAAATGGATGCGCTCTCAGCAGTGCTTTTTCAAGAGCTGGTTCAGCTGCAAGCCTCACTACAGATTGACAATTGGATATGATAAAGAAAACCTTACGTTAAGCTTTCTGGTTAGCTGAAATGACACTATAATGTGTACATCAGCATTCTGTGAGAATGGGCGCAGGAAGGAAAGGAGAGGAAGAATCAATAGGCCCCTAATATCTGTGCTTTGCTGAGTTCCAAAAGACAGTTGAAATGCATGCTTTATTTTCCATCCCTTTGGGTTCCTGAAACGGAGAAGAGATATGACACAAATATGAATTAGATTGAACGAGAGATTACTTCACCCTGCAGTTTGCTGTTCTCCCTTCTGTGATCATTTCAGTTCTGTTGTGCGGCAGAGCTTAATCCATCCCAATCATAAAACACATAAAAATGCTCAGTGTGTGACTGTGACTTGTCTTTTCTACCCAGTGAGCAAATCTGACAGGATTCAGTTCTAGCAAAAATAACAACATTACTCTCTTGACAAATCTTATGTAAGATGCCAAGGTGTATTAGTTGAATGGTAGAACAAGCCTTATAATTAGGGTGAATTGAGGCAACAGGACTTCTCAGAATTTGAACCAATTAGATGAGCTTTGGAACAAAAACATTGCACATCAAAGTATCTTTTTTCTATTTTAGAGAAAGGCAGCACAGCACCTTAGATTCATAGTCTAATATTGCACAAATGAGCTAGTGGTTTGCTGTTTGACTCAAGGCTCCACAAAAGAGAAAAGAACACATGCTGCTGCATCCAAGCCTTTCTCTAATGCTGTAGCTATTGTTTGTATGATACCTATCACAAAGCATAGCCCCTTGTTTGTTTTTTACCCTTCCCAATCCTGAAGGCATTTTGACACATCAACTTATTTTATATTACCTGTTGAGGAGGAAGAGATAGGTTGGGCCATGGGCTTCCACACCTCCTCCTCTTGCCCCCACCTTTCCTGCTCCACTGTCTCCCAGAACCAGAAGAGATTGAAGCGGGAGGAGCAAAAAGTTACACCCAGGCGTAGCTCAGACAGGGGAGATACATAAGTAGAGGTTGAGTGTGGGGCCTCTTTGTTGCAGCAACTGCCTCATTCGGTGCACACCTAGGAGTACCTGAGAGATGTAGGACTGATTGACATAACTTTCCCTAACTTTTCAGTGTCACTCTGGACATTCCATGCCTGACAGCGCCATGACACTATATTCGGACCATTTCCAAGTTGTAAATTTTGCTATTTATTTTACTTCCACTTTGAATTTCCCCCCACTTTTAATATTTTGTTGATTTTGTTAAAAAGTACAAACATAACAGAAGTAAAGAAAACAAATACTGTAATCAAAAAAAATTAACCTTAAAGCATTACTGGCTGGAGGAAAAAATGAATAATGAAGTATTGATTCATACAAAAATTCCCTTTTACAAATGAGATATGTAAAAATAAAAGTATTCTTCACCTGTGAGTTACATCTTTATTGAGGGCAATGTTTATATAAAGTCTTAGATGACATTGAGTGGCTATATTCATATAAGAAATAAATCATGTCATATAGCAAAAACAATTTAAAAAACCCAGTATTCCGATATCCACCCTTTAGAAACCTTTAGTTCATGAGATATATTTTCAAGGCGGGCAAGTTGCCAGACTAGATTATCACCAATCCAAATTATTAAGATTGAAGATCTTCCAGGATTTGGCAATGGATCTCTGGGCTGCTGTTGTTATTTACATTCCAAGTCCCGTTCTATTTCCATATACAGGTTCAAAAGCACAAGTGGAAAGATAGATCAAAAGTTTATTTAGTTATTAAAGATATTTCAGAAAACACCTTATTCCAAAATTCAACCTTAGGACATCCCACCACATGTGCTTATATGTGCCAACTGTGTGACAGCCCCTCTGATGATATACCTAGGTGCACAAACAGCAGCTGTTGCAGAGAAAGGTGCCAGCCATGTACTAACATTAAGAAAAGCTCTCTAGTTTGAGCTGACAAAGACTTGTATGGAGGCTTTTTCCATAGAGTATTCCCCTGCTTATCATCTATCTGTATGTCCCAATTATATTTCCACCATGACTTTTTGACACAGGACCCTAAAGGAGGCATTAATAAAAAATTTGCATAATGTAAAGCTGAGTCGCTTTACATAATGTGCTATGTTCAAAAGGGGTTAATTGCCTGTTAGCATCTTTTTGTCAAAGGACATAAAAGAAGAGATCTCATTTGGCAGTCCAGTGGCCAGGGAATGGATTGAAAGATGGCAAGAATTTGAAACATTTTAAATAGCCTTCCTGTTAAGAAGTGCACATTTGATCTGAGTATCTGCTATAGTGAACTATGTGTGTAACTCAGCATACATAACAATCTAGTATGTGTGTGTGCATGCAAACCCACACACGCGTGTGTGTGTGTGTGTGTGTGTAGTGGGGGAACAGTAAACACACAGCCTTTTAAGAAGAGCAAATTTGATGGTAGTAATTTTGATGCAAATGTTATTTAATGTCTCCATTATATCTGATTACCATGACAATTAAAATTACTTTTTAACTAGCAGTGCAAGGATAAATGGAAGAATGAGCTGCTTCAGTCACAATTAGTATTGATTTAATTGTTTTGAAAGGTATATTAACATTCCCTTAGCACAGATGAAGACAGTGGAATGGAGTTCATTACAGGGGGCTGACAACTATCTGGGATGTCAAGGTACTTTACTGTTGAAAATACATTTGAATCCAAAAAGCTGAATCACAAGTCACATAATAAGCTCGTATATATTAATATTAACAATGACATTATTGTTAATAGCTTCCCTGTACTGAAGGTTGGCCCACCCATGAAGCAACAGAATTCACAGGGACAGCAGATCCAGCCTCCCAGGAATGAATTGCCTGCTGCCACCGCCACAGTGGCATCAACAGCATTCCTTGGAGGCTAAATCCATGGCTCCTTGGCAAACCCCCTCTCATGTCATCTTTACAGTGACTTCTTGGTGAATAGGAGGTGCTGGTGCTCTTTTCCCACCCTTGTTCCCAATGTAGGTTTTACCCAACACCCCCCCCCCCCAATGATCACAATCTTCACTCACCCCTTGTTCTCTTGCGGGGAGTGGGGTGTGTGTGTGATTTTTGTGGTTTGCCTTGGGTGCCAAAATGTACTGGGCTGGCCCTGAAAGCCCTTTACACAATGAATGCAACATGTTCATGCCTTTTTAACAGCTCAGTGCAAAGAAACCCTAGTTATTGCTAAATTTGTCAGTATCGCTTTCAGCTTACAGATACATACAACAGATACACCCCATTACCACAGCATTGGAAGATAGAAGAGACAATGTTCACAGCATGAACTTTAGTTTCACCATGCACCTAAGCCATTTTGTAAATAATTATCTGATCCTAAGATGCCTAGACATCACTTGTTTTCTCTATACTTCTCTACTTTACACCTGATTATTAGTGGCAGAATGCACAAATGGACTCCATAGGAGGGGTGTTGTGTTGGCTGTCACAGAAACACAATTTGGTATTATTATTATCATTATTAATAAAATTTGTATACTATCCTTTATCTGAAGATCACATCCAAACATAAAAATACAAAATGAAAATACAAACTACACAATAAAACAAAAGCAAAACAAATGAATAACACCCCCCCACACACACACATTTAAAAGGTCATGAAATGTTCAGTCAGCCAAAGGCTTGGTTAAAGAGAAATGTTTTCTCCTGGCGCCTAAATATATGTAATGAAGGCGCCAGGGGAGCCACCATGGGGAGAGCATTCCACAAATGTGTTCTGCACCTGATAATCGGCTCGTTGGACTGTGTCTTTCAATAAGAACAACTGAGAGAGAACAGTATAGCAGACACAGAAACATTATGGAGCCAACATTGCTTTGTGCCTCCTAACTTTGCCTTCACTTGAGCAATTGCTCTGTAGGCACTCCTTGCAGTAGTTTCTCTCTTCTTGTGACACATGTTAGTCTGGGTTGCACAGGTTGGTGTGTGTGTATCTGGTGGTTCCATTTATGTGTATGGAATTAGCCTTATTTTTATTTAGGTTTTGTGCAATTTTGTGATCCTACACAGGATCATGTACATCTTGTAAAATGTCATTTGCCATACCAGTAGTTAAACACCTGCTTGCGCTCTCTCTCTCTCTCTCTCTCTCTCTCTCTCTCTCTCTCTCTCTCTCTCTTGTATAAAGTGAATATTTGTACACATGAAAATAGTCTGGGAAATAATCTAGGTTAGGAGTAGGGAAATGCATTGTAGCAAGTACCTTTGAAGGAAGGTAAGGAAGCAGTAGATTGCATCTTTATTGAACTATAGGTGTTACTTCCACACGCTTTATAGTACAGATGCTCCACTGCAAGTTAAGTCCCTTTGCTTATTTCTGTCTGCTTAGCTTTCATTCAGAGTGCTCCTGAGAGAGCTTCTCATCAGCTCCTGAAGGCATCCTGGGACACCTGTTTCATGTTCACCTCCCTTTCTTCCCATGCAACTTGACAGTAAAGTGCTAGGTACTCTCTCTGCACAGAAATACTTTCATAAGTCCACAAGATGCCACAAAGAGCTTTCACTAAATGGGGGAAACGTATCTATTGGCTTATCTTTCTTCACTTTTTGAAACTTCTTTGTTAAATGAGTTGAGCTATACTTGCATACATTTCAACACAGGAACTTGCATCAGGAACTCAGGAAGCTTCCTGTTTTTGCTCCCTGTCTGGGACTGCAAAAAAATTGAGTTTGCATGATATATTTGGTTTAGCGGGACACAAGTTTTTCAAGCTTACATTAAAGTGGCATTGTAAACTAAACAGTAATAGACAGAAAGTTGCAATGTCACTTATGGCACACAAGCCAGAGTTGTGCTTAATTAAAAAAAAAAATGTTACAGAATGCATCAAACTCAAAGAAAGGTAATAATTCCTACTGTTGGCTTACATGACCACTTTTTTATAAAGGGGGGGGGGGCGTGAGAACTTTGAGCAGTATCAGAGAAAAAGCCACAAGTGACAATCCCAATTTGCTACTACACAGATTTATTCTCTTTAAGAAATAGACTCTACAGCTTTTGACAATGATTTCAGTAGATTTCAACTTGATAGTATCAATTTGATATTTTTAATAGAATATCTGCAGCTTTCTCTTCATCAGTCTAGAAATTCCTTATATTACTTAAGCAGAGATTCCTTAATTACTGAATTACATGCTGTAAGAATGTGATCAGTTTTATTTATGCGAAGAGAAGAAAAACATTGGGAAGTCTTTATCCATGGATTTAAAAATCCTGTATTCTAACTTATCCACATTGGAATTTGCTTGTTATAATATAAAAGTAGAGTGGTGAACTCTACCAATGTATAGCAGTAGACAGATATTTTTCTCAACTTACTTTAAAAGATGTGTTCATTATGAAAATCTGCACCTGAAATGTTATTATCTATTCTTATTTTTACTTCTGCTAAATTAATATGGTTGATTCCGCAAGTGTTTTTGGATGTTGCACATCTTGTGAAAACAGTCCAGTGTACGAATATGGTATTTTCACCTGCTTCTTTTATATTGCAAAATGTAACCCTGAAGTCCTAGAAAATATTTAAATCTAGATATAAGAACAATTCAAAGTGGTATAAACGAACAAACAAACAAACAACAACAATGCTTTAGGAATGCAAGCCTGCATCTTATTTTCAATCTCCAGGGAAACTAGACAAATAAACTTGGCTACTTTATATGCTAAATGCTAGTTAACTGTTTTTCAAAGAAACAAATGAATTATTCCTTCGTTATTGTAATGCTATCCAAAGTTCAAAGAATGATTTTCAATGTGTTTTTGAAGGGTAAACACAGTCCAAAGGTTATATAGCATGTTGTTGTTGTTTTTGCTTTGTTTTGCTTTGTTTTTCGTCATGAGGGCTACATTTAACCTTGGCCAATTCTCCATGCCTGCATACCAGTGGCAACTGTGGCAGAATATAGGGGTGTGTCCAGTAAACACTCTTGCATACCCCGCCCTCACAAAAAAGACATATAGAGCCTTCGGCATACACACAGGCATGCATCCCTCCTCGGCTAATTCATGCAGATCAGCTGGGGGGGGGGGCTGTAAATTTCTCTCTGCTCATCTCATCAAATGAGCAATCTGCTGGCTGGAGAGAGGGGACAGCTTGCGTCTCCAATAGGGGACTGGGCTTTGCCCATCCTAGCAAGGTGCCTTTGCAGCTAACATCAGAGGGATCTAGAAAAAAAAATGTTTGGGGACCAGATCAGATTCCTGAACTGGGAGTTAGACACCCCTGTTATATACCATGCGAAATGAGTTTTGGTTAGCTTTTTTGTGGCTTCCATTCCTGTGCATTAAGATGGTTTAACTAACGAGACAGGAATATTGTGTGCCACTGAAAATCCAGTTTAGCCCTGTGACGCTGCAGGGTTCAAGCTGCCCATTTCCCAGACATGGTCATAAATATGAATATCCTGCTATTACAAGAATCACAATGGACCCATGTAAAGTGGTCCTTAAGGGCTTTTCACATATGGTGTAAAAACATTGCTAGGAGAAACACTAAGTTTAGGGTTGCATGAAAATAATCTAATCTCTTTTAGAGGGTGTGCATGCAGCAGTTTTGTTCTTATTGCTGCCAATAGTGCTTTAAAGCGGCTGTTTTCTCAGTGTGCTTCTGCAGGGTTAAGAGAGGATAAGCCACAGAGCTCTAGGAATCAGAAGAAATCAAGATCATACAAAGGATATTGGTCCTGAAGCCCCAAAAACAAAATAATTGGCAAAGATGACTGAACACATATTCTCTATGGTGCCCTAGTCTCAATGGAGGCTGTTGTTCTAAAAGGCACAGATATAAAAGGGAAGTCTGTTCTTAGACAGTAACCCCAAAGTTGTAAAGGGGTCCATGATGAAACTAGTCTTTCTTATGTCATTGTAAGTATGGTAATGAAATTATGCACAGAAAAGCAAGCATGGTGACCCAGTGTGAGTTCCAGTATCCAGTCTGTTCCTCAAGTTATTTAATGGGGGCATAGTAGTCTTTGAAGGAAGATCAGGCAAGTAACACTAAGAGGATGCAAGCACTGTGATGATTAGCTTGTTTTTCTTAAGTTTGTTGGACTATAACATAGATATAATACAAACATATTTCTGAAAACAAATTGACTGTCTCTCAGAATTTGTATTAGATTATGAAACTAGATGAGACAAGCTCCAACAGCTGTTGAAAATAAAGTGTTTAGAATTGGACAACAGGGTTTGCCCTTCACTCCTCAGTCATTTGGCAGGGAAATTGCAGGGAGAAATAACATCCCCCCCCCCACAATTTCCTGCATAAAAATAGGAAACCAATTAGACTCTTTTGTTGAATTAGACACATAAAGGCTTACAGTAAAGGTACAGTACACCCTTTCAATCACAAGCTCTCAGGTGATTGAAGAAAAATGACCACCAACAGAAAAGCATAACGGTTTTGTTGTAATCAAATGCAGTCTAGTAATGGTGGAGTTGGAATAAAATAAACAAAAACCAGAACTCTCTATTGCATGGGTAGGCAAACTAAGGCCCGGGGACCGGATCCGGCCCAATTGTCTTCTAAATCCTGCCCACAGACGGTCCGGGAATCATTGTGGTTTAACATGACTAGAATGTGTCCTTTTATTTAAAATACATCTCTGGGTTATTTGTAGGGCATAGGATTTCGTTATTTTTTCTCCAAAAAATATAGTCCAGCCCCCCACAAGGTCTGAGGGACGGTGGACTGGCCCCCTGCTGAAAAAGTTCGCTGACCCCCTGAGTTATGTATTATCAGCATGGCAAGAGATAAAGAGCAATGCTGAGAAGCAAAATAAATTTCTCATTAAGGCAGGATTTTGGGTATAGCATGTCTCTGAATGTCTTGATGAATCCTGATGTCTATTTTCTTACTTTTAAAGTTTTATTTTTTTATATAAAACATGCTGCCTTTCAGCATTAGTTTTTATGATAGTTTTCTATCATTCCTGGACTTTGCATCTGACCTTTGTATAATTTCCATACTATTCTTTAAATTATTAGCTGTTTAATATATTTGCTTTTATGTTGTTTTAATTATATTACAGTTTAATTACTTTCCATTGATCATTTTTGCATACAGTACTCCTCATACATCTTCACCTTCAATTGTTCTCCACATTCATATATCCCAACTTCTATTTCTGTTTTACACCAATGTATTTGTTCTGGATGGTTGAAAAGAAGAAGAAACTAGGTCTGTTCTGAAGCATCCACTTGACTTAATGCTGAACATTTAAATTAAGCATTTTTTTAATAAGGAAAACTTTGACAAACATATTTTAATTCTGAAAAAGTGTTCTTTTTTAATGAACCATATCTGTATCTTGCCAACTCTTTCTCAATATGTTAACCTGATCCTAGACATATCATAAGGAATCTGCTAATTATTGTGTAAACAAGCCTTCACCTTATTTTACAAACTAATGTGAGGTATAGCTTAACTTATTTGCACTGGCACGACTTGCTGTGTTTAAATTAAAAAGTGAATATTATTCACTGTTTTTGGAGAAAAATGCTCACTAGAAAACCTGGTTCTTAAGGTTATTTATTTAGCATGCAGGATACATTTAGTTAGCAATGAAATTGTGGTGCGTGGTGGTTTTACATGACTGTAATCTATGTACTAGCCACTTAAAAGTTTACTTGTAGTAGTTATGAATGTTATAGGCAAGTAGTAGCGTCTTCCCTGTAAGTGCACCCAATTTGTTACCATCTTTGTACTGTACTAGGTTTATAAGCAGTGCCTTCCCCCCCTAAAAAAACATGTTTAGGGGTACTCTCATTTTCCTACTCATATGCCCCTTAATGAGGCCAAACTTAGATTCACAAAATGTTTAGGGGTATGCATACCCCTGCATCCCCCCAGAAAAAAACCACTGTTTACAAGTAGCTAACTTGGTACAGTAGTGCTGAACAGCTTTGCTGTAAGCTGCAGATGACTTCCTTCCCATGTGGTTGCTGGTGTCCTGTAGTACATAATTAAGATGCTACTGCATGACTATCCATTGCTTCCATCTATGTGGACAATTATGTCAAGACCCTAATCAAGAAATGGTACAAGAACACGATGGAAGCATGTAGAAAAGAGTACAAAGAAAGAGTGCAACCAAATGATTTCATAAGGCCCTAAAGATGATCACTTGTAGATGAAGCATTTTCTCTGTGGGTATGGAGTAGAGGAGTACTTGACCATGAAATGGCTTCCTGAAAGGAGATGGCAAATCCCAAAAGTTACAAATCACTTTTAACCTTTCTGCCATTTAAATGTCCACACACAAAAAATGTGGGGAAAGTAATGCTCCAGTACTAGCTCAGTCTTGTTCATACCAAACTTTGTAAAGTTGTTAAGATAAGTGTATGAACAAAATTAGGACAGATTGCCATTTTCTAAAAATAGCAATGCTTTCCCAGTGTATTTAAAGTCATTTGGGGGATTTTTCAGAAGTACTTACCAGGTGTCAAATTAAATGTAGCCCAAGGCTAGCAGCTGTTGGGTGGTGATGTCATTTTTTTCAGTGCCAATGCATGCTGTTGTCATTATCATCTTTAAAAAGAGAAGCAGATAAGGTACAGTAAAAGAAGTATAATGGACAGCTTACAATTTGGGATGCAAGCATAAAAAGTGTTTATACGTGAGTTAAAAATTACAGTTTCTGCAATATTTTGGTTAATTGTATATTCTGTCTAAAAAATTCACACCATTTTACTGGCCTACCTTTGCACACAAAATCAAAATGAATGGCTAAGGATATATATTTTAAAAGCTCGAAGAGATTATGAGTACAGTTTCATGCCCAGTAGTGGTTAGCAGTGATTATAAGGGAGGCTGGCTTCAAATCCCTGTTCAGCCATGAAAGTCACTGGGTGACCTTGCACCAGTCACACTCTCTCAGCCTAACGTACCTCACATAGTTGATTAAAGGGGGAGGAAGAGAACCATATATGCCACCAAAGATCCTTGGGTAAAAGGTGGGATATGAATTTATTTATTATGTCACACCTTTGCACACAAGAGTAACTGATCTACTCAGCCAGTGAAGGTGCTTCCCTCTCCCTGCCAGTGTGTGTACACACACATACCATTTCTTATTGGACCACAGCATTGTCTTTCAGCTGGTAAATCTGGATCCATTATCTAAGAATCACCAGGTGAAACCTGTTAGCTTTTCTTTTTTTTAAGGGATGGAGGGATGAAAGGACAGTAGTAGTAAAACAAAAAGACAAATATTTTAAGGTTATTTGAAGTCTCTGTTGCAGATTGGAATTAAAGGTGAGTTCTGGTCTGAATACATTTTAGGACTTCAAGAATATAGTAGTTGCTGGTGTGTGAATGCACTATGTTAATGTTGACTGTGCAGTGTGTTCCTCTCTTTGTTATGAAAAAATATAATTAGTATACCTTAGATATACCAAGCCTAGGGACACAGGTGGCGCTGTGGTCTAAACCACTGAGCCTAGGGCTTACTGATTGGAAGGTCGGCGGTTTGAATCCCTGAGACGGGATGAGCTCCCATTGCTCGGTCCCAGCTCCTGCCAACCTAGCAGTTCGAAAGCACGTCAAAGTGCAAGTAGATAAATAGGTACCACTCTGGCGGGAAGGTAAATGGTGTTTCCATGCGCTGCTCTGGTTTCACCAGAAGCGGCTTAATCATGCTGGCCACATGACCCGGAAAAACTGTGCGGACAAACGTTGGCTCCCTTGGCCTGTAAATCGAGATGAGCACTGCAACCCCAGAGTCGTTTGTGACTGGACTTAACTGTCAGGGGTCCTTTACCTTTACCTTTTTAGATATACCAAAAGTATAACGGCACATTTTCTCTCAAGTATTGTTCTTCAAGATGGCCCATTAAAGGTTTCTTGCAGAGACCCTAAGTGTCCCCTGTGTTGAAGAACAGTAAAATTTTGGTTACAGGTAGGTAGCCATGTTGGTCTGCCATAGTCAAAACAAATTTTTTTAAAAAAAAATCCTTCCAGTAGCACCTTAGAGACCAACTAAGTTTGTTCTTGGTATGAGCTTTCGTGTGCAGAAGTGTGCATGCACATGAAAGCTCATACCAAGAACAACCTTAGTTGGTCTCTAAGGTGCTACTGGAAGGAATTTTTTTTAATTTTTATTTTGTTTTCAGTAAAATTTTGGCAAGAGGTTATTTAAGTCAATGAGCCTTGGAATATGCCTTAGCCAGCTTTCTTTTCCTCATTCCTACTGCTTGAATTAAAAGACTTAGTATTCCAGGAAGAAAGAGCTAACACTTTTGGATTCTACTGAAAGACTGGGAACTACATAAAAATAAGAACTTGTAAAATAATATATTTATATAGTTTGACTGTAATACTTACTGCTGATTTTGACTGAGTTACTGAATTAAGAGGCCTTTTCAGTTATCACTGTGTCAAATAGCAATCATAATGCTTCCAGGCTTAACTGCAAAGCAGATCATAATACCTTTGCATTGAACACAGATGCTTATCTGAGGTTTTGCTGATGACATTTATCAAGGAAGCAGTAATAAATGTGCCTTGAGAACTGAATTACTGTATAAGGGTTACCTCAGCAGCTAGATTTGTTGAGGATTAATTTCAACAACTTATTATTCATATGCCACCCATCTGACGTGGTTGCCCCAGCCACTCTGGATGGCTTCCAACAAATTAAAACATAAAACATAGTAAAACACCAAACATTAGAAACTTCCCTAAACAGGACTGCCTTTAGATGTCCTCTAAAAGTCAGATAGTTGTTTATTTTATTAACATCTGATGGGAAGGTGTTCCAGAGGGCAGGCGAGACTACCAAAAAGGCCTCCTCCCAGGACTTCCGGCTGGTAATGGCGCAGCAAAGATTGATTGCTGAGGAGAGCCCGTGAAGCTGAACACCACTTCAAAGGGAGAAGCCAGCCTTGGTGGACGATTGCTAGTGGAATTTATGGAGGTGTCTGGCTCTCCTTGAAAGGGGTGGATAGAATGCGCGCGGGGGAGAGAGCTGTGCGAAGAAGTTCGGCATGTAATAGAAGGAGAAGATGGTGCTGACCGGAATGTGGCATTTGGAATGAGAGTGACTTTATCCATACAGAGACATTATTTATTATAATTGCGTCTGCTTGCTGGCATATATCAGAGGCTGTGAAAGTATTGGACTGTGAATGCAACTGAAAGAGATGTGAAGATCGCTCCGGAGTCCGAGACATGGGAAGTCCAAAAATTATAAAAAATTGGCATAATTGGAATTGTTTTAATTGGGAATTGTTTAATTAATTTGGATTTTAATTTGATTGGTAATTGGAGATATATATTGGAAAATCAATAAACATGATTCAAAAAGGCCTCCTCCCTGGTTCCATGTAGCTTCACTTCTCATAGTGAAGGAACCTCCAGTTGGCCCTCGGAGCTGGAACTGTCTCCTCCTGGAATCGCAGAAAGCAGTGGTTCCAGCTCAGCACAGCTATGACAGGGTGGGGTGCTCCCTCTTCCTGGCTTTGGCATGGTGGGAGGGGTTACTTCCTGTTGCATTAGTATAGGTGGTGCAGGCATTAGCACTTGCATAATGGAAGCCGATCACCATAATATTTGTATATTTCTGTAGTTAAAACTATGCTGAAGGTGGCTTACAACATGAAGATATTTACATAAAAGAAATAGTCAAAAAGTACACATATGTCACAGGAGTGTTCCGGTCATTGATCACACAGTTCAAAGGTGAAGTTCATTAGCAAAAACAACATCCCCACAAACTTTATAGAATGCCATTGCTAATGAAGAGAGCAGCTTATTCCTGGTTGTCTTCTTCCATTAAAATCAATTGTCAAGACTGAAAGTCCCCGCTTCCTCAGGGCTTTTCCCAAACAATTGGAAACTCTGCTTATGTGCAGCCAAACCCCCCTTTTATGCATCTTCTCATTCTGGGAGACAAAGGGGGAGGGGAGCTTATTGCAGCAGGAAGGGGAGACACCCGTGCCTCTTCACCAGCCTAATTCATCTTGGCCTCCCTCATCCCACTGCTCTCTGCCACAGACTCCCAACTCACTAAGCCCTGTTACGTCTTCTAAACTAGGTTTGGAAGCCTAGTATGCTTGATGAGCACTATCCTGGGTCTCCACCTTCAACAGCTTGTTCTGTTCATGCACAAATTGCTAAAAAAAAACTATCACTGGGTGCAGAGTCTTTTACATCTCTAAATTGGCTGAGTTGCATAGCTGTGAACTAGGAAATGCCACTTTAAGAGAACAACATTTAGCAGCAAGGTTTAGTGGTGACGCAACCAGCTTATAAAAGTGCTTCTAGCATTTAGCCCTCAGTCCATTTTTCCCCTTTGCTTCTAAATTATACCAAAAGACATTTGAGGCATTAAATAGAAAATCACTTTGCAGAGGACTGGTTGTTAGTAAGAAAAGTACACTTAAATGAATATTACATTTTCATGTATTTTTTAAAAAAGATGGAATGGAGTAATTCAACATTATTTCATTCCCAGCTACCATTTGTGAGGAAAGAAATATAAATTGCAGCAACAGATTCTGAGCACAGATTATCAGTCTTTTAAGACTGTCATGTCTTTCTCTTGTGAATTTATTCTGCTGAAGCAGCAGCTCATAGCATTAGGAAAAGAGTGATCTTCTACCTCCAGGAGTGTTTTTGCGTGGGGCAAATACCGGCAGCCATTTACCAAACTGTACATAGCATAATTCACCATTTCCCTACTTCTGCAGTTTTCTAGAGTGGCGAGGAACTATTCTAAAATTATCCTCACAAATTGGGATGATGCAAAAGTCAGCTTTCAGTTTGTAAGGATTTTATTAAAGTTCTTCATTATACAATAAGATATAGAAAATTAATGTAAAAGTCACAGCATCTCAAAATAATTCATTTCTTTTCCCCACAAAAAATCCAAGAGGCAATCCTGAATTGTTTTTATTATTGGTAAATATCAACCATGTTTTTTTTCTTTAATACCAATATTCCACAATTATTTTATTGTTACATATCCTTTAATTCTCACCCAGTTCCATATGTTCAAATTCCATTTCCTTTCATGTTTCCATTTCCTGTTGTGTTCACCCTAGTATTCTAATCTCCTCCTCCAGGACTTTCCGTTTACATTTCTTCCACTCTTTTTCCACAGAGAATACCATAAATTTTGTAGCATCATTCTCTGAATTCACTCCAATTTGTATACCGATGCTTTCTGTTAGAACTGAACAAAGGGAGGACTGAAGTTTTCCCAAAGCTTCCCCCTATCAATTACATCAATGCCAGATCCAGATGACCAGTTATGGTTTAATCTTCCCCTTCCCCTCCAAGCCCTTGTATGAAAGGCATTTTCATTTCACCATGTGCTTTTTCCAATTTTGTCGTTTCATCGTCCAGCTTTGCATCAATTTTGTCTCTAAGTAGTCTCCAGTTCCCTTTTTCAGAGGTTCAGTGGCCATCCTTCATGTATGATTTAGCTGAATTTCCTGCATTATAGGGGTCTGGACTCTTGCAGTCCCTTCCAACTCTACAATTCTATGATTGTGTGATAAATTAATGCAGTACAAAAGCTACACTTAAGCAGCTTTCAGATGGAAACTTCAACAACCCACATCCAAATGGTTGATGATATTAAGCTTATAGGAATTGTGCTTAAATTCCTCCCATCACCTTCAGTTTTGAATCATATACCTCTTCAGATTTCATGGATCAGAACAATGTACAAAACAGCAGAAATACTTGAAGTTAACTAGGCTGGATTGTTAAGCAAGCATACTGAAGCAACTGAAGCTAATCTGAAAACTTGTCAAAGCAATGGGAGTTATTGCATTGGGATCAGGCGATGGGTGTACCTTTCTGTTATGTCTTCAGGCAGCCTCACAGTAGGAGGGCTATTGGTTATGCACTAAAAGCAACTATAACAAAGTTCTTTGTGACACTTCCCACTAGTGATGGCTTGTAGGGTCCTGTCTTCTACCTCCTGTCCAGGGGGAGGGGCTAACTGTTTGCAGGTTTGTTCTGAGCAGTGCTCAGTATAGGCTTGTTTTCTTGATTGTATGCTTGAGCAAAAAAGTTTTCTTTTTACTGACAGTGAAAACAGACCAACACGGCTACCCACCTGTAAGTGAAAACTCTGTTCATCCTTTCAGTTTAGATTCTTTTGTTTGGGTTGTAGGTGATTTGGTATGATCGAATGTTTCCCTCAGGTTGTCCTTCTCTTTTTTCTTTTTCTCCTCTTCCCTCACGGGGAAGGGGCGCTTTACACCCAGGGCATTCTTTCTAGCTGCTTAGTTTAGTTGATAGAGGTTTTTCTGTGTGGTTCATGGCTGCGGCAGGGCTGGACAGCGTTTCCCTCAATAAACTATGGGCAGGACTGCCATTTTGAAGTGGTCATTGACGGCACATTCAACACAAGCGCTTGAGGCTTGTTTTTTTTACTGCTGTGCTCCATGTTCTCAGGGGTTCTGTCTTTCTCTGCTCTGGCCAGATCACCCACATCCAACCCAAACTTTTATCAGTAGGGCATTTGAACTATTCCCATTGGTGAGATCACATACTCCCTGCTTTTTTTTATAGCTTCAGCTGCATGTATGCTGGAAAGTTGGAGCAGCTTCAGGAGGGTGCTGTCAATATGCCATTTAGACAAGAGTGCCATTCTGTGCTGGGGTTGTGTGTGCACCTGAAGGGTGTCAGCTGGGTTTTCGTTTTTGCTTCTCAGTCCATTTTTTCTGCCCAGTTTTGTTCCTTATCTGCTGGTTCCCCCTGTGTCTTAATATTGGGTCTTCCTTATTCACCTGATCAGCAAAAGTATTGCTGTCCACTCCCTTGCTCTCAGGTAGGTTGGGTTGGGGGTGTTAGGGCTTGGAACTTTAATTGGGTTTTCCAGTTTGGGGAGGGGGTTCCTCTCATTTTCTGCCTTGGGTATGGCTTCTCCCCCTGTTTCTGTGGCCTTTCAACAGGAGGTGGTGAGGGCGCTTTCTGATTCCAGGTTATTAGTTTCTGGGGTTCACCTTTTATTAGTTTTTACAAGCATTCAAACTGAATCATGCTCTAGCTGAAAATATGCATGCACCCTCTAAGGCTTTTTTATTACTATTTTGCATGCAATGGCTCTTAGATTGCTGACTTCCAACCCCCAACCCCCACTGATTTTCAACCTCAATAAAGACTGGTGTTTGCTAAGAGTAAGTAATGATTTCTAAACCTTCCAGAAATCAGGTGGTACAGCCTTCATAGAACTATAATTTCTAAAGGCAAGTGTGAGATCACCTGCTTGGTGCCATTGCCATTATAAGAGAACAAGGGAGGCATTCATAGTTAGTTCCCGCATCTCTTTTTCTAGAAAAACAGCACTGACACTAGTCATCTTGTTGATATCCTTGTTTTCTGTGTATTGGGAGGATTTGTGTTTGTGTTTGGGGATGAATGTTCAGATATACAATCTCACCAGCTTTCTGAAATGGTTCACTTTTCCCCATGGAAGTGATATCTAGTGATTTTCTAAAGATGAAGATCATGTCTCCATTTTAAGATACTACTTTCTGACATGGAGAACATTACATCATTTTGGCTCAAACAGATTACCATTGTAGCACATCATAATGAACAAGGAAATACAATTGTAATGGAGGTGTGTACGGATTATGTATATGTCTGTAAACATTTATATCATTTGTATTTGAAATATTCATATGTGTATAGGCTGCAATTTGGCAGGTAGGCAGGCAGGTTTAATGCCCATTAAAATAAATGTGTCTATAATGTGTGTGTATGACTGAAAGCCTGTTTGGAAACTTTATGTATAATGTTACTTTTATTCATCTCACTAAATGGTGTTCAGGGTGCTGAATATAATCAAAGTGATGTAAAGTTACATTGTATTTGATTACAGACAAGCCATAGGTATGGGCAGAATAAAAATAGCAATAATAATATCAAACTCTTGTTATTTGCTTCCAGAGTATATAGTTAGCTTTTGCAGATAAGCCTATAATGTGGGTAGAAACAAAATAAGCATCATGGTTCATTGGTCTTCTACTTCTCATAGCTGTTTCTGCCCTGTATGTCTTGCATTATTACATACCTCTCCAAGACCTTATTAACAAAACAAATTGAAACATGAAGTGTTAACCATGCAAGTGAGGATTGGACAAATAATTAAATAATTAATTTTAACCAGCTTCCCTTAGTATACCAGGGATAAAAGAGATTTTAAAACCTTCCAGCCCTCACTGCTTAAAGTGGTGGATTATTTTCTGCCTATAGATTTGGAGAACATTATGTATCATTTCATCGGTCTTCACTTGCAGGTTCTTTATTTGAATAAGTAAGTTTTAGTATAATTGTGTCTGCCTAAAGTATTAGCATGGGTGTGGGGGAGAGAGAACAGTTGTATAAAGTATGACCTTGGTACCTGAGAGGACTAAAAATGAATTCCCTGCTTTCCCATTCACTTCAACATATATGGCAGATTAATAATTTGTTTTGCTTGTTCCAGTGTATTTACCCCTGCTTTTAAAGTGAATGAAGATTATGTATGGAAGAGCTCCTTGTCTATACTGAATGGAATGGTAGTGATGTCTTTGTTCCTTATTAAAACTTATGGGAAGTTCACCTGATGTTGATGAGTGTATCAAATTGCTTCATGTGCATCAATTCTGCTAAGCAGGCTTGCATAGGGATCTTTCAAAAGGAACTTAGGACTGCAAAAGATGTTCCTGATCAGCACCTGTTCATTTGCATATGGAGCATGTCATCAATAATACAGGAGACAAGGTCTTAAAGTCAGAATAACAGCGAGTGAGGTTGGCATCAATTTTGTTTAATAGAACTTCATAAACAAACTAGTCAGTGGTGTAACATGAAACTGACAGCTTTCATTACAGTAAAATATATGTCTTTAATTTAGTGGTTTTATGTAAATGTGACCCTATTTTTTCTTTTCATATTTTTCCCTGTGTTATAGCCTTAATTGCAAAGAGATTAATTTTACTTCCTCTGCTATTCACAGAGGGCGACGAGACAGGAGTGATGGATAATCTACTTGAGGCACTGCAATCTGGGGCAGCATTCAGGGATCGCAGGAAACGAACGCCAAGAACTCAGGGTAGGACATTTGCTGAACTTTTTTTGGGGCGAGGAAATGTATCTAATGTTCAAAGTCAGGGAGGAAGGGAGTCTGTTTGGGGAAAGCTTGTATTACTGTTTTTGACTCATATGAAAACTCAGCAGGACATGTGTATGCAGTCACAAGTTTTAAAATTCTAACTGTATCTACAGATAATTGTAGAGGGCAAAAAAGAAAGGAACAGAGGGTTCCCTGTGTGCTTGATACAGCATTAAATATAAATAAATAAACACTCCACAGTTTGTGGAACATCACTGAAAATCATCATCATAATTAAATTTACTTAGCCGAAATCTTTAGACTCTGGGAATTGTGAATTTTTATTATAGTTAGATTTTGTTTATTTGCTTGCTGCACTTTGGCATCAGTCAATCTATTTTTGAAGAGGTATATCCTGCTTTGTATATTTAAGTTGAGCAGTTACTGAACCAAGATTGGTCCTGCCAAGAAGCACCCTGTGCCTGCTCAGCCAACTCTTACAGCGGGGAGGGAGAACACACTCTGCGCAGACTTCTTGGAAAAGAGGAGAAAGCATTTGAAGTTGAAGCAGGAATTGGCTTGAGAGACTGTGGTATGACTGAAGGCATAGATATAGGAGTTGGAAGAGGAAATTGACCTTTTGATTTCCACACACTAGGATCAGAAGTTTCTAGTTGTGGTACATGAGGATGGGGAAGAAGGGAATGGGTAAACCCAAGGCTTATGATTGTCTGTGCACATAAGACTATAACTACTTTAGTGTTACTTAAAAGTGATCTGTGAATATAAAAATGCATACAAATTTGCTAACCATTTCTTAATATTTACTATAATTATACTCAGTTTCTATTGTGTATATATTTACTTTGCAAAGAAAAAGAGATGGTTTAGTGCTGGGTCTCAGTATAGGCACAGGGAGAGGGGGGTATAATTTACCAACTGAAGAAAGCAATAGATTGTATTGTAATTCTACAGAATTCTAGGACAGAGATGCAATGTAATGCTTCCTTGTCCCTTTGTTAGATCCTGCAATATTAGCCTTTGTTGGTTGTAGTTGGGGGTGAGGAAGATATTTACATCTCCTTCCTTCCTTGTTCAACTCCTGTTCATATGAATTTGCTAGGAATTTTAAATATAATGAAAGGGAACCAGTGGACAGGCTCCTTATGCAGTCTTACAAAATTGTAAGCTGTCAGCAAATTTGATTATTGTAGAAGATTATTATGAGTAATCTTTGGCTGGGAGGTGGAATTGTATCCAGTGTACCTATGTTTATAGAAATAGTATTAGCTAAAATGTTTTCTGATAGATACATAGATAAGACAGAATGCTCCCAGGTATAAAGGAGGATTCTCTTTGTTGAGAAAAGTAATATGTTTTCCTTAGCTTCTTTACTGTCTAATCAGTTTACACCGTCTAATATTTTCACAAATAGCCTCCACAAATCCTACTGATTGCCCTGTAGAGTAAATTCAAATAGGAGGTTGTAGTATTGATCCTACCATAATGTGTTGTAAATATGACATATTAGTCTGTGCATATTAAAGGCTTATTGTCATCTGAAGTGCAGGTGTCTGAGGTACAAGTCCACAAAACGAAGTTTATATGTCATGTTTCTTTTTATGTACTTTTGACACTGCGTGGCCTACCTTTCCCAAGGACTTAATTGTATCCTAATACAGGTTTAGACATATAGATTTAATAGTAAAAACTGTATTTCAGGTGTTCATTCATATGTCACAAAACATGGTATAGCAAACGTATGGTTTATTTATTTGATTTTGACTGAATGAAATATAATTAAATATTGTTGCACAAACTTTCTGCCTGTTTATGCTGTAAAAAGGAAAAGTGCACCCTACGTATTCACTAAGATTTTGATTGTTGTAATACAGTCAACTGCATGTGAGCAAAATGTTTGCTTTTCTATCTACTGCACATCTACATGAAATATGATTAAATCACATTGGCAGTGAAATACTTTAAGTGGTCACAATTTCTCTCTCTCCTACTTATGTAAATATTGTAAAGGGGATGAGTATTTTAAATGTGGAATTTGAATCTTACCTGGCTTTCCTGTTTAATGACTCAATGATAGTGAAATCCCTTCTCCTTTAAACAATTCTGCCAGCATTCTGTCATACCAGAAACTTCTTAAAAGGACATATGTTGAACCGTATCCATCACTCTTTCACCAATTATCCATGACCTTTTATCCTAGCCTCAGGCTATGAGATTATAAAACAAGACCAATTCTGAAATATATTCCTTCTAATATTAGTTTAAGCACACACCCTCCACATTTCTAACAATTTTTCTTTTTTTAAAAAATCCACTAAGCTTCTAAACCTTTTACCATCGAATTACATTTCTGGAAACCTTAATAGCTGCTGCTCTTTTAGGAGTGTCCTAGTTCAGAAACACTGCAGCTGCAGTGTTACTGTGTGCCATCATTTCCCCCTCTTTCTAATTACAGCAAAGTTATAGCTTTGAGGTACATACTATGGCTGTTTAACCGTTACCTGTGGTCTAAACAACTGAGCTTCTTAGGCTTGCCGATTGGAAGGTTGGCACTTTGAATCTGCGCAATGGGATGAGCTCCCGTTGCTCTGTCCCAGCTCCTGCCAACCTAGCAGTTCGAAAGCACACCAGTGCAAGTAAATAAATAGGTACCACTGTGGTAGGAAGGTAAACAGCATATATGCAGCATTGCACCCAGCAGGACTTACTTCAAAATAAGCAATCATAGAATTGGGTTGTTAGCCCATTTTTAGATTAGCAGTTAATTTCAGAAATATGCAAGCGTTCCAGTTCTTATGCCATGGACCTTTATTATTTATACCCCGCCCATCTGGCTGGGTTTCCCCAGCCACTCTGGAAGGCTTACAGCATACAGCGTTGCAGTTCTTATGAAAATCTTCCAGCTAGTGTGGGCTTTCCAGTTTGTTATAATTCTAGAATTTTGCCTTGGCAATTATCATCACGTAGTATAAAGGTCCTTTTCACGCTGTATGCAGATCTAGTTTTTGAGCTGGGGTCTATGTAGGGATGCTTTTATAGCTGTAACATATACCTTCCGCATTATGTGGCTGAAGATAACGAAGTTCTTGCCCTGTGTTCATGTTTCTCATAAGTGTGTTGCACTTCAGAATTACTAAACATCTCTTGTTTCCATGGTTTTATTTGGTTCCTTAAGTCTTGCTTGCTTTAAAAAATATTAATTCTTCATATCTATTACTATTTATTAAATTTATATATTGCTCTTCATTCAAAGATCACAGGGTGATTTACAACATAAAAACACAAAATACATAACATAATAGCAACAAACAATAATCCACACTACACATTTAAAAGGCCATAGATTGTTAAATTAGCCAAAGGCCTGGTTGAAGAGGAATGTTTCCTCCCAGTGCCTAAATATATGTACCAGTAATGAACGCACCAGGTGAGCCTCCCTGGAGAGAGCACTCCACAGACATGGAGCCACCACACAAAAGGCCTGTTCTCATGTTGCCACCCCCCCCCCCTGGACTTCTCATGGAGGGGTCACACAACAAAAAGCCTCATGATGATCACAGAGCTTTGGTTTGCTCATCTGAGGAGAGGTGATCCTTAAGATATTGTGGTCTTGAGCCATTTTAGGATTTAAGTAGAGCCATTTAAGTGGTGCCCTCCTTGTGGAATGCCCTCCCATCAGGTGTCAGGGAGATTAAAAAAATACACAACTTTTAGGCAACATATGAAAGCAGCCCTGTTCAGGGAAGTTTTTAATGTCTGGCATTTTATTATTATGTTTATATTTTGCTAGAAGCCTCCCAGAGTGGCTGGGGAAACCCAGGTAGATGGGTGGGGTATAAACAATAACAAATATTTTTATTATAGCTCAAAACTAGCACTTAGAATTGGACACAGAAACTGGCAGCCAATGCAGTCATGCCAGGATTGGTGTTATATGCACAAATGATTTTGCCTCAATGAGCAACCTGGCTGCTGAATTCTGCACCAGACCATCTTCAGAGGCAGCCCTACATATAATGCATTGCAGTAATTTAGGGTTAGGATATTCTTATCCAGATAGTGATGCAGCTGATCCACCAACTAAAGCTGATGGAAGGCACTCTGTGCCACTGAGGCCCAGTTGACAGCAATGGATTCAGAAGTACCCCCAACCTGCTCCTTCAGAGGGAGCATAGCTCCATCAAGAACAGTCAACCCCTCATCCATCTGGTCTAACAGTGCCTCAGTCCTGTCTGGATTCTGCTTTAGTTCATTGTCTCTCATCTAGTCCATTACTGAAATGTAAGCCTATGGTCTTTTGAAACCAAAGCTTTATTTATTTTTTAGAGAGAGATTATTATGTTGTTTTGGATTAACAATGCTTTATGCTCAATTAACAGAAAATAGTTCTTTATCGCTAACAGGTCTATTATATGTTTTATATGTTTGAGCCCATTTCAATGCATGTAATTTATAATCATATCCCCCCAAAAATGTTATTTAGTAATTGCTTTAGTCACAGACGTCCATGAACTGTCCTAAGGCAATATAAAAACCTATATTCAGTAAATTACTTCAATTTCTCATGCTGCTTATTTTGTAATAGTTCTGAAATAAGTAAGAACTAAATTATATATCTTAGAAGAGTTGGTTGTAAGCAACAGTCTTGGGAAGATGTATTTACTTAGCATATGATATAATCATCGTCCTGATGGAGAAAAACATAAAGATATATTTGTTTTAAATAATAATCACCAGTAATTCGTTTCTAATTATTTGACTTGATTTTAATCATTTGGCTTGATAAATACTTTATAGGAGGTTCTAAGAAATAGCCATTTGGGAACATTTTAGTTCATTTTTTCTTTCTTTCTCTGAAATAAAGATTCAGGCAGTCCTTGTCCCTATCAGTCCTATCAATCTGTGACACATCATACTTTTTGTCAATTCCTTGGCATAATAATGCACTGGATGAGCAGCAGTACATTGAGACTTAAAGCATACTAGTCTGAGGCACTGTTAGTATGTGACTGAACTGCCCAGGTAAGTGGCATTCAACCTGAACTGAAAGGGGGTTCTATTTTCCCTAAAATTTCAATTATGCCATGCTCTAGCAGGTAGATAGCTTGGGGGTGTTCCTTGATTGTCACTGAAAGTATGTCATGTGACATGAAGCCATTTATCAGTGTTGGTTATAACTATGCCTGGATAACAGTGGTCTGACTTCATTTATTCATACTATCAGGGGCTGGCTGGACACCGAAGAGTGGAGGCTGGATACTGATTAGTGGACACTGGGAGAGAGGGGTTGAAGGCTGACTTGGAAGAAGGGAAGCATGAACTGAGGGAACATGTAACAGCCAGAAGACGAGAGTCAGAGGCAGGAGAAGCTGCAGGATTGGAGAGTGAAGAACAGTTGCAGGAGGAGGGAGAGATAAGTCAGGCTGGTATAGACTGGAGGGCTTTCACACTTCCTCATCCTGCCCCCACCCCTCCTGCTTCACAGTCTCCCAAGACCAGAAGAGGATTGAAGCGAGAGGAGTAGAAGCATGCATAGTCTGGGCCTGCTTGCACAAAGCTTGGGTGGGGAAGATATGTAAGCTGAGGTCAGGGCAGGGCCTCTCTGTTATAGCAAATGTCTCATTGGGTGAACACCAAGAGTAGCTGAGAGATGGAGGGCTGATAGACATGCCTTTCCCTAACCTGTAGGTGTACTTTTGACAATACAAAGTTAATTCCTCACTCTGGATATTCCATGCCTGACAGCGCCATGGCACATACCTTGTTTTTTAATGTATTTTTTTGTATTATTCTGTATTTTTATGATGTGAACTGCCCTAAGATCTTCAGATGAAGGGCAGTATACAATTTAACAGTTAAAATATTAAAAAAATGTCAGTTGTCAGAAATCATCATCAGATATTTCACTTTCATTTAGTTAGCTCATGTCTCAATTAGACAGAAATAATACAGTGTGTTGTATGTACTCATCATACTTACAGTATTCAAGTCCTAAATTTCCTAATGATTATTCCATAGCTTCATGCAAAAGAGAAACGAGTGAACATTGTGGGAGCCTACCTCCCCAAAAAAGCTTTATGATGATGAAAATCAGTTTCAAGTAGATTCACAATTTAGTGGAGAGCTTTGTGCACGAGTTGGATGGTTACCATTGTTTATTTGTTAACAACCAGAAGACAGTTCTTGCTAAGCTTGAAAGTAAGAAAATAACTGTGTTTCAGTTATAAACAGTGATGGAAAGAAGAGATAATTTTCCCTAGGGATCCTGGATGGCAGTTTCAAGTCTGTTATGACTCTTTCCACCAACCAGTCAGGCAGGGTTTCCGTCAGAGAACCTTTCTAAGGGAGGAGCCATCCCATTCTCCCCATTCCAGCTGGCAGATCAAGGATGATCCATCCACACACTGTCCTCTACCAACACTAGCATAGCCTTGGTATAACTACAAATATGGAGGAAAAGCTGCACAAGGGGCAACAAAACATAATAATATTAATAACAAGGACAGGAAAGAGGTAGAAAGACCACCCAGACTTTTAATAAAAAGGTAAAGGACCCCTGACAGTTAAGTCCAGTCGCACATGACTCTAGGTTTGCGGCGCTCATCTCGCTCTATAAGCCAAGGGAGCCGGCATTTGTCCGCAGAAATTTTTCCAGGTCATGTGGCCAGCATGACTAAGCCGCTTCAGGCAAAACCAGAGAGCGCACGGAAACGCTGTTTACCTTCGCACCAGAGCGCTACCTATTTATCTACTTGCACTTTGACGTGCTTTCGAACTGCTAGGTTGGCAGGAACTGGGACCGAGCAACGGGAGCTCACCCCGTCGTGGGGATTCGAACAACCGACCTTCTGATCGGCAAGCCCAAGAGGCTCAGTGGTTTAGACCACAGCGCCACCCTAGGCAGCCCTAATTCTAATTTCCAACGGTGGCCACCCCAACATCTCAGAACGATAAGCAACTTCCAGAAGAAGATGTGGGCACTACCCTCCAGGAACCCCGTGGGGGGGGGGGGGAATAAATTTAAGAATATCCATTCCCACCACCGCCCAGGGATCCTGGAGGGCAGTTCTAAGTCTGGGACGTATAAGAGCGATAACATTCAAGGTGTGTTACCTGAAGGCAGGTCATGGATGAAATACCCTCTGGAGCACCATCTGCCTCAATTCTGCATCTGCAGACACTCAGGAATCAACCTTGTATTGCTTTGGAAAGGTATGCATGGAGGCCGAAGTAGCCACCTTACAAATCTCCAGAATAAGGAGATTGAATGCAGCTGAATTAGCAGTCCTCCTCAGAGAATGAGCTGTGAGATCACCCAGAGGCACTTGTCCAAGTGCGTGGAATGCTTGTATAATGGCCTCCTTGTCACCCTGAAATAGTGGGTGAGGAAACCCCAAAAGAAATGAATAGTGCTTCTGGTTTCCAGAAAAAAAGGCTTGTTCAGGTAGAAACTCAGAGCTCTCCTCACATCCGGGGTGTGCCATAAGCATTCCCAATCAGACTGTACATTAGGGCAAAAGGATGGCAAAACCGCTTCTGTGCCCTATGAAATAAAAGATTTATTTTTGTCGCAAGAAACCCTCAAGAAACCCTGGGAATAGTAAGAATTTCCATTTTTCTTTTAAATGCATATTATGGTACATATGCTAATTATTATGTAAGCTGCTTTTGGCTATATTGTCAGTATTGAGTACCCTGAAGCACAATGCACATTAATTAGAAAGAAGGCAGCTTTTTTGACAAATTCTCTTCAGTGAAAGTCATGTTAGGAAAGGATTATATGAACTTATTTTCCTTCCAATGTACTTCTTTTATTAATAATTTTAGTTCTCTTGCTCTCCATTTTTACTGTCGATTATCAGTTCCCAAAAATGTTTTTTTAGTGGGACTGATATACATATTGCTAGCAACGTTTTATCCAAAATATTTTAAACTGAAAAAATTATTCCCAGCCTCAGACTTTGAATGTACAGTTGACTTACAACGTATGTGCATTTAACTTGAGTGAATTCAGCTTTTTTGCTCAAGTCTTCCAAGCAGTAAGACACATAGATGATTTGATTGTTCAGTTTCATCTGTCAATGAAACAAAGCCTCAATCTCACATGGAATTACAGACATTTTGAGATCTTATCAATAAATGTTTGATCTGCTCAATAAATGTTTGATCCGCTCAAGAGACAGCAGTGGAAGTTCCCAATTGCCACATTTGTCACCAAAAAAATCACCAGCAGCAAATGAGCCCATTCAATCAACCTCTGAAGCTAAACCACAGACAACCACTTTGACTTTAACTGGCTATTGGTGACCCTAAATTGTCCTCCTCTCCTCTCCTGTCCTCCTCTCCTCTCCTGAAACAACATCAAAATCAAAAGAGCAAAACAGTTGTCATGCACCTATAAGTGCTGTGCTGTATGGGCCATTTCCTGGTTTTAAAGGATTGTGTTGACCATATACTATTTTTGCTTTACACACTATCCTTGGAACATAACCCCCACATAAGTTGTAAGTTGGCTGTAGTTAATTTGTGCTTGACAAAGAGAACTGTGTGACTAGGGGCAGAATTCTACAGGATTCCTAAGTTACTCCGAGCATCATTTACAAAATGACTGTCTGGAAGTGGGGAATGCTGCAGCCTTACATTGCAGTAAGTTATTATGATCATTATTATTAAGTCCTAGTTAATATTAATATAGCTAGCTAACTGATTGCTTCTATAGTACGTTTTCAGTCTTCATCATTGCTACACCACACACTTAGAAGCAGGCATCACAGAATATAGTGAGATTGACATCTAAGTTCACATACCGTATTTTCCGGTCCATAAGGCGCTCCGTACCACAAGACGCACCTGGCTTTTAAAGGGAAAAAACCAGAAAAAATATTTTCCTGGTTTTCCTCCTCTAAAAGGCAGGGAGGGGAGCGCTGGAGGGGGAGCCCCTTCTCCTCCCCGCTTGCTTTAAAGGGACATGGGGATGAGGGGAGAATGCTCCACCAACCTCCCTGCCGCCCACCGATCCCAAAAGCAGGCATCGCAGCTGACTCCCCCCACCTCCTGCCAAATGCGGCGGGAGATGGGGGGAGGCAGCGGGAAGCGCAGAGGATGTTGCTGAATCATGCCAGCACCTACATTCCCCGAAAGAAGCTTCTTTCGGGGAACGGAGGTGCTGGCATGATACTGCAACATCGCCACTGCCTCCCCCCACCTCCCGCCAAATGCAGCGGGGGATGGGAGGAGGCAGCGGGAGCGAAGCCTTCACTCCATAAGGCGCACAGGGATTTTCCCTTCCTTTTTAGGAGGGAAAAAGTGTGTCTTACGGAGCGTAAAATATGGTATATACGATTCTGTGTTGCATGCTGTGTTTGGTTCCTGTGGGTAAGAGAATATAAGGCTAGCTCTGTTCACTAGATGGCTTATTTGCTTCTTGATCTATGTAGTTGTCTGTCTGTTGTTGGGAGACAATGAATCTCAAATGTCCAGTTTTCAAAATTTTAATATTTCTATCTTTGTGAAGCAACATATGATGAAAATGTAATGTTCACATTGAAAAACACTGTAATAGCACACTAGCATATTAAAATTATGGAGATGTGAATGTTCAGCAGACCTCTTGCTCTTGAGAGATGGTTCCCTGCTTAGCTCAGTTGTACATTCTCTCTCTCTCTCTCTCTCTCTCTCTCTCTCTCTCTCTCTTTATCACACACAACAACACAACACACACACTTAACATTGTTGAATTCAGGAAAAAAACAACTAGTAAAGAGAAGGAAATTGGTTAAAGAACTGCATGAATGTCAGAAGTGCATTATAAATACACAGCAGGAGGCTTGAGAGCATTTTCCAAATTATAAGGAGGATTGATAACATGAAGATGGTTACTCTCTTCTTCACAGTTGAGATTTTTTAAAAAGTGAAATGCTACAATTTGCAACAATAGTAGGTAAGTAATCAGGCAAAGTGCATTATAGAGAGAAGAATAAAACCAAACAACTCTATAACAGTTGCAAGCAAGTGTAAAATTTTAAATGGGCTTAGCTGTTAGTTGCCATCAACTTCTTCAGCAAGATTTATCACCCAGTCCTCTGCCAGTCCGGGCATACAGTACTAAACTAGATGAAGCAATGGTCTGATTCCATATAAGACAGCTACATTTGTTCAAGTGATGAGAGCCTTAGGCTTCCAATTTGAGATTACGCTACCTGATTCACATATATAATTTTACATGAAATCAGCTGATAGAACTTGTTTTTATGTTATGTAACAGAGATTTACCAAAGTCTTCTTTGGTGGGTTTTTATTTATTTATTCACACATTCAAGATCCTCTCCCCCCCATTTGAAGCAGAAGTTTTGAAGACATTTCACCTAATTGTTATTTCAATGCTTTTGGTGTGGTCATAGGCATTGGATCTTTAGTATCATATTTATTGACATAATAGTGTGCTGGTCACTCACCCATCATTGTCCTATAGTCCCCATTTTGCATGACAGTGTGGACTGTTTTATAGATAGATGTTTATCATATGGGAAGCTACTTGTGCTGCTCCATATCTATTATTGTGTGTTTGAACTCCTGTGTGTGTGAGACCTTGTAAGGATCTCAAGCCTTAAGTCAGCTCAACAGGAAATAATCTAACCATGATAAGGGACTGATGTCAATATCCCCCACTTTCAGATCACCCTCCTCCTGCCCAGATGAGAAACCAAGGTCCCAAGTGTGGCCTGCCACATGTGTTGGGCTGGTGACATGTTGGGACAGCCCCATGGTTGTCATAGCAGCCATGAAATCCTGGGCCATCGCAGAGCCTTGGCTTGTATGTTAAAGTCCCCTTTAGGAGTCAGCACCAATACTTTGAATTGTGCTTGGGAATGTACTGGGAGCTAACACAGGTCTTTTAGGAGTAGTGTTATATGGCTCTGGCAGCTGCTCCCAGTCATCAGTCTGGCAGCTGTGTTTTGGATTAATTGTAGTTTCAGAGTTACCTTCAAAGGTAGCCCCACGTAGAGCACATTGCAGTAGTCCAAGTGGGAGATAACCAGAGCATGTACCACTCTGGTGAGAAAGTATGCAGGCAGGTAGAGTCTCAGCTGATGCACTAGATGGAGCTGGTAGACAGCCGTCCTGGACACAGAATTAACCTGTGCCTCCATGGACAGCCGTGAGTTCAAGATGACCCCAAGGCTACGCACCCAAGGCACAGTTGCCCCATTCAGTACCAGTGAGTGCACCACAGCTGCCCACCCCCTGTCCTCCAGAAACAGTACTTCTGTCTTGTTGGGACCAGCTGCACCCTGCTCACCCACTCAAGTCTCAGTGATACAGACCAGATATAGACCAGTGATACAGACTATGAGAATAGGATTCTAGACTGGTTATGTTTTGTCCTGATCCATCAGGGCTCTTAATAACTTATGTTCATCTTCAAAATGCACATAATTTCCTCTTAAGTCTTCCAGACTTACCTTAAGTGGGCTACAGATGTGAACTAGATGAACCAAAAAGTCATACTAGCAGTTTTCCTCCATGTGTTATTTGAAAAATATACTTACGAATAACACAAAAAAACACATTACAAAAATGTTGCTTCAACCTCCTGGTTTGTAAAACTTTCAGCAATTCCTGTGTCTGGAATGACTCTTCCCTGAGCCAAACTGAGAGATCTGGGGTGTTATTTTCACAGCAACTATACTTGCTTTGTTTCACTGCAGCATTTGGTATCTGTCTTAGTTCTCATTTTTATTGATTTCATTCAACCTTTCCCTTCCTTGATGGTTATTATGCTGCTGATCATCAGTGTCCAGCACCTAATACTTAAAAGTTTTTAGGTCTGTTTCCCTCTCCTGAAATGCTGTGTTTTATAGGCTTGCCATATGGAGAGTTCTATATAAAATAAAATGTGATACAATACTTCTCATTCATTAAATAGCTTTCAAATAATTTATCATTCATGGAGAACATGAAACTATCACTTAGCTAGATACATAAAAGATACATAAAAGCAATAATAGTGAAGATTTCTTAAATTTAACAATATTGAGTTTTATTAGTCTAATCAAACTTGATATACATGTGTGCATTTGGTACACTAGATTGCTGGCATGGCATTTATTGGCTGGAAGCAATTCATTTTTAATTCATGAGAGGCTATTTGAACATTGTGAAGTGTGCTTTTGTGTTACACATTTTTTACACAATTAAGAGATACCCCTTAACCTACGTATTCTTTGTCAAAGAAAAAGCAGAAGGGAAAACATAGTTTGTTGCATTATTATGCTTACAAGGCAATGGAACTGCGCATAGCTGGAATTCCAGCAAAAGGCCGAAGGCCAACCATCTTTTATTAGAAGCATGAATACTAATGTTAACATGATGATTTTGTTATACCAGAGGAACATTTATATTATGCCATATATATTGTTCAATGATGAAGGACAACAGAAGTGAGAAACAGTGTATCCTGCAGAGTACTCAACATTCCTATGCCTTCAGTCATTCTCATTATGTACTGGAAGTTCAAGGTTAGATCTTTCTTACAGTTAGCATGCATTGTACTATTCAATACCAAATGTGTTATATTATAGAAATCAAAACAGTTTGTGTCCTTCTGCATCTTATGCTTTCAAACAAAATGCAGCTGTGTTTGAATAAGAGGCCTGGAATGTATCATAACCAAGCAGGGTTAGTGTTAAGAGTCAGTACAACCAACTATTTGCTGAGGACCATGCTTCAAGAAGGGGCTCCCTTCTGGGCCTCCTTGTGTTGGCGCTTGATGCAAAACTGCAGATATTGTCAGTAGAAAGGGACAAATATAATAATAAATCCTAACCTCATATATATACATTGATGGAATCTGGAACTGGTGGTTACCGGCCAGAAAATATATTTTGTGATCACAGTAGCAAACTAACTGTATGAAAAAGGCAAAGTCAATGTTTGAGATCACTAGGAAAAGGATTGAAAAGTCTAAAATTATGCATGTTGTGTACAAAGTGGATAGAGAAAAGTAACTCTGCTCTCATTTATTTATTTATTTATTTATTTATTTATAAGGGTGTATATGAACTGCCAGCTCATAAAAAGAATATGTGGGCAGTGTAGAATAAAATAATTAAAATTATAAAAGGATAAAACACAGAAAAATATTAATAATATTAGAACTAGGATCATCCAATGAAGCTGAAGGTCCAGGGCAAACCAAATGAAGCACTTCTTCCTATAGCACATAGTTACTGCTACCACAATGTGGCAGGTAAATTTGTTGCCGCAAGAGCTAGCAGTGCCCAGCAACTTGAATGACTTTAGAAGGGAATTAGACAAATTCAGGAAGAGTTAGGTAGGCTGTTAATGACTAATAGTCATGATGACTAGTACTTACTACCTTCAGTAACAGAGTCAATATGCTCTGAGCATCAGCTGCTGTTGATGATGAATAGGAGGGAGATATTGCACTCATGTTCTACTTATGGACTTAGCCACTATAAACACAGAATGTCTAGGTGGACCTTTGGTCTGATCTAGCAGGGCTTTTCTTATATTAAGGTAGGTGAATGGGCAGCAGTGAAGAAACGGACTGGTTCAGGAAGAGCATCTTGCCCAAGTGTTCCTTTAAAATCTTGAGTTGTCACAAAAATGAAGCTGTCAAAGCTGCATTTAGATCATACTGCTTCAGAAATCATTAGATGAACATAAGACTCCACAGACACATAACTAAAAATCCACTATTTTCATCTGCTCACCTCATCAGCTTGTGGCTAATTCATCTGAATGAAGTCTTCCAACCCACTGGAGGCTTTATAAACCTATTTATAGTTTCTATCCCTCCTTGGACCTACATAAACACAGAAATTGCCACGCACATAGTAGTCCAAAATGAATCACAAGATGTGAAGACCAGGGTGAAATTCAAATGGCTATTTGTAAAAGATGTATGTGCTGTAGAACAGATAGAAGAGGGTTTAACTATTATCATCTTTGGATATGTGATCTTCTGTTTTTGATATGCTCTGATATGCTCTAAAGAAATTAGGAGATGGCCCTTCTCCAATTCCTGTCTCACCTCATTTTTCAAAAGTCTCTCTGGTGATGGTTTGTTGCAGTCTTGACAGTTTTGTGCAGTAAGTGTCAGAGCATGCAGAACTGCGCCAAGCCAGTAAAAAACCCTGCACTTGCTTTGTCATATTTTCCATTTATCATAATCCATCCAATATTTCCAGGGACAACATTCTGGGAACCTTTCTTTTTTTTCAGAAAGAGCACTGGATACTCTTTTCTCTTTAAAACTATGTGTGTGTAAATGTAGCACTTCTTTTCATTAGAAGGTTGGAACTTAAATTTAGATTCTGCTAAATTCTGCTATACTTTTCACATTTTTCAGCAATAAACATTAAACTTTACAGGTCCAGTATCACTTCAGCATGATGTGGTATATGACTTCACTGAATGAGATTTCACTACAAATTTACTATATATTTCTTTTCCTGGAATTTTAAGTGTGACCCTCAAATTGCCAAAGCAGTTGTTGTTAGGGTCATTATTTGAATGTATAATTAGATAAGTCTGTCATAGCTCCAGGAGTTTTAAGCAACCATTGTTTAATTAATAACCTGACTTCCCCCTTCCCCCTCCTCCCACCACACACATACACACCTCCTGCAAAGTCTCATCTAAGATTTTTCTGTTATAACCGAGGTTCTGAATAACTAAACCAAAAATAGTATTTTAAGAAGCATTAGCTCTTCCTTTAAGTTATAAACCAATCCAGAAGTGATTTTCTAGTAAATGAAGCTTGATTGCAGTGCTAATGTTATTTCCGTGCCGATTTTCATATTGTTCAGATGCAAGCATCCATTACTGATAACAAATGGTGTTCAGAAGTCAAAAGATTGCTGTATCTGCATCCATCTCAGCTCTGTGAGGAGCACCAATGTGAAATTAATATTTTAGGCTTACATTTGCTTTCATACAACATGTATTTACAAGCTAATACTGTATTGTTGCCATCCTGAAATGATACATAAGAGTTTCTTTAAAGACAGACTCAAGGCTTTCACCTTGAAATTTTATGAAGCTGTTTGGTCATCATCACAATTAAGCCTTCTAACTTCCTTTCTTTGGTTATATAGCAATGCAGATATTAATGCTTTAAAACAACTGAATTTATATACAGATAGAGTTAGGTATAAAGACAAGACAGATTATACAGTATGCTTATTTCCGTATACCTCCTTCCCATTTTGGGTGGCAGTAATGCTGCAGAAAATTACAAATAGCGCTCTCGCTCTCTTTATATATATTGCTTGCAGTGCTTATGATTTTCTTAATATGTTTATAGTTGAATTTACTAACAAAGTAGCACCTGCATAAATGTGGGGATCCCTTAAGGGCCAGGGATTTATCAGGGAGTTCATTCATAATGATTAAGAAAATTAGACAAATTCATAGAGGAAAAGGCAATCAAAAACTACTAGCCATGATGGATATGTTCTACTTTTACCATCAGAGGCAATATTCCTCTGAATACCATTGCTGGAAATTACAGCTGGAGAGAATGCTGTTGCACTTTTGCCCTTCTCATAGGTTTCTGGTTGGTCACTGTAAGAACAGGATGATAGGCTAGATTTGCAATTGATCCTGAAGGTGGTTCTTATCTTTATGACTGCTTTGAAAAATTAACAATTTATTCTCACATTAACTCCATCATAAATTACCTCCATTTGTACAATCTCCTCTTTAGAAAGAAACCACTTGTATTCTTCTTCTTTTTGGGGGGGGGTGGGGGTGGAATAAGTCTTATTCCTTTCCAATAATGTTATATGAAGCATTCTGTCTTTAGGAATACTGCTCAGGGCTTCATTGGATTAAAGCCAATGGGCAGTATTTATATCCCCCCCCCCCAAAAAAAAGAATTTTATTGATTTTTCCATTAAATACAAAGATGACAAAACAACAGCAATAGGTTATCAAGTGCTACATTATTATGAGTATATGCCATTCATAATACATATTCAATAAACTTACCTTTATGCCGTGTTAATTTATGTATCCTCTCGATAAGTTTTCCTGTGAGGAATGTGGAGTAAAATGATTTTGTGTCTCATTCATAACAGAAAATAAAAGAAGCCATGTCTCACCAATAGTGCCTTCTGTTACCCTTCAGTGGTAGGTAAGAGCTTCACCCCAGACTTTATTTAGCTAGACTTCTTTGGGATTTTAATATATTGCTTCCAATACTGAGCTATGGATAATCTGGCTGCTGATGAAAGACAGAACACTAAATCTTTGCATTTGAGGCTATTGCCTAGGTTCAAATCCAGTGGTAACAGAGTAAGAGCTTGGTTGGGTGAAAGCGACTATCTTGTGATGAAAGGGACTATAGTCTTGTGAAAGAGACTATGTCTTGTAATGTATAATACTTTTTCCAAAAAGGAATATGCCAGTGTGCATCCCTACCAGGTGTGGAAATGTGTACCAATCTCTCCACGGCGTTTCTAGCATAGAGGGGAGAAACTGGTGCTTATTTTAGTGAAACATAATGGGGTCCAGTGCCAACCAAAAAGAATTCTGAGAGAAGCCTCCTGTGGGTGGACTGAGATTGTTCGTAAGGATGTGTTGTGCCGAATTGATTCCCATTTATTATCTCAAAATTCTAATACGGTGGGTGCTCGGGTTGCGAATGTGATCCATGCGGGAGGCGCGTTCGCAACCCGCAGCATCCGTAACGCACAGCGCCGCGTCTGTGCAAGCATTTGACGCAATTTGGCGCTTATGCGCAAAGCGTGATTTAGCACTTCTGCACATGCACAAGCTCCGAAATCTGGAAGTAACCTGTTCCAGTACTTCCGGGTTTGGCGCGTCTGTAACCCGAAAACGCACAACCCGAGGTATGACTGTACCTATATTTATTCCCCAAACTGTCCGAAGGCCTAAACTAAAATACGACTGGAAAGATCAGAAGACTGGTGGGAGTACCGAAGGACAGAAAGCCATGGGAAGTTTTTGAAACTTTGTTCTAGAAGCTATTCTTCCAAACAAAAACATGGGAAGCAGATGCATTTAGGAAGTGCATCTGTGTCCACCAAAGACACATATACTGGTGACACTTCTTCTCTAAATGCAGGTGTGCTGTTAAAGAAATAAGGAGCCAGTCTTGACTTTTAGTTTTTTACCATTAATATTATTAAAGTTCATATAACCCTAGAAGTTCTGCTTTTCAACTTTTGTGAATGGGCTTAGCTTCAAGCACTCTAATTTCTGGAATAAGCTGTGTTGTGCCATGCTTGAAGAAAGAGGTTGAAACTAATTAGTGCTTAGCATTATAGAACAAGAAAAAATTAAATCAGACACTGTCAATATTAAACACAGACTGCTGCGAAGATACTTTCTTTAGTTATGGAGATTTCTGAATGATGGACAAGCTGAACCAAAATTCATAATCTTATTAGTATTCTCCTATACCCATCTAATAAGCTTATCAGGTTGCTTCTTCACATCTTGTGATATTACCTTCTTCCTATAGCTAATGTACTCTAATTTCTATAATGTACTTTAACTTCCCATTGAGTGTCTTGTTTGCCAAATTTGTGTACATGCTCCTATACTTTAACCTTAATTATTTCGTTACCCTCTAGAAAACTTCAAATTGCAACTTTGTCCTACAAAATGTTAATCCACAGATATCAACATACTTTACAGTCTTTGGAGAATGGTGTTGAAGTTCAGGACTACAAGAATATGATACACTTTTAGTTTCTGTTATTAATCATTTTATAGCATTTTTCAGCGTGCAAATTTCTTTATAATCTCATATATTCACAAACCATCCTGCAAAGTAAGTTAGAATGAGAGACTGTGACTTGACAAAGGAAATTCGGAATGAGGAGACATTTGAATATAGGTCAGCTCTATTGTAAATGAACTGTACCTATGTGTTTGCTGATCCTCATTGCCCCATTCTGCTTCATAGTTCTTCCTAAAATTTTACGTGGCCCCATCTCTAATGCTTCAAACAGGTAACAAAGCTAATATTATCCTCCACTGCAATCAACATATACAGTTGGATTTGACTTTTCTCCTTTAAATATAACTAAAATTGGTGACCATCACCACATCTTGTGGTAGCCACTTAAATTATAATTTCTATTTCATTCTTCTTTCATTTACAACATACATGCATACATTTCAAATTTAAACTCTTTTTTGGGAGCACAAATTAATGGTAAGAATACATGTTATATATATATATCAGGTTCCAGGTTAAATCTGTGGCATCTTCAGTTAAACCAAGATGCCCCCTTTTCGGGAGGAACCTTGGCGCCCCCCGAGTAGCATACTCAGTGCACTTATTCCTGCTGATGCATTCTGGACTTTCCAACAATGCATGACATGCTTGCTTGTTAAGACCTGTTGGTAGATTTGACCACTTTGTTATATTGCATTTTGTGTGTGTTTATTTGGAAAATAAAGCAATCACTACAACTTTAAAGCTATGTTACATCTGTAAGCATCATTATACAACAGATGAAATATGTACAAACGATTTTCAAAACTGGATGAGGAGGTGGACTAGACCCCAGTATTAAAAACCCATTGGGTGGACCTGAGTGAAACAAATGAAGATGTATAAGGCATCTTCATTAGTTCATAAAGATGATGTGTTATACTATATGTTCTGTTTTGCAAAATGTTCCGAAACCATTAGAAACTGGTAATTAAAATCTTGCACTGTAAAAGGACATATAGCAACATTATCTATTTCTTTAATTCATAAAATTTATACACAGCTTGATTGTTAAAAACTTCAAAGCGGTTTACAAACGATAAAACAGTAAAATCAATAAAAATTCACAGGCATACTTTAAAACATAAAAAGTTAAAATACTAAAACAGATTAATATTACCTCAATTTTCTAAGCATTTGGGTAGGCTTGTCTAAACAAGAATGTTTTTAACAGGCACTGAAAAGAGTGCAGTGAAAGCACCTGCTTGATCTCAGTAGGCAATACTGCATATTAGATATATAAAACTGCGCATTTGCCCTTGTCTACTTGTAATAAGATTCAGTCAATAATAAACCAAGTTTTTCAGCTGTCATCTTAACAGATTTTTTAGAATTATGTACAAACTGAGAAAACTAATGCCAAGATATGCAAAACTTGTTGCATATTTAACTAAATTGTGTTATTTGAAATGCTTCCAAAGGAATGCAGTGGCAGAAAAAATCAATTCGACAGCATCCCTGGAGGGGATTGGCCTTCATCAAATGTTTACAGTCGATTTTGGAGCCCTTGACATCGCAGTCATATTACTGGGGGCTTGCAAGACAATGCCCAGAGTGGAACTTGCATTCATCACTTATTGGGGGGATGTGTGAAGACTTGGGGGGTTGAAAGGTTCATTAGGTCAGCCTTTAAGCACCGTCAGTCAACTCAAGCAAACAGATGAGTAGAAGAGAAATGGACCAAAATTGAGATGGAGCATTAATCCTTTACCATCAGTTGTTTGATTTTTCAAGAACTGTGGATAATCTGTAAATTGGAATTGCATGGCTGGTAATTTAAGCATAAATCAACATTTATTAGTATGGAATTTTGATTGCAAAGCTTATATTTAATAGGCTTTTAGTATAAACTGTAAAGTCATTTTCCTATGTTATACTACTGTAAGTGATATAACTATGACTTCTGAGGACGCCTGTGAAATCAGCCAAGTTGTTTTGGTCTCTTAGGAAATCAGGTTATCAAATAAGAAATATAAACCATAGTGAAATTTATTTCTTTTAATTTTGTCAAATATCCTGGAAATACTTCATTATCTCCTTGGTTGGCTTGAAAATACAATTATTTAAATCTGCCTCTTTCGTTCAGCATAAGACTGCTTTATTTTCAAGGGTCATTCATTACATCCAATTTCTTGAAAAAGACACTGACCGAAATGTTCATATCCTGCCCTGGAAGTACAATAAACTGAGGCCTAATGGAATATGTGATCTAAGCCTTCTGATTGAGCAGAGTGCAGTTATGTGAATATTTATTGACGGTTGAATGAGAATGCTTCCTAATACTAAGGGACATCTATATTATAGGAAATCAAGATGTACACACTTGGGGTAGCCTTATTTTGCCTGACTAGCTTGAAACATACAATGTCTGGCAAGTAGAGTGAGATTAATTAAAGAACTCTTGTGTGCTGGATTTTGTGGACTATGCAAGTCTCACACTCCAGGAGGCTGTGAAGAAAAAAATAATGCTATTTTTATCTGTGTTATGTATACTAGGAAGAGACTAAAATATTTGCCCACCTTGTTCAAAAACCATGTAGCTGTCAATACATAAAAAAATCACATTATTATTGTGCTAGTTAGATCCATCCATCCTAACATTAGGCAGTACCAGTCTAAGAGGGTGGGGTAGCCCCTCCCCTTGGAAATAATTTTTGGACCATGACTATCCTTCTCAAAGTGAAGGAATGCCTCCTGGGTGCCTCTGGGGAAGAATAGTTTGACGCAATGTGAACAAGCTGGAATTGGGTGAAACAAGCCTTGCATATAGCTGGGAGGAACAGTTTGGAAGCTTTCTCTTCTGTTAAACCATGATTTATTGTTTCACCAGAACCAAAAAATTGTGGTTTAAAAGAAGTCAACTTGAAGCACATTCAAAACAGTGGCAAACTGCTTGAACAAACAATTACTGCAGTGATATGATACCACATGATTAATGTCACTCGCAGGCGGGGGGAGAGCGGTTTCAATAAAATTGAGGAGGAGGGCTTCAGACAGCCAAGACAAACAAAACCCTAGGGTGCCCTGAATCAGGAATTGCCAGTTTTCACAAGACTAGCCACCGTTCAAAAAATTCCCGTAAGTCAGCTTGTGGCCGTGTGCATCAATGTCAGACACAGACACAGAAATACAAGGCTAGTGCTCATGAGGCACTGTCAATTGATCACCCATGTTCAAGCATGCTGCACTCCATCTTCCCTCCTCCATATTTTGGGTGGAAATTCCTTCCACCCTTGCCCCTAGCAACCTTAATAGGTAATGCATCAGTACCAAAATTAACAAAGCTTTATGGCACTTCAGAGACTAGCCTATTTATCATGTCATAAGCTTTCATGGATTGGAGTCCCATTTCATCTAGCCCACAAAGCTTGTATTGTAGTAAGTGTTCTAGTCTTTAAAATGCCACAAGACTTTTGTTTTTTGCTGCAGCCAGCTAACACAGATGATGCAGGGTTCCACTTTAAACAGCTTAGGGTCTTCCTTTTGCCACTATTATGTTAATTTTCCAAATTACAAGAGGAGTGGCCAAGGGGAATCTCTATGAATGGGAAGATAGATGGGGAAAAATCACACTCATTAGCCTGTAAAAGCAAGAAATATGCTGGGGGGGGGGAACTAACACTGAACAGAGTAGGTCAACCCCACTAGCAAAAAATCTGCACAAACACATCATTTTCTGCCCATATGTCAAAAGATAAATGTTTTAGTGGCTGCTTAAGCATACAGGTGCAATTTGCAAATGTTTGGCCTTAATCTTAGTTGACAAGGTCTTCTGGATGTCCCCCTAGGCCCATTGCTACAGTTGCTTCCAACATGGAATAAAACACTGCCCATACCTTCGCCAGCACATGGTTATTAGCTTTTAGTTTACTCGCTAGTCATTCTCAATGCCCTATTCATTGCTATTGTCTTTTATGTTGATACGTATGTTACCAGGAAGCTCTGACCACAGTAGCCTATTCAGTCTCACATTAGCACATCCCCATGACTCAGTGTAGGGACGCGGGTGGCGCTGTGGGTTAAACCACAGAGCCTAGGGCTTCCCAATCATAAGGTTGGCGGTTTGAATCCCCGCGGGGTGAGCTCCCGTTGCTTGGTCCCAGCTCCTGCCAATCTAGCAGTTCGAAAGCACGCCAGTGCAAGTAGATAGATAGGTACTACTCCAGCTGGAAGGTAAATGGCGTTTCCGTGCACTGCTCTGGTTCGCCAGAAGCGGCTTAGTCATGCTGGCCACATGACCCGGAAGCTGTACGCCATCTCCCTCAGCTAGTAAAGCGAGATGAGCACCACAACCCCAGAGTCGTCCACGACCAGACCTAATGGTCAGGGGTCCCTTTACCTTTACCTTTATGACTCAGTGTATTCATAGGAATGAACATACCCAGGAGCCATCACTCTACCTTCTTACTGCAAAGAGTGAGATGATGCTTACTAGTGGTGTTGAGGACCAAGGGACGTCACTGGAGGGAGCTTGGAAGTGTTTTCCACGCATGCCAATATGAAGAAGTGCAGGCACCTTTCCTCCTCCCCTCTCCTTGATTTTTTTCCAGCTTGATTTTCACATGTTTCTGTCAAAGCCTACAATATAATTATGGTGCAATTATTTTAGAAACAAATACAATACCAATATTATGGGAATGGCTGGAGAGCGGCTGGCACAAAGAGCAGCTGGAGCATGGGAACAGAGATTGTCTTGAAAATAGAAGCTGCTGTCATACTAGAGATTTGAAGAAACCACTTCCTGTAACAATAGAAGTTGCCATTCACAAATGTTTTGAAGCACAAATGGTGGCTTCTAAGGCATCCACCATCAATTCAGTCTTTTAGTGATACAAAACTATGGGTTACGTAAACCAGGACTATTGTCATGACAGTTAGCCCATGAGTGTTTCAGAAAAATATCACAGCAGTTTGGTCAACCAGATCAGGACCTGTTTGCTTTATAGTCAACATTCAAGTCCCAAGGTTCATATCAAGGTTTTTTGACAGGGTGGAAGTGTGCAAGTGGAAGCATGGCCAAGGTCCTTTCTTTATATCCCCCAACCCCACTACTGCCTCAAATAGTTAAAAACTTAAAAAGATTGGAAGTGATTTTTATAGCCAAGACAATTGGCCAAGACAGTTATGATTTCCAAAAATGATAAATATGTTGACCTATGTCCACAGGAGACTCCTGAATACAAAGTACCTACTTCACTAGGGACCAGTCCTTCATCCAAGAACTGAGTTGTTCCATTTGATAACCTAGTAGCTGAAAGGATCTGGCTGAGCTGCATCGGCTCCAGGTTAATGTCGTCTCATAAAGTTTTGATCAACAGATTGTACGGCACCTTAGGGAAGGCCCCACTTTCATATTATTCAATAAAGGTGAGAAAGCCAGAAGGAAAAGTCATATAAAATGCCCTGTGATTCTTCCAAGCAGGGCTGAACAAAGTTGCAGCCGTCAGCAGCAGTTGCAGTTGCAAATTTAAAGGTCTTTTAAATATTTTCCTGCTCCCATTCCAAGTGTGGCCTTCTGAACCCTTAGAACAGTGGTTTGAGAAGCTATTATATCATCTAGAAGGATTTTGGAGCTGGGACCTCTCTTCTTCAGACCTCAGTTGTGTGTTTTCCATTCTGACAAAATGTTTCTTCAGCCAGATCCATCTTTCATACCACAAGTAAACTTTGTTTTCCATAGGCTTCATGAGATAGCATTGCCTCCTGCCCAAATCTAGCTCATTCTCAGGAATAGAATTGGCACGAATTAGAGCATTCAGTTTTTTTTTAGAACAGCTACATACAGAAAGTCTGATTCCCTATTTGTGACTTTTAGTGGCCTATTAGCAGGCAAGGAGTTCACAAAAAACACCATATCCAGATGGTTTCAGCAAGCCATAGCAGAGGCACAATTGGCATTGATGAGCATCTGTTGAGGTGATGGTGGGAATTATCACCCATTCTGTTTAGGGGGCAGTGACCTCAGGCAGTGTTCAGGAGAAATTACCACATTGCAGATAATATGCAGTGCTATCACGCAGGCACCCCTCACATTATTGTTGTTGTTGTTGTTGTTGTTGTTGTTGTTGTTGTTATTGTTATAAAATTTCTATACCACCCTTCATCCAAGGATCACGGCAGTTTACAATATAAAAAACAAAAATGCATAACATAGCAACAAGTAAAGCAATAACTTTCCCACAGTTTAAAAGGTCATAGACTGTTTAATAATTCCACACATCTTTGCTTAACACTACAAAATAGATGTGTTGTCCTCTGCAGGCAGAACTTTGGGAAGGAACATTTTTCAGAGGCGCTGGTTTTGTGAAGTGCTGATCACCCAGGGTTAATACTGCTCTGACATATCCTGAAGTGAAGGAATGATATGGAAAAACCATTCTATGGTTTTCTGTTCTCAGAGGCTCCCAGGGTTCATGCTGCCTACCTCTACTTCTGGGATCAGAATAATTGCTGTATTTGTGAAAAAAGACCCCAAAAAATCTGCATGTGCCACACATGTGGATAATAGACAAATCATTTCAAGGAGATATTGCTATTATTTATTAAATTTGTATACCAACTTTCATCGGAAGATCCCAGGGAAGTTTACAACAGAAAAATAAAAAGTGAGAATACTGAATACATAAGAAAACAAACAAACACAAATAACCTCAATCCCCAAAACACATTTAAAAAGCCATAGAATATTCACCTTTTCCTTCCTGTTTAGAAAAAACAATTTTTTTCTTCGTTTGGTTCACACGTTTTTCTTCTCATACATTTATTGTTAACAGAATAATAAGTTGATATACACTGATTTTGTTGGCATCAGGGCATCATTGCTCTTCTACTTTGGTCTGGGAGTGCATGGTGGGCCCTCCCCCTAGACAGGCATCTGAATATTTTTTGCACCTTGCTTATCAGAACCATCCCCAAATGGAAGAATGGTCTCTGGAAGATTCTGAGAGCAGAAGTATGTGAAAGTGGACTAGAGAAGATTTTGTTGACAGGATGACTCTTCTCTGGATCTGATGCCTTCTCTTCTAAGACGAGGAACATGGAGGTGGTTTTTAGGGCACCCCCTGTGCCTTACATAGAGCACATGATATTTTAGTTCCCCTGTATGTCTGTATTTTCACATTATGATATTTTTTCCCCTCACTTTGTTTATTGCATAGGTGTTTTTTTTTTGGAAAGTGGTTATAGGGTTGTTCCCTTCTCCATCAGCTAGATCTGGAGGGTGGGACAACTCCTCCTTTTGGGAGGTTTTTCATGAGATCCAGTTGACTATGGGGCAGCTGTGACACCAGAGTCACTATGGTGCTGCTGCCCATTTTTGATGATGGCAACAAGAAGATACTTTGTAAGAGTTTATTAGTTTCCTTTTTAATTGTAGCCCTTAAGCTGGTAACCCAGTACTGTATTGGAAATTACCGGGTAGTAACAGGTAATTTGATGGAAGAGTGATATTTTCAAATTTGGTTAGTGGCTTTTATGGGAAAACTTACTTGTCAATGGAAGGGAAGGAATTCTTGTGTGAAATAGTTTTATCTTATTAAATACTGTATACAGTATGTTTCAGTCAAAGAGCATGTTTGACTTCATCCACGAGGCTTTATAGAATGAGATTAGAGGCTGAGTTAATTTTTCTTCTGTTTATACTTGGTTAGTTCAATCAATCAATTTATTTATTGCATTAGCCATATGGCCATAGCACATAGTAAAAGACCAGGCAGTGGCCTGGCACGTTTATACAAAGAATACTACAGATACAGTTAAAACATTAGATGTAAAATTGTGCTGGATAAAATAGAGAACAATAGCAGGGCGTGTCGACAGTGTCCATGTCAGGAAGATACATAGTACTAAGGCTAAGGCAAGTTAGGCGAAAAGGTGGTCCTGAGTTTCAAGGCCTGTAATGTATAGATGGCCACTCCACGTGAAATCAAGGGGTTGGCATCCGCCAGTAAGTATATCATGTGGTCATCGTCCCTGGTGATAGTTGGCGGGATTAGAGGGAAAAGCCTGGGTCTTATTGAGACATATAGTGAGCAGTAGAGGAAAAAATAAATAAAGTCCTCTATCTTTCCTTTGTTGCATGGGCAGAGTCGAAGATCCAGAGGAGTATTGGAAAATACACCCTGTAAGAATGCTGTGGGGATGGCATGAAATCAAGCTAATGTAAAGGCCCTTCATAGCATAGGATTTATCAGATCACTCAAATAGTGGGCCAGAGATGTAACTACCTTCACGCGGGGGAACCACGTGGAGAGTCTGACTGCATTAGACAGTTCTTTATCAAGGGCAGCGTCCCTAGCAAGAATCCATTTGCGAATTTTGTCTTTGTCCCATGAGGATAGGGCGGCGAAATCTGGAAGGGAGTAGCGATCGCAGATGATCTCCATGCCCCTTGACCAGGTGCTGCTGCCGGTAAAGGCTAAGAAGGCTTGTTTAGCTAATTGAAAATTTGGAGTTTCAGCAAGCGATTTGTAGAAGGTAATTATCCTGATATGGGCTCTTGCTACAATGGATGGTGGACCCAGTTCCATTCTCAGTTGGGACGCCTTTGTCCCATTAGGGAGGCCCAAGATCTTTCTTGCCAAAAGGTTTTGCAGGGACTCCAGTCATTGGAGGATATTCAGGTTCCATCCCCATATTTCCACCCCATTGGGGGTATTTTACTAAGGTAGATCTTTCTGATTGGCACCACCAGCTGCCCACCTTTTGCGAAGAAGAATTTCACCAAGGCACCCACTACTTGGTTAGTTGATTACTTCTATTATGGTTCCCTGATTGCTTCACTTAGCATTTATTTGTTCTTCTGTTATGGATTATATACTTGTGGAAGATTTTCTGTTGCCTGCTTGTTTTGCTCTTAAGTTTGCTGTAACCAAATGTGGAGGTATATATGCTCTGGATTTTTACTGTTTCTTTGATTTCCCCCCCCCTTTTATTTCTTATATGGGTAGACTTAATAAACTATTCTTAACATAAAATTATGTATAGTGGTGTATTGGCATGTGTTTTCACAGTGCTTGCCAATAATGCAGCAGCTTCTACTTTAAATCCCATAACGTTACAAGTCACATGCAATGGAAGACCATAAAAAGATCCTTAAAGATAATTTGTATTCTGAACCTTAGTTATAGAAAGAAATTATTAGTTGTAGAACTAGAATTATTTCAGAAGAACAGGCAGCATGGTCACTGGAATCAACATTTCAGTGCTGATCATGAAACAGAATTTGATGAAGTGAATTAACACCAGAGCATTCTGATATGCTGAATTGGAAGCCTTTTCCACTTATGTTGCTGGATTGTCTAATTTATTCTCTTCATTGTAGTTTTGTAAATAATCCAGACTCTACCCATGCAACAGGATTCCTTGCATATCCTTGAAGTGTTTGTGTCACCTAAGGAGAAATGTGGGGTCAGTAGGACTTTTCTCTTCATATAGTTATCATATAAATATTACTAAAGTGCCCACTCACATAAAATTAAAAATATATTCTGTTTTCAATCAAAAGCCTAGGTCAAATAGAAAAGAGGCAACAGATCACATTCATTAATTTTTTCTGTTATAGAATTGGCCTGAGGTGATTCATATCCAAACTCATTTAAAAGAGTTTTCTTTTTCATGTAAATTTCTATCTCTTAACATTTGTGCATTGTAGCAAATTTCTGCACTGTACCTAATATAACCTAAAATTGGAAATTACCAGCAGGAGCAGTCCATTAAGCAGTTTGTTTATTTTCAGTACATCAGTCCCAAGGACTCTCAGAGCAGTTTACAATATAATCAGAATTCTAATGATAAAATAAGTAAATAGCAGAAGAAAATAAAATACCCCAACAACCAACATAGCCAGTTAAAAAAAAGAATTAAAATATATAATCTAAAAGGTGTAGAACATGTTTACTTGATTGCATTTGAGAACATCTTTTCCACAGGATGATGTCCTCCCTCTGGATGTGACAGGAAGGGTCTTGGAAGTTTTGCCTCCATCTCCAGGGGAAGAAGTCTTCCAACCCTACAGATCTCCCATGCCTCAAGCAGGTTACATTGGGTCTTATAGATGCCTCCCACTTTTCTTTCTTGTTGGAATTGTTTGCCTTACTTCCAAAGTTCCCAGTACTTCCACCTTGCCTATCAATTCCTCTCTGTTGGTGAAGACCAAGACCTTCTGAGTAATGAAATTGTCAGCGAGGCAATGGAGGAATTCGTTGGACCTAATATTCTTGGAAGAGTTTGAGTTCTAACACATATTGGGATAGTTGAAGTCCAGTATGACTACTATATCCTTTTTTAAATGTTTGGTAATTTGCCATAGGAAGGCATCATCTGAGTTTTCACCCTGGCTTGGTGGTTGCTCTCCCTTGTTTCCACCTCCAACAATTTTTACCCCTCAGTTTCTACATTCCAGTCATGAGTCTTATCCCACCATTTCAGTAAAGCCTGTTAAGTCATATTCACCTGTATTATTCTTTATTTAGAGCTCACATTTGTCTTGCTTGTTTTCCATACTTTGTGCATTGGGGTAGAGACAACTGAAACCATGATTCATTCCCTCAGCTGCTTCCTTCTTGTAGTTTCCTGCCCTTTAGCAAGTTTCTGTGCACCGCCTCAATTTTCTGTGCATCAATGAAGCTATTATCCTCAGAACCAGGTATTTCCTACTCAGGATTTAGTTTAAAGCTCTGTGAACTAGCTGAATCATTTAATGTAGTTTTCCAAATAACCAGGACTTTTTGTGTCCTTGGTGGCAAAGAAGGGGGGGGTGAGGTCCAAAAGTTTCTTGTAGGTGAATTAAGGTTTTAATTGACTATTTTCATTGCAACTGATTAACCACTTCAATTAAAATAAATATTACAATATCTGACACATGTAATTTGTGAAACCTATTTAATGAAGTCCTTTCTGTTTTGAAAATGTGAAACTCATTTCTCATCAGAATATGGAATAAAGATTTCTCACACAATTGGCACCAGCATTTAAACCATTTCTAAAGATGAAATCTGCATTTAAATCTGCTTTCATAAGTATGTGGCCATAACAACTCATGTTTTATGCATAAGAGGTAAAATTATTATAAGAATTGCAAGGAAAGTGTAGAACGGGGGTCCCCAAACTAAGGCCCGGGGGCTGGATGGGCCCAATCACCTTCTAAATCCAGCCTGTGGACGGTCTGGGAATCGGCATGTTTCACATAATTAGAATGTGTCCTTTTATTTAAAATGCATCTCTGGGTTATTTGTGGGGCATAGGAATTTGTTTCCAAAATATAGTCCGGCCCCCCACAAGGTCTGAGGGAGAGTGGACCAGCCCCGTGCTGAAAAAGTTTGCTGACCCCTGGTGTAGAACTTGGCCATTAATGTTTGTGGTTTATTAATGAAAAAAAACTTCATTTAACTGGTATCTTGTTTTGTAATACAACCAGCGGAAAGCAATTGATTTCTCAAATACTGTAGGAGTAAAGAATACCTAAATAGATCCAATGAGTGGTAGTGTTGTACTGCAATGTTTCCTCTGAGGCCAAAGCAATCCAGAGAGGGGGTCAGCAGGACGTGCCCACATAGCTATAATGGCTCTCCATACCATTTTTCTGTTGTGACTTTGGCTCTGGAAAGGTGAAACTTTTCTATTCTTTTTGAAATCTCAGCATCTAACAGTGCAGCTGCAGACAGCAGGGGGAAGAGTTCGGCCAAATTACGAGCCTCTGAGAAACATCTATAAAACAAGAACAAGAACAAAAAAAAAAAAAAATTACATTACCAATGACAAATCAAAGCTGAAAGTTTGCTTTGCCTGTTGTCATTCATTGCCATTCATATTTAGAAAGCAGACTGCTGTGATAATTGATTTGATGGTCCAGCTTGAGTGGAAGCACTTCTGGGCATAGCAGGCCTCAAAGATGCCAAAAAAGAAGAAAAGGTGGGAATGAAATAATGCACTACTTTCTCCTTAGAGGCATGTGGCCCAGTTTTGAGAGTAGAAAAACATGCCTTAGAAAGGGGGGGAGGGTGAGAGAGAGAGAGAAAGAGAAAGAGAGAGAGAGAAACCCTTAAGAAGTCAGTAATAAAATACAAAAATGACCATATACCCTCAGCTGGATAAAAATAGGCATTCAAACAGAGACAATGAGAGTACATATTTTACTGGCAGGTGAACAATGGAAGAATGCTGTGGAAATAATCTGATTTTTAACGGACCCAGTCCACAGGAGTACCTTTTTTCTCTTTTTTCTTTTGCTATTCTTTGTGTAAGGACAAAAGTGCTTCCCCCTTTATAAAAGGCTTTAAACTTTTTTTAAAGCTGTTCAAAATGGAATTAATGGCTGAGAAGGCAGGACAGAGAAAAAATAAAAATAAAACAATAATTGAGTTTGAAAGGCAGTATATATGCCCAGGATTATATGAGCACCTATTGAGTTTATTTACTTGGAGCAATATTTGATAATGAAGCTTGTCTCTGTTTGTGACCAGAGGGCGGTATTCATCCATAACCCCCCCCCACCCCACCCCGGCTGATATGAATAACTTAGAAAGCTTAAGTGCCAGATGAGGAGAAAATAGATAAAATAGGTACTGAATTCAGTCTCTGACCTCTTAATCACAATGATTAGCTCCACTGTTTGCTCTGTCATCAATTCAGAGAATGAAACAAAACCAGATCAAAGATGTGAGTTGTCACAACACAAATTTTATTCAGAACATGTTTGTCTTCAGAAACGAAAGGTTCTTCTTTTCTGGCTGCAGTAATGTGGTCTTTTAACTCTGTTGCACTTCTTTTGTCTTTCTCCTTAATCCAAAGTGTTGCTGGAGTTATGCTGAAAAGATTGAGGTGGGGTGTGTGGGAGGCCTTACAGTTTATGCAAGTCTATGAATATGCTGGACTAGTTCAAATAGAAATACTGGTACTTTTAAGCCTGCCCTTTTTATTTTTTTGTTAAAGTGTCTCAATAAAACATGTGTTTTTTATTTTTTTATTTTATTTTATTTTATTTTATTTTATTTTATTTTATTTTATTTTATTTTATTTTATTTTATTTATTTTTAAGGAACATAACACTGATAATTTGCAAGAAGGAAAGAATGATGTTACTTTGTATTGTCTATGGTTGTCAGATTACCCTTATTTTGAAAAGGCATCTATGACCACACCATTCTGGGACAGTTGACGAAACAGGACTCTGGACAAGTCACTAACTTGAAATCTAACCTATCTCAGAATGTTTTAGTGAGGATAAGTGTGAATGGTAAAGAACTTAGTATAGGGCAGATAAATCCCATAGCAAATTTCAGAACTGTGCACAACACTTCATAGCATAGACATCACAATCCAAAGCAGTATATTTGTTGTGATGTGCAGACTTACACCTAGCGGTATGTGGAGTCCAAAATGTATGTGACTGTATAGCTAGACTTTACTCTTGAGACATCCATTAGTTTGAACATAAATCTCCAGAGATGGAAAGCTAATCATGTTTGCTCCATCAAGATCCCCAATATTATCTAAATGATACCAACTCAAAGTCCCCTGCTGCAATATCTATAGCCTGAGCTTTTCTCTCACTTTGCTGCAAGTCACCAGTGTGTGAAAGCCTCTACAAAAATACATTTTGTGTAATAAGCTGTGTTTGCCAAGTGAGCAAGCCATCTAATATTGGTAAGATAGAAACCTTTAAAACTTTATGAGCTTGACTGCTTGTATCACAGTATGTTAAATCTATAGCAGTTGAAAATAGAAAATGAATAGCAGTTTAAAATAAATTTGGTACTTTTACTCCAGCGTAAATAAATTTCTATACAGAGAGAGAGGAGAGGGAGAAAGGAACACCCAATTTTTTCACTGTATCCCTTTCAGAATGATCCAGGCTGAAAGGCTTGAGTGATCCTAGTAATTTCACCCCAGAGTGCTCGCAGTGCTAACTTTATACAAGGAGCTTCAAAAAGTACATACTAGGGAATATGAGAGTTATAGTGTACACATTTAAACATAAATAGCCTAGAAAAGTGGCCAGAAGCTGTTCAGTTCAGATATATAGGAACACCCCTTTTTTAAAAAAAAGTAGTAGTCTGATCTCTCACCCTATGTATTGAGTTGGTAGTAAAGCTGGTATGGCATAGTGGTTGGAGCAAGGGCTGGGAAAACCAGAATTCAAATCTGCACTTGATGAAGGTTAAGCTCCTTCACAGGGTTGTTGTGAGGGCAAAACAAAATTCATGTTGACTCCAGCTCCTTAGAGACAATTTATGATATAAATTTAGAAAATAAAATCATAGTTTGTTCAGTGAAGTTTAGAATGCATGGTTTACTCCCCCCCCCCAAGCATCCTGCCCCCTCACCTTAAAAAGGGACAGGTCATGGTTTCCATAAGGTTTATTGGAACATTATGATTGATAGCATATTGCATATTCTTTTAACTTATCTTTCCTCAAGTACTCAAATCAAGGGTCTGAAAAATCCCTTTATCTTTGCTCAAGGGATTCCCCCCCCACACACACTTTTACAACAACAACAACAACAACAACAACAACAACAACAACAGTCTTTATTACATTCCATAGACCCATCAATTCATTACAAAGCAATACCCAATTTGAACAACCAGCCTTCAGGTTACACAAGCACTCTGTTCAGACTTAAGATAGGGATCATTGGTTCTTGCAACCACCGATAGAAACTTCACCACTGCTAGTGGTGGCATTTGTCCGGTCTTCCAGTAGCGGGGGTCAGCAACCTGCGGCTCTGGAGCCGCATGCGGCTCTCTGACAGGTTTCCCGCGGCTCCGGCATGCCCCCTTTCAATGCCCTTTCAATAATAATTAAATGGTTATCAGCAGGGGGCAAGAACCGGCCCGCGCGCCAGGCGCTGCCAGCAACCCTACGGGAAGCTTTCTGGGCAGCTTTCCTGCACTCAAGGCGAGCCGCGCTGACGGGAGAAAGGCGTCGCCGACCTTTTCATCTCTCTTCTCCCACCTCCGGCGTGGCGGCGAAGTTTGTTTTGGCCCGGCGGGATGAGCCTTCCTCCTTCGCGCCCTGAGGGTGGGGGCTCCCTTCGCCGGCTTCCCCGGGCGCAGTCGCCTGCTTTCGCCCCATGGAGAACCTGGCGGGCGGCAGCACCGTCCCAGCTGTAGCGCCCGCGGAGCAACAGCCGCGGAGTGAACGGCGGGGATTCGTTGGAGCAGCCCGGCGGCGGCGCCGAGGCGCTTTCTGCGCCGCCGCCGGGCTCCGAGGTGTTGCCAGAGAGCAACGGGCCGGTGCTTCGCCAGCGCTCGCTGCGGGCGGTGTACGTGCTCAACGACGGCCCCAAGGGCAGCTCGGGGGCCCGGAGCCCCGAGGCCGGTGCGTTGCAGTGCCTGGCGCAGTTTCCCCCCCCCCCTCAAACCTGTTTTTTGCTTTTTGGCTTTTTGCCTTGCTCTCCCATCCCCCCTCTCTTTTTCTTCCTCCCCTCCTTTTTTAATCCAAGGGGGGAAATCCCATTTTTAAAACAAACAAACGAAAAACAAACAAACACCCCCCACAGCTGCTGCAGCCACTCTATTTGAATTTTTATTATTACCCTTTTCTCCCTCTATCCCCCCTTTTTCTTTTCTCTTCCCCTTTTGTTTTTGTTTTCAAAAAAAGGAAAAAGAAGAAAAAGATTTCCCCCCTTTATTTTTATTTTTTAAACTACTACATATTTTAATAGATATTCTCCCCACCCCACCCCCAATTTATATTTTTCCACCCCACTTTTCCATTCCCACCCCCATCTGTTTTCTACCCCGTCTCTTCCTTTCTCTCTTTCCCTTTGTGTCCCTCCCTCTCCCTTTCTAAACCAAATCCCCCCCCCCCTTTTTCTTTCTTTCTTAGTTCGCTTGCCAACCTATCTTAGAGGGGGAAGCCCTCTCTCCCACCCACCCCAAAACAACTTTGAGCTGAACCCCAAAAAACGGGGGTAGATCACTGCTGAAAGTAGATCACAGTTTCTTGGGAGTTGGCCACCCCTGGTATAAGACATGTAACTAGAAATTTTTTTTAAAAAAAAACAAGCAAATAATTGTAATAAGTACTGTAATAAAGCACTGCTATAATTATATATAATTTCCCTAAAATTTTGGTTTCATTCGCCTTTCTGTGCTGAAATGTCACAACCTGAACGACCATGGCTTGCCCCCCCCCCCAGTTTTGATCCTGGGTATGCCCCTGAGTCAATGCAAAAAAGTAAGAACTTATTCTTGTTGTTTTTACTAATTATACTTTGCATTGGCTCCTATACGTTATTTATTATTATTGCATTAAGGTAAGAAACAATATATGCAGCGTTATATTTGTTTTAAATGTCGCAATGGTTTTGCGGCTCCCAGTTTTTTTTTCCCTTTGGAAACGGGTCCAAGTGGCTCTTTTTGTCTTAAAGGTTGCAGACCCCTGTCCAGTAGGAACCTGACATTGTAATCCTCTGATTTTCCTGGGATCGGAACTAGCAAGGGTGAAATCAGTTCAGCCCTGGCTTGCTCAAATTTCACACAGTGCAGCAAAATATGTTTTATAGAGTCTGTTTCTTGGGCACACAAGCACAGTCTTTCCTGGTAGGGAACTCCTCTCATCCTGCCCTCCAGCACTGCAAAGGGAAAACCGTATAATCTGGCTTTTGTAAATAACCTTCGGTAATTTGGTACAGTCAGGTTTTTAATGTAAGATGATAACTTAAAAATATGTCCATATTGTACTCCTACTGCCAACAGACTGCAGACTGCGTGTGATTGATGTCGCAAGTCGCTGTGTGTGTTATCCCAAAGTCTTTGCCTTAAAGTCTTTAGGGCACCTTCGTAGCCCAGGCAATAGAGTGGGGGGGGGGGTGACAGGCCAATAGCGGTGGCTTTTCTAGCCATGGATTTATGCCAATTGCTGATATATTCCTCATTGGTCAGATATTGATATAGACCCCCCCCCCCGATCAAATACTGCAATCTTGAGCCAATGCTTTAATGCAGCCCACCGTGCCTTTGTTGAAATTGGGCATTCACCCATTTCTAACTGGAGTATGGAATTGTGGACACAATTGGGCACCTGAAGCAGAGATCGTAAAAATTTTGCTTGAAAGCCGCCTAGCTTAGGCAGGTCCCCATTATGCCAGACATTTGCAGCGTACAGGAGTTGGGGAGCGGATTTTGTGTTGAATACCCTTAAGGCTGCTGGTACATACTTGCCACCCTTTGTGAAGAAGAATCTAAGTATGGCTAGCTTTGTGATCTCCGCCTTTTGAAGGGAAGATTGCCAGTGGTACTTCCAAGACCTAGTATGATCTTTAAATAACATGTGACATGATATCTGCATATAATTTGTAGGGCTCTGAACACATGGAACAGTCTGTCGTAGACTTCTCAACATTCATTTTATCCGATGTTTCATTAGCATTTCTACCTAAATGCCAGCATTTGACATTTTATTGTTTTTAGTCCAAAGTTTGACTTTTATATAACAATAATTAAAAAAAAATGTGCAGAGTAAAGCTGGAAATATAAACTATTGATCTTCATGGTAACTGTTTAGTTTGTAAATTATTGCAGCTTTTCTCTAAGTCTACTGCTTTCTCTTCATAACTTCACATTAAAAATGAGTGCTTTCCATAACTACTTCAGAACTGTTAACTTTTTATTTATTTTTTATTTTTCAAAAAATAATTTCCTAAAGATTAGGTCTGAAATTTACAGATCCCTTTATTTTAAAGGGTGTGTGAATCATTCTGTAGAAGTGAGTAATTGTACACGATTAAGCAAGCAGAGGTGCCAAATGGGTGCCAAAATGCTGTTAAAATATTACTTGAAAGTGATGTTCTCTGAACATTAAATCAGCATTGTTTTCCCCCTCTGACTTCTAAATTGTTTCCCTAGTGAAACTGTTTTTTTTAAGCCTTAGGATATGTATTTCACATCCTGTTTGTTCTGCTTTTTCAAAAGTGAATGGAAAAAGTCCTTCCCGGTTCCGGTGACTTTCTACTAAAGTCATACACCTCTAAGATCTGTTTTTCACCTGTAATTGGATGTCTGTAACACAAGCAGCACCTCTTTTGCTTATGTAGCATGAAGTGGTTGAAACACATGATTGTATTCATTTGTGAGTTGGTAAATTACATGCCCATTAGCAATTTAAGTTGGTGAAGCAGTATTGTACATTGTCTACATACCGGTATGTCTTTTAACGTGGCAAGCCTCCCTAGACAAAACACTTGGATGATTGCTTAATGGTAACTAGGAAAAACAAAGTACAGTGGTACATCAATTTTCGAACGTCTCAGAAGTCAAACATTTTGGTTTTCAAACGCCATAAACCCAGAAGTAAATGCTTCGGTTTTCGAACACGCCTCGGAAGTCAAACACACCACACAGCTTCCGCTGAGTGCAAAATCCTGGGGCCTAGCTGTCGGCAATTGAGTTTTTGGTTTTCAAACATTTCAGAACTTGAACAGTCTTCCGGAACAGATTACATTTGAAAATCAAGGTACCACTGTGCAAGTCTTCAAGGGTCCGTAATTATATGAAAACCAAGCAGACGTTCATGCTTCATTGAAGCCCCTGCTATTGACTCTTATTGAAACAATGCATAGCCACACTCCCTTTCTAAGTAAGATCCCCTATGGAAATGTTTACAAAGGGATGAGGCTAGATTGCAACAGAGGAGCAGCAGTGACCAGACTTGTGCGATTCTTTCCCTAGGTTTTTCATGAGATGGTTTCAGGAAAGAAAAGTCATCTGCCTGAAAAGGGGCCTAGAGGTCAGGCCAGCCTCTTGCACTGTTTACTCATTAAATAGTTCACTCATTAAATCACCTGATACCATTAAGGTGGCAATTTCACAAAACCTTGCTAACTACTAGCAAAACCTTTGTTAATCCAAGGGCAGGGTAAGGTGGAAGGAGAAAAGCTGTGTTGAATAGCAAAAGTTGCTCTTTTTTCTCTTCCTCAGTAGTGACTTGGTCCCAAAAGGGCCCACAGCCCCCATCCTTGGTCCTGGAGAAATTTACATGAACATAATTTAGAAAATGGGTGTAAAGCTGAAGAAACCTTTCCAGTGATCTTGGGATGTGAACTTGTTTTATGAATGTTTTTATGTGTCCAGATAGTGACTTTACAGGTCTTGAAAAATAGTAGGAAAATTGGTTACGCAAGCACAGGAATTCTCAATATTTGTTTCTGCATGCCAAAAGCAACAGAAGAAATCAAATTTCATACTAATTTTGGCTTGTAAAATGAGATCATATCAATTGGCTGCTAAGTGCAGATTTGACCATTATCAGTTCACTTTTGCAGTAAAAGAGCTTTGGAAGCTTGGAAGATTTTCTGCTCTTGTTCTAATCACCATCTAATCAGAGTTATCATCTTCCTCTCCTACATTTCTCCGAAGTGGCAGGTGAGGCAAGAAAATCAGAGCAGAACTAAATGCCTGTTGATAGTGATTTGGAACTTTCTCTTCACTTGTGTATAATGGAAAGGGAAGCCTATGGAAAAATTGCAGAAATACTGTAAAGAAACCAGTGCACTGCTTAAAGCAATGTAAAAGTACGAATGTGTTTGTTGCCCATGAAGTAACCTGCTAGAATTTGCATGTATAAAATATTTGATTTGTGGAGAACATAGACTACGTAGACAGGCATAAAGCCTAAAATGCAAAGTGAGTACATGTATTATTATTATTTGCCAAATGCATACCAGAATTTGTATTGTTTCTTGGCTGTTATATATCTAATACATTTTTAGAGGGAAAATTATTATACTTTATTTCTTCATCATCACTCAGAACAGTAGCTCTTCTGGTGTAATTAACCATCCAAAGTAATGAATTCTAAATTGCATTTTCAATTACTTATAACTAAAATGATCTTGAACTGAAAAAACACATTTTGCTCCCATAGACAGCTTCGCTGCTTTATCACTGTTGTTGTACTAGAGCTTTAGATTAGGGTAACTTAGTTTTTAAATTAAATGTCAAATATAATTTGCCAGTGGAAACATGAAGTGTAGCTGGCTATATTCTGAGGCGGGAAAAGCCAGCTCAGCATCTCTGACTATTGATATATACATAAAATCAGCTTTCCACCCTATTAGATCATATTTGGCAGAATATGAAATGTGGTTTTACATATACATGCATGCATACTCTGCTTATAAATGTAGAAAATAAACTGTACCTAAGGCTAAGACTCTGTCACAGCTGTCAGAGAAGTAATGGATTCTATAATTTTTATTTTTATTAAATATGAATGAGTTTTGACATTTTTGTGATTTTTGCTATGATATTTGACACTGGAAAATCTGTATGCAGGGATATGTATCTTACTGGACTATAGCCCAATAAGTTTCTTTACAGTCTTGGCAAGGACTACAATTAATATAGAAAGGTCATAGAAGGTTAGGTAATTTGGTTGCTGGAGATACTGCATTAGACTCCAAGTTTCATTCAACTGTGAATGAGCTTTAATTCAAATAATAGTAATATGAGCCCACCTACGTTGCTTTCCCCTTGCAATACCTGAGTTTGCATACACTTGAAAAAAGAATAATTGATGTTCCCAGCAACCAATAATCCTGATTGCTCAATTCCCATGACTAGGAATTTGTGGAGAGTAAGGAATACGGAAAAACCTAAGCTCATGGCCACTGGTCCCATCACCTCCTGGCAAATAGAAGGGGAAGAAATGGAGACAGTGAGAGATTTTACTTTCTTGGGCTCCATGATCACTGCAGATGGTGACAGCAGTCACGAAATTAAAAGATGCCTGCTTCTTGGGAGGAAAGCAATGACAAACCTAGACAGCATCTTAAAAAGCAGAGACATCACCTTGCCGACAAAGGTCCGTATAGTTAAAGCTATGGTTTTCCCAGTAGTAATGTATGGAAGTGAGAGCTGGACCATATAGAAGACTGATTGCCGAAGAATTGATGCTTTTGAATGATGGTGCTGGAGGAGACTCTTGAGAGTCCCATGGACTGTAAAAAGATCAAACTTATCCATCCTTAAAGAAATGAGCCCTGAGTGCTCACTGGAAGGACAGATCCTGAAGTTGAGGCTCCAGTACTTTGGCCACCTCATGAGAAGAGAAGACTCCCTAGAAAAGACCCTGATGTTGGGAAAGATGGAGGACACAAGGAGAAGGGGACGACAGAGGATGAGATGGTTGGACAGTGTTCTCGAAGCGACTAGCATGAGTTTGGCCAAACTGCGGGAGGCAGTGGAGGATAGGTGTGCCTGGCGTGCTCTGGTCCATGGGGTCACGAAGAGTTGGACACGACTGAACGACTGAACAACAACAAAGGAATACATGACTGGGTCACATGACCCAGAAGCTGTACACCAGCTCCCTTGGCCTATAGAGCAAGTTGAGCGCTGCAACCCCAGAGTCGTCTGCGACTGGACCTAATGGTCAGGGGTCCCTTTACCTTTACCTTTACCTTTAAGGAATGCAATGTGGGGCTGCCCTTGAAGACGACTCAGAAACTTGAGTTACTCCAGATTTCTGGCTGGGGTTCCATTTAGATCTCTCATAACCCTTGTTTTAAGACAGTTGCACTGCTGCTGTTTCATTTTCAGGCCCAATTCAAGTGTTCGCATTAGTGTTTAAAGTCCTAAATGACATAGTCCCTGAGTACATGAAAGAATGCTTCCTTCCCTACAGACCCTTTCAGGTGCTAAAATTGGCAGTTCCTTCATCCTCAGAGACTCGAAGAGAGGATGACCCAAGAAAGGACTGTGGCAGCACCTAAGCTGTGGAATCCTTCCTACAGATATGCACGTTCGTTATACAGCTTCTGAAGAAACACTTATTTGCCCTGGCTTTTGAAACTTGAGGTGCATGTTTTTTAGGATCCATCTTATTTTTGTGATTGTAAATGGTTATGAACTGTGTTTAATCTATTGTGTGTAATATTGTGTTTTAATGTTGTAACCCACCCTGGGATCTTAGGTTCAAGGATAACTAAAAATCATAATGATAATAATAAATTTATTTTTGGATTTGTGATTTGTTCCTTCTGGACAAATGAGTATAGGATAGCAGATTAGTTTAGAAATGGAAGAATATAAATTTATATTGATTTCACATTCCTGAAATGAAATCCTATGTTGTTATTGACCTCAATGAGGTATACAGTTTTAGGATTAAAAGATTTATTAGTGGGAAAGTATTAGTGGGAAAGCAAAAATAGCAGTAAAAAAGGGAATGTAATGCCTACAGGATTTTAAATCTTGTCAGTTCCAAGTACTAACACATGTTTAACCTTGTGTAAATTAACATGTGCTCTAGCACAAATTTATTCGTCCAGGTAGCAAAGCAATAAGGAATTTCTTTTTCTCATCTACTGAGATTGTTCATCCATTGAAATGAAATTTCCATTTACAGATCCCCAGAATGAGGTTTAAATGGAGTGGCTAGCATTTCCAAACTGCAGTTTTCTCCTGTTACATCAACTACAGAAAACATTAACAGTTGTAGCTATTAAATAAGAGCTAGTAACACTCTACTTCTGTTTCTTAATGCAGAGCTGTTCCCTAGTACACAATTTACGTTTCATTTGGGCACATGTCAGGCTACTTGTTTAAAGATTTGCCATATTATTAGATATTTAAAAATAAATAAATAAGCAACCTATACATTTTGTTCAATAAATAAAATGAATGTGCTCACCATACCTACCCTATATAAGTATAAGCCGACCCGAATATAAGCCGAGGCACCTAATTTAACCACAAAAAACTGGGAAAACTTATTGACTCGAGTATAAGCCGAGAGTGGGAAATGCCGACAGTGGCAAAGGCGGCAGAGGAGGAAGGAGCTGTTTATAACCCTTCCCTTTCGAGAGGAGCGCAGCGGTTGGAGGAGCCCCTTTGGGCTGCTGCTGCCGCCGTGCTCCTCTCAAAAGGGCAGCAGGGATCGGTGCCGCATTTGGGAGAGCGCTGTGCCTCTCCCAAACGCGGCACCGATCCCTGCCCTTTCAAGAGGTGGGCGGCTGTGGCTGAAAAATGGGCTGAAAAAGTCAGCTTATACTCAAGTATATACAGTACTTGGGTTATCAACAGACTCTTCACTTCCTCATGAATTCTGCTGTGCTCTATCACTCCCATCCATGTCTTGTCAGGTTAATGTGGAATGTCACCCCTTCTAGGAATGATCTTGTTATTTTGCTCATCTAGATCTTCTTTTCAGACATGGGAGCCACATTTAACCCAAACATGCATTTGTGAACCAATTCTTTATTTCTTTTACCTTTTTTATATATACCACCAGTGCTGCTGTTTCAACCCACCTTGAATTATGTCCTTACCCAGGAGTGAATCCCAAACCACCAGTTGAAGACCATTGGTGTGATACCTAAATTATTATTAGCAGCTGTTGGTTGTTCAGCAGGACCAACCTGATGGACCATACCTAAAGTGCCTTTCATATTTTTAATGAAAGAGTTTAACATTGTTCCTACATTGTGAAGAAAATGTGTTTATGTATCATTTTCTACCGCTTTTTTGTCATTTTTTAAAAATGCTGTACTCTCTATTTTACTTTTTCTCATGAGCACACAGAATTTATTTATGCGATTTGCCTGAATTCTTTTGCGACTGGTCACTTACTTTCATCCGTTAGTGTCCACAACAGAGAAATATAACACTGAAATATAGGAAACAAAATATTCTTAAGGATAAAATATTCCAGGAGCTGAGTCAATCTACCAATTTGATTTGAACAATATACCACAAGTAGAAATTCCATTTGGCTATATATTGTTCATAAATAATGAAAATCCACTTTTTTAAGGAAAAACAGGCTCAAAATTGATTATCTTCCCAACCGTTAATGTAGAGTGTATATGACAGGAGATTTCTAGCAGAATCTAGAGCTGCATGACTTCTTCTTTTTTACCCAGCCCAGGATTGGGATAAGTGGTTGGTATTTTAGAGGTAAAGCAAGTATTCAGGAAAAGCAAGTCAAACCAAACTCCCATCTATATGTAGCCTAACTTTCCGATAACACTCTGTTCCATAGGTTGATACTACTGTCTTTGTCAGGGTGAATTTAAACTTCCCTATAACTCAGAAATCGCTATCTGATTTTTTTCTTTGGAAAGAGAAGTGGTTTTCTGAAGCCTTATAATGTTGGAAACTATTGGCTAGGCTTGTAGTGCAAAGATGAACATGCAAAGTTGATGGGATTGTGCCATGCTCTGAACATGCATGCATACACATGCATACTCTTGTCTGCCTTAGTAAATTCCAGCAGATGACATGGTGTCATTGATATGAAATTGCATAGATTCACATGTCTTTTAATATATAATCACAGAATTGTGGAGTTGGAAGGGATCCATGGATTTATCTAGTCCAACCCCCTGCAGTGCAGGAATTGCAGCTAAAGAATGAAGAGATCGCAGTGAACCAGTCAATGCTTGGTGAATTCTGCTTGACAATGATAAGACGGGCCAACATCGAAGGATCAGAAAGTGAGAACGCTATGAATGCTTGGCCACCATAAGCCAGTTATCCCTGTGGTAACTTTTGTGACACCTCTTGCTTAAAACCCAGAAAGTCAGAAGGACTGTGAGGCCCCACTTTCATGGTCTGTATTCATACTGAAAATCAATATCAAGTGAGCTTTTGCCCTTCTGCTCCACGGGAGATTTCTGTCCTCCCTGAGCTTGCTTTAGGACACCTGCAATACGGTTTGACACACTCCCCACCTGATGCTGTCCCCAGAGTGGGTCGCACCTGGGAAACACTGGTCGCTTGCAGCCCAAAGTGAGACCTGTTAGAGATCCCCCTTCACTGGGTAAGTGAAAAAAAAAACTGTTCTAGATAACTCATCAGAAATGTTAGATAGATACGATAGTGTCAGTAGTTAGCTAATGGATAGCTACTTGAGTTTTGAAGTATAAGAGTCCTCTGCAAAACAACTTGAAGTTGTAAAGTGTATGATGGATTGTATTTCTAGTGACCCTGGCCATTATTGGAAAGCAATATTTCTAGATTTCTCCCATGCTAAACAAAAAAGCAACAATAACCAATGAAGAACTTTTTAAAATAAGCATCTGAATACAGAATTAAAACTTGTCTGAACTAGCTCAAAACACAATGTGGGTTGTTTCCCCCCCCCCCCCCAGACATAAACTGGTAAGAGAATTATTTTACTGTATGTATATCATGAACCATAATAATAACATCTTTATTACAGTCCAGAGACCCAACAATTCATTATAAAACGGTACACAGTTTTGACAGCCCGCCTTCAGGTTATATAACCATTATGTACAGACTTAGGAAGAGAATATCATGAACCATATCGATGCAGCAACACAATTGCTAGCACATTTGCAAAGCTAAGCAGGGTCCAGTATGGTATCAAATTGGATGGGAGACAATGTGTTGAGATTCCTGCATTATAGGGGGTTGGTCTGGATGACCTTCAGGGTTTTTTCAAACTCTACAATTCTATGTTTCTATGTAAAAGAGATTGGCAGTTGACAGCTGCTAACAGAATGTGAATTCCAATATCTCAGGCATCCTTAGGGAGAGGTCTCCAGATAAAATAATTGCCTTATGCTGCATGGAGCACACGTTCAAGCAAAACATTATTGCAGAAGGTATAAATATTGTAGGGCTTGCACACTTCAGAAAAAAATGGAAGTAACATATGAACAGTTTAAATGCCTGAATGTTGGTGACCCTTCATTAGTAATATGTATAATATCAACTTGTTTATCTCTAACATGGTATGATTATGGGAAACAATCAAATATCATTCATCTGGAGATACCTGCTTTGAAGAACCTTACTGTGATTCTGTTTGTTAATTCTGATCATTGGTTGTGGCAAACTATAGCCTAAACTATTTGAGATCATCAACAGAAATTGGTGGAAGGATAGATTCTTCATCTGAATGTGGTTGAGGGCATGGATCTACTTCATGGCCGGGTGCTTATTTTTTAAAAAAATGGTTTCAGCCATTTTTAAAATGAATGCTCAGCATAGTTATTTTATATATTTTAGAAAAATTATATGCCTATCATTGGGAATTCTCAGCAACAGTGAGCTATTCTACCTGTAACTCTTGAATTCACTGAGCTAAAACACTAAAAACCAAGCCTTGTATCTTAGCCAAGACCAAAATCAGATATGCTGAATGTGAAAAATATGTGTATACAAAATCTATGAAAACACATTTAATTGTTGTTTTGGTGATTTGAAACATTTTAAAGAGTTAATTTTTTCAAGTTTGGCTGCTTCATAAATTCACCTGCATCAGTTTGTTTAACTCTGTTCCTTGTATGTAACTTTCTTCATATTTCTTGGATTGAGATTTATTTCATTATTAAAGCAGGTAAAATACTGACAGAAAGAAGAGTCCTACATCCATAAGCCATTATCCATCAGTAGAACTGCAGCCAAAAACAATATATACTAAATATTAGAGAATTTTAAGAGCAAACTTCTAGAAAATGAAAAAGGCAGTTGTGTTCTATATAAATGAAATACTTTTCATGATTTTCTATCCTAATGACAGTATCATATTTGAGGATAAAACCTACAGCAATCATTCTAGTAGGCTTCAAAACACCTAGGATATTTCACTTTTGCATTCTCTGTGCTTGATTAATACTTATGAAGAAGTAATTTGCCTACGTTTTGTAATTTACAAAGAATAAAGATTCTTCACTGCTGTTCTATATTCTAGTCAGTTTCTCAGGAAGTACGTTGTCTGGTAAAAGCATAAATACTTAGTTGCATTGTTTGATTAAGTAAAATTGGTACAAGGATTCCAATGCAAAAACCACAGAAATGGTGGGGGATAAAAATATTTGAAATAATAAAATAATTTATCTACATTCAGTAGGAGGATCAGTCTGCAGTAAATAAATCCTGAGGCACACCTCCTGCATTAGGCCTTGGATGTATGTGGTCTATCAAAGATCCGCATATCCTGAACTGAATTCACAATGGTAAAAAGGAGACAGAGAGGAGATATGATGGCCATCTTCAAATATCCAAAGGGCTGTCACATGGAGGATGGAGCAAGCTTATTTTCTTCTGCTCCAGAGGCTAGGGCCCAAACCAGTAGCTTCAAGTTACAAGAAAGGAGATTCCAACTAAGCATCAGGAAGAACTTTCTGACAGTAAGATCTGTTCAGCTGTGGAACAGACTCCCAATAGAGGTGGTGTGGTGGACTCTCCTTCTTTGGAAGTTTTAAGCAGAGGTTGGATGGTCATCATGAATAATCTAGTTGAGATTCCTGCACTGTAGGGGGTTGGACCATCAGGACCCCTTCCAACTCTAGAATTCTATGATTCTATGGTCTTCGTGACAAAAGTGGGTCTAGCAAGATCCTGTGCACAGTGTAATCAAGAGGGTTTTTTCCAACACCACATCATCCTTCTTCTTGTATTTCAGTTACAGACAATTAGAATACCCACCCCAAAGCTAATCTTTTGAATTAGACATCTCCCTGTTGAGACATATTTCTGGTTAACGGAACTAGACTGTCAACTGAACTAAAGTATGTAATGGCTCAAGTGGCTAAGATAGGAGCAAGTTGCCCTCAGATTGTTGTATAATATTTCTGCTAGCAAAAATGAGACTAAAGGAAAATAATTACAGTTCTTAGTATTTATAATTCTGTACCAGCTTTAGTTTTTGGATGTGACTGATGTGCAGGGGAGAAGAGGAATAATAGGAGCCACTTCTCCATCTTATAACCATTTCATTTCCAACCCACGTGATGTTGGTCAAATGATCAACATGAACACCCAAACTTGAATGGGCTCTCATATAAGTGCTTAGAATACCAGCAGAACATATACCTATAATGATATCTTGCAGTGTGCTACAAATCATGTAGCTGATATGCTATGTTTGAAGATCTTTACTAGTACATATCTGGGCATAAACCCACAAATTAAAAAGCTAGTTCAACAAATAGCATAAAATCTTCTTTATATAAAAACATTCTTAAACTTTGCATTTTAAAACATGCAATTTTTGTACTGCATTTAATCAACATTTTCAGACTTCATAAAAATTAGTCACTTCTCCCAAAGGAGAATGTCTAAACTAACATTCACTACTCATTCATTATTCTGTATAATGTTAATTCTTAACTATATGTGTTAAGACCACTCTATTTTGTCTGAGCTATCATTTACACTTACTTTGTTATTCCTAAGGGCTATCAACTGTTCATTAAATCTTGATTTTCTGTCATGAGGAATTAATAATCTGGCCTTCCAAGTGAATTTAAAAGCATGGAGGGACTGAGCTCAAATATTTGAATAGCATCTCAGAGTTAAACAGCACATGGGATTTTCAGTTAAATTATAACCAAGACTGAAAAACACATTCAGTGCATACATTTCTGTTCTTTTAAACGTTTCGTTCTCTTCTCCCTTGAAGTTGAACACGTTTCTACCTCATTCACAATATTTAAATGCAGATATCTGTTTTTCACCTAGTTTATTTATATCTACCATATATTTTGGAAAGTTCTTTGTCTATTTGCTGTGCATTTGGACACATCTTAACATAAAATATGTTTAGATACAGTTGAACACTATTTTGAATCAAAATGTTGGACTGAGGCTATCAAAACTGCACTGATTTTTTTTGTTGTTGTTGTTTTTAATAATTCCCAAGCAACTCTGGGTATAAGGCAGACAATTCTTCTCATGCCATTGGTTTGCTAGAGACTGCCACTGACTTACCTAACAATCGAAGCACTAAAAACATTGCATGTAATCGTACATTGCATGTAATCGTACAGCTTTAATGACTACTTTTTATTCATGTTATGCATTTTTTTGTGTTGCATTTCAATTATTCTACTGTTATGTAAAAAATCAATTAAAACAGCAAAGGACCAGGATTTATTTGCAGTGTTTTACTCTTTTCCATATTTTTTTTTAATATAGGTGTGATCCACGTCCTATGTTTGCTGTCATAGAATACAACACCAGTACTAAGTTGCAAGTGTCACTTTCAGAATTTTGCAGCCGCACCTATGTACAAATGCAAAATTAAGTGGAAGCCATAGTCGAAGACACGCAGCACAAAGCATAAATGATAGTAGAGGTCACTTACATATTACATTTTACTTAAGGGTTTTTTTGTATATAATTTTTTAAAATAATAAATAAAATGAAGATTAATATCCCACATTTCTTGACCTCACTGCAATGCAGTATGCTGAGCTGAACTGCACCAGTCACAATTGTAGCTAAGTCCAAGTGAAACTACAGTGTACGGAACTTAATTACAACAAATACTATTAATGATTATCTTATCAGGAGGCTGACAGGGGTCACCTTTTAGTTATTCAATAGCATCAAGTAAAAAGCTGAAAGTTAATTGCTTTGTGTATTTGATTTCTTGGCCTACATGGACTTTTAGAAAGTTTCATAATTTAATCAGAGTTATAGAATTGTAGAGTTTGAAGGGACTGTGAGGGTCATCTAGTGCAATCCCTTTCAATGCATAAATATTTTGCCCAATGTGGGGCTCGAACCCACAACCCTGAGTCCAAACCCTCCAACGTTTATCCAATGAAAACAGGGACGTCCTATTTAATCATCATCATCATCATCATCTGACAGGGTTGCCCTGGTCACACTAGGCGGCTTCCAACATATATAAAAACATCATAAAAAGTTAAACATTAAAAAACTTCCCTATACAGGGCTGTCTTCAGATGTCTTCTAAAGGTTGTATAGTTACTTATCTCCTTGGCTTGGGGCTTGCATAACTCCATACCCTCCAAAGAAAATAGGGGCGCTCTACCATATCCTCCAACATTTCTCCGATGAAAATAGGTATGTCCAAAGGAAAAGTGGGACATTCTGGGAACAAATTAGAAACTCATATGGCTTCAGTAAACCCTGGATGGTCTGAGAGTCTCATGGTCTGCTTACTGAGCTAATATTCCTCCATACATGTAACCTTGATACTTCTCCCTTCTGTGAATATCCCCCCACACACACACACACAAGATTTTTTCCTTTGAACTATAGGCTGATTAGTCTGGGATGATTTATGCATGAATAAAACCCTGTAAAGTTTTGACTTGAATTATTCTGACTGAGAAGAAAAGCCTTCTCAGTAAAATGCGGTTATGCCTTTAATTCCCTGGCAGAGAGTGGAAGCTATTCTGTTTATGGAATCCTTATCTCTACCCCCACAAGTACTCTTTTGAGGCCCTTCCTGCTGCCCATCTGTCCCACCCTGTCCCATCCAACTTCAAGAAACTAAAAAAACCCACCATGTTAATACAGAAAATCAAAGAACTCTCATACGCGCACACATTAAAAAACATTACGCAGGGGTATAGTTACCAGAAACGGGCTCTTGCTGCATTATTAGTCTTGTTCAGAGTCTAGTTCAGCACTAGTTCAGGAGATGAAGTAATGGGACTATATAGTGCTGCTCCTGGTCTCCAGGTAGCTGCAGAATTCTTGCCCCCCAATCTTATCCAAATACTAGTACATAGGAGGCATTAAAGACTAAAGGTACAATACTGTAGAAATGTTAAAGCAAGTTCTAAAGGGGGGGGGGATAGAGTTTGTGCCCAGAAGTTTAACTAGAGTCATTAAAGACCACTTATAGAGAAAGGACATGCATGAGTCTTTCATACAGAAAGAGCAAGCTTTTCAAACTGCAATTGAACTCCTAACACCAAACATGAATATTTACATTTTAACACTGCCTCTAAACTTATAATGCATTTAAGGTTTTCATTTGCTTCACGTGACATTTACTTCATCTTCTAGGACAGAAAAGATTCGCCTTTCTAGTCCACAGGATGCTAGGCGACTAATGTACAAGGTCTAGTCAGCTCCATTTATCAGTGGATCTTCCAGTAGAAATGCTGAGGGAGTCAGTAAAATGCAAAGTTTCCCACATTCAGCAGACTTTTTTGACCAGTTGCACTTCCTCACACTTTTCTGTATTTCTAATAGTTATGTCATTTCTCCCCATAATACAACTTGCTTTTTGTCCTGCCATTTGCCCTCTTGAGCTCTGAATTAACTTAACTCATCACAAAGCAAAGCTGGATTTTGAGGGAAACAGATTTGAAGAGTTCAGAATTAATATTTTCCTCAAGTCAATTGATGGAATTGATAAATGAGGGTGCTACTCATGTGGCCATGTTTTAAGATCATTTCTATTTGATGTCTAAGCACACACCTTTAAACTTCATTAATAATTATGAATGATGGTGCTGCTTAATTTAGAGGGTTTGAAGCTCTTGGCAGAAAATAGTTTTGTGCGCTCCCATAATTTATTTTTCTTCCATTTCCAACAATGTGCCATGGCTTGCTTCCAATTGATTATTAATATTCTAAAGGTGTTAAATTTACCTAAAACCACAGGATTTCGTGTCCATGGCTACTTAAGTATGAACTGTGCCATCACAGAAGGAAAGCCACAGAAGCTTTCTGATATTGGCAGTTACAATGGCAGCACTGAAAATAACATTTTCTCCCCTTTTGAGCCAATTTCCATAAAGCATGCTTGAGAGAAATAATGCCAGCTGAGAACAAATGCTGTGTTTCTAGATTACTTACCATTTTTGCAAGGTACATGTCTCCCAAGAGCAGTAAACTTCCATGATATGTGAATAGCTAGCAAAGCTCTGAAGGCAGTGGGTTGTTTTTAGGCATTTACAAGTGTGCTAAAGCTTTAGCAACTGCGTTCTGTTAAAAAGAAGTGATTGACACAAGCAAAGACAAATTATGCTATGGAAAGATCAGTTTAAATCTGACATAGGCTGATACTTTTCTGGCTAAATGTTCCTATCTGATATCCATATACTTAAGGCAGTATGAGCAGCAGTAGCAGCCTGAACATCTGAGAGGCTGGGGAAAGGTTTTACAATCATTACCTTATCCAGCAATTCACATTTGCTGCTCTCAGCATCCTCTGGAGGAAAGATGAGTGAGCCAGCGGTGAGCCATCTAGCCTGGTGAATAGAACCCACTGCCCATTAACTGAATATAAGCTAGACTGCTGTGTCTCCTTGCAGTGCAGCAAGACTAGCACTCGCTAGCTTTTTGTTGGTCTATTCTAATTATTTTTATTTTGGCTGTGTACTTCAGTATTACATCCAGAGTATCTATTTGTAATACTGAACTTATTATATGTTTGTTGAATTGTTTTTGTCTTATTTAAATTTATTGCTACCTTTCCTAAAATTTCCCCCTCGTATGTTATGTATTTATGAAAAGTTTATTTTATTTTTTTCAGCTTGTTTTGGGGACAATTCACTGTGGAAAAGTGACATATAAATAAATAAAGCCACAGCTGGTGGTTATTTTAATTTGGGTATAAATGTAAACTGGTTATTGATTGCTATTGTTATTGGTTTCTATTAATTTATTGGTTTGTTTGTTGCTCGTACTGGATTTTTTAAAAAAGATGTTTGATGCTTTGTTGTGTTTTTATATATGTTGTAAGCTGCCCAGAGTGGCTGGGAAAACCCAGTAAGATGGGTGGGATATAAATTATTATTATTATTATTATTATTATTATTATTATTATTATTATTATTATTCCAAGGTTGTGTTCAGCAATATCCAGTTTGCTTCCCTCCCACCCCAATTTCATAACATAGCAACATTAAAATCTGTGTTTTATTACACTGGTCCAGTCAAGGTGCCAATCTCATCATACAAGTTTTTTCATCTTAATTTCCAATACCCATATTTGTTATCAACACAACTTATATTCCTATAGGTGCCCTGGTTGTCTTAAAAAAATGTCAATCCCATGTGTGGTTTTGCTCATGTATGTGTTATAAAACAACTAATATATACTGTTGTTATTGCTGTATCCATCCCCCCTCCCAAGATGCTCAGGGCATAACCAATCATATACAGAACAGATATAATTGTAGCATGCAGTTCTAATATACATTATTTAGAAGTTTTAATATATTGGTCTCTGAAATAATTTGCGTATATCATAGCTGACCCAACCATTAGTCACACTGAAAACTTTGTGTCACGCAGCACAACAGATCTGCACTCTTCCTTGTGGCCTGGCCTCACACCTGTGAATATTTAGTATCGGGGCACTGCTTTTCTCTGCCAAGGTAGCAAAGTGGTCAAGAAAGTTCCTACAGGACTCTCCAGTAACATCTGGTGTAGAATGAGTTTTAATGTGCAGAAGACGATATATTAATTTCAATTTATCACTCACATCCTTGGCAGAAAAGTTAAAAGCATAGGAATTAGGTTGCAAAACATTGTTTTGAGCAAGTCCAGCTATGAAGCTATGAGATAAGCGAGCTTCTGGCTTCTTACCCTGCTGCATCATCATCATCATCATCATCATCATTTTATTATTTATACCCTGCCCATCTGATGACTGGGTTTCCTCAGCCACTCTGGGCAGCTTACAGCATATATAAAACATAGTAAAATATCAAATATTAAAAACTTCCCAATACAAGGCTGCCTTCAGGTGTCTTCTAAATGTTATGTAGTTCTTTATCTCCTTGACATCTGAAGGGAGGAAAAATCAGACAACCTGGGAAGTCAGTTAAAAAATAATCTTAATTGCTATAAACATGCATTGGTCACAGCAAAGACAGCAGCAATTGTATTTCTATGGTTTTAGTATCTGCATATCAGCAGTATAGCGACATGATACCTGACTGCATTTGGTGAATGAAAATATTTATGACCCCCTCCCAACTTTCTTAATGCATTCTTTGGTATTTCAATATAAAATGTTACAGTATCAATTATTATTTTTACTTCTAACATTGCTAACATTCAGTAGGTCTACATGGTCCGCTGCAAAGCTGTATGTTCAAATGCATGGCAATGTATTCACCTATTCTCTGTATTTTTTCATAATGACAAATCAGCCTGATACATACCATTTCAGTTATTCTGATGAATTCCAGAATTCATTGACTGCTTTAAGTGCAGTCGATCTCAAGCCATGAAGAGTACTACTGAGAGCTCTTTTTACTCTGGGTTTACATCATTATACTGGTATAAAGTTCATCTTAATTGCCTTGTTTAGAAAAGAACTAGAGAAAATTGTGCTCAATCTCCCATCCTGGAGTAAGCGTTTATCAGTCCAAAAACAGACAAGGCATTGAAAGCTCATCTGTTGTATAAGCTTTGTGTTAAATAAGATGTTATCACTTCCAAAGAACCACTCCTCCCCAGCTGATATTTGCCATTACTTTGTGACTAATAATAATGTTGAGTTTACAGGGGCTCAAAGCGTTACAGAGCAGAGAGAGCTATTTTTGTCATGGAACTTATGCCTACACGTTGTATTTCTCAAACAGGCAACTTCCATTTGTGCTAGAAATTCCAAGAATTCCTTCTAGTACAGCTTATCTCTTGAAGTACAAAAGGTTAATTGGGTACAAACCAGCCTTTATACCAATTAACGCTTTCATCAGCATGGTTGATCCACTAAATATAGAGTATTCTCCCAATGGTTTCTGAGGGCAATTTTCTCAGTCAAGTTGCACTTCTTTTGGTTCATCCTATATTTGCTTTTTGTTGCCACCAAAATTTCAAAGTTAATTCACAACACTGTACACGTGATGAAATGCAAAGGCCCTGCAATTATTCCTCTGTCACTTCTGGTTGCTTAATGAGGGTCTGGATAGAGTTGAACAACAGTTAATTAATTCTAACAAATTGTAAGTGAGGTGTTTTTATTTCCACACCAAGGCAATCACAACTTTCTTTTGGCAACGTTTGTTACTGCATTTCCCTGGTCTGAAGTTTAATGTTACTGCATTCTGCCCCAGAATTAGCATTGCAAATATTGTGGACAAATCATTGCCTGATTACGTTATTTTGCCTTACTTAAAGGGATTCCTTATGGCTAGGATTCCTTGAATAGTAGATTGAAATTAGTGCTAAGAGATGCGCTACAATTCTGAGTGGCAACTAACCAATCAAGCACAATTCTTGCCTGATTAAGAATATATTTGCATTAACATCTTCCTGTAAGATTGTTAAAATCACTCATAACAGCCACTGTTGGAATCACTCTTATGTAAAGCTTATATATTTATCTAAAATGTATGTATTTCATATGCAAGCATAATTCTGCAAACCAAACTTGCATGTGTTAGCTGTCTTTAGGAGTAAATTTCTTGCAATGAATGTGTCTCCTATCATTTTTGCAATTAATGTTTTTAGAATACAACATGTTAACAACAGTCATTTCCAATCTTTTGTGGGGATTGTTGATTTTATTATTAATGTTTTTATTTTAAACCTGATGTCATATAGCTGCCCTGGACTCCTTTTGGAGGAGAAGTAGCATTAAAATCAAATAAATTTATTTACTTTATTAATTTAACTGAATTTATATACTGCTTAATCTCCAAAATCCAAGCAGTTTACATAAAACAAACATTCAAAATACCAATATAATAATTAGGTCACCCCCTCAAGTATGAATAGTTTTCAATAGCATAGCAAACATCTAATGTTTGTTTATTTTCTTAAAGAACTATCCTGCTTTCCCTTTGTTCCTTGGATCTTACACTTCATTTTAATTTAATTAATTAAAAAACATTTGTTTTAATAATAGGCTTGGAGTGTGGATGATTTCTTTATTTTTTTTTACAAATCCTTATGCCTCAGTGGAAGTACTACCTGGTCCCTCTGTTGCCCAAGAAATATCTGTCTCATAGCAGTGGTCTCACTGATGAAGTGTTAGAGAAAAAAGGAAAGAATGGGTGTGTCGTCATCGTCGTCCCCCCACATACTTTACACAGGGGCTACTTTCCAGGCTCAGAGTTGAAGCTCTGAGGTCAGCTGGAGGCTGAAGAACATGCCGAAAAGTGTGAGATGCTGCTATGTCAGCTGCTAGGTGGGGAGGTTGAGCAGCCTAAACAAACTCCACAAGACAGTTGTATGCATGAAGATGGTTGCCACACGTGCAAGCCACTTTGTAAAATTTGAACTGGATGTTAGAGGCAAGGAAGACAACATTGCACAGCTCTGTAATATAATATATCTTTACATTTCCAAAAAAGCAGCTATTGGATCAGGACAGTGTTGCTGAAAGAAAAAGGACTAATTATCTACTCGCCGATCTGTTTTCCTATTCTATTTTTGTTTTGTTTTAGTTAGCTTCTTTGTTGCTATAGTTGTGTTTGATTCATAGAAACAAAACTCAATATTATTTTCAAATAGTGACTTAGTTTCAAAACTTTTCTCAGTGACACGTATTTCAGAAAATACCTGAGGTTTAGTTCATGGCTTTTACATAATTTATGAGCAAACTTGTATAGCAGATTGCAAATTGCAGTGTTTTTCAGATACTATTTTTTTCTCATTGATGAATTTTGGTAAAACGTTTTGCTGTATTTTGATAAATACTTTCACTAAGTGAAAAGGAGCTAGTATTAAACTTGGTAGATGCAACCAAACTCTATTTAAGATAATTTAAAATTGCTACTCAAGTCTTATTTTCCTAAAATGTATACTATTAACATAATATACAATTAACTATCTCTTGTATTTTTTTCCTTTTTGTTATGCCAAGGAGAAAATAAGAATGGTGCTAATTGGTTTTGGGGTGGCGGCTTATTATTATTATTCATTATAAATAGCTGCCAAAATATTGAAATATGCCAAAGTAGGAAAAGGAAGCTACTTTATCTTAAGGGAAGCAAGCATTAAAGCAAGAAGTAGCAAAATATATCAGTGTTTCCAATGAAGAGAATTGAGAAAGAAAGAATTGTTAACCCAAACTTTGTTCATAGGAGTACAGCCCATACCTCTGGGTTGCCCAAAGCAAATTCCAAGCAAATGCTTAATTGTGGCTGCGCTGCCAATTGAGGGTATGCTAGCTCCTCACGCCATTCCTCAAAATACCATTTTCTTGCTCTCCAGAACATGTCCAGCCACCTATTCTTAACTTTCTACCATACCTTTAAATCACATAGAAAATGCATTCTTTCCCACAAAGAAACATCAGAATTATAGCTTATTGGTCTGAGGATTTTACCTAGAATGTTCCCAGAACCATGGGGAAAATAATATTCTTTGAATATTATGCATTGTGCATGCAGCCTTTCCTGCTTCACACAACATCACGGGTCATCACCAAACTCTCATGTGTCTTTTCACAAAACAGTTATGCATCTCTTGGCTCCCACTCTTATAGTTCTTTCAGGTTTATTTCCTTCATTATTATCTTCTCCCGCACTTGAAGCCTTCTCCTTGAAGCTACAGCCTTCTTCTTGCTTCCTTAATTCCTTTTACCTTACTCTCCTTGGATCCTAACGTCCCTCCCCTACACATGTGACAGGGTGTTTTAGTTTTGTCTCCAGAGTAGAGGCTTCCTTTGAGTAGAGGCCTCACCAAGCAACAGTGCACCCAGTCCTCCAATGGCCAGCAAGTCTCAGAAGAGGGGGAAAGCCACAGTACATTTCCCACCAATCAGAACTTGTGGTTACCACCCATGGCTGTAGTGGACCATAACAAGAAGGCCCACAAGACCCACAGATGGGGTTTTGCCACTCTGCTCCTCTGCAGCCCCCTCAGATGTGCAGAGCAGTACCAAGAACTTGGGCAGTGGCGGTCAGCCAGCAGCCTCCAGTGGCATAGGCCTTCTGGTAGCCTGCAAGGTCAAGAAGATGAACCACTTGGATGGTCTCCCATGACATTTCCAGCTTTGTGCCATCCAGATCACAAGGAAATAGAAGTGAGCCCCATCGTTCCTTAAGCCAGCAGTCTTCTCTCTTTGCCTAAGACTCCTTCCCTCGTGGTTTCCTTCTTGGGTTTAATCAAGTCTTCACCATCCAGATCTCATCCAGGCCTTCCACTCTCTGTCATCCTTGGAGGATGAGAGTGTGGGCTTTGAAGAGGCAGCCTCTCACCACACCCGCCTTCTCCCCTTCCCAGGGAACAGTCTTCCCTTCCTACCCCCTTCCTACAGGGGCTTTCGGCTTACTCCAGAGATCAATCAGCAGGTTTCTGATTCTGTTAAATTCTTAATATATGAAAAAGTGACTGAAATATCTCTAGATACATACAGAAAATCAAAAAATGATGGCAGACTATTTGGGGAGTAAGTAATTTAGCAGCAAAGGGGTCAGTCGTGTTCTGACATTCAGTGAAAAGACAAACATTATGAACATACTTAGAGAGTATTTAATATTAAGCTCTATTAGTGCACTTTATGGCTGAATGCATGCTCTCCTTGCCTCTGTTGACATTAATAGTTCATTCAGAGTCAAAAGAAGAAGTAATATCTTGTGAGTTTATAAAAGAGAGCTCTCATTTAACACACTCATTTCCCATTCGGCTAAAATTATATCAGAAATGAACTGAAACTGAAATTTAGAATTGTGTAGGTAGAAAAGGGAATGTTGATTCAATGGAATGTCAAAATGCAACATTTGCTTGCATGTAACCAAAAGAATCTGACACTAACTGAGACAGGCAGCAGAAAAGTTAACCTTGGCACTGACTGCTCCAGAGCTCCTTCCATTAGTGGGAATACATTTTGTAAGAGTTTTTGGTGTCAGGAAGCTAGAAGTTCTGGCATCAAGGGATTTGAAACTGCCACTCAATTTTCTACATGTCTCTTGCCTAGGCACTTGGAGGTGCACTTAACAGCTTTTTGATGTTTTAATATGGAAAGCCCCAGGATACAGTAGTGCTGGTGGAGGGCATGCTGTCCTAGTGGCAATCATCCCCATATTCTAATGCAAAAGTTGACATTTGCTTGCTTTCATTTAGCCATCATTTGAATTGTGGTTGTGTTAATGAACAACACCTTCATGGGAGCTTACTTGAAATAACGAGCACTACTTGTAGAGTGAAGACCTCCTCCAAATAGTATTGCTTTATAATTTCCTCATTAGTTTCTTTTAGGAACTTGTTTATAGGATCCAGAAATTCATCACATACCTCTTGCACAAGATGTGTGTGTGTTTTCTTCGGTATAAATATACTGAAAGTTTTGAGAACATATGCTGCTGACCCCACAGAAAACCCATTACAGAGTATAATGGAAACAGGATGCATTCAAGTGTTACTTATCAGAAGCTGTGGCACTTCTGTGGAAATAGGTGTAGAGAAAATTACTGAAATGCATATAATTCATCCAGAAGCTTACAATGAGTCATTTGGAACTAATCTGTTTTTGTATGCATTGGCAAAAAAATAATAAGACTGGTAATCACCGATCTGTTTGTGTGTAATCTTACAATTCTTTCCATGTTGCTATTATCTTTCTCAGATCTGATGATATAAAGAGGTAACAACAATATTAAAACAACAATAAGATATAGTAAAAGAAATAGACACTTCTATTTTCTTCCAAAGAAAATTCACTTAAAGCTAAAACGGAACCTACTAGGTTTATTTGTTGTATCTATATCCTGCTGTTCATCTCAGGACTCCTGAGTGCCCGAAAATCCTATGTATGCCCATCTTACAAGCCTAGTTATCCTTAACGTCTTAGGAAAACCTGCCACATGTTTTTATATACTTTTCTAGATCAGAGTGATGAAGCATGAGACCCTGGAGGTTTTGTTCAACCTTTGGAAGCCCAATTCCCACAGAACCCCTGCAATATTCCACACAAATGACTAGATGATTACTAGGTGATTTTTAGAGCTAGGAAAAGGTGCCCTGCCAGTGTCTGCTACTGTACATCTCAACATTGTCTTCTCCCTCATTTCGGGGTAGAAGCAGATATGTGCAGAAATGTGGAATTTACCATTTTGCATGTGAAATTGGTGGTTGTGACCTTTTTCAATATGCAGAATGACTACCCTGAATCATGGTGAACTGGTAAAAGTAGTTCCTGTTCCACCAAAAGAACATGCATTGGCTGTGTTCATTCATATCATGACTTCAAACGTTTGTTTTGTCTTCCAAATGACTCTTTGTCCAGTCCTTTAAAACAAGAAACAGCTTCTCATTTTGTAACATCCACAGGCTTTTGTCACAAATAATTTATAGCTGTAGAAGCATGCAATATTTATCCTTTCCCAGTAGGTAGGCATTGGGGGAAGCCACAGGTAAGTGACAAGACTATCTAGCCTGCCTTAGACAGGCTCTCCTCTTTAATGTTAGATGATGAAGGCAACGGGCAGGCACTAATGATTGTTCCTTGCAGCAGTCACTCACACAAGAAAGATGCAGTCTTCAGTTTTCTCATAGCATATTCAATTCCATTTAAATATTGCAAACTGCTGAATTGCAAATGTTAGCCTAGGCATGAATAAAAAATGTTGATATTTTATTCTAAAAATAATAATTGTGGATAGGCTGCCTTTATTGTATTATTTAAAAATATTTCATTTTACATGTAGACTACAGGCTATTGCAGGGTTGCCATTATCTCTCCCCTACCCCACCCTGACGAAAATGGTTCCTAGAACATTAAAAATACAAAAGGGAGGCTATTGCAGGGTTATGGGGGAAGTTATTTGCTTTTGACAAGGAGTGTCAGTAATTGTCAGCTAGAAAGAAAAGCGCTGTAGTCAGTTTCTGTAAAATTTGTGGAAGGAAAGCTGAGAAGACTGCAATCCATCCCCTTTGTAGAAAAGAGGTATCCTCTTACCAGCACCAGCACCTTGAACTTTGAATTCATTGCTTTCATATTATACACTATATGTAAAGAATACAACATTTGTGCACGGATGACTAACTTCTGGTATTTAAACTACCAGCTGCTGAAAGTGATTGAGTTTGAACCAAAGGGGGAGGGGGGCATATTGCTGAAGCAACCACATTTCTACACCCGCCTTTAATAAATTATTGTAAGGAATAGCTAGAAAGCTTTCCCTGGGACTTTCATCTAGCAGCTTTTTATTATTATTGCAGCCTTGTGAAGGAATCACTATTGACTCCTGTCAGGCACTTTTGGATATAAGGTGAAGAGCCTTCTCTCATGGCTTTCTGTGTGTTTTGTCAAATCTGGTACTTTCAGCTGAAGTGTGAAGTGAAAGCTGATGTCAGGAAATGCCTTCAAGCAGGAGCTGGTGCTGGTCTCTTGCGACTAACTTTTTTTTTAAGAGAGAGGGAGGGAAAAAATCAGATTGGGTTGTAAAATGATGGCAATCTAACTGGACATAAACACATTTATTGCAGGCTCAGCAGCTGTTACATATCATTAGAGAAAGGAGGGAAAGGGGCCACTCTGATGTCAGACTTCTTCTTTTAGGGACAAATGTGTCCAGATGAGATGATGCTAATGTGATGGCAGCTTGTTTACTTAAAATTCAAAACCCATTACTGTCTGTCTTCGCACTCTTGTTGCCTTGAAGTAAAGCTCTTTCTTAAGGCTAATGCAAACAGGAGCTGCAAATGCTTGAGGAATGGTCAAATCTGGATTTTGCTTTACCTTGTGTTGTGGCCAAAATGTGGCTTGTTAGGGCGATACAAGTTTTTACATTTTCTTATATAATATTGTATTACAGTGGTACCTCGACTTACGAGTGACTCGACTTCCGCATTTTTCGACTTCCAAATGACCTCCGGAAGCGAAAAAATGGCCGCCGCTTCCGAAATTTTCGACTTCCGAATTGAAAGCGGCGGCACGATACCTTGACTTATGAGGTTTTCAATGCGGTTTTTTCGACTTGCAAAGTTTTTTCCGTTCCAAGATGGCGGCTTCGACTTGCGAAGATTTCGACTTACGAGCGCGCCTTCGGAACGGATTAACTTTGTAAGTCGAGGTACCACTGTACTGCTTTTTATGTTGTCTCTTGGTTTTTATGTTTGTTGTTTCTATGTTGTATTTTTGAATTATTATTTTTGTGTGTGTGATGTATATTTATTGTATCCAACTAAACTTTACCTAAATTAGTTATGGCCATTAATTTCAATCCATCTACTCTGAGCAGCACTGCTATTAGATACAATCTTAAGTGATTTAAAAATGCTTTTAAACAAATAAAATTAAACAAAATTCTTAACAAAAATGCACAAATCATTTGTGCATATCAGCAGGTTTTTCTTGAAAAAATTGTTTGCTTACATAAATTTATTTGCATTGATAAATAATAAGAGTTATCTTATTATATAATAAGAGTTATACAGGGAGATTGAACTGCACTACTTTAGACTAAATACAAGTCTTACCATTTTTAAAAGCTGTCCTGCAAACAGAAAATCATTACATCAGGCACATATCTGGGAAAGACCTTTTGCTGTGAGGTTTTATTTACAATGAGTTTATTATATGAGGAGAATGCAATAGTGGTATCCCCACCTGTGTCTGCATTATTATTATTATTATTATTATTATTATTATTATTATTATTATTTGCTCCATTCCACCATCTTAAGCATTTTTTATTGATAAAATGTGAGATTTGTTTGCTCTGTGAGTGCTTTTTGCACTTTTCTAAATATTTGACATGTTAGGAAGCGGGAATTTTTTTTTGAAATAATTGCCAAGGGAAATTCATCAGCTGCATTTCATCCAGGCTGCCTTCCAGTAAGGGTGTGTGTGTGGTGACTGAAAAACTGGTAAGGAGGTTCAAAAACGAATTTCCCCCTTAGATCATCAGGTGGCTATTTGCAATAGCAAAAAATAAAAATGGAGGACAGCACACACAAATGGAAAAGGAAAGAGATTAACCTCAAAATGATGTTATAGGAGGGAATTATTGGGGGGGGGGGAATACACTGCCCAATGAGTTTCAGCAAGATGTATTCCTCAATGACGTTATATGTTATTCAGATGTATATTGTTATTCAAAATGTATGTTGGTTCATGCATAATGTTTCTCTCTCTTTCAAAAGCGAGAATTCATCCTGCCCTCGAGTAGGATGTTTTGTCAGCATGTATCAAGCAGTGAATGAATTCTACATCCAGCTTTAGTTGATGTTTGCTTCTCTTATTCCACTTTCCAGAACTATTTGTACTAGTGATGACTTACCTGAATTCCTGCATTTCACATTGTGTTAAAGATTGCATTTATTTATATGCATTTATTTACCATATATACTTGAGTATAAGCCTAGTTTTTCAGCACATTTTTTGTGCTGAAAAAGCTGCCCTCGGCTTATACTTGAGTGAGGCGGGTGGTGGGGCAGCGAGAAAGAAGCCCTTTCTCTCCACTCATGCCACCACTGCCCGCTCACCCCAGTCAACCATTTCTTAAGAAGCGTACAAGAACGGCGGTTCTTTACTCTCCCCAGGCAGCTTGTTCCATTCCTGAACTGCTCACGTAAATGCAAACTTGGCAAAGGAGGAAGAGGAAGGAGCAGCCCAAAGGGCTGCTTTCAGGCTGCTCGTTCCTCCTCCTCCTCCACAGCGGCAAAGGTGAACCGGCTTATACTCGAGTCAATAAGCTTTCCTAGGTTTTTGTAGGAAAATTAGGTGCCTCGGTTTATATTCGGGTCGGCTTATACTTATATCACAGATTCAGAATGAACTATAACATTACTGCTCATATTTGTATTTCTTTCACGCTGACACATCTTTATTTATTTATTTATTTAAGAGGTTTTTGCCCTGCTGTTTAGCCAAAAATCCTCCTAAAGCAGCCTATATTAAGATCTATAACAATAAACACAGACTACAAAGCACAGAAGGAAAAGAGGGGAGTTACAAAGTTCTTATAATGACTAGTTGCAGGAAAGTAGGGTTTCTTGTGTAATAATGAATGGAAACAGTTTCAAGAAAGGAGAAACTTAGTTGACCTGGGGACTTAGCAAAGCCAATAGAGTGAGCATTCCTGTTCCCATATCTCCTTCAATGAAATATTTGCTAAAAAATATTCTCACATGTTCTGTTCATTCTACCCTCACCCTTCCTAAAGTCCAACCTTTATAAACTTATTCTTTAATGTTCCCAACAAAAATGCATCCCCATTCAATACTGCTTCCTGCTCTCCTACCATACATCCCGTTCTCATCTCATCGACCTCTCTCCCTATTCTCAACCCTATTTGCATATTTTATTTTATTTTTGCACATTTAGTATTAGATCAAAATCAGTGCTACCATAGATATTAACACCACTTTTGACTGTCTGCAGAAGCCACCAGAAGAGTGAGTATAAAGACATTGGTCTAGCATAGGCACCTTCAGAAACTTTTCAGTGTAATGTTTTCTAGCTATTCCACAGCTTTGAATGACAGTCATGGAGGGGATGTCTGCTTTGAACATCTTTCTCGCCAGTGCTATTTTTCTAGAAAAAGAAGTGCTGGAACTCACCATGAACACTTCCCTTGTTTTCTTAGAATAGCAATGGTGCCCACCTGAGGCGTGCCGGAACTGAGTTTCGCCGAGTTCTGGCTAGAAAAAAAAAAATCCTGCTTCTCAGTCACTTGGAATCATACTGGTCGAACAGTGTTACTGAGGCATAATAGGGAACATATTCCAGTCTAAACAGATGTAGAATTTCAATGCAGTATAATATAAGAACAATAATAATGTTATCCTAGGCCTGATCTGTCTCTCAGATACATAATAGAAGCATTTTTTTTTCTTTTGTGTTGGTTTCCCCCATCCCAAGTACTTTCAGTTGTCCCATTTGGTTTTAAACAAATCATAAATTCATGTCCTAAATGTTTCACTAGTCAGAATAATTAAGTTGATCAGGGCTGGGAGTACTGAAAGGAAATAATGGGGTCATTGAAGCATTGAAGCTCTAATGGGAACCTGAATTCATTCAGATATCAAATCTAATAATTGCTCTACACCTGTATACACAGTCCCAAAGAGAAAATTCACATTAAATGTTTAGTGGAAGTTTCAGTACTGTGCTTCGAAAGGATTTGATCCTCCCCCCCACCCCTGGGGGGGAAAACAGCTTTGTATCTTTTTCTGCAACTTTTACTTGTGGTGGCTCATTGTATTTTAATAGAATATTCAGTCTTCAAAAAGAAGAACTGAAATGTGTGTGTGTGTGAGAGAGAGAGAGAGAGAGAGAGAGAGAGAGAGACTGTTTTGTATAAGTTTTCGTACATTATGTTTTATTTGTACTTTTTTATTTATTTTTATTTCTTGTTTGTTTCTCTTTTGACTGTATTATTATTTTCATGTTCAGTTTGACAAGTGTGTGTGTATGTGTTGTAAATAGACTCAATAAAAATTAAAAAAAGAATATTCAATCTTCATTCATAAATATGCAAACATTAGGAAACTATTTTCATGGATTAAATTAGTAATATTGATTGTATTCATCATATTGTTTAGAATAGAAATCAGGAAGTAATACACAACTGTAGTTTATTCAAATAGTCAGCTACAAGGAGCTCTCCCTCAAAGAAAACTAATTTAAAAAACCAAATATTTAACATATTAAAAATTATATGAAAACATTTACAACATCAGTCTTTCCTAACTTGGTCCCTCTAGCTCTTTTGAACCCAAAGTTCCATCAGCCCAAGTGGTTAGACATATTGGGAGTTGGGAGTCTAACAACATCTGGAAGTCAAGCAAGTAGGTGTGAATGACCATAAACTGCCTTGTATTTTCTTTTCTTTTTTAAAAATAATATTTATTAAGATTTTCCAATTAAAACCAAATTACAATACATGATTAAATTTTCCATACTCCCCTTTCTCTCACCAAGGGGAGCCAAGCAAAACAAACCCCCCTCCCACTGGGGCAGCCAACAATTCTTTCCCAATTTAACCACTTACTTTGCACATAACATCTTTACAGACTTCCCCGATTCCCCCCCCCCATTGATTTCCAGGTTAACCCTAATTCACAGTTATTGCAAATTAATCCCCATATTATTTTTATCTTCTGACATTTTCCTTTTTAAGCTCTTTTGCCAAATAATTATTCTTCTTACATATCTTGTTTATGAATTTAACATATCCTCTGCATTCACAATATTTCTGAACCTCCATTGCCTAAATTCAAAATTTTAATAAAACAACCTAATTTTATTAATTTTATTTTAACTCTTTCCCCCCCTCCTTCCTACACTCCCCTAAATTAAATTCTATTCATTCACCGTTATCCATTACCAGACTATATGTCTACAACATAACAGAAAGAGAATATCCATAGAAACATTCATTTTTCAACCCACCCTGACCCTCTCAAATTTCAAAACCCCACAGTCCTGGGAAACTGGCTTCTGCTCCTTTCTTATCTCCTTGATCTTTCTTATGTCCTTGAAACTTTTTCAACATTGTCCAAGCTCTGTACAGCTTTCCATTGCACTCTCTTCTTTACTGCAGCTTTCCCATTTTTGCTTCTTTTTGTTTTGTCCCTTCTCACATTTCTCTTTTCTTTTCATGAGTTGAGTCCATGAATTTTATCCTGGATTTTCTCCTCTTCTGTAGTTATATCCTCATTACTTTCACAAAAAGTCATTGATCCATTTTCCTGCAAAGCCAAGTCCAGAGGTACCACCGTCCCAGTTAGCTGATTTAACTGATTAACTTTCACTGTTAAATTGTGCAAGAGTTCCAGAACCTTTATTTTAAATTCCTGCGACCATTTCCTTTTAGGCATACTTAAAGTCTAAAAAGCTTATGCAGTCCAGATGTATTTCTTCGCTGCAAAGCAGCCACCCAAAATTTCCTCAAAGAGAGCGTAATAGTATCTCCAAGAATCACAGTTCCAATTGAAATAAAAACCTAATTCAACCCCCCAACCTGGGGGGGGGGAAGGTTTCAGAAATTTCCTTGTCACAAAGTTGGTCAGTAGCTTCGGAATTGAAAATTGCACTGTTTCCTTTTGTTTCAACGCTCAGGGAACCGACTTCCGTTTTTGAAGTTCCCAGGACAGCCAAATTTTAAAGTCACTTTTTTTTTGAAAAATCAGTACTTACAAGTCCAAATTAGCCGAAACTTGGAAGAATTGGACGCTCTGTCAGCAGCCGCTACTTCTCGCTGCGAGGACAGCAAACGATCAACAGCCCCCGCGCCTCTGAAACCTCGCCCGTCACGGCAGCCCTTACTAGGGCTTACCAGAGAGCAAGGGAGGCGCCCCGGGGGACCACCTGGATCCCATGTCTCCAGGACGCTCTACCTGGAGTTTCTTGGGGGGTCGAAGCGCAGTTTCGACTCCCCCTCCCCCGCAGTGACTGAGAAACCTCGGAGTCGAGGTTTCTCCCGACCGAGCAGAATGGTGTCCAACCGGAAGTCAACTGCCTTGTATTTTCTGGTCCGGATAATTAGGTGTCAATCAAAATCTGCAGCTCTCTTATTACTACATGGGGTGGAAAGGAACACATTTCCTGATCATAACCGGTTGCTTTTAAATTCAGAAACAATACACTTAGCTGAATCATTACTCTATTACATTCAGTGAAATTCTTTTGTAATAACCAGAATATAAAATGAAACATGCTTGTACTGTTGAAATGAAATGTAATAAATATGACGTGATTGAATTCTAACTTCAAGTTATTCTCACTACAGTCTTTATTCTGTAATGTGTGTCTTGCTTGATACAGCAGTTTTTTCTGTCCCGTCCCTTTTGCTACATTCCCACCTGGGAGCTGAAAATCAAAATGAGGCAGAAAATGGCTGCACGCGGCTATGTTTGTGTTAGCAAAGAGACCTATTTTCCTGTGTGGTTTTAAAGGCCAATTACCCTTGGAAGAAGGAGATTGATTTGTCTTGTAACCCTTGAGGCAGGCATGTGGTAGTGTTTCAAAATAAGGCTTATCATAGGCTACGGACATGGAGATGGAAAAGATTTCAGTCATTTCAAAAGCATTTCTCCCAAGTGGTGATGTTTCTGAGGGAAGCAAAGTTAAATTTGGAGTATAAAATAGACAACAACAAAAATCTTAAAGTTTAATCTGGATAGGTTCATGACTTTTAAAGGGCAAATCGTGCAAATAAAATTGATTGTGATATAAAGCTACTTTAAAGTACAGAATACTGTACTTTACCGTGTATTAGACGAGGGTTTTTTACTCCAAAATAAAGTAAAAAATGGGGGGGGGGGTCTTATACAAGGGTAGTGCAGAGGGGGGACAGGTAATTGGTTGCATCTGCAAGCAGGATCTAGTGAGTGGGTGGGTGAATGGTGTCGGCTGCAAGGGCTGCATTGTATTGGCTGCTGCTTTGTCAATTGGGCAGGTTATTTGTGGATGCTGCAAGGGCTGCTTTGGCTTGGCTGCCACTTCGCCAATTAGGCTTTTGTTGCTTGCAATTGTTAGCGTTTGCCAGTTGGGTGAGTTATATTCGGTTCAGCATCCCCCCCCAAAAAAAAAATTATCCCCCTAAAATAAGCTCAACAACTCTGGGTAATCCTCCACCAAAAAAGCTCAACAACTCTGTGCCATCTCACCCCATTTTCTTAAATTTGAGGGGGGGCCCAAACAGGGGGGGTCTTATACATGGGGGCATCTTATAGACGGAAAAGTACGGTATTTTAAAAGTATGCCTACAGCCCCATGCTCACTTTCAAATGACTTACTTCAGAGTAAGTATGCATAGGATCACTCTTCTGGATTTAGCACTTGGGGTTTTTTCTTTGGGAGCTGAAAGGACAATGGAAAGATGCTGAATCACAATGATTAGAGATAGCCTATTTGGGGAAATGTGTACAGTGATAACAATCCCATTGTCCTCCCTACTTTTTATTTCAATTGCAGAAGAGTATTTATTTTTATATATTTTGATGTTGCTTGCTGCTGCTGCTGCTACAGTGGTGCCTCGCAAGATGAAATTAATTCATTCCGCGAGTCGCTTCATCTTGCGAGAATGTCGTCTTGTGAAGCGCGGCTTGCATTGAAACGGCTGTGTGAAAAAAATCGCAAAACGTTTTCGTCTTGCGAAAAATGGCCATAGAAAAAGTCGTCTTGCAAGTCACCACTGCGATCACGAAACCCTTTCGTTTAGCAGGTTTTTGTTTCACGAGGCATTCGTCTTGCGAGGTACCACTATTTAGATTTGCAGCCCACTTATTTCCAAATATGTGAAGAAGGTTACAAAAGCAAAAAAGCACTAGTGTAACAGAGTAACACCTTTCCCACACCATATTTTAAACACTTGTATGTAACATTTGAGCCTTCTCCAACAAACCACATCTTCCCTTAGTTTGACCCTATAGATTATCACCCAAACTGAATGCCGGGAGATTGTCACTTGATCTTTTTCTGAGTTCTAGTTACAAAGGAAACTAATTCCAATAAATGTCACCTTAAGTCAGTTCTAAAAGGTCACATTCAGATTTATTTTGCTGCGCATTTTTAGGAGGCCTTATTCAAACTGTTGTACTTTTAAAAAATAGTTGGAGTTTAAAAGTCTAATTAGCCAAAAGAAAGAATGACTGTGCTTGATACTACAAGGTGAATGTATTCAAAATCTCTTTTTAGTCTCACAGTCTGTTAGAAATTTAATAAATCAGCAAGATACAATTCTGGGGTCTGTTGTATTGATCTGCAAGTTCAGAGGAGATAATGAGAAAAGTGGTTGCTAGACCTAAGGAATGGAGTATGGATTACTTGTCTTGAAATACTTTCTGATCTCGATTTACCCATAGATGGTCTTAAGACTCACCCAAGAACTCAAAGCCAGCTGCCCCCTTTTTCATCGGTCTGTCACACATACACCCCATGCTTTTAAACCTAAAATGAAAGGAGGGCTTTTGAAAAAAGGAAAGGAAACTTGATGATACAATAGATGTAGCAAATATTTTCTTTTCAAACTTCCTCCTTTGCAATGTTGAATTCTAAAAAAGAAAAGGGAAAACAGTGATGAAATACTGACTTTAATGTAATGAATCATTTAATTGTCTTGGATCCATAGAAATTTCAGCAGGTTTCAGAAAACAGGAGCACCTTTAGCAGCCTGCTACATAGCTATGGAGCCTGTCTCTGGAGTTGCCAAAATGTGTATTTGCTACATGGGACAAACAAACCAAAAAACCTGGTACTCTTGGAATGCATATCACCCATAATTCTAGACAGCAACATGACCTCATCTCTAACTAAACTGAGCATAGTTAGTAAATACAGTAGTTTCTCCCACACTTCACCAACTTAGACAGATTTGTCTTGGAATATAGTACTTGTGTACACACAAAATCACGATCTCATCAAATTGGTAACCTAATCAGTCAATCTTTTACTTTAAGCAGGAGCTCTCTATAAAGCATTTGTGTCCGAAAAATAACTTCTAGTAGCACCTTAGAGACCAACCAAGTTTGTTCTTGGTATGAGCTTTCGCGTGTCAGAAAAATAACTTCTAGTAGCACCTTAGAGACCAACCAAGTTTGTTCTTGGTATGAGCTTTCACGTGCATGTGTGCACTTCTTCAGATAGCTCATACCAAGAACAAATTTGGTTGGTCTCTAAGGTGCTACTGGAAGGATTTTTTATTATTTTTTATTTTGTTTTGACTGTGGCAGACCAACACGGCTACCTACCTGTAACTAGAAAAATAACTATTCATTCTTATGTCTAATAATAGATTCCTTGCTAGAACTAACTCCAGACAAACAAGTCACTTTAAGAAGTGAGGATCTCTTAATCAAGAAAGAGGATTAAGGCAGAGTGAGAGAAAGCAAGGCACAAGGTGGCAGGATGCATGAGTGAGCTCTTATCACTTTGTTGAGACCAGGGTTGGTGAAACAGTGGCTCTCCAGATATTGCTGGGCTCCAGCTCCTATCTCACCTGACACCAAGCTGAATGCGGCTAGTTAGTTCTGTTCAAGCCAAGTCTTCCTTCTTGTATCTGCAGTTGAAAAGGAGAACCTATCACTAGCCTCACTAAGGCCAACCCTTTATGTATCTCAGTACTACTCTCAAGTCCCTGCTTTCCATCTTTTCTTGTTCTAAACTTTTACTAGGCTTACTCAGTCTATTTTCGCTATTTAACACTGCTTTCAGGACAAATAGTAGGCAGTCTTACAGTGCACTCATGCCTGTCTGCACCATTTGTGGGTGTATCCCAGGCAAAGGAAATTTAGAGCTACATGATCTCCTTACTGCTAAATTTTCCACAACAACTGAACAATTTCCCATGGATCAAACTGGATGCTTTCCACTAATATGTGCTCTTATACTATGCTTCCTTAATATTACTGCTATTTCAAGATGGATTCTTCTTTCCTGAGCCAAGTCTGATGCAAACCACATTACCTATCAAGCAGTAGCTTACAATTTACAGAAGAAATCCCAAGTTATTGCAAAAAGAGTAGTGTTTGAGTGTGGGGAAAGCAATCTCTTCTCTACACAGTAGCTTTTTAATCTTTCTAATGCATTGTTTTATCACAGATGACACAGAGTATTACATTTACTTGCCAATGACTGTCTAAGAGAAGACTTTGGAATTAATAGTTAATAGGCATCTGTGAGCCGATATCACAATATTGTACAAGGTGGTGAATAAAAGAAACTGGCATTCAAATTCTTGCATAGCCAGATGATCAGTCCCCCATCCAGCCTGAAAAGGAGTCCAGGTGAGGAGCACCTTTTCTGTGGAACTAGAAGACTGGCATAAAGTTACTTCTGGCTCTGGAAGCTTGCATTTCCACCAATGGGGGAGGGGCAGGCAGAGGTATTTAAAGCTGGGCCACCCACCCTTTCTTCTCCTTTTTCTCCAAGCATATTACCCAGCCCACCCTCTCAATATTCAGCATGAGTCTAACTGGTCATCTGTGATTAGCCGCAGATGAGATTTTTCCACCTACTCTACACTATTCCAGTTAGCAGTAGGTATAATTAGGTGGGTTGACTGGCAGGTGTGTACGGGAAATGGAAGAGGTGGAAGTGTTTGGGATGAATAGTGATGCCCGAAACTTGTGCATTGGGCTTTGCAACCTTTGCAGGGTATGGTCACTTTTAAGCTTAACCTGTGTCACTCACTTGGGGTTTTGAAAGCCATAAGGGAACATGAATTAGGAAGACCTCTCTCCTCACCTTAAGGGTGTGGCAGTGGGAAAGAGTTGGAATTTAAGGCCAACTTGACACCCTGCCAGGTAAGCTCATCCAGTTAACAGGCTTAGGAGTCAGATAGAGTTTGGGGATATTTCCTGCACATGGTTTCTTGTTAGTCCCAATGCAGTTGCATAACTTCAATATGTTCTTATGTTTTTATTTAATAAAGTGGGGGGAAGCAAACCATAGAAACACAAATATGGGGGAACATTCTGTGTGTCTGAAGTGAATCTAATGGAGCATGAAGAAAATAATAATTTCAATCCTCATTTATTAAGATCTACCAAATGCTTGGCTTGTGCAAATTAATTCAGCAAGTCTTCCCAACAGGCACTTTACTCTTCTCAAGGTTCATAACATCCTACTTGAGGGGAGAGCTTTTGTAGAGATAGGAACCTCTATGGCACTCACTAATCTTACTGTAGACTCCACCAGGTAAGTGGTTCTTGAAGGAAGAGGAACCAAATGTAGAAGCCAGTCAGGCCTGGCATTGCTTCTGTTTTAATGTTTTTCACTTCTATTTAGAAATCAGGAGGTGCTACTATACAAATGCCTTGTGCTGTTGGATTTTTGCTTTTTCTTCTTTGGGTTCTAAGCTCTTTTAATCCCTTAATAAAGCCTTTAAGCAGAAAATGTAATGCACTTGCCTCTATTCACTCTTGTCTGTCGTGTTTAGGTTTTGTGTTGCTTATATTGTACTAAACTTCCCTAGAATTGTATGAATATTGTCCCCCGGGTCTTTCATAAGAACTAGATGTGTATCTCATTAGGCTTTTTTCCAGTGAGCAAAGTTTTAAATGAAGGAACAAATAAATATTTGATGCAAATGCTTTCATTGCCTCCCAAAGGTACAGGCCATATGAATGCCTTTACAAGGGTGTTTTCTCCCCTATCTTTGCTATTTCAACCAAAATTAGTCTAATAAGGTGGAGTTTTAGCAACAGCCCTTTTTATTACTAAATAGGCATCAAGTTTTTTTGTGTGTTCATTCATATTCACTTAACTTTAAGTTTATATATTGTTATGTCATAGCACCATTTGAAATGATTCCTTCTGGGTTCCAGAGAAAAATAAATTAAAGCAATGCTCCCTGGACATTTAATTGCTTTTATAGAATATGAGACCAAAAGCCACTTCTGCTATTAGAGTCAGCTCACATAGGTAAAGGTAAAGTACCCTGGACAGTTAAGTCCAGTCAAAGGTGACAATGGGGTGCGGCACTCATCTCACTTTCAGGCTGAGGGAGCCAGCGTTTGTCCGCAGACAGCTTTCCAGGTCATGTGGCCAGCATGACTAAACTGCTTCTGGTGCAGTGGGACACTGACAGAAACCAGAGTGCATGGAAATGCCGTTTACCTTCCCGCCACAGTGGTACCTATTTATCTACTCACACTAGTATGCTTTCAAACTACTAGGTTGGCAGGAGTTGAGACAGAGCACCAGGAGCTTACCCCATTGTGCAGATTTGAACCTCCAACCTTCTGATTAGTATGCCCAAGAGGCTCAGTGGTTTAGACCACAGCGCCTCCCACATCCCTACAGCTCACATAGTAATACATATTTGAATATAAACGTAATATATCTATAGAATCGTCTATTCTCCCTTCCAGATCAGAGGTAAGCAAAATAGGCCCCCAAAGCCACATTCTGAGGGGCAAGTTTTTTTCCTTTTTTCACTTGTTACTCCCTTGCTTCCTGAGAAAGGTCCTGGGCTTTTAATTCTGGAGAATGATACAGGCAGCTTTCCTAGAAACTCTGGTTTTGTAGACTGTACCTGGGAAGAGAATCTGTGGCCTTCCAAATGTTGTTGGACTTCAGCTTTCTTCAGCTCCAGGCAGCATGGTCACGATGCTTGATGGGAGTTGGAGACCAGCAAGATCTACAGGCAACATCTAGAGGCCACAGGTTCCCATTCTGTTCTTTAGGAGGTTGGAGGAGACAGTGGGAGGGAAGTGACCATACTTGCATCATTGATGGATATATTCTCATTTTGTAAATGCTTATTGTTCCCAATAACAAAGTTTGGTTCATAGTCCTGTTCAGTGCATTAGTAAGTAAAATCTTTATTACGGTCAAGGACCAGAAAGCAATTTATAAAACCACATATTGGTGTAAGTTGTGTTATGCCACAAACAAAAACAGTGCATTTTTTCTAGAAAGATCGGTGCCAGAACTGTGTCTGAATTTCCTGTGTCTGAAGTTATAGCCCATTTCCTGTTAAAGCCCTCACAAATAGTGTTTGCTAGGGAAAGACAACTGCTTCTTTTCCTTGTCTGGTTTATAAAAATAATGGCCTAGGTAACTAGATATTAAGGGCATTGCTTCAAACTTTATCCTTCTTTCACTGGAGAGAGTAGCAGAGCTGTGTAAATTGTCATGGTCCTTCCCTCTTCTCCTGGATGCTTTTATGCCTCCCAAGCTACCTAAAATAGCTCTTAAGGGTATTTTCACAAGCTTATGCCTAGTACACCTTTTTGTCTCCAGTGCACCACTTCCAAATGTTGCTAATGCAATATAGAAAGTTTGTGTGTGTGTGTGTGTGTGTGTGTGCGCGCCATTTTAAAATCAGATGGCAAGTTTTGGCCAGTGCAACTTTTCATTTGATTTGCAAACATGAGAACTAAAATGTGATTAGGACTTCTTGAGACATCCACCTAAACTTTTGAGGCTCGACAGTGATGGAAAGCTGACTGTTTAGATACACAGAGAGAGGATTGTTACGAAATTACTGCTGTGTGGGAGTTTCAAGTCATCCTGACTCTGCAGATTGAAAAGTTCCAGCCACATAATTGACCTAAGAAAAAGAATGCTGGGTGGTATATTTCATAGAGAAGCAGTTACAAGCTAAGTGAATCTTCCCTCACGTGCATCAGATGAGATAGGGGGAGAAAAACATGGGGTATTTATGTTTTTAGCTGTTACAAGAACAATAGATATCCCTGACAAAGCTCAAAAAGGCATGGCATTGTAGTTGCATAGCCGATGTATTATATTCATTGCATTTGTGTCCTGGCACACTTTATTACAATTTCAAAATCAGCTCTAAGTGGGTTTTGCAATTAAAATGAGTGACTGCATTTCATTTCAGAGGCAGGGAGAATGGTTTTCAAATTCATGCAGAATTACAGAAATGGCAGACACAGTAACTACATCTGTCTGTCTTTTCGGGAGACACCCAAGCAGCCCCATAGAGCTGGGCCGGGCCATGTATAGCCGAGGTATGTGCCCTGCTGGAGAGATGAGGGCAGAAAGGGGAGCACTTTTCATCTGGAGCATACCACATTCTTCGAAGTAACCCTGTGCTAAATCAATTGAAAACAAACTGATTCTCAGCTAGGGTTTTGTACATACTTAAACAGAAGAGAATTAATTCAGCAGCTTACCAGTCAAAGTACAGAAGACATTTAATTTGTCTGATTACAACATGAATATTTAAATACTGCTGTTTGTGCACAGATTGGAAAGTTCTTTTTATACTATGAATTTTCATTGGAAGCAGTATTAGGGGAACGTTCATAGTATGAGCATGTTCTTTTCTCTGAGAACAAATGGTTGAATCAGTACTGTCTTATCTCTCTGAGGTTTCAAGCAGGAATCCTTCTCAACCCTACCAAGGTTGAACCTGGAGACTTTTGCACACAATGCATATGCTCCAGGGTGGCCACTGCGCCTCTTCTCATACTGTTTCTTCCTCAGTTTATGCTGCTTTGGATAGAAAGGTTCTACAGAGGGTTGTTTGCTTTTGATGCAGAGGTATCCCACCCTGTCCTTAGAGAAAACTGCTCTGTTCCTATTCACTGAATGTCATCCAGGCCACTCAAACAAAAACAGAAATTGGTCTTTGCTATGAATTTCTGTTTGAAGAGTGTGCTGGGAAGACATTCACTCACCTCTGTTTTTCCCTCTGCCTTATCTTAGTCTTACAGGGTGTAGATTCATATGTTTTTGTTGTCCTAGTTTGAAAATGTGGTGTTATGTAATTTCCAAATTGTGGCATTTTTTATTTTTATTTTGTACTGGGCACAGTCATCCTGGCTATGGTTATATTTTGGGGTAGAGGGTTCATTCTTTGCTCTGCCACTTAGAACTGGAGGGTGGGATGGCTGGAAGAGGAGGCAAAATACTTTAAAAGGCCTCCCTATCCAATCCAGTGGGTCATCCTATTCACTGGTTGTTCTCCAGTCCACTCTTCAAATAGAAATTCATGTTAATGACAAATTTCCGTCCTTTCTTCCTAAGGTTTCTGGATAGAGATAGCCTAGCCACTGTGTGCATTTCAATTATTGTAATGCAATTGGTGAAAAATGCAGCTTTCAATATATTGGCAGGACAGCTATCAGGAACCACATAATACTGATCCTGAAAGAACTACATTGGTGACTGAAATTAAAGGTGCTAGGGGAATTGCACCAGATGGCGATATGAAAAACATTACTCAACTTAGAAATACCTTCCCTGAAATATGTGGCATGAACTTTATTGACATTCTAAAGGTAAAGGGACCCCTGACCATTAGGTCCAGTCGTGTCCGACTCTGGGGTTGTGGCGCTCATCTCGCTTTATTGGCCAAGGGAGCCAGCGTACAGCTTCTGGGTAATGTGGCCAGCATGACTAAGCCGCTTCTAGCAAACCAGAGCAGCACATGGAAGCGCCGTTTACCTTCCTGCTGGAGCGGTACCTATTTATCTACTTGCACTTTGATGTGCTTTCGAACTGCTAGGTTGGCAGGAGCTGGGACCAAGCAACGGGAGCTCACCCCATCGCGGGGGTTCTATTTATTTTGGGGTGTATTAGAGCACACAAAGTGCTTCTTTTATTTAAGCAGATTTAACAGCGGAACGGTGAGGTGGAGGGGAAGTTAAAGGATGCTCAGGTCCGTTCGATTCCTGTGTGCACAGGAGTTGTCAAATGGACCATCATTCTCCTCCTGCCATCCCTCATTTTATTCCATCAAGAATGGGGCTTCTGGATCACAACTTCTGACGTGGCAGCGGTGGGGGGGGGTGCCCCTTGGCTGACAGGGGAACTAGTAGATGGCGGCATTGTGCTTTTTTGCTTGCCCAGCGGGCACACCCCATTCTTGCATGCCAACACAGGCTCCCCCAGATCCTCGTTCCGCAGAGATGCTGCTATTCTCCTAGCCACATAGCGGCAAGCACCAATTATAAGTCACACCATGCTTTGGGAAGGAGAGTGCCGGTGCTACTTAGGCATTTATTAATAGTCACTGGTATAATGAGTTTGTGGTAATGCGTTTGTGAGCAGGTTACTGCTGAATATATTTTTTCACATTTGGTGGTTTTAATATGTTTATTTAATATTAATATTATCTGCCCTGAGATTTATACAGAAGGCAATAAGGAAAGCCAGTGTTTTTCTTTTCTATAATGTAAGATGCATGTATGGTACAAGGATAAGAAATACAAGCAACAGACACTCCGTGCCTTCTCAACCTGTCATTCTTTCCTGTTGTGAAGCTGAATGCTTTGTCTAATGTTGGTGTACATATTTCACTTCCAAAAACAAAGCTTAAACTCTAAATCTTGCAAAAGTTTTTTTTCCAGCCCTTTAAAGTGGAAATAGATTTTCTGAGCAGAAATATTGGGTCATAGCTAAGAATCTCTCCCTGGTCCTCCTCCCATTTCTTCAGCAACTTAAACATTCTAAATGCAACAGCAAATAATCATTTTAACAGCACCACAGGATTGTAGGTGTTAATTAAAAATTCAGTAGTTTGGTTTAGCATTCTGTCAACAACATAATCCCAAAGAGAGTATCTTCTAGCTATTTTTACTAGACATTATCCAAATTCGTCAAGTTATCACTCTTTTAACTGAGGTTTTTTAGTCCAGGGATACACCCTCCTTTTCTAGAACTTTTTCAAACAACAATCAGTTCAACTCTTTTAGGGCTTGTTTATTTGTATGTGATGATTTCATCCTTGCATGGCAGAGATGTATATTTGTAGGAAGTCTCACCAACTGGTTCCAGAGTTTTCATCTCCATGATTAATGCAAAGAGCTTGCTGTATTTGCATGATGCCCTCTACCTCCCATAGTCTTTTATAAGAGATTAATAAAAACATATTGTACATTTTATGCAAATTGGACTTTAGTTCAGCAGGATTTGCTGAATTAATGTCATAGTTTGTGGGTTTCACAAAAGAGGTTCGGCCTATCATGAGGTGCAGTAGGGTGGGACACATGTGTCTTTCATTGTGTGGTTGGCTGCATAACTTCAAATTTCTTAATACAGGGATTTCAGGAGGAGGAAAAGGGAAGAGAGACATTGCCCAAAAGGAAAGTGGCTGGGAGGCACTTATCCATGAATTCTAAAATCCATTTTTCTAGCTACTGATACGGAAGTAAATGGAAGTTTATTAGTTCTTCTTGAACCCTTCCCAGAACTATTTAACTCTTCTCTCAATGTGTCACATTTATTTATCTCCAGAGAGCTAACATATGTCATGCGATTTAAGCTAATCAGTTGCATGTCTCTATCATGCAGGAATTTCAGTCATGTCACTTGCATTTTACTGGTCAGGAGATGCTAAACACATTTGAGGAAATACCATGTTTGTTAATATATTTTCAACTATAGCATGCCTGACTTAAAATTGTGCTTTCAGGATATTGGACTTGTAGCCAATGAAATAATCTTCCTATGCTATGATTTTCCATTGCAATAATTGCTGTGCAGGAATAGTTTATATTGAAGTTGCTCATCCAGGTAATTTGTAGAAAGTGGGGTGTTAGTGTGGGTGTGGGTGTATGTAAAGGGAATAGTCAGTTGTCTCATCTGTTCCTACTTTATGAATGATGCTAGTGAATTTGCCTCTCAAGGAAAGGATAACATTACTTTCTCTTTCCCTAAGCAACTGGGCACAGAGACATCTTTACTTAGTCACACTTTCCCCTGCATTTTTGGTTGTCACCTGCTATTTCCAAGGGAGAGTGCCACAGAATTCTTCCAATGCCTTTATCACCCAAGAGTTTCAGATCAGGAGATTAATTTATTGTTGATTGCAGAACTTTTGAACTCCTGGCACCTATACTCTGAAATTTCTCTCATCCATCCACCTAGTAATTTATTTATCTACTGCTTTGAAATTATTTTCAGGACTGCTTTAAAACCTCTTGACATTGCAGTATCCATGTTTAAAAATCTTATAATGTTGTTTCCTTCTCCCTTTATATTCCAGATAACAGACGAGTAAATTTGGAAAGGTCACGTTCTCGTCACAATGGAAGTATCACAGCGGTATGAACCCCTCCCAATGCCAAAGAACTGGGAAGTGTTTTAATTACTTTAAATGGAGACATGGTGAAAAGAGCTAAATGTGGGAAGAGCAACAATGAAGATAAATGAAATTCAAATGAATTGCAGAAAATAACAACCAGAAAAGAATATATGTATTTTTACAAAAGTTATTGTGCAAAAAAAAACTACACAACTTACTGTATATTAAAAATGCAATCCTCAATAGATATAAGCAGTGTTAAAATATAATGTTCCTATCTCTTCTTCTTTAGTATTACTCACACATGTCAATCTACTATGTTTTTATGCAGCTCCCATGAATTTCAGGGAGGGTGTGCAGTAGATTGTTCCTAAAAGTGTGGGGAATGGTTTATATGAATGGAGATGAATAACATACAAAATTGCTTTTAAAACAAGCAGCATCGAAAGATCTGGTCAACGAAAGAGGACAGGAGGCCATCGGCAGTTCTTACTTTGACATGAAAGGAAAAAAAGTAAAATTTGCATATTAATTAATTCAGATTGGAGCTGATACAGCACACATCATAACAGACCTTTTTTGTAAGCCTGAGAAAGCACTGTACAGCCCCCATCAATTTCTTTAGAATCTTATCTCTCAAGTTTTAAGCATGATGGATTCAGCTATTTTGGTTTCAGTTAAACTTTATCACAAATCTACAGCATCAGTCGTAGAAAGATATATGGCTTATCACTGCTAAAAAAAATTCTTAAGAATGAGAACATAGGATTGTACCAAAGTTAAACCATATCATTTGCAGAATATGTTTTTGACTCTATTTAAAGATGTATTTTCTAATTATGCACTTATATGAACTTTATAGGGATATTTGGAGAAAAAATTCTTACCTATTTTGATGGTTCTAAAACTCATTTGCCTTTGTTAAAGCTTTCAGAAACATAATCTATTAATATGAAGGTAATCAGAATTAGATTCTCTAGATACAGTCAAACATGCTATATAAAAGCTATGTTGAGATGAGATGACCCAGGCAATGAGCTAAAATAGTTGTAGCAGGGTGGAGAAAAGAGATACTCTATATTGTTCTCCCAGCACATCACACAAACACACACATGTGTATTTGAAGAATTTTGACCATACTACATTTTGATCAGCCCAAAAGCTGTCCTTTGAGTATGCCACATGTGTAGTGACGCACTGTAAAAATTGCTCCTAACACATTTTCTGTTTGATTCTGTGCACACACACACACCCTGCCACACACACACACACATGTACACACACTTCAGGAGGATACGGTGTATTTTATATGATGGAATATTTTTTTCTTTACTGCAGATGATTAAAGAGACACACTCAGATGTGCAAAATACCTTACAACAGTGAGTTTATAGGAGCCATGTTGGTGGGGCACTAAGCAACTGATGTGCATTTCTGTATGATGGAGGGGAGGTCAGCTGGTGCTCAAAACTGTCAGGAACAAAATCAGCCTAAACTGTGAGCTTCAGCAAGAGCCATAATACTCACAGCAGCCTGATTTTGTAGTGAAAGCTGCTTTCACTGTCATTTTCCACTAAATGCACCCTCTCAATTAAATATCACAAAAAGCATACATTGTTTTACTAGCCGGGGAAAGGGGGTATGATTAACAGCACTATTAATCCCATTTTTACTCCAAAAGGTGAAGGGTTTTTATCCTCAAAACATCCACATATTGTGGGTTTGACAGAGAGAACAACTGGCTCAGGGTCACCCAGTGAACTTTGAAGCTAAACAAGGAGCTCAGACTATGTCTTCCTCATCTGACATTCTAGCAACTATACATTCTTTTCTTTGGTTGGGACAGGGTGGCTAGATTCAGCATTATATATACAAGGAGTATAATTCTATTTAAACTTTCCCACCTGCTGTACACCTGCTACATTTTAAATACGTGGTGTATGCTGGTTTGTTTGGTTTTTTAAAGAAAAATCAGTTACCCACAAATTTTTGTACTTAACCACTAATAGCTTTTATCAGCTAAGTGGAATTATCAGCCGCTTTTTGCCCATGCAGTATTTGATTTTCTTTGCAGTAGCTGTCCCAAAAGAGAATGGAACCACCCTGTTTAGATAGGTAGCAGCATATGAGTTCAGGTTCTACATCCTGCAGCTATTTAAGACCCACATGCCTGAGTCAAGGCCACGCACAAGTTTGAATTCAAGGAAAGAAAAAACCATGTAGGCTTTGCTGGCTAGGGCTTGTGGGAGTACCAACAACATATGGGAGCCACGGGTTCCCCAACCCCTGCTAGACATCTTTCTAAGAAACACAAATGTTTCTAGTTAAAGAACAGGCATTCTGCTGTTACCTCCCACTCTATTGAGAATTAACTAGTAGGCATAAGGTAAAAAATTGCTTTTGTCTGATCTACATTTTCAAACTCATGTCAAAATGTGTTTAATACATAAAGCCAAATTGGTAAGCCACTTGGATGGGCAAAGTGTATATTTTCTAATGCACAGTATTTTGAAACAATGTACTGAATTTCACAAAAGAAAGAAGCAATTTGCTAAAATTTAAAAGCCAAAATGTTAAAGTAATTATTAGAGCATCTGTGAACATACTACTTTTTTTTATTACGCTAACGTTAATTATTATGGCAGTTTGCATTGTTGTTGTTTTCTGTTTCCTGACATGCTTCTGTGCAGCCTAGCAGCTGGCAACCAGAGATTTTACAGAACCAAATTCTGACAGAGAGCAAGTCCAAAAAGATGCAAGATGGCCTGATGCTTCAGTTTTACCAGCCCAGTCATGTTATTCCACATTTGGAACATGTTATGTAATTTAATGGGCATGTCTCTTAAAGGGGAAAACGGGTGGTGTTAGAAGAAGATATATTGTAAATACAGGAAGCTTGTATCTATAAAGTCTAAAAAGTATTTTCTGAATATTATGTTCAGTAACAGAGTCCTTTTGATAGCTTTTTATTCTATTTGAAAATGCAGATTTAAAAACAAAAAGCCTTGCTTTTGTTATTGATATGATTCCCACTCTTGTCATATGTTTACCTGGTGACCTAGTAAAAGTGTAGTCTGGAGGTCATAGCACCTTTTTCTGAACAGTATTTGCCTTATTTTCTAATATTAAGAGGGGGGGAATTACTGAAGATATATTTCCAAATAGATATTCCTAGGAAACCTTCTACCAAACTCCCTTGTAAGCACAGGGAGTGGATGGGGTGACTAGGCCTCAAATTATTTGTGGAAAGTTAATCACTGGAGCTTTATGCAACCATTGAAATACCACTTAGGAATCTAGCACTCACATACTTTTAGCATGAAATGTATTTAGAATATTAGCATGCATTCATATTTTAAATTTAATAACTAAAAACATTGAGTTGGTTCCCAACTTGTCCTTCCATGAATGGAAAGGATTCTTCCATTTGCAGCGGGAACCGGGATCGAGCAGCAGCTTCTCACTGAATGAAGGGAGGGGGCAATCAGTTTCACCACTTTCACCTACAGCCTCACACAAAATTTCCCTTGCTATTCCAGCAGGTCCTTCAAACCCCAGTCGCAGTTTTAGAGGGGGTGGGGGTAGAGGATTCGCTTAAATGGTTTTCTACTGTTTTGCCCCAGTGCGAGTGGAACTCTGCTGAGCACAACACTTAAATCTTTTAAGTGCTTTGCATCTTACATTTCTCAAAAGGCAGAAGGATGTACAATTCATATAAGCATAACGTATAATAGGTTACGCTCTCATACAACTGCCCTTCTCTTGTTGAGGAGTGACATCTTAAATATTGACATCCTTTCATCATTGTACCAGTTTGAAACAAGACCTAAAAAGCCCTTTTAGGCAAAGTTCCTTATTTGAAAATTAAACCACTATGAATTTCTAAACAAGCCACTTTAAACGGTACATTCTGAGCTGTATATGTAGACCATGGTGAATAAAGCTTCCTTGTTTCAACTGACCCCTATTTACAGAGCTTATCTCAACTATACATAAATGTTACATAATTAAATGTTTTGCCTTTACATCTACATATATAACTTTATGTACTACCTCAGAATGCAGTATAGCTACACACATTCCTTCCTCCCACCACAAAATTAAGTTGTCTAAAAACATAGGACCATGCTAGACTAGATATTGTTGTTCTGTGTTCAGATATCCAGGGCCCCTGAATAGGACTGGGATCGTAACACCAGGGAAAGGTGGTTAAACCCTTTCCCCCATGGTGTGTGTTCCCAATCTAAGTGTTTTTTCAATGCATGTTCGCAGAAGGAACAGAAATACAGAAAATGAAATAAATCACATATACTGCTGCTATTTCTCCTATTAGGGAAAACATATGGGTACACACACGTTTTCCCTAATAGGGCAAAGAGCAGCCCAGGTACTATAGTCCTGATCCAATTCACCCCCACCCCACCCCGCAACTGCTTTTAAGGTAAATTAAGGGATGGGAGGTCTAATCATAGATCTCTAATGTGTCAGATGTCTAGGATTACAACTTTCCTTAAATTTTATTTGAGCTTGCTTGATCATTGCTTCTTGAGACCTTCATGTAACAAGAGATCAGTTCAGATGGCATTTTTGCTCTCTTAAGTGTCACCCAGTGTGTTTTATCTGGAACATGCATAATACCTGAGCCAGGAGCTCATGGGCTTTGCGGTCTAGAACCTTTGTGGCACATTTTCTAGCAGCCACAGCCCACCTTCTGGTTCACTGGTTGTTCATGAACAAGCAACTTTTACCTGGGGATAGATTGCCATAAGGAACTTAAAAATTTTTTTTATCAAAATAAGTTCTTATGGATTAAATTGTGAAGAAAATCCATCCACTTTTGTTAAACATTTTTGTACAGCTCTAATTACACATTTAATCTGAGTTTTAGTGGAAATGTGTAGGCACCCTTTTGAAGAAGAAAAAATATGGTAATTGCAGGTAATTTCAATAACACTATTAAACAGTGGTGACTGGCCCTCATTGGGATGGGCAGGGTAGAAGGCAAGGAGAACATCAGTAACTGGAGTTGGTGCCAATAGTAGGCAGAGTCAGCTAATTCTAGTTTTGTCCCCATTGTCCTCCCTGCTGAATTATACCAGGCCAACTACTCCTAGACATGCTGCAAGTAGGAAGGCTGACAGCAGAATGAGGTTGGTGGGTAATGCCCCATTTGCCCTAATGTACCAGCTGCCAGTGCTTTTAGGGTAGAACTCATCCTCAGCTCAGATGCCCAACCATTCTGTAGTGCAACTCTTGCCTTGCTTCCATTCATTCCATTCCTGATATTATGAGTAGGCACAGAGAGAGCAAAAGTGTCAGACAATAAGCCACTTTAGGGTGAGACATGCAGGAAGGCCCATAGTATAGGTTCATATGAGCATATTCAAAATAAGCCTGTGACAGGTCATGTTAAGGCCTTTGCCCTACAAAGTGCTGTTAAATGTTTTTATACAGTCCAGCAGAGGAAGGAAGCCTAAACTTCCTACACTCATCCTACATGAATTTTGGCAACCTGGCTGTTAGAACTCAAAAGCTACTTAGCTGTTTTGCCTAACTACAGAGGGCAGTTTGGTAAATGTAGTAACCTTATAACAGTATGCATGTAAGAGTTTCAGTAATTAACGTGAGGATATTTTATTAACTTCTGCTTTAAAAAATGCTATATTAATATCTACTTGATTATGGCAGAGTGAAATCAATCCATAATAGCATGAAAGTTGTCCCTTTGTGGCATTCCTTCACCATGTCTGAACAAGGCTGGAGAACAACAACAAAGTACCCACAGCCGTGATTCCAATACCTTAAATAATGAAATGTCTAGTGTATTGACACTTCTGTTTAACAAAAGAAACTGTCCTTGCTTCCCATGTGCCATAGTGTATTCAAAAAAGAGAAAGGATAAAAAGGTTTTATAGAGTCAAATAAATACATAGCATGAAATAGCCCCTTTTATAACATACTGCAGGCGCTTGTAAAAGTAAAAACAAAACTTTACAACTCTATCTCCACTGTTATCCTCCTTCCCCTTGCAGCTCTGAAAGTGAGACACTTAGCAGCATATAGAGGAAATCACTCCACATTGCCCAGTACACGAATCACCAATACCATTTATAATAGCGGTCCACCCATGAATACCTCACTTGATTGTAAAGTGTGCTGAGATATGTAGTTCTTCATTCAAAATATATGCATCAGTTGTGCATATGTATAGGCAGATGTATTAATTACACTACTACTGTGCCCATAAAGGCAGCAAATTACACGGTGTTCCCCAGGTATGTGGATGGCCAGTAATTTCTGGAATTAACCTCACTTTCAGGCAAAAATAATAAAAAAGCAACATGCTGGGCCATCCACCACTGTAGAAAACAAAGAAAGATTGTATTTGGGAGCTTCATGTAACTGCACCTGCCACTTCCATGTCTTATTTAAAGAGGGCTGCCTAAACATTGCATGGATGTCTGAAAGCACATTTAGTCTTCTGAGATAGTTGGTGTTCCCCAGATCTAAGTAAATACTCTTTGTAAGCAAAAACTATTTCCACTAAAACTTCTTCAGAGATACCATAAAACACAACAATTCTCTCTAACCTAGTTATCTAAATTCCAGCTTCCCGTCAAGATGTTGTAAGTTGCCATCTAGTACCGTACAAATTACCATCATTTATTTGAGTGCAGGTTAGCACATAATTCTGAGTTGGATGATAGCATTTAATATGATAGATATCAAAAGTACATTGCAAATGTCATGCACTAAAATGTTGAAAACCTTTGTGTATAATACCAGTGTTTCCCTATTTGCAAATTAAAATTTAGTTTTGGTGATTTCAGATTTGGTCATCAACAGATCCTAACTTTGTTGTTGTTGTTGGTTTTTTTTTTAAAAAAAAAACACAAACCTTGGTTTTGCTTTGCAATACTTTGTGCAGTTGCTTATGTTTATTTAATACCACTTAAACATCATCACTTTGAAGTACCTCTGTGCTATGAAGTTTTGGTTTGGGGAGTGGGTGGGGTAGGGTGGGTTAATCCTTTTTACTCTGAAGTGTCAAATATATTTGTTTGAAATGGGCAGGGCAAATGTCTTCTGTAACAGCTAATTTTGAGGGAAAATACTCAGAGATTATATTCTTTTTAAACGGTCGATACCTTGTGATACAAGTTTGAAATGTAACAATATAATGCAGTCATTGAGCACATTAAAACATGTCTGTGTTTTATTTCAAAGACAGTAAATTGCATTAAAGAATTTGTGATAAGCATAAGACCTTAGAGAGTCACTTTTTCCTAGTATCAAATAATTTACAGCACCTAAATGAATGAATGAAACTAGTCTAATAACTCAATGGGAACCATTTTTGTCAGTACCTGCACAAGTATTGAGCCCAGTTTGAGGGGAAAGGGACCGAGAGATAAAAGCTTTTAACTCTGAAGAGTGGGAAACATGTCCCAGTTGTGCAGCAGACAAGTTGTTACTGCAAACTCTGTTACATACCAGCCGCTGCCTAGAGTCACCCATTTATTCCCCTAAACATTTCTTTTTACAAGCCCAATCAGAGATAAAGAAGCCGCTTGAGGTTCACCACATTGAAAACTCCAACATTCCCTGCATTCCGCCCCCCCCCAATTGAGACTTTTTTAAAAAAACAAACAAAAAGGACCATAAGACCTGTTTGGGGAAAGTGTGCAATTTGTTAAAGCCTTCAGCTGGTACTAGATTGTCAATTCAAGCCCCCTCTGTTACAATTCCTGCAATGTTCTAGGACTCTAGTTGCTTACCAGACTTTCTTGGCCCAGAACAAATTGTTGGTCTCCTCTGGATCTCAGCCTTGTGCGGGGGTCAGCAGACTAAGGCCCGCAGTGGACCAGCCCCCTCCTGAAAAAGTTTGCTGACCCCTGTCCTTGTACTTCTTTGCTTGCTTTGTCCAGTGTTGAGACCATGATAGGTTTCTTCTTCCAAAGGTAGAGAAATGTCTTTATGCAATCACTCATTTGCAAAGACAAGGGCAATGTCAAGGGAAGCTCTAAGTCTTCTACAGAGGGATAATATTAGAGTTTGGTACAAGCATGCTTCTGGTGCTATGATGCATATATCCATGGTAATAGTGACCAAGTTGGTTTGACAACACCAAGCTTGCTGGGTGACCAAACAAGTGACAAATGGAGACAGCCAACCAGAAGAGTAGCCTGAAAGTATTGCATTGGACAGGTCAGTTTTAAACACAAACACATGCCTTGCTGGTCTTTTTTATTATTATTTTCAACAAGTGCAAAATCTGACACTACCTTGCCAGAAGACCTACTAGATAGCACATGTGAAATCTTTCAAGTTGCTTGATGTGCCTGCAGTCATCTGTCCATATTTCACACCCATGTAAAAGTGATGATCAGTTCTGTTGACAGTTGGATAGTATGCTGGTGGAGTACCCTTGTGGCAAAGCATTTCAAAAGCCTGGCTTTCCTTTTGTATTCTTTTGATGTCTCTTGATCCAAAGAGCTGTCATTAGAGATGGTGCTGCCAAGGTTGATAAAGTCCCAAATAATGTTCTTCAGCATTGAGCTGCTCCATGATGATAATCAACTTAGCATTCGTAGTTGATAAAACCCAAGCGGAGGATAGCATCATAAGTCGCTCAGATTGTTTGTGTTTCTGAACACAAGTGATGGATCCAGTGCACGGCACCATATTAGGGCTAAGTTGACAGCCTGCTGATGAAGCTTCACACATGTTCTTGAAGGAATTAAGAACTACCTGACTAGGTTAGAGAAGAAGCCCTATGAAGAACGGGATATTGCTGAGCAAGGAGAGAAACATAATCATGGGTTGCAAAGGTTAACAAGTCACCTGACCCTGTTGCATCACAAAGATAAACTCAGTCTATTTATTGCCCATCAGAATACCCCCCCCAAAAAATAAACTGTTAACAATGCATTAAAAATATCCAAAGGACATTTCTGATAGTAGAATGGTTTCCCTTATTGATATTCTCTAATGATAGCAGCAGAGATCAAAAAGATAATATTTCAAATGGGAACATTTGAATCTCAAATGAATATTTAATGGCTGGAGTCAGGGCCGGTGCATGCATGAGGTAAGGTAAGGTGACTACCTCGGGCAGCAGAATCCACAAGGGCAGCAAGTCTGGCCTCCAAGGAACAATGGTTGCAGAACACACCTGGAGACTCCAGAGGGCAGCCTCCACCATTTCCTCCCCAAGGGTGTAGGAGACCATAATCAGTGCCTCCTTTTTACCAAGAGGCCGCTTTGCAGTGCTGCCTCCACAGTGGCTTCTCGGCAAATAGGAGGCACTGCTGGTATCCTCCCACCCCAAAGGAGGAAATGGTGGGAGCTGCTCACTGGAGCACAGCTCTCAACTTTCCCTTTTTTGCAGGAAATTCCCTTATTCCAGCACCGTTTCCCATTGCAAAAAAAAGGAAGGTTGACAGCTCTGTACTGGGGTCTCCTGAGTTCTGCAAGCACACAGCATGATTCAGAGTAGGCTACTTTCTCCGCAACAATGGACTTCAATTCCCCACTTCAGCCATCAGGGAAGGATGATTTCATTCCCCTGACCCTTGTTCCCAATGCAGATCTCCACTCACCCTTTCTTCCCTGGTAGGGGCCGGGCATTTTGTGGTTTACCCCAGGTGGCAAAGTATCTTGGGCCGACACTGGCTGGAGTTACCATTTCTGCAGAAATGATTTTCCTCCCAGCAGGGAGCCCCTTTGCTGGACTTTCTACCATATTGCTGAACTAATATGGTTAGGGTGATAACAAGTTTAATTGCTGACAGATATATCCTACAGATGAGATGGTTGGACAGTGTTCTCGAAGCAACTAGCATGAGTTTGGCCAAACTGCGGAAGGCAGTGAAAGATAGGCCTGCCTGGAGTGCTCTGGTCCATGGGGTCACAAAGAGTCGGACACAACTGAACAACAACAATATCCTACAGTGAGCACAATTCACCAAAATGAATTATTAAGATATGCCGGTCAGGTTGAAAATTGCAGCCCCTGAAATTGCCAGTTTGTTTCCATATTTTGAAGAGGCTGGCCAAGATGATGATTCTCCAGATGAGCTGCCTTTACTAGTAGATGTTCCTATTGTATTTGATCCCTTGGGCAACAGATTGGCCATTTCCCCTTGTTAGGCACTTAGCATAACTGTTTTCATCTCCACAATGCTATTCATTTGAGCACAATTCCAAGTCCTGTTACAAAATTGAGAGTGAGCCACTGGTACGAGAAATGCATTTCAAGAGGAAGTATAAGAAAAATCTGGCCTATCACACTGATTTGCATTTGCAATTTGCAATGAAAATGCCTCCAAGGATCCTATTACTGTATTAATTCACATCAGATGTGTAAACTCTCTAGAGATACAATCAGAGCCTGAACTATATGCAAGAGTCTGTTGCATGTGGTACTCTGTGCAATCGTAATGCTTTTTATATTGATTGACTCATATCCTTGCTGCTTGGAAACAGAAGCTAATCTTAAAGAGCTGTAGCAGCTGCTGGGATGTGATTTCTGTATGATGGAGTGAAGCTTATTCAGCAATCTTGTGATGATTAAGGTAATAAGGGTAATTTATTGCCTCTTCCATCTTAGCAATACCACAAGCCAAAACACAAAACCACTGCTAGGGGAGGCAAGAGCCCGCGGAAATGCTGGTGGATACTGGAGGGCACCAGGTCTCTTGCTAATGACATGCAAATCACGCCAGTCAAATCAGCAGCCTTTTAGCTCTGCAGAAAAGCTTTAATAGGAGCTGGATATGACTATATAATTAAGATTTCAAGTCAAACACATTCAGAACCAAAGATTATGTAATATTGGGACAAACTATAAGACAGCAATGATGGAGTGGCAAAGCAATGTTTCAGAAATCATATATTGTTTCTCTCTGTGCCCCAAAATAAGTGAGGAAAACAAAACAATGACAGAATCATTGTCTTTGGCTCTTCCTACATAGATGGTTCCTCTGAGCTCACAGACCAGGCAGAGGGAAGAAAGGGTAGGGATGAGTGGAAGCAGAAGGTTATTAGCAGGATACTTTGCATTAAATTAGACCCACATCTGTAGTGCAACATCACCCAACCATGTATTATGTAACACATCTTCCGAAATCCCATACCTAACATCACAACATAAAATGTGCAGGTTTACATCCCTACTAACTGGTACATGAAATTGCCTTTTATTGTCAGAGCAGGCAGACATTATCCCAAAATATTTCAGCTGAAAACTGAAATTGAACAGAAATCCAAATTGGTACAGATCCATGAGCTCTGGTAATATTATGCTTAGCATCTACTTGCCCCCACACTCAGAATAAAGATACAGGACAAGTTTATGGTTAAATGATCACAACATATAGGAGGTCTGCTGCAAATAAACTCTACTTCAGACTTGCCAATTTCAGATCTCTCAGTTTTGGAATTTTCCCATTTCAAAATTCAGTTTTCTACATTTTGAAGCAATTAGCAAAATTCATCATTTAGTGCGATTTTTTCCTGTGATTAACACATTTTTATATGCGGTTTCGACTGATGTACACATTTCTGCAAGCAATTTCCTCTAATACGATGTGTTCTTGTATATTGCTTTCACTTCATTTTTTCTTCATTTTTATGTACAATTAATATATACATAAGGGACGCGGGTGGCGCTGTGGTCTAAACTACTGAGCCTCTTGGGCTTGCTGATCAGAAGGTCAGCGGTTCGAATCCCCACGACGGGGTGAGCTCCCGTTGCTCGGTCCCAGCTCCTGCTAATCTAGCAGTTTGAAAGCACATCAAAGTGCAAGTAGAGAAATAGGTACCACTCCAGTGGGAATGTAAATGGTGTTTCTGTGCACTGCTCTGGTTTGCCAGAAGCAGCTTAGTCATGCTGGCCACATGACCCGGAGTACTCCGGCTCCCTTGGCCAATAAAGCAAGATGAGCACTGCAACCCCCCAGAGTCATCCATGACTGGTCAGGGGTCCCTTTCCCTTTCCCTAATATATACACCTTTATAAACACTGGTTGGAGGGCTACATTGAAAAATTCAGATAAGTGCAGATTTCAAAGGATAACTGTGTTTCGGCCTGCATATTGTTACAGACCGTGCAAATCAGATATATTCAGCCTTAAATGCATACTGAATTGAATTGCTCTTCCATCCCTGCTTGCAGGTAACTCAGATCTGTGAACATAGAAGAGAAAATCTCCAAAACCTATCACTTAAGCAATGCTACCCATGTTCAAGCCCCTTCAACAGTATTGTGCTTCTTAGTGCCATATCAAAGGGCATTCTGCTTGTCCACCCTGCCCCTGCTGATCAGTGTTCAGCAGAACGAAGGTTCCAGAGCAAAAAACACACACCTGTAAACATACAATATACCCCCCCTACCCCAAGCCAGGTAGCAATGTGAGGATCATTGCTCAAGTGTTACTCATCTGAATAGTGCTTCTGAATCCCTATGATAAAAATCTATTATAAATCCCTATGATAAAAATCTATGATAAAATTTACCTCCCTGCCCATGCTACCTACCACTACATCAAATGAAATCCATCCAGGCCAAATCAATAGCAATATGGAGTAGCTTTTGCAGCAGTAGGTTGGGGCATTTTTGCCCAAATTCAAGAAAAGAAAAGAGGGGGCAGATAATGAAATGTTATGCAGCTTGGATTTTAATGTAAGTACATTAAAATAGTCAAATGTTGACTGCTCTTCATTAGGCCCAGTTTATGGCAACTTGAACCAGCAAACTACCCACTACATCTCAAATGTGCCCTCTCATTTTGATACCCAAAATGAACGTAGCAATGAACATATGGGATGTGGAAGTTTAATCAAATGCAATGTCTGTTCTCAGAGCCGCTTCATAAATATTTATTCTTAGAACATATTGCCTCATTACGTAATACCAATTTCATAATTACTTCATTAAAGAGTACTTGTGCTCTGGGATGCTTTAACCTTTATTTGGTGGGAAAGTAATGAGAGACTTGGAATTTTGAATTGGCAGAGATCAGAGCTTCTAAAACTTTACAGCAGTGACCACATGCCTAACATGTGTCCTCTTCTAAAGACCTCCAAATATCATGGGAACCTGTCAGCTGGATCTGCCAACCCTTATCACATCAAACAGCAGAATGGCGACTCAAAGATGAACTATGTAGGGCACTCAACTTCTATTGTAAAGACAAATTTTTCTACCAAGTCAGTGTGTTCTACTGTTGGAAATGAAATATTATAGCCTTGGGTAGCTGATGCCTTCACACTTAGCATGTAATAATAATTTTAAAAAACCATAATTTCTTTCATTTTATTTGATGAATTGTATATTATTTACTTGACTGAGTGGTACAAATTATTGAATTGTTAGATCTATATTCAAAAATGAGTTCTTAAATAAAAGAACATTGATTGTTTCTAGATGATGCTTGCTTACCTCTCAGCTGGCACCATCATGGAAGACATATTTCCTATTCTTTCACACACAGGAGTACATCATCATCATCATCATCATCATCATTATATCATCATCATCATCTTATCTACTACAGTCATACCTCGGGTTATGGCCACTTCATGTTGTGTGTTTTTGGGTTGCGCACCACGCCAAACCCAGAAGTACCGGAATGGGTTACTTCCAGGTTTCTGTGCTTGCACATGCACAGAAGCACTAAATCTCGCTTTGAGCATGCTCAGAAACGCCGAATCACAACCCGTGTGTCCCACACGGATCGTGTTCGCAACCCGAGCGTCCACTGTACTACTACTAATTATAATAATGATGATAATGATAATGATAATGATAATAATGTATTATGTTTCCATCATCACTATTATTTCAGCTCCAGGCAAAAATATTTCTGCTCCCCTGGACCTTTAAGAATAGCTAATATTACGATTTTTAACTTAGTAAAATCAAAAGTGCTCTATCTGTTTGAATTGATTGGTGATGTTTCCGTTTGTTAATTTGTATATATTATTTTACTTCTAAAAATACTTTTATAGTTTCGTACTACAGTGTAAGTCACACCGGTAACATACATTTATGTTGAAGATATGAAGTGCAATGTATGCAAGGTATGTAATTAGTTATTGGATCAAATTCTTTTTAACCAATGAATCTTAGCTGTATAGCTTACGGAACAATGTGGCATTGATAAAATGGGATCTAGTATGAAATGCAGTTCCTCCATGTGTTAACGTGTCTGTTAAAGAGGGGAGGGGAGTTTCAGGTGCGCTTGGTATATTCCATAACAATTTAACAGACCCTACTCAATAGACATTCTGGAACACAAAAGTACATTGGATTCACTTTTCAAGGTTAGAAAAATAGTACAATGTATGCGAAGAATGTTGTAAGAAGCACTTGAATTGGGGGCAGGGTGTTGTTTTTGTTTCTTAACTATGTTACGTATTTTAGTGTTTTTATCTTGTAAACTGCCTTGGGGTCCTCAGAGAAGGGTGGTATAGAAATTTAATAAATGAATATATATCTATGGGACCAGCTTCTCTTCCTAACATAGCACTTTGTAGCTGAAGACCAACTTTGAATCACAGTAGATAAGGCCATGTTCCTAAAGTGGCAGTAGGAGCAAAAATCTGAAGTGCCATATCCAATGTCTTCCCATTCTTGAGTCAGCAGAATGCGAGTGGAGGTGGAGGAACAATCTTACACCCCTCTATTTGTTAATGTGTCTTGATTTATGCATGAACACGCACGCACAAACACACTAGTATAGGAAATACTAGGAGGGTAAGAGGAGGGAGAAATTTAGACATTTCCCTAGTTTGGAGGCATTTCCCTAGTTTGGAGGCATTTCCCTGGGAAATGTGGCAGCGGCAGCCTCAGCAGCCCGGAGCCAGCCCGGTAGCGCAGTTGGCTCTGGTTAGCTTCAGGAGCTGCTTGCTGCCTGCTGCCATGGCGCACCACCCATTTTTTCTCTATGGAAGTCCCCATATGATGTGTTTTGTGCGCAACACATCATATGGGGACTTCCGGAGAGGGAAAATGGCGTGTGCCACGGCAGCGGGCAGCTCCTGAAGCCAGCCAGAGCCAACTGCACTACCAGGTTGGCTCCGGGCTGCTGAGACTGCCACTGGCACAGCCACTGCCGAGGGGGAACTGGGGACGTCCAGCAGTACAGATCTCCTGCCACCTGCCACCTTTGTTTTGACTGATCGGGGGAGGCTCAGGAGTCCGGCCAGCCGGCCGTTGCCCAGTTGTTGTTGTTTTTTAAAAAATAACTCTGCACATTTATGTTTCACAGGGTACGAAAGAAGGGCTTTGCACCTTGCTTGGCAGAGAAACTGCATGCCTTGTGCCCCTCCTGGGCAATGGCCACCTGCCCGTGACTCCCAAGCCCCCACCCCAATCTGTCAAAGCAAAGGGAGAAGGGGGCAGGAGATTGGGGAAGGCTCGGGAGTCACGGGTGTGCGGTGCGCCGTTGCCCAGTTTTTTAAAAACTCTGCACATTTATGTTTCACAGGGATTTGCACCTTTATACAACATGCACGTGTGCTTGGGCCCAGGGTCTCTTGCCTCGCCATCCCCACTATTGACTCACTGTTGCTACTCAGTTAAAAAAAAAAATGTGTCCCCAGATTCATTGAAAAAAATCTGGTAACCATACCTTACGCCACTTGGTCATTTGTCCCAGTGACTGATTTTCTGTTGATCAGCTTCTCGGCAGAATGATATTACTTCCCTTCTGTCCTCTCGCAAGCCTGAATATAGTTGGTCTATTATATCAGCGTGTTTCCAGCAGTTTGCTTTACTAGACAGATCCTATCACTGCAAGAAAATGAAACACCACCACATCACGTTCATGGATATCCTTCATGAGATAAGCAGCCCATTGTAAATGTACTGTTGACATGCCATTTTCTCATGCATTAGTGATCTCTTTTCATATTCATAGTTTTATCACTGAAACAAACAAACAAAACCATTGTGTTGAGAAAGTCGCCAGGGAGAAGTTATTCTGTCCTCATAATACCAGTATGATGGGATCACACAGTGAAACTGACTGGCAATAGACTTGGGTCAAATGCAATAGAATTTCACACAACACCTAATTAATTCACTGCACAAGATGCATTGATGGTCATCTTTGATGGCTTTAAAAGTGGGGATTAAAATAATCCACAGAGGATAAATCCCTTAATGGGCATTAGTAATGATGAGGAAGTGAAATAGCATGCTGCTGAATGCCTTCAGGCCCAGCATGCTGGTTTCTTGGAGGCACCTGAGTGGCCACTGTGGGATGCAGGATGCTAGACTAGTCAGATGTTGGTCTGATCTAGCAGGGCTGTGTTAAATTTTTAGGTACTGATGCCCGAGATTGTAAGAACAGGCAGATTGTGGTCAGGCAGATGTCAATAGGAAGTCTGCCAGCAGAACCTGAGTGCAATAGCAGTTCATTCACTAGTTATTCCTAATAGCTGATATCCAGAGCATGTCTTTTACAGTGGAGGTAGGACAGAGCCATCATGAATAGCAGTTGTTGGTAGCCTTTCTCCTCCACGATATTTAACAGGAAATGCCAGGGATCTTACTTGGGACCTCAGGAACATGCTCTTCATCACATATGGCTCTTCATAGTCACAGACCAGTCTGATCCCAGCCATGTTTACTCAGAGGTCCCATGGAGTTAAATTAAATTTGCTACCAGGTAGTAAGTGTGCATAGAAATGCAGCTGTAGTATTCATTTTTATGTACAGAAAATTATGTCAAGGCGGAGGTTACACCAGCAGTATTAAAACCACTTACAAATTACATTTAGGTTCAGTAAATGCCATATTTTTCCAAACTACATCATTTCTAAATGGGGTGTAATGTTATTATTCAAGCAAAGCCCCTTTCTTGCCCAATAATAGACATATCTATCTTTTTAATATGCAGTCAAATTAAATTCGTACCAAAGTGAGATGGCTGGTACAATTAATTCAAATACTTAGTCCTTTCCTTCAACTGGCATTCTTCCAAGATATCATATTCCTAATATTAATCATCTACTTTAGTAGCTGTGACACACGAAAAAGGGTCAGGGTTAAGTGATTCTGTGAAAATTCAGGTGCTTTCCAGGCTCTCTGAAATTGCCCTTCTGCTCAGCCCCTAAATCGTTCCTCTCTCTTAAAGCATTATTTATGGTGCCATGGCTACTTTAAAAGTGCACCAAATCACAAGAGGAATAATCCCTTTCACATAAAGAAAAAGGACCGCTCTGAAGGATAAACTCCCCTGTTTCAGTGGCTTTCAGCCAACTACATGATGAAAACCTCTTCAGTCTCTGCTTTTGTGTTTGGGAGCGAAGCTTGCTAAGGTGGCAGCCACGTAAAATACGCAGCACTCTAAGCAAATCAATGCCTCTGCAGAAGGCAGCATTTGCCAACCTGATATGCTCCAGAACTGCAACAAGAATGGTTGCGCTGGCTGGGGCTGATGGAAGCTGTAGTCTAAAATGTCGGGAGTGCAACAGGTTGCTGCTGCTGCTGCTGCTGCTGCTGCTGCTGCTGCTGCTTCTGTAATAGGAACATAGGAAACTTCCTATGACTATTAGACAGACCATTAGTCCAGGTTATTCAGCTGGCTGCCAGCGGCTCCTCGGGGTTTTTGCTCTGGGCATCAGATATTCTGTAGGCTATGCAAGGCAGATGCTCTACTCCTGAGTTTATGGCTCTTCCCCAATAATTGTTGTGGTTGCTTTAATCAAGCAATTACTATATTTTGTAATTTGTTTCCTAAGATTTATACACTGTTTGATTAAAAGAAAAAGAAAGCCATTAAAGGGGTTTTACAAAAAGAATAGAACAATGGAATTATTGATTTTAAAAAACCCAGGAAAAAGCCCTTACCTGTTTGGCAACATACCCTGTCTCTGAAGTTCTCCACAGTAGGAAGCAAATCTCATTTCCAATGTGTGATCTGTGCACAGTATTTGAAAGTGGTGTTTTTGTTTAAAAACACTGGTATTTTTAAAGCCTAATATAGGTGCTAGGCGTTTTGCTGAAGAGTGACAGTATTTGTAATGCATGAGATCATAGGCGAGGAGCCACTGAAACTCTTATTAATACTGTTTTGTCGCAGCTAGTAACAGTTTTGTGTAAAGCCTGCTACTGCTAACAGAGATATATGAAAATATTAGTGAGAGCAGCAAAAAAGAAAAAAGAAAGGTTCTTCTACCTTTTCTTTTTTTAAGTCTGCAAAATCCAACTGTATGTTGAATGGAGAACACTCTGGGATAATCTCAGATTAAAGAGGTCAGTGGGTAAGCATATCTCTTGAATAACGTGAATATCTCTTGAATAACTAGATGGCTCCCTCTCCCTCCCTATTCAACATACAGAAGATGTCTGAATTGGCAGCAGTATCTTCCTTCAGAACTAGGGACGTAAGGACATCCTCCACTGCACCTGAGGCAGCAGGCTAGCTTAATTAAGGGAGCCAGCAGGGCTGTGCACCAAACCCAGCTGGGTTCCAGATCCCAAACTGATTTCGACCAATTTGGGTCAACCTGGGATTCAAGTAGATCAGGTTGGAGAAGCCCTGTACCACTCAGGATCAGATCAGGTTCATCCAGAGTGATGCAGGACTGTCAAAAGGGAAGGCAGTTTGGTTGTGAGGAGAAGTGGGGAGAATTCAGGGCTTGGGTCAGCTGAGATCATCCCAGGGCAGATCAGAACTGCTTTGAACTGCTATAATATTTTGGGGGTGGGGTGGGAGCTGTGCACTTTGCTAAAAGCTAATACAGGTCATGTATAATACACAGCTCTGACTTGCAACAGGTGGGAACAGCCAGGGAACTATCTCCTAGAAGTTGACTGAGGCAGTTGGCTCACTTTGCCTAATGGTAGGACCATTAGTATCAAATGGAATGAGATCCTATAAGACCCTGTTTTTTCTTACTACCTTATACAAATAGCTTGGTGAAAGCAGAGTGTAAAGAACTAACCTCTCATAAGGTCACTGCTGTAAGGGTTATGTAGGCATCTAAATGGAGAGTGCACAGAACCCCATCCATAAAGGAGCAGTCAGAAACAATGTTGGAGTTTGGCTCAGTGGCTAAACTCACGTTTTTCATTAAGAATAAGAGAAAAGAGGCAATGGCAAGATGAGTTTATTACAACTTGGTCTATTTTTATTCATGGTCTATTTTTTATTCATTACTGTTAAATGAACTCAATGGGTTCAAAAAATACAAGGTTTTCCAACAACTGATTGAAGTAGGTATAATTTGAGCTCTGTTATTTATAATTCAAAGACCCAGAATGTCTGAAGCAGGAAGCCTGCTCTGTCTACCACATTGCATCCCAGCATTGTATTTGTATTTTTATCATCTCCATTAGCAATGAGAACAGCCTCCGCACTTCAGACTTTTTCAGACTTTGTGGAAATGGTAGGTCCAGGTGTAAAGACACACACACACACACACACACACACACACACACACACACACACACACACAAAGATGTGACTTGCTATTCCCCTTGTTCCCATCCTACCACCCTGCAGCAAACACAATCGAGCAAATCCTGACTCAGTAAGAATTTAGCAGTATGGGGTATTACTTCAGCATGTTGTTGAGCTTCAAAAGAGGCTCAAAAGAGGATGATAATTCTATGTAGCACACAGATGCAGGTGACCATTCTTAAACTGATTTTTTAAAAGGCATTTAGCTTTTTGGAGGCAGGTATAAGATGATGGTGGCCAAGATGCCAAGGGATTGTAGGATTTACTCTTCAGTGACAGCATCTCAGTCATCTGAGGAAATGTAGGTACACTTCTCATACACTGGTGATGTTTGAAATTGGTGCATGGGCCAGTGGTGAAGCCACACAGAAAACTGCATACTGTACAGCTAAGTCGTGCACTAAAAACATGCATTTTGTCCAAAAGTTGCATGGAAAAGTTGAATGCACTCACAGGAAAGCAGGAGTAAAATGCATAGAGCAGGGTGGAATGGCATGGTATAGACCTATAATTCAGCACCATTGAGACCAAAATAGCATGGAATTAACTGCTCAACCCCCATCTACATAGTCTCACTGTACAACCACCTCTTCTATGTGCATCCTCTGCACCATGTATAGAATTCCATGACCCAGGTTCTTCCATTCTCCAGCAGAAATTCTATTGTCTACCCCGCGCTGTGCCTTCAGTCTGTATTTCTTCTACCACTGCAGCAAAGCATGAGAGTAGCTGCTTCCTACTGTCACAGCACATCATCCTCCCAGGTTAATTCAGAACTTTCCCTCTTCCTCCCAACTCTACCCTTTCCCCATCCATTGCAACCTTTGTTCTGGGCCACTGAGCCAGGAAAGGGCTCTTGTTATTGAAGCATCACAGTTCATAGTCTTAAAAAGACCCTCCAGTTCTTAGCACAGATGTTGCAGACCAGAAATATTTCTGCATGTAAACGGAGCTAGCCTGGCAGAAGGTGAACAAAAGGACATTCTTGGGACGAGACCAGTGATGTGCTGCAATGCTCCAGAGAGATTTATCCTTTTTTATGCCTTTTGGGTCTTACATAAAAATCACTGTTCTTTTCGGTTGTAGTGACCATTTGCATCAAAAGCTCATTGTAGCTTTAAATGTCCTAAACTGCTTCATTCTTAGGCACCAGAGCATCCTTCCTCAACAGATAACAGATTATTTAGCTCATTGCTTGCTTACTTCTTTGTTTATATGGTGTCATCCATATACATGACATCATTCATGTACATTTAAAAAGAATGGGTGAACAAGTCCTTTTTTCAAGGGGGGGGTTCTGTGCTCAAAAACAGCATGAGAAAGGTATTAGATGACTGGGAGTGAAACAGAGACGGCGATAAATAATATTATTACTGCTAAATGCTGCAATGGACAGGGATGCAAAGAAGGACTATAACTCTCATAGGGTTGCCACCCATCCCTTAAAAAAACAGGATTGTCCCATTTTTGAACAGCAGCATCCCCTGTCCTGTTTGAACTTCAAATGGGATGCATTTTGTCCTGTTTTCAAAGTCATTAAAAATCAATTTTAAAAGTTTGTGTGCTCCCCCTAATTTTCTTGCCTTGTTCAGCCTAGCTAAGCATCTTGGAAGCAGGGCCGTCTTAAGAATATCTGGCGCCGTGGTTCAAAGATCCCTCCGCCCCCCCGCCCCCCGTTCAAAGATCCCTCCGGTGCTCCGCCTCCCCAGTTTCACCTTTTTACAGCGCTGTCGGCAGCTTTGCAGGACTGGAGGGGCCCCAAAATTTAAAAAGTTTTTAAAATAAATAAATAAATGTTAATTTTTTTAAAAAACCCCAAACCCAGACACTTCATGTAAAATGCAAAAATCTGCCTGGATGGGCATGCTGGCCCCCAAAATAGGACATGTCTGGGAAATCCTGGACATATGGCAACCCTACTTTTTGTGTGTGTAATGTAAAGTTCGTCAGATTTGTTCTTCCTTAGTGCAGCCACTCAGAGTCACTAGGAGTTGCAGTCACATTGGGGGGAAAGGGTGACCATGAAAGGGCGACCAAGCAGAATGGTTCCCTCTCCTTGAGGGTTTTATATTCCCCACCCCTACCCAGGTTAATAGCATGAATCTGGCTCCCATTGCTGCAACTGTGCAGTCAGAACAAGTTTACTCAGTCAGTGAAGCTTCTTCAGTTCTGTAATGGTGGTGCTTACACCCAAGTAAATGTTCCCTAGATCCTTCCAATATATGTTGGGAGCAAGTCTTCTTGGGGTCAATCATGAGGCTTTGCTTGTAAGTATATGTGCGCTTAATAGGATTGTTTGGGTTTACTCAAGAGTAAGTCTCGTTGAGTGTATAGGCCTATTGCAGCATTTCAAACAGTTCTTTTGTTCATTCAGGACCAAGAGTGCAAACCTAATCCCATTTATCTGAGAGTAAACCCACTTGAATTCAGTAGGATTTTCTTCTGTGTAAATAACACTTGCTTTACACATGGACATATCTACTTGCCTACCCTCTCACTTAGTAGGTCACTTGCCTGGCTACCATTTGCCCATGGGACTTACTTCAAATTAAGTGGGTTTATGACAGCAGCAAACTGCTGCGGCCTCTGTTAAGTTCTGAGAATGCTGAAACATTTTCAGATTTATTTTCTGTACAGTACATTATACAGAAGGCAAATTGACATAAAGAGAGGACAGATAGAGATAGGTGATTGTGAAAGAGGGAAAGAGAGGCATCCACAGAAGGTGACAAAAAACGGAGGGGAGGCAGGAAAGGGAGAGGAAACTCGGTTCCTCGGGTAAGGAGAACATGAGTAAACCCTAATTAAATGGGCAAATCCTAGACATGTCTACTCAGAGGTAAGGTCTATTTGTTTGAGTAAAACCTATTCTCATGCAAATGTGCAAACTTTGATATTTCAGTGCTGTGAGTGAAAATGGCTTTGTGGGGTTTTTTTTAAATAGCAAGTTGATGTTGCCATTTTTTGTTCGTTTTGATTCTGTGCAAATTGATGTCATGAGGGGGCAGGAGTCACAAAGAGGCAAATTAAAGAGGTAGAGAAGGTGGCACAAGGCGGAAGAAAAGGAGCAAAATGAAAAGGAAAAAGGAAAGGCCAACCAGTGAAAGAAGGAGAAGAAGCAGGAGGGGGGCACGGAGAAGGAGGGGGCTACTGTTGTGCTGAGGCTTCCGGTGAGGAAAGCGCTTTCCCCTCTGCCTCGCCTTTGCTCCCGCCTCGGGGGTCCCCAGCACCCCTCCCTGCCTTCAATGCGGCTTTGTCGGAGGCACAGCGACCTGGGCTTAGCGGGGGGGGGCCGAGGGAGGCAGCTGCAGCTCCTCCTCCTCCGCCACCACCATCGCAGCCTTACTTCAGGCACTGCTGCCGGGAAAGGAGCGAAGCAGGCAAGGCGGGTGCGCAGGCGATCTGCGCCCCGAGGAGCAGGCAGCGTTGGGCAGCTGGGCTAGGTTGAGCAGAGCAGGTGGGGACGCCCCTCCTCCTCTGCCACGACCTCGCTTCAGGCACTGCTGCCGGGAAAGGAGAGAAGCAGGCAAGGCGGGCGCACGGGTGGCTCCGTGTACCTCCTCAATGCACCCCTGCTGGGCGGGCGCCGTGGCACAGGGCGCCTCTCAGCCCAACGGGAAAGGCGCCCCTGCTTGAATGTTGAGCCCACCCTCCAAAGCTTGCTGATTGATGGTCCAAGCTAGCCAACAGAGCTCGCCAGCTTTTGCAGGCTTTTCTGGGTTGGGTGGAGCTCTTGCTAATGGCTCAAAGAAAATAAAGAAGCAGCCCCAGGAAGCTCATTTGAAGCTAAGTCTCACTGTGCCTCTCACTGTGTGTTAAAGGGTTCTGTTGATTTATTGCCACCTCTAGAATGGATCGTATGGAGGCTGCAAAGCAGGCCTTTTCGCATTTTGGTTTCCCCTGCTGAAATTGACTTTGTGCTGGAAATGCAATAATAATAATAATAATAATAATAATAATAATAATAATAATAATAATACCCTTCCTGATCCAAGTCACTTTGATGTGCATTTCCCAATAAGTTTGTTCCATTCCCCCGCCAATTAATTTACAAAAAACAAAAATCACAAAAAACAAAAATCACATTTATCATAAATTTCAAAATTTGAAATGTAGCTTCCCTCAAAATATGTGTTTTTTAAAATACACATTTTAAATTCCTTTCTGATGCTGAGAATTGCATCAGAACATTTGGAAAGTGTGAGAACCGGTGAATAACTAAGTTTCATACTAGCCCCCGAGCATATTAACCCCCGAGGTGTAGATCAGGTCTCTTCATATCTGAATACTCAGATCACTTCCTTTAGTCATGCTTATCTGAGCCAGTCATAAGGTTTGTTCCCATGTTATACTGAACACAAGTACTATCTATAGCTACATGTGTGCAAGTATTTGTGTGGAAGAGTGTGCAGTTGTTGATTCAGGTGTCTCAACTACACAGACACTACATGCACTGAGCATTACATGTGAATAATGTACGAGTGTACAGTCAAGTGCTTGTATACACAGGTCCACAGCTTGTACACTTGCTGAATGCAATGTGAGTACACCTCCATATTCTCAAACTAATCTATCCTTATATGTTTGTAGTAATGATAAAATGGGACAACCCTAGGTATAGTGCTGGGCTAATAATAATAATAATAATAGTTGTTGTTTTTTTAAGGGGGGGGGTTTGTATTTTTATTCATGGACACTGGTAAAAGAGAAATTGAAGGGAGGTCCTAGCTTAGTCACATCCAAAATAAAGAACTCTGTGTAACATTGATGTCTTCCTCCCCCCCCCCGCCCCCAAGAGTTGCCCTAGGTGGTTTTGTGGACTGTTCTAAAAACAATAATATCAAATCTTCCTTGAATTAACTCCAGTGTCAAAATGGCAACTGCTTTCTGTAGCCAGATATGACTAAGAGGGAATTCATGCTTGGGATAGTTTTTGATGGAGGAGTTGGCAATAAGCAAGCAAACGTCCCCCACTCTAGAGTAGAGTAAATTGGGAAGATGCAATTAGGCAGTTGGAACAAGAACAGTGAAGAGAGATCAAGGGCCTGCCTCCAGCCCACAAGGTTAAACCAAGGTCTCATGCCCCCAGACTCTAAGGTCTTCTTTCTCTGTATTGGAAACAAGAATGCCCGGGAGAAATCTCCACGAACTCTTGGCAGCCTTTTTTGCTTGGCTGTGAAACAAACAGGGATTTACAAGGAGACGTGTGAATAAAATAGAATGTGCCGCCATCAATCATTCTAATCAGCTTGCATATATTCTATTTGCCTAAATTTTCCTGCAGCTGTTTATCATGCTGCTCTTCTATGCTATAGTAAATCTGGGGGTGAGCACTGCTCACCAGCACCACTGCAGAACTCAACAAAGGGGCCTAGGAAGCAGCAATATGTGGAATGAAACCATTGGCCCATCCAGCTCAGCACTGTCTGCATTCTAACTCTGTACGTATTGCTTTGAGGGCCTTATTTATTTATTTATTTCATTAAAGGTTTTATTTATTTATTTATTTATTTACAAAAAGAAAAAGAACATTGAATTAAAAAAAACGATAACCAAAGAATAGCAATTTATACACTGCTTGATTGCAAAAAAAGAAAAGAAAATGAAATCATCAAAGCTGTTTACAAGAAGACAAAACAATAAAATCAAGAGGAATTTACACCAGTACTTTAAAATACACAAGCGTTAAAATACTAAAACAGATTTAATAATACTTCAACTTTCTAAGCACCTGGGTAGGTTTGTAAAAACTAGAATTTTTTTAGCAGGCGCCAAAAAGAATACCGGGAAGGTGCCTGCTTGATACAACAGACAGGGAGTTCCAAAGTAGGTGTTGTCACACTAAATGATTGAATTTTTGCAATTGCGGAATGGGTATTGTATGGCACCAGTAGTTGTGCCAATTCTACTGACTGAAGGGGTTAAGTAGGGTAAGCCAATGTCATAGGTAATCTGGTTCCAACATGTTATGGGCTTTATATACACATATAACTTTTGGACTAATTAGGTTAGTTTGCTTTAAAATGCAACCTGAACAAAGGCCTCCATTCGTAGTAGGAGGGTAGACTTATTTACCATACTTTCCCATCACAATAGTTGTAATAAGGCAAGTGTTTGCTCCGTGCATTTGCAGGGAAATAAGATTATGAGTGCAGACCTTTTTCCTTTGCCTCTGGAACAAGTGAGAATTAATGAACTCCAAATGACGAATTGAGCCTCCTTGCCAGTCTCAGGTCCTCAAATCATAGTTCCATTAAATCTTACTAAATCGTCACTTGCCTATGTGCTTGATTATTTTACGCTAGCTTCCTTCACTGTCAGTGTCCAAGTGATGGTAATTCTGCAAAATTAAATTCATGATCTCCGACTTTGTCCCGTTGAGTGCACCAACGATGTGCTCTCTGATCAGTCACTGAAATGCCCAGCAGTTTTGCTTTCCTGATCCAATGCAATGCTTCACAATTCATGATGAAGAGGAGCTGATGCCGACTGAAGTACAAACCGGTTCTTGGTGTGAGTTATCTGATGTACAGCTGTGAAAATTGTAATGATATTGCCCTGCACCAGTGAGGTGTGCACAGGCGAGCATTCTTAAGCCAGCACTAGTTGCGCAAGGGGCTGGTGCCAATGAGCTGTTCTCCTTTTAACAGAAGTGCTTATACAGCAATTGGGAAGAAATGAGCTCCAATGTAAGGGGTTTCAGTAGAAGTGTGTGCCTGAAACACATCATGCTGTTTGAAGATGGTCCGAAAGCTATATAGAAAGATCAGTGAAAAAGATACTCAGCACCAGCTTGCTCATACTTACCACGCCATCTGACATTATTTAGGTGCTCTTTAGGTGATATGGCTCAGTGGTGGAGCATCTGGTTTGCATGCAAAACATCCCAGGTTTGATCCTCAACCCCTCAAGATACAGCTGGGAAGTTTTCTCTGCATGAAACCCTGGAGTGTTGCTACCAGTTTTTGTTTGTAAGACTAAGTTAAATGGACCAATTCTATCAGGCAGCTTCCTATGTTCCTAAAAGAAGAGGCATTGAATAACAGGCCAGCATGAAAATATGCATCAACCATTAAATACCATATTGGAAGCGATGGAAAAGTCTCTTTCTCTTTCCTCTTTCTCTTTTCTCTTTTCTCTTTCTCTCTCTCTCTCTCACACCCACCCACCCACCTGTGGTCACCTGCTTTCAAAAACTATCAACATACCCAAGTTGAACACTGACATGATTTCAGGGTTAGCATTTTGACTCAGAAAATGGAAGGGTTCTTAGTTTTTCCACACTTTGGAATATCAGCCAAGCTGCCACTGCTTCCGCCACCTCCTCCTCTCTAGAGATGGAAGTCAAATGCAGTTTCTGAAACGTTCTCAAGAATTTCATCATAAGTTCAGATTCTTCAGACACTAAGCTTTCATTTTAAAGAGCCACTAGTGGGCCACAGGAACCACTTTAGAGTGCTCCAGAGAGAGTGTTTTTCATTTCCTGCTCTAAACTGCAGTGTAGTGTAATAGGAAACAGCTGCTGTGTTCCTTCCCACAGGTAGCTGGATTTCGGAAATGAGCAAAATAAGTCCTGGAGAGATAGTGGCCCATATGCTCATTTTCTTGGGAAGGAATCATGAAGGAGAGGCAGGTGCCGGGAACTATACTTCATTCTGCCCCAGACATTTATTTGTGTGGTGTTACCTTCATGGTGCTGCCTAGCACGCCTTTGTTCACAGTAGGTTTAAGCTACAAGTTTTGGAAGAAGACTGGCCAGGAGAGAAAAGATTCACATTTGGCTAAAAAGACTATGCCACTGACAGCAAGCTGCACCAATTCAGATTGAGGGCAAGATCATGCAGGAAGACTATCCTTCACTCTGAATTTACTTTACATGGCCTTACTGACACCATCACATAGCAAAATTTGTTTGATTTACATTATGCAAACGTCATCCAGTCTCCTGGAAAGTGGCTGAGGTGGGATTCCTTTCCCCAAGGCTGGGAGTGTTAATGAAAAGTGACCATCCTTCCTATTTTTACCTCAGGGCATAATCAAAATTCTTATCATGTGACGGGTAGTTGTTGCCATGTTGTGAGGTGGGAAAGCAGTTTCAAAACCCACGTTTGGGACAGTGTGCATATCCTGAAAGCAGAACATTGTTATTCTGTTTATATTTATTATATTAAATTATGTATAACCTGCTCTTAATTTCTCAAACAATTTCAGAGTAAGACACAATATTAAAAAGCAATAAAACAATATTTCAATTAAAAGCAACTTACCTAGAAACAACAATGTACTCTGACACACTAACAATGTAAAAAACAAAAACAAAACTGAGGAACACCACTTAGCCAAATGCTTGGATAAATAGCCACTTTCCTATCTGGCAAAGAAACACCATCAGTGTTGGTGCTGTTTGTACATGAGAAGGGAGAAGATTCCAAATTTGGGGTGCCCCCATTTAATCAATATTCTCTTTCACCAGTCCCTGAATACAATATCTCAGAAAACTGGCTCTGTGAGGAAGGACATTCCCCACAAAGAAACTCATTGTTACTCCATTCAATGACTCCTCTCCATAGCACCCCTACTCCCAAGCCCTACCCACCTCCCTCCCTCCCTCCCTCCCCAGCTCGCCGTAAGTGGTTCCTGCTTTGCTGCTTTACAGTGAGCTGGGGAGAGACGGAGGGGGAGCCATGACTCCTGTCCGCCCCTCCCTGGTTCGCTGTAAAGCGGCAAAGCAGGAGCCGCTTACGGCAAGCCAGGGAGGGAGGGAGGTGGGGAGGCATCCTCCACTTGCGGCTATAGTGGTGACAGAGGCATCCCGCCGCCGTTCGTACGGCACTTCGGCAGTGCTGGTGGCAAACCACTATGTACAGCACATGTGCGGCGTCTCTATGTACAGTGCATGCGTGCAGTGGTTTGCTGCCGGCATCGCTTGAACGCCAAACAGACGGTGGCAGGATCCTTTGCTTGGGGCTGCAGCCGTAAATGGAGGGTCCTCCACATGCAGCTGCGGTGGCGCAATGGCAGCTCGTGCCGCCACGCCCGGGGCGGGGCGGCAGGGCAAGCACCCCCCAGGGTGCCTTCTTGTCACCCCCCAGACATGGAACCCGGGGCGAACCACCACCACCTGCCTTGCGATGCCACTGGCTCCTTTGACTCCTGCTGAGCCCATGTTTCTTCCCCAAATCAGTAACTGTTCTCCATTGTATTAGTGGAATTGCTTGCCTGAATGAAGATATATAAGTGTAGAAACCTCTAGCTACTGTTTGGCTGGACTGCAGTCTTACATTGATAATTCCACTATCCATTGGCATGCAGCTCCTAGAAGGCTGTCCACTAGGGAATGTGGCCCTTGGGCTGAGAAAGGCTCTCCAAACCTACTGTAGGGTAATGTGCCGGAAGAGTCAAGCAGGTTGCCTCTGCCTGATTTGGGGTAACTCGCTTTTCCCACTGCTCCTCATCCCTGTGCCATTCAAGAGGGTCCCTTGAATCACCAAAAACCCTCCTTGGTGGTTCAGAGGAATTGCAAGACAGAAAAGAGGGTGGCTTCCATCAGCCCTATGTCAATCTCGGTTCTCGGGATCCAACCCTTGCTCTGTATCCAAGTTGAACCATCGTCAAAAATGTCATCCTTCCTTCCAAATACGGTTTGGCACATAGCACTACATTGAAAACTGACTAAACAAGTAGTAGTGATGAGAAATGTAAACAAATAAGATGGTTTTGTTATCCAGTGGTATGGATTTATAAGATAGAAATGAGACCCAGCGACAACAGCAAGGAAACCACAGACACATGCTGAATTCTGAAAGGCTTGGCCAGAGGAAAAGACAACTGGTAGGAAACATGTTATACACAATAGCTACCTATAACACAACAGAAAGTGTATGGAGTCGATAGTGCTATTTCTTGATTATTATCCCCAGAGTGGTTGGGGAGACCCAGCTAGATGGGTGGGGTAATAATAATAATAACAACAACAACAACAACAACAACTTTAAAAATTGTTAATGCTTGACTTGTTTGTGTAAAAAGCCACACACACACACACACACACACACACACACACACAAAGATGCACTCCTTATGAAACTTCCCCTCTCAGCTTCCACCCCGTCAAACTGGCTGAATTCAGGGACTGCTTGTTTTCATCAAAAGTTAGGCCTCAGGAATGAACAAAGGAAGTTGGGCTTTTCTCTCCCCACCTTTTAAAGTAGTTGCATGACTGGAAAGAGCAAGCACTCGCTAGAGGTGGTTGAGTCAGAATCTCATCCCTCTAAATTAAGCTCCACTTGTCAATACACATTTCACCTGTATGCTGCCAAAGCAAACACAATTCCATATTTATTTTGTTTGCGGACGAGCTAAGTCAATGAGAAGTGAGAGCAACTCTCAGGCAATCCTCCTGGGTCTTACCTCCTGCAATGATTTGATTGGGTTTCATGTATTACTCTCTTAAATCTCTGCCTGATTTGATTTCTGTTTGGGCTGTGTGTCTGGATCTGAGAAGACGGACTAGAAAACAGACATAGGAATCTGCTGTGTTTTACAATAGTGGAGGAAAAGTTTAGGTGCCCCCACATTCATCACAACTCAGTTCCTGCCTCTTGTCCTAAAGGGTGGAAAGTATAAGAAGGCACCTTATACAGGACTATTTGTCCAGCATAAATTACTCTGACTGGCACATGCTCATCAAGGTTACTAGAAGAGAAAGGCGTTCCTATCACCTGATAGCTGATCCAGGGGGGGCAGGAACTGAACCTGTGTAGAAAGCAGGTGTCCTCTCACTGAGTGTTATCCCTCCCTTAAGGAAGTCTTGAGCCAGGGTTAAAGCACTGAAGTTGGAGGGGAGAGGTCAATTATACCCCATTTGAAATTCATGGCAAGACCACACAAATACATCACCCTTCTTTTTCAAATATCTTTTTATTTAGTTTTCAACAACAACCACAAACACCGATGTACATCCTTACATACAAAAAGACAAACAAAAGTATACTTACACAAATACACCACCCTTCTTTGCAACGTCCATTTCCATTATATTTAGGCACAACCTGGCATTCCCCAAGGATTGTTCTGTGTTTGGACGGGGGTGATCAGTTTGCATGATGCCTGTGGCCCTTGTAGTTTCTGGGTTCCTGAACCCAGCAATGGGGTGTATGGGGAATTAGGGCAAAGGGTAGTACTACTGGTGGGGGACGTACTGTTCTCCTTCTGGAGTAGTTTGTACACCTTTGGTCCCCAACCAGCACTCAACTCTCACCTGTGCCTTCTACAAGCTGTCAATGACAGCAGCCACCCCCTGGGAAAGGCTTCGAGTGGCCAGCTAAACTAGGTGAGGGTAGCCGTCCCAATGAGTCTCAAACCCTTGGTGAGCTGGGGACTTCCTCTGCATGGGAAGACAGGCTCTGGTGGATTGAACAGATGAGACCAATAGTGGGTCCAATGGTCAAGAAGGGTCTCATCAACCTGGGGAGCCCAAGAAGATCTGGGTGACCCTCAGTGGTGGACCTACATGTTTGGGGCCCTAAAATTTAAACTATTATGGGAGCCCCTTCACAACCAGCAACCAGGTCCAGGTAACCACTGTTATCTTTTTCAGTTGGGTTATTCCACAACAGATCACCACAATTCTTTAAAGAAAATAATGACTACATCTCAGATTTTGATTAAAATTGTTGTACTGGATTATCTCACATGTCAAAGTCACTGATGTAAATAAAAATGTCCTATGCCTTATAGTTTCCGAGTTGCGTGGTTTAAATTGGGTCTACTGGACCCCCCCCCAAAAAAATAAAGGAATGTGGACTAAGGTCACTCCTGGTGCCCCTCTGGAATTAGGAGCCCTGAAGCTTAGGCTTCCTTGGTTTCATAGTACACCCGCCTCTGGTGACTCTAAACTATGAAAGGGGGGAAGTGTATTTTTTGATAAGCTGGCACAGGAACCCATCTCCAAACATTCTCAGGAGCTTCGTTTTCCAAAGTAACCCTCCTCCCTTTCTTTTTTCTGTGAGGAGATAAAACCTACCTCAGAACCCAAAGGCAGAACATCCTCAACCACTAGGCCACTTGAGGTGACTGCAACGCAGCTGGATCTAACCCCCATAGGTGCCACTTCCCTTTAACACTTCCTCCAGCTGCTGCCTGTTGTCGCCCTTCTCCCTCTTTGGCCTCTGGTTCTGGTTTGGCTTTGGCCTCCTTTTCTGCCTGAGGCCTCTGTGAAGGAACAACTCTGCCTTCTTTTCAGTGAGGCTGGAGAGGGATGGCCAGTAGAGAAGGTGGAGAAGGAGAAGCTGCCACTTTACCAGTGTTGATCTTCATACCCACTTCTTCCCCATGTTGATCTCCGCTCCTCCTTTCCCAAATGCTGACCTTTAACCCCGCTCCCCATGTATGTGCTTCCCTCACCATTTACATGGAAGGAAAATATTTATTGTGGCTTTCCTCAAATTTAACTAGTGCAGATTCTAATCCCCCAACCCATATTACCATTGCTCTCCCTTCCCTAATTGTCATCATCATCATTCTTTATTCGACCAGCAGTCAGAAAAAATACATTTATCCATACAAAATTAAAACATCTAAAACATCTAGAGGAACTTCCCTAATTGTAAGACATCTCTCTCCCATTTTATTGTTACAAAAGTGTTATCTTTCCACTGAGCCCTCCCCATCCAGCAATTGTTTACAATGTTGTTCTGAGGCCCCAGTGAACAAACATCTGTACATCTTTGGCATGCAGATGTTTGGGCTGTTGCATTGCCAGCAGACACCAGATTTGGGAAGACCCCAGCCTTGATGCTTCACATGGACTATTAACTACAATCCTTTTCTGGTGTTTGAGCAGTTGAAACCTGCTCATTCTGGGATCTGGGTGAAAAAAATGCTTTTGGATTTCCCCCGTGATCTCTGTAATTAGCCAGGTGCAGATGGCCTACTAGCACTTAGTTTTTCCATGCACCTGCAAGAGGCTCTCCATTTCTTTCCCTAAAATCTGTGCCTGGCTTGCTGTATTGCTTAGATAAGGAGGAAATTAAGCTCTTGGCTTCATTGTGTTATGGCTCGTCCCAGATTACCAGCATTCACTAATGCCAGGCTGAACGCTGCATATTAGTTTAAGGTTGCCATCAAAATATCAGCTAAAGTAAACTTTCAAGTGGAGATCGTTGTTGAAGAAGGAGGAGGAGGAGGAGGATTCTGGAGAATTTCAAGGGTAAACCTAAAGAGTTTCAATTTAGCATGAGGGAGAAATTTGTAATGCAAACCTACCTGAACCAATATATGAAATGAAATGTAACTTTGAAATTCACACTTCTCCAAACCAATATGAAGCAATTCAACAATAACAAAAATGCATACAAAACCATAGGTATATTGGGGGGGGAGAATTTTGAACAAGAATGTGTCTGTTAGTGAAAATAACATGCAAACTTGTAATATACCAGTGGAAACTGCTCACAAAAAGACATACGTTAGGCAAAATTGCACATAATAATGTGCACACCAGCAGGGAACGCACAGGGATTTTAGTACTGCTTATTTATTTTTTTAAAAAGCAAGCTGATGAAGAAACTGAATTTAAGAGTTAAGAATATGTGATTAGAAAAATTAGAACCTGAGAAAAGTCACAATTAACAGATTCACCCATCCATCGCTTTACAGTGAAACTTGTCAAAGGGGTTCACACATCCTGAAATTGTCACTCAGTCTATCTGCAGTGAAATCTAAAAATGAACTTGAGGGCTTCTTTTCAGGCAAAACACCTTGATATACCTGTGCATGAAGCTAAAAGAGTTTTGAGTTGGCTAATAAAGATTCAGTAGAGGAATGTGGTATATACTTCATTTATTTGTTTTAAAGTCCTACCCCTAGAGATCCATTACCAGCAAGCAATCTCTGGTGCGAATAAGGACCATGTGAGCTGCTTTCCACTGAATCAGATCATTGGCTTATGTCTTGGTATTGTGTCTGAAGACCAAGATCTCAGGCAGAAGTCACCATGTTCCTAGCCATTTAGCTTCCCCTCAAGAGGCCTGGGAACCATAGAAGAAGAAGAAGAAGAAGAAGAAGAAGAAGAAGAAGAAGAAGAAGAAGAAGAAGAAGAAGAAGTTAATATACCACCTATACCTGGAGGTCTCAGGGCAGTTCACAAGACAATTTCTGCTCTCCCTTCCCCAGGTGGGCGGGTTTTGCAGCACTGGGCACGGACGCCTGGCTGGGGTCACTCCCCCAACTCAGGTGGGGCCCTTGGGCCCGCCCCTGGCCAAGGAGGACAATGGCCGGTGGCCGGGGTGGGTCAAGGGCCAGGTAAAAGCGGCAGAGCCGCCCTGCCACCCCCCCTTTTGGTTTTCTCCTTAGCAGGTTACAATATAAGAAGACAGAATGCATAATCAAAATAAAAACAGAAACAACCAAATACCCCCCAACCCCAACTTCCCCCCCTTTTAAATACAATTGAATGACAATCAACCTAAGGCCCGGCTAGTTTTTGTCTGGCGCCTAAAGGTGTATAATGAAAGTGCCAGTCAAACCTCCCTTGGGAGAGCATTCTGCAAGGGGGGAGGGCACTGCAAATCTTCAGCATCTTTAGCAAGCTACATTTTCCAGGATTCTGTGGGGGGAAGCCATGCACTTTAAATGCATGGTGCGGATGTAGTCAGAGATGCTGCATTGCTCCATTCTTCAATATGCTTGGTTTAAATAAGGAAATAATTGTATTCAGCCAGAAGAGGAATTGTGAGAGGTGTGTGAACTCTATTCCATAACATATTGGTTTCTGCAGAGGTGCCAAAAACTTACTTGCGACCACTTAAGAAGCTCTTCTACAAACAGCTACTTTGTGAGAAATAAACAAGGAGGGGGTGAAGTCTTCCTCCACTGTGCTGGGAAAGTTGAATTAACACTTTTATATTCAGCTTGTCAGCAGGATGCTTAACACCCTTTCCATGTTTGATGGCCTTGTTGTACATACTCTCATTCCCTGTTTGTAGCACTTCCTGGGTCTTCTTCAGCCTACATCATCTGTGGTCCTTCGCTCTGAGAATGTTTCCTCTCTACTTTCATATCCTTCTCTCTGTAACAAGTGTCTTTAGGAATGAGACTGTGAATCCTGTGATTCTGTAGCCAGGCAATAATCTGCAAAAATGAGACTTCTTTGGGTATTCAGATATGTAACACGCACATACGATGCTGCCTTTTACTGAGCCATACCACTGGTCAACCTAGACCGGTATTTTTACGTTGACTGGCAGAAGCACTCAAGAGTTTCGGGCAGAATTCTCTCTCAGTGATGCCTGGAGATGCCAGGGATTGAACCTGGGACCTTATGCATGCAAAACAGATACTCTACAACTGAGCTATGGCATTGCCTCAAGTCAGCCCATGATACAGACATTATTATTATTATGATCAGTTATTATCTCTTCCCCTCCTGCCAACCTAGCAGTTCAAAAGCATGCCTTTTTACTTTTATCTCTTCCCAGGGCACCATGGAAATAATTGGATAAAACAGGCATAGGCAAACTCGGTCCTCCAGATGTTTTGGGACTACAACTCCCATCATCCCTAGCTAACAGGACCAGTGGTCAGGGATGATGGGAATTGTAGTCCCAAAACATCTGGAGGGCTGAGTTTGCCTATGCCTGACTTAGCTCATTAACTATTCCCTTCCAAACAGAATTAGGTCCTACTCAGACCCATTGGAATTAATGGACCTAAGTTAGAAATGTGTAGTAACATCAATGGTTCTACTCCAATTAGGGGAAACATTAGAAACAATTGTAATAAACCCAGAAATCCATTCTACATTCCTGCTGAGGCTATGGAAAACCATTAGTTCTCAGCAACAGGGGCAGGAGGTGGGCTTAGAAAGCCACCCATTCATTCTTCATCACTGTTTTAGCTTATTTATAAGATTTTACCTTCTCCCCTGATGTGGTAGAAGCTGGAATTAATCCTTCCCTTTGCACGTACAGAACTTCCTCTTCTGCAGTCAACACAAAAGTCCTTGGCATTAGAAAGGGGTACTCTCTGCTGTTTTGTTCACATATAAATACAATGCACCACTGGAAGAGTGCAATTGTTACCCAAAGAGCATATGACCAGCAAGATGGCCCTGAAATTACATTTTCAAGGTGAATTAGTCACTTAATGTAAATTCTCCTTCTGTTGTTTCTTAAGGGGAATTTTCCTTTAGAAGCAATAATAATTCAGGGTACAGGAATTTGAAGCATTCTTCTTACTGCACACATACACACATTTATTTATCTATAAAGGTAACATTAAAAATACATGCAGACTAAATGCACAGCTGTATTTTGCCAAGGGTAGTTTCCATTGTAATGTCGCTGACTGACAGAGGACAAACGTTGAAGAAAGGCAAGAAGTAAACACGGCAATAAAAAACCCCTATTTATGGACAAATATCCTCCAACAACCACGAATATGAATTTGAATAGCATCTGCAAGGGGTTCCAGGGAAAGACTGAAGAGCAAGGGAGCGTGTGTCAATGGACACCACTGCTTCTCTCTCTTTTTTAACTGTTCCTTTTTTATAAGTTTCCCTTCCCTTCCACCTCCCCTGATGAAAGAGACTGATATACAGAGCATGTGTGGATAGCAGGAACTAGTCCACTCTGAAGAGAGATTAAACAAAGGTGTCTGTCCACAGTCTGCTATGGGTTGCTGGTGAACAACCATGTTTTTTTGTGTCCACATATGAAAACAAGTCAAAGCATTTATCTTTTTGTTTGGCTATTGTCCATTCTTATAATTTTCCAGTCAAATTGTCCATTAATGTTAAATCCCTGGGATAGCCACATTTTGTATACGTCTGCGTTTAGAGATCTACAATTTCTGGTGATGGTCAAATGAGCCACTGTTATTAATTGCAATATGAGGATAAGCCGTCATTATTCTTCAGTTTTTATTTATCACTATTGCATCCCTCTATGGAGTTCAGAGTAATATACATGGCGTCATCCTATTTTATCCTCAAAAGGACACTGTCAAGGAGTTTTAACACAGAGAGTACCCATGGCTGAAATGGGGATTTCATATCTGGACTTCCTGTTGTCTGTTGATTTATTGGCATTCTGGCTTCCAGTGTTTCGAAAAATATAGGTCCCTACTTCCTGGTGGTCCAAGACATAGGGGGGGGGAGTGCAGAACTGGAACACAGGACTCCATTGTAGGATGGGGAATGTTTCCCTTCCCTTTCACTTTACTGGAAATCTGGGCCACCCAATGAAAGGTGTTTGTCATGAATCCTCTGATGACCAAAAAATTCATAGAAGTTGTGATGGCCATTCACTTTAGATAGATTTAAATGGAAATTAAATTCATGGAGGGTGTCTAACAACAGCTACTAGTCATGGTGGTTCTAATGCTGGGTGACTGCTTGGACCAGTCACTGCCTCTCAAGCTAACCAACATTCATATGAAGTATATTAGGGATGCTTTCTAAATGCCAGAATGTTCTTACATGAGGACACTTTCAAAGAAATAGCAACCCACTGGCATTACGAGATCATAATCCATTTGAATTGGTTGAAAGGTCATTTGTAATTGACTCAAAGGTCATTTGAATTGACTGAAAGGTCTGATTCCCATATTGGGGGTTTTGGAGAAATGTGTTTACTGAGGTAGAGTTTGTTTTATATACAATGTATTATAGTTTACTGTGGATGTGAAAGGCTAAGTTTGAAATGCTAAGTATTTGTTGCTGGATGGCAGTTGCACAAAACAAAGTTGCATAAAACTGGCCCAAGAAGCTAGTCCCACCCCCACCCCCCACCCCCCAGTATAGTGTTATACAGAAGAAGTGGCTTGGTGAAGGGGTAGAATTCTATGACATTAAAATCTGATTGGTTGAAGGGTATGCTCAATGGAACATATATAGATAGGCCTGTTCTGCCACAATTAACAGTGGAGACTGCTAACTACAACATGATAAGGAAGCTGGGAGAGAAGGCTGGAGCAGAGGGAGGTGGAAGCAGTGGGGAATTTGGGGCTCTCAAATTTCAGCAGCACCCTGTGCAATGCTAAAATTCAGTGTCCCCTGCCTCTCGCTCCATTCTACAGTATTGTGTTGGTGCCCCCCGCAGTGTGGCACCTGGTGCAGCTTCACCAGTCACCCTACCCTTCCGATGGAAGGCAGACAAGACAAGACCCTTCAAGGGTCCCTTGTTTTCCAGGGACATCCCTGATTTAGAAAAGCTATCCCAGTTTCTGATTTGATCCCAGAATGTTCCCCTTTTCCTTATGATGTTCCTATTTTCATTGGAGATGATGCTGGAGGGTATGGAATTATCTGACCCCTGAGCTATCTGAAGGCAATTCTGTATACAGGGAAGTTTTTTTTTTAAAAAAAATGTTTAATGTTTTATTACATTTTTATATAAGTTGGAAGCTGCCCAGAGTGGCTGGGGCAACCCAGTAAGGTGTGTGGGGTATAAATAGTAAAAATATCATTTTGGAATGGGAAATCCCTATTTTCATCGGAGAAATGTCGGAGGGTATGCTAGAGGTTATTGAACACTCTAGGAAAAGCCTGGTAGTATACAGTCATACCTTGGCAGCCAATCAGAAGCCACGGAAGCCCCGTTGGACATTCAGGTTCCCAAAGACTGTTCACAAGCTGGAACAATCACTTCTGGGTTTGCGGCGTTCAGGAGCCAAAATGTCCAAGTTCTAGGATGTTCAGGGTGTTTATGTAAATCTTGTCATGTTGTAAGCCACCTTGAGCATTGTTCTAACCATGGAAAGGCAGCATACAAATAAAATGATGGTGATGATGATCCAGGAGAACTGCTTGAAAGTCCAGCTCCTAGAAAACCAGCAGAAGTCCTTTGTACCAGGTGGTGGTAAAATTAAATGACTGAGGAAGAGGCACTAAGGATAATTGGCATACATATTTGATAGAGGGAGGAAGTAAGCTTTACAAGCCAGTCCTGTGTATGCTTTTGTATTTACAAGCAACTGCTGTTTAAGGTAATAATAACCTTATTAGAGTACACATTAGTCTTAAAGAAATAGTAACCAATTTAAGTACAGTATTTATCTTATTTCCCCCTTTTAACTATAAAGTTAATTTACGAAACCCTAAATAACACTTGTAACTTTTTTTTACTTATAATTTGAGTCTGGCTTGTTTTGTGCTACATCTAAACTACCACAACTACTGGGTTATAGATTAAAGTTTTAGTAAGCTGCAGCAGATAGAAGAATTTGGAACAAAAGTACAAGGGTGGGAGTAAAATAGGAAGCCCTCCACACACTTGTTGAATCAAAATGCCTTGTTGAATCAAAATAGAAACCAGTTCTCTGCTGTGGAGGCATAAGGAGGAGAATTCCTGGTAGGACTGCTCTCCCGCCTAGACACACCAGGTTAAAATTGCGTACCTGAGTTTGCAGAGACTAAAACCTCCTGCCACAGATGACTTTAGCAGGTATCCAAATCATGACTCAACTCCATTATAGGCCCACCTAAACCAATACTCGGCGTGTTTAATTTGCAAGCTGACACATCTCATATAAGTTTGGCAGCAATCTTTTTAGAAAATTTCACACATAGAATCATAGACCTGTAAAGCTGGAAGGGACCCCGAGTGTCAAATCTAGTCTAAATTTGCATGTGTTAATCTTTAGGTCAGATATACATAGGTCAGGATATGTCTGAATGCCTTTGTACCAGGGTCACCACAGTTCATCCTGGAGGGTATCCTGTGTTATTAGAGTTATGACAAAAAGGTAAAAGACCCCTGACAGTTCATTCCAGTCGCAGACGACTCTGGGGTTGCGGCACTCATCTCACTTTACAGGCTGAGGGAGCCAGCGTTTGTCTGCAGACAGTTTTTCCGGGTCATATGGCCAGCATGACTAAGCCATTTCTGATGAAACCAGAGCAGCGCACGGAAACGCCGTTTACCTTCCCGCTGGAGCGGTACCTATTTATCTATTTGCACTTTTTGGCGTGCTTTCGAACTGCTAGGTTGACAGGAGCTGGGACTGAGCAACGGAAGCTTACCTCGTCGCAGGGATTCGAACCGCTGACCTTCTGATCAGCAAGCCCAAGAGGCTCAGTGGATGTCAACCTTATTATTAATGCCATGGTCTACAGCGATAAACCATGGAAATAAATTCAGACTGACACACATCCATGTGCAACTATTCTCTTTCTACGTGCCTATTTTATACTCCTCCATCTTACAATTTTTGTCTGTTATTATAATTTTTCTCTCTGTTTTATATACATTATAAAATGAAATAAATAAAACCCCAGCTTCCCACACTGAAAGTTAGTCCCCCCTCCTACTGCGAGTCAAATTTCTAACCATTAAATTGTCAACAAATTGCAAACCAAGATGGAAATGTGGAGACCGGAACTTAAGATTGGAAAAAAGTAGAACAATTGACAGATTTGTCCCTCCCTCCCTGGGAGAAAGTCCCATTGAACCCAATAGGACTTGATTTCTGAATAGGGTTGTGCTGTAAATCTCCTGCCCGATCTGTCATTGATGCCTGTCTGCTGGTGGTTTCTCCCAGCCTCCATACTTTGCCGAGTGATACTGCAAATCCAGCAGGTCCGCTTGTCCTTGATGGATAACTTTTACTAGTACATGGTGTTTGATCAAGAGGAATGGCAGCCGAGTGAGATGGCAATAAAGTGGGGAAATTTATGTCCAAATTTTAGTCTCCATTAAACCGGTGTGAAGCTAGGTGGAAATCTACAGGGGTAAGAAATTTGATGGCTTCTTTCCATGATAACCACTGTAGATTTTCAGCCTCTTGGAATAAAGGGTATACATTGTACGGAAAAATACTTCATGTTACATGTGCAATAGGATACAACAACAGAGCACAAATTCTGGTGCATAAGCTACCCAGGCCTGTTCTTCCACTAAAGGGTTAAAACATTGGCCTTTCTTGGCAAAGCACTGTAGTTCACTGACAGAGCATCTGATTTGCAAGCAGAAGATCGTCAATTAAGTCCCTGGCATCTCCAGGTAGGGTTAAGATAGACAGACCAGAGGCATAAGAGTGAGTTCTAGGCATGTATAAGTTCTGGAGCCTTGCTTTGGAACAGGCTGCATCTGCGGACAGGAAGATGCTTTCTACTGTGTCAGACCATTGGTCAATCCAACTCAGTGTCACTGAGACTGACATCAGCTCTCCATTGAAATTCCCAGTCTTACTCAAGGACTGAATGGGTGACCTTCTGCCTGCAAAGCTTATTCTCTGCCACTGAGCTATGGTTCTCCAAGTGCTATTCTTCCGAGTCTTGTGTTCTCTTTCCCCTTTTAGCAGCACTGGGAGTGGCAGAGGTGGTTAAAAAAGTTAAAATGCCAGATTATACATTAGTTAGGAAGAGCCAAATTAGTTGGAAGCACAGACAAGGGGTGGGGGTGGGGATTAAAGACTATGTTGTGACCAAGATTATGATCACTTTGGTGGTCTGCACATAAGCAGCAGCAATAATAATAATAATAATTTTATTTTTACCCCGACCACTGGACTGAGTTGCCCCAGCAGCTTCCAACAAATAGAAAGGCATAATAAAACATCAAACATTAAAACTTCCCTATACAGTGCTGCGTTCAGATGTCTTCCAAAAGTCAAATAATGCTTTATCTGTTTGACATCTGATGGAAAGGCATTCCACAGGATAGGGGCCACTACAGAGAAGGCCCTCTGCCTGGTTCCTGTAGCCTCACTCCACGCAATGAGGGAACCACCAGAAAGGCCTCAGAGCTAGACCTCAGTGTCTGGGCTGAATGATGAGGGTGAAGATGCTCCTTCATATATACTGGGCTGAGTCCATTTAGGGCTTTAAAGGTCAGCACCAACACTTTGAATTGTGTTTGGAAACATGCTGGAAGCCACTGTAGATCCTTTAGGACCAGTGCTGTATGGTCCCGTCAGCTGCTTCCAGACACCAGTCTAGCTCCTGCACTCTGGAGCTCCTCTCTTCATCTCAGAAGTGATGGAAGGAAGGGAGTGATTTGTCATCTCCATTGCATCCGTTGCTCTTCCTTAAGCTAGCTTTCTCTTCAGTCAAGTTAAGGGAAGTAGCAGAGCAATTGCAGGCACTGCTGTCATGCCTCTGAACTTTATCACTTTCTCCTGCCAGATGGCACATTCCAGTGTTTCAAACTGGGGGCTTTTTCACAGGCATGCCTGCAGCCATGCTTGCCTGAAAACGACTGGAGGTCTTGATAGGAGCTTTGCCTTGTTCCTATGCCAACATCCTCTGCATTGATGGAGGCAGCTGCTTGCTGTGCTGAGATGGAAAGCTCTGGAAGCCCCTGGTGGGGCCAATTTTCACAAGCTGCGGAAGCTTGTCATTGTCAAACCCCGGTTGTGAGATTAAAAAATATAAGAAGCTGGAGGCCAGCATTATTAGGAACAGGCTTCCTCAGTATCATTTTTGTACATCCAAGAATGGGGAAGTCAAGTCATGCTACAGCCCAAAGCTTGTACATGCATGAAAATAAATTTTCTCCTGTTCTGTTCAACTGCATCAGGTCAGTGCCTCATCTAGTCTAGCATCCTGTTCTCACAGTGACCATCCACTGGAAAGCCTACAAGTGCAGCAGCTCTCTCTCCCCTCCTGCTGCTTCTAGAAACTGGTATTCAGAATTACACCACCTCCAGTGGTAGAGGTAGATCATATCCATCAGCGTTAGGGATGCAGTGGTTATATCCATTTTTTAACAAGGTTAAAAATGAAACAAAAATGCAGCACCAATTTGAAACTACATACATGCCCCAAACAGGTTTCTGAATAATTATTATACATAGTATACATACATACATACATACATACATACATACATACATACATACATATGAAAATTTGCTGTACAAGAAAGCTAATTGTGGAAGGGCCATAGCTCAGTGGTACGGCATCTGTTTTGTGTATAGAGCTCCTAGGTTCAGTCCCTGATATTTCCAGGTAATATTAAGAGTGTCTCATCTGAAACCTCAGGAAGTTGCTGCCTGTCCATGTAGACAGTGCTAAACTGGATCAGACCTAAAATGAGGTAATTCACTATGTTCCTAAATGATACAGTTTGTGCCCAGCAAGATGGGCAGCACTTTAAAAGGGGCCTGATGTTCACGCATACCTAGTTATGAACTACTAATGTGAAATATTTGGAAATTCGTAATCCCACCCTCCACGACCTGTTCTTGCATAATCCCATACTTATCTGTTTGCTCCACTGAGCAAGCTGGCCACTGAATTCTGCAGCAGCTGAAGCTTCTGAACCATCTTCAGAGGCAGCCACACATGTGACACATTGCAGTAATCTAACCTACTGGTTACCAGCACATAGACAACTGAAGTTAGGCTATCCCTGTCCAGATAGAGGCACAGCTGGCCCAATGTCTGAAGCCGATAGAAGACACTCCGCATGGACCCTCAAGCAACAGCACTGGATCCAGAAGAACCCCCTTGCTGCATACCCACTCCTTCAGAGTGAATGTAACCCCATTAAGAGCAGGCAACCTTCCATCCGTCCAGTTTAGGGAACCACCCACTAGCAGTGCCCTAGTCTTATTTGGATTGAGCTTCAGTTTATTATTATTATTCAGTCCATTACTGAGGCAAGACAACAAATGGTCCAGCACATCCGGTGCCTCACCCACAGATATACAGAATAAGTAGAGCTGTATCTCATTAGCATATACTCCAGATGATTCCTCTCAGTGGCTTCATGTAAATGTTAAACAGCATGGGAGATAAAATCAAACCCTACATGGGACTGAAGAGCACCCCCCCCCAAGCATCACCCTCTGGAAATGACAATGTAAGTAGGACCAGAACCACAGCAAAGTAGTGCCACCCACCCCCAGTTCCTGAAGGTTACTTTGATCAATGGTATTGAAAGTTGCTGAAACACCAAGGAGAATTAACAGGTACACATTTCCCCCGTCTCTCTCCTAAAAGAAGTCATGTAGGGTGACCAAAGCAGTTTCTGTGCCAAAACCCTGATGGTTTGCTGGTTTTCATTTTGGTTGAAGATTTTTTTCCTCTGTCTCTCTAGATACATACTCAGCCTAATTTGTCTCCCTACCATTCCCATTAGTAAGATATAAAATTATCCATTGGTTCTCTGTGTTAAATTGCCTTACATGTTCACCCCCTCTCTTCCTGTCCCCAGTTTTGGCTGTTTCTTAATTAGATTCTAAGCTGCCTCCTGCCTGCCCAACACTTTATAATTCTACTATACCTTTCTAACATCCTGCTTTGTACAATCTTCTCTTTTCCTCCCCACTGTCATATCCTACTAGGCACCATCTTGATGAATAAATTATCAGGATTGTTCTACAAGAAATCTGTCGTGTGTTATGTGACCTCTTTGAAGTCTGAGATTTAGTCATGAATCCCATATTAGTGCTAAATGAGCTGTTCTGGTGCCAAGACATTGTGCCAGAAGCTCCTTCTGATAACGCGGCATCCCCCTCCCCAACTTGTCTTTCAGTTCATCATTTTTAGGACATCATGAGCAAAACTGCAAAATAAAGAGAAAGAGACCCAAGATTCGAATCACCCTAGCTTTGCAACAACTCCACATCCAACCTGCTATTCTTCATTATTTGTACAGTAGCATCAATCTGGAGCTGGTTCCCAGTTCCCAGGAGCTTATAATTAAAAATTTGACACAAGAGAGGAAGATGTGGGTGAGAGGAAGGGGGGAGGGCTATAGCTCATTGGTAGAGCATCTGCTTTGTGGGCAGAAGGTGCCAGGTTCAATCCTTGGCATCTCCAAGCAGGGCTTGAAAATACTCCTACCTGAAACCTTGGAGAGCCACTGCCAATCATTGTGGACAATACTCAGTTGGATAGACCAGTATACTTAGCCTGAAAGAAGAAGAAGAAGAAGAAGAGTTTGGATTTGATATCCCGCTTTTCACTACCCGAAGGAGTCTCAAAGCGGCTAACATTCTCCTTTCCCTTCCTCCCCCACAACAAACACTCTGTGGGGTGAGTGGGGCTGAGAGACTTCAGAGAAGTGTGACTAGCCCAAGGTCACCCAGCAGCTGCATGTGGAGGAGTGGAGACACGAACCCGGTTCCCCAGATAACGAGTCTACCGCTCTTAACCACTACACCACACTGGCTCTCTGATAATAGCTCTGTGGCAGGGCTGTCTTTAGCTGGGGGTGCAAGGGGTGTGGGGCACCCAAGTGCCAAATTCTGGGGGGCATCAGGGGCCCGCCGCTGAAGCCGCCTAAGCTCTTAACTATCTACCTGTTAGGAAATAATAAATAATTTTGTTCAAGCTAGAAAAACAAAATACATATATACCTAAGCATTACTGAAATGTATACCTACTGTTTCACTAAAGGACTTTCGACTAATTTACCAAAGAGGAGCCGCGCTAGTGGCAGTGCTTGTCATTCACGATGGTGGTGCTTGTCAGACTCAACAACAGCACTTGTGCACATGAAATTAACACTTACATCAAAATATTATGTTACGTATTGTATTGAGTTGCTATGCGGCAGCGGGGTCAATGGCACCTTTGACACAACTGATGTTTCTCCTAAGTAGGTGCCTAAACAATACTTATAAGTTTAAGTGTGGTGGTGTTGTATACTTAAGTATAAGTGTATTGTAAATAAATGAGCAAATAAAAAAGTTTGTTTCGTAAACAAGAGATAAGGCGTAAAAATGATGTCTGACATAAGCATAATAAAAGTTAATTTGGGGACTAAATTAAATTTGGGGGTGCTGGGCGGATCTTTGCACCCCAGTGGCGCATATGCTAAAGACAGTGCTGTTCTGCGGTTCAGCAACTGCTCTGCATGTAGAAGGCATCTTCAGGTAGGGCTTGAAAGGACCCCTGCTGGAACCCTGAAGAGTCACCCTCAATCTCTGGCATTTACAGGCAGAGCTGGGAGAAAATCCTATTTGAAACACTGGGGCATATAAAGCAGTCCCTTATTTTTGTTGCTAGAGTGAATAGATGGATCATGTGTGTACATTTGACATTCATTTATTTAAGGGCAAGCTTTAACGCTTCCCTCCCCACTAATATATGGATGTTTATGCATTGTTTACCACAGTATATGCATTTGTTTTGCACACATTACTTGGCTGCAGAACTGCATTGTAAAATTTAGAGAAGTGCAATGCACATTTTGAAGGATGGCTGTCTTTCAATACGTGTATTGTTTCTAAAAATGTGTATTAGGTAACTTCACCTTGAAATGCAAGCTGAATTTCTTCCCCAGCCCTAATCCCACTGCATATCTGCAGCCATGCTATACCTTCTGAGTATGTCTGTGTGTTTGTTAAAACAGTGGCATCACAGACACAACCGCTACCCCAGGAGTCCAAATCATTCCAGAATGTTATTTACTTCTTTCGCCTTCAAGTATTTGAAAAGAAATCTGCTCACCACTTTGAAGAAGCTCGTTATCATTTTATATAATAATAATAATAATAATAATAATAATAATAATAATAATAATCACCATCATCATCATCATCTTACATGGAATCACAGAATTGTAGAGTTGGAAGGTATCCCAAGGGCCATCTAGTCCAACCCCTTGTAATGCAGGAATCCCTCACCTAACTTGGGGCTCAAACCTACAACCCTGATATTAAGAGTCTCCTGCTCTACTGACTGAACTAAAGAATATAGTTTTGCTTGTTTGAATTGTTTTTTAATGATTTCTCTCCCTGTGTTTAGTGGTTCTCTTTTTTTTAAATGAAAGCCACTTTGAGTCCTGTTATGGGAAAGGGTGGGGCAATAATACTAATAATACTAACAACAACAACAACAACAACAACAACAACAACAACAACAACAACACTTATTATTCTATGAAAACTTAGGGGAATGCTTGACAAATACTCATGAGATACTGGCCCAATTCAAAGAGAGAACTCGCTCACAATTTTACATCAGTTACAATGTTAGGTTGATGGTGCTTAGGGATGGCAACAAACTCAGAGCCATAGCTCAGTGGCAAAGCATCCGCTTTACATGCAGAAGGTCTAAGGTTCAATCCTTGGCATCTCTAGGTCGGGCTGCGGAAGATTCCTTGCTTGAAACCCTGGAGAGCCACTGCCAGTCAATGTGGAAAACATTAAGCTAGATTGATCAGTATTCTTAGTATAAAAGGCAGCTTCCTATATTCCCATTTCTGTACACTGTTCTGCTATTTTCTGAAAGTAGAGTGGTTTATAAATCCTGAAACAAACAAATAATCTAAAATAATGAAAGAGCTGGGGGGGAAATGAATCACTTGTGTGCATGTGCACAGAACTGTTCTTAAAGAAAGAGGGCAGAGACAAAAGACAAGTCATGTCCCTAGACTGCATCCACACGACAGTTTATTCCCTTTTTCTGTTTTTCATTTATTCCACTGTTTCCTGCTTCCTGTTTTCACCATTTTCCATTTTCACATGGCAGTTTATTCTGTTTCCCCAGCATTCCCCTAACTTAGACTAAAACAGTTGGTTTCCACATTATATTCGAGCGTTCGCCTGGTGTAAAAGCCACTTTCAGAAATATAGCGGAATACAGCTGTAGCTTAGGCTTCATTTCCATGTTATTATTCCATGGAAATTGTTTCTTTTCCTGGAAGCAAATAACATGGAAATGAGCATTAAACTTGTGCTACATAACACAACATTTCTGGAAGTGGCTTTTACATCAGGTTAAAGCTCAAATGTAATGTGGGAATTAATAGTTAGGAATATAGAAGACACTGTCATGTGAATGCAGCTCCAGCTGTCTTGAGATGTAACTTTCTGCCATGCATCTTCGTTGATATGTTGGGCAGGCTGCAAAATTAGCTGTGTGTCAATGGAATTTTATCTGTGGTGCTGAATAGAAAAGAAGAAGAAGAAAGAAACCAATTCTGCCTTCACCTCAGCGGGAGCCTGACACCCTGCTCCAGACTATTTGGCTGAATACAAGGATTTCTTTTCATTTCTCTTTCCTCTATTAGCTACAGCTTTCCAATAGATTGGTGCCTGGTGAGTACCCCACCAAGCTCTGCTGCAAAATAGGGCAAGATCTAATCAAGGGAGAGACACTTAAGGGATGTGGGGAACCAAGTCTGGAATTATATGGGCTAAGGTAAAAATATTTTCCCCTCACAGTGGACTCAAGCTTGAGTTAAATCTCTTGCTTTGTACATGGGGCAAAAAATTCTGATGCATCTCCCTTCTCCCAAATGGAACAGCAAGAATGTTATGGATGAAAATACCTGTCTAGCTATCACCTTCAGGAAGTGCCTTTCTGATTGCTTAGGATAAATCCCCACTGAACTGTATTTTGTGCTTCTACCTTTTGCTTGTATGCTTGTTCCATATTATCAACATCACCACCCCCCACCCATCCATTCGATATACAGGTGAAACTCGAAAAATTAGAATTTCGTGGAAAAGTCCATTTATGTAAGCAATTGTTTCCATCAGCTACTGGAGTTTAATATATGAGATAGACTCATGACATGCAAAGCGAGATACGTCAAGCCTTTGCTTGTTATAATTGTGATTATTATGGCGTGCAGCTGATAAAACCCCCAAAGTTGAAATTGTTAATTTGGGGTTCTCATCAGCTGTACGCCATAATCATCACAATTATAACAAATAAAGGCTTGACATATCCCGCTTTGCAGGTCATGAGTCTATCTCATATATTAGTTTCACCTTTAAGTTGAATTACTGAAAGAAATGAACCTTTCCACGATATTCTAATTTTTCGAGTTTCACCTGTATTTGTCGCTTGATGCATAAGGAGTCTTCAAGTGCCTTACCAAGTTTTAAGAGCATAAAGCAGAGGTGAAGGAGCCTTTTCGGCTCTGTGGCTCAGAATCTTAGTCAGGGTTAAGTTACATTGTTGTTCGTAGCCAGTAGTCATTACAGTACAATATATACATAAAACACATATCTGTAAAATACAGAAGGGAAGAATTATCAATCCAGTAAGACAGGGGTCAACCCTAAGAATATAGATAGACAAATAGGCTTCAAAGTACAATGCACAGTTGATCCACCAGGTTCTGGCTCTATCAGCTGATAAGAGACAGAGGCAAAGCCTGCTTTCTGCAGGCACCAGGTGTGCAAGGGAGTTCCCCACCCCATAATTCAGACTTGCAAGCCCAACTTGAACCCCTGGTGATTTTCGTTTGGTTCATGTACTAGAAGATTTTACAGATTTTCCCTGCCAATCCTCAACCAGGAGCGCACTTTAAGGCTAGTTGTGCACTGAGAGCTGCATCTCTACCTGTACCATATAAAAAGGTAAAGGTACCCCTGACCATCAGGTCCAGTCGTGTCCGACTCTGGGGTTGCGGCACTCATCTTGCTCTATAGGCCAAGGGAGCCGGCGTTTGTCCGCAGACAGCTTCCGGGTCATGTGGCCAGCATGACAAAGCTGCTTCTGGCAAACCAGAGCAGTGCACGGAAACACCATTTACCTTCCTGCTGGAGTGGTCCCTATTTATCTACTTTGACGTGCTTTCGAACTGCTAGGTGGGCAGGAGCTGGGACCGAGCAACGGGAGCTCACCCCGTGGCAGGGATTCGAACCGCTGACCTTCTGATCAGCAAGCCCTAGACTCTGTGGTTTAACCCACAGCACCACCTGGGTCCTATACCTGTACCATATGGATGATGTCAAATATTAGGTGTGAGGCAGGTGGGTGTGTATTGGGGAAAACAGCCAAGTTTGGCCTACAGGCCTTTGATTCCTTACAGTGGCCATAAAGTCAGAAAATCAGAAAAAAGAACACAGCATTGTTTATAATCATCACCTGTTTTTTTTTTAAAAAACCCAATAAAACAACAGCAAAATCTTCAGCAGCAAAAACATACCCTCAGTAGAAAACAGGATTATCACAATCTATCAAATGCTTGGGAGAAGAGATACATTTTCCCTTGGTACAGAGAGAATGTTAATAATGGTGTCAGGAAGACCCCACTGGGGAAAGTATTCTATAAGTAAGGAATCACAACTTTAGACTTCTCTCCCATCCTTATTTCAGAAGCCCAGGCCTAATGGCAACATCAGGTGGAGCACCCAAAGGGCACGGGGGAAGGTAGAATTCCAGATGAAGGAACTGCTAAATCCAAAGCCTGCTTGGGCAGAAGCTGGCGATTGGGCATTACTAATTTTGGGGGTCTAGTCTTTCTTCCCCTCCACGTTTTCCTAATGGGAGGGGAAATCAGCATGCCAGGTACAAGTCTGGGGAATTCTCCCATCCTAAAGGAGGCTGCCTTATACCATGTTAAACTACTGGTTTATCTAGCTCAGTATTATGTACACTGACTGAGAATGGCTCTCTAGAGTTTCAGATAGGGGACAAATCCCAGCCATACCTGATTATGCTGCGGATTGAACCTGTGACTTTCTACATGCAAAGCAGATTGTCTACTACTGAGCCAAGGATGCTCCCCATTTTGGGAAAATGGGTGGGTTTTGGACTCAGCAGAACCAACACTTCCCCCAATCCACTCAAGCATGCCTGTCTCCCATCCTACTACTGTCAGTTCACCAATAAGTAAGAACAACTGCAGAGGTTTCTGCAGGTGCGATCTATGAGCAATGATGGCTTTCAGTGGTTCTACCACTGATTCTGGGTTAGTTTCCTTTGAGTGACATCACTGGAGACTGCTTATGCTTTTTGCATTTAGGTAGGTAAGAGGACATGTGACAGAAATTTTTTAAAGCATGGGTAGCATGGAGAAATGGATAAAAAGAGTCTCTCTCTCTCTCTCTCTCTCTCTCTCTCTCTCATAACACTAGGACAGACAAAAGAAAGTGCTTTTTCATAGTTGAACTCTGGAAATCCATCCCACAGAAGGCAGTGGTGCCCATCAACTTCGATGGCTTTGAAAGAGGACTGAACAAATTCTTTTTGCATTTAAAGTTTTATCATGTTCACTCTTTAGAGCGCCATGTCTGAGCATTCCCCCCCTCCACAAGTGCTTTCCACATACATGAAAGCTGTCTATTTTGTTGTTTCTTCAGCTTGTAAATAGTAATATCATGTATAGTAATATAGAAATGTGGTATACAAATTAAAAGTGAAATGAAATGAAAACCCACTCTTTAGTGCTAAATAGGAGCAAACAGCAATCCATGAAAAACCTGAATTGCCATTTGTTCCAATTCAGAGTTAAAGAGCATGTTTTCACGGGGAAAGTGGCAAGGCAAAAGAGAGAGAAAATGCTCAGGCATGGGGCTTTAGAACATGGACCTGTTCTCTTTCATACAGAGTGAATATTTGATGACATCATATCCTGCCAAGGGAAGGGAGGGAGGAAGACACATTATTTTCCAGAAGAATCTTCAACCAGAAATCACTTACACTTGGCCATGTCTTTATTATGTAAAGGTCCATCTGCCCAGCAAAAGGGAATTTGCTTGCTATCTCCATTTGTTGCATTTTTTTACCATCAGAGTCACTGAATTGGACAGGGGATAATTGATAGATCATTCTAACCCCACCCCACCATCTCATTACAAGGCCCAATGGTCCCAAGTCTGTCACAGGAAGGAATCCAGTACCCAAAAGTAAATAAATCCATACCAATATAGTTATGACTCTTGGAGGGATGGGCACATCTGATCCATTTTTCACACTTCCTCGTCCACTTTTCTTTTTTCTCCCTAAAACAGGTTCTTCCCCTTCCACACTACTCACTAAAATAATTTGAATCAGTAATATCAGTAAAAGATATGTAAACAAACTTGTTGCAAGCAAACTTGTTTACCTTACCCAAAAATACATTTCATTTTGGTGGGTTAGAGAACTAACACAACCAGTTTAACAGAAAACCTTGCAGCAATTAAACTTTAGAGCACAGTGTTGGCCAAAGTGAACCCACACTTTACTCTCCTAGGATTCTTGCCTTTTCATTTAGTGCGTGAAAGCAAACCTCAAAATGATGTACTTTGCCTCTCTCCCTGAATGAAACCATCATAGTAAGGGAAAAACCATTTCCCACTCTTCCCAGAAGGGTACAGTGTGTGTCACCAATTATACATGTGTCATTAATCACAGAACAAGCACTTCTAAAGTTAAAAACCTCCAAGCCACAAAACACTGGGAGAGGACTTGCAGGGAGAAACCAGAAGTTAGTGGGGGCGACTGAGGATCAAATTCAGTACCAGAAATGTTTTCATGTGCAAAGCCTAGGCTCAGACTTACTGAACCACCTATACCAGCACATGATTCTTTTTCTTATACGGATACAGGCTGCAGCAGAACATTTATGCTTTATTTAATTTACTGAAACATTTTTATGCTGCCTTCCCATCAGACCATCCTCTGGGAAGACTATGGCATCTGTAGCCAGGTTCTCCAGCCTTCCACATGTGCCCACCTTGAGGATGCCCATTCTGGATGTCTGCTGAACTGTGCTATAGCTATACCTTTGTCCCTGGCTCTCTGCCTAGGTTGAAATTGGCTGCAATGCAACCAGGGCACAAACCAGCAAGTAGCTGCTAGAAAAAAAGGACAGCAGGTGTGAGAGTTGGGTGAGATGATGACACTTCCAGATTGCTGCCCAGAAAATTGCAGCCACAGAAAGCCAGAAAACTGGAAGAGGCTTCAGCTATAGGATAGGAAGATTGCACAAGCCTAGAGGCTCTGTGCTGGAGGACCACATTGAGACTGGTGACATAGCTAGGAACATAGGGGCTGTCTTATATTGAATCAATTGGTCCATTTGGCTCAGCATTCTCTGCACTGACTTTAGCGGGTCTCAGATAGAGTTTCAGATAGAGGTCTCTTCCAACCATTGCTGGAGATGATGGGAATTGAATCTGGGATCTTCTGCATACAAAGCAGATGCTCCACTATTGAACCACAGCCCATCCCCAGATTGACAGAAAGATGGGAGCATACTAGCAGTCAAGGTAGCTCCAAGATCTGCAGCATAAAGTCTGTTGGACCCAGGAAAGGCAAGGACTGAATAAATCTCACTATGGATGATTACTTTGGAGGAGTCATTTCCTTTGGAGGACTACTGTGACTTCAATCAAGAAGAGCTTGGTTTTGTTGTCACCTACCGTACTTTGGTCTGTCATTGTAACAAGGAGGACTGGTCTGTTGGAACTCACCATGGTTGGCTGGGATTTTGCATGCTTTCTTCAACTCCAGGAAACCTCAGCAGGAGGTTCTATTTGTGGGGCATGTTTTGGGACTGTGGAGATGCCCATTAATAAAACAATTTTAACAGCAATGAAAAAATAGCCCCCCTGCTCTGACTCTCTGACACACCTACCAGCCAAACAGATCAGTAAAACCAGCACTGAGTTAGCTCACTGGTTACCACACTTATTTGAAAACTGCATGTGTGACCTGCAACAAAATCTTGCAGTCTGGAGTGTTTGTCTTCAGGACACTCCCTTTTCATCTTCCCAATTTTCTTTCCCCACTGCCATCAACAGCCAGCATTCGGTGGCCCTCCACATGTTCTAGTCTTCATTAAGCAGTTTTTGTAGTCACCCCATAACATTATTTTCTTTCTTTCTTTAGTACTTCTGAAAATAATTATTATTTATAGCCTATATAGACCATACATATTTCTATATATTTAGTTCAAAATTAAATATTAGTTTCAATCAGGCAATGGAAGTTTCTAAAAATATAAGGTGGGGCTGAAAATCTGGAGTGAAAATTACATTTCTGAAAATCTCTAATCTTCTGAGTCCTATTTTGCACTGTCACCAAAAAAGTTATCCTTAAAATGCAAATTCTGCTGGGATGCTGCTTATGTCATAAGGTTGGGTCAAGAAACAAAATCAATGAATCTGAGAGAATGAGAGATAATGTATGGGATTGCCTTGCAGGAGAGGTTAAGCACAAAAGGGGAATTTTGATTTGACAAACATTCTTATATAATACCAATCAATGCTTTGTTTGTAAGAAATGACTTCATTCTGCGGGTTAATGAGATTGACAATTGGCCATGCTTAAAGAGTATTAAGGTAATGCATTGAAATATCTCAGGTTTACAACCCAAAATTGATCATTTCAGCTATTTTAAGTACAAAGGATCAATACCATCAGCTCCCCCATCCTTAAGTGCTAATAAATGCTTTAAACCACAACAACCATGGATTCCATTTGACAATTAAATTAAACACAGAATTAAATTCCTTACATACACTGCAGAAGGCTACTTGGGATAAACTCAATAACTACCCTCAATTATCAAAGTCATTGGATTCCTAACAATCAAAATATTGGCATAGACATCTCTGCATGGGCTCACTCTGGTTCCAAGATAGAAATGCTAATAAGATGAAGAATGAGTCAGGTTTTTTGAAATGGGGCTGCAAATTTTGATGACCTAGAGCCGGGATGTCCAACAGGTCGATCGCAATCTACTGGTCAAACCCCCGGGAGGTTTTGGTACATTGCGGTCGATCGCTGAGTCCCTTTACTTAGCGTTGGTAAAACAGAATCTGGTCCTGCCCCCTCACCCCGCCCTCCATTGTTGCACTATCTGCAGAATGGAAAGTGGAGTTTACTCAGTGAGGCTGTTGGTGAGTTGCTGTTCCTTTTCCCTTGAGCTTAGGCTTCAATTCTCAAAAATCCTCCTTCCTCAAAAAAGCTCAACAACGTTGACCTGAGCACCCAAAAGGGGTGGGGTAGATCACTGTCAGTTTCTAATTCTGTGAGTAGATCGTGGTCTCCTGGGAGTTGGCAACTCCTGGCCTAGAGGATGGACCAGGTCAACAGGATGAAGGCATAATGCTCTTGGGTTATAAGAAGAGCTCTGCTGGATCCATGCAAAGGCCCCATCCAGTCCAGTATTCTGTCCCACAATGGCCAACCATTGTACTTCTGAAACATGTGCATAGCATATAGACATCATGATTAGAAGCTATCAGTGGAAATTGTTTCATTCTCTTTTCAAGCAATCTTAACAGTGCAATCCAAACTCAAAATATGTTGGGATGAGAAAGTTTAGATTCAATGGATCCTGGGCTTACTTGGCTGAGCCAGGGTTCCATACTGTCCAACTTTTTCCAATGCAAACAGTTGTTGGGGGCCATGTGTTTTTGTGCACCACGAGAGATCACAACCCCTCAAAAAAGAACTTTTGTCGGGTTGAGTGCAAGTGCGAGCGTGCAAGGTTGTGGCTCCAAAAACCTCGCATGAAAAATTGGGGTGTCCCTTTTTCCCCTGGCCACTTGGAAGGTACAGGGTTCAGCTGGTCTAAATCCCTCACTCCAGCTCAATTGGGGCTCATGCAAAACGTACATCAGCATAAGCCCCCCCCTGGGTGTTTTGGGTGGTGTGGTGAGGGTGAGATGGGGCAAGGAGGTACTTACACCTATTCCAAACCCAATTCAGCTCAAGTCATATGACCCAATCCTGAAAACAATCACCTGGTGGCTCATTTGGAATGGGGCAACTTACTCCAGCTTTCTTTAGTTAGGATTGCTATGTTAGTTGGTGGTCGTAGCTTTTGGGACCAGGTGGTAACTTTCCTGATCTGTGGTACATATTCTAGCCAAGTTTCTATTACTTTGGTTTTTCAGGAGTTCCCTAAGCTTTGCCTTTTAACTTCCATTTTACTAAGCTTCTCATTTCTGAGAAATTTCATTTTACATTTGATAGCACTGTGACCACTGATCCAACAACATGTCTCACACCAGGTCTTGGGCAACACTTCAGGCCGAGTCCATCCCTATGGCTGGTTCCTTGGTCAACTGGCCTCAGGCAGAGCACTCTATACATTTGTTGAAACTGGAGCATGCATTTATTGAACATATTTGAAGGTAACTAACACTAGCCATTACAACAAATGGCTATAAAGGTATACTTCGTCCTTGAATACCTTCCTGATTTTATTTTCGGCTACAAGGTCACTCTCCTACACATGAATGCTCATTTTGATTAGGTGGGGAGTGGCATTACTATGTTCCCAGCATTAAGTCACCAGTCTGGCATTGCCAGAGTTAGCAGATCAGATTCAAATAACAAATTGAATTGGAATGTCACAGAGCAAATCCAAAACAGCTCGGGCTACTTCCAAATGCTACAGATACAATATGAATCTTCTGGCTGCTGCACACCCCTGATATTTATCTTATTTAAGCCCAAGCATTCCAACACCCACATTTTGGCTTGTAGGCTTCTAGCTTTAGCATGTAAACACCTATATTTGTCAACCCACTCCAAATGTCAGTCCATCAGATCTTTATTGTTTATAGCCAATGGCCGTTACAATATAAATCACAAATAAATACCAATTAAGACAACTCAAAACCCAGTGTGTGGCAGCTGTGAAAAAGGCAAATTCCACGCGAGTGATCGTTAGCAAAGGAACTGAAAATAAATCTGCCAATATCATAATGCTGTTAAACAGATCTCTGGTGCAATTGCATTTGGAATACTGTGTACAGTTCTGGTCACCTCACCTCAAAAAGGATATTGCAGAGCTGGAAAAGGTTTGGTAAATGGTCAAGAGGATGGAGTGACTCCCCAATGAGGAAAGGTTGCCACATCTGGGACTTTTTAGTTAAGGGAAAAGGTAGGTAAGAGGACACGTGACAGGAATTTTTAAAAGCATGGGTAGCATGGAGAAATGGATAAAAAGAGTCTCTCTCTCTCTCTCTCTCTCTCTCTCTCTCTCTCTCTCATAACACTAGGACAGGCAAAAGAAAGTACTTCTTCATAGTTGAATTCTGGAACTCCTCCCACAGAAGGCAGTGGTGCCCATCAACTTCGATGGCTTTGAAAGAGGACTGAACAAATTCATGGAGAACAATCAACAGCTACTAGTCATGGTGGCTATGTTCCAACTCCACTGCCAGAAACCGTATGCCTCTGAATCCCAGTTGCTGGGACTCACAGATGGGCAGAGTGCTGCTGTGCACATGCCCTGCTTGCAGGCTTCCTAAAGGGATCTGGTTGCCACTGTGAGAACAGGATTCTGGACTACATGGACCATTGGCTTGATCTAGCAGCCTTTTCTTATGTTCTTAAGGGTTAGTCAAAGCAAGCCAGTTTTCAGAACTGCAAATTATAAATATTTAAAATTATTAAGTTTTTCCGAAAACAGATGGCATTGGAGTTGTTGTTGTTTTAAACAAACAAACAGGTTTTATTAGTTGAGAAAAGAAGGGGATTCCAAGATTTGAAGAAGTAATACAGAAGGGAAGGCAAGACATTAATAGTAGAATTAAAATATATACATATATAGATACAATACGTACATATAAAATACCACATACAGGTTATTGCAATCACAGCACCAGCCCTTTCCTTAAAAGTAAGTGGCCTTAATTTGGGGGGGGGGGTGGAATTCCAAAGGGCTCATTGTAGTTAGCTGCTAATGCTCTAGATTCACCCTGTCTGTACTTAACAGCAGGGAGAATAAAACTGCGAGAAAATAAGATAATAATCAAAGTATTTGTAAAAAGCTTAAAAAGAATGAATGCCTTAAAATATATTCCTTAGTGCAATACAAGATTCTTCCTTCTACCAGACATACCAAATATTCATGAATGTTGCCAAATAAACTCTCATTTAGTAGGAATGTGCCGACCCTGATATAGTTTGGTCATATAAATCACAAACAGCCCCCAAGCAGAAGCGAAGACGGAAGGGTCCACATCACCCCTGGTGGCATGATTTTATGAGTCAGTGTTGTCCCCGTCACCCCAAATGGCAATAAACATAATTTTTAAAAACTATAGATCCAAGGAATAACAAGACACATCCTTCCACCCTTGAAGGATCACTAGACAAGTGGCAATGAACAGATACATAATTAATTGTTGAGAAGCACATCCCCGCCACATCCATCTCCATTTGTATGATCAGAAACATTTTCAGCCCCAGTCCAAACTGAATCACATCCCCAGCACATATCTAAAGGCAAACTTACTTAATTACATTACCTAATTTGCACTTTCCATAATGATGCAAAAAAACTGATGAAGCCATCATTCAAAATTCTCAGTTTCCAGACAGGTAATGTATACACACAAAAAATGCATATACTTGAGTAAAATGTACATAACAATTCATATAGTAGAGAAAATTGCAAAAATGTGTATATTAAACAAAATTGCATGTAGAAATGTGAATATTGGGTGAAATTTGCACTAAAATGCTGAAGAATTTCCACGAGGAATTAAAAATGACAACTGCAAACTGATGTGAAAATGTGGAGAACTGAACTCAAGACTGGAAAAACGAAAAGCTAAAAGAAACTAAAATTGGCATACCTGCCCATCCTTATCCCTAGCTCCTGTTGCTTTTTCCTTAGCAGTGAGTTTAAAAGTCTCATTGAAACCTCTTTTCTATTAAGCTGAAGCAGGCAGGTCATGTTTTGCACAGGCCTGACTTCTTCCAGAACATCCAAACCTGTCCTCCTATCTTATCTATGCATTAGACCCCCAGTTCTACCTGTCTACCTGGGCTTGTGCAGGGGAGAAACGATGTAAGTTTAAGAAAGTTAACAAGCTGCTATTTGTCTAATTAGCCCAGTTTATAGGGCTTTCAACTCATCTATTATTTGATCCTTCTAGCCAGGGATTGAAACTGGGCCCTTTTTGCATGTAAGACTTGTCCTCTATCACTCATCTACAGCCTCTCTCCAGGAACCATATGACATTTACAGTCATACCTCGGGTTACAGCCGCTTCAGGTTGCGCATTTTCGGGTTGTGCACTGCGCTGAACCCAGAAGTACTGGAACGGGTTACTTCCAGGTTTCGGTGCTCACACATGTGCAGAAGCGCCAAATCACAACCTGCGTGTATGCAGACGTGGCGCTGCAGGTTGCAGGCGCTGCAGGTTGCGAACGCACCTCCTGCACCGATCGCGTTCGCGACCCGAGCACCCACTGTATATGAAATACAGAAACTCACTTCATCTGCTGCAAGAGAAACTGTGAGCAAACTTATTTTTAAACCATATCCCCATTAAAATTTGATAGGCTCAATAGGGTCTGGGCAGGTAAACTTCCTTTGGGGGTTGGAGACAGCCCACCCCCCCTCCAATTCCCACATGAAGAATGCCATTTTCCTTTTGCCTTAATGATTATGCTACCCATCTATTGCAAGGTTGAAAGGCCTCTCTTCCTCATCTTATGATTCCTCCCATATAATTCTCCAGGCCAGACTCATATAACTTATCTATATAAGAAATCTCACAATCTGACAGGTTGCTAAGCTCACCTGGAAACGACTTTCTTTCTGCACAATCTCTTATGAATATCTTCCATTTCATTGTCTTTAGAAGAAGCCACAGCCAAGTTAAGCATAGCAATTGTTAACAGATTCTGTTGAGAGAGAGAAAAAACACCGCTTGGATCTCTTAGTTGCACCAATGTATTTGTCATTTTAATTTGCAGTGCCTAAAATGGTGAGATGTATCTGTTTTTTCTTTTGGGTGGAACCAATACCAATCTGCTGGAAGGAATAAATTTTAACTAGAACCAATGCATTTCAAATTCCCACACAATTTGGGACCACCTTGGTTGGTATTCATTAAGTTAATATATATATATATATATTATACTGGTTCTCTACAAGTTTCCCTTATTTGGAAAGTGACATAGAGAAAAATAAGGGCCCAGTAGGTTATGAACCAGTTGCCAGCTTTCACAAAAATAATGAGTTTTCTTCCCATTTTAGTTGTTCCACGGAGCCTGGAATGCCTTTGGCTTGTCAAAACTTTTCTTTCTCTGGACCGATCCTATGTATGATTTAAATGGCAGCAGAAGGTGTGATGGTAATTGACCATCCTAGGGTGGCAGGTAGTGAAAGAACATAGTGGACATCTTAAAGACAATGGATGTGTTGACACCATAGCTGACAACTTTTCCCTTTTCTTGCAAGGGATCCTATTCGGAATAAGGGAATTTCCCTTAAAAAGGGGGAAAAGTTGACAGCTAGGTTGACACACATCTAACTCAGCCAAACATTGATTAAAACTTTGTTGAGGGATCTCAACGTTCTTCAGCTTTTTAAAAATACCCTTTTCAGAAAACCTAGCTATATTGTGCAGTTTTCTCAATAATAATTAGAGACGTGTATAACAGGAAAACCCCTTCATGGATCACTGCCTTGTCGTGGCGAAGGGGCTTGAATTACTCAGGAAAGCTATGGACAGGTCAAGATGGACAGGTCATAGCAGAGAGTTTGGACCAAACGTGATCCACCTGGAGAAGGAACTGGCAAGCCGCTCCAGTATCCCTGCCAAGAAAACTCCATGGACAAAGACAACAGGCATATAAAAGATATGACGCTGGAAGATGAGCCCCTCAGGTCGGAAGGCGTCCAACTTGCTACTGGGGAAGAGCGGAGGACAAGTACAAGTAGATCCAGAGCTGATGAAGCGGCTGGGCCAAAGCCGAAAGGACGCTCAGTTGCGGATATGCCTGGAAGCGAAAGGAAAGTCCAATGCTGTAAAGAAAAGTATTGCATAGGAACCTGGAATGTAAGAACCATGAACCTTGGTAAGCTGGATGTGGTAAAAAATGAGATGGCAAGAATAAACATTGACATCCTAGGCATCAGTGAACTAAAATGGACAGGAATGGGCGAATTCAGTTCGGATGACTATCATATCTACTACTGTGGGCAGGAATCCCGTAAAAGAAATGGAGTGGCCCTCATAGTCAACAAAAGAGTGGCGAAAGCTGTACTGGGATGCAATTTCAAAAATGATAGAATGATCTCGATACAAATCCAAGGCAGTCCTTTTAACATCACAGTAATCCAAGTTTATGCACCAACTACCAGTGCTGAAGAAACCGAAATTGACCAATTCTATGAAGACTTACAACACCTTATAGAAATGACACCAAAGAAGGATGTTCTTCTCATTATAGGGGATTGGAATGCTAAAGTAGGGAGTCAAGAGATAAAAGGAACAACTGGCAAGTTTGGCCTTGGAGATCAAAATGAAGCAGGGCAAAGGCTAATAGAGTTCTGTCAAGAGAACAAGCTGGTCATCACAAACACTCTTTTCCAACAACACAAGAGACGACTCTACACATGGACATCACCAGATGGGCAACATCGAAATCAGATTGATTATATTCTCTGCAGCCAAAGATGGAGAAGCTCTATACACTCAGCAAAAACAAGACCTGGAGCTGACTGTGGCTCAGATCACCAGCTTCTTATAGCAAAATTCCAGCTTAAACTGAAGAAAGTAGGAAAAACCACTGGGCCAGTAAGATTCAATCTAAATCAAATTCCTTATGAATATACAGTTGAAGTGAAGAACAGGTTCAAGGATTTAGATTTGGTGGATAGAGTACCTGAAGAACTGTGGATGGAGGCTCGTAACATTATACAGGAGACAGCAACGAAAACCATCCCAATGAAAAAGAAATGCAAGAAAGCAAAGTGGCTGTCCAATGAGGCCTTACAAATAGTGGGGGAGAGAAGACAAGCAAAATGCGAAGGAGATCGTGAAAGATACAGGAAATTGAATGCAGATTTCCAAAGAATAGCAAGGAGAGACAAGAGGGCCTTTCTAAACGAGCAATGCAAAGAAATAGAGGAAAATAACAGAATGGGAAAAACCAGAGATTTATTCAAGAAAATTGGAGATATGAAAGGAACATTTCGTACAAAGATTACCACAATTAAGGACAAAAGTGGAAAGGACCTAACAGAAGCAGAAGACATCAAGAAGAGGTGGCAAGAATACACAGAGGAATTATACGAGAAAGATATGGAGGTCTCATACACCCCAGGTAATGTGGTTGCTGACCTTGAGCCAGACATCCTGGAGAGTGAAGTCAAATGGGCCTTAGAAAGCCTTGCTAACAACAAGGCCAGTGGAAGTGATGATATTCCAGCTGAACTATTTAAAATTTTAAAAGAGGATGCTGTTAAGGTGCTGCACTCAATATGCCAGCAAGTTTGGAAAACTCAGCAGTGGCCAGAGGATTGGAGAAGATCAGTCTACATCCCAATCCCAAAGAAGGGCAGTGCCAAAGAATGTTCCAACTACTGCACAATTGCACTCATTTCACACGCTAGCAAGGTTATGCTTAAAATTCTACAAGGCAGGCTTAAGCAGTATGTGGACCGAGAACTCCCAGAAGTGCAAGCTGGATTTCAAAGGGGCAGAGGAACCAGAGACCAAATTGCAAACATGCGCTGGATTATGGAGAAAGCCAGAGAGTTCCAGAAAAACATCTACTTCTGCTTCATTGATTATGCAAAAGCATTTGACTGTGTCGACCACAGCAAACTATGGCAAGTTCTTAAAGAAATGGGAGTGCCGGATCACCTCATTTGCCTCCTGAGAAATCTCTATGTGGGACAAGAAGCTACAGTTAGAACTGGATATGGAACAACTGATTGGTTCAAAATTGGGAAAGGAGTACGACAAGGCTGTATATTGTCTCCCTGCTTATTTAACTTATATGCAGAGTTCATCATGCGAAAGGCTGGACTGGATGAATCTCCAACCGGAATTAAGATTGCCGGAAAAAATATCAACAACCTCAGATATGCTGATGATACTACCTTGATGGCAGAAAGTGAGGAAGAATTAAAGAACCTTTTAATGAGGGTGAAAGAAGAGAGCGCAAAATATGGTCTGAAGCTCAACATCAAGAAAACTAAGATCATGGCCACTGGTCCCATCACCTCCTGGCAAATAGAAGGGGAAGAAATGGAGGCAGTGAGAGATTTTACTTTCTTGGGTTCCATGATCACTGCAGATGGTGACAGCAGTCACGAAATTAGAAGACGCCTGCTTCTTGGGAGAAAAGCAATGACAAACCTAGACAGCATCTTAAAAAGCAAAGACATCACCTTGCCGACAAAGGTCCGTATAGTTAAAGCTATGGTTTTCCCAGTAGTAATGTACGGAAGTGAGAGCTGGACCATCAAGAAGGCTGATCGCCGTAGAATTGATGCTTTTGAATTATGGTGCTGGAGGAGACTCTTGAGAGTCCCATGGACTGCAAGAAGATCAAACCTATCCATTCTCAAAGAAATCAGCCCTGAGTACTCACTAGAAGGACAGATCCTGAAGTTGAGGCTCCAGTACTTTGGCCACCTCATGAGAAGAGAAGAATCCCTAGAAAAGACCCTGATGTTGGGAAAGATGGAGGGCACAAGGAGAAGGGGACGACAGAGGATGAGATGGTTGGACAGTGTTCTTGAAGCTACTAGCATGAGTTTGGCCAAACTGCGAGAGGCAGTGAAGGATAGGCGTGCCTGGCGTGCTCTGGTCCATGGGGTCACGAAGAGTCGGACACGACTGAACGACTGAACAACAACAACATAACAGGAAAAAGAAAAACAGCTGACAACTGTTGATAACACAGATACACACAATCACCTTCTATTTCTTCTCTCTCAGACCCACTTCATACCTGAAAATTTAGGAATATAACAAAATGCAAAAGAACCCAGAAATCCTGTCACTGGTCCATTTGTCCTAGGCTGGAAACACGAGAGAGCAAATGCCCTGCAGTTGAATAATTTGAACTCACGACTCCAGTTCTGGCAAAGGCTTTAATCCTTAGGTCAGATTGGTACAAGAGGTACGCCTGTTACAGATTACAGGAATCATCAGGTGCATGAGAGGTTAAAGGCATGAGCTAAGTATGAGTTAAGACATGGATCCATCAAGCAACACATTCCCTTCACCTGGCTTTTGAAGAGCAAGGCAGGCACAGCTATTGGCATGGCAAGTGACTGGAGTCCCTGGACTCGGCAAGGAAACAGACACTCCTTCTTGTGGGCTGGATGTTTGTGCCAGTGCTGTGTGGTGACAAAGGCAGCGTTGAGGCTGGTTCTATATCAGATTTGCCCTCAGCCATCTCTCCTGAAGGAGCCAAAACCAGCCCCTTGCTGGAAGGCAGTAGTCTGATAGGAGAATGGGGGGACCGACCACTACCAGTCTTCTGGGTCCCTTCCCTGGGTTCAAATCTATGCCTCCCAGGTGCTTGGTTCCTCCCTGGGATCAGAGATCTCTTGTGACCCAGAGTCATCTTCACCCTGTTGCAAACCCTCCCTAGGGTTCCCTAATTCCAACTTGGCAAGTTCTTCACATTGCTCCTCATCCAAACACCCCCTCCAGGACATCTCCATAGGATTCATGATATTGAAACTGGTAGATTTGCCCATCCCTAATTCAGTGTAATGTATAGTTTGACCCCATGCGGGTTTGAAGAGGCTGAGTGACAAGGACCAGAGCCTGTCAAAGGACAAGTGAGTCATATGCAAAGTAATGGGATCCGTCCCACCTCCTACACAGTAGCCTGTAGGTTTGGCACACTTAGCACAGTTTGTTCAACTTCTTTCATGGTCTCGCTTCTAGCAGGAGGGGGGAATGGTGCTGCTTGGTTCCATGGTGTGTTCTGCCATCAATTTAATCCAGCAGCTTTTGAAGGAGGCAAAATGGGTGTCAGGAAGAATTTACAGGAACTATTAAGTTCACTTAGTAAAATTAGCAGTCTTATGCCATCACATATAAATTGATTTCTTTCCTTTTATCCTCTCCTCCCCCACTGTAGGCAAACAAACATGTTCCCTGTAAATATACATCACAACAGAGTGACAGTCACTCAGCAAGCAAAACAATTTACCCACAAAATCCATCATTCAGTTCATTACAGGGTGTCCAACAACTGCAGGCTTGGCATGTAGGGGATACAAGAGGCAGGGAGCTCTGAGTACAGAGTGCAATTCCTTAAAGGAAGCCAGAAGAAGAGGTTGCCTGAAAGCACTCTCTCTCACTGGTTCTCCCCACCACCCTAGTTACTGCAGGGATAGCCAATGCCTATCCTTCTGTATCCTTATCACCGACACCCATAACTCATCTCACCTTGGATGGTCAAGATATGCAGCAGGCACTCCTGTAGAACCCAGGCTGCTTTGGGTTTTACATCACATGGGAAGTCTACATAAGTCAAGGAGGCTCTCTACTGCAGACCTTCACCCTCCAACCCTTGAAGGACAGTTGGGCCAGGCAGCAGGGAGATAATGCAAAGGGCAAGCGCATCCCAGTTTACCACTCGCACAAATCTTACCATGTGAGGCTTTGAATGCCTGGACAGGGCCATAGTGAATAATGAAACTCTGCAAGCATAAAAATGTAGGGTGAATGAGGAGAGCTTGGGATAACTGTGGTGATATATACGTACTTAGAGAGGTGAGAATGAGCAAAGGGTAAAGCATATTACCTTAGAACTGGAGGGCGATAAGCTTCAAAACAAAATTCTTTTAATGCTACTTAGTGACCCATTTCCACCCCTATTTCCATCATTTCCTGCTAAAGGTCAATGTGTATCCAGATGGACTGCTAAATGCCCATATCTCTGTGTGGGGCGGTGGTGATGGTATGAATTGCTTTCCAGACTTTTTCCTGCACACATCACATCTTCTCTAAAGCTTTTCTAAAGTAACTGCAAATATTACAAACTATTCGCTGATAATAGAAACAATAACAAACATGGTTATATAAGGGCAACAGAACAAAAGACAAATGCCATGCAGCAGGGGCATTTACTATTGAGTAGTAGCACAAGCCTCTACCTTGGAATGCCACAATGAGTGTTCATTCGTATGCGGATATAATTATGGATTGGTTATACTAGCGTACCATTTTAAATGGCAGGTTGGGGATATTTACTCATAAAAAGCAATTGATGAATTTGTAAGTTTTGATTTCTCTCTGTTTCTCTCCCCCCCCCATCTTAAATTTTGTTCTCCACATTTCTGCAGCAGTTTGCATTTTTAAAATGTCCTTATTAACATTCATTTCTCCTCATATACCTAAAGGAGCACAATATCAACCTTCTCAGGCCTTTTTGTGAGGCCTTGTCTGTGGTGCGTACACTGGCTGAAGGCTGGCTGGCACTGAGCCATAGTAGGGCCTTCTTAGTGGCAGCTCCCTATGAGGATATGTGATTGTTTTCAAATATTTTGAGTAAGTTCATTTTATTTTACTTTTATTGTTTTAATATTTTCGCATTTGCCACCCGGGGGCTCCTTTGGGAGGAATGGGGGGAATACATTAATTAATTAATTAATTAGACCAATATTCCTAATATGCTCATTTATACAAGCAATCCCCCCCCAACACACTGCATTTTTGCAAGTTGTTTTCATTAATATATGCACTTGTATGCCTACTTCCCTCTAAAATGTGCATGTTTTGTACCTTTTACTTAGATAAATGCAAATTTCTGAGAAGTGTGAATTGAAAGATAGGTTTCAAAGCCACCAAAAAAGGAAAGGAAGAGAAGAAATGGGAGGAGCAGAAAGGAGGGTAGAAGTACTAAGGGTTCAAGGTGCCAGGGGAAGGAAGAGAGGAGTGATCAGGAACGGGAGCCAGAGGGAAGAAAGCTTTGGCAAAAGCTTTGTCTTCTTCCCTTTGTTTTCTCTTGCCTCTTCATCTTCTGCAATTTTCAGCAGGTGTGTATGTATGTACGTATGTATGTATGTATCCACACACACGCATCCATGTGCAAACATGCATGTGTTATATGCAATATTGATACGCACTGTCTATCTCCCTTAGACAGCAAGCACTACTAGGTTGATAGTGTGATTCCAGACACTTCCTCTCAGAAATTCCATGGGACTTACTTCAGCCCCAATCTTTTTTGTGATGTTTTTATGGTTCAGTTGCTTCAGGGTGTTCCATGTTTTATAAATGAAATGATTTTTTTTAAAAAAAATATATATATATAATTTTAATGTATAGGTAATTTTCTATGTAAACTGCTTAGAGGTTTTGACAATGAAATAGTGTACAGATTTCAAATAAATATTATTATATTATATTATATTATATTATATTATATTATATTATAATATTTTCAATCTCCTAATCATGATCAAACACCAAGTGACCACCCTGGATTTTTAACCAACAACCCATTCTTCTTTTTTTCTTTTTTTAAAGATGGGTTGGCCAGCAGCTGTAGGAAAAGTAACTATGAGTTTTCTACACTACATGGAATAGAGGTTGGAAAAAGCTTTAAAGCAACCCTAAAATAAAGGAGGGGAACAAAAACTCAAGATGTAAAAGGCACACCAAAGGTGACTTAAACTTAATTAAGCTTTCCATAAGTTGAAAAGAATAGGAAGGAGGGTGTTGAAAGAAGTGACAATTTTTTTTAGAGATAAGCAAACCTTGGTGGGGGGGGCGGTTAAACCTAGGGTCAGAGGGGGGAGGGGGTGGAAAGTTATGCTGCTAAACCTTTTAATTATTACTGCTGCGACACAGACTTGATTTTTTCCTTGTCTCGGTCTGCTGGTAGGTGGCCGGTACGAACACCATGCCTAATGTTCACAGAAACCAATAAAACATCTTGAAGTGCACAGACTGTCTTCCTTCCGGCTGTGCAGCAGCTTTTAAACCAGTGTTTTATGTAATAATCCTTTGTAGGAATGTGGGGAGAGGAAATTAAGGTGCAAAAACTTAATAAAAATCCAATTTTCTGAAGCATTTGAGACGAATAAAATGGAGCCCTGCGACTGGTTCTCATTATGGCATGAGAAGTCCTTTATCACTGCTTCCTCCCTCATATGCAATCTCAAATCGTGTTTAGCACAACTGTGGCATTTTCAAGAATCAGGCCACCCTGCGGATATAAAAGAGGCAAGTTCCTTTGAGGATCCACTTCCCTCGCAGGAAATATGGTTAGATTTTCTGTGCTTCTGGTCAGCTAGGAAAGCTGAATATCCGTAATTATAAATATTTTCAGTTCCTCCCCTGCCTCCACCCATTTCCCACTGTTGCTTTTATCAAGGCTAGGATTCATCAAAACTACACTGGTGCCATGCTGCAGTTCAGCTAAGTAACAGGGTATTGCTTATTACACTCTTTGTATCCTGTCTCTTCTCTCCTGACGACGAGATGCACAAGGCAGCCAACAGCAAAATTCAACAAGAGCTATGTTACAGAATATCCATATCTACCTAGAAACCAGGGGTGGAGAGCAGGTGTGGTGTGGCTGGTGCGCGTCCCAGGGGCGTGGCACACGTCCTGGGGGTGTGGCACGCCGCTCACAGGGGCCTGGCATGTGTCCTGGGGGCATGGCACACCGCCTGTGGGGGCATGGCACCCAGCATGTGGGGGCCCAGTTGTGATGGCACCCCACCGGGATCATGCCACAGGGGGCGGTGCGCTCCCCCTGCACCCCTGTTCCTCCGCCAGTGCTCTGGGTATGTTGTCCTGTGGCCCTCTGAAATCTGGAACTGCAGCTGACCCCAAGGTCAGCTAACTCTTTATCTCTCTATTAAGCAAAGACCACAAAACAGCCTGATGACGACTGAGCACAGATAGTTGTTATGAGTTGCTAACTCACTGTTAAGCAGAGGTATAAATAGAAAGGTGGGGAGGAGGGATAGAATGGAGTATCTTGGGAAAGTGCAATACCTTGCTGGAATCCTGAACAGGATCCTGCCACTCAGCAACATTGTGTTGCAGGTTTCACTTGTAGTAACTATTGTCGGGGGAATGATTGCGTAGGGTGAGCTGGCACCCAGCATTCTGTGGCTCCTGGATGTTCCTTTCTCATTGAGTGGTTGTGTTTTCCCACCGGATGAGGATCCTCTTGTGGATTTTATTTTATTTTAATGGATTTCTGCATGCCTGGGGATGCTGCCGGTGCGGCAAGATGGCGAACGGCACCTAGTCAGCGTGAGCTCTCTGATTTTATCTTTTAAAGATTGTTTTAATGAGTACAGAAGTTTGATAAAATTTAGGCAATCCATAGCACTTTTTAGCCTTTTTAATTTTATTAATTAGGGGGATTCCTTTCGTTATTTTGGGAGATATCTACTGACCTTGAAGCTTTGAGGCGATTGTGTGAAGAGAGAGATGACTCAGCAACCGCGCAGCCCTGCTGATAAGAGGAGAGGAACTGGGAAACGTACCAGAGAATCAGAGGATATAGAGGATATAGAGGAATCGGTGTGCCTGCCTCTTGCCAAGCAAACGAAAATTAGTGAAATTTTCCCTGAAAAAACAAAGGATATTTTTAATATCCCTGTCTCAAACACCTTCTCCCCGTTAGCAGAGATGACTGACGAGGAAGCCATGCTGAAAGAATCCCCTGCTAAATTGCTCACTAACCCCTCAAGCAACAACACCACTAAATCAAAAAGGTCTAAAAAGGATACAATCACTGGTATCCAACTGAAAGACTGCATTAGAGAATGAGAAAGCTGCCTCTCTGATATATTATTTGAACATTCGACCACTTTAGACCTAGTTGCCAAAACAGTGCACTATATCTTTAAATACATAAGAGACATCCGAAGATCCCTAGAGAAGATTATTTCACTTGTATCCTAAAAAGGTAAAGACAGTCCTCCAGATGCCTTACCTGAGGATAGGACTATACAAATGCCCAGAGCACCTGATTTACCTCACATAATCTCTCAGGTCGCCTGCAAACATGAAAATGAACAAATCAAGGAAGAACAACTCTCTATATCTTCTCATAACCTTTTTTCTGCAAGCTACTAAAGTCTGCCTAACTGTTTGCCCCTTCAGAGGCCAGGTGATTAACTGGTACTCCAAGAACGATGCAAGGAGGCATCTAGCCGGACTTTTGTGGGTAAATCCTCGCTCCATTGATCTGAACTATATTGATCACATAAGCAGCAGGCCTCATAAGCAGGCCTCATATGCCCTCCTTTGAATCCAAAAAGTTCCCTGCTTTTATTATGTCTTTAAGAAGCACCTTAATTAACTTCGGAATCTTTGCTACAAGAGTTTTTACCAATACTAAGATTTGCCCTCTTTTACCTAATTGCTTGCTCAAAAAGAAAGTAGTCAAGCCTGAGGGTCCTCCAACTACCACAATTTCAACTTCTTTGGCCACAGATCTAATCAGCTGGACTGATGCCCCCCTTCCCCCTCTGACGAAGGCCACCCATCTGGAGAACTCCATAGAGCATGAACTACTTTTGTCTTTCTCCCACCTGCCCAAACCTGAACGAACAGAGATAACGGACAGACTGGATGAGTTACTACTCTGTCTCCGTAACTCAGAGGATCATGTAATGATCTCCAATCCTCAAAATGGCTGCACACTTCGTATGGATGCCAGGTCAGCGCAGGATACAGTGGGAGATTCGACAGCCCTTTGGTCAAACTCTGAGGCAGTGGCAAGGTTGAACACCCTGTTGGAGGCAAACCGAAAAGGATGCCCCCTACCTGCTTTGCATTGTATGTTCCCCTCAACAACTGTAGACCCAAAAGGTCCATCTTCCTTAATTATAGAGCATACTCTAAATGCAGAGTCTATGGACCTGTCATTAAGTGATACCCCTGTGCACCAAGACCTATCCCCACAGTTACGAACAAATAAGCCCCAGTCATCGATTGTTGCTGCGGCAAGTGGCGCTCGGAAACTGATTGGCAAGCAATCTACAATTACTTCTTTCTTTCACCCTATTGCTCCTCCTCGTAGCATGCATCCCCAGGTGGATTCCTCTGCGCTGATTCCGCAAGGGTCAGCATGACCCGAAGGGGAGACCATGAGGTCACTTACATTTTTACCCTGGAATGTAGCTGGTATTAAATCTAAGTGGATGGACCCATCCTTTGTCACTTATATAAAAGGCAGCTGCATCCTTTTACTGCAGGAGACATGGGCTTGTGAAGATTTCTTCTTATCAGGGTACAAGGGCTTCTACCTGAGTGCGAAGCAGAATCCTCTATCACCTGGTAGACCGCAGGGTGGGTTGGCTATTTTTGTCTCCTTGGCCATAAATCTCCAGGCGGAACAAATCGATATTCAGTCGTCACTCATGCTAGGAGTAAAGCTACAAATAGCAGAGGAAGTGTTCGTGGTGATCAACATTTATCTGTACCCAGTTTACAAGAAAAACCTGGTCGACCAGAGATGGAAGGAAATTCAACTGACACTCGAAACTCTCCTTGAGAAATACCCTGAAGCCACCTTCCTGGTCGCGGGAGATTTTAATGGCCGATTGTCCTATACTGATAAATCCTTATTTACTAAATATGAGAAGTACCCCTCATTACCCATTATAAATACAGATCTTTTACCCAGGAATTTTAAAGACAGTGTTGTCACATACGCAGGCTTTAAATGCAGGCAAACTTTGTCGGCTCTTAATTTTTACTTGTTAAATGGAGCTCTCAGCTCTGATTACCCAGCTGAATTTACTTTCTGGTCAGGTTCCCGTGCCTCTACCATCGATTTTATTTGGACATCAGTAGATTTGATCCCCAAAATTTCCAACTTTAGGGTGGTAACGAGACTGGAAAGTGATCATTTCCCCTTAGAACTCTCCCTGAACCTGGCTGGAGAACTGGTCACGTATTCCTGTGTGCACTTAACAAACGATCAGTTGCAGATGAGGCCTACTGCCTTAAAATGGTCCGAAAAAATGGCTCGATGGATAAATGAACTCCTTTGGTCTGACCAACTTCAAGTGACAAGGGACTCCCTCATCCAGGCAGAAGAGCCACTGCCAATATATGAGAATTTAGTAGAACTGCTAAAACCAACCATGGTACGGGCCCCGGTAATGAATAGTAACCATTTTTCTCATAAAAAATGGTTTGATGAGGAATGCAGGTACTTCAAGAACTGTCTATATAATGAATTTTTGGCATATAGGGCATCAAATGATCCCTTGCCCAGTAGTCATCTTATGAACCTCAAGAGAAGATATAAAGCATTATTAAAGGAAAAGAAGCTTGCAGCAGAAAGAAACAATTGGAACAACCTTTTAAAAGCTGCGGAGAATAGAAATCCCTCCTCCTTTTGGCACCTAATTTCCCAATATTTGGACAGACCGTTGACAAGGATAGAACCCCAAATTTCAGCCGACACTGGGAAAGTTTCTTTTCCGACCTATATGCAGCCCACGCTGCTGGCGGAAGAAGGATAGAATTGGCCCCCTTGCCTGAGTGGGACCCAGTTACCTGCTCTGAAGTGGAAACACTTATAGACCAATTTAAGGTGGGCAAGGCACCTGGAGATGACCTTATATCCACTGATGCCATCAAAGCCAACAAGGATTGGTGGTGCCCACTCTTAGCAGTACTCTATACTTATATAAACAAAACAGCAAAATTTCCCCCAAGTTGGAATTCCGCGCTGATTGTATTAATACACAATAAAGGGCCGCGCACTGACCCGGCCAATTTTAGGCCAATCAGCCTGCTGAACGTTATTGGGAAGATTTACTCAAGATATTTGCTCAACAAACTAACAATCTGGATGGAGAGCAACAATATCACGGCAGAGGAACAGGCGGGTTTTCGCCCTGGAAGATCAACAACAGACCAAATTCTAATCCTGAACCATTTGGCTGACAGGTATGCTGGCAAAGGCCCCAAAACCCCCCATGTCGCCTTTATCGACTTTAAGCAAGCCTTTGACCAAATTCCCAGGAACCAGCTATGGACAAAACTGGCAGCGACATCTATCGACCGCCGTCTTCTTCTCCTGATTATCAACCTGCATACAAATACCTTCTTGAGAATTAGGTTAGATAATAAGGGGTTAGTTTCCAATCTGGTTGCCACCACTAGGGGGGTAAGACAGGGCTGTTTGCTTGCCCCTGCCCTGTTCAATTTTTATATTAACTCACTAGTGGCTCATATGGCCAATGCTGCTTTCCATCCCCCAAAACTAGCAGGTCGAGCTTTGAATGTCCTCCTGTATGCAGGCGATGCCACCCTTTTAGCTATCTCCCCCATTGGGCTGAGGAGGATGCTTCGAGCACTTCATGAATACGAGATCCAACATGAGCTTAATTATGCCAAGACCAAAATAATGGTCTTTGCTGCTCGACTGAAACTCCATTCGTGGTCGATTAATGGTATTCCTCTAGAACAGGTTAGCTGCTTCAAATACCTGGGCCAGGTAGTACGATCAAACAGGTCTTTCCTGGCACACAGAGAATACATAGCCACAAATGCATCTAAAGCAGCCTTGTATGCCAAGAAACAAGCACAAACAGTGGAAGTTGCCCTGAGACTCTTCCAAATGAAAGTCCTTCCACTACTACTGGTGGGCATTGCTTTGGGTTCACGTAGAGACTTTGTAAGATTGGAATCTATCCAATTGCAATTCCTCAGGGCCATTCTCAGGATCCCCCCTTCCATTGCAGGTGCGGTCATGAGACTAGAGACCGGCTGCCAAGCCTTTAGGTATGTGGCCCTGAAAGCGAAATTATGGTTATGGCTCAAGTTATGCTTTAGACCGGTGGGTTTGGCCCCACTGATACTGAGGGATAATTTTAAATCACCATGGGAAGGGGAGGTGGTGGAGGAAGTGCAGAAGTGCGGACTGTCCTCCCTTTATATAGAGTCCATGACATATAGACATGCTAAAGCGATGATCGGTCAGAGGTTGGGGGATATCGCCAGACACGAGGACATAGCCCGCGTGAAACCTCTGATGTTTCTGGGGGAGCAGGTGTATCAGGCTGCACCAGCCCGTTACCTGGCGGATATCCACTATGTGGAATACCGCAGACTGAATGTTCTTGACTCAGCGGTTTTGAGGGGAAGATTTAGAGGAGTTCCATATGATCAGAGAACGTGCCATTGTGCTTTAGGAGAGGTAGAATCCACAGAACACGTTCTACTGAGTTGTCCCTTTTATAACGATTTAAGGCAATATCTCATAGCCCCATATTTATCTCAGTTCAGCTCTCAATTAAGAGAAAGGCAGGTAGCATATCTGCTGAATAAGCCCACTGGGAAAATAGCCTTATCTGTGGCTAAATTCCTCTTCCTGGCGCTCAAGTGTCGGAAGCGCAAAATCGAATGTCTCGATGTGGGTTATCTGTATGAGGTTTACTAGTGCTGTCCTATTTTAATTGTGTATCCCTCTGTTTTTTTGGTTTTTTTAGTTCTATAATTTTGTATTGAGAAATGTTTTTTTCTTTCTTTCTGACTATCGGTCGAATAAAGGATATGTATGTATGTATGTATGATTGCGTAGGGCGCCACCATAGAGTGGTGGTTGAATTTGCTAATTGGGAGAATGGCTTTAATAATCCTATTCCAAAGTTTCAAACAATAATAGGGTTGTTGCTGTTTTCGAAATCATCAGTCCCAAGAGAAAGCAACAGCATTTTCATGGCTCTTACTATTACACAGCATCAACCTTCTTCAATCTTCAGCAGAAGATTCCCCCCCCTTACATCTTCACTGAATTCAGGATCCCTATATTATTTAGCAAGATGTCATTTTGTCTGTCCTTTGCACACTCGTGTAGCCTTGTACTTTCTTTTCTTTTTTCCCCCCTGAGGTGAAAGTTTCTGTGCCTGACAACTATTGCCACACAACATTTGTGTCAAATGTTTGCAACACCATAATTTTCGACAGTGCATCTCGAAGTCTAACAAATGCCCAGAGCTACCCAGTTTGCAACTATGGTGGCAAAGAAATGAGTTCTTTAAAGGTGCAAACGTATTCTGGAGGTGGTGATTGAAAGCATTTTTGCATCTCGACAAAGATACAAGTTAGCATTACTTGTCCCCGACATCCTGTCAGGCCCTCGAGTGATCAAGATAACAACTCTGGGAAGGAGAAAGAGGAAAAGCATCTCTAACCATCAGGGTGCCGTTTTGCTCACAGTTCAGCTATAAAAATTTGATTAATATGTTGTGCTTGCAGGTTACTGTGTTCAAGTGATGATTTCATTTTATTTTTGCTTGCTTCTCTGCTCACAAAACTCTCAGTTCTCTGTGACTCATCTGCTTTACAAAGTTGAACCCAGAGTGCTGGCACACAAAAGGAAACTACATAATTGAACTAAATTCTGCAAATCTGGGGGGGGGGGATCTAGTTTTTAAAAAGGTGTTTTTGGCTCTATATTCCATTTGCAGAGAATGCAGTCACTTAGCAGGAACATTTATTAGCACTGTTAATTTCTATTCCTGGTAGAATCAAAACTCAAACAGCTTGTTACCCAATAAAATCTCAACGGGTTTCTCCCCCTCTTACTTGTAATCTGATTAGAGGAGCTGTCATTTACTTAGAGCGTAAGCAGCCGATCTGAGTTGCATCTTTTATACAAAAGCCCCATTAACAGCCAAAAAGAAATGTGATCAGTGACTTATATACTTAACTGTCAAAGAACAACATTCAAGTCAAAGGAAAATTTTAAAACGAATGAGTAATGAGGACTCAGGGAGCAGGGAGGGCAGCTACTGCAACAAAATTTTAATAGCATGTTATTCCAGCACACTAATTGGAATAGATGGAATGGATGTGCCAGCAGTCAGCCAAGCTGAGCACTAGAGAAGGGTCCCAGGGACTCAGGGGGTTCCATAGCAACCCAGGGGTGTGTGTGCTGAAATTCACCACCCTCTCCACTGGCCCCCACGTGGGCAAGTGGCGGGGATAGATCTATAAACTGAGGCTTTGCATTTTAGGTAAATTAAGATGACAAGCGACCATCATAGATGGGAAATGAGCTTGGTGGTGGCAGCAGCTGAAGAGAGAGAGAAAAATACTGCATAGTTACATTGGGGTGGGGGGATATTGCATCTGTGTTGAGGGTGAGTATGGGGTCCATTGGCAGCAGTGTGCCAGGAGTTCCCAGGAACCTGGAACCAATTCTGCCCCTGCTTAGTTTTATCTGGATCTGCTGGTATCTCCCTCTTGTGCACGGATGATGCTATTTTGGCTATATAAAGACTGACAGCCCTTGAGACCGCTATTAGTGTATATAATGAATGTTTTACAGCAGAATTCAAGTTTTGCGGGTGGGTTCTCAATCTGGTGAGAAGTACAACCACCATCTCTCATCATTAGCTTGTACATGACATGTTCAAAGGTCCATACCAAGAGCCTATTTATAGGATATATGTTAAGTGACTCACGTTGCATGTAAGGGTAATTTAATATAATTTGATTTACTTCTTTCTCTCCCTGGTTTAAAATATGGGCCAATGAAATGATTCACCCCTGCCTATTTTTCTTCTTCTTATCCTGGCCAATATCTTTTCATTGCACAGATGTATGACAAGAACAAGTAGTGTGCTCTCCGCAATGCGAGAGGGAGGCTTAGCCTGGCAGTTTTAAAGCAGGGAGCTTACAGTGCAAAAATAGGATGCAGAAACTACACAGGTGTTGAAGAGAGAGCAAATATGAACAGATCCAAGCCTATAATAACCAGCTGGTACACATATATATATACACACACACACACACACTGGAAAGGAGAGAGGAGCAGATAATTCTCAGCAAGAACAGAAATAAACACTCTTTTATTATGCCAGGAGTGGTTGCATGTCCAATTTATGCAGAAGTGTTGTCTGTTCACATGTGCAAAATAGGTGCATAGAAAATGTCATTATCTCAGCTATGACATACAATTGGTGGAGGAACCTGTCCCATCTAGTGCAGAAAAACTCTCTGGCAATGGTTAGATGATATTCCACTGAGGTCCCAATACAAGCTGTTTCACATTTATATGTTAGTACAGTGTGGTGGTTAGAGTCTTGGGCTGGGACCTGGGAGACCAGAGTTCCATTTCCCACTCACCCACAAAGTTCACTGGATGACCAAAGCTACTTTACAAGGTTGTTGGGAGGATAAAATGGAGGGTGGGGGAAGAGAACCATGTACACCACTTTCAGCTCCATGGAGAAAAGGTGGGCTATGAATGTAATGAATAGATGCTAGATAGATAGATAGATAGATAGATAGATAGATAGATAGATAGATAGATGTGTTGTTTTGGGGGGACAGGGGGCAGGTAGGTTGGGGGACTCCCAGGTCCTGAATGGGGTAACTGCCACTAAATGACCAGCTGCACAGCCTTGGGATTATTTTGGACTCACAGCTGTATATGGAAGCACAGGTTAATTCTGTGTCCAGGGAAGCTGTCTACCAGCTCCATCTGGTTTGCAGGCTGAGACCCTACTTGCCCACGGACTGTCTTGCCAGAGTGGAGCATGCTCTGCTTAACTCCCACTTGGACTACTGCAATGCATTCTAATGCATTCTACCTGGGGATACCTTTGAAGGTGATACAGAAGCAACAACTAATTCAGAATGTGCCAGCTGGATTGGTGACTGGGAGTGGCCAGTGGGGACCATATGACATCTGTCCTAAAGGATCTACACTGGCTCCCTGTATGTTTCCAAGCACAATTCAAAGTGTTGATGCTGACCTTTAAAGCCCTAAACAGACTCAGTCCTGTATACCTGAAGGAGTGTCTCCACCCCCATCAGTCTACCCGGACACTGAGGTCCAGCTCTGAGGGCCTTCTGGCAGTTCCCTCACTGTGAGAAGTGAGGTTACAGGGAACCAGGCGGAAGGCCTTCTCAGTAGTGGCGCCCTCCCTGTGGAACAACCTCCCATCAGATGTCAAGGAGATAAAAAAACTACACAACTTTTAGAAGACATCTGAAGGAAGCCCTGTTCAGGGAAGTTTTAATGTTTGTGGTTTTATTGTGGTTTTAGTGTTGTTGTTGTTGTTGTTGTTGCTGCTGCTGCTATTTAATGCTAAAATACTGAAAATTTTTAGGAGGATTTTTCTTTGAAACAATTGCAAACTAATGGGGAAATGTGGATAACTGAGTTTAGGACTGGAAAACTGGAAAACTGAACAGATTCACCCCTACCAGATCTAGCCATCCCAATCCAAAACAGCACCTTAAATCAAAGCTTTCCATTTCCCCCCTACTTTCAATAATTTAAAAATTTAACATCCAAATTACTTACTTATTCATCCCTTCTAGACTCCCCCCCCCCCGGTATCCAATTTCTCTCCTTTATTACCTTGCACATCTTTAGTTTTCCATTCAGTTACAAGTCCATTGATAACCCTAATTAACATTACTTCATAGATGCTATGTCAATCCTGCTAATGTTTTTAAGTCTTTACAGTGGACCTTAAGATATTCTATAAATTTAGTCCAGCCTTGTATAAACTTTTTTTCATCTTGGTCCTTGATTTTCACGGTCATCTTTGCCATTTCGGCATAGTTTATCATCTTAGTTATCCATTCCTCCTTCGTTCGTACTTCCTCTTCTTTCTATTTCTGAGCAAGTAGCAGCCTTGCGGCTGTAGTTGCATACATAAATCAGAGCTTTCCAAACTGTGTGTTGTGACACAGTGTGTCGGCTGCAGTGTGCAGGTGTGTCACGCATATGCTTCCCACACTCCTCCCAGGGCTGGAAAGGGGTTAGTTTAACCTCTGGTTTGCTAGTAAAACTTGAATGACTGTGTCACGAAATGATGCATGTCTAAAAAGTGTGTCACCAACATGAAACGTTTGGGAAGCTCTGCCTTAAATATATCTTGTTTGGGTTGCAAATGCTTACTCAGGAGTCCATCTTATTCAGATCATTGAGGATAGACTTTAGGAATGATACCGTTATGTGGCTAGGCAGTGACTCATGGGGTGTGTCCGCGCATCCCTGGATCTTTCCATTTGCCACCGATAGGGCTGGGCACCTTCCATGACTTACTGGCTAGCTGACTGGCTAGCCAACACTGCCTGTGCTACTCCCCCCCCAACTGCTTCTGCCCTCCCATTCATCCATTCCCTCTTGCCTACCTGGTGGTGGTACAGGTGCTCCATTCTTTTCTCTGAGAATGGGATCCTTCCTTAGAGTGAGACATTGTGGGCAGGGTCATCAAGAGTGCCTGCACTTCTGCAATGATGGAAGAAAATTACTTTTGCAAATTCCTTCTAACTTTAAAGGGAGTTTAAAAGGATGAATGGGGTTTGTATACTGCAGACCACTAGTGGGTTGGTGAACGAGCAGCAAAGCATGAGATAGGAGGATGCCAGCGAGAGGGAAGGGTCAGTAGGAAAAGGCATGATCTGTGCACTTTGGCTAGTGCAGTGTTTTACACTGGCACTGGAAAGATAAAAATCTAAGAAGAGGAGGGCTTCAGGTTGCAAAACTGCAATTTTTAAGACATGATGTGAATGTTGTTCCTCTTTTTTGAAAGTTCCCCACATCTCCATGAGATTAATTTTCCCCCCTGTGCATCTGTTTTTAAGGAAAAGTCGTGCAAATTGGCCCCAACATCCTTCATTCTGCAAGATTCCCTTAACAAATCATCTCGTTGTTCATAGCTTATGGATCGAATTTCATCTGCAGTGTCTGTGTCAGGAAGTCAGGCCATCAGAAATGCTTCTGCATGCTAATGCAGGGGAAGGGAATCAGAGCACAGGCAATAGCAATAAATGGGCAATAATAATGAGTGATTAAATTTTTAGACCATCTATAGTTTCTTCCACCCAAAGATCCGGAAGCACTTTGCAGATGGTAATGGGTTATGACTCAAATGATTTCAAGTAGAAGAGGCATCCATCCCCATTTTACATGTCAGACCAAGCTTACCTTCTCTTCCCCTGTCCTCTTTAGCTGTACCTAACCATGTTTCCTTCTGCAGAAAATATATTCATTTCCACTTTTATACAAACTGTTTTGACCTAATTACTGTCTCCTGGCAGAAACAGCAGAAGTGGGGCTTTCCAAATTGTTTTGTAGATATAAGAACTAGTTTTCCCAAACCACTTCTTTTGCTGCTTTGTCTGTGCAGTTCCTGACCTATGATACACTACTTCCCTAAGCTTCTTTGCCTAGGCACTTCCACAAACAACAAACATATCATTCTTCTCTTTACAGGTTTTATCCTTAAGGTCAAGATGAATTTCCATTTTCCTCACAGAAGTGGCATTGTTTGGCAGAAGCCTATCACCCCCTCAGAAGTTAGAATGTTTGTGAGCATTCCATGGAATCACAACAAACTAACCAACAGATAAGATTGGAGGGTGCATAGAAAGGGGGACCACAAGCAGAAACCAGACACTGATTTCTTTTAAATCTGTGTCTGTATGCCTGTGCTGTGGAAGGAATGAACTCTGATAATGGTTCAGGCCCCATCTGTACCATGCACCTAAAGCAGTATTATACCTCTTTAAACAGACTCATGGGAAATGCACTTTCAATAAGGGTGCTCAGAATTGTTACGAGAACTAGTGGTGGACACTGGGGTCTCAAATTTCTGAAGTGCCCTGTGCGACATCAAAATTTGGTGCCTCCTGCCTCTATTCACCTTCTATTCTACATCATAGTTGTGGCACCCCCTGTGTTGCCCCCAAGACTCCACACCCAATGTGACCAAACCGCTTGTGCTCCTCTAAATCCACCCTATTTCACCCAGAGAGCTCCAGGACAGATGTTAAACTAACTGACCTGTAATTTCCAAGCTCTCCCCTTGACTCCTTTATCAAGATTGTTGTTACATTGGCTACTTTCCAGTCCCCTGGTATGGGGGCTGATCTGAAGGAGAAGTTACATATTTTTGTTAATAGCTCAGCAGTTTCATAGCTGAATTCTCTGAGAACTCTCAGGTGTATTCGATCAGGATCAGGCAATTTCTTGGGTTTTGTTTTGTCTGACAGGCCTAGAACTTCATCTCTAGTTGCTTAGACTTGCTTCTTGCAAAGGATAATTAAGGCACTGAGATCTGTCGTATATCTTCCAATGTGAAGGCAGATGCAAAGAATTCATTCAGCTTCTCTGTAATCTCCTTACCATCCTTTAGCATAACTTTGCCTCCCTTGTCATCTAAGGGGCCAACCACCTCCCTAGACAACCTCTTGCTGCTAATATATTTAAGGAATGTTCTTATTGTACTAATGTTTTTGGTAATATGCTTCTCGAATTCTTATTTGCTATGAGTTTCTATGGCTTTTCTTGACACAGGATTTTTTATTAAAAAAAAGAAGAAGAAACAGCTGCTAATATAATGACATTAGTCTCGATACATGGTCAAAGTTAATGATGATTGTTCAACTATTGTTAACATCTTCATTGTTATTTTAATTACTTTGCCTCACTGTCCAACCTGAACTACTGAGATGTGTGTTTCTTTTAACTTTTCTGATGTTGAGGTGATGATGGTAGCCATTAACATTCATTGTTTGATACTTAACCTGTCTACCCCTTATTATCTTATTTGTTAAAAAAATATCCAGCAGTCCTTCATACGGCATTCATACAGCATGTCTGCCAGTGTGACACAGATATATGGCTCACTCATTTGCTTCACTATAAATGTTGTTCTTTACTAGTCTGTTGCCTCAGGCAAAAAAAGATCTCACCAGGACACTGAAAAACTGGCTGAGATGTGGGGTAGGGGGAAGGAAGCAAAATAATCAATAAAAAGTTCATTGCTGTGGTGGTGGATCCAACATTATCAAGTTTTGGTTGGTCTACTTCAAGCAGTTTACCTGTTCGGTCAAGTACACAGAACTGAAGACCTGAAGTTAAATTGTGCTCAGTTTCCAATTTCAACACAACATAGTAGAGAGAGAGAAAAATCAACTTCCAAAGCCTCATTTAATTGTGGAGTAGAGTAGGGAAACAATCTCCTTGGACAGACAGTAACCCTGAGGCACGATGCCCGCTTAATAGGCAACTGAGATAGAATCAGACAATAGTTAGAAAAAAATGAAAACAATAATGTAATTTTCAACAACGGACAAGTCCGAAATGGCAGTAGCATAAGATAATTATATTCGAACTGCAAGGCAAGGGGCCTTATTTAGCTGCCTCTTCAGCAAACTGGACAACTGAACTGATACCCAACTGCAAACTATACCCCCAGCCCTAGCTGGCATGACTATGTTGCCTAGGGCTGATAGGAATTGTGCAGGCGCACACACACACACCCACACCCACACACACACACCATTTACGCGGGGCTTACATTCTGAGGCACCCTGTGCATCAATGAAATCACATGCATTTGAAATACCATTGAAAAAGCCTGCAAACACACCATCCCTTTCTGCTCTTTTTTTGTGACATTCTGGGGTCACTTCTGGGTTCAGCACTGTCATACACATATTTAATGCACGTGTGTGTGTGTGCGCGCACGCGCGCGCGCACACACACACACACACACGCCTGTAATCCAAAACATTTGGAAGGCACCAGGTTGGGCAAGGCTGCAATAACACAGGAAACTACCTTATATGAAGTCAGACCATTGATCCATCAGGCTCGATATTGTAATTATAGTGGTGATCCTCCAGTGTTTCAGACAGGGTACTCAGTCAGCCCTAACTGGAGATGCTGGGGATTGAACCTGGGGTGCTCTACTTCCCAGCAATGGCCCTTCCCCAAAACTGGATTTATATTTCCATCTTGCAAGGCAAAGCGATGGTGGGTCAGAATCTTGGGGGAGAGAAACAAGAGGTAGATATAAGTCAATGAATTTCCACACACAGCTCTATTACACAGAATTTTACAATCCCTGTTACTTCGAAGTCCGCCAAGTTCCCCAAAGCACCTGTGTTAAGGGCACATTTCTTTGCTGATGAATGACCCACATTTCACATAGTGATTTGCCATTAATCATGATAAGGAATAACCCTAACGAGTCATACATTCAACGTACAACTGTTTTACCAGCTTAAGCCTGAAAGAGTCTATTAATTTCACTATATTTCAGGCAAAGGAAGGTTGGAGAAAAGTTGCTCTTCTGATGGGCACTTTTATTGAGGGCTCTTCTGAAAATTAAGTCAGCTAAGAACACTAAAGGGGGAGGGATGCCCAAAGCAGTCTAATGCAGACTGAGCATGCTCAGTAGCTACAGAATGCTGGGAAATAGGGAAAATGGAAAACAAGAAGTGAGTAGGGTGGTGGAGGAGGGTGAATATAGTGGAGCAACGTTACCTTGAGCAGTAACATTCCACTATTTTGTTGCAGGCCCCACTTGTTTATTAAACATGCCCTGCTTTTTTACTTTGCCCTTTTGATTTCATGAAGATTTGGAGTTAATCCTTTCTTTCTTTTTTAATCCTGGTCCTTTACTTTGAGCCCATCTTTCTCAGTCATATGAAACGCTACCTGTCAAGATAGCACTTAATAGTCACTGTATTAAGGATGTTCCTGTTCCATGAATAGCTGAAAAACTGAAACCAGAGGTTAGTTGGCACTTTGAGCTAAGAATCCCTGAGAATGGGAACCAGGATTCTCTCCACAATGTAACCCTTCAATCGGAGCAAGAAACCTGGCCATGGTGCACATCAGTTGTTGGATCCGTTCACAGAAGTACCTGCAAACAAGCTCCCAATAGTCAGAAGCCGCAGGGTGATTGTAGCAGCTATTGGTTATGAACAAAATTGGTTCTCAAATCCATCATTTGAGACGGCATTTCAGCCGACTGTCCATTACAACCAGGCTTCTTACCAAATGCTGAACTACAGAAGATGCTAAACACTACCAGAGTATGAGGAAGTGATTGGGCAGCTGTGCTGATGCTACTGTGAGGGCTGGAAAGAGGATCTCAGTGCCTGTAGCAGATTAGAAGATTCTGACAATGTGTAGCCTAGTTCACAGGCTTCAGTGTGATGCAACCCTCACTTTATCTTTCGTCTAGGCAAGCAAGAAGTATTATCAAAGTTCCAAGACATATCCCAGCTAGGCAAGAACACCTGAGGAAGGTGCGAAGCAGGGTTGGTGAGGGGTATGGCTTGGGGGCTGTGTGGCCCGTGGAGACTCCTGAGCACTAAATAGAGCAGCATGGTGCACCTTATGTGCCCCCACCCCTGCATTTTTGCAACAGATTAGCATACCAGACCAAAATTTGTCAGGGGGTGCTTTTCCTGACATGTTGATGCAATGATGGCAAAAGCTCAACTTTTTTTGGGGGGGGGGTTGTAATGCAGATTTTTAAAAGCATAGGAGCCCTTGTCAGAAAAAAAGTTGGCAAGTCGTCACTTGGCAATGTTCTGCAGTTTCAGAAGATGGGATGATGCCCTCCAAGCCTCCATTCCGTGTACCCTTCCACAGGAACAGGACATGAAATGCCCTTGGCAGGAATTGTTCTCCCTCCCTCTCCCTCCCTTTAAAATGTCTGTTTTACAGCCTGAAGTGCTGGGGGAACCAAATCACTTTCAAGAGTTATTTTCCAAAGTGCCAACCAAGATGAAATTCACAGCGATTGAGAAGAAATACTTTTGGAGTTGAGTTATAGCAAACAAGAAAATAATTGCAGTGGCCATTTCTCTAAATATTCTGATCTGGGAGAAGTGTGTCATCATGGATTTTTTTTTAAAGGGAGAGGCCTACAGGCTGCATTTCCTGTGCTTGTAACTAAAATTCATTTCCTTTCTAAAACCACTTTGTCAGGAGAGCATGTAATAGCTTTATAAGTAGTGCCTGTCCTCGACTGTTGTATTACATTTCTGTCCTTTGTAGGTTTGGGAAAGCGATCACGGCTTTATCAAAATCTTATGGCAGTTTTATGTACAAATTTAAAGTTCCAGCATTGGGTCCAGTGAAGCCTGGTGCCCATTGGCACCAGGGAAGCCAGAAGCCAGGGAGCCCAGGAGTATTTGGAGTTAGCGCCAATGAGAGGCAGGGTCATAGAAAGAATCACAGAACAGTAGATTTGGAAGAGACCATGAGGGACATCTAGTCCAACCCCCTGTAATGCAAGAATCTTGCCCAATGTGGGGCTTGAACCAACGACCCTGAGATTAAAGGTCTCTTGCTCTACAGACTGAGCTCTCCCGCTCTCCAGTCAATCAGTTTTAGTTACCGGTATGTCCCATCCTCTCTCCTGCTGAGTTCTAGAAGGTAACATCAGTATAAAGGAGGAGGAAGCTCACAGGCAGTGTTTATCCATTTCTCATTTGACCAAACTTACATCCATCCCGTTTTCATGCCTGTTTGCCTTTTTTTAACACTTGCATGAAAATTTTGTGTTTCAGTGTATGGAATTTTGCCAAATATAATATATGCATTTTGTCGGCAATTCTCCCCAGTGCAATGCATTTTGTATGTTATTTTCCACAAACATCCTTGGTTCTGCACACTTCCCCTAATATAGGAGTTAGCACCTTTTTCATCTGTGGGCCGGTCCACCGTCCCTCAGACCATGTGGTGGGCCGGACTATATTTTTTTTTGGGGGGGGGGGGTAATGAACAAATTCCTATGCCCCACAAATAACCCAGAGATGCATTTTAAATAAAAGCACACATTCTACTCATGTAAAAACACGCTGATTCCCAGACCATCCATGGGCCGGATTGAGAAGGCAATTGGGCCACATGCGGCCCACGGGCCTTAGGTTGCCTATCCCTGCCCGAATATATATATATATATATATTGGGGGGTGTATTATAGAACTGCATTGCGAAACCCAGAGAACTGCAAATTTTGAAGGACAGCTATCTTTTGTTTTGTGTATTGCTGACTGGGGGTGATGGGGGTTGTGGCCCAAAACCTATCTGGAGGGCATCAGATTGGTAAGAAGTGATGTAAACTTACCCATCAAAACCAGATGGGACACATCAATCAGTGCTTTTCAGTTTTGTGCTGTTGGTGTTTTTTTATTTAGAATTTCTAGTGTACTCTTTTCTTTAAAAAATAGTTTTGTATTATGAGATTTGAGTACAAGTCACCTTGAACACATCTGTTTCACAGGTTTTATATACTGCTTAATCATAAAAGCTTATAAGTAGTTTATTTATTTATTTATTTTATTAAAAACAAACAAGCCAAGATTAAAATTATCACCCAAATTGGTTGCTAAACAAGGTTATATGTTTTTCTCAACTGATACATAAAATCAGCAGTAAAAAAAAAGTTAAATTACAATTGCATATTAAACTTCATGCTAAATTTACATGTCTTGGTAGCACTCCTTAAACAGAAATAAATTTAGCAGGCCCCCAAATCTGTATTGCGAAGGCACCTGCTTAGTATCAGTGGGTGGTCCTGCCACCCTAAAGGTCTGATTTATTCCAAGTGTGGAATGAAACACATGTGAAAAATGAAGCAAAATAAACACTTATATAGAATGATCTTTTAAAAAATCAAGTTAACGTGCCACCCTTCCAACAAAGTGTGAAAGCTGGGATATGAACTAAAGTTTACAACCAACTGGTTTAGCAAACAGTTACATACCCACTTTGGGAGGTTACACCTTGGTGGATAGCCTTCTTTATTCACTGTTAGTTTTGTGGACAGCCCACTTGTACAACAGTGGTGAGCACTGTCGTGTTCAGGTTGTGCTTGCAGGCTTCCTATAGGCATCAAGTTGGCTTCTGAGGGAAGAGAGTGCTAGACTAGATGTTCTTAAGGCATCAAATGTTTTCCAAATCTTGCCCTGATCCAAAGGTGGTACAATTCATTCTACTTTCAGGATATGTATGCGTGGGTTCAATGCACACCCAAGGAGCTCTCTGATGCACATGGGCCAGGACAGGCTACAATTTGCCATGCAACTGCCCAAAAGCCGATTGAACTGCTATTTAGTGTATGCGTTATATGGCTGTATTTTGTTCAGACTTCTTTTTTAAGGTAAGCTTTCTTTTATAAAATAATATTTGGTGCAATGATAGCTTGAATTCAAAAGGGTATTGTGGAGTAAAACTGGAGCTCAATCCAGATAAGATTGAGGCATTGTTAGTGGGTGGTTCTCTAGACCAGATGGGTGGGAAGTCGCCTGCTCTTGATAGAGTTACACTTCCTCTGAAGGAGCAAGTTCGTAGCTTGGGGATACTCCTGGATCCTTTGCTGTTGCGCGAGACTCAGGTGGCCTCAATGGCCCAGAGTGCCTTCCATCAGCTTTGGCTGGTGGCCCAGCTACATCCCTATCTGGACAGGGATAGCCTAACTATTGTTGTCTATGCTCTGGTAACCTCAAGGTTACATTACTGCAATGCATTATTCATAGGGCTGACTCTGAAGACGGTTCGGAAACTTCAGCCAGTGCTGAATTAAGCGGCCAGGCTGCTCACTTGTGCAAGACGGTTTGAACATATTACGCTGATCCTGGTCCGACTCCACTGGCTACCAATTAGTTTCCGGGCCCAATTCAAAGTGCTGGCTTTGACCTACAAATCCTTAAATGGCTCAGGACTGCAATACCTCAAGGACTGCCTCTTTCCATATGAACCTACCTGGACCCTGAGATCATCTTCTGAGGTCCTACTTCATATGCCTCCTCCTCGAGAGGTCAGGAGGGTGGCAACACTGTGGAAAACTCTCCCCAGGCACCTTCTCCTGTTCTCCTGGCACCTTCATTGTGCATCTTTAGACACCAGGCAAAAATGTTCCCTTTAAACCAGGCCTTTGGTTGATTAGATTGACATCCTATGCCCTTTTAAAATGTGGGTTTTTTTTGGGGGGGGGGGGTGTTATTGGGTTGTTGTTTTTATTTTGATTATATATTTTGTGGTTTTATATTTTGATTTTGTTCTGTGAGCTGCCCTGAGACCTCAGGGTATAGGGCAGTATAATAATAATAATAATAATAATAATAATAATAATAATAATAATAATAATAATAAATGTTTGATGTTTTATTATTATGCCCCAGAGTGGTTGGGGCAACTCAGCCAGATATGCAGGGTATAACTTCAATATATGCAACATAGGAAGCTGCCTTATACTCGTACAATCATAGAATTGTAGAGTTGGAAGGGACACTGAGGGTCATCTAGTCCAACCTCCTGCAATGCAATCTCAACTAAAGCATCCATGACAGATGGCTATTCCACCTCTGCTTAAAAACCTTCAAGGAAGGAGTCTGCCACTTCTTGTGGGAGCCTGTTCCACTGTCAAACAGTTCTTACTGCCATAAAGTTCCTCCTGATGTGTAATTGGAACCTCCTTTTTTCCTGTTTATTCCGAATCTGCTTTCTTATAACTTGAATCCAAGAAAGGAGACTCCGACTGAATCTGAGTCAGACCATCTAGCTCAGCATGTTCTACACACTGGCTGGGGTTTGGATCATGGCCCTTTCCTAAGTCTTTGGGGAAACTTGGGTGCTTTTAAAGTTTAGAAAATAAATTGACTAAGGAGGGAATTGGTGAGGGTTTACAAGAAATTATCTGTGGTAGAACATTTTTTGGGGGTTCCTCTCTCATAATAATTGCAGTTGGGGTCAGCCAGTGAAACTGATTAGTAGGACACTTAACAGACAGAACGAGTAGCCCCATTGGATCACAGGTGCAGCTCCTGGTAGTTGGTCTTGGCATCGCCTTCCCCAGGTTGGGATAACTGTGGACTCCACCTACTCTAGCAGCCGCCCAATCCCGGCTGGGGAGGTGTTGCCAGGGGGATTGACCAGGTAGAAGGAGGGATTATACAGTACACACAATAGAACTTGAGTCATACCTAGGAAGCGGCTGTTGGATTCAGAGCTTCCCCACCCTCCACTCCCTCAATTGACGCTTACTTTGCAGGTTTAACCACCTTTTTCCACAGCCACATAGGCATGCAGGTGCTGCTATGACAAGGTCACTGTTAAAGGGCCGGAAAGGACTTTCCCTGCATTGGCAGGTTTTGCCTTTCCCGTAGCAATTCGTCACAACTTTGGCAGTTGCAGGCCTTGGGCAGAATCCTTTAGTCATCTGCAAGATTGGGGGGCGTGGGGTGGTGACCCCCGCTCCCATTGTGGTGGCGATAACAGGGTTCCCATTAAAGGGGTCTCAGGGGGAGGCATTGACCATACGCCCAGGGTCGTCACTGCCCTCCCCTTCCAGTGACAGCGAACATAGGGGGGTGGGCTATCTGCTTGAACATATGTTCTCCAGACTAGCCCACTCCCCACTCGTGCTGGATAACCCTGAAGTTATCCGGCTGGGGGGCTGGGAAGGATAAACGCCCAATGCCTGAGCCAAGGTCTTCCTACATCTGAATATTAATAAAGTTGTGGCCAATTTAATCCCATAGAACGTTGTCATACGTCGTTATTTCCCCTCAGGGGCTGCCCCGGGGTCTGGGGGACTCCGCCTGGCCGCGCAATGCAATACTATTCCACACAAAATAATACTTAATTATTTATTTAATTAATTATTGTGATTTGTTTCAAGAAAATGTGACAGTGGCCATTAGCTTCAAAGACTTTAACAGAGGAAGAGACATAGCTATCAAAGGCTATCAGCCATGATGATGCCCAGGTTCAGAAGCAGCATTTTGCTAAATACCAGCTTCCAGGATTTCGTGTGAGAGGGCTAGTGCCTCCATGGACTGCTGTGGGCTTCCCAGAGGTTGGCCACTGCAGAAAAGACAATGCCGGACTAGATTAAACTTTGTTCTGACCCAACAAAGCTCTTCCTATATTCCTAAGGACCACTGGCAGCCTTCCTCATATGCACCAAAGCTTGCTATGCCCCTTCTTATGACAACCCCTTGTAGTCCCCCTCGTGCTCCTGAGGATTGGGGAACTTTCTGGAGGTGCAGCTGATCTAGACCAAGAGGCTGCAGAGGGAAGAGAAAATAAACAGGTTCCCTTTAGCATTCTAAGTGCCTCAGGCATGCACCTGGCGCTCTTTAGTTCCCCGCCTGGGTTTTAAATTCCTTGCAAATTTCAGTACTGCTCTTTGAAATGGAGAGCCGCGAAATATATCCCATGGTTCCAACTTTCAACACTTGTTTCAGAAATGGCTGTCCTCCCTCCCTATCTATTTGTTAGGTGCTCTATAAAAAGCAATCACCATGGCACCTAAGCCTTTTCTCATTAGAGAAACACTGTTTTCACTGCTTACTTAGCAACACTGACAATAGCCTCCAGCAGCGGTGAAGCAAGCTGACTTCATGGCATTTTGCAAGATGAATTCTTCACCAACACAGTCTGTTTGCTCCTTGCGCTCTTCCTTTTGCAAAAGATGCAGCTTTCCCTTCCCTTTTTTTGGGGGGGGGGGAGAGGAGGGGAGTAAGATGTTCCCTCATCAGCAACTGCTGATTGTGTCGTTGTGCACATGCCACCGCTGTGGATCAGTGGCTGCACTATGCACCTTTGCATGCCAAGAAGAGGGAAATCAATTTCCCACCTTGAAAAGGTGAAACTTGTGTTGCAGAAGATCTGCACACGGTTCCCAGGTGCTCAAGGGTAATGGCAACTTGATGAGAGGGTTGAGCAAAACTTGACATAGGAATGAGACTCTGCTTGAGTGGTAAGTGATGCAGTGCAAAGGAGGCACTCCTATGGGGATGAAAGAAAGGCAGGAACCACATTCATTTGTTGATTCCATTAATCTAGATTTGTATCATGATCATAACACACACACACCCCAGAGAAACCTGAACCGGGACTCACACACACCTCTTGTATAAATTGACTTAGTTATATGGTACACACATATAGTTTTAACTGTCATATTTTAACTGTATTTTTATTATTACTCCTGTAGGCTGACATGGTGGTGGTGGTGCCAGTTGTGACTGAAATGGGCAGAAGAAGTACAGTGAATGAATGCATGAATATTATACCCTGTTCTAACTCATAGGCTTATCTCATCAATACCTATATTGTACTGAGTCCCTAAAGATTCAGACCCTAAGACAAGGAATGTACGGCATCAGCTTAAGGGATACATTCATTCCTTCATGGACAACCCTACAGGGCTGCATACCAGGGGTAGGAGTGTCCAAGGCAAAAGTGGGCATGGCCACCACCACACAATAGAAAACTGATTCCAAGCCTCATGGTGGCATGGGGTGGTGGTGTTGATGGTGGAGGGAGGGGAGAGCTAACACTTCTTTCCAAAGCTGTGTCCCTTCCCTTAACATTAGCAGCCCAGTTATGAATGGAAGACGTCATCTACTGACTACAATAGAAGACTCCTTTCTGCCCCCAGCCCTATTTGCAGGAGGGGGGAGAAGGAGAAAGGGGTGCATGATGAAACAAAGGAGGACAAACTCAACACACTACAGAAAAAAATATTTTTGAATCACCTGTGTATTTTGATGCCTATGGAACAAAGGCCCATACTGTCCTATAGTCCTGCATTCAAAAGCTAGCATCTCCAATTATTTATTTTGCTTTTAAAAAAAACCAAATACATATACTCCACTTTTTAATACTGACTATATGCTACTGAATGGATCTCAGGGAGCAGGTGATAGGAAAGAACTTCATCTGGGCTTTTCCATAGCCACTGCCAGTCATAGAAGACAATACTGGTCTTTCTTGTCATATGTTGCCATATGTGTGTCCTACGTTTGGAGGAAAACCTTAAACATGTTGCAGAGTTCAGCAGAGTTCACAAAAATAGACCAGAGGCAATAATTCATCCAGCTTTACTGTTGCTGAAGGCAAATGTAGCTTAATGGTAACAAATCCAAATACAACCAGGACTGGCTTAGTTCATACAAAAATCCAGTTATCCTTCTACAAGACTATTAGGAACTTTTGAAGGGCACAGTTTATATATATATATATATATATATATATATATATATATATATATATACATATACATATACATATACATATATACATACACACACACACACACACACACACACACACACTGCTGTAAAACCTTAAGGCTAAACCTCTCCACCCCTCAAGTCCAAGATGAGATCAAAATCACAATCACCATTTGACATTTGTAAAATTGCTAAAAATGTACTAGGCGTGGTACTTTAATACTAGCACTTAAAGGTTTACAGTCAACATTAGACTTCTACAACCTGTTGCCCTTCCAGTGTTTTGGACCACAGGTCTTAACATGCCTAGTCAGCATGGCTAAAGCTCAGGGATGATGGGAGTTGTAGTTTATAAAATTTGAACTTGTTTGGGGAAGGCTAGCATGAAGGGGGAGCCTTGGAGGAAGGTTGCTGTGACTAGCTGCTGAAGGCCAAGAAGAAGAAACTATAGGCTAGAGATAGGAGTAGCCATCTTTCACTAGCTCCTTCTTGCAGAAAACTCACATGTAAAGATGTGTTTGTCTGACAGGATGCTGAGAAACTCAAGAAACCAGATAATAATAATAATTTATTACTTATAACCCGCCCATCTGGCTGGGTTTCCCCAGCCACACTGGGCGGCTTCCAACAGGGGGATTAAAAATACATTAAAAACCTAATCTGGGAGGATTGTCTGTGATAGAATCATAGAATCATAGAGTTGGAAGAGACCACAGGGGCCATCCAGTTCAACCCCCTGCCAAGCAGGAAACACCATCAAAGCATTCCTGACAGATGGCTGTCAAGCCTCTGCTTAAAGACCTCCAAAGAAGGAGACTCCACCACACTCCTTGGTAGCAAGTTTGAGAGTCTGAAGAATGAGGGATGGGTGTTAAGTTGTTGGCTATTGAGTTGTAAATTAATTATGTGCAAGAAGCCAAGTGAAGTTAGGTAACTGTTTAAACTTTGTTTTGGGAAGCCAACCTAAGGCGTTCTATTACAGCATCTTACCAGGTAAACTCTGAGTGAAACAGCCACCTGACCCTGATATTCTGGAACCCTCCTTGTGTAAACACTAACAGCTGATACGCAAACAGCAGAAAATAGTTTCACACATAAAATACAGTGTGTTCCCTGCAATGCCCATGGATGTTGGGAAATAAGTTGGGATGCTGAAAATAGCTATGATGTCCTGCTTAAAATGTGAAATCTGCATATTTGCTGATGTGGATAAGTGTCTCAAACTGGCAGAGGGTGACAGGAATGGTGCCACACTCTCCATTTGTGTGTTGATTTAACATAGAATATGAATGCCTGAATAGGGCTTTACGGGTCTGGAAAAACCTCTTTGGATATACAGTGCATTGCAATTGATTTAGATGCTGTAGATTTCCTCCCTTGCAATTTCCAAAAGACAGCTGCCCATGGTGCTTACTTTATAGGAATATAAAATCCTTCTTTGCTTTCCTTCTTCAGTATGTACATTAGAATGGAAATAATTTTTTCAAGTGTTAATGTTACCAGGCCCTATCTTCCCAATTTTAGCTGGAGGAATTTTTGGGTGAGTCAGATATTAATATTTCAGGCTTTTACTGAAAAAGGTTCTGGTAGTGGGAAAAATATGATATAGGCTTTTCTCCTAAGTGTTTGAATTAAAAATACATTTTTTAAAAGTTCATGGCAAGTAAAGTTTTCAAGAGAATTTTCAGGACTTCGGGGCCTAATTCCTCATCTCTAGGATAAGTCCCCCCTTTTTTCTTTCTTTCCTGAAAATCAAAGTATCACACTCCAAGCCCAGCCTTTCATGCCACTTGAACTGAACAACCTAAAATTCAAAAGACTAACACCCTAATGTTATAGATGTGCAAGGTCAGGGTCCAAAAAGGTTTATAGGCTGCGGGCTCATGGTTCCTTCTCTCCCAAAGCAATCATGTGGGAGGGAGGAGGTGGATTAGTAGGGCACCTACAGCCCAAGTGATAGAACACGGGTGGGGAATCTCTGACCCATGGACCAAGCTGGATCCAGCAGGCTTCCCCATTTGGCTTGCCAGGATATCTCCAATGAAAATAGGGGTGTCTTCTTCTTCTTCTTCTTCTTCTTCTTCTTCTTCTTCTTCTTCTTCTTCTTCTCATCATCATCATCACTTTGAGTGGCTTCCAACATATATAAAAAACATAATGAAACATTAAACATTAAAAGCTTCCCTATACAGGGCTGCCTTCAGATGTCTCTAAAGTTTATATAGTTACCTATCTTCTTGGCTTGGAGTCAGATAATGCCACACCTCCAACATTTATCTGATATAAATAGGGACGACTTAAGGAAAAGCAGGACATTCTGGGATCAATTCAGAAACTGGGATAGCTTCTGTAAATCCTGGACTGTCCCTGGAAAATAAGGACACTTGGAGAGTCAGTTTTAGTCAAGCCACACCCACCTGCTCTAGGTTATGTTTCAGCTGGGACAAAAAGGGGGTTATGGGCACCAATGCTCAGCTGCTCAGTGGCTCCCGCAAAGCACTCTGCAAGGTGCTTCAAAGCCCTGACTACCAGCTGATTCCTGGAGCTTCAAAACGAAGTGTACAGTAGAAGCCCTGACAGATGGGACCAGCTGCTCTAGGGAGTCCCAGGTATACAGTGGTACCTCTAGTTGTGGACATGATCCGTTCCTGGGTGCTGTTCGCACCCCGAAATGTCCGCAACTAGAGCGGCGCTTCCGCATAAGCACAGAGTGTGATAGAGCGCTTCTGTGCATGTGTGAAGCATGCAGAACGCTTCTGCGCATGCGTGTGCCGAAACTCAGAAGTATACACTTCCGGGTTTGCCGCATTCGCAAGCCGAAAAGACACAACATGAACCTAACGCAACATGAGGTATGACTGTAGTTGTAAGGAAGGAGGAACGTGGAGAAAGCTCTGCCCCCATGCTGCGAAGCTAGTCCTCTAGATGGAAAAGTTTCAAGGCTGGCTGTTCTGTAAGCTGTTCAGATAACTCCCATACAGAGCAAGGGTCCAATTCCCTGCTTCCCTTGCTTTCATCGCAATCAGGGTTTAAATTGTTCTGTTGGCACATTTGGAGCACTTGCCAGGAGACTTTGAGGTCCCTCTCTCTGTGTGCCTTCTCTCCTTTTCTTTTTAAGCAAATGCTTTCCTGCAAAGCCGTGAAGCTCACCAAGTACCAGTATATGAAACCTCTTATATTTCGCTGTTCTGCTACGTTTGTTATGAGAAGATAGAACTGGGAGATTTGACAAAATGTTGCAGGGAAGTTCCTGTCCAGGGATCTTGGCAGCCCTGTCAGTTTTCGCATAGCTGCTTCTACATTCTGTTGTTGTTGTTGATTATGATTTAGTTGCTCTTTTCCAAAAAAAGGTGAACTCAAAGCAATTACAAAAAACCATTAAAAACAAGTGTAAAAAATAGAGTAAAAGCAACCTAAAATGCTTGTCTGTAACATGCATAAAAGAGCAGATCCATCTCAACCCCATTCCACCAGAAGATAAATAGAAAATTAAGGCACAAAGGTGATCTTATTAGGCATGCTTCCATGAATTCCTATCCATATATTCTAGTCTGTAATTTTCTCTTATTATGTCTATTTTAGACTGTTCAATTTTTAAAAAAACAAACAAACCAATTTTAATGCATTTTTATATTCTTTGTAAAATACTTTCAGGATTTATTTCCAGTTTTTACCTGTAGATACATTTTATTAACAAACAAATAAATGAAGAGTTTAAGAGCAGGAAATTATAATCCTTTCCTCTTGATTCATTTTGTCTTTTTTTTGTGGATAGCCAGCATTCCTTTACTGCTAAATCATGTTCTACTCAGTAAGAGCATGGGTTGCGGTGGGGGCTGGCAAGCCACCTCCCTTGCCGCTGGGCGGGTCATTTGGCTGGCCACAGCTTCAATAGGCCTTAGCTATGTTGCTGGGGAGAATTAAATGTTGCCATTCTTGATGGACAGCCCAGCGTCCCTTATATTCTCTAGCACGCAGGGTGATCCTCCTCTTGGCCGCGTGTTTCGGATCACCCGCCCTTCCCTCCCTTGGTTTTCTTAGGATGCTACTTGACCTTGCAACTGCCTGTCATGGGGTCGTCTGCTTTGGGGCAGGGGCCCAGTAGGAATTTTACAGTTGGCTGATTGGCTGTGGCCATCTGGTTTTGCCTACTGCAGTAGCAACTAGTCACAACTTGTAAGGTTGGCGGTTAGGCATTGGTTCATTGTGATGGTGATTGGAGGGGCAGTCACCCCTCCAAATGATGATGGTGTAGGGAATTCCGTTAAAGGAAGCCAGGGGCTCGACATTGCTTTTGTCCGAACCCCGGTCAGGGGGCAGGGCCATGCAGGAGCCCCTGGGAACCTCCGGGGAGAGGGAGGGCTCTGCCCCCAGCTTCCATATCTCTCCCCAGATGGGATCTCCCGTTGCTGACTGGTGGTCAGCTCTATCCCGTTGGACAGCTAGTCAGAACCAATGCCTAAGCAACCACTCACATAATTTGTATTTTAATAAAATTGTGGCCTCAATTATTGCCAAAAACCCAAACAAAGATTATGTCTGAAATGTGAATTTATTGGGGGGTGGCTTGGGGACCTCGACATGCAAACATTCACAATCTTCATTAGCTATATTTCCATTCGCACCACTGAGAGTTTTTTTTTTTTTTAAAAAAAACATACTGTAATTTTCCGTGTATAACGCGCCCCCGTGTATAACGTGCCACCCTATTTTGGGGGGAAATTTAAGAAAATGGGGGGAGGTTGCCCAGAGTTGTTGAGCTTTTTTTAAAGGGGAGATTGCCAAAATTTGCTCACCCGCCCGCGTCACAAATGCAACCTGTCATTTGTCCCCGCGCCAGCCAATCACACACCAAATTGCTGCAGTTACAGCCAATCAACACCTGCCCTTGCCAAAGCCACCAATAACACGTACAATCACTGCTGAAAATCTCCAGCTCGCGGCAGCAACCATTCCCATGTCCCCCCTATGCACTATCCATGTATACACGAGCCGTTCTTTTTTAACATACTTCTTTAATTAAAAAAAACCCAACCCTCGTTTTATACACGGAAATTTACGGTACTTTTATTGTATTTCTGCAAACCTTGTTCCTTCTACCATACTGATAACACCCCTCTTCTTTTGATTCCATTTCTATCAGCACCTACCAATTATGTTTGCTATTAGAAGGAATGATAAATTCCTCTCACCTTGAGCCTGGGCAGCAGTTGTTGTGCAGTGCGGCTTGCTGCAATTGCTGGGCTCCTTCAGTGGCTTCCTAACAGCTGGCAGGAGAGGACACTAGCACAACTGTTGAAGTGGATTCCTCTGCTGCACAACATCAAAACTGACCATCCTCCCCAGGGATGTCCAACTCCCAATAGACTGTGATCTACTCACAGTGTAAAAAACTGGCAGTGATCTACCCATTGTTGTTGGATGGATCAAAGTTGTGAGCTTTTTGGGGGAAGCCAAGGTGGTTGAGCTTTTTTTAAGGGAACAAATGAATGAATGGAACTGAATGAGCATTGTGATATACACAGAACATAATCAAAAGTTGATTATATAAAACACAGTTGAGGGTCCTGAATCCCCAATACGATAGTGGAACTTAATCTGATTGCCCACTTTTTTGCATGGAAGCAAAAGTTGCTGAGCTTTTTTGGGGGAAGCCAAAGTTATTGAACCTTTTTTTTGGGGGGGTGGAGAACTAGCCCAAAGCCAGGACTAAGCAAGGTAGGGGTTAAATTTTGTGTCAGTTAGAACCGAAAGGGGCGGGCTCAGCCTGGGTATAAAAGCCCCCTCCCTGTGGTCAGTGGGAGAGAGTTGGTGGGAGAAGTAAGTTGAGCAGGGAGTGAGTCAGGAGTGAGAGCTGGGTCAAGAGTCTGAGGTGTAGCATTGGTGGAAGTTAGCAGCGAGGATAAACAGTTATTGGGAAACGTGTTGTTATTGTTAATTAGTTGACTGTTAGTGTTAATAGGCCGGTATAGGACCATCTTTATAAGCTTATTGAACACCATTTATTTATCAGAAACTACAAGCTTTTGTACACAATAAACAACTTCTTTATTCACACAATCCTCATCTGTGGTAAATAAAGCAAGCAGGTTCTGGTTAGCAGTCTGGTGGGTTGCAGCTGGGGACCGTTTGTCGTTGGTGCAGCACTCATAGACCATGAAACGTCCGGGGGTGCTGTACAGGGTTGAAGTGCCCGCGACAGGAGTAGATCACTGAGGGCCAGAGATCTACCAGGAACACCCCAGGATCTAACAGTAGATCGTGATCTACTTGTTGGACGTGCTTGCATACAAGAGCCCTTGTGCTGGTGGACAGATAACACTGGATATAATCCTAAAATTGCAGCGATTTAGCTAATATCCATGTTAAACATGGTTAACTCACCCATTGCTAGAACACCTGTCCAGCTAATTAAAAGAGCTTAGTATCAGTTCCCATCACCTTTGTGCACAGTGGAGTTTAAGGAGTGTGCTACACCAGCCTCCATAAGGGAGCAATGCAACAGTATCCACAGCTGGGCAAATGTGTGGAACATCCTCAAGTTTCAAAGTGAATTCTTCGCAAAATAATAATAATTAAAGGGTACTGAGGTTTCAAAAAATAGAATAAAAAATCATCTGATAAATAGAATGGAGAAGTACATTCTGAATCAACAAGTAGTGAGGAACTGAGAAGAAAATTATTTGTTTTGTTTTTAAAAAAGAGGTGTCCCTGATCTAAACTTAGACATTGCAATCATCTAAATGTCATTTAGAATTTGGGTGGCAGATTAGGGACAACAGGCTACCATTAAAAGCACCTTATCACATCTTTCACAGTAATTGCACAGTATTGAAATAACTGATAGCCGCAAAGTTGGGAACTGGAGAGTTCAGAAACAAACCCACTGAGTTTAGAGTCATATTCAGAGTCATATTCAGACCCCCTTAAATATCCAGGCCTAATTCATAATGGTCCTATTGCTGCTGCATTTTTCTCCCATTCATGGGAGACTTAGGGCCAGATCTTCTTAGCTTCAAGAGTAGAGCTGCAGTGTGCAAAGTCTATCAGTGAGGTCAGTTGCCATACAGACTATCTGCTGAGCTATTTCAGTTCTTGAAATAACATGGAACCTCTTGATGTCGTTGGACTCTAACTCCCATTAACACAACCTGCATGGCCAATGACCAGGGATTGTGGGAGTTGGAGTCCTGGCAGCATCTGGAAGTCCAGAGTTTTCCATTTCTGCTGCACTGCTTGATGCACTTTTTGGCTTGTCTGTGAATGGTCGTACACTTTCTGTGAACTGTTATTCTGCTGTTTTATTCCAGCAATAGTTACAGGTGAGCAAGAATATGTTTCACTTGGGATGAGAGTCACTTCCAAGCAGAGATAATATGGTGTGGTGTTTCTCTCTTAAAAAAAGAAAACCACAACCCCAATCCTTGTTGCTGTGAAAACAAGTCGTTAACAATACAATTGGAAAGAATTGGAAATGTGCCTGAAATTATATCTGGAGATGAACAAATCATGGATAACTGGTTGTTTTTGCAGTTATTTTTGCTACAGTACCTCATTCTAAAGCAAAGGCTAAAAAGGAGATAGTCCAAACTCCATCCTTCTTTCAGCTCCATGCCAGAAGGGTCTTGGAGACAAATGTGAGTTTAACTTCAGTTTATTTCAACCTCTTCAGCTGTTGGATGAGTAGTGAAGCTTTTTAAGCATATGGCAAGCCATATATACCCATCAATATGCAGAACTATACCTTCAACAGCATGTGAACAGTCTGGGATTGTATGCTAGGTCTCACACGGATGGATATCCAAAGACATAATACAAATGAATGGATGCCACAAAGTGACATTTGAAAGCAGCAGCAGCAGCAATGATATCTCAGCAAACATTTAAATTTTACCCACAAAGCAAATGCACCTCATTCTAACATGAAGAGCAGCCATAATAATTCCCTGAAATTCTTTGCTTTCATCAGTTCATTAAGACTGACTTGATTTTTACCAAAAGGGTTAAACCCAAGCAAACGCCCATGTCCACTGCAAGCAAATATGAAGTTGAAAGCAAAGAATACAACTTCTTACACACATACTCTTGCTTCCTGACAGATTTCAACTGGATTTTAAAGGGTTTTTTTTAATGCAAAACAATTCATTATGATGAGTTTCCTGCATGTTTTGCAAAAAGCCATAATCAGGATTGCTTCTATTTGACAGAATTTAGACAGATGTGGCCCAGAGGTACACAATGGCCAGAAAAATTCATACTTCATTAATACACAAGATGAGCCTTGCTACTCCAGAAGTGAAGAATGAGTTGGTATTCAGGCAGCAGATCTTGCAAATGAGAGGTGTGTTGTTGTTGTTTTTGAAAACCAGCTATGCCTTTTTGATATCTCCAGCAAATGTTTCTGCAAGCCCTGGCTTGTAGAAATTGCCAGCTACCCATGAGATTGGCATAACTGCTAATCCTAGATCTTTTTTTGCTATCCTAAAGTGGAGAATAAAATAGAATGGTGGTAGTAGATCCCAAAACCCATCTATTTTTGGATTGCAGGTGAGTGTTGCATGTATTCCAAATGCAACCAACAGAAAAGGTCACTTCACATAGAAAACGAGCATATCGGGAAATTAGTATATACATGACAAAGCTTTCTTTAGCCATCTCACCCCTTGCTTTTCCCTTAAGACTAATTGCAGTCGTTAACAGTCATCAACAGGTTTTCCACACCCATCAGCCAATCACCCATTCCCACCACCCTTCTGAGTAATACTCCTCCCCACTCTCTCACTATATATAAGGGTCTGGTGACTTCTGTTTCAGTGTATCTGAAGAAGTCTGCATGCACACGAAAGCTCATACCAAGAACAAACTTACTTGGTCTCTAAGGTGCTACTGGAAGGAATTTTTTTTATTTCTTTATTTTGTTTTGACTATGGCAAACCAACACGGCTACCTACCTGTAACTTATTACAGATACAACACTTTTAATCTGTCCCAAGGCTTTGGAATGTGGTGGGATATAAATTTAAATAAATGTTAAGTGTGTGCGTGCGCGCGCGCACACACACACACACACACACAAAAGGGGAAATGGCTGAAATTGTAAAGGGGGGGAGGTGTGCTACTGCCAGGTTTTGCAGAATATGAAACAACATACTTTTTCTTTTTAAAAGATGCATTCAATTGCCCCCTGTTTTTAACAAGAAACTAAGAACAAGTTTGGCATTCAAACCCTCTTTTCTCTTCCAGATTTTTAACGCAGCTGCCTCGCTGGAAGCGCAGAATCTTTTCCATTGATCAGCCTTCTATTCATTATCTGCATTGTAACATAAGCAGGGGCAAACCTATTGCCTGCAGCCCACACAAAAGGGACTATGAACCCATGAATTAACTATGTAGAACTGCTTCATTGTCCATCTTGTTGCACTATCTTTCTGACAGTTCGGTTTCTGAATGAAAATCAGAAATGACGGGTGGGCGGGCAAACCATGCCCCCCCCCCAATAAAAAGTGTTTTTAGCCTTCAGCCCATATTGAAAAGGAAGATTTTGCTTTCATGATCTGGGGTTCATTGCTACGATTAGCAGCTGGACATTCCAGGGCCCTAACCTCCCTCTTTCTTTCTTTCTTTCTTTCTTTCTTTCTTTCTTTCTTTCTTTCTTTCTGCTTTCTTTTCCCAAATCAAGTCATTTACACTCCTCCAGAAATCTTTGCCCTGTAATGTTTTTAAATGCTGACATGGAGGACAATGGGGTTCAGGAGAAATTGGCCATGCCTCTTATTTCCAGCTCAGTATTATTTCATTGGCATTAAGTGTTGCATATTCACTACACTTAATAGGACTGGAAAGCGTTTTTGTCCCCCAATCCCCACCAAATTGGTTTCCCTAAACAATGGACCTCCAGAGTAAGCTTATAAAATCAAGTGCTTTTCCAGCTGCGCATAGTATATGTCGTGACAAATTGCTAAGCGGTTGAATGAAATAAGCCTGAGACATATCAGCGTGAAAAAGTAGTTGGGGGATTAAAAACAACAGTAACAAAACAGTTCCATGTATTCATTGCCTGAACTTGGAAACCTTTAGAAGAGTTCGGGGGAGGGGAACCTCTACAAAAGGGTAAGAATAAGGCATATGTCTGCATTTCCCCACATTGCTGGTAATAGTCGCTCCTGATATGGTTCTTTCCCCACTTATACATGCACACATCAGCTGCGTTCCTTAATGTTATAAGCACCTGGAGGAGGAGAGGTATTCCAAGATCAGAAAATGACCCCTAGATCCTTTGAAAGTGTACCACTGGCAAACCAAGCATATCCTATCTTATATTTGTGCAACTGATTCTTCCTGCCTAAGAGCGAGACCTTCCCTTTTGTTCCTATTGAATTTTATTTTGTTAATTTGGGCCCAGTTCTTCAGTCTGTTCAGGTCAACTTGAATGCTGAATCTGCCTTCTGCGGCATTAACTACCCCTCCCAGTCTGGTGTCATCTGCAAAATTTGTTGAGTGCTCTCTCAATGCCCTCACCCAAATCATTTATAAAGACATTGAACAACAACAGGCCCAGCACAGAACCTTGTGGCACAGAATTATCTGCAGGGGGGACCCTACCTGCGCCAGTATTCCAGGACAGTCCACTTTCCTGTATCCAGAAATTACACATCTTGCCCAGTAGCTGGAAGTTTGGATAGACAGACCTCAAGCTTTTGTACCTTCTCTTCCAGCAAGGCAACCAGTTTGCACTTGTGGAATGTGTCATTTTGCACCTAAGTGGAGAGACTGCTGTTAATGCTGAAGTGAGGACAATTGGTTGACCACTGTAGGAATGGGATGCTGGAGTAAATGGGATATTGGCCTGATCCAGCAGACTCTTCTTTTGTCCTGTTGTAAGTCGCCCATCCACAGTTAGTTACCTGGGCTGAAGGCTGAGCAGGCACATAGCTCACCTGGTGAAAGCCTTTCCTACAGCCATGAGATATATAGTATTTCTGTGTAAGCTATAGCAAGTGTTTCTAAACTCTCAGCTATACATCTAATTTGCAGGTGCACATCATATGCAAATCACCCTTTTGGTGATGTTTTCCCCTATTGTGGCAAGGGGTGAGTTGCAACCTTAGTCTGGCAGGTCTGGTGCTCCAGGAAGGATCTATGTCCCAGGAGCTCCCTGCTGGTGTAATGTGAAAAGGGGTCTTGGTTGGTATCAAGGTCCTTAGCAGCAACAGGAGGAGATTCAAGAGATGCTGGGAAAGGTATTAAAGTAAAGCCTTATACACGAAGAACTCCGTGGGAATGAATTTCTACTTTCTAAGCAGCCAGAGTTTAATCCTTATTCAGATTCTGCTTCATTTTGAAGGGTGCCAGCCTGTTACACAGACAACAAAAAGCCTGAGCACCAATGTGTCAAGTTGGTATCTTTTCAGTCCGTCAAGCTTGAAAGGGAAGTGTGAGGAACTAATTTATTTTAAACTAAGTATATAGTGAGAGATGAACATTGGTGGTTCACACAGAAATGTTGTGTTTGGCTTTATAATTAAACAAAAAATTAAATGGTGATTAGAGGAGGCCCAGTTTTCTTGGTTGAAGTCATTTCTTTGAATTAAGCTGGGATCCAAATGGCTAGTTTAGGCATACTCAGTGGGATTTTTATACCGCCGCCGCCCAGAGAGTGAAATCTCCATGCTTCCACAAGTTTTGCAAGTTGCTTCAGTTTAAAAAATGCCACAGCGGAAGCCTGGTATTCCAGAAACTCCCCATACCCAAAGCCTGGAGAGATGCTATCAGTCAGAGCAGATATACTGAATCAGGCCATTGGTCTACCAAGCTCTCTATGTTCTTTCCCAATTTGGGGTACGCACAGAACTGATGCACACCTCTAGTTTTTGTTTTCAGGTGCTCACTTGGTGGGAAAACTGAAAGCACTTTAGAGCTCTAGAGTTACAAATTTGAAACCATGGCATACAATGTATTTGATATCAGCAAAAGATAAATATTTGGTTTTCAACCTTGAAGCAGAATGAAATCCCCCCACCCCCCAGACACATGAGCCCAGATTTGACCCTCTGCTTAATCAATGTCACATCCCTCAACTTTCATTACAACCCTTCACTTCTCCACACTAAAATATTCCTTTTGTTCTATTCATACTGTATTGAAGGCTGGTGGAAAATCTGCGCTCTCTCTATCTCTCTTTCACACACAAACACACACACACACTCCCATTGTGCAGTTGGTGGCACCAGAGAGACTGCATCAAAAAGGTGGGGGGACAATATTTCGTAGGACATCTGGCTATTTCTCTATTCAAAGGCCTTCCTTTACTAACAGAAGCAATGAGTCCCTTCCTCCCTCTCTCCTGTCTTACATTTCTTTGCTAAAACAATCAGCGTGTCATTCTGCATTACGTCACACCACATGTTGAAATGCAGACTGACATCTTGTATCCTAAAGGTATTTGAACATATCATATCAGAAACTGAAATAAAAAGCATCCTTTCCTTACTTTCTCTCACTTGGCAGTAATCGTTCATACTTGTCTTATTCACCTTCATTTACATTTTATTTTATTATTGTTGTTGCTATTTGAAAAATAAGATAAGGACAAGCAGCCAGCCACACCAGCCAAGCACAATGTCTAGTTTGCTAAATGCTTTTCTTTAATAAAGAGAAAGGGACTATGATAGTAGCAGAAAAGAGCCAGTTAATCTGCTAGGCTGAAAACGAGGAGGGGAGAAAAGAAAAAGTCCACATTTGCCAGACATGAGAGCCTGAGGAAAGATTAATTAAATTCAATAGAGAATTTAAAAGCGAGAAAATGCAGGGCAACAAGAAATCATCCTTGCAAGCCAGAGGGGCCCAGTGCCAGTCAACATTAATTTGTGGGATGGGATATGTCAGGAACTGAAAACAAGATTTGGCAGCTAATACCAACCAGTCTTGGGCTTCTATTCAGGGAAGAAATGATGGCTGTTACTGCAGCTTTGGGCTCACAGTTCTCATCTGGGTGACTTCCTCTCCAAGAAATCTGATCATCTCCATCTTGCCCCTTGATTTTTCATTTTTATGTTTTTAAAGCTTAGCATCATTGCTGTCACTTAGTTCAGTATTCTGGCTTTCACTCCTCCTTTGTTCACCAAACATTTCATCCCACCCCTAACTCATTGAAGGCGGAGCTGCCAACTTTCTCCTGGGTGGTGCTAGAGAGGAGAGCTATAGCAACTGGAATTAGAGCTGTGACTGGTGGATCAGGAGTGGTGCCCTAGTGGAATCTGGTGGCTCAAAGGTACAGCCAGCATAGAATCTGTTTAATAGGGGCAGAATACTGCATGTTGGTGCTAGGAGCATTGCAGGGTTTTCAGACCCTTCCCTCCTCTGCTGTTATTTTTCTTTGGGAGCCAGTGTGGTACAGTGGTTAGAACGCTAAGACAAGGACTAAGGAGGCCAGGATTCAAAATCCCTACTCAGTCATAATGCCCTCTGGGTGACCTTAGGTCAGTCACCATCTCTTAGCCTAACCAACCTTGTTCTGAGGATAAAATGCAACAGGGAAAATGTGTGTGCATCAGCTGGAGCCCCTTGGAGAAAATGTGGGGTATAAATTAAATATTATTATAACAACAAACAACAACAACATCTCAGTACTGGTAAACTGGTAGATTTACTACTCAGAACGTTAAGATTCTGGTTGAGTCTGGGTGGAAGAAAAAGGGAGGCAAGTTTGAATTGCCAATTGATTAGATTTAAGTATATCTGATTTAATCTTCACTTTTCCTTTCTATTGTTTTTGTCAAAGTCTCCATGTTAAGCAATGTATAATTTGAAACACAAATACGTAAGAACAGCATTGGCACCTAAGGTAGAAGTGTCCATTTTTCCATGCTGTCTGGACTGTAGTTATGGGGAAAATTAGTACCATTATTGGTAATTTAATCCAGCCAGATCTGGCTCTGTGCCTCCTCTCTATATTTAAAAGCAACAACTCCTCAGTAACACTAAACCCATTTGTCCTTTTATCTTATAGTGACAGCCCACCTTCTCATAACTCAGTGGTGGAAAGCTGGTTCAAATCTCACTACTGATAACTGGCTCAAAAAGTGCACAGTAATGGAAAAGCATACTCATCATCTGTGTGGGTTTTGGGGAACAGCAGGTATCTGGTGGACCTTCATGACGTAGCTTAGTAATCACCCCCATCTCAATATAGTCCCCACAGAATATGAATTCATCTGGAAGCAACTAAAACTAATATTTCCCTCATTTGTTTTCCTCATCAATGACCTACCTTGCTTGTCTATTCCCCCCCCACACACCTTATTATTTTCTTTACAATTAGAAGTTAATGCTCTTTTCTTAGAGTTTTTAAAAAATAAATAAATGTGTATTATATATATTCAGGACTGTAGAATCTATATTTACGCTTTCTCTCACTGTCGTATACCTGCTATGTCCATGATGTGCATTTTTGTTTTGTTTGTTTTATTTTCTTTCTGTCTTTTGGAAATACGTATATTTTAGAATACACAACATTGAATTAAAATTTAAAAAGATCCTTCTGGACCAAGCCAAAATGCCACCTAGCGCACCATCCTGTTATCACAGATGCCTATGAACAGAACATGACAGTGAGAGCACATTCTCCACTTGCAATTGCCAGCAACTACTAACATGAGTTTGGCCAAACTGCGAGAGGCAGTGAAGGATAGGCGTGCCTGGCATGCTCTGGTCCATGGGGTCACGAAGAGTCGGACACGACTGAACGACTGAACAACAACAACCTCTGGTGGTGGAGGTAGTACATATAGGCTAATAATATCAGCTAAAGCATCCATGACAGATGGCCATACAACCTCTGCTTAAAAACCCCTAGGGAAGGAGAGTCCAGGCCTATGGACACATTCAGATTTTTGAATGAGTATAGTGGGCACTGCTTCTCCCCTCTCTCCTGCATCTCCTTCCACCACGGACAGATAGAAAGATGGCAAGTGCATGCATAACCACCCTCTTCAATTTCCGAAGGAATCCGAGTTAAAATTGGCTTAATAATAATAATAATAATAATAATAATAATAATAATAATAGCCATGAAAACCATATGAGAGTTGAAAAAGAAAATTGGAAACAGCATTCTCCTCCCAGCTTCCCCCTTCAGCTCTATGTACTTTTCAAGGGAGAAAAAGGTAATCAACTTTACTACTTCATGACTGAGGGGGCAATTAATTGGCAGGCAGAGGGGATTGCTCAAAGGAACGCCATGGGTACCGGGAGAAGATGTAAAGGGTGCCACTTTGCCCATGGATGCTGTGCTGGTCGAGGTTCTACCCTAAAGACACTTCCATCAAGTGAAGTTAGGCCCTGAAATGCAGTCGTTTGAGAGGTGGGAGAGTGTTTTCTCTGTGTCTTTCCCCAGGCTCTGAAACTCCTTGAAAGCCTGCTCAGCCTTCGTTCTGATACCTTTTCTCATCTGACTTTCTAGGCTATTGATGGGTTTTAATGGTCTCCCAGGCCCTTTTGCTTCTAAAATGGTACCTGCTGACCCTCCCACCCCATATATTTGTTTCATACGACCACTTGTGATGTTATGCCTTCATTGTTTTCATTGCATCTTTAACCATTGTTGAGTATTTTTAACTGAGAAATGGGACAAAAATGCTTTTGATATATAAACACACCATGGGGCATTCTGTCTTTTATACTTTATGTCTATGAAAGTGTAGTCAACCTTGCAAAAGTTCCTATTGCTCTTCAGGTGTGCTCTGGACTATTTATTCGTGGGTGTGTTTAAAAAGAAAAAAAAGGGGGGGAGAATAGGGGACAGAATATCAAAAGTTCTACCACTGGTTCTTTAACCAAAACTTTTTCACCTCCACTGGGATAGTTTTTCACAATTCAAACCTCTAAGCATATTGTAGACAGCTGGCTTCTTAGAAAAAAACCAGAGTCAAAGTTTACCTTCTCCCTCCAGCCAAAATATGTCAGGTCTCACCTGAAGCCACAGAGGGCCAGAACTCCTCAATGGCTTTCAAATCAAGTGTGCATGCAAAGGGCGTGACAAAACTGTTCGCTGGGAAAAGCACACGCACATTGCAATGCTGACTTTTCATTGCAAAGCAATGTTCACCTTCCTGACCTACATGTAGATTTTTTCCTTAAAGGGATAGATTTTTAAAAAGCTCCCCCCCCACCTTTCTCTCTACTGTTTTGAAGGGGAAAACCAGAATATAATTAAGTCTAGAATTGCTCATGATGCATTTATAAGTATTAAATGAACGTTGTGAGGCTAGCTCTGTGTCTTCTCACATTCCCCCCCCCCACTTAATTTGCAGCTCGGTTTGGAATCAGGAAGCCCAGGACACCCTGACGAGTCCAGTTCAAAGGGCCACTGTTTTAGATCAGAATTTCATGCATCTGAAGAGTTCTCAGGTTTCATAGTATCAAAAGCTGGGGACACTTTTGATATTCAACACTTCTCTGGGCTGGAAATAATCTGATGTGGTGATCCAGCAAAGCATTAACCTATTTATTTGTTTAAAGTCCCCAGCCCCCTTCCTGTCCTCAAGCTTACCATCTACAATAGGGGTGGGAATCTGTAACCTTTAAGATGTTGCTGGACACATAATTGCCATCAGACTCAGCCAGCATGGCCAAGTATGATTATGTGAGTTGGAATCCAGTGACACCAGGAAGGCCACAGATATTGTCCAACACCTCCCATGTATACATACCACAAAGGTTAGGGGGGGAGGGAGAGGGAAGGATCATTCAGGAACTACTCAATAGTTAATTGCTAAAGCATTGTGCAGCCCTAGATAGCACAAGCACACAACAAGGAATCCTGACGTCACACGGTCCCAGTGAACTTTGAGGGGGAATGCCCCATCCTTGAAAATTGGGGGGGGGCACTTGTTTCCTGCCCCTTGAACGGCATGAACACACCATGGGTCATGACCATGGGTCATGATTATGTCATAGGGCCCTAGGGAAATATGAGGGAAATTATGGGAGGCTCTCAGACCACAACCCCCTAGAGCACACCACAGGGAGTGCTCATGTTGCATGATCCCAGGGAAATTTGAGAGGGCACCTTTGGGAAAAAAATTCTGGGCCACCCCCTTGAAAATTTTGGGGCCCTTGCCCCCCACCCTTTATATGACACAAGCACACCATGGGGTGTGCTGAAATTGCATGACCCCAGGGAATTTGGGGGGCTTCAACATTTTGGGGGGCCTCAGCCCATGCCCCCCTAGATGGCACAAGCATACCATGGTGTGCTGAAATTGCATGACCCCAGGGAATTTGGGGGGGCTTCAACATTTTGGGGGACCTCAGCCCATGCCCCTCCTAGATGGCACAAGCACACCATGGGGTGTGCTGAAATTGCATGGCCCCAGGGAATTTGGGGGGGGCTTCAACATTTTGGGGGGCCTCAGCCCATGCCCCTCCTAGATGGCACAAGCACACCATGGGGGGTGCTGAAATTGCATGGCCCCAGGGAATTTGGGGGGGGCTTCAACATTTTGGGGGGCCTCAGCCCATGCCCCTCCTAGATGGCACAAGCACACCATGGGGGGTGCTGAAATTGCATGACCCCAGGGAATTTGGGGGGCTTCAACATTTTGGGGGGCCTCAGCCCATGCCCCCCTAGATGGCACAAGAACACCATGGGGTGTGCTGAAATTGCATGGCCCCAGGGAATTTGGGGGGCTTCAACATTTTGGGGGGCCTCAGCCCATGCCCCCCTAGATGGCACAAGCACATCATGGGGTGTGCTGAAATTGCATGGCCCCAGGGAATTTGGGGGGGCTTCAACATTTTGGGGGGCCTCAGCCCATGCCCCTCCTAGATGGCACGAGCACACCATGGGGGGTGCTGAAATTGCATGACCCCAGGGAATTTGGGGGGCTTCAACATTTTGGGGGGCCTCAGCCCATGCCCCCCTAGATGGCACAAGAACACCATGGGGTGTGCTGAAATTGCATGGCCCCAGGGAATTTGGGGGGGGCTTCAACATTTTTGGGGGCCTCAGCCCATGCCCCCCTAGATGGCACAAGAACACCATGGGGTGTGCTGAAATTGCATGGCCCCAGGGAATTTGGGGGGGCTTCAACATTTTGGGGGGCCTCAGCCCATGCCCCCCTAGATGGCATGAGCACACCATGGGGTGTGCTGACACCACACAGCCCCAGGAAATTTTGTGGGGGGCACCCCCTTGAAAACTTGGGGTCCTTGCCCTCCCCATTCTGTATATGGCACAGGCACACCATGGGGGTGTGCTGACATTGTGTGAACCCAGAGAATTTTGAGGGGGCCCACGCCTATTGAAAATTTTGGGAGTACTGTACCTTGGTCCATGACCCCCTTGATGGCACGAGCACACCCTAGGGAGTGTTAATGTCTCACTGTCCCAGAGAATTTTGAAGGGGCCCACCTGCCTTTTAAAATTTCGGGAGCCCTCAGCTCTTTGCCACCATGGACTGTGCAGTCATACCACAGGGCATGCTGATGTCAGGCCTCTGGATTTACCTCCCGCATAGATGCTGTATTGGGTCCCTAGTCAGCAGGTGGAGATCTAGTCAAGATTAGGAGAAACTGAGTAAAGACACAGCTGTTGAAAATTAAGCTTTGGGTTATTTATAGAGGAGGAGGAAGGGGTGAGGCATACAGAACTTGGCTGGGAGTGGGATTTGTGGGGATGGTGGGCTACAGGGTGAGGTTTGGGGCTGGAGCTGCAGCAAGAAACTGCTAGGCTGTGTTCCTTGGGGGAAGAGTTTGTGATGTAACACTGGGGAAAGTGTGGTTTAAAAATCCTTTTTAAAAAGTTTTTATTTATTTATTTATTGACACAAATAATATCCATTATATTTTTATAATATACTGAGATAAAACAGCTACTTAAGCTAAGAAAGAGCAAAATCAGAAGGAGGAAAATACAAGAAAAAGAGAAGACAAAAGGGAAAGGGGGGGGGGAACTAAAGGAAGAGACTAGAATAAAAGGACTTCTGGGTCTCAGTAGCTACATATGATACTCAGTTTTTTAAACATTCTACCTTCTATAAACCAGTATTTTTTTAAGTCTTCAAATTCAGATACTGCAAGTTCATTTTCTCTTTCACACAAAAGGCCATAGGAAACTTCCAATCCCTAACAAATGCTAGTATCTAATTAAACATGTTAGCTTAGCCATCTCAGGCAATGTGGGGTAAAACTCCTTTGGTTGTAGATTTTTATTTTTTATTTTTATTTTTTTGCTGCAACAAGGGAAGGGCTGGGAGCAAGGTCATTGAGGCTTTTCCCAATGCATGAAATTCAGAAGCTTTATAAACAAACATTGCAGTTCAACATTAGTACATTCCTACTTTCATCTTGAGTTCCCCCCACCTTTCTTCAACCCCCCCCCCAAAAGCTTTCAGACTACCCAAAAAGGATTAGCAAAGAGCAATGAGATTGTAAACTACCTTTTTGTGTGTGTGGGGGGGAAATTATTTATTTAAGCAAAATGTTAAGTAGGTACAAATATTATTACTTTTATAGTAGCAAAAAGCAAACAGTTTTGCGTAGCCTATTGCGTTTAGGCAGTATTCAAGCTTAAGCTTTAGGCCAAGACCAAAAATTTCATAAAACAGTTCCCATGGTTGTTTGCTAATATAAGGTATAGTCAAAAATGTTAAATACTTAAGATGCAACCAGTTTACATTCCTTTATACTAATTTTAAATTGGAATAAAGCTATTTCACAAAATGCTAGACAGAGGGTCCACTATTATGGTTCCATTCTTCTACATTGGGATCCCAAATAATATGTAGGTTATGCTTCTATCTACAATAGTAATGGAGAATCTATTTTTTTTTTTTTTTGGATGCTGTTGGGATTAAGTGCCACCAGAATGAGGCCCCAAGTTAGCAAGTGGAGGATAGCTGGAGAAAGACACAGCTGTTGAAAACAAGGCTTCAGCATTCTTACAGAGGAGAAAAGGGCGAGGCAGAAAGGCTTTTTGATTTTCTTTCACCCATAGAAGCCCAGCAAATACATATATATATGTGATAAATACCCTCTGTGCTTTATTTCACACAACCTTGCCTTTACTTGATAAGTGTAATTGTCACATGAAAGTGGTAGGGTGTGGGTGAGAAGGCAAAACTTGTTTACATCCCAGGGGGGGGGGGGAAATGACTTGGGTATCTATCACCCATTTTCTGACTTCCTTCTACACTTGACCAGATGTACCCTCTTCGGCTGTGTCTCTTTCCAGCCAGGGAAATGTTAATGCAATTTTGACTGTAAACAGAGTCAGGTACAGCTGTCCCCATGATCATAGTTGGAAGAAAATTACATCTGTGTCCACAGAAATGCCTGCCAGTGTTTCAATCAGTAGTTCAGTTCATGCTTACATGCCCACACGTGATTTCAGCTGAAGTCTGCTTATGTGCTAGGGAAATTAAGCAGGCAAACATTTGGCAGCATCTCGCCATGCACTCGTAATGTACAGTACTTCCAGTATGTAGGATGGTTCAGTTAAGAGAGATGTGATGTTTTGCATAGCTTTCAGCTTTTCCATTTTCTTGCGAGTAATCCTATTCAGAATAAGGGAATTTCCCTTTAAAAAAGGGGGGAAATCGACAGCTATGGCTGTTTCGTTTCTCTGTGCCAAGTAACTCTGCAGCATCACAAGCAAGTTCCCCAGAGGTTGCAAAACTTGACACAAACATTCCATAAGCCCCTCTGCTTCCCAAAAGGCTAAACTGTGCTCTCTCCTCTCTTTTTTTGCTCATTGTTAGTGCCCTCGCGTATGCATCTTGCTTTGTTGGGTTGCCAGGCTCCATAGCATGCTATATTTTTTCATTTTCAGCTAGCTGGCACTTGCCACTTTGTCTGTTCCCTAAGATTGCCCTCCCCCCCCCCTACAACTTTGAAACGTGTCATTCATTGAATAAATGAGGGAGATGGGATGGGGTGGAGGAAGCTAGCACAAAGCTGCAGACAAACTTAGCAGGTCTGACAGCAAAAACCCTCAGTCTTGTCAAGTTTGTTTCAGAAATTCATTTCTGCTGCTCCCCTTGATAAACCTGGATTACTTGACTATGCCAGTCCAGAGAACACCAGGCTGTTTCAAAGTGAGTTTTAGGAACACAGGAAGCTGTTTTATACCAGGTCAGCTGCTTTGTCCATCAAGCACAGTGTTGTCTATTCTGACTGGCAGCACCTCTCCAAGGTGTCAAGCAGAAGTCTTTTCAATCACTTGCTATCTGATCTTCTTAACAGGAAATGCCAAGATTTCAGTCTGGGACCTTAAACATGCAGTGTATGTGCTCTGCCTCTGAGATTATGGTCTCTTCTTTGAAAGCAGATAACTTGTGTAGCAGCTGTAGACCATTAGTTGGGGGTACTTAAAAGGGGCTCACAGGGCTCAAGTTTATTGTTTCTTCAACACCAAGCTGCAATCTATTCTGAATTGTAGAGGCAAATGGCAAGTTGCCAGTTCAGATCTCTGGGCAAGCAACTGGAGGCCCTGGGCTAGGAGAGGCCCAAACTTAATAGAATCTGATCATGAGAAGCAAAGCCCTATTTTATCTACTCTATGAAAGTAGAACATTGCTGAAATTTTTGCATTGATAAAAAGTGTTTATAAATTTATAACATTCATAGGACATTCATAGGAGAATCATAGCTATGTCATAACATTACACTATATACAAAGTCAGAACAGTTTCTTCTGAGCTCTTTTGGCTACAATCTTTCTACTGTATTAAAATCAGTAAGTCACAGTTTATCATTTTCTATGCAGAGAATGCTTAGATGAGATAGCAGATCTTACGGATTATTATTATTTAATTCAAGAAACAGGCTATAAGCCTAGGCATCACATTAACAAAACAATTGTTTCCCCACCTCCCACCCCTCCCCCAGGTCAGAAGACTTAACACAGCAGATTTTCTCATAACTCTGCATGCATAGGCTGGTAGATGCCAGTCAATCAGGGTGTTCATTTGAGTACTCTATAAAAGGATGCCATATTTTAGCAAAATTGTCAGTATTAGTTGCATCATTCAGGGCATGTACTTGGTTTCTTAGAGAGAAACCAATTGTCCACACTTCCTGTTTCCATTGTGTGATAGGTAGATAATCAAGTCATATCCTATTTTTTAGTATGGGAAGTCATCATGCCACAAGAAAAGTGTCAAGTTCCATGTGCAATAATTTGAGTATCTTTTAAAACTGTTAATAAATGTAGGCAAGGATTGCTTTGTAAATCCTGATTTGTTATTTTGCTTATTTCTGTAAATATCCTTTTTTGTTGTACAAGTCTTAATTTGAGCTCCTATGCTTTTTACCCAGTTTGTCATGGCAGCTTTGATTCGTTTGTTTGTTTCCCATTCAAGTAAACTTTTATACGTCTTATTAATCAGTTTCTCATTCTCTAATAGGCCCCTTTCAAAATCTGAATTTTGCTTTGCAAATCCCTTCAGCTTGCCTTTTTTGAACATTTCATTTAACTAGTGGTACTGTAACAAGTTTTCTTATCCATTCTTGAATGTCTTTTGGAAGAGCATACATGAAAGAATGGTGCATGCATGCACGCACATGCACACAAAAATGGCAGTGTAGTCCATACTTATTCAGCACCATGTTAATCGGTTCCCTCTTCCTGTTTCCAACCAGAACTTGAGGCATCTGGGGTTGACTTCTCTCCTGTTTGGAAGGGTTAATCTTTGAAACCCTCAGAGATAGAACACTTAAAGCAAAAGAATAAGAGAGGATGGTTTCACTCATGCCCTACGGGTCACAAGAATGTGGCCTCCAAACTACATCTCTTCCTTAAACTGGCAGGATGGCTATTATTTGGAAGAAGGGGGTAATTCATCTCCGTTCTGAGTTCTTACCTCTGCTTTGCTTTGTTGATGGTCTGAACTAATTAGTGCCAAAAGCAGTCCTTGTTACCACATATGAGACTCTGGATAAGTGACAGGTCTTTGTGCAGATGTGAATCCTTTCTTTTTTGTAACTTACTCTTTTGTCTTGCTTGTTCTGTGGGATGCCGAATGCAGACGTCTAACAAACCTCACCCATGCTGTGCAAAACCTATCGGAAACTGTCCCTATCTTCAAACATACAAAGACATATTATCCTGATTTCTCCCTCTTTTCCTTCCATAGACTTATGATCAGGCATTCCTGAGCTAGCTTGTCTGCTACCTATTTCCTTCTCTGAAACAATACCTGAATTATATTATTGAAAGCATGAGCGGGTCATTCCCCCCTTTTGTTTTCTTTTCAAAAGAACAACAACAAGGTAGAGGAGAAATGGAGATCAAAGCAACAGATCTGGAAAGGTGCTTTGAAAGTCAGAAAACGAACTATTCTAGGGGAAAGTCAGAAAACAAACTATTCTAGGGGAAAGGGTGGACAATAGAAGGGAATATACAGATTGACAGGGACTGGCCTCAGGCCTGCTGACTCCTGCTCGCAGGGCTGAGAATTGGGAAAGGTGGTAATTCTATCATGTTTCATTGATTTCCATAGGATTTAAATATGACTAAAGGTGTGTTTTAAAACGATTAATTCTGCAGTGCTAGAGCTAACCATGACAGTCCCAAGTCATGTCCTCAATGCAAGTAAATAGCACAAGGCCCAGTTTATTAGGATCAGTATGCTCCTACATATAGTTTATTGGTGCAAAGCCGCATTGAATGCAATGAATTTTATTTCTGGCTGCATAAGTACAACTTGCAAAACACACTGAGCTTTAACAAAACCTTCAGCCAGTGCAAATGCAGCTTTAGTTTTAATTAGAAATGCAAACAACATTGCACAGGAGTGCTAACATTCAAATTAATAATGTGCAGTAGGAACCCCATCAAAGTAATGAAATGTGTGACCTTCCTTGGTTACTTCCCTTGTTCTCTTGACCCTCCTCCATTCTAAAGTTACGAAATTAACCGGACACCCCTGCAGATAATATCAACACTCTTGTTCTGCAAAACATCCAAGAATTAGATGCTTCTCTACATTCTACTTTCAGCACACCACAGGACTGAAGTTTAACCAGTTCCATGTGTTTGTGATTTGCTCGGGTTAGCTTATGTAACAACACCCAGAACTTAATTGTGTGCTTTTAAGTGGCACATTTCAAGTCTCCACCTCTCCTCAATTGCTGCTCAAAATAATGCATATATTTTTAAAGTGCCTGATAGAGCCATTTTCTCTTCTCTCACTTTTGTTTATACACACACACACACACACACACACACACGTAAGAGAATTAAATGACATGGGTAAGGATATAAGGGGAACAGTTGAAGTTCTAACGAGGTCCTTGTGGATGGCATAATGACCCGCAGAGAATCTTGTGGTAGATAATGAGGTATGAAAAACAATAAATCAGATTTTCTGCTACATTGTTAAGCATCAGGTCACCACTAGATCTTGACAATTGCCTGCAATGATCGGTGCTTAGAAAGCCTATGATTCAGTTCCAGGAGATATTGGTGACAGGCGCTGTAAGGCAAATACTGCTTCAGCCTACCAAGAAATTCCTCTCGAAAGAAATTTGTCTCTCACCTGAGGGATAATTACCTCCTGTACCTAGAAATGCTTCATTTCAAATTACTGTGGACTTGACTGTTCACATAATTTCACTCTGTGCTTATGTGCACATTCCACATGTACGAATCCAGGGATTCAAAGGTGAAAAGTGGGTGAATAGGTAGGCAGTGGCGGCGGTGGTGGGAGAATGGTGGGACCAGAATGCACAAACTTTTCAAGGCTAACTACTGAAGCTGCATAGCCAGACCAAGCAGCTACTCACAGGCAGGAGACGGGATGGCGGGCACAATTCAAGAGGCAGCTGCCATTCTTTAATCAGCTTTTTTCCAGATTGGAGTCAAAATTCCTTGGATGTGACCCAGGCGTGTCCATCCATGTCCATCGCATGTCTTACTTGGCTACTTACATCCCACACCTCCTGTGGCTACACAAGACGGCCACTTGCAGCCCTGTAAAAACAACCTAGCGGCGGCGGATGGCAGCCCCTTTAGTATCGGAGGGACTGATCCCCCTGCCTAGAAATATTGAGGGAGCTGAAGCCCCATATACCCGTTACTCCTGCTTTCTTGTATCTTTTGGTTCAGAAAGGGGTCCTTGGTGTCAAAGTTGCTTCTCTCATAGGAGATAATTGGTGAAGATTCCACCTGTTCTGGTTCTCTCATGTCCCGCTCGGCTACCTATGGTGTGTGGCTTCCGCAACTGTTGGTGACTGTCATTTGCAGCTCCATAACTACAACCTGGCAATGGGGGATGGTGGCCCCCTCAATATTGAGGGGACTGAGCACCCTTCCTGGAAATATTGAAGGGGCTAAAGTCCTGGGTGGCCATGAGGGCCTGCCTTGTATCTGCAGTCAGTGATTCCGGCAAACTAAGACAATGTCCGCAGCAGAGAATCAGCTCTGCTGGGATCATTAGAATTCTGCAATTAGCAGGGCATGAAGAATTTAATGGTTTTGTGCCACAGGCTGTATTCAGATGTGGTGATTATTCCTTTAGTTTACCTGATTATTCTTTCAGGCTTCTGTTAAGTTTTGTTTCTTTCACACGACACTACCATCTTTTACAAAGGAAATGGGGCTACTGCAGTTGGACAGGTGCCTTACTTGGTCATATGGCACATATGTTCTGAGAGTCATGATTTTACAGTTTAAGACATGCCTGCAAGGAGGTGTGGGCCAGCTCTAACACAGAGCACTCGGCATTCTCTGCCATCCGGATGCAATCAAACTGCAGAATCTGAACTATGCGTGGGCTGATACCCCGGTATGCACCATTGAATTTTTCTTAAAAATCTGTGGGCCTTGTGTGGCACAGTATCAAATTTCATTGGACAACATGGTTTTTCACACATGCATGCTTCTCTCCCCCCCCCCTAAAATGGAAGCAAATAAGTAAAGATACACTATGCTCCATTGATTTCCCCCTTTGCAAAAGGAGCTTTGCTTTTCCCCCTTTGCAAAAAAAGCTGCAAAACTTTTAGCTGATCCTCAAAAAAAAGGGGCGAAAAATACGGTATATTTGTTTGGAAACCTGTTACGATGCCCTGCAGTATGCAAATGGATAATGTCAAATCTTTCCCCTTCCCTCTCCATCTTCGCCTCACCTGCCAGGAAGTCGGGTTTTGTTTTGTTTTGTTTTTGTTTTTGCACACACCCCCATAAATGGGAACTTTATTAAACTAGCAAGATAAACTCAGAAATGTATAAATGGTCCATGAATATATTCAGTTCATTTTTACAGATACGTCTTATATAGAAATTTACTTAGTTTCCAAACATTTAACATTTAAAATATTTTCTATTTTCAAGCTTACTACCATCAAAAGGTAATTCAAAAAATTACCCCAACACCTGTTTTTGCAGATGAGCACACAAAAAGATACAGTTGCGCCAAATGAACCGATTACTGCATTTAAACCAAGAAGCTTATAAAACCAACAAGGATTCCTTCAAAGCACCTTTACTATAAATAGGGAGCCCAAGTCAACCTCCACATTGTGATAGTATATTCTTGGACAGTAAAGATACACTGTCTCCGATTCCCATAACCCTGAGTTTTTCAAAGGTATCTGTCTGCAAAGGTCATTCATCAGGGTGAGCAAGACTGACTCAGTTGTTTGGCCAGGACTGAACCCAGATGGGAATGGATTTAAATCATCTGTGTTTTCTGAGAATTCCTGAGGCTGCCCCACTGTTATCGCCTCCTATGACTAGGTGGACAATGACTTTTGAACACACTGAAAACTCCCAAGCCCAAAATGTGCGAAGGGGGCCAACTCGCTTCCACTCCCATGGCTGCTGGTGACAGTCATTTGCAGCCCCATAGCAACAGCCCGTGGGGGGGGGGGGGTTGGCCACCTCAATATTGAGGGGGGGGGGTTAAAGCCCTGAGTGGCCATGAGGTCTGCTTGTTGTGGCCTGCCTTGTACCTGCAGTCATTGATTCCAGCCAACTGAGGCAACAAGTCCTCAGCAGAGAATCAGCTCTGCTGGGATCATTAGAATTCTGCAACTAGCAGGGGCATGAAGAATTTAATGGTTTTGTGCCACAGGCTGTATTCAGATATGGTGATGATTGCTTTGGTTTTCCTGATTTCCAATGTTTCTTTCACATGACACTACCATCTTTTTACAAAGGAAATGGGGTTGCTGCAGTTGGACTGGTGCCTTACTTGGACATATGGCACAAATGGTTGGAGCCCCATGGTCGTAAAGTTTAAGACATTCCTGCAAGGAGGTGGGGGCCAGCTCAGACACAGCACTCTGCATTTTCACTTCTGATTCGACGCTGTGACAATTACGCATTTGTTCACAATTTTGGCAAAGTGGATGGTATGTTGCATTGAATTTTATTTTTTGTACTTTTGTTTAATCAAACTGCAGAATCTGAACTACACACGGGCTGATACCCTGGTATGCTCCATTGATTTCCCCCTTTGCAAAAGGAGCTTTGCTTTTCCCCCTTTGCAAAAAAAGCTGCAAAACTTTTAGCTGATCCTCAAAAAAAGGGGCGAAAAATACGGTATATTGGTTTGGAAACCTGTTACGATGCCCTGCAGTATGCAAATGGATAATGTCAAATCTTTCCCCTTCCCTCTCCATCTTCGCCTCACCTGCCAGGAAGTCGGGTTTTGTTTTGTTTTGTTTTTGTTTTTGCACACCCCCCCATAAATGGGAACTTTATTAAACTAGCAAGATAAACTCAGAAATGTATAAATGGTCCATTGAATATATTCAGTTCATTTTTACAGATACGTCTTATATAGAAATTTACTTAGTTTCCAAACATTTAACATTTAAAATATTTTCTATTTTCAAGCTTACTACCATCAAAAGGTAATTCAAAAAATTACCCCAACACCTATTTTTGCAGATGAGCACACAAAAAGATACAGTTGCGCCAAATGAACCGATTACTGCATTTAAACCAAGAAGCTTATAAAACCAACAAGGATTCCTTCAAAGCACCTTTACTATAAATAGGGAGCCCAAGTCAACCTCCACATTGTGATAGTATATTCTTGGACAGTAAAGATACACTGTCTCCGATTCCCATAACCCTGAGTTTTTCAAAGGTATCTGTCTGCAAAGGTCATTCATCAGGGTGAGCAAGACTGACTCAGTTGTTTGGCCAGGACTGAACCCAGATGGGAATGGATTTAAATCATCTGTGTTTTCTGAGAATTCCTGAGGCTGCCCCACTGCTATCGCCTCCTATGACTAGGTGGACAATGACTTTTGAACACACTGAAAACTCCCAAGCCCAAAATGTGCGAAGGGGGCCAACTCGCTTCCACTCCCACGGCTGCTGGTGACAGTCATTTGCAGCCCCATAGCAACAGCCCGTGGGGGGGGGGTTGGCCACCTCAATATTGGGGGGGACGACTGAGCATCCTGTCTAGAAATATTGAGGGGGGGGGTTAAAGCCCTGAGTGGCCATGAGGTCTGCTTGTTGTGGCCTGCCTTGTACCTGCAGTCATTGATTCCAGCCAACTGAGGCAACAAGTCCTCAGCAGAGAATCAGCTCTGCTGGGATCATTAGAATTCTGCAACTAGCAGGGGCATGAAGAATTTAATGGTTTTGTGCCACAGGCTGTATTCAGATATGGTGATGATTGCTTTGGTTTTCCTGATTTCCAATGTTTCTTTCACATGACACTACCATCTTTTTACAAAGGAAATGGGGTTGCTGCAGTTGGACTGGTGCCTTACTTGGACATATGGCACAAATGGTTGGAGCCCCATGGTCGTAAAGTTTAAGACATTCCTGCAAGGAGGTGGGGGCCAGCTCAGACACAGCACTCTGCATTTTCACTTCTGATTCGACGCTGTGACAATTACGCATTTGTTCACAATTTTGGCAAAGTGGATGGTATGTTGCATTGAATTTCTTATTTTTTGTACTTTTGTTTAATCAAACTGCAGAATCTGAACTACACACGGGCTGATACCCTGGTATGCTCCATTGATTTCCCCCTTTGCAAAAAAAGCTGCAAAACTTTTAGCTGATCCTCAAAAAAGGGGCGAAAAATACGGTATATTGGTTTGGAAACCTGTTACGATGCCCTGCAGTATGCAAATGGATAATGTCAAATCTTTCCCCTTCCCTCTCCATCTTCGCCTCACCTGCCAGGAAGTCGGGTTTTGTTTTGTTTTGTTTTGTTTTTGTTTTTGCACACCCCCCCATAAATGGGAACTTTATTAAACTAGCAAGGTAAACTCAGAAATGTATAAATGGTCCATTGAATATATTCAGTTCATTTTTACAGATACGTCTTATATAGAAATTTACTTAGTTTCCAAACATTTAACATTTAAAATATTTTCTATTTTCAAGCTTACTACCATCAAAAGGTAATTCAAAAAATTACCCCAACACCTATTTTTGCAGATGAGCACACAAAAAGATACAGTTGCGCCAAATGAACCGATTACTGCATTTAAACCAAGAAGCTTATAAAACCAACAAGGATTCCTTCAAAGCACCTTTACTATAAATAGGGAGCCCAAGTCAACCTCCACATTGTGATAGTATATTCTTGGACAGTAAAGATACACTGTCTCCGATTCCCATAACCCTGAGTTTTTCAAAGGTATCTGTCTGCAAAGGTCATTCATCAGGGTGAGCAAGACTGACTCAGTTGTTTGGCCAGGACTGAACCCAGATGGGAATGGATTTAAATCATCTGTGTTTTCTGAGAATTCCTGAGGCTGCCCCACTGCTATCGCCTCCTATGACTAGGTGGACAATGACTTTTGAACACACTGAAAACTCCCAAGCCCAAAATGTGCGAAGGGGGCCAACTCGCTTCCACTCCCACGGCTGCTGGTGACAGTCATTTGCAGCCCCATAGCAACAGCCCGTGGGGGGGGGGGGGTTGGCCACCTCAATATTGGGGGGGGGGGGACTGAGCATCCTGTCTAGAAATATTGAGGGGGGGGGGTTAAAGCCCTGAGTGGCCATGAGGTCTGCTTGTTGTGGCCTGCCTTGTACCTGCAGTCATTGATTCCAGCCAACTGAGGCAACAAGTCCTCAGCAGAGAATCAGCTCTGCTGGGATCATTAGAATTCTGCAACTAGCAGGGGCATGAAGAATTTAATGGTTTTGTGCCACAGGCTGTATTCAGATATGGTGATGATTGCTTTGGTTTTCCTGATTTCCAATGTTTCTTTCACATGACACTACCATCTTTTTACAAAGGAAATGGGGTTGCTGCAGTTGGACTGGTGCCTTACTTGGACATATGGCACAAATGGTTGGAGCCCCATGGTCGTAAAGTTTAAGACATTCCTGCAAGGAGGTGGGGGCCAGCTCAGACACAGCACTCTGCATTTTCACTTCTGATTCGACGCTGTGACAATTACGCATTTGTTCACAATTTTGGCAAAGTGGATGGTATGTTGCATTGAATTTCTTATTTTTTGTACTTTTGTTTAATCAAACTGCAGAATCTGAACTACACACGGGCTGATACCCTGGTATGCTCCATTGATTTCCCCCTTTGCAAAAAAAGCTGCAAAACTTTTAGCTGATCCTCAAAAAAAGGGGCGAAAAATACGGTATATTGGTTTGGAAACCTGTTACGATGCCCTGCAGTATGCAAATGGATAATGTCAAATCTTTCCCCTTCCCTCTCCATCTTCGCCTCACCTGCCAGGAAGTCGGGTTTTGTTTTGTTTTGTTTTGTTTTTGTTTTTGCACACCCCCCCATAAATGGGAACTTTATTAAACTAGCAAGGTAAACTCAGAAATGTATAAATGGTCCATTGAATATATTCAGTTCATTTTTACAGATACGTCTTATATAGAAATTTACTTAGTTTCCAAACATTTAACATTTAAAATATTTTCTATTTTCAAGCTTACTACCATCAAAAGGTAATTCAAAAAATTACCCCAACACCTATTTTTGCAGATGAGCACACAAAAAGATACAGTTGCGCCAAATGAACCGATTACTGCATTTAAACCAAGAAGCTTATAAAACCAACAAGGATTCCTTCAAAGCACCTTTACTATAAATAGGGAGCCCAAGTCAACCTCCACATTGTGATAGTATATTCTTGGACAGTAAAGATACACTGTCTCCGATTCCCATAACCCTGAGTTTTTCAAAGGTATCTGTCTGCAAAGGTCATTCATCAGGGTGAGCAAGACTGACTCAGTTGTTTGGCCAGGACTGAACCCAGATGGGAATGGATTTAAATCATCTGTGTTTTCTGAGAATTCCTGAGGCTGCCCCACTGCTATCGCCTCCTATGACTAGGTGGACAATGACTTTTGAACACACTGAAAACTCCCAAGCCCAAAATGTGCGAAGGGGGCCAACTCGCTTCCACTCCCACGGCTGCTGGTGACAGTCATTTGCAGCCCCATAGCAACAGCCCGTGGGGGGGGGGGGGTTGGCCACCTCAATATTGGGGGGGGGGACTGAGCATCCTGTCTAGAAATATTGAGGGGGGGGGTTAAAGCCCTGAGTGGCCATGAGGTCTGCTTGTTGTGGCCTGCCTTGTACCTGCAGTCATTGATTCCAGCCAACTGAGGCAACAAGTCCTCAGCAGAGAATCAGCTCTGCTGGGATCATTAGAATTCTGCAACTAGCAGGGGCATGAAGAATTTAATGGTTTTGTGCCACAGGCTGTATTCAGATATGGTGATGATTGCTTTGGTTTTCCTGATTTCCAATGTTTCTTTCACATGACACTACCATCTTTTTACAAAGGAAATGGGGTTGCTGCAGTTGGACTGGTGCCTTACTTGGACATATGGCACAAATGGTTGGAGCCCCATGGTCGTAAAGTTTAAGACATTCCTGCAAGGAGGTGGGGGCCAGCTCAGACACAGCACTCTGCATTTTCACTTCTGATTCGACGCTGTGACAATTACGCATTTGTTCACAATTTTGGCAAAGTGGATGGTATGTTGCATTGAATTTCTTATTTTTTGTACTTTTGTTTAATCAAACTGCAGAATCTGAACTACACACGGGCTGATACCCTGGTATGCTCCATTGATTTCCCCCTTTGCAAAAAAAGCTGCAAAACTTTTAGCTGATCCTCAAAAAAAGGGGCGAAAAATACGGTATATTGGTTTGGAAACCTGTTACGATGCCCTGCAGTATGCAAATGGATAATGTCAAATCTTTCCCCTTCCCTCTCCATCTTCGCCTCACCTGCCAGGAAGTCGGGTTTTGTTTTGTTTTGTTTTGTTTTTGTTTTTGCACACCCCCCCATAAATGGGAACTTTATTAAACTAGCAAGGTAAACTCAGAAATGTATAAATGGTCCATTGAATATATTCAGTTCATTTTTACAGATACGTCTTATATAGAAATTTACTTAGTTTCCAAACATTTAACATTTAAAATATTTTCTATTTTCAAGCTTACTACCATCAAAAGGTAATTCAAAAAATTACCCCAACACCTATTTTTGCAGATGAGCACACAAAAAGATACAGTTGCGCCAAATGAACCGATTACTGCATTTAAACCAAGAAGCTTATAAAACCAACAAGGATTCCTTCAAAGCACCTTTACTATAAATAGGGAGCCCAAGTCAACCTCCACATTGTGATAGTATATTCTTGGACACAGCCTAACAGCACACTTGGTGACATTCTGGCATACAGTACTTTCTGAGGAGTTCCTGAAAACCTTTTTTTTTATAATGGGACAAAGAAATAAAAATAAAAATGTAAGGCCGTGAACTGAATTGGTAGAATTTGTTGGTTGAGCATGGTTCCTCTCTGCTGATGAAACAGTCTGAGCCAATGGAGGCTCCATGAACTGAAATGGAGGGAGTTTATATTTTAGCAAATCTCTCATTTCTCCTGCAGACACCTGCCACTTCACTCTTGAAGTCCCCCCCACTCCCTTGAACAGATGAGAGTTGGATGGGGGTGGGGGTGGGGCTACAGAAGGAAGGGAGAATTGTCTTCCCTCTGCTAGTGGAGGCATCTGCTAGATCAAAGATTCTTCCATCAATGGAGGGACTTAACCATCAAGATTCAATTGTCACACCAGTGACAATTACACTTAGTAATTAGCTGAAGGAAGGAAGAAAAAGTGGGGAGTGCTAATGGGGAGGAATGACCAGCTCAATTTCACCTCTTCAACTATTTGCATTGCATGGGTATTTTTAATTTAAAAAAAAAAGTTTTCATAGATGACTTGGATGGCAACTATTTAAGTACATAGGCTGAGCAGCAACAGCCAGTTTCCTCACCTACATATATTTATCTGGAAAGGGACCAAAGGGAAGGCAGAACTCATAGCGACAGGTTTTTCCTCATTCTCTGTATCTTAGTCTGACCTGGTGCCATTTTTATTTCATTTTTGCAGTGAGCTATAGTCTTTTTATATATATAAAAACAAAGCTCATCAAAAAGTGAAGTTTAAAAAGTAGTTAAAATCTGCATCAGGAGCAAAATAAGCTTAATTTACAAAAAAATTTGGGTGGGGGGTTGTCTCTCTCTCTCTCTCTCTCTCTCTCTCTCTCTCTCTCTCTCTCTCTCACACACACACACACACACACACACACACACACAATCTGTGTTTTAAGACTAACCCTTTATTTTTCATGTCCTGCTGTTGGGACATTTCTTTTTGTACCTGAATTCTATCCAAATGCAGAGATTGTCAAAATAGACAAGATGTAGAGGAGGCGAAGCTCTTCTCACACTTCCACAGCCACAAGTGTGCTCACTTCCTTGGAGCGAATCAGGAAGTATGGATACTACTGGCAGCTCCTGAAGATAACAAAAATGCTTGGGTCACAGATGCAAACCATGCAGGAGTTTAACTGGGGGCACACCACCTAAGCTTTGAGCTACCTCTCCAATAGTTACCAGTCGACACCAAACACTTTCTTGTTGGCTGCCTTGGCATAGTTCTTCAAGTAGGAGGCTTCCTTTGCAAAGTAAACACTAGCAAAATAATCTGTGCTATTAATTGACCCTGCCAAGCAAGCATTAAAGTTGTCTATGCAAACAGGCTTTATCCAGGACGCTCCTGTGCTGTGGAAAAGGTCTCTGTCCAAGGAGGTCTGGTCCTCTACTGAGTGTATGTGGAAAAAGTGCCTCTTCCGCCTTCTGATAGGCTACACCTGAAAAGAGCCACTTCTGCCATTGTGAAAGCTGAGCCCTCTTGAGGTGGTAGGAGGACCCATGCAGCAGGATAAAGCCCACAATAAACACCTAGAGGATTCTCTCCTGCGAGGGCTACAGTGGGAAGGGATGGAGCAAGCAACCATAAACCGTGAGCAGTAAAGGTGAACGTCTATAATACGTCCCTGAGAATTTGTTGGGCTGCAGACTTAGGCAAATTTGGGCTGAGTCAAAAAATGTACTTAAAACCATTCCCTTAGAGTTTTTCCATTATTAATGCCTTAGTTTCATATATAGTTAGTGCTGATGAATAAAGTATACCTGATGATTACTTAGAGGGGCTTGGTTTTCCTTTATAGCAAATTACAGGCACAATGATGGAGTTTTCTGCTTCTCACAATTCCTCTGTCTGCTGAGTTGCTGCCAAACCTCTAATATATTTTTGAAAAGAGTCTTGGTAATAGTAATAATAAGCAATAATGGGAATATTGTTGGCTCTATACCGTGCCATGCTAATGAGTACTCCTTTTTATTTTAGTGTTTTCTTGTTTAAGGAGAAATATATTAGTTTGCTCCCTTCCTTGCTAACTTTCCTGCTGTGGAATTCTTGAAAACTGGCAAATTTTAGCCATTAAACAGGAACTTTGAATAGAAAGCACGTATTTGCTTCTGTGATCCAAACAAAGTGATCTTTTTTATTTTCTCCATTCAGTTTATGCCTGCTGGGATGTATTTTGGTAATGCACTCCATAGGTATGTTCTCTTCGGTGCTCTTTCCTTGTCGGAAAAACAAGCTCCTTTTTATAACTTACATTTTGCAGTAAAATAATGCTAAGGAGGCCTTCAGCATAAAACAAATTTTTCACGGTGGGTGCACTAGTGACAGTGAAGCAGTGAATAAACCTATCATTAGGTGAAGAATGAAAATGTCTACTGCAGGGTTGGGGGAGGCCCCCCTAGATGTTGCTAAACAATATCCCCAATTTTCCCTAGGCAGCATGGCCAGTGGTCAAGGATGGCCTTTGGAAGGCCAAAGATTCTCCTTTTCTGGTGCAGGTATAAGAATTGTAATTATTCCACCACAGGGAAAAATAATACATAGTGTGTGTGTGGTGATACAGATGTATGTGTGTTTGTGTGTCACAATTCATCATGCTGTTTTGTGCCAACATAAACTGAGTTCTTTTCTATTCTTGCTGTATGTTCAAGAAACTGCCAGTGTAACGAGTCCCCCCCCATAACTTTTTATTAAATTTTCACATATTGAAACACATACAACTTATTTTCTATAACAAAAAGAAATATATCACATTACTAAAAACATATATAATTTTTTTCTTATCTTTTCTCACTTTGTTTCATGACTTCCTCAAATCCCTCTTTGCTGATTTCATTATAGTACATCTTTAGCAGTCTTCCCTCTCATTTTAAACATTCTTATTTCTATTCCTCTAATTTACATTCTTTCTCTTTCATTATCTACCACTACTAACTATTTTCTAATTATTTCCAGTTCTAGGTACTTCACCTTTTTAGCAAAACTTAGGCCGGTTATCTTTTCCAGATTTTCATTTTCTTGTAGTGTCAGATTTGTATCTAAAACCTTGTTTTACTTTTGTTTAGTTTAAAGCCAGCAACCTGCCCGAACTCTTGAATTATCACCAGTGGCCTTATAGCACTGGTCTCTGGATTTTGTAATGTCAATACCAAGTCATCAGCAAAGGCCTTTAATTTATATTGCTTAGATCCCACTGTTATACCTTTCACCTCATCCTTTCTTAAGTGGTTCAATAAGACCTCCAGGACCGAAATAAAAAGTAGGGGGGAAAGTGGGCACCCTTGCCTGGTCCCCTTTTCAATCCTGATTTCTTCTGTAACCACATTATTTATTATCATCTTAGCTTTTTGTTCAGAATATATTCCTTTTATACCATTTAAAAAACCTTTTCCCATTTCCATATTGTCCAAATTTTCATTCATAAAATTCTAAGCAATATTGTCAAAGGCTTTCTCAGCATCTACAAACATCAAAATTGCTTTACAATTTATTTTTGTTTGTAATCTTTCTATTATGTTCACCACATTTCTTATATTTTCTTTCATATGTCTCGCTGGCAAAAAAACCCTTGCCTGATTTTTATGTATAACTTCATTCAACACCGTTTTCAATCTCGATGCCAAAATATTTGCAAAATTTTTGTAATCCACATTCAATAGGGAAATGTGTCTCTAATTCTTCACATTTGTTCGTTAATAACAAATTTTATGTCTTCGCTTGGCCACTCTGTTTTTCAGGAACCATCCCACATGAAAATAGCATGAGTATGGGTTTGGCTTGGTAAGTTTTGGGTTTGATTTGGTCACAATTCATCATGCTGTTTTGTGCCAACATAAACTGAGTTCTTTTCTATTCCAAAAACTCTTCTCTTTACAAAAAATACAATATTTTTTTAAATACACTTTAAAATTGCTCCAATCTTGCTCTATCGTTTCCTCCTTCTGGTCACGGATTCGTCCAGTCATTTCGGCCAGTTCCATGTATTCCATCATCTTCATTGCCACTCTTCTATTTTTGGTATGTCCTGTATTTTCCAATTTTTGGCAAGCAATATTCTCGCAGCTGTTGTGGCATACAAAAAGAATTTTCTATCTTTCTTGGGCAATTCCTCTCCTACTATACCAAGTAAAAAGGCTTCTGGTTTCTTAAGAAAAGTATTTTTAAATACTTTTTTCAGCTCATTATAAATCGTGTCCCAGAAGTCTTTTACCCTTGGGCAAGTCCACCACATATGATAAAACATTCCTTCTTTCTCTTTACATTTCCAACACTTGTTATCATGTGTATGATACATTTTTGCTAATTTTACAGGTGTCAAATACCATCTGTACATCATTTTCATCATATTTTCTTTCAACCCATAACATGCAGTGAACCTAACTCCTGGTTTCCATAATTTTTTCCCAGTCCTCCAACATTACGTTATGTCCTATAACTTTTGCCCAATCAATCATCACCGTTTTCACCATCTCATCTTTCGTATGCCACTCCAATAACAATAACATTCTAGACAAATTTTTACTATTTGTATCCAACAACTCCGTTTCCAGCTTAGATTTTTACTTCGTAAAACCATTTTTCTTATCAACATTTCATTTATCTGATAATATTGCAACCAGTCATTTAGTTTATCTTTCAATTGATCATAGGATTTTAGCTTAAACTCATCACCCTCCTTTTAAGACTTGCAGGGTAATATAGTCTCTGACTTCTAAATTTTAAGTCTCAGCAGTTGCCACAACTACTTGCAACAATTTAAAACGGTTGCAACAGTTTAATGTCTAAGCAGGAAAACAAAAGTTGAATGTATCTGCTCTTTGTATCCAGTCTATTGTGACGTAATAATGGAGTCTAGCCTCTCTGACTGGGTGGTCCACTGCCACCAGAGAAGTCTTTTCCTAGTTCTTCAAATCTTTGCAATAATTAAACAATTTTTAAGAAAATTTCTCCCCCTTTCCCTGGTAGGGGAGGGGGTTTTCCCAGTCTGTTTTTGGAAGTTTAATTCCTTTCAACCCCCTTTCGGCTTCAGTAATTGCGTACATCACTTTCTTATCTTCTCAGCAGTAAGGGACTGACCTCCGTGAATTTAGGTCCCTTCTGTGGCCAAATTAATTCTTAATTTAGCTTTTACTCACAATTGTCCAAATCCTCTTTTTTGGTCTGGAGAAATTGACTGCTGCCGCTTGCCGGATTCGGGGCTTTGCGCACTTGAAGGAAGCGGATGTAATGTGGGACCTGAAAGCTGCTGCTCTGTAGGTTCCCCCAAAGCTGCGCTTCCAGAGATGGGAAGTCCTGCTTCCTGTGTTGCAGACCCACCTGTTCCCAAAAGACGCCTGAATAAATCAAATGCCGGCAGTCCAGGCAAGAAGTTCCTTAAAAAATCCAGGCCCAGTCAGCCACTCAAGTCACTGGCAGCAACGAAATCTCTGGACATTAAAAAGATTTTATGTCTTCGCTTGGCCACTCCATGTTTTTCAGGAACCATCCCACATGAAAATAGCATGAGTATGGGTTTGGCTTGGTAAGTTTTGGGTTTGATTTGGTCACAATTCTTCATGCTGTTTTGTGCCAACATAAACTGAGTTCTTTTCTATTCTTGCTGGATGTTCAAGAAACTGCCAGTGTAACGAGATGTCACATGCAAGGATGTCAACTCTTAGTGAAGCTTTTGAGAGTGTTTCAATTTTAGAGGATGGTTGAAGGCAAAAATTGGGAGACTTCACAGTGAAAATGGATCAAATGCCCACCTTTAAATTTGTTTTTAAAATGTTTCTATCTGTCAGATTTATGAAGAGCATCTTGAAAACATGACTGCCATGAACAAGCACACAAGTAGCTAATAATGCAAAAAGCAAGACTCTATATAGTTTGTCTCCCACCTCTCAATGGCTCTTTAGCTAACCTGTTGCTTTGGGGTCCTTTGTGACACCACTGCATTTGGGGTCCTTTGTGACTGCATATGACACCATATGCAGCTTTATTATTTGAATCTGAAAAGGATGCAGATATATTTCCCTATCAAGATATTGTGTGATAATTTTACTTTTACTTTTATTTAATTCTTTGACATGTGTAGAAACTGCTTTACCAATCTGATACTGGGGTCACACAAACCCCAATTAGATGGTGGTGGTGATGTTTGAAAGATTTGCTTGACTGACCCCAAATTAATATAAAGAGTATGAAATTGTATGGAGGAAAATTGTTGATTGTACAGGGATAGAAGTATACAGGAATGGTGTATGGGGTCTGTAATGATCACAGCATAAAATCCTATGGCAGGGGCTGGCAGTGATCTACCCATTTGGGGGGGGGGAGTTCAGAGTTGTCGAGCAGCAGTCCTTTATTGAACCTGTCAGGACCCGCCACAACCCAGGTAAAGAGAAGCAAGGCAGGGCCCTTCAAGCTATCAGCAGGTCAGTCCTGGGCAGCAGCAGCAGCAGTTTGAAATTTCAGAAAATAAATTTGTTAAGTCGTGGGTGCAGTGTCTATAAGATTTCAGCTCTTTGTGTAATCAGCTCTGGGTAGTGATTCAGCATGCTAGCAAGGATATGCTAGGAGTCAAGTCTAACAAGAACAATCTCCTTTATTGCAGTAGGAACTTGACTGACAGGAGGGAAAGGGCGAGCTCCTTTTATACTCTCAGGAACAGGAGTTGGGGAAAGGATACATTTAGATTTCAGTGGGACCCAATCTGAGTAAGGATTCAAATTGTGCCAACAAGTTAACCAATAGCAACTGTCACCACACCCGTTTGGATCACCCTGGAGCGGGAAAGGTAGTTGCAGAACTAGCAGTGAAACTCATGTATGCATGTTAAACCAATACATAACACCCCTCCCCTCCTAGTGCGTGGAACACTCAAAGTCCCTCAAGTAATTTGGTGGCTGGCGTTTCCGTTGGGACCTTTTAGCAACAGGGGTGGCTGGCGGCTGCTGTACCGGAACTGGGGGTGACGGTGGTGTAGCAGACAGGCTGGGCGGTGGAGACACGTCATTTCTGGATCCGCGGCAATTCTGCTACCTTCCAGCAGAGGCATGTCCGAGTCGCAGGAACTGACCTGGCCGGGTGGTTGCATTAATCCGGTACCTGGCAGAATTTCCTCCTGGCCAGACAAATTACTGTCACCTTGGGTCCGATTGGGGGCCCGCCGATGCAGCTGATCTATATGTTGTCACATCACCCAACCATCATCCAACGTGACGAAATACAAGACTGGCCTACTGGCGCGGGTGACCACACCTGGCACCCATGCCGGACCCCTGGCATAGTTCCTCACCCAGACTAGCTTTTCAGGAGTGAGGTAGTGTGTTGTGTCCTTTTCAGCCTCCGGCCTAGCTCGAGCAAGACGGGCCGGGCCTTTGTCTGGGGGTACAAAGTCCATAATGGTGACCAGACGATGACCCAACAATAATTCAGCAGGCGACTTGCCCATGACTGTGCAGGGTGTGTGGCATGTTGCAAGAATAACATCCGGGCAATTCGGGCCGCCCAGTCCCCCTCCAACAAGCGAGCGATAGCCTCTTTCACCATACGTACCATCCGCTCTGCCTGTCCATTTGATGATTGGTGGAATGGGGCTGACGTTGCCACCCTATTGAAGTTGTCCACCAGGAATGCCTTGAACTCGTGAGACACAAAGGCCATTCCATTGTCTGACACAATAGTCTCTGGCAGCCCATGGGTTGTGAACAGCTGCCTCAACACCCGAATGACCACAGCGGATCTCGTGCTGGGAACTACTGCCACTTCCAACCACTTTGAATAGGCATCCACCACCACTATGAATACCTTCCCTTGGTATGGTCCCGCAAAATCAATGTGCAGATAGCTCCAGGGAGTCCGCGCCTGCTCACACCAGTGGACTGGTGCCCTTGGTACATCAGGCCTCACCTCCTGACACGAGGTGCACGTTCGCACCCAATTCTCAATGTCCTGGTGCATTCCCGGCCACCACACATAGCACCTAGCCAAAGATTTCATTTGGACCATACCTGGGTGCCCCACGTGGAGTGTGCCCAGCACCCTGTTACTGACAGGTTCCGGAATGATCACTCTGTCCCCCCTCCCCCCACAGCAGGCACCCCCGGTGTGGTAATAGCTCATGCTGCTTGGTCTCGAACGCCCTGAAACTCACTGGCTGGGGACCCCCTGGCCATCCCCTCCCCACCCAAACAAGGACACGGGCAAGGATGGGGTCTCTCATTGTACGGGCGGCAATTCCAGGGGCCATGACTGAAGTGCCCAGCAACGCCTCCAACATCATGACGTGCTCAGCAGGCGCAGGGTCCCCATCGGAGATATGGGGCAAGGGCAGACGGCTTAGGGCATCCGCATGGCAGAGACGTGTACCCTTTACATGACACAACTCATATTGACACCCATTTAAAAATATGGACCAACGGAGCATACGAGAAAGAGCATCTGAGGGGTCAGTTTGTGAGGGATGAAGAACCCTAGCAGGGGCTTGTGATCAGTCTGGATGGTAAAAGGCCAGCCGTATACATAATCATGGAACTTCTTAACACCCGCCACAATGGCCAAAGCCTCATTGTCTATTTGAGCGTAGTTGCGCTCTGTAGTGATCAGAGTCCATGAGTAAAAGGAAATTGGCCACTCACTCCCGCCAGGGTCCCTGTGGCTAAGGACGGCCCCCAGACCATACTGTGACGCGACACATGCTAACACCAGTGGCTTGGACTAGTCAAAATGGGTGTGAACGCTCCGGTTCAACAGCATACCCCTAAGCGCATCAAATGCTTTCTGATGGACCTGGGACAACACCAAATGCTTTTCTTTTCTAACAATCTGTAGAGGGGCTGCACAATGGTTGCCTTATGAGGGAGAAAGGCGTGGTAAAAGTTGAGAAGGCCTAAGAAGGCCTGAAGTTCAGTTTTGTTCCCCAGCCAAGGGGCCTCCACAATGGCCCGTGTCTTGGCCGCTGTGGGGTGAATTCCAGCTGCATCAATTTCGTACCCCCCAAAAATCGACTTTGGGTACCCCGAAAACACACTTCTCCTTTTTAAGCTTAAGCCCCACATCCTGCAGTCTGGTTAATACAGTGCGGACGCGCTCAAGCAGGTCCTGAGCATTTCTCCCAGCGATAAGAACATCATCAAAATAGGGCAAGACCCCTGGAAGCCCCTGTAGGAGGCACTCCACAAGCCCCTGAAAGATTCCCGGTGCCACACTGACCCCAAACTGGAGCCTTTTTACCCTAAAAGTGCCTTTGTGGGTGACGATGGTCTGAGCCTCAGCAGAGTGCTCTGACACTGGTAGTTGTTGGTATGCTTGAGCCAAGTCAAGCTTTGCAAACACAGTGCCCCCAGATATCGTCGCTAACAACTGAGACACTACTGGAATGGGATATGAGTTTCCCTGTAAAGCTTTGTTAATTGTACACTTGTAATGTGCACATATGTGCACATCCCCATTTGCCTTCAAGGGCGTGACAATCGGGGTCTCCTATCTGATGGATTCAACAGGTTGTAACACCCCTTGGGCTACAAGTTTGTCTAATTCTGCATTGAGTTTTGGCTTAAGGGCGAAGGGAACTCGCCTGGGCTTAAGCTGGATGGGAGCAATACTTGGATCAAGGGCAAAATCAGTGGGCCCCTCCTTGTAACACCCCAGGGATCCATCAAAAAGCATTGCAAACTCCTGGTACAATACATCAAATTTTTCATTAGTAACTGTAACATAATTAAGGCCCAAAATTCCCAGTCCCAACGCCGGAAACCAGTCTGTGCCAAACAGGCTGGGGCAGTTACCCCTAACAATCACGAGCTTCAGTATGGCCATCCGGGCTCTGAATTGTACCTTGACAGAGCACATTCCCAAAACTGAGATGTGGCTCGCCATGTATGACTGCAGCGTAGCTGGGAAAGGCTCCAATGAAGGAAACTTACCCCCCGGAAAGAAGGCGTGGGCAGTTCGGTCAGAGACCATGGAAAATCCTGACCTGGAGTCCACTTTCATGTCGCAGGGATGCACTTCAATCTGGACATGGATGGTTGCCTTCTCCGGCGTGGGGAAGGGCATTGTCTTCCCGTTTATCACGGTGAGGTAGTTGCAGTCAACGAGGTGAGTACTGGACACAGGTTTGCAGCGCGGTGATCTCGGGGACACTGAAGGGGTGGCAGCGGAACGGCAGACCCTTGCAAAGTGGCCTAACCGCCCACATGCCTGACACATGGAGTCACGGAAACAGGACTGAGAGGACCAGGACTGGTTATGGGGTCTCCCAAGAAATGGGTGGTGCTCGACGGTGTTTTCACTGGCTTGGGTACGTCGGCAAGCCCTTCCTTCTCCGTGACTTCCGTAGCAATGGCTTCCTGCAGAGCGGAGGTGAGGGTGACCTTAGTTTTCACCATGATGCGGTTGTGGGCCTTGCTGCTACTAAGCCCACAAACAACATGATCGGTAAGGCTCTCCTCGAGATTGGAGAACTCACAATGCTGGTCAAGCTTCCGGAGTTCGGTTAGGAATGTAGCTGTGGACTCCCCTGCTTGCTGTTGCCGCTTGTGGAAATCGACCCGCTGGGACATCTTGGTTGCGGTCGGAGCCAAGTGATTGGTCAATTTGGCTATGATGTCAAACCAATTCACGTCCCGTAGTTTAACTGGCGCCAGCAGCGCCTTCGCGAGCTCAAAGGTCTCTGGGCCACAACAGCTGAGAAACGTGGCCCACTTCTTTGCGGCATTTGTAATACCCTTCGCCGCTGTGTAGAACTCAAAACGCTCCACGTAATCTTCCCACTTCTGTGGAGAGCTGAGCTGGAAGGGTTCCAACACTCTGACGGCCTCCATTCTGTTGCTGGTCTGGGTGACTGCTGCTGGTCGGTGTAAGCTTGAGTGCAAGCGGCAGTCCTTGGAACCTGGGACAAGGGAATGGCAGCCAACAGACAAACATGGCAATGAAAGCCCAATATAAAATACACAAAACCGCGAAAGACACTACAATATGAACTACGAGAATATTGTAAAAATATTTAAACTAGAAATTATTTATATTGACAAATAGACTGAAATCACATAAAACATGTATGCAAGTATCTACTTGAAGGCATGATCTATGGCTCATTATCCAAATGATCAGCTCTGAAGGTGCAGAGTTCGATGTGCAATATTTATATACTGTAAAGTGATAGTGCAAAGTCTCTCAGGCGTCCTCGTCTGTCCTCTGACGGGTGGCTAGCTTGTGTCCCCTGTTTCATCAAGGAATGGACTTCATCAAGAGGTATATAAGATTGTTGTTGTTCAGTCGTGTCTGACTCTTCGTGACCCCATGGACCAGAGCACGCCAGGCACCCCTATCCTCCACTGCCTCCTGCAGTTTGGCCAAACTCATGCCAGTCGCTTCAAGAACACTGTCCAACCATCTCACCCTCTGTCGTCCCCTTCTCCTTGTACCCTCCATCTTCCCCAACATCAGGGTCTTTTCCAGGGAGTCTTCTCTTCTCATGAGGTGGCCAAAGTATTGGAGCCTCAACTTCAGGATCTGTCCTTCTAGTGAGCACTCAGGGCTGATTTCCTTGAGAATGGATATGTTTGATCTTTTTGCAGTCCAAAAAGATTAACCCTGACTAAACAACTGCAACACTTCAATGGTTCATTTCACTAGCAAAGGCTGATCAGCAGGAAAGGTAGTTACAGAACTAGCAGTGAAACTCATGTATGCATATTAAACCAATACATAACAAAATTGATACTTTTTCTAATGTACCTATTTTTTTCAAGATTCAAAAAGCAAGAGAATAAGAAAGGGGTCACTATCCGTGGACTCTTCTTAAGACTAAAGAGAAGCAGAAAGAGCAGACGCCTCCGCCGCCCTCACTTCCGAATCTGAGTTAAAGACACTTCCAAGTTGTATATATTGCCATCTGTCGGAGACATAATGCCTTATTTCCTCATATGGTCTTATTCTAAGTTTACCTTGACCTTCCATTATCAAATCTCTATATGTTGCCCATTCCTTATTGATGTTTAATTTTTTCATGGCGTGGGCTTCTAGAAGTGAGAGCCACCATGGTGTCATTGGCTCCAGACTTTAAATAACGCGTTTCTAATTGAAGTCTTTATGGACATTGAATTTCATACCAGTGAAAAGCAATGTTGTCCAGTGATATGATACCATTATATGATGAGAAGAGTCCCAATCTTCCTTTAACGTACCAGTACTCACCAAGTCCTCTCATTACCTGACACATTAATGATCCAGGCTCAATCCCAAATAGGAGATGGGTTTGGAAAGAATTTGAGACAGAAAGAGATTTTAATTCAGGAAACTCACCAGAGGAGCTACAGTTGGTTTTTGTGCATATTTCCTAAACACAAAGAAGTTGTGTTTTGTATTTCTTAGTTCCTAGCACACTCCCCAGTCCTATATGGCTGTCTTCAGAGTTAGTTTCACTTACTGTCAACAATAGTTTGTTTTATTATTTGTTTGAACATGAAAAGAGATATTTCAAGTTTTTATGTTATTAGCAGCAGTTCAAAGGATAGAAGAGATAGATGTGATGAGGACGATTTGTGAGGATTGATGAGGATGTAGTATAAATAAAGTCAATTTAAGTGGTTTAAGTTTATAGATTAAGAAAATTAAGATTAAGATGAAGATCAAGATGAATGTTTTACTTTATATATATAATTAAGTTTAATTTTTTAAATGAAGAGGTTAAAAAGTAGATTATGGATATAAACTCGAAGGTGAAAAGGCAGGGGAAGTCAACTGTCAAGATTGGAAAAAGGGATTTTTTTTTTTGAGATGTTTAATTAAGAAGAAAAATCATGGCAATTTTTGTATTAGATGTGTAATTGTATTTGTTTTGTATGTGTATAAATGTAGGTGTGGTTAAGGTTGTATGTTGTTATAAGTAAAAATGTCAATAAATTCTTATAAAAAAAAAAAAAAAAACAGAGTTAGTTTCACTCATGCTGTCAGGCAACTATGTTTGCCCTGACTCTCTTCAAATTCCCTGGCATTGGTGCTTTATGACCAAAGGATGCTGCTTCTTGCATCTGTTCATTCACTGTAGTAATGCCAACTTGGCCCCCTTAGGCAAGTTAGAACCAGGGGTTTTTCTCAGCTGGAACTTGCTCGAACAGATCTAGCACCTCTCAGGTAGGCACCATTAGAGAACAAGGGAAGTGTTCGTGAGTTCTGGCACTTTTTTTAAAATAGAAAAACAACAACACTGGTTGGAGCTTTTCTCTGCTTCTTCTAGTTACTCTTCCACCATATATACTGCTGGGGAGGACAAAGCATATGCACAGCTTTGCCACCCACCCCTCAAAATGCCCTATACACTTTACCTCTGGTTGGGCTGGAGCTGGCATTTTTCTGATGTCAGTAAATTCTGTCATAGTTGCTTCAAAGCCAATAATATTTATGCTTTAAAAATGCAGAGGAAAAGAACGATAATAGTTATTTTATATGGGTACATTGGCGAAGTCTTGTTTGCTACGGCAAGTAAAAATTGCACGAAAGAAGAAAAAGTAATTCCACCAGACTTAAGAAATCCATCTTAATATCATTCATAGAGCAATAAATAGCATTAAGTGGGCCAATCCAGACATAGATCATGCAACCCTAAACCACTTGGAGACACAAGATGGATTTTGTTCCAGTCAAATAAATCACTTATTTTCTAAGGGAGCAATATTTACAGCAGTGGAAGGGGAACAAATTAACACTATTTTCAGTATAGAAAAGGCCCAGGGGTGGAATTAAGAAGTATAGGCACATCGATCCCACCCACCCCTCACACCCTTTATTTATTTTTTATTAATGAGAAGCTACAAATCCACTGTTTTATGGAATTGTAGTTGAACAAGGGAAACAAGAAAATAGTATTGCCGCTCTCTTTTATTGGTTTTGTTAAATAGGATTTTCCATTCTGACTGGCCATTTTGACTGCAGCTGCCTGGTGCTGATATTATGGATAATGTTTTCTTAATGAAACTTGGATCAGAATGCTACGCCGTCTTGCATTTCATATGGAAATAGGAACACTCTTCTTGACCCACCACCACTAGTTTTTATCAGCCAAGAAGGGCAAGAGTCCAAAGCACAAGTTGTTGCCCTGACTAATACAAACACCTTGACCACATCCTCAAGCCTTACTATTTGAAAATTTTCCAAAACAACAGGACTAGACAGTGCTCTGGACACCCATGAGACTCATCTGCTATAACAGCAGAGTCAAGATCCCAGTGGATGCAAGTGGTTTTATCCTCAAAATGCTTTGCAAACAAGTCATAGTGGTTACACAGAGCTACCATTGGTTCCACCACCTCCTTGGGTCAGCCTGTCTCCCTTCTTTGGCGATCACTTGTAGCTGAGTAGGATTATCTTCCATAAACACAGTTTTAACAATGAGTCCGTAAATGACTGTGGAGGCCAGTTCTGGATCCACACGTCCTTCCACAGTGGGGACATTGGTTTCCAGGTGGGAGTTGATCACGTTGTGGATTTGCCAAGCGTCCCTTCCTCTTAGCACGTTTCTCCCTTGTGTCCTGAGTTCAAGTGTCTTCAAAGCCCATGACAGCTTTGGTAAAGGCTGTTTCCATTTGGAGCACTCGCAAGCAATTGTTTCCCAATTGTTGGTGTTTTATACTACATTTTTTAAAAAGTTGCCTTGAGATAGTCAAGACCTTCAAGACACCCAGAGCCCAATCAAAGTTGAGGCCATCCAGACTAACCCGCTCAGCAGCAGAGGGGTGACTTGTTAGCCCCCACCGCAACACGTGCTCTCCATGAAGGAGAACACGCTTTATCCATTTTCTCCACACAGTGGTTAATTTACCCGGTCCCTCCTTATCTCAAAATCTGCTAATTTAATTCCATGGATTAAAAGATGGAAGCTGAGATGCAGGGAATAGTAGAACGTGAAGGTCTTGAGAACAAGATGTGCTCGGATGACAAAGCAATGCCACAGAAAATTCAATGGGGGGAACTGACAAGATTTTCCTTGGCGGTGGAGCTGCAGAATCTAACAAAGAAACAAAAGCCATTTGTTAGTGACCAGAAGAATGAGGACAGTAATTCTGAACACAGCTGTACAGGAAGAGAGAAGTGACTATCAAGTATCAGCAAAGGGTAATCACAAATGGCAGAGCAGTGAGAATGGAATGTGAATGTGCTCGCCCCTCTGTCCACTGGGGATCTATTGATGCCCGCTTTTATTTAACATCTTACACTAAGGAAATTATACAGAAGAGGCAAGCAGTACCTTAATTGCATTTGGCACTGCAAATGCAAAAAGGTTTTGTGGATTTATTAGTTTAAAAAAGAGCACATTTTAGAAGTGGAATAAACTATCTCAAAACCAAACATTTCAAGATTATGTCTACACTACATTTATGTTGTATATGATTTTTATCTTTCATATTCCTCAGCAACTACGGATGCCTCTTGTGTTATTTGTTAGAGTAGAATGTTTGTTTATATTAATCAGTTAAAATATGTTTAATTGACTACAAAGTCATCCTTAATTAATGGACCTACACACTTTTTTTAAAAAAGGCATTTCCCCCCAATATAAATATTTATAAAAAACTGCAAATGGCAGATACCATTTTTAAATTTAAAAAACCCCATTCCCATCTCTCTTTTATATGCCTGTTGTCTTTGTCCGTGGAGTTTTCTTGGCAGGGATACTGGAGTGGCTTGCCAGTTCCTTCTCCAGGTGGATCACATTTAGTCTAAACTCTCCGCTGTGACCTGTCCATCTTGGGTGGCCCTGCATGGCATAGCTCATAGCTTCCCTGAGTTAGTCAAGCCCCTTCGCCACAACATGGCAGTGATCCATGAAGGATTTTACTTTCTTGGGCTCCATGATCACTGCAGATGGTGACAGCAGTCACAGAATTAAAAGATGCCTGCTTCTTGGGAGGAAAGCAATGACAAACCTAGACAGCATCTTAAAAAGCAGAGACATCACCTTGCCGACAAAGGTCCTTATAGTTAAAGCTATGGTTTTCCCAGTAGTAATGTATGGAAGTGAGAGCTGGACCATAAATAAGACTGATCACCAAAGAATTGATGCTTTTGAATGATGGTGCTGAAGGAGACTCTTGAGAGTCCCATGTACTGCAAAAAGATCAAACTTATCCATCCTTAAATAAATTAGCCCTGAGTGCTCACTAGAAGGACAGATCCTGAAGTTGAGGTTCCAGTACTTTGGCCACCTCATGAGAAGACTCCCTGGAAAAGACCCTGATGTTGGGGAAGATGGAGGGCACAAGGAGAAGGGGGCAACCGAGGATGAGATAGTTGGACAGTGTTCTCGAAGTGACTGGCATGAGTTTTGCCAAACTGCGGGAGGCAGTGAAAGATAGGCGTGCCTGGCGTGCTCTGGTCCACGGGGTCACGAAGAGTCGGACACGACTGAACGATTGAACAACAACAACAACATCTCTCTTTTAAGATGTTATCTTCAGTGACAAACACATGTACCATAGGAGAACTACTGACATGACAGAAGGTCATGTATTATGTAGTAGGACAGAGCTGAGGAACCAGATATTTTTGGACCCCAGCTACCATAATCCCACATAGTCAGTAGCCAGGGATGAGATGCTGTAGTCTAGCAACACATGGAGGACTACAGGTTCCATTTCACTATAGCAGGACTTATGACTGAGTAGGGATGGGGGAGAAATTCAATTCAGTTTGCATTTAAAGGTGAATCTATAAAAGTCACACATTCTGCAACAATAGGAGTTTATCAATATAGATATATTAGGGGAAAGTGAGCATAAAAACAAATATATTATTTAATGTAACAAGCAGAAAGGCATGATATTATGGGAAATGAAACTGCCAGATCTTTCCATCCCTACTTCTCAGTAAATTTCCATAGATTTGTGCTGTAACCTGGATAGTACAACTTGGCAGATTTGCTCAGAAATAACTCTAATTACAGTACAAGGATACTTGTTCCCAATAAAGTCTGCATTGTAGCCTAAGTTTTAATTGGGTGATAAACCTACTTTTTTGACATTTTGTGTCTAACTCAGTTCATCATCAATCTCATAAGAAATTGCAGAACAATAGAGGGGCACATCATGGTCTGAAACTGAATTAAAGATAACCAACTGGGAGGAGGATTCTCAAACACACTCTGCTAATAATGAACTTGCTTGCAAAAATGTAAAGTAATATCCTTCTAATTTCATTTAAGTTTTGAATATTCTGTTACAGGTAAATTTGTTGCCTTAACCATTAATTAATGAACCTGTATTGTGTGTGGGGGGGGGGAATTGAAAAAAAATGTTTAAATGTTCCCCCCATTTAAAAAAATGTTGCCATTTTTTAAAATTTCATTGCAATTCATGTTTGACCCACCTGTAAGTGTCAGAACATGTCTGTTTCATTTCCATTGCCTTAATAGTGCTGACATTCTCCACCCCTGGAGCACAAATCTCACTAAACAAGGTACAATTGGATTTAAGAAGCATCTCTATCATAATGTATTCTCTTCTGCACACAGCAGTGACTTGTGTTAGGGATGCTAAGAAACAGACCCTTTGTTTTCCCCTGCAAAGAATTGTGTGGTTCCTAGACTATAATTGGATAGCTTGAGATGTTGACATTTTTCCCATTTTGACAGTCAGATCAATGTTATTGAAAGTGGTTTGTAGGCGTTCATGACAGGCTCAGGATTAATACTGCCAGCCTGTCTCAAAATGGCTGCTGTTTATAGGCAGGTGTGATGGACAACAGAGCCAGACCAGAGTCTGATGATGCAGTCCCTCAGAAACTCTATCAGAGTGTTGGAGCCTCTTGCTGACTGGCTACAAAGCCAGCTAACCACAGAGCAGGGAGGAGCAGTAATCTGGAAGGGAGAATAAAAGGAGCAGTTTCTGAGTGAGAGAGGTAGATTGGGACAGAGATACTTTGTTTTGAGATGGGAGATAGGAATTAGGATAGGATTTGATGGAGGGAGGGAGAACTAGTTCTGATATGAGTTGAAAATCCACTCTGAGGAGACTATCTACAGCAAGAGAAAAGGGCGTTGCACCTTAGATAGGAAGACTGGGTTGAGTGTACAGACAGGAATTAACTTGTGGACTGAGCCTGATCCAGGAAAGGTAGAAGCTGTGGGAATACAGGCTACCTAGGTCTCATTCCAGCCAGGAGGGGAGAGTTCTTCTAAGTAATGAAGACTCCCAAACCCAGTGGCATAGGAAGGGGATGCGGTGGGTGCAGGCCGCCCTGGGTGTTATCGCTGAGGGCGGTGACAAAATGGCAAAAATGTTTCTTTGAAAATATAACACCCACACCCACTGCATGCCCCTTCCTATGCCACTGCAGGAGCACTCTTCCCTCTAGTGATTTCCAGAAACCAGAAGCATTGCTGCCCAGTGGCGGAGTAAGGCTCCGCGGTACCCGGGGCGGCAAAGGAAACGCCCCGTCCCCGTGGCGTTTCCGGGAGTGCTGCCACCGCTTCTGCAGCCCCCTTTTAAGCTGAAGAGCCCCCTTTTGAGCTCTGCGGCTCAAAAGGAGGCTGTGGAAGCGGCGGTCTGACAGAGTGCGCCTGCGCGAAATGCCGCGCATGCACACTCCGCCGTTGGGCCGTGCGCTGCCGCTCCCAGGGTGACGGAGGGAGCGGCAGTGCATGGGAATGGTGGGAGGGGCTGCTGCTTGTCACCCCTACGTGCCACCGTTCGCTACGTTGCCCCGGGAGCAGCAGCACCGCACACACCGTGCGCTGCTGCTCCCGGGGGAACGGAGCGAGTGGCGGGGTGTGGGGGTGACAAGTGGCAGCCCCTCCTGCCACTCCCCACGCATGGCCGGTCACCCTGGGAGCAGTAGCGCTGCACGGACGGGGTGCTCCCTCGGCCGTGCGTTGCTGCTCCTGGGGCGACTGAGCGAGCGGCAGCGCATGGGGGTGACAAGCGGTGGCCCCTCCTGCCACTCCCCACGCTGCCAGTCACCTCGGGAGCAGCAGCGCTGCATGGACGGGGTGCTTGCTTGGCCGTGCACTGTTGCTCCTGGGGTGACGGAGGGAGCAGCAGTGCTTGGGAATGGCGGGAGGGGCTGCTGCTTGTCACCCCCATGCGCCGCCGCTCGCTCCGTCGCCCCGGGAGCAACAGCGCACGGACGAAGGAGCACCCCTTCTGTGCAGCGCTGCTGCTCCCAGGGTGACCGCCATTGCGTGGGGAGTGGCGGGAGGGGCCGCCGCTTGTCACCCCCACCTGCCGCTTGTCACCCCCACCCGCTGCTTGTCACCCCTGTCGCCCAGGGCGTACCGCCCCCATCGCACCCCCCTAGCGACGCCCCTGTTGCTGCCTCCAACTTTGCAGACAGAGCACAGCCTTTATGGCTAATAGCCTTCAACGGCCCTCTCCTCCATGAATCTGCCTAATCCGGAGGCATAGCTAGGTGAGGTGGGGGGCACAGTGGGGCCTGCAGCGTGCCTGAGCCACACGTCTCTCCTGAGGAGGAGGCAGCAGGCAGACTGCCTGCAAGCTCCACACTGCTTTTTTGAGCAGCGCAGGGCTTGCATCTGCCCACCGCCTCAGCCGCCCTACAGCTGAGGGGGGAGGCTGCAGAGAGGCTCCACGCAGCGCACCCTTCCTTGGCTTGCCCTGCCCCCGTGGGCAGCTCGCTCAGTCCCTGGCTGCAGCGCCTGTTCACCACCCCGGGCATCTGAGTGGCTATCTACGTTGCTGCCCAAACCAGTAACAAGGGGTGAGGTGATCCCCTGGGTCTGGTATACTGATTAGAATACTTGAATGGGTAACTAATGAAACCAAATTAATAAGCTGTGTTAAAAGCATTGATCTGAAGAATCTGCCCAAACTAAGCATAAGGACTTAGAAAGGAGTAACAACTGATTTTGAGTAAAGGGAGTTTAAGAGAAGCCGTGCCTGTAATACAATGTTCAAGCCTGTGACATCCTTATATTTAATTTAAGTAATAAGTTATCTTCTACTTGAAGGAACACATCTTTTGACCCAACTTTGTTTCACCAACTTCCTTTTTTTTGTAAATAAAACTTTCCTTGTTTTTAATAACTCCTACCTGAGATGCACTGAATCAAAGTTTGCCCTCACACAAGAACCGCCAATCAGATTGTCTACAATTTACCACAGGCTTTCATTTAATTGGCATACCGTGAGGTGGGTCTACTATATTTATGGGGTGGGGCAAGTCTGCTATAGCAGATAAAATAGTAATGAGATTCTGTGGGTGAATTTAGGGATGCTTTAAGTCAGTAGTAAAATAACTGCTGCCAGTAACGATGGACAGAATACAACAAGTCCTTTGCTGTGCTGCCTCCGTTCATTTCTTTCTGGTCTCCCAGGGAGAATTGTAAGATAAAGCAGAATTATTGATGCTTGTCGTACTGATGTTCTGACTCCCTGCCTTAGATTCATATCCTGGCCGCCTCTCCCCCAAGATATCTGAGGCGGTTTGCAGAAATGAAAAGCATAACATGAAGCCTAACCCCCCCCCCCCACTTAAAGCCTTCTTTAAAAGAAATTGTGGTGGCCATGATGGAAATCCAAATAAAAGTCCAATAAAGAGCAACTATTTCACAATCTTAAAATGAATGAGAAGAGACATTAAGGCTGATATGAAGAGTGGTTATCAGCATGGACATTCAGAGACATGTCCCAATAATTCAGAGGGATTTATGCTCCAAGAAGTGGGTTTGCTACATCCTTTGGGTTCTTGCATTCAAGTAGGCCTTTAGACTTCACCTTTAAAAAAGAAGAAAAAGCTCTGCCTTTCCTTAAGAGTGTTTAAGTTTGAAGTCCTTCATAAGATTGCACTTATGGTGATCTAATTCAGTTTCTCTCATGCTGTTTCTGTCTACTGTTCTGTTGTTTTTACTCCTCTCTGTACATACCTCTGAGAGGGCTTATCTCTGGGGGGGGGGAGACTAATAAATAGCTATAATTAAACTATAACCATATAGCCAGCCAGCTAGACTGTTTGGGAGGAAGGGTGGGATAGAGATCAAACAAACAAACAAACACACAAACAAACAAACTATGGAAATTCCAGTTCTGGCCCCTACAAGGAGAGTTACAGTACACCTGGCAACCTTCTGTAGGCCACATGTCAGAGATGGGAAGGGATGCAATTACCTTTGACTCTCATACCACCACCCCATCCTCCATCCAAGAAAACAAGAAGCATTACCAGAGTTGAAGGATGCATTCCAGTCAGCCAAAAACACTCAAGGAAGTTGCAAAGAACAGCTGATCAGGTGTGCACCCTGGGGAGAGGAGGGGAGAGTATGAGGGCCAGGCAAAGATACCTGGAGGGCTACATTTGACCTAAGGTTTTCCACCCATGCAGGATATATTTAACCAAAAGCACCTTGTAAATCTGTCTTGGACTTGTACAATTTTGAGGTGCTTTAGACGGGAAAGAAGACATACAAAGAAAGAGTCTCGAGTCTCTTTCCTATGTTGGCAAGGAATAGAGGGTTTTCTTTCTCTCTTTCACCCCCCCCTTGCTCCCATCCCTCCCACATCAGAATGCCTCTATGCACCTGTGGAAACCTGATTGTCTCCAGTGTCCTGCTTCCTTGAAATTAAAAAACTCTTGTCAGAAAAATGTTCCACCACCCTACATTAAAGACAGTCATTAGAGCTTGTGTAACATTTCCCTGTAAGCAGTAATGAAAAGTGCTTGGCAGTTCTGGGTTCAGTTGGTTTATTCAAGCATCTGAGCCTTTTTCAAATGCTGCTTCTTCTTCTTCTTCTTCTTCTTCTTCTTCTTCTTCTTCTTCTTCTTCTTCTTCTTCTTCTTCTTCTTCTTCTTCTCAACTCCCTTTCATACCCTTATAGCTATAACATATTCTGGGCTGTCTTTCTCAGAAAATCCCCCCTATAAGATCTTAAGAGCCTGAGCTCATGACATTAATATAGTCAAAGATGAAAATATAGCTTCATGATCATTTTATTTTCCCTACTGCTTTTATCTGTATGGAGAGGGCGGGGGGATTGGAAGCATTGTAGCACCCACAACAGGAGAAATTATGTCACTTTATCTCTGAAAAGTGCACAGCTGACTGACTGAATAACCTGCACAGATAATATGCTAATAAAATGTATCTGGACTGCATAAAATTGGATTGGCCATAAACGAAACAGCTTCCTGAAGGAAAGACAGTGGGGGTGGTGGAGAAAGAGGCTTGGCTTTGCACAAGACTCTCTATGCAAGACTCGCTTCCACCTTCACATAAGAAGAAATTCATTGTAATTAAAATAAAAATGAAAGCTTTCCAGTATCTTTTCCACAGAGAGTTTATCAAGGCAATAGTCGACCTAGTTGAAGCCCGGCAATTTGTACCCAATAATATATTTATGCAAATATGTCTATTATTTCCCCAAGCAGGAAGAGGCATGCCTTTTTATTGCATTTCTCCCTCCTCTCTTCTTTTCATAATAAAAATGCATAGGTAATGGATAATCTCTGGATTTGGAGATGAGATAATTTAAATTATCTGGTGTTTAGCAGTTAAGGTGGTTTAAAGGTTAAGGGTGGTTTGAGCTGGGAATTAAAGCAGTCACTATTTTGCCCTTTTGAGATCTGTTTGGAAGAATGATAGGTTTCCCCCTGGAGAGGTACAGAAACATATATGTTTCTACAATATATTACCTCTTCTCATCTATATTACTCCTCCCCACCCTCTGCACAACAGGGGTAGGGCAGCTGTGCACCCAGCAAGGGGAGAGGTGCAGACAAGTATCAATGGCCTTGAACAGTCCAATAAGTCATGCAGGCCTCATGCCGTGTAGCCAATGAGGAGGCGAAAATTGTCTTGTTTAGAGGGCTAGGTGCAACTGATCCGCAAAGAGCCCCAATTGCAGCAGAACAATCAGGAGCTCAATTTGAGCTCCCAGTTATTCCTAAGTAGCCTTGTCCTAACCTACCTGAAGTGATATGTGATGTCAAGTGTGGGGAGAAATGCCCTGATGGGCCAGATTGACCCATGAGCTGGAGGTTTCCAGCCCCTGTTTTAGAACTAAGTAGAAATTTGTTACCTGAATCCTGCATCAGCCTTTGGGTGTGTGACCCAATACCTTGCACTGTTGAGTTGATAGAGTGGAAATCCCTTGCTATTGAGACTCTGAAAACAGTGGTGTTGATACTGTATAGTGAAGAGGTGTGGAACTTTTCCATCCTGAGAGATACATTTCCTACATTCAGGGGCTACATACTAAGTGGGGAAAACAGGAATCTAAGGAAACAGAATAGTCACAGGAAATGTCAGACTCCAACCCACATAGAACTAAGTCCAGTGCCACCTATTGCCGCCACTATGGCTACCACACTTAACTATGGTAGGCACTCAAGCACTGCCCGCTGCAAAAAAAGAGGACAAAAGAGGACACACGCTTGCATACTATAGCTGTGTGCGTACACTAAGGTATTAACAGTTGAAGAACAATGTCAAGGTCTCTGTTCTCCCTTCTTAAAATTCTGTATTTTAAAACTAGTCGTGAACCGGGCAGATCTTCACATTGAAGGCTCCTTCAGACAGAAGCCCTACAGACAGACAGCCCTACAAATAGATGGCAGCCTTTGGTAAACTAAGACACACAACCATCTTATGTTAAAGTGTAGCATGGCACTATCCTAGACCTGCCCCACAAACATCTACATGTTCCAGTCTCACTTAATGAGGGCTTGAACCTCACATTTATTCCAACTCTCTTGTTTTCCATCCCCATTCCCTGGTAAATCACCTGGTACCACGGAGACTGGTCTATCCAAGCAAATGGGGCACTGTCCCACCAACCTCATTCTGCCCTCAGCTAGCCTCTATTTCCAAATGCCTGTTTCTTACTTAAAAGTTGAAGGTTTGGTTTTGGCCATTAGTTGTCTCTGGCTGTCATTAGCTTTGACTCCATCTTCTGTTTGTCTGCCTGCCTTCTGTCCTCCTAGTTCCAATGGGCACCAGCCATCACTGACTAGGGTAAGGATTGGCAAGGGGGTGATTATAATTTGTTTATGTGTACAGCATTATTCCTTTTGGAGAGGAAACCTCTTTGCTGGTCAGCAATATCCTCCGGGTGCATCTTCAAGGCTACTGCCACCTTTTTATTGTTCTTCATTTTTCAACCCAACATGGATTATGTAGCCCTCCAAACAGAGGAATACCTCCAGTAGAGGACCACCCCCTGTAAAATGGGAGTGAAGTCACCTTTGTTGTGAGAATAGGAATTTTGTAAGCAAATAAAAGAATATCCACATGTGAAATATTAAAGGTGATGACCTCCAACACTCTTCATTCCAGTTAGTCCCACCAAAGCAGTGCTGATAAACACATAATTCTCCATTTAATCTCACTGAAGTGGGACTAACTGGGAATAATTTTTTAGTCGGCCTTGGGAGATCTACAAGCAAACGCTTCATCCAGATGGAGCAGTTTTATCAGTGGGAATGCAGGAGATGGGATAATTTGACATCCTGCCTAACTTTTATCTGTTCTCCCCTCTTCAGGCCCTAATGGATCATTTCCTGCCAGGGAGGCTGCCAAGAGCACAGAAATATTTTAGTTATCTGAATGAACCTCATGGCAGTTGATCAGAGACTTCTCCTTTGATTTGTGGCTACCAAGGACCCATCTTGCTCCATTTCATTCCATGTGGCAATAAAACTGAAATAGATTCAGAGTATCAAAACCCAGAGCAGTTGCCTAACAATACAAGGATTTCTGTCGCAGGAGATTAATTGTAATGAGATTCTTGCATGATAAAGCAAGGTCCTCTTAAAACCACTAAAAGTGGGGGAGGCTAGCAAATCTATGCTGGGAAATAGATATTCCTAGGATAAAAAAGTGTACAGAAATTTTCCCTGAAACTTTTTCTATACCCAGAAACCACTTTATCCATTGTCAAAAGCCCTTGTCAGGTGTTGAAACCTCATCTGACAAGGAAGAGTGAGGAACACTCCGTTGGTCCCACTAAGGGACCCTGCCACTAGGCAGAGTTGAGGCAGCAGCAACAACCTGGAAGTCAGAGCTATATGTGCCACATTCCCTACCATACATTCACTTAAGCTAGCCTGTTGCCCTCAGGTGCAGTGGAATACATTGTTCTGTCACCAGTAACTTTCTTCTTCTTGATTGTGTGTGAATTTTAAAGATACGAATATATCAACCTTGTGCAAATTACACATTTTTTTAAAATGCTGGCATCTCTGACTCATCTCAGTCTTCAGGACAAAAAACACGAGTGACATGGAAAAAAGGCAGAACTTCCAAATGGGAAGAGAAGAACAAGGGAAAGAAGATAAAGGTATACCAGTGTTCAAATTCCGCATTTTACACACTGACATCTTGGACTCGCCTCAAGTCCAAATGGAGTGAATGGACCATAAAATGGCAAATACAGTGGTGCCTCGCAAGATGAAATTAATTCGTTCCGCGAGTCGTTTCGTATTGTGAAAAATTCGTCTTGCAAAGAACGGTTTCCCATAGGAATGCATTGAAATTTAATTCCCATAGGAATGCATTGAAATTTTCATCATGCGAAGCATGACCATAGAAAAATTCGTCTTGCGAGTCACCTAAAAAAATCACAAAACCCGTTCGTCTAGCGAGTTTTTCGTTATGCGAGGCATTCGTCTTGCGAGGTACCACTGTAGACTGGTTCTTGAAACACAGTTTTCCTAATGGTACTCCATTAGTAAAGGAAGAATAATAATAAAGTGGTACCTCAGGTTACAGATGCTTCAGGTTACAGACTCCGCTAACCCAGAAATAGTACCTCGGGTTAAGAACTTTGCTTCAGGATAAGAACAGAAATCGTGTGGTGGTGGGGCGGCGGCAGTGGGAGGCCCCATTAGCTAAAGTGGTGCCTCAGGTTAAGAACAGTTTCAGGTTAAAAATGGACCTGTATAACGAATTAAGTTCTTAACCCGAGGTACCACTGTAAAACCATGCTCAAACCAACTGAGCTAACCAGGAAGACTATCTGCAAGACCACTTGTTTCCTGACCCCTTGTTATAGTTTTGTCTCCATGAGCTAAGGCACATGTTATAGTCAATCACATCGTGTGTTACCCATATCTTCCCTGCACATGGAGTAAAGGGGTTTATTGAGAAGCCACAATTGTTCAAAGACATACCAGATGTCAAATGTTTAAATCTCCCCTACCGATCCACTGAAGGCTTCAGCTACATGTTCTAAATAAAGGAAAAACTAGTGTTATTGAATAATTTACTTTTGACCCAAAGTAGAGATAGTCAAAATAGACAAGATGTAGAGGAGGCAATGATATAAATCCCTTTCTGTTTTGTTTTAAAGGACTTGTTGTCCAAAAATGGAGAAAACTGAAATCACACCTTCAACCAAAAATGTTAAGTTGGTTAAAAAGGCTGGACCTGTCACACTTCAGCCTACAGACTCTGATCAAGCTGAGCAGAGCTAGCCTGAGAGACATACAGATCTGGCCAGTCCAAGAAGACATGGACAGGGATTATATGAAAACTGATAGTGAATGAGATGTGGTGGATTTAAGGGATACCGATTCTGCATCCCCCTTATCCCTGAAAATCACAGTAGTAAACTGAAAACATTTGGGGCCATATTCCAGCTATATAGTTCTCTGTTTCAGAACACAGATGGTGCTGTAGTCTAACCCACTGAGCCCCTGGGGCTTGCCAATCCTAAGGTTTGAATCCAGCAGACTAGGTGAGCTGTTGTTGCTTTGTTCCAGCTCTTGCCAATCTAGCAGTCTGAAAACATACCAGCGTGACTAGATACATAGGTACCACTGCAGTGGGAAGGTAAATGGCATTTCCATGTGCTCTGGCACTCATCATGTGTTCCTTCCACCAGAAGTGGTTTAGTCAGGCTGGCCACATGACCCAGAAAAGCTGTCTGTGGACAAACGCCAGCTCCCTTGGCCTAAAAACAGAAATGAGCGCCCCATAGTCAAATTTTACTAGATTTAACCATCCAGGAGTCCTTTACCTTTAGTTCTTTGCTTCCATTTTAATGAGGGAACAGAAATACCGGTATGTGAAAAGCAATGTTGTCCAATGTTATTTGATAATGTGTCACACCAGGCCCATTGGTATGAATAAAATTCAATGCAACATATCAGTATAATGGCAAGGGAAAACATTAAATTTAGGGAAGCTTTTAATGTTTGACGGACTATTGTATTTTAATATTTTTTTGGAAGCCGCCCAGAGTTTTAATGCCTATGTTGTAATGTTCTTTTAATATGTTTTAATGTACTTTTAATCTCTGTTGGAAGCCGCCCAGAGTGGCTGGGGAAACCCAGCCAGATGGGCGGGGTACAAATTGATTGCATTTCCTGCCAGAAAAGTCAATGAATGTGTAATTATCACAGCTTCAAATCGGAAGTGCTCTGTGTCAGAGCTGGGCCACAACTCCTTGCAGGCATGCCTTAAATACCATGGTGCTCCAACCATTTGTGCCATCTGACCAAGTAAAGCAACTGTCCAACTGCAGCAGCCCCAATTCCTTTGTCAACAATGGTAGGCTTACTGGAAGGAAATGGATGGAGTATGAAAAGCCTATTTCACTTGTTGCTGCTTTTGAGCAGGGCATGTGGAACCATGCCTTCTCTTTGCAAGATCACATCTACAATGTGGATTTCAAGCAGTTTATCCAGCACAACTTAAGGATGGGCTTCTCTCATGATATCACAGGCCAACCCATCTGGCGCTCATTCGCCTTTACTGCACACTGTTTATGGTTGTTTGTTCCTTCCATGCCTCATCCGCCAAAGTTGTGACTATTGCTATGGTGAAGACAAAACCTCCAAATGGGGTCAATCTCTTTGGGAGAAAATTCCTTCCCTGCTCTGAAAATGGCAACCATTGTTGAACCACAACAAAGCCAATGAATGCAGTGCCCTAGAAGGAAAATGTTAGCATACTGCATCATTAAATATTGGGGGGGGGGGGAGATAGGGAGGGTTTTTCTGCAACCAACTGTGGAGCCTGGGATCAGACAACCTTTATCGGGTCTAAAGCCCTGTCAACTTGGCCTGTTCAGATTGGCCAAGATTCAAGTAAAAAGACGGAGGAATTCAATATTGAAAGAGGAACAAGACAAGGATGCCCTCTATCACCGCTTCTATTCATTACAGTATTGCAAACATTATTAATATCATTAAGGAAAGATAAAGAAATAAAGAGCATAAATTTGGGGACACATTGCTACAAAGTAAAAGCATTTGCGAACGACGTAATCATAACAACTGAAACACCAGTAGAAAGCATCCAGAAAGTATTAATAAAATTGAAAAGAGAAGCTACTACGATAGCAAAGACACCTTGTAAACAAAAAGATACAAGAAAGATGCTTCTTCTGGGGGGCTGCCCTGTGTTAGCCTGTGTGTAGTTCAGATTCAGAAGTTTGATTGCATTTCCTGCCAGAAAAGTCAATGAATGTGTCATTATCACAGCGTCAAAATGGAACAGAGTAAAACTCTCACTATGGGGGAGAGTGTCAATGATTAAAATGGTGGTCATTATTTCTGGTTTTATTTTGGCTTTCTTCCCTTGCCAAATAAAATTGGCAAGTTCTCTTTGCCAGCTTTTAAAATATTTTGTCCCTATTATTGGAATAGTTTGAAATAAAGTAATATTTTCGGTAACACCCCCTTTTCTCTTTGTAAAATAAAAGGCACAATCTGCTTTTGGCCCCTGGGCAATTTAGCTCCAGGGACCACCATTCGCTCCATAAGATGCACAGGTATTTCCCCTTACTTTTTAGGAGAAAAAAGTGGGTCTTATGGAGGGGAAAATACGGTATTTATTCTATGGGAAAATACAATTGCAGAAAGGTTTTACGAACCACCTAGTGAGAAATGCCCTATTTGAGGTATGGGAGTCTGAAAGAGAGAATTATAGAAATAACCCCATGGTGGACCTCTCCAATAGAGGCAACCTTGACATTAAAAAATAATACAAAAATTGTCTGGCCAGTCTACAGAGATTTGGTAGAAGGAACGAATGAAAACATCAAATTAAAAGAATATGAAGAACTTAAGGTACTGGGAATAATTTGGTTAGAATATATTCAACTCAAGGCTACACACGAGAAAGACATAAAAACTAGGGGATTTGGGAATAAAATATCAAAAATAGAAAATAATCAAAAAAACACTTTCTAAAATGTATAGACTATTAGATAAGGTCCTCCCAGACCAAGAAGTTAAAGGGGGAAATATGCTTAAGTGGGAATGATATTTAGGGTATACAATTGAATATGAAGATTTGAAAAAGTTCTGGATAAAAAAAATATTTTACAGTTATTCATTAAGAGAGAATTACAGGAAGGTGCACTACAGATGGTATTTGGCACCAGACAGATTGGCAAAAATTAATAGATCAAACAGTAATAAATGCTGGAGGTGTAATGATAGGTACCCTATACCATATATGGTGGACATGTCCAGAGATAAAAAAATATTGGGATATGATAATGAAGAGATTAAAAAATTGATAAAAAGTATCATATACCAAAAGGGCAGAAGCATATTTACTAGGAATTTTGAACAAGGATATCTCCAAAGATAAAATTAACATCTTTCTGTATGCAACAACAGTAGTGAGAACGTTGGTAGCTAGTCACTGGAAAGGAAATTATATCCCAACAAAGGGGAAATGGTTAAGTAAACTATGTGAGTACCTGGAGTTGGCAAAACTGACTGATTTAATAAGGCACAAATCTAAAACCATAATTCAAAAACAATGGGAATGCTTAAATTATTATTTATACAAGCAGGGCTCAAATACAAAAGTTTGGTTGTGTCCAGACTAACCTTGCAAAGAATATAGAGAACGAACAAGATTTGATGGATTATGAAAGAATCTAAGGAAGGAAAATGATTGAAGAACAGATGTGAATACAAGTAGGATTACTAAGAGATGTGTGGTGAATGCGGTGGAAGTCTTTTATTAATATTTTAACTGAGATTTATATGTTGTAATGTTTAAAGTATGGATTTGGTAGTATTTCTGGTTAAAGTATTTCTTTTCTTCTTTGTCTTTTTTCTATCTTTTTCTTTTTTTCTACTTTTCCTTTTCTCTCTCTTCTTTTTTTTTTTTTTAACAGAATTTATTGGCATTTTCACAAAACAACATAAACCCAACCCCCACACCTACAAATATCAAAACAAACACAAATACAAATACACATACACATAATGTCAGGATTCTTCTTCTTGTCTGTATATCTTGCTATAGAAAAAAAAAAAAAAATTCTAGTTCCGAATCTTGACACTTGACTTCCCCCGCCTATACACCTTCGGTTTTAATACAATACACTTTCTCCTTAACATCTTTTCTCCATAGAAGTTTAACTTATCTTGATATAGAAAGAAAAAACACCTTTGTCTTATCTTTTGCATTATAACCTAAAACTTAACCAAATATTCTTAGAGCTAAACTTATTTCTTCTATCATTTAGCATGCTGCTTTTAACTTAAATTCAATATCTCCTTACTTATTTAAAATAAACTTATTTAACAAACTTCACACTCCGATTTCGGATACCATGGCAGACCATCTATGTTATACAATGATTAATTCAACCCACTCCCCTTTTGTCCATTGTCTTCTCCTGTCTTTCACCAGAACCGAATCCCCTATTGTATGCTTCTGAATGTCCACAGATCCAGGTTACAACCACAACAAACCCTGCATCGAGCTCCAAGATGTTCATCCTCTGCATTCTGAGCTTCTCCGTAGCTTTGTACCAAAATTCTTCTTCTTGTAGAAATCTTAATTCTCTGTCCCTCGACCCCGAGCTGCCACCTCGGAATCTAGATATTAAAAAACTTTCCGTTTCAGGGTTTCTGCCACCCCCTGAAAACAGTCCCTGTTCCAATCGGATTTGCTCTGCCATCTCAGACCATCCTTCCAGCACATCTTCCAGCTCTTTGCAAAAGTCTGTTTCCATTGAGTAGATTTTTTGGAAAGCCTCCTCTGTGGAATACAGATTATTTCCATTTATAATCCCACACAAGACTCTTAATTTTCGATTAGCCAGCTCCAATTGAAAGACAGTGAGCTTTTCCTCTACCTCCCAGTCCTTCTGTGCCAGCATGAGCGCAAAGTCCAACATCTTCGGGGAAGGGAGGTGGGTATCAAATTACATTTCCTGTCTTTTTCCTCCTTTGTCTCAATTTTCTCCTGCGCAATTCCAAATCGCCGCCATTTCTTCCGAAGCCAGAGTATAAAGACCAAAACTTCAAATGGAGATATTTTTCCTCAATTAACCCCTGAGAGGGAATCTCTACAGAGTCAGTTTTCAAATTCCAGGCACTTTCAAGTGATTAGTGTAGCAGCAGTCACTTAAAGAGTTAATTCCTTCCAACCCCCGAAGGGAGAGAGGCGGGCTGCCTTTTCTTTTGATCCCAGAGCTTTTCCCGAAGTACAAAGAGTCAGTCAATTACTCACAGCTTCTGGTTTCTTAGCAACTTCTTAATGACAGGTAGAACAGAGACGCTCCTCACGGACTTTGCCGCCGCATGTAAACATCCCGGTTGGGGCATGTCCCCTGAAGCCCGACTCCGTGGTCCCTTCACCCCCACTCCCCCCTTACAGGGGGCGCGGGGGAAGGGTTCGGAGCACAACGGGCATAGCCGGGGAGCCCAGGGCGCGGGACGCTCTTCCCGCGCCCCAACCAGAGCCCTGCATGCGGCTGCAGGGCTCCTAACCCCCGGGATGAACTGGGTGCCTCGCCACCGAAGCAACCCAGGACCATCCGCAATGGCGCCAGCCGCCGGAAGTCCCTTTTCTCTCTCTTCTTTTTAGTTTTTATTGTGGAAAATATGTATATAAGTGTATATATGTATTGCTCTTTGTTTTCTTTTTTCTGTGTAAAATTTAATAAACTATTATAAAAATTAAAGGACGGTGGGAAAGCCTGCCACTCCCCTGCGGCTGGTCTAGGAGTTCCCTAACTGCTGACTTGCCTAACTCAGGTATTGCTCCTAGGGGGTAGGCATTTGAAGTAAAGGGTCACAACAGTCACCCACCTGGTGACTGGGTAAGCAGCCATTTTGGCCTCTGCAGGGTGGATGGTGTTGGGGGAGGGGAGAGATTAAGAATCTATGACAAACAAAACTCTTTTTAATATGAGAAAATTTGACAAGCTGAATGCTGAGGTAGAACCGTGTTACTTTTGGAAGGAAATGCTGCAATCGTGCATCACCGATCAAGCTACAGGTTCATTGAGCAAAAAATCAGCCCTTAGATAAAAACTGATAGAGAGCATGCCCTTATTTTTTTTTCCTGTTTGAAGCACAGCTTTGAAACCACAGCAGAGAAGATTTTCATAAACCATATTAATAATCTATCATTTGCAAGCATCCAAATGAATTCAGATATTTGAATCCACTCCATCAGAATGATAAACATATCAGGGCAGGAGAAGTCATTTGTTTCTTGCTCAGATGATCTGGTGGTGATTGGAAAGGTGACAATTTGGATCACTGAAGATGACAGTGTTGTTCAAACCATTTTCTCTCCCCACTGCCCCTACCTGTGAGGAAATGGCTCAATTATTTGGATGTGGCATTAAAGAGCAAATACTTGAAGGCAGACAGAATTAAATACATTGGAAGCACACTTCTAATCTAAAACCTGAACATGCAAAATTTATAGGTGGGTGGATCAGTCTGTTTTTGATCCATGCCAGTTTTGCACGTGCTCATTCATAAGTCAACTCTGTCTTGTTTCTGTTAGGGATGTGCACTTGATTCAGACAAATCTTGAACTGAAGTGGGGTGCTTTGGATAGGTTCAGGGCTCATATAAACCAAAGTTGGATTTTTCAAAAGCACCCCAAACTGAAGCAGGGACATCCAAAGTGAGAGATACTGAAAGGGGGAAAAAATGTAGACAGTCAGTGCTTTTTTTTCTTTTCTTTTTAAAATGTATTTTTAGTTTAAAAAATACTGGTTTACAAAAGTATGTGCAATCTCTCTCTCTCTTTTTTCAAGTAACATTTTTTACAGATCGGTTTCATTTGTTGAGACATTAGGAAGAAAAGGGTGAAAGAGGTGGGGGGAGAGGTGAGTGGGGATGGGGTCAGGTGGGAATGTTTCTATTTTACTTAATATATGTGGGGTTTTGTGTCGGCGTCACTTGTGCAGGTTTTCTGCTATTCACTTGTGTTCCTTTGGTGGTGAGAGAGGTTGGGGTTGGCCTAGGGTGTGGTTATTTGTTTGTGATTGGCTGTGGTGATCTTTGTTTTCATGTCTGAGTGGGGTGGGTGGGCATTTTGGATCAGGTTAGCCATATTGATTCATATGTTGTTGGTGGATTTTTGTCATTGTCTTGTTGGGCTTTGTATGTGATAAAGGGGAGCCATACTGGGGTGAAGGCATCGGCTTCTATTTGTCCCTGTGTCAGTTTCAGTTTATTGGTTAATTTTTCTAGTAGGGCTGTTTCCCATACTATTTTGTGCCATTGGTCCATGCTTACTTCTGACAGGTCTCCCCAGTGTCTGGTTATGATGTTTCTGGCTGCTGAAAGTAGGTGGGTTATGAGTTCTTTGTCGTGTAAATGGGCATTATTGTCTTGGAAGATGTTTAGTAGGGCCAATTCTGGGGTGATTTCTAATACTTGCTTAGTTATTTTAAATATTTCTCATATGGCTGTTGTCCAGAATAGTTGGATTTTGAGGCACTCCCACCACATGTGGAGGTCAGTACACACCATGAAGTTACAGTGAGTGCCACATTTTAAATCAGTGCTTTCCTTCCAGAAAAAAGGTGCGGTTACTGCATGCCTTTGAGTACCCACAGGAAAAAAAAACTTTAAGGGTAAATACAACCACCTTGAATTGTGCTCAGAAATGTACTGGGAGACAATGTAGATCCTTTAAGACCAGTGTTATATGGTCTCGGCAGCCACTCCCAGTCACCAGTCTAGCTGCCGCATTCTGGATTAGTTGTCGTTTCCGAGTCACCTTCAAAGTTAGCCCCACGTAGAGCGCATTGCAGTAGTCCAAGTGGGAGATAACCAGAGCATGTAGCACTCTGGCAAGACAGTGCACAAGCAAGTAGGGTTTCAGCTGGATGGCGTACCAGATGGGAATTGGTATACAGCTGCCCTGGACACAGAAGTGATCCATACCTCCATGGACAACTGTGAGTCCAAAATGACTCCAAAATTACTGTGCACCAGGTCCTTAATGGTCATAGTCACCCCATTCATGAGCAGGGAATCCCCCACACCTCCTTTCCCGTCCCCCAGAAACAGTACTTCTGTCTTGTTCGAATTCAGTCTCAATCCATTAGCCATCATCCACCCATACAAGTAATGTATCACATTGTTCTCACCTCTTTCCAGTTCTACTTGTGGTTGTTTGTAAAATGCTGGATGTTCAAGATGTTCTGCCTCTGCCATAAGCCCACGTACCCAGTCCTGCGAATTCAGCTTTGCATTTAATTTCTGTGACTTTTGGTGCCAATTGGGCAGGGGGCAAGCTGAACAGTGCACCCCCTCCGATTCACCATATCTCCCTAGCTTTTGCACCTATCATCCTGAAATTTAACAGTTGACCTTCCTAAGGGCACCTCTACAACATATACCATTTTCATACTAAAACAATTGCCCACAAAACCATAGGAAAGGAAGTGAATCTGTTTTGAGGCCTCCTCCCAATTAACTTTATCACAGAAAAACCTTTATAAATCCTAAAGTTTGGAATGTTTCTTTCCTAAGGACACTATCTTGTGTGTGCTATTTTCATACAAATTTCCCACAACACAATAGGGAAGATTAAGCGAATCATTTGCAATCACTCAAAAACTGTAAAGTTTGTCATTGCAGGAAACCACTGTAGCCATCCATCTAAAATTTAGCAGGATTAACAATCTCAGGTTTGTTGCCTATGGATTTCTGCCATTTCTGCCAAAAAATTAAATAAAAATATAGACTGTTGTTTTGGATTATAACAACAACAAATTAAAAACCCTTTACCTGTTTGTACTTTTGCAAGTTTTATCCTCTGAGGAGGGGCTACTGTGTCATAAAATTTCATCTACTTATGTCAAAAGGAGGGGGGATGCTTTAGCCTTCTTAAAAATAGAAAGCCCACAAAAAGTGAGGGAAGCATAAAGTTTCATCTTTATGAATCGTGATTAAGTTCCAAATTTATTTGGGCACCCTCCAAAATGCTTCAGACCCAGTTGGGCAGTTTTCCAAAGGGCCAAATCTAGGTTCAGAAATACCTTGCAGTCAGAACACACAATAGCAATATGAATTTATTTTCCTACTTCCTTTTTAAAATTATGTTAAAACAGAAATGTACCATACATATTTTATCTTAAAACACGTTTTATGTTTCTTAACGTAAAATACACACACACATATACTTTGTATTAATTTTGAGCCAAGATTAGTAGGAGAAATTTTGGAGAAGTGTGAAAATTGAAGGATTTATCTGTTACGATGTGTGTATCAGTCCTGTAAGTGCAGTTCAGTTTGCTTCACTTAAAAGTGTACATTGTGCAAAAGTCTAGATCTGTTTGGACCTGTGTGGAGAAGAGACATCACACTCAACATGTAACAATGTATTGATTTTTGAAGAAAGGAAATTGTATACAAATTTCTTACAATGGAAGGAGTGTTCCAGGATGTGGAATACACAGACATATATTATATTGTAAAATAGCAATATAAATCATTTTCCATGTGCCATGGCTCTCAGGTCTGAGTTTATCTGTCCTCAGTGGGTTTATATATCAATGGTTTTATTACCGGGGGATTGGGGGAGGGATCCGTTGTGCGTGATTTCTTCCCAGCAAAATTGCACATTCACAAAAAGAGGCTCTTATACTTTAGTCTCTGTAGGGGGACTCAAAATGGAAAAGCTGGAGAATATATGACAAGCAAATCTCTTTTTAAGCTCAGAAAATTTGACAAGCTGAATGCAGAGGTAACTGTGTTACCTCTGGAAGGAAATGCAACGTTCATGTGTCGCCTATCTAGCTGGCAGGTTCAATGCATAAAATACTGGCCCCTAGGTAGAAACTGAAAGAGGGCATGGCCCTTATTTATTTCCTTTTTGATGTACAGCTCTGAGACTAAGCCAGGCAAGATGCTCATAAGGCATATTAATAATCTATCATTTGCTGACATTTGAATGAACTCGGATATTTAATTCAATACGAGTGCAGCCGGAAAAGGATGCTTACAGAATCTATACAGATTGTACTCTAAAGGCAGAGAAGCTGATGAGAAGAGATTCCAGGATGAGGCCCTCTGGCATAGTTGCCAACAAGAGTTGATCTGTAAGTAATGCTCACCAGAGGGATTGGCATTCCCATGTTGTGTTTCCCATACCCCGGTTGTATCATTTAGTGCAGAGATCAGGAATCTGAGGCCCGGGGGCAAAAATGCAGTCCTTCAGGCCTCATCTGTCTGTCCCCCAGAACACTCCTATGTCCCTCGTATATGCTCCATATATCTCTTGAGTATATCATTGGACTCTGACAACATCTCTTGCTGGTCTTGATGGTTGGAGGGGCAGGTGGAGGAGTGTGTGAGTGCATATGTAAAAACTAGCCTACGATGCAAAAGTAAAATCCACATTCATTGCTCAGCCCAGCACTGGCATCTATTTATTTTATTCATAAAAATACTTATATGCCGCTTGATTATTAAAAAATAAACCCTCGGAGGTTTACAAAGAGATCAAAAGAATAATCAGTAAAATAACCCAACCCCCCCAAACAACTCTGTAAATTGTTCAAAACATGAAATCAATAGTAAACTAAAGACAGATAAAAAACACACCAGCATTCTATGCATGTTGGGGAGGCTTGCCTGAACAAGAAGGTTTAGAGCAGTTGCTGAAAGGGTACAATGAAGGTGCCTGCCTGATGTCAATAGGCAGGGAGTTCCAAAGTATAAGTGCTGCCTATTTGATCATGATTAAAGGTTCTTTCTTTCTTTCTTTCTTTCTTTCTTTCTTTCTTTCTTTCTTTCTGCTCACAAAGAATCAAGAGTTATGGTATGATTGTGTGGCATGAGGTCAGAATTTGGTAAGGATTCCTATGTTTAATAGGGGAGAGGGAATCCCATTTGTTCTGTGACTTTTCATGGCATCTTCCCGCTTTGACTAAGGTTCGTACATCTTGTCTGTACTGTAATTCAAAATGTCTGCTGGGGAATTATAAGGTGAACTGGGTTACCTAGTAGACTGAGACCTTTCTTATTGACCTGTCGGTTTGTATCCATCAGCCTGAATGGTTATGTACATTGGGAAAATGGCGAAAGGCACAATCCATTAAGTGGTGAAACACACACACACCCTCCTTCATTTCACTGGGTTTTGTGCAGGAGTCTCACACAAGACTCATTTCAAATAATAAGAGGTTGTACAGCTGCAGTGCTTAGTGAGCTGTGCCCTTGGTGATAAAACAGATTGCTTCTCCCCCCCCCCCCGCCAAGGTCTGATTTTATAAGAGGGAAGCCCATTGAATGTAAACCAACCCCTTGGAAATAATGGAAGCTAACAGCTAAGTTTAGTTTGCTGCTAAGTAGCTGGTGGTTAGTAACTGAGGAGTTGATGAAAGTAATGTGAAGTTCAGCCCTGTGCAGGTATACTCAGAAGCGTGTTATTCTGTGTTTGCTCAGCTAAGTTGCAAGCATGTAAGATTTCAGTACTTTATAAAATGTGGTGCTAACAGTGGTAATAGAGCTGATCAGCGCTGTATATTAGACAACCTTCATGAGTGTGGGGCAGCCTTTGGAGATCAGAAAGAAGGGGTAAATTTGCCTAGTGGCGTGTGACCCACAAAGCAGCAAAATGGGGGCAGATTTCCAGTCATACCTTGGTTCCCATGAGGCCTCATGGGAGGGGGGTAGAAGCATTTATAAGGCTCCCCCCTCAAGAGTTCAGGGGCTTATAAAGAGCAGATTGTGCTACATTTGGCACTGGGGTAGGGGAAGAGCACAGAGATGTGGGGGAGGGGACTCCCTGTCTCTCACTGCATTTGCACTGGCCTTCTCCCCAACTCACCTGTGGTGCTGGCATCGTATTATTTGCAGGGGCTGTTTGCTCCTGACCTCCTAGGGTGATGCTGGCCTGGGACCTTGTATTTCCCCATTTCCTCTCCCTCGAGTTTGCGATCTGGTGATGGCGCTGGGGTGAGACTGCCTGGCCAATGTGTGTGGCCTGTGGGCCTGTTTCCAGGACTCTGCATCATAACCTGCCTTGACCAATTGAATGCAGGCTTAGGTGCAGGCCATCCCCCAGATTCCCTCCTGTGGGTATCACTTGGGTCCACTTCCAGGGGTTAAACTGAGGCCTGCCTAGTCCTCCTCACCCAGTTTGTTGCCAGATCTTGATTTGTACGGCCCATCATCTTGTGTGTACACTTGTTAAAGAGACCTGCGAATAACCGGGTGAGTGTCCAAACCAGCTCTTTGTATACAGGAACACAGATGGATATAATGTGTTAACACTGCTAGTGATTCTAAGTATGGATAGGATTCAAAATGGATATATGTATATTGGATTCTAAGAGATGGCCTCTCTTGCTCTCCAGGTCTCTGTAGCTTTCCTACTCAAATAACCCCACCTCCCAAATGAGATATTGTTCCCTACAGACAGGGAGTCCCTTTCTTGCTTTGCCCAATCTCTCTCTTTACTGGTGATGATATAGCTTCCATTTATCTCAGCAACCAGACTGTGTCATAGCAAATGTAAAGGCAGTATTATATCCAGCAGGTGACATTCTGATATTGTCTGCTTCTGAAGAACCCTGAACGATTTGAATGTTATCATGATATACAGAACCCCAAGGAGGAACATTGTCTGCTGTGCTATAATGCATTTAAAATAGATGTTTTATAGAGCGAGCTGAATTATTCATTTCAAATAAATTATTGGGCAGATTTAGACCTTCCCATTCTGTTTGTGAATTGCTCATGAATTAGTCTCAAACCTCCTGGTGTATCTGCAGTGTTGATTGGTACTTAAGAAAATTAGATTTCACTTCTGGGTCTGTTAGGAGAATGGTTGATGCTTTGTTACCTGTGGGCATTTTAAGCACACTGACATGGAATGATTTCATTTCTTACTCGCCCCCCCCCTCCCTCAACATTGGATGAGTGAAACACTAGAGTAAGAATGATGACAACAAAAAGAAGCATAACATGCTCTGGGTAAGACACCCCTTCCCTCTTCATGGAAATGCCTGGAGTTCATTATGAGCTTGCCAGGGGTTCCCCCAAAGAGATTAGTAGGCTACTGGCAGACAAGACTCCCTAAAAGACAACTTGTTTACCATTGAGGGTCACTCTGATCTCCTTGTACAAAGCACACACAGAAGTTAGATTATATCTGGTCTTTCTTGAACATTTCTTCTGACTTGTTTGTGAGGAAAGCTATGCAACAATGAACTGTCATATTGAGTTCATCTTGATTTGTTTGCAGGGCATTTATACATCTTGTTGCATGTCGATATCCTGACCCCTCCCGTGATAAATAAAACACAAGACACCGTAAGTAAGGTTAAATGGGCAAGAAAAGGCCACAACTTTACTGGTTACGGATGTTGAGCGGTATTGGCTTTAGGCATTGGACCTAACTATATCCGACTCCAGTACGTCATGCTGGCAGTCCGGGAAGGGATAACCACTGATGGGTGAGCCCCTGCTGCTGCACATCAGCTAGGAACTCACCCTGTGATCACCGATATGGGGCGTGCCTTAGGCCCTCACCTTCCACGGCTCTGGACACGGACACGCCCCCCGGACTCCTTTAGCGAAGTACCCTTCAGCATTTGGGGGAAGTGATGGCCCAACCTCTTCCCCCACCTCCTAGCATTCCCGAGATAATCCAATGCCTAACTGCCAAACCAAAGTTGTGACGAGTTGCTACGAGGTAGGCGAAAACCACCAGGCGGAGCCAATTTGCCAAGTGGGAAAATTCCTACCAGGCCCCTCAACGGCGACCAACCGAGGTCCATAGCAAGGTCAAGAAGAAACCTAGCCTAAAAGGTGGGTGGGCAGGGGAAAACCGGAACAGCTGGGAGCCCAGAAGAAGAGGACGAGCTCTGGCCGCGTGCCCACTTAAATGCTATGGGCGTGCCCAAGCCAACCGTGCTGGTTGGCCAGTCGGCTAGGGCACCACGCCCAGAGCTCGGCCAATAGCACCAGGGGATGCTGGCATAACCTGCGCATGTGGAGGGCTCGTGCTAACTGCAACCCCCCTCCTTTTCTAACGGGCGGAAGGGGAATTAGTCATTTGTTCATCTGACATGGATCTGATTCTTTTTTCTTTTTGAAGCGGATTGGTTGGGACCGTTTAATCCGCTTCAACTGCACAAACCTGAAATTCATCTGCACTTGAATCCCTCCTGTGAAACCAGAAGGCCCAATGAGACTGTTCCCACACAACGTGCAATTTCAGGGACATATAGGCCCCAGAAATCAGAAACTACATTGCTGCCAACAGCACAAAAGCTACAATTTTACCCCTCTACTGAATGAACTCTAGAAATTGTGGCTCTCAGGGGAATACTGATTTCCTTACAACTCACATCACCCTTAACAAACTACAACCCCCAGAATTCTTTAGGGGAAGCTGTACCTTTTTAAAGTGGTATCATAGTGCTTTAATCAAAGGGTGTGGGTGTGGCCTTAGTGTAAGCATTTTTGTACATGTTCGTTGGCTGGAGAAGTGCATTCCAAAATTTGGAGAAGTGTGAGTTTTTTTGGGGGTGGGGAGGAATGGGCTCTGTTTCAGTTTGCATGTTGTTTTGGAAATTGCAAATGACACAAGTTCACACTGAAATGCTAATCGAATCAAATTTGTCCCCCATCCATGGACATGAGTTTTTCCAGACACTCAGAAATGTTCTGTGCCTTCAAGTTCCCTTTGTTTTCAGTGTGAATTGAGATCATACAACCTCTTCCAGTCTTTGCCTTCTAAATCTGCAAATTGCCAGCTTTAATATCACTTTTGACCTTTTTAATATTCTGTGTTTAGACAGTTTCCCCCCCGCCCTTGCTGCAGTTTTACAAACGAGAAAGTTACAGCAGAATTCAAGATGCCTACTCTGTGTGTGTCTGTCAGGGGGTGGGAGAAAGGGAAACCTGAAAGGTTTTTTAAAAAAAATATAGTTTAGCTTTTTTTGGGGGGGGGGGTGTAATTGTTGCAGTAGTACGAGTGTAATCTCTGCTAATTATACCATATTGTTAGTGAATCTGTTTCTTAACCAGATTCTGTTGCTGCTGACTTCAAAGCAAGTGTGCTTCTGATGGTAACTGAGCAAAGCTGCCTTACACTGAGTCAGATCATTGATCCATTTAGGTTAGTATTGTCTATTCTGACTGGCAGAAGTTCTCCAACATTTCAGGCAGGAAATCAATGTGGTGATGCTAGGGATTGAACCTGGGACCTTCTGTGCATGACAGATGCTCTGCCACTGAGGCACAGTCCTCCCTGCCGACCTCACTGACCATGTTGATATTTTTTAAATTTTATTTTATTTATGCATTTTACCTATCTTAGTAAATCAGTTATACAGTTGTCATCATTTATCTTGCAGTCTTTGACTTCAACACACATCCCTCTGCGGGGTCTTTAGTCCTTGTTAAGCCACATCTCCTTAATTACCACACCTCTTCTGCTTATTTTCACTGCTGCTCATATATCTAACCCCACTTGGAAATTTATCTGTTTGTTATATTTCTTTAAATATTTTCCAAAGTACTCCCACTCTTCTTTTCTATCCGACTCATCCTGATTTCTTATCTTTGCAGTCAACATTGCTAACTCCATGTATTCTATTAGCTTATTTTGCCAGTCTATTTTTGCGGGACTATTTTTGCCCTTCCACCTTTGGGCATAAATTATTCCGGAAGCTGTTACTGTAGAGGAAAAGACTAGTAGAGGGGGAATTACTCAAGAAAGTACTTATACTCAATAAGAACATCCTTGGTTTCTTGGGAAATGAGACCCTTAACATCTTTTTTAGTTCCGAGTATATCATCTCCCAATACTCTTTGTCTTCCTTATAGCCCCACCATGTGTATAAATGTCACTTCAATCTCTTCACTTTTTAAACAAAATTGGTTCCTTTTTTTAAAAAAAAACATTTTTACAAGTTTACTAAGGGTGAGGTACCATCTATATATCATCTTTTGTAGGTTCACTTTTAGGGTATAGCATGCAGGGAAGTTTACAGTCATACCCCGGGTTCAGTGGTGTCAAGTGTCCCGTATTGGCCGGGATTCCCTCGTTTTTTAACGCGTTTCCTGCTGCTGTCCCGGATGCGTCAAAAACCCGTATATTCCCGGGTTCCCTCGGCCGCTTCCCTCGGCTGCCAGTGGAGCAGGAGAGCCAGCAGAGCGAGCGAGAAGACGCTGGGGGGAGCGCTCCGTCGGCAGCCCGGCCAAGCTCTCTCTCTCTCTCTCCTCCCCGGCTGGCTGCTGCGCCGGAACCGGCAGCACTTCCAGGGGCCGGGCACACCTCTCGTCTGGCGAGCGGGCTGGTCTGCTTCGCCCTCCTCTGCTCGCCGGAGGGACTGCTTGCCTGCCCGCCTGCTTGCCTGCCCTGCTCGGCAGGGCAGAGAGAAAGAGCAGGCAGAGGAGGCTGTCCCTCGATGGCTACCAGCGAGGAGAGAGAGGAGCCGGCCGTGCAGCTTGACCTGTGGGGGAAAGGCAGTTCCCAGCACTGCCTCCCGGTGCAGCCACTGCACAACCGTCACTGGGCAGCAAGGTCCGGGGCACACCGGTTCTGCTCCGCACAACTTGGTTTTATTTGGGGGGTAAGCTTTCTTTTGGGGGGGGGTCTCAAGAAAGGAAGATGTGCCCCCCACCGACCGCCTGCTATCCCGATCCTGAGCCAGAGATCTGCTCCTGCAACTTTCCGGGCTTGCTTTATTGCTTAGGAAGTTGCTGTAAGCTGCAGTCCTTCTGGTGGTTCGCTGCACAGGGCCAACCCCTGAATACTCATTCTAGGACACAGAGCATTGAGACATACTGTACACCATCCAGATGCCCTTTCAATTTGCCAACCTTCCTTCCATAGGTATTCCACCCATCATAATGAGTTACATTTTGTATTAATAGAACATATTCTCTTCTGTTACTTATACAAACTGCATGCATCCTGTATTCAACAGATGCCTTTCAAATTTGCATTGATAATGCTCGCTTCATCTTCTGCAGGGGATAAATATGTCTTTCCTGTTTCCTGTGGGTCAGAACCCTACTGTTGCTGTATTATGAGATGAACATATTCATTTGCCATGTCTGACGTCAGCTGGTAGCTGTTCACATATCTCTAACCATGGTATTTATCTGGATTAAGACCTACTTCCATTTAAAAGTCACAGATTTCTGTATAATTCAATAATGACACATTTCCCCCCAGCCCAATGGAAAAACTATGTGACAAAAACTTTTTAAGATTATAATGCTGCCAGATTAATCTATTCATTCAATAATTCCTCTCTGCTATATTGCTAGAAGAGTTACTTGAGGATTTATGGCTTTGGAGGAAGGGTTTAATATTTATCTGAGGGGCTGAATTGGATGGGGTGGTGGAAACAAGGAATAAAGCTGAATTAACTTGTAGACAGGTGCCTTGATCACACTAAGGAGATCTGTAAAAGTTACCAGGATTATGAATGTGTATTACTTTTTGGATAAGGAATCGGAGGCATAAATCTGATATGCATAAAATGTGCAACAGCATGTGTATTCTGGCTACAATCCTGTGCACACTTTCTTGGAAGTAACACCACTGAAATCAGTGTTGTTGTTGTTCAATCGTGTCCAACTCTTCGTGACCTCATGGACACTGTAACCACAACACCACATCGGCTTTCATGGGCATGATGGAATCAGATAGTTTTCACCAAACACTGAAACACCAGTGAATCCTCATAAGGCAAGATGTCCCATAATTCTTCTCCCACTCTCATAATGCTAGAACTTGGGCCATCCAATGAAGATAAATGATGGAAGATTCAGGACAGACAAAAGAAAGTCTTTCTTCAAATATCACATGGTCAAGCTGTGGAGTTCACTTTCACAAGGTAGTGATAGTCACTAACTTGAATGGTTAGAAATGTTCATGGAGCATAAGGCAAGAAATACATGATGTCTATGTCCTGTCTCCACTGTCAGAGGCAATATGCCTCTTAATGCCAGTTGTTGTGAATCACAAGTGGGAAGAGTGCTGTTGCACTCAGAACGTTTTTGAGGGCTTACCACAGGCATCTGGTTAGCCACTGTGAGAAAAGGATGCTGGACTAGAGGGGCTATTGACTGATAGTGCAAGGCTCCTCTTTTGTTCTTCCTTTTGGTGGTCTTAAGTCTACTAGACCATTGGAGAAATAAGGAAACTATTATGACATTTGCACTTTGGCCATGTGCTCTGCAATGCTGGATAGTGTTCATATGACATTCTGCCTCTCTCTCTTTCTCTCTGCCCCCTCTCTCTCCTTGACATATCGTATCCCTTACATCAATCATATATATTGGTGTCAGATCCCTTTGGTTTTTCTTGGATAGCTTCAGGCTGATTTAGTATTCATTTTTCGTAGGATTCCTTTTGATTCTCTCTCCCTCCTCCTCCCCACCACCCTTCTCTCTGACTTTAATTAAGCTCTTGAGCTTTGTGGATTTGGACAATCTTTATTAAAAATAATAAATGGGCACTTTTTTTGGAGGCCCTCCAATTCCACTTGAGGTCTCCCATAGGTTCAGAAAGGAAGCAATTGCATCTGATCAGAATAAAAATGAGTTCTAGAAGGTGCATTGGAGACAATATTTCAACCTGCCCTTAACATGCAAACAGATAATTGAAAAGTATTTGTTTTTTTTTTTTTAAAAAATGTCAAAATTATTTGGACAATTAGTTATACAACTTGCATTCATAGTTAACAGTGATTTCCACAACACTACAAGTGTCATGTAGTGCCTAGAGTTTTAACACACACACACACACACACACACACACAGAAGAAGAGAAGAGAAGATGGGCATTTTTGTTTAGCCAGTTCTCGTGCATATTTCTGCAGAAGCAAGCCCCACTGAATCTGAAGGAGCTTAGTCCCAAGAAAGTATGCACAGGATTACATTTGGCTTTGTTTCAGTTGCTCAGGCAAAGTTCAAGTGTCCTACGGGAGGACTGAAGCCATGTCAGGGTTGTGCCAAGAATTATGTCCCCCTCAAGATGCTGATCTACAGAGGTGACCATCCTGAGATTGCCACTGGGCTTGCTTCTTCTGCCAATGGCGCTGAGGGCACCCAGTGCAGCTGGCTTAAATACATCACTGTCCAGCCAGGCAAGCCAACCAGCAAGGCACTTACCAGCCACAAGGGCCTCTGAATGGCCCATTTAAACATCAGGTCTTGGTGGGCAATCATACCCTGACCAGCCAGCCAAGGAAATTACCAACTAGCCAGTTAGCAACATAAGCTCTGACTAGCCAGGGAGGGTGGCTAGGAGCAGGGGGGGTTGCAACCATCACCCATCTGGGAAAGGGTAAGTGGCCATTGGTGGACTCCAGCTCCACATGGCCAATGGTCAGGGCTGAAGGGAGTGGGATTCCAACATCATCTGGAGTGCCACAGGGACAGGGCCTCCATGCCTGGTTTTCATTTTGAATTGAAACAAAGCCAAATGATGTGATCCTGTGCACACTTACTTCTAATTGCCTTTAGAATTAGGGAGACTTTTTTGAAGGCACCAGACTGCATTGAGCCAAAGACTTCACTGAAAATCTGGGTTTTGAGCAAGGATTGGAAGGAAGAGAGAATAAGAAATAGCATGTGGTAGATCCCCACCCCACCATAACCTAAAGAACAATTCTGAATGTTTGTGTGTTTGCATGTACTGTACAGTACAGTACAGTAAAGTACAGTAGTACCTCAGTTTAAGAACAGCCCTTTTTACGAACTATTTGATTTATGAACTCCGCAAAACTGGAAGTAGAGTATCCCGGTTTGTGAACTTTACCTCGTTCTAAGAACGGAAGCTGAATGGTGGAAAGGCACCGGCAGCGGGAGGCCTCATAAGGAAAGCGCCTCAGTTTAAGAACGGTTTCGGATTAAGAACAGACTTCAGGAACGGATTAAGTTCATAAACTGAGGTAACACTGTATGCATTATTCTTTTAGGATAAAAATAGGCGATGAACCAAAAAAATAAAATAAATTGTTAAAGCATGCAAGCTTTGACATTAGTATCTGGATCACATTTTGCTTGTCCATGAAAAGTGGCTGGGGATTTTGAAGTGTTGCACCCAGGTCAATGCTCTCCTGAAAATACTGAAATCTTGACCCTTTGTTCTTATTAAATGGCTTTTAAAATAGCATTTGTGGAGCATAGAGAGCACTCCAAGAATCCGAGTCATTAATGCATAGTGCAATGCAGCCATGAGTGTTCCCTGAGAACTGATTCATTGCTGCTGAACAAAGGCCTACATCAGAAGGGCCTCCCCCCTTTATGACACCAATCTCCCTTCAGAAGAAAAAGGACCCACATGTCTATATGTAGTGATGCACAAGTGTTTATTTTGGCACATGAACCCTATATGTCACCTCCATAAATTGACTAATTAGCAAAATAATCTATAGTCTTATGCTTGAACATGGAATTCTGATTATGAGTAGGTGGCAAAGCAGGGAACACTCACCACCCTGCCCCAACACCCCTATTTGCATTGCCCCCATTTTCCACTGCTGACCTTTCTACATATAATGAGAAGGTCTGAAGGGGAATTGTAAGCACATTCGGTAGAATGTACTAAAAATCCTTCCCTGATCCCTGGAGTGATTGTAAGTGCATTGAGGTCGTATCTACACCATACATTTAAAGCACCATTATACCATTTTTAACTGCCATGGAGAATCCTAGGAACTGTCTAGGGTTTTCCCTTGACGTGTTATAATTGTATGGCGTGAACACATTATGTGGGTGTGGCCTTAGTTGAACAAGCTCATAAACCTGCTGCTCCAGACATTCCCACTCAACACGTGACGGGTGAGAACATTAGGAGCAGGGCTTTTAAGCACAACTTGCCACTCTCTTCATACAATGCCCACCATCCCTAGCCATCTTTGCTGGGACTGATAGGAGCAGCAACATCTGGAGGGCCAAAGGTTCCTCATACTTGGTCTGGCTCTCCAGGGTTTCAGACAGGGGACTGCTCCCAACCCTATGTCGAGATGCCAGGGTTTGAACCTGCTACCTTCTGTATGTAAACCAAGTGCTCTACAACTAAACTATACTCCTTACACAATTTGGGATCCATATGACCTGACACATGAATGATTCCATGCACGTTGTGTCATAAAATGAATGTGTGTGGGGTTTTTTTTGTTTTTTTTAAATGGTTAGGAGAACGTAATTGTTGATACCCCCATCATCCCCCCGCCTCCTTGCCATAAGCATCTGGCTTATCTCGTTTAGATGCGTAATAAATGCCAGAGAGTCGAGATTTATCTTGGATTTCCTTGGGAGTTTTGTTGCCGCAGACATAATTTATGGAGAAATTGTGCTTTTTCCCTAGGCTTTATTCTGCTGTCACTCACACCACATGCATCTTAGCCCATGGTGCAATTGGAAAGAGAAAGCTCCATTGCTCGGGTTTCTTTCTTCCTGCTGCCCCTTCACTATCCATGTGAGAGCAGATCAATATCTTCTTTCTGCTCAAAACTGCTTTGTAAACTGGGGCAAGGTCCCAACCACAGAGAGTCCTATCAATAAAGGCCAAGACAAGGGTGACGTACTGGAAATTTGGCTCAGTTATGAAATCCAGTCCCTTTAATTTAGTGTCAAAATCTGCAGGTAGCCATGGCAATCTATTACACAAAACCCAAATATTTATCATTTTCTTTACTTGCTGTATTTATATTTTACCCAGTAAAATAATGGCAGTTAAAATACCCATAATATCAGAAAATCTTTATTTGCAACACAGAAGTAGGGTATGTATTGATAATTCAAACGTATACAGATCATTATTAGTGAATAAAAAGCAGTAAAATCAAATACGTACTTGTTAAAATTGCAAAGTTTTTTTGACAGACTGGGGGATTATTATTTTTAAAAGTCATCAACTGGCACTAAAAAGACCACAAAGATGATACCAGGCAAGTCTTTCTGGGGAGTTATTCCAAAGCTGGGGTGTCATGCTTCTACTCAGAAGAACCTCTCCCAAGTAGCCAGCTATCACCAAGGTGAAAGCATTAGTAGCCTAGGGTCTGGTATAGAGGCACAGGACCCAGCTTGCTGAAAATAAGCAGGCCTGGATCTGGTCAGTACCAGGATGTGGGCATAATGCATTCTGGATGTGGGCATAATGCAGAATTCTCCATTTTTATTTACATATTTTGTACTGCATGTATCCTTCAGTTCCTCCATGCGTCCCCCCTCCCCCCATTCCTTGCATTTTGGATGCACAGAAGAGATGAAACTCCACAATTACTGTTTTCTTCCTTTTTTTAATCATCATAATGGAAGAACCAAACTAGATGTGATGACAATTTCCTAGAATACCCTAAGATTTGTATTTTTAATGGTATGCAAGTAGCAATCAAGGGGAAACCCTGTTCAGACTAAGAGCCATGAAGAATCGGGAGGAGGACTATTTCTCTCCCTATCACATTATTGAGGAAGATCTCTCCTTAGGTGCTATTTGCAATCAAAACAGCCAATGCGGCCTTTCAAATTACAGCTTTGGAGAAGGGATTTTTGTTAGGATTTTGTTAGGATTCCCTACTTGCAACTCATGGTATCAAGACTGAACAGACTTACCAACAGCTGCGATTTTCATTTAAAACATGCATATAAAAACTGCTGGTATCATATTGTTGTTATGCAAATCTATGGTGTACTGTGTATACTATAGTATATACCCTACACAAATCTATTAGGAATACTGTGTACGGTTCTAGTTGTCTCGCCTCAGAAAGGATATTGTGGAGCTGGAAAAGCTTCAGGAAAGGGCAATCAAAATGATAACAGGATGAAGCAACCCTCCTACAAGGAAAAGTTGCAGCATTTATGACTTTTTAGTTTAGAAAAAAGTAATAGACAACATGAGAGAAATTTAAATTGCGCATGAAATGGAGAAAGTGGCTAGAGAATGCAATGTTGTCAGTTCTCCTTGATCTGTCAAAGACTTTTGACAACATTGAACATGGTGCTCTTCTGGAGCAACTCAAGGAGTTGGGAGTTGGCAGTACTTGACTTCTACCTGCAGTGTCACTACCAGAATGTAGCACTGATCAGCTCCCCAAGAGTAGCACTGATCAGTTCCCCAAGAGTCCATTCTGTCTCCTATGCTATTTAATTTCTATATGAAACCACTGAGAGATGTCATCCAGGGATTTGGAACATGGTATTATCAGTATCATCATAGTGTCATAATTGCATATAATGCCAATCCTGGCCTGACTGCACTTGTGGCAAATTAGTTTCTGGGCCCAATTCAAAGTGCTAGTTTTGACCTATAAATTTGTAAAAGGTTCACGACTGCAATACTTCAAGGACTGTTTCTCCCTGTATGAAGTGGCCTGGGCCCTGCATAATAATTTATGTTAAATTTTTAACTTGTGTAAATTGCCAAAATAATTGCACTAATTGCATTAAACAGTAGACAGTGAGATGGATAACAGTCTTTGTCAGAAGCCTAACAGGAATAGAAACACTGCTGATTGGCCAGGGTTGATGAGAGTTGTAAGTAAAGCAGCTGTAGAGATTTTAAGGGGTGCCAATTTCAATAAAATTTACAAAAGTACTTTGTATGTGAGCTGGGGTGCCAATATTGGGGGCAGGCAAGCTCCACCCCACATAATCAACCACAATACATGGAACATGCACACCATTTGAATGGTAATGCCCATCAACATGGGGTTAGAGCAAATATTTTATTGGGGGGCCTGAAGGGACCTTAGCTCCTATTTATGTGAGTCAGATCTGCTTGATACATGTTCTCTCTCCCAACTGCGCCATTTTGGTAAAGGAGGCTAGATAGATCTCTCTGCTTCTTCAAAGGGAGATGAAGTTTTTGTTGTCTGAATCAGGGTCTAAACCAGGGGTCCCCAAACTAAGGCCCAGGGGCTGGATATGGCCCAATCGCCTTCTAAATCTGGTCTGCGGACGATCCGGGAATCTGTTTTTACATGAGTAGAACGTGTCCTTTTATTTAAAATGCATCTCTGGATTATTTATGGTGCCTGCCTGGTGTTTTTGCATGAGTAGAATGTGTGCTTTTATTTAAAATGCATCTCTGGGTTATTTGTGGGGCATAGGAATTCGTTCATATTTTTTTTTCCAAAATATAGTCCAGCCCCCACCCCCAAGGTCTGAGTTACAGTGGACCGGCTCCCTGCTGAAAAAGTTTGCTGACCCCTGGTCTAAACGCCATAATGCAGTCAGAATTGTGATCAGTATGACTTGAGGGGGGAAGCCATTATGCAAGACCATAATTACAAAATGACAGATACAGTACAAGTGTCCTAAAGATGCATGCATCCCAAGAATACTTATTATAAATAATTACAGGAAAATTCTTCCATTAAAAAATAAACTGGATTAATTAACAGACAATCATATTTTTTTCTCAAATTACTTATGCACACACTTCATCCATTTTACCTGTAATGGTTTGACATTCAGTTAAAAATTTAAGGGTTGGTCCTCAGGGGTGGGGAAGGGAGAAATCTGACTAAATTCTCCAGATTCCTGGCCAAGGAAAATCAGTATCTGGCTAGGATGAAGGCCCAGTTCCTCTTTGAAATATCCCAATTTTAATGTTTACATAAGGAATGGAAGGATCTGCAGGGGGCGGGAGAGAGAGAATTTGCCAGGAAATGGTTATCTTTGATATGCAGGCTCTTAGAACAATGAAGCCCTGTTTCTTCTTTTACTCTCATTCTGAGACAACCTGTTAATATGCAGGAGCTGTCGTCCAGACTGAGAGTTACAACTCTCTTATATTCACAGCCCATATAGCGTAAGTGTATCCTCACCAGCTGGTTCTGCCAACTTTCCCCAAGATGCGACGCCTCCTGAATGAGTCCAGGGCTGGTTCTAAGGCCAGTTGAGTTGGTATCTGGAAAAGAAATAGGGTGAGAACTGGAAGATCAGTAGAGCCAAACTGGCCAGGAGATGGTTTCAAACATTGGTAGGAATTGTTCTTAATTCCTTGCAACATTTATATATTACCTCTTGGGCAAAGCACTTGAGTCAGCAATGGCTTAGAATCTGAGAGACAGGAAACAAAAAGAATATGATCACTTTCCTGCTGTTCCATAATTAAGTTACATAAACCTAGACTAGCTGGAATGGATGCAGACTGAGATACTTTTGGGAAGGGAAGAGCCATATGGAAAGGCCTCATCTTTGCCTCTGATGCAGCCAAGTGAACTGACCACTGATGAAGTTCTGTGAGGGGGGAAAGCTGGAAAGGTAGTTGATCACCAGCCAAGCTAATGAAAAAAGCCTTGGCATTTGACCTAGAATCACTGAATTTTAAACCTGAAGTATACGTCAGAGGTCCTCTAGCTCTCTATTTGATGCAGGGCCCCATCCAACCACTGCTTAAATTCTGAGGTTCTTTATTATAAGAGGCTGCATATCTAGAACATAGGAAGAGCCCTGCTGGATCATCCAATCTAGCATCTTTTCCCCACAGTGGCAAACCAGATGCCTATGAGTAGCCTACACAAAGCACCTGGATGCAACAACATCTTTTCCTCCTGTGGTTTCCAGCAGATGGTATTTGTGGCTAGCACTTGTTGATAGCCTTTCTCCATTTATTTGTCTTATCTTCTTTTAAAGCCATCCACATTAGTGGCTATCACAACTACTTGGTGGAGCAAACTGCACAGTTTAATTATACACTGTGTGAAGAAGTACTTTCTTTTGTAAATCTCCCATTATTCAACTGCATTGGATGTCTACAAGATCTAGCGTTCATACAGGGAAATTCCCCCCCACCCCCAGCTACAGTCTGCACACCATGCACACCATGCATAATTTCATACACCATTATTAGGTCTCCAAAGATAGCTATGGCCTGTCTAATCTTCCTTTCCATTGCAAGCAATTTCATTCTTGTCCTGTTCAGGCCTTGTGCAGTTACAGTGAGTTTCAGAAACCTTTTTCAATTCACATGTGGCCTTCTCCTGCTATGCTAAAGACTGCTAAAGGGCTTCTAGCTTCAAACACTAGATTTTTATAGCTGTAAAGTGAGGGAGGACAGAAGATTCTAAGATGGAGTGACAGACTTCTGCTTGTGGGATTGACTTTGCTTTCTTACTAGAATCTGGAGATCTACCAAACATAGGTAGGTGCAAAAGGCATGGGGGGGGATGAGCCCAGGAATTTCTTTTGTGTACCAGAACTGAATGTTGACCTGAGAATGGGAAGATCCAATGAAGGTCAGATGTTCTCTCTCAGCCTGAACTACCAGATGGTTTCAAAGGGGGAAAAATGGGGGGGGCAGGGGAGAGAACTATGTTCCATTCTGCTTTTATTGTAATGATTGGCATGGTTTTAATAGATTTAACATACGTATATAGTTTAATTCTATGAATGCTCTTTCTATGCTTTCATCAGTGTTTTTTTTGTTTTGTTTTTTGTTTTGCTTTGAGTCCCATCAGGGAAAAAGGCAGAACACACACACACGAAAAAATAATTCCATGTCAACCCAAGCATTATTCATTTTTGCAATAATATAGGGAAACAGAGGAAGTGGAATAATTTTGTTGCTGCTAGGGTTGGAAGGATCTGTCAATTTCAGTTCTCTTACATCCTCATTTTATCAGTTTTAAGTTCAGTACTCCATATTTTGCAACCATTTGTGATTAAAAAAAAAATCCTTATGAAAATTCAGCAGGTTTTTAGTGTGAATTTTTCCTAATAAAGAAAATTTTATATGCTGTTTTGACTAATACATAAAATGGTCTTGCAAGCCATTTCCCCTAGTATAGTGCATCTTTGTATGTTATTTTCATCAATATCTCCATGGTTATGCATGCCTTCCCTTAATACATGCATTTTTGTAAACATTGTTTGGTTGGAGAAATGCATTGCAGAATTCAGATAAGTGAATTTCAAAGAATAGCTGTCTTTCTGTTAGCATACCATTTAGGAAAGTGTGAAATTGATAGATCTGGCTTTCAATGCATACTGAATTGAGTTTCTCCTCCACCCACAGCTGCTGCTATTGTTAAACATCCTTGCCAATCAACTGCAGACTATCCAATGGATCCAGATGTAACTTCTTCTTACCCCTGTTCTAAGGCATAGGAAAGCAGAAAGCTGCCCCCTCCTTTACTCTTAAAATATTTCTATATAGTGCTGAGAAGTGGTTAACCTCACGGCGTCCTATGTATCCCATCCAGCATACTTACTGGAAGCTGTTAAAGCAAGGATGGGGGAATTCTGTTTAGTCTGACAGCTGCATTCCCCTGTGGCAACATTCTGGGGCTACATGCTGTTAGTGGATGAACCAAGTGGCAAAAGTAAGAAAAGAAATGGAAGCCTTATTTGGCTCCGGACCCCAGTACCTCAAGGACCGTTTCTTCTCACAAGATGTCACCTGGATCCTGCAATAATCCTGTGAGGCCCTTCTTCATATGCCTCCCCTATGGGTGGTTCAGAGGGTGGACTTCTCAGAAGTGGCCCCCCTTTTGTGGAATGCTCTTTCCAGGGTGGTATTGCAGTTGCTGTCTTTATTTTTTAGCTGTAATACAAATATTTCATCTTTACCCAGGCTTTTAGCCCTTAATTTGAAAGGTGGCATTGGGGCCTCTTTTAGTGGGGGTGGGATTTGTAAGCCTTGCCTTTTTACCTGTATAGTGTTTTTAGGTTTACAGCTGTATAGATTTTAGGTTTTTTACTTGGTTGTTATTATTTGCTCTGGGCCATTCTGTAAGAAAAGTAACAAGCAAATAAATGCTGCTCAGGCGCTTAGCTTTATATAGTAGGTTACATTCCTGTCATGCAAAAGCCAGAGGTTTTTGCGTGTTTAGACCTTTTAACCTGACCCTAGAAATAAATTCAGACAAGACTCAATTTTTTTGTTTGGTTTTTGGCAGAATTTAGGCCACAACTTTATTGATTACAATCAAGTGAGTGGTTGCATAGGCTCTGGTTCGACTAGCTCCCTGCACCCTTGCAGGCAGCGCTGACCCAGAGCTCTATCGTAGGTCAGCCATAGGTAAACACCAGGGACAACAGAAGGGGGTGTGCCTCCTGCCTGCCACCCTGATGTCCCCCGGACTTGGGCACGGGCACAACCCCTCTCAGGGTTTTGGGCAAGGGTTCCTAGAAAACAGGGACTTGCAGAAAATGGTATGGCAAAGGATTGAGTTCGGATGGACTTAACAGCATGACCCATAATGCGCAGGTGTGCCAGGTACTGCAACACCTGTTGCGTGGACGAATGCTCAATAGGGAAAATTACCTTTAAATCGCTAAAAACTCGGCCAAAGCCAGGTCCGGAGTTAAAAAGTTAAAAAGCCGCGTTAAAGTTAAAAAGCCGCGTCTGAGGCCCGAGGGGTGAAAGCCCCCTTAAGGGAACTTTCTAAATAAATAAATGGGGACAAGGAAAAGGCAAGGAAAACAGGGAATTAGCAGGGTAACTAGAGGATCAGTTAGGGAAGGAAGGGAAATTCAAATGGTCACGGTAAGAATGAGTAGATCACAGTCTCTCTCAGCTGGCAGCGGACACGATGCTGGTGTTCCGATGCACTAGCCCCAAGAGGAAGCTCAGGCGCACATGCATGGCCATAAATAGGTCCCTCAATGTCCTTTCTCTTGCATTCCATTGGTCAGATTGCTCCCAACATTGAGGGACCTACCAATAGGGTGTTGTGGCTATCCAGACAATCCCCACCCACAACACAGGGTCTGGTTGCCAGGTCACACCACAGCATGTGCCCTCTTTGAGGAAGGACCCAATCTCTGCACACATACACACAAGGACACTGCGCCCTCCATTCAGGAAAGCAAAGAGGCATCATTACACCTCAAGGACACAATATCCAATAAAAACACTCATGAACAGTGCAGAGTAGGCTAATAAGGGGTGTGTTCTGGGGAGTGGGGTGGGTAGCTTGCAGAGGGGTTTTTGCTTAGGGAGACTCCTGAAGACCAGGTAGAGGTTCCTAGATGGTTACATATAGCCCCTAGAACCAAGGGTCCTCATCTCAGTGTTAAAGTGAGCAGGCCATTTTTTTTCTAACTATAACCCTTCCCTCTTTCTGTTTACATTCTAACATTCTACACCTCAACCACTCTAAACTATAGACTTAACTAATTCTCACACTACCCCTAATTTCTGGCTCCTTTTGACCCTTCCCTTCTTTCTCTGTATTGTTTTGATGTTAATTACAAACGTATATGCTTCTGGATAGGGACGTGGGTGGCGCTGTGGGTTAAACCACAGAGCCTAGGGCTTGCTGACCAGAAGGTCGGCGGTTCAAATCCCTGCGACGGGGTGAGCTTCTGTTGCTCGGTCCCAGCTCCTGCCTACCTAGCAGTTCAAAAGCACGTCAAAAAAGTGCAAGTAGATAAATAGGTACCGCTCTGGCGGGAAGGTAAACGGTGTTTCCGTGTGCTGCTCTGGTTCACCAGAAGCGGCTTTGTCATGTTGGCCACATGACCCGGAAGCTGTATGCCAGCTCCCTCGGCCAGTAACACGAGATGAGCGCCACAACCCCAGAGTCGGACGCGACTGGACCTAATGGTCAGGGGTCCCTTTACCTTTTATGTTTCTGGATAGCTAGGTGAACTCTGAAGAATGTAGGAACCAGTCTTTTTGTGTGTGTGGCTCCATCGTACTTCTGAACTGTTTGACACTGAATCGCTTGAGTTTGCTCTTACAAGGAATGATTGCTGATGCAAGGCTGAGCCTAATGTAACTTGCTTAAGGCTATCGTGTTTTCTTATGGCAGAGGAGAAATCTGGACTCCTGACTTCACATACAGCTTTCTTAGCCATGGATGCTATTTAAAAGATGCTTAGTAACTTATCACAAGTAAACTCCTGTCTAAATTAATCCAGATTCCCATCAATTCCATAAGGGTTTTGATGCCAGATGTGTTTGACGTGCTTTATATTCAGCTGCTTAGAAATATTTTTTTTTACATGTCTTCAAAATTTAATGTTAAGCAAGAAGAAGAAACAACAAACAACAACAACAGCAACCCAGCAACAACCCATCACCCTTGGCGTCTGTTGCAGATGGTCACTAACTTGCCAGTGCACTCAGTGAAGCATGCATTTCCAATCCGCTGAAACTCCACTTCCCTTTGTGCTCAAGAGACTTCTAGTGTAACGAGGAGTGACAGTATGCTTGGGTACGCAAGCAAGCACATGATATGCAGAGCATATGTTGGGTCTCACCTTCATCTCATAGCAAAGAGAATCAAAGTGGGTGGAGGAAAGAAATGATGCCTTAAGGGAAGTTCCTTCTGGTATAAGCACTGTTTGTAATAGCTCTCAGACAGTTCTAAATTGTAATCTAGATTGTGATGCAATCTCTAAAATTGCAATCTTACACTGACAGCAATCCTCAGACAAAGAGTATAGTCACCTTGGGATATTAAAGGGATGGCTGTACACAAACTCTATGGGAAGTTATGCTGGCCTTACCAAAAACTCCAAAGTCTCTACTTGAAACTCCTGAGATGTTTCTAAGGCTGGCCCAAGGCCAAATGGCAAATCCCTGTGAGGAACGACTATAGTGACCTACTGCTATTTGCTCAGATATGGAATACCAGAATCTTAACCTGTTCACAACTCTGAAGCACAGTATTCATGCATTTTTTCCCTGCCATATATGACATTTAAAGACACTCATGGGCATACCTTTTGTTGAATGGGTATGGATCTTGTAAATTTTACAGCAAAAAGAAAAATCATGCAGTGCTGGTCATATGCAGAGCAGTATTGCTAGTATTACAAATAATGATGATATGTTTGTATTATTTGTTCCAGCTATTGAGGGGATAGTTGAATAGGCAGCCCATCTACAAATGAGAGTTAAATTTGATTCAGTTAGCATTTAAAGGTGAACCTACCAAATTCACACTTTTGAAAACAATATGCAAATAGAAACACAGCTATCCTTCAGAATCTCTACTTACTGGAATGTTGTAATGCAGTTCTCTGGTAAAACAAGTGTGTGATAATGCATCTATTAGGGGAAAATAAAATCAACATATTAATTAAAATAACATTGAATGCATTGTCTTAGGAAAAATTACCTGCAAAAATCCATATGATAGTCAAAAGTGCATACAAAAATGTGTTTATTATGGTAAATTTGCATTGAAATGCTGATGAATTATTATGCCATTCTCCAAAAGCATAGCAAAGTGGCTGAGGGACAAAAGGAATTGGGGAGAAAAGAACACACTGGTCTTTCTGCTCACAAGTCAGATCCATAGGACCATATTTGATCTAGCCTGCCTCCTAGCTGTAGTTCTGCCTATAAAAAAGGAACAGGTTGAATTTCATATTGTTGAGTGTCAGCATGAATGTGGGGAGGAAGGAGAGAAAATACCAAGATAACAGGTGGTTGCTTACCTTGTCTTAAAGCAGCTTTTCTCAACCTTGGGTCCCAGATGTTTTGGGGCTACAAATGGGCACTCATTGTATCTGTAAACAAAACCGGATAACATTTATCTTTGAATTGCTCAGACGCATGAGATGCGTCACAAAAAATATTGAATCCTGTGTCATTGTGCGCCTTAAAATGTAACCTGTAATGCAGTGTGTGCTTAAGATACAACAAACACCACTCTTTTTAACGCTCGAAAACACTGCTTGGTTGGGTTCTCCACAAATTTGGAAAGAAAACTAAAACTGAAAGATATGTCTGGACAAGTATAGCTTTCCTAAAATCGACCGGTAAAGCGTTTTGTCGTGAAAAGGAGTATCCTCTTCAGTAAAAGTAAATCCACATGTTAGTGGGGTTTCTTTTCCTTTTGTGTTCTCCAAATTTAGCACTTCTATTAAATATCTTATTTTTGCAGTTTGGTGTACAAGAAAAGAATCATCCGCAGCCCTGTCTGTTTGCATGGACAGGTAATTCTTGACTTTCCCCAAATCTTTTACATCAAAATGATTGCAAAGTTGAGAAACAAACAACTGGTCTATCGCTCTTTTCCATTGCTGAGCTTGTGACTTTGGCATAGTTTGTATCTCTTTAAAACTTTTTGGTTCAAAATTAGCTTGGTTACAATATACATTGCTTGTAACTTCCCCTTGCATTTCCTCATCAACTGTAGCAAGATGCTCCAGTTGTTTCTGCTTCTGTAACTGTTGTTCGTTGATGTAACACTGTGGCTGTCTTAAGTTATCCTATTGGAGCGTCTAAGCTCTGGTAAACCTTCACTGTCAGCTTTTAAATTTCCATCTGAAATTTCAGAAATACGGCTAGTAGAGGACTTTGGACTTAACGTATGGTCTGAGTGGTCCATTGTCTCCTGCTTCTCTTTAAACTCCTATCCCCCAATCTCTGGCTGCTCACTATCAGAATTGGTATCAGATGGCTGCTCATTGGCATCAGCTACACTCTCTGGGAATACTTCTTCGAGACCATCAATATCCTGAAACTCAGCTACACCATCCCAGTGTACTGATGGCATAATGCTACGGGTAAGGTGAAACTTTCTTGTGTCTGGTAGGTAAATGCGATAATTCCCTTGTTGATACCCCATAAATTTACCTGGGATACCTCTTTCCTGCAGCTTGCCTTTGGCTGGGTAATGCATCATAACATCACTGCCCCAAATGCACAAATATTTTAGATTGGGGCGTTTTCCAAAAAGCATTTCGTAAGGTGTTACTGTTAATGCAGAATGATAAGAACGATTTTTCACATGGGCATAACAGTTTAAACACTCAGCCCAGAAACTATCAGGAAGTTGAGCATCATGGAGCATTGTTTTATCTTGTTAACAACCTCAGCAATCCCATTCTGCCAGGGAGTCCTGGATGGTCACACTTGGTGCACTGTCCCCTGCACATTTAGGAACGCTTCAAAATCCTGAGACATAAATTCACCTCCAAGGTCAGAGTATAGATTTCATATATTTTTACCAAAATGAGTCTTAACCCAATTACAAAACCTTTTATACATTTCTAGTGCTTGAGACTTCTTAGAGATCACATATGTCCAAACATACCTGGTTTTCTGGTCCACAAGTGTTAGCCAGAATCGGGACCCTCCAAGCGATTCTGGCAATGAACCCTTTCAAAAGGCTCTGCTACTTCTCTCATAGTGTTTTTGCCCTTTCATGCTACCTCAGTTTTATGTTTACAGCATGACAGCCATTTCATGTAAAATTTACACGGTGTAATTTCTAGACCATGCACCATATCCCGTGTTTTCAAAACATCTGCAAAAGTGTTTTTTTGGCAAAGCTTGCGGTGAGCTTCATGTAAACAGTTTATGTGGCTGGCAATTTGCCAACCCCTGCCTGCTCCTATTGGCTACACCACAACAGCTGTCGCGTCCTCCAAAATAGGAGCGAAACATAAGCCTGTAAAGCCCATGACTCTGTTTAGGGAAGTTTTTAATTTGTGACTCTATATTGTATTTTGATATTTGTTGGAGGCCGCCCAGAGTGGCTGGGGAGACCCGGCCAGATGGGCGGGGTATAAATAATAAATTATTATTATTGCATAGAGAGCCTGTTTATTGGCCCTGTATAACCGGCACATTGACTCAGTAAATTTAACGCTAACACCTTGACGTGCAAACTGATAAACTGATAACAAATTCCCACACAATTCAGGGCAATAAACAACCTCTGATATAGTAATGTTCAAACTATGCAGTCTTAATAGTACCCTTTCCAAGTGTGGGCAAAACCTGTCCATTTGCTAGATGCATGTTTCCAGTCTCTGGTATGTACCGGTAAGTTATGAAGAGACTGCGATTAGTGCTCAAGTGCTGCGACACCCCACTATCGATGATGAAAATGTCCCAATTACCTCTTTTGACCTCACAAGGCTGTGGTTCTGCAAATAATGGTTGTAGCTCGGGTCGACTATCTCCCTGCGGTTACTGTGACGGCTTCCATGCCTGAGTGGCTGTATGTCCCTTTTGCAGTCTGGAGGAAGTCTTTTTGCTCTTTGCTCTGCATTCCGAAGCAATATGCCCCACACTGCCACAGGCAAAGCATTTCTTGTTGGCTCTTAAAGCTACAACATCCCTGTAGTCATCTGAATGACCATTCTGCTCTTTGGGAACTGGCATGACTGAAGCGTCTTGCCTGTCCTTGTGGGGGAGGAAGGGAAAGGAGAATGTTAGCCGCTTTGAGACTCCTTCGGGTAGTGATAATGTGGGGTATCAAATCCAAACTCTTCTTCTTCTTTCGCCATCAATTTTGCAGTCACACCTGCAATGCTCAGCTGGCCAGGAAGGACCAAAGTGAGCTGGTTTGCAACTGCGTCATACTCTTTGCTTAATGAGCAGAGAATTATAAAACAAAATTGATTAACAGGAACCACAATGTCTCTCCTTAAAAGCTCCAACCTCAGTTCCTGTAGACGTCTCAGGTGAGCTGCAAGGTTGCCACCCAGGTGCAGCTTTGCCTCATAAAGCTGCCGGAAAAATGCCAAGGCTGACGCGGACCCTTTTCTCAAATGTTCTGCAGCCAAACTCCCCCACATCTCTTTAGCTGACGTTTTATCTCTGATATACACAACTTATTGGTCGGTCACTGCTAAATTTATAAAAGCCTTGGCTTTGTTATCCCCCCCCCCCCGGTATCCATTCAGGGGTGACTGGCTGAGGAAGGGTGCACTGGGTGTAGTCAAACAGGTCCTTAGATTCAAGTAAACCTCTCATTCTAAAGGACCAAAGACTATAATTACCGTCAGTTAATTGAGGAACGCCATCGTCCATCCTGGATATTCTTCCAGCTTCTTTTTGACCGGCAGATGGCTCAGCTTTGCAGCCCTTTCAGCAAGCAGTTAAAATGCTCATGCGCAGTTTCTGGGCCCATAACTGTATGTTGAGCATCCACACCAACCAAGTGTCTGCAGCGGCAGGGACGCTTAAATAACAAACTTGCCCGCAATATCTTTGCTTGCTTTTTATTTTTGAATATATGCAATACATCCCTCTCACCACCATTCCTCAACAATTCACACTACACCTCACACTACAACACAATATGAAACATTTGGGTAACTAAAATACAGTTTTCAAAATAATCAATGGTCCAGTCGTAGACAACACTGGGGTTGCACACTCATCTTGCTCTGTAGGCTGAGGGAGCTGGCGTTTGTCCACAGACAGCTTCTGGGTCATGTGGCCAGCATGACTAAGCCGCTTCTGGCAAACCAGAGCAGTGCACAGAAACACCATTTACCTTCCCACTGAAGCGGTACCTATTTATCTACTTGCACTTTGATGTGCTTTTGAACTGCTAGGTTGGCAGGAGCTGGGACCGAGCAATGGGAGCTCACCCCTTCTGATCGGCAAGCCCTAGGCTCTGTGGTTTAGACCACAGCACCACCCACGTCCTTAGGACTCCTAGGAGGCCCCTATTCCTCACACAGGACAATTCCCAGAGTTCCCTGTGAAGAGAGATTGCAGTGTGAGGGGAATAGGGGGTCTCCTGACAGTTTCCAGCACTCTTAACAAACCACAGCCCCCTGGAATCTTTGGGGGAAGCCATGGCTAATACGATGCTGTTTTAAGTGTATAGTCAGATGGGTCCTCAATCTTTGTTCAACACCTATGCAATGTTAAGTGCTTTGTGTGGGATGTAATCTACTAGGGACAGTTAAATAGACCACAGCGCCACCCGCATCCTTAATAAAAACTTTTACTTTTGATGAATTATCATGAGGTTTTAAGAAAGAAATTGCCATAGAACTAAATTTAAGGTTGGGAAAATGAGAAATTGAGAGAACTGAAATTGATAGGTATTTCCAACACACCCCTTGACACATGCCCCCTGAGATCAGTATTACAGGTAGTTAACTGATTTCACCTTACCCTAATTCCAGATCCAACCTTGGAAATTTGTGACAGAGAATTCATTTATAATTTGAGAAAGTGTCAGGCAATGACTTCAGTTGCTGCTACAGAGCTCATCAAAGGCTCTGTTTTGCCTGCCAGATGCTTGGTGGTCTGGGAGTTTTTGCATGTCAGTAGCTCAACTCATGGCCCAGTTTCATCACCTTGCAGCAGAACAGGCAACATTTCCACTCATGTGGCTTCAATCAAAGCGGGATATCTCTTTTGGCAAAATCCAATGACAACCTAGCTTTGTGCCGAACCCATTCCACCCTCTTGAGAAATGTCAAAATGCCTTTGACTTGCTCTAAAAATCAGATGTTTAGCCTGAGGAAGGCCCCACCAATTCATTCCAAACGTTGCTTTTGGGTGAGATTTCAGTGGCAGCTCTAACAAAGATCTCAGGTCTTCTAATGAATGACAACAGTATTAAGTTGGGAGTCTGGCAAGTTTGCTCAAGTCAGGCTCAAATGCAAACAGTGATGTATTTCAACAGCCCTTGGAAGAACTACATCTTTCATGGTCCTCTGTGATGCAGCATGCTGTCATGGTGATGAGGAGAGGGAGAGAGAGAGAGAGAGAGCGAGAGAGCGCAAAGAGGGGGGGAACCATATGCCCTTCCTTTCTTTGCTCCTCCTCCTCCTCCTCTTACTACCCCTACTTTGAGACAAAGATATCATAGGGGTATGTGCTCTGAAGTCTGGGGGCCTCTGAGGGTAGAGAACAGGTAATGGTGACAGGTAGGGACATTTTTCAGAGCCTCTGGATTGGCTCAAAAAGGAGAAAGAAGTCTGTAAATTTCTGAGTTAATCAAAGGTAAGCTTGGGAGAGCTCATTTAGCTGTAGTATAAGTAATACATATTTGGATAAAGGGTGTGTGATACCCTTTATCCAAAGCTACCTGGAATGCACCTGGATGCCATGCCTTTTGGGGTGCTTCCCTTTGGGATTCTCCCCCCCCCCCCCCGGTTTGCCAAATCTTAGTTGTGCAAAGCCCACTGATAAATCCTTTTTGTGCTTTATGCAACCACCAGGATTAACAACCATTAATAATGATAACAGATGTGATGATGTGAATCTCTTCAGCATTCTGAAGCAGGGCTGGATAACATGTGGTCCTCCAGGTGGGACTACAAATCCCATCATTCCTGGACATAAGCCAGGCTGATTGAGGCAGGTGGAAACTGGAGCCCAATAACATATGAGGAAGAGCTTCACAGTGTACATTCCTGTTAAAGTGGTTAGGCCAAGTAGGTTTCAGAGTTTACCTCCTCTTCACAGCCCTATTATTATCTTCAATATGAGGTTGCCACCAGTTTATTAGGCCAAAACAGCTGACATTTATGAATATTGTTGATATTTTATTTTTAAGCAAGGGGGTGGGAATGCAGACACAAACACACCCCTCCTCAAAGGGCAGAAAGCACAGATCCATGAGAAACAAACACCAGAAATGATCTGGTGGCTGTTCACTCCCAGTCCAAAATGTGTGAGTAGCTACCCACTGCCCAATGGGTTTTAAACCCCCTTTGCTACTCAAGACATCTATAGAGAGAATAGTTTTAAAGTATACTTCAAACCTGTCTAATCACAGTGACAAAGGCACTCTGGAAAGTGTCGTTCTGGCCTAGGCAGTGGGTGTTATGAAAATGGACTCCCAGAAAACTACAGCACCATTTTGCAGGGGCAAGGGCAAAACAAGACAAGACCATAATGCTAAGCCAGTAATTCATACTGTAGGTGTTGCACTGTACATTCCAACAGCAGTCTGCACATGGCACCAACCTCACATTCAAAAGAGGGGCCACTACCCCAGTAACAGAGCACCTACACTCTGCCCCAACCAAAGTGTTTGTTCCAGTGAGTCTGGGTCTTGCTCCAAGGCCAGCTGGAGAAGGCCTTACAGCAGGGAGCAGTTCCTTCAGCCTTCACTGCAGCAGGTCTCCCATTAAGGGTCTCTTGTTAAGTCCTGATGATTTCATAGCATCATTTTGGCTGTATTGCTCTGAGGAGTAAGTGGTGGGACTGCATAGCTTGAGAAATGAAAGACTGAAAGACAGACAGACTGACTCTCACACCTGCATGCAGCTCTATAAGGAGGGCTCAGATAGCCTGGAACCTTCTGGTCAACAATGATTACTAATGAGAAAGGACTGCTGAGTCACTACAATAAAGTTTTTAAAAATAAGTTACAGAAACAACCTGAAAACATTTCCACATCTCTATCCAGATGGTCTCAATGACACTATTTCAAGAACCATGAAACAAATTTGGTGCTGCCTTCCCAAATAATTCAGAATGAAGCCCTAAAAGAAGAGTTTCAAGATAATATATACTGCTTGTGATTCTTGTGAGCCGTGGTGCTCATCTACCCTATGTTCTCTGTGTTTGCCCATTCTCTTTGTGCTGCTTTTGATTTGTTGAGATTCTCTTCTGGTGGCACATATCACAGGCAGAGAAGTTCAGAGGTCACCTATGAAGCTCCACAGCTTAAGGGGAAGCTTCCATTAGATTTGATGTTCTTTATCTCAGGCAGGCCCCAAACACAAGCCATCTTAGAAAAAAGACTAAGCATGCTAATACCCTGAAAAAATGCTTTTGTCAATAATGGCAAGTCCTTGATCAGAGCTTTTTACCCCTCCAAGAAACTTCAGATCCAGCTGTTTTTCAGCATATATGTACAAATACAGAAGAAGATTTGTTTTTATATGTGACAATAGCAAGGAAGCAAACAAGTCTGAAATTAAAAGCGGAGAGAACAAAAACAAGGCTATCTTTTATATATGGTTACAAGCAGCTACCTTGGAAAAGCTAAATTACTTTATCTCTGTACTGTATACTGTAGTTTGCTAGCTGGTTTAATTCCTAATGGGAGCTGGTGGCTACTTGTTACTGAACAGGCTGTCCTTCTTGAGTGTAGGATGAATAGAAAACAGATGGGTGTCAATTTCGGTTTTTTTTTCAGTTTGTCATTTTTTCCAGTCTTACGTTTAGTTCTACACATTTCAAAATCAATTTGCACATTTTAAAAATTCCTCAAGAACATTCACCAGCATTTCAGTACACATTTCTTCGTACATACAAAAATTTACTTTGTGGTTTTGCCTAAGATACACATTTTTGCAAACAAATTATCTTCAACATACAGCATTTTTACATGTTATTTTCACTAATGTATTCATTTTTATGCACATCTTGGCCTGATTTACGGTCTGCATTTTTTTTTTTTTGCACATACTACATGGCTGGAGAGAACTGCACTTCAAATTTGGGAAAAGTATGAATTTTGAAGGATGGCTTTGTTTTGGTTTATGTGTAGTTTCAGAAAGTGTGAAGCTCACTTGTAAATGCAAACTGAATTGAATTTCTGCCTCATCCTCAGGAGAGTTTGACAATCTGAGTGCCAACAGAAAAGGAGATAAAAGTAATGAAGGTTACCAAAACTTTTATTTAAAAAAAAATATCTGAGTCATTTTTAGGGTTTTATAATACTTCTCTGAAATACAGTGAGAGCCTGGGCCTAGATGGGTGAGATGTAAGCCTGGAAATCAATGTAGCTTGACTATGATATAAGCCAAGCTATTTCCTGATTTTTAAAGAAATCACTCGGCTTCAACCAAGACTATTCAATTTGAGCCAAGATGATATCCTCCCATCACTGGAAACAAAACAATTTTTTTTCCCAAGCTGGCAAAGAAGCAGCTTTAATGGGAGGCAAGGTCTAAAGATAACGTTGTTGCTCTTGGGATGATGGTGTTGCTTTAAAGACAAGTACAGCAAGCCTAGCCTAGTTGAATTCAATATAATTTACTCTTGGGTAGATGTGTATAAAAGTGCTTCCATGTGGCAGTTTGTGGACTCAGTGCTGCTCCTCCCTGCAGTTTTGCACTGGGTCCACAAAACAACAGCCTCAACAAAATGCTATATATGTATTTTCCCATTTCATCCGCCGGGATTGACCATTTTCACACACAAAAAACCCCCAACACATAAAAGAATACCACCGCCAAAAGCTAGTGTAAATCACAAACAGCCTAGGAAGAATGCCAAATGCCAAATGCCAGAAAGTGAGGGTTGAAGGCATTAAGACCCTAAGTCTGAGATCCCCCACATCTGACTTAGCTTACATGTTATAGGATCTTAGCTTACATGTTATAGGAGACCAGGGCCCTGTGGGATTTGGCATCTTTCCGCAGGGCCTGCAAGACGGAGCTGTTCCACCTGGCCTTTGGGTTGGTTTCTGTTTAATATTTATGCTTCATCTTTTATTGGTGGGTTATTTTTGAAATTGAGACCTGCAGTTTTAATTGAATTTTTAAATTTGTATTTTAATCTGTTATTTTAAATTGATCGTTTTTATGTTTCTTGCTGTGATTTTAATTGATGTTAGCCGCCCTGAGCCTGGTTTTCTGGCTGGGAAGGGCGGGGTATAAATAAAATTATTATTATTATTATTATCTTATTCTTAGCTTACATGTTATAGGACCTTATTCTTAGCTTACATGTTATAGGACCTTATTCTTAGCTTACATGTTATAGGATCTTATTCTTAGCTTACATGTTATAGGATCATGTTGTAAGCCTTTAGGACTTTCCACTCTTAAGAAAGCAGTCCTTTGAAAGGTCTTTCAACTGCTCATGGTGAGGAGCATGAAACAAAAACAGCAATGATAGCAATTAGTAGGTTGCTCAGCAAAGATGTTTTCTGGAGCATGTCCTGTTAGAACAGCCATCCAGGACTTAAATGGCATACAGATTTGGAGATGACATTGCAGCAGAAAGCTGGATGTTACAGTGTCAACACTTTTATCTGAAGGTGCCTCCCTGTGGAACTGGGGCTCTCTGGATCATCTGCCAGGAGGAAGCATTAGAAGGACTGTGCAGCTGTGTCACTCCTTCTCTGGAGGGGAAAAGAGACATTCTCCTGGGAGGGTCACAGCTGGCTTAGCCCCTTTAATAAAATGCACACCCAAATGACTCTGTTTCCAGCTGCCATAACAATGCGTTTTGGAAAATGCTATCAAATTTGACTCTTGTCATGTTATGGGTGAATTACAGGAGGTTTGGGGAGCAAGACAAAGGCATGGCAAGCACCAATAATTAAGAATAATTCATTTCTTCTTATTCTTATTCTTTTTTTTTAAAAGCAAGGCTGACCTGGAATCTCTTAACTAGGGTCAAGGGTACTCCCATGGCCAGCAATGTTAGGAACTGCTTTCAGTTCCTCACTGTGGGCACAACTCAGTGGTGGTGTGCAAGTTAAAACTGGGAAGCCAGTTTATAAAGTCCCCTAGAACCAATTCTAATAAACCTATTCCTAAACTCCATGTAGACATTCACAATCCCTGGATAATGAGCATGTACTATGGTGAAGGGGGTGGTACTCAATTTCCTCCTCCTCTCTCCCAATTTCCAGGTATTCATCTAAGCTGTACAAGCTGTGTGTATGTAGGCACTCTCTGTGGGACTAGGAACATTCGAAGAAGAAGAAGAAGAAGAAGAAGAAGAAGAAGAAGAAGAAGAAGAAGAAGAAGAAGAAAGGTCCATAATATCATATAGGACTACATATGCATAGTTTTAAACCTTCAGATTAATGAATGAAGACTAAGTAATTATCCACACTTACCTTTCCCCAGCTTTTTTGCAGCATGGTCCACACTTTTAAGCTCCATATCCAAGTACCCTTCATTTTTGCTCCAGAGCTTTCCCTGCAAAAAACCCCTGCTCTTTAAAACCTGAAAAGAGTGTGGATAAGCCCCAACAGAGGGGACAAAAGCAGGGCTAGCTCTTCCATTAGGCAACCTCTCAGACATGCTACACATTTGCACCTCCATTACCACTGCAAGACTTCACTCCTCCGAAAGTTCATTCCTCATGACATGACACTGTGGGACAGGGCAGTCCCAGAGCGCACCTGTGTTGCTGCAAATGTATTTTAACCTTCTAAAAAAATTGCTGCTGATGTGGGGCTCTCTACCACCATTTAGTCCCAGTCCCCGCAATGTCTCAGTCTGAGGAAGACTCTATGAATCAGAGGTGCCATCATCTGAAGCACATTGGCGGGGCCTGATGTGATGTCCTGACATTGCTCTACACTTGGCTCCCCCTGGCCCCCTAAATATAAATATATGGAAAGGGGCCTCAGTGCCTCAGCCCGCTAGATTTGGTGCCTATGCTATGAATGTGTGGTTGTTCCTCAGAATGAAGCACTGTAGAGGCAAAAGTCTGCAAGTTTGCAGCTGCTGCAGCCTTTGCAAAAGCCCAGAGCAGGGGCCTGCAAACTTTTTCAGCAGGGGGCTGGTCCACTGTCCCTCAGACCTTGTAGGGGGCCAGACTGTATTTTGAAAAAAAAAAAATATGAACGAATTCCTATGCCCCACAAATAACCCAGAGATGCATTTCAAATAAAAGGACACATTCTACTCATGTAAAAACACACTGATTCCCGGACCGTCCGCAGGCCAGATTTAGAAGGTGATTGGGCTGCATCCGGCCCCCGGGCCTTAGTTTGGGGACCCCTGGCCCAGAGGATGGGAAAAGGTGGCAGTAGTGAGCAGCAGTCACTGTTGCCTGAGAGCAGCCGATTTTTTTCTTTGGTACATGGCAAAAGGCTCAGTCCCAATTTCTTAACCCCTACAATTCACTGGACATCAAAAGAGGGTTGTAGCATTTCATGTTGACGTTGATGTAGCTGGCCAGACTCGAATTAATTGTGGGGGGAATTACGGAGGAGGGTGCTTTAATAAAATTCATGAGCTCCAGCTTCCAAGTCTCCCCAGTTTAAGCCAATTCATAGCCTGTAGCCACATGAACCAGTAGCTCAGGTAGCTTTCACAAAATGTTAAAGCAGCAATCATATTTTGTGTAGTGAGTAATTATGGAGGAAAAAGGTTTATATATCTGAATGCTCACCCACACAAAACAGGCTTATTTTTGGGGGGGTGTTTCCCGGGGGAGCATTCAGACATGAAAAGTGTCACTAGAAGTCTGAATGCAGTTTGGGGTGGGGAGAAGAAGAAGAAGAAGAAGAAGAGGGGTTTGGATTTGATATCCTGCTTTATCACTACCCGAAGGAGTCTCAAAGCGGCTAACATTCTCCTTTCCCTTCCTCCCCCACAACAAACACTCTGTGAGGTGAGTGGGGCTGAGAGACTTCAGAGAAGTGTGACTAGCCCAAGGTCACCCAGCAGCTGCATGTGGAGGAGTGGAGACATGAACCCGGTTCCCCAGATTACGAGTCTACCGCTCTTAACCACTACACCACACTGGCTCTCTCCACACTGGGAGGGGAGGGAAGAAGCTTTATCACTTAATTTTGCTGATTAATTAAAATGGCACAGGGAAATTTCTATGGAACCAAATGGTGCCAGCTGCAAAGAGGCATAGCTCAGCAACTGAGAACATATTTTGCATTCCAGAGCTCCCTGATTCATTCCTTCACATTGCCTGTAAGGACTGGGTATGTCCCTTGTGTGACAACTGGGAGAGACCCACTGCCAATTCCTGCGGACAGTGCTGAACTACCTGGGCCAATGGTCTGACTCGACATGAAGCATGAACAATAACAAGATCCAAACCACAAAAGTGTCACCATATTATATTCAAAATGTATATAGTGTTGCACGTCACCACAATCTCTGAGCAGTGCGAGATTCCAGGGGTTCCAGGAGCTTTTCCAGGGTTTGTGTTTGCTTTGGAATGAAGGAGAGTGGAGACTGTTATGATATACTGTATGGTTTACACATAGATACAAGCTGAGCCTAAGCTGGAAGGGTTCACAGCATTAACACCCCAATGGGGCCTTGCTTCCGCATAGTTGGAGCCTTGCATTCAAACAGAAATCAAACATTGCTCTGACTCTCTGGCTTCCAAGTGTGTAGCTTGTAGCTCACACCTTTCAACGATCACAATTTGCCCTTCTAACTACCGGTCAGTTGAGGGTGGGAGCTCACCCATTTGGTATCTGGCACAAATCCACTTCCTTTGTTCCCTTAAAGGCCCATTACCTAGGCTATCACTTCACCAGGAAGGTAGCCTAGCTTATATTTTAACACTTGCTGGATCCAGAGGTTAGAAGGGTCTGAGCATACTGCCTACTACCCACCCCAGAGAAAAACCTCATAAAATATGTTGTCAAATATATACATCATGTATATGTTTGGCTTCCAGGGACCCTGAATGTTATTTGTTCTTTATCCTGTTCTTATCCCCAAAAGGCATGTTCCAGTGCTCGTAAAGAACCAAATGGATTGTATTCACCAATCTGCTGCTCTCCAGATGTTGTTGGAAACCAACTCTCATCAGTCAGCATGGTCCAGGGTCCTGAATGACTGAAACTGTAGTTCAGCAACTTTTGAGATTGGGGAAGCCTGTGTTATATTGTTACAGGCTACCCCTAAAATCATTCAGGCCTTTTCCCAGCTATTCCAACCCTGTGCTAAAGGCCCCCAACTATCCCTGTGACATCACACCCAGTTACTCTGGCAACCTTCCAAATCCCCCGTCTGTCCACACTCAGGGCAAGTGGGCAGTTCTCTTGCATTGCCAATGACCCTTACTGGCTCTGTCTTGTTTTTAATGGCCCAATCTCTGCCAGGTCGATTTGCATAGCTATCCCAGGAATTTCTCCACAGCTTGTATTTTCCCTTCATATCCCAAATAATCAAAATCCATTTATTACTGGTAATTTCTAGGGTTTGGGAGGGTGTCCCCCCCCCCAAATATAGTCTAACAATATTATAATTATCTGTGGAACACGAGAGCTCCATCTTGGCTAGTGCAGAGCTGGGGACTGGAAGGCAATGATAAAAATATTCAGATAAACTTTCAGTTCACCCCCCCCCCCACCTCATACCAATCTTCACTTTGTTCTTTATGAGTTCCAGTCTGTTCATTGCATCTCTGTGAAGTGTCTGTGGGGGTTTTAACATCACTTTAACTTAGTTCACTGTGAGTCAAAGTTGTGTTTCTCTGAGGGAACCTGAGGGCCTGGAAGCAGCATTAAATTTTCTAAATAAGAGGCATTAGATTTGTGTAGTAAAAAGGCCCCTGGGATCAAATATGCTCTGTTCCCCCATCAGTAGTCTCTCATTTCAGAATGGACCTCTGGACCTCTGAGTCAGACGAAAGATCTTTACAATCATTAAATCAGATTGACAGGCACTGCCTTGAGACAATGGAAGGCCTTTCTTTCCTATACTGCACCTTTGCCTTTTGATCCCAGAAGAGCTGTTATTCTCTTACAAGTATATCATTACCCAAAACTTGATGTATTATTTGCATAGCAGGCGAATCCAGCTAATTAAGAAAAAGAGCAGAAGGCAAAATTGGGCGGCGAAGGACCTTTAAAACTCCTCGAGCCGCATTGTGGTGAAGGGGTTGTGTCTTCTTGCCAAGCAGTCTAGTCAGGGCCAGATTGACAAAGGGGGGGGGCAAGCTTTTCAGGATGCATTCTTGAACTCTGCAGCTAACAGTGGCCAACCAAAGGTTTCTGTGAAACCCATGTATAACCTCAGCCTGACAAGGAAGCTTCCTTTGCAGACCCTCTCTGGTGTGAAGATCACCAGAGGGGGCCCTCTTGGTAGTTTCATCACCCCCAGAAGTTATGGAGTGGCTGTGGCTCCTAAACAGTGGAATTCCCTCCCCATCTAGGTCATTTAGCACTCTCATTATCTGGCTTTCATCCTATCCTGAAGATGCTCCTCTTTACCCTGGTCTTTGACACCTGAATATACCCATATCTGTGGGTGGGCTGGGCTATCCTTTGAAACTGTTAACTAAGCAAATACATTAAAAAGACTATTTGAAGAATAGTTGCCAACCTCACCTAGAACTGTTTTGGAGATAAATGTGAAATGACATCCTTTAGCCCCAGATACCCTTTCTCCAGGCATGACCTCTTCCACAACAGACGTAAGCATATTGGTAGGGAAATGCTGAGCCCTGCTGATTTATCTATTCTGGGGATAAACAGGAAATGCTGCAGTCCAGATCTGTCAATCTGTCAACTTTCTATAAGCAGCAAATCCACATTAAAATGCTTTTTAATATAGGTGAATAAGATTCATACTGACGGTTATGGATGCTTCTGGCTTTCTTTGGATTACTGCCTGCATCTAGAATGGGTGTGTTTGCAGGCTATTGAAGAGGGAGTTGTTGTTGTTGTTGTTGTTGTTGTTGTTGTTGTTGTTGTTGTTGTTGTTGTTTTGCCTTTCTTTTTTTTCTTTTTTTAAATTTTTATTGCAATTTTATTATACAGAAAAAATAAAAAAAGAAAGAACAAAGTTCGAATTAGCAATCAACAGAAGTATCACACAATAACAAATACACATCAAAAATAAATAAATATCTTATCCCGTTATTTATCAAGCCAATTCTTACCCGTACATTTTAATAAAATTGTAATACAATACTTATGAGTTGTTTGTGTCCTATTTTCGTCCTTCTGCATCCACTACTTTTTACCTCATCCCTTTTTTTTTCTTCCCCCCCCTTTTTTGGTGGGGAAAAAAGAAAAAGAATATTAAACAAAAAAAGAAAAAAGAAAAAAAGGGGGATAAAAATAAGAGTGGTATTGAAAGGGGAAAAAAATCGTTAAAAGTATAGCAAAAAAAAAAAAAAAGAGGTTAAACTTCCTGGCCAATCCCTTTGCTTCGACTAGGTTCCATTTTGAATGCTTACAACTCAACCCTTTCTCGTATGATTGTCATAAAATGCATTCTATAAGATTTGTTTACTCCATCGTCTTTCCCTTATCTTACTTCCCTTCCCTTACTCCTCAAATGCTGGCATACTAACAAAACTTTTGTTATACTTTAGCACATAATTCCTGTAACTTTCCCATTTTCCAATAAATCTTTGCTTGGTGTTTCCTCTAATACTATTTGTAAGTAGAGCCATCTCCGCTAGTTCTTGTAGTTTAATTTGCCAGTCCACGACATTTGGTGCCTCGTGGTGTTTCCATCCTCTTGCAATTACTAATCGGGCCGCTGCAGCTGCATATAAGAAAACTTCCTTCGACTTATTTGGTATCTCTTTGTCTATTATGCTTAGTAAAAACATCTCTGGTTTTTTTGGGAAAGAAATTGTCAACATCTTTTTCAATTCATCATATATCTCCCCCCAGAATATTTTAATTTTTCGGCACCTCCACCACATATGTATAAGATCTCCATTTTCCATTCCACACCTCCAACACACATTCGCAACATTTTTATGCATTTTGGAGAGTCTAGCTGGTGTGAGGTACCACCTATGGACCATTTTCAACATGTTCTCTCTTATGTTCTGGTTTGCAGTGAATTTAAAATTGACCTGCCATAGTTTTTCCCAGTCTTCAAACATAATAGGGTGGCCCAGATCCTGGGCCCATTTAGTCATTGATACCGTTACTGCTTTGTCCATTACTTCATATTCTAACAGGATCTTATACATTTGGGAGATTAATTTGTTATTAGAATTTAAACATTCTTTTTCAAATTGTGAGGGTTCCTTTCCAAATCCAATTATCTTGTCTTGTTTATATATAACATTGATTTGAAAGTAGTCCAACCAGCTTGATAAGTATTCCTTAATTTCCTCATACTTTTTCATTTCCTGTTTCCCTCCTGTTTCTGTTAGAAGCTGTTTATATGTGATCCAGACTTTTCTATCGTTGTTCTTTCTTTTCAGCGCCACTGCCTCAAAGGGGGAGATCCATCCTGGTGTTCTCTTTTCTATGTATCTTTTATATTTATCCCAGACCTTATATATAGCGTTCCTTATTATGTGATCGAAGAAGCCTCTATGCACTTTTGTCTTACCGTAGTTTAAATATGCGTGCCAGCCAAAACGAAGGTCATGTCCCTCCAGATCTAAGATTCTCCAATTTTGGAGAATACACCATTCCTTTAACCATGTCAAGCAAGCGGCTTCATAATAAATCCTAAGATCCGGGAGGCCGAGGCCTCCTCTGTCTGTAGTATTTATCATTATCTTATGTTTTATACGGGGTCTCTTCCCGTTCCATATAAATTTGGAAATTTCTTTTTGCCACTTGTCTATAATATTTGTTTTTCCTATGATTGGCATCGTTTGAAATAAAAAAAGAAACTTCGGCAAGACGTTCATCTTTATCACTGCAATGCGTCCCAACAATGAAAGATTTAATTTGTTCCATATCTCCAGTTGTTTTTTGACCTCACTCCAGCATTTAGAGTAGTTATCATTATGAAGATTTATATTTTTTGGTGTTATTGTTAACCCTAAGTATTTTATTTTGGGATAGATCTTAATCTGCATTGCTTTCTCCAGTTCGTCTCTCTGAGCCATTGAAAGATTTTTAACTAGTAATTTAGTCTTATTTAAGTTCAACCTCAGGCCTGCAACTCTGCCATATTCCCGGTTTACCTCCAATGTTTTGGTCAGGCTTTTAATAGGTTGTTCCGTTGTGATTATTAAATCATCCGCGAATGCCCTAAGTTTGTAGCTAGTCCGCCCCAACGTTATTCCTTTTATATCTTCATCTTCCCGTATAAGCTTACATAAAATTTCTAACGTTAAGATAAAGATTAATGGGGAGAGCGGACATCCTTGTCTAACCCCTTTTTTAATATTGCATTCCTGCGTCAGATTTCCATTTATTAAAATCCTCGCTGTCTGTTTTGAGTATATAGCTTCTATTCCTTTTGTAAAGTGTTCTCCAAATTCCATTTGATCTAATAACTTTATCATAAACCTCCAGGAGACTCGGTCAAACGCCTTTTCTGCGTCTATCGCCATGAAGGCAGCTTCTTTGTCGATTTTTAACTCCAAATATTCCATAAGATTGATGATGTTTCTAGTATTTGAAAAAATATGCCTCCCTGGTAAGAATCCGGCCTGATCTTCATGTATTACAGACTGCAATATCTTTTTTAATCTTTCCGCTAGTACACTTGCATATAGTTTGTAGTCGTTATTCAGGAGTGCAATCGGTCTAAAATTGCTCATTATTTCGTGGTCTCCTCCCTGTTTTGGAATCAAAACTATATAACTTTGTTTCCAGGAGTTCGGCATGGTTCCATCCCTTAAGATGTTATTCATGATATCTTTTAGTGGCTCGCTCAGGATGTCTTCAAGTTTCTTATAATATGCCGCCGAAAGGCCATCAGGCCCCGGTGACTTTCCTAGTTTTGCCTGTTTAATTGCTTTTTGGATTTCGTATGGTGTTACTGGGGTGTTTAGAATTTCTCTTTGTTCCTTGGTTAACTTTGGCAGGCAATTTCTTTTTAGGTACTCTGTTATTTCCTCGCTTGTCTCTCCACCTTCGCTATACAATTCTCTGTAAAATTGGGCAAATCTTTTTTCTATTTCCTTAGGATTCACTATTATCTCCTCCCCAACTTTTATTCTACATATCATTCTTTCTGCCTCTTTCTTTTTTAGTTGCCAAGCCAAAAGTTTCCCTGGTTTGTTCGCATGTTCAAAGTTTCTTTGCTTTAAATATCTTAGTTTCCATTCTAACTCTTCATTTATCAGCATTTGGTATTGAGATTGCAACATCTTTATATCCTTCTTAATTTGAGAATTGTTTGGTTTTTGGTACAATTCACTTTCTGTCTTCTTAATCCTTTCCAGCAAGTCTTGCTTCTTTTTTTCTTTTTGTTTCCTTAGGATTATACTTTGTTGAATGAAAAAACCACGCAGGACCGCCTTACAGGTGTCCCAAACTACTTTTAGATCTGTGCCCTTATTTAAGTTAAGGTCAAAAAATTCTTTCAATGTCGCTTTGGCTTTGTCAATTATTTTTTCATCTTTGATTAATGATTCGTTTAATCTCCATCTTGTAAATTTTCTTGACTCCCACTTCAGGGTTGTTTGCACTGGGTTGTGGTCAGAGATAGTTTTAGGTTGAATTTCCATTCTATATATTTTTGTTATTAAATCTTTTGTTAACCAAATGGCATCAATCCTCCCTGCCGAATTGTTGGGGTAGGAAAAATATGTATAATCTTTATTCAATGGGTTTTTAGTTCTCCATGCATCTTCCAGATTTAATAAATCTGTTAATTGAAAAAAAGTTGTTGGTAATTTTATTTGTTTTCTTTTGGCTATCTTTGCTGATCTGTCTAATTCGGGGTTCACTACCCCGTTTTGGTCTCCTAAGAATATAATCTTTTCTCCTATGCAATCACCTATTTGCTTAGCCAACTTTTGATAGAATTCACTTTTTTTTTGGTTTGGTGCATAGAAACCAATTACCTTAATCCTTTCCCCTTTTACCGAGATTTCCACAATCACCACCCTCCCCTGTGTATCAGTATAAATCAATTTTGGGTCCAGGTGCGGTTTTGCATAAATTACTACCCCATTTTTTTTGGATTTACTTGAAGACACGAAATCTATACCCAATTTTTTACTGCAGAGGACTCTAGTATGTTGCTTTTGAATGTGCGTCTCCTGTAAGCAAATCAGGTCTAATTTCTGTTTGCTAAGTATGTGCTCTACTTTATTTCTTTTCTTTTTTTCGTTCAAGCCATTAATGTTCCATGTAATTATTTTTAGGTCCATTGTTTACTTTATTGCTTACGAAATGCTTTTTTTTATTGAAAGAAAAAAGGAAAGTTCAAAGAGACTGTGTATGGCTGAATACAATATATCAATTTGCTTAGTTTCTCTGGCGCTTAAAGCTCTTCATCATCTGACAGTTTTTTATGTTCTTCCGTCCCACCCCCCAGCTGCCTCTTGCCTCCCAGCTCTTCTCTGTAAGTCCTCCAAAATCTATCTGCCTCGGGCCAAGTCGAAAATCTTCTCCTCTTCCCTTTAAAGAAAAAAGATATTCCCTCAGGGAACTCCCATCTGTGCGCAATCGACTTTTTCCTTAGCACCTCCACCAGGGGTTTAAACTTGTCCCTTTTCCTCAAGAGTCTAGATGGCACTATCTTATGGATTATTATTTCCGACTCCTGTATCTTGAGTCGTTTCTTACTGCTAGTCTGCAGAATTTTATCCCTGATTTCCATATTAACAAAGGTCGCCAAGCAGTCCCCTGGCCAATTGTTCTCCTTAGCAATTCTTGATTTAATTCTGAACACTCTTTCGATTTTACTTTCCATCTCCTTCTCCTCTATTCCGATCCATTTTGCTAATTCTACAGTCAATTTCTGTTGTATTACCTCATCTACTTCCTCTGGGATCGATCTGAACCTCAATGTTTTTTCTCTCCGATGCATCTCAGTCATTGAGATAGCATCGAGGACTGCTTCATGCGTTTCCTTCATATCAGATATTTCTTTTTTTATTTTCTCCATTTCCCCCTTCTTTTCCCTGTTTTCCTTCTGAAGTTTTCTGACCCCCTCCTCCAACCCAGTTGTTTTCCCTTTTAAGTCTTGTACTGTCTTGGTTATTTCGAGATTCTTAACCACCAAGTCATTAATTTTAGAAATGTTTTGCCTTTCTATGTGCACACCTCTTCTCCTACCATAAAAACATAGGTGTTACTCTCTAAGCACATGCTCACCTCCCAAACAAAGCTAGTGTTCATTATCCAAAACATAATTAAAGACCAGAAGATGTGCTAACAGCCATTAATTTATGGCTCCAGGGCAAAAGGGATTAGACAAACCTATTTTAAGATTTTTAGGCTGGCCTTGAGCAAACCAGTCAGGTCAGCACACAACCAGCATAAATGAAATATTGATTTAAAATGGATAAATTCACTCACTGACAAACAACAGACAGGAACAGGCTTTCCCAACTAGGTACCCTCTAGAATGATGTTTTGTAACAGCATCTGCTGAGGTTCCACACCTCTTCACGGGACCCATTGGCAAGAGCACCCAGGACCTGCTCCTCTTCATTGTTGCAACTTGCTTGTTCACCGCCCCTTCCTCTGGCCCAGACAATAGCGGTAGTGAGAAGGAGGAACGGTAGATGCCACTGCCTGCTTGCTCATTGTTGTTGGCATCCATCTGCCTTGAGAGATAATGGAATGTGCCTCTGGGGGTGTAGTCAAACTGCTTCTTTAGCAGGGGCATCTTAGCCATAGAGGCTAGTGGTGTGGGAAACCACGGTGCCAAGTTCTGGAGGGCACCAGGGTAGAGGCGGAGGCTGGAATCAGCTCGCCACCCTCATCTGCCTCCACCATGCTGCATTATGCCCAGAACCTCCTCCCTGCCAGAGGAGCTACCCTCCAGCCCCACCAGCAGCACCGCCATCGCCACCCTTGCCTGCCTCCGCCATGCCGCGCCTGGAGCCTCCATCCCACCGGAGGAGCTGCCCTCCAGCTGCTGCCCGCCCGGAGGGAAATGGGGTGGGGGTGCACCGGAGGGATCCTTGCACCACGGTGCCAGATAGGCTTAAGACGGCCCTGTTCTTTAGCAACACAGAAGTGACCTTTCTGGGGTGCAAACCTTGGCAGTGTGTATGGAGGTCCTGGGTTGCCCAGACAAGACATCCCTCTTAGCCTCATTGATGTGGTCCAAAGGAAAGCATTTGGCACCAACTTAGCTGCAGGAGAGGCTGGAAGGAGGTGTACAAGGCACTATCCAACCATATTAGGGACTCCACGCTGGATTTGTGTAGGGTTCACTCCTTAGCCTTTTCTTCTCCTGACGAAGGTAGCAGAGGTTTAGGATCAGAGTTTTCCTTCTCTTAGATGTGCTACATTCCCAGGTTGATAAACCCCATCTGCCCCTCATTTCCCTCTATGAGAAGTGCAGAAACTGCCTTTTTGACCATTGGACCCACTATTGGTCTCGTCCACTGAATCTGCCAAAGTCTATCCCTAAATCACCTCATTGGCTACTCTCACCTGGATTAGCCAGTCAATCAAAGCCATTTTCTGGGGTGGGGCTGCTGTTGCATGTAGATGACTTCTAGGAGCCACAGGTGAGAGCTGGGTGCAGGGTGGGGACCAAAAGTGGACAAACTATACCAGAAGGAGCATGACATGTCCCCCGCCAATGGGATGTTCCCTAACATCCCATTCACTTCCTTGCTCAATGACTCTCTGCCTAACAAAGAAGCTGGTGTTAGCAATATTGAGGAAGAGCAACTTATGGGGAGTGAAGATGTAGTGGAGGCATGGTCCATGGAAGGTGCCCTGCCCAAGGGCCCTCCAAAACTTGGAGTCAACACATTTCCCCCAGAAATGCAATATGAGGAATAATTTGGGTTGTAAGTTAAGGGTTAATTTTTAATCAGTAAGCCAGCTATTCAAGAGGTGGTTAGAAAATCCAAAGAACCTCTGTGATGCGATCTTCAAGCAGAAACCAAAAACAAGCACCACGACAGCCAATAAAAATGGTGTATATACACCATTTTTATTGGCCGTCGTGGTGCTTATTCAAGAGGGAGTGGCAGAGGTGCTACTTTGCACAATAAACCTATGGGTTTGACACATGTGTTTATTTCTGCATATTCCAATTTTCTTATTCCCAGGGTTTATTTATAACATGGAAGTGGAAGTGTAAATATTCTAGAGATGGCTTTCTATTACAATATCTCAATTATATTATTCTATGTGCTATCAGGGAATCCATGGCTGATAGCTTCTTTGTCTTAGAAATAATATCCAGGAGTACAACACACAAGAGAAAACTCAAAATTGTTCCTGGAATGTCTTACTCTGGAGCATGTTCAGGTCCTTAAAAGTAAATAAAGGTGGTTGGAGTTATGAAAACTCCACATTCTAGGCATGCATATCCACCCTTGGTTGGATCAAACAATGTAGGGAGGTGATGGAGGGACCCTATTCCCGATCCCTCCCTTTTAAAGCTTCCCCAACCGTGACTCTCCCTAGGTTTCACTGACGACTAGAATGAATCCTAAAGTGTTCATATGGGAGACGTCTCTGGGGTACCTCAGTGCTTCACGTTCGAACACCTCTTGCCACCTATGGGATCCCCCTCCCCGGGTTCCCAACTACTGCAGTTTGCCTCACCTTTTTGGCAACTGCGTGGCACCTTTGGCTTTACTGCCCAGCCCTCTGTATGACAGGAGAATACGCAAACCGTTTCCTCTTCCACAGGAAAACTTTGTTCTCTCCTCTTAGTCACACCTCTTAAGGCACTGATACACTGCCAGAGTTAACAAACGTTGAAACACATTTAACTTTATTGAGGTAACTTGAAAACATGGATGTCCAGGATTATTACTGTTACAAATCTTCTCATGTAATTCAGCTTTGTTACAACATAGCATTGGTAAAGACCTTTCCTCCCATTCCCCAAAGCCTAACCTCTCACGATCTCTCTCCAACCCTCTCACCCTCTAACCCTCCTGACCAACTGCCATTTCCCCCTTTAAAAGGGCAAAAAGCCCCGCCTCCTGCGAGTGAGCTGCTAGTCACATAGAGTGGGTGTTAACTCCTAATACGCTGGGCTCCTGACCATACCCAGACTAAGGGCTGATCCGTTACACACGCCAACCTTCAAGCATTCAAATTTACAGTTTGCATTTAGAAATAGGTATGCACACTCTAATCCAGGAGTAGCCAATATGGTACCCTCCAGATGTTTTGTATGGCCAGTGGTCAGGAATATGGGAGCATCAACCAGCAACATCTGAAGGACCATAGGTTCCCAGACCTTGTATAACAGGGGTAGGCAACCTAAGGCCCAGGGGTTGGGTGCGGCCCAATCGCCTTCTAAATTCAGCCTGCGGACGGTCCGGGAATCAATGTGTTTTTACTTGAGTAGAATGTGTCCTTTTATTTAAAATGCATCTCTGGGTTATTTGTGGGGCATAGGAATTTGTTCATCCCCCCCCCCAAAAAAAATTAGTCCAGCCCATCACATGGCCTGAGGGACGGTGGACCGGCCCATGGCTAAAAAAGGTTGCTGACCCCTGTTGTATAACTATGGAACCCATGATCTTCTGCACGCAGAATGTGTGCTCTAGTACTGAGCTACAGCAAGACTTGCACCAGGCCCAATGTTTCTAATGCTAAACTTTTACCCCAGGTATGGGCAACTTCCAGATTTTGCTGGACACCAACTCCCATAACCTATGACTATTGTCAACACTGGCTAAGGCTGATGGGAATCGGGTGGGGAACCCCTAGCTGTCCAACTGTTGCTCCAACTCCCATCATCTTGTGCTAGCATGGCCAGTCATCTGGGAGGATGGAATCTGGAGTCTAGCAACTTCTTTGGGTACCATGTTGGCTATTCCTGTGTTTTAGGATGTTCACTCTTTTTGAGTTTCCTATTACTCTGCTATGCAGAAACTTCCACAATCCAAATCAAATTCTCTCTCAACTTTCTCTTAATGGAATTTAAAACCAACGAAATGTTCAGTAGAAAACAAGAGTCTCTAGAAACCCATGTCACAATTAATTTTTATAATAAAATGTTTATATAAATGCATTGATTGACTTTTGGTTTTGGTCAACTTAAGATGCATTGTCCCTTCAGGTAAGGATTGGTCTTGGCCTCAATCAATATCAGCCTCGCAGTTCAATGCATGGTGATGCTGGCTTTCACAAAAGTCAATATTTGCTTAATGTGTTGTATTCTTGTTCCAGATAGAGAGTTTTCTATATATTTTCTTCCCACAGCTGTCATTGAGCATATAGCTCAGTGGTTACCACATTCATCAGACTGTGTTTCTTCATTCCTTCTCTTCAGTATTGGTTTCAAACTCAATAAAACTATGATACTCTTCCACACTGACTGCTCAATCCTTTTCACTTTAATCAAGGAACTAGTCTAATTGATTATAGTGGAACTTCTTGCCTGAGTAAATGAAGCATTATCTTGTCCTTTACAAGTTGCCTCTCCAGTCCTGTTTGGAAGACATTGAATTAAAAAAGTAAATATGTTCTGCTCAGGCTTATGTTGGCAGTGAACAAATGCAAATCCGCTGCTTGGTTGCATGTTGGACACTAAGCCATAGCATTCCTATACTATTATCACCAAAATGTTGTGCATGTAACATATTGAATGAGCACAGGTGGGCAAGCATGCCATGCACTCTTCATCTCATTTGAACTTCCCCATCACATGAACATTCATGTCAAAGTTATACTTCTCTACTATATACCTTCTTGCGATGAGTATCCCTCTACCACATTTTCAACAGACACATATGCCATGCTCAATGCTCATCCAATTTATCCTAGGACTAGCGGTCCTTTCCACTATGTGGTGTTGTGAAGAAGGAGAATGGCATCTCAGATCTACTCTCAAAGTTTGCATCTCCCTCTGTATCTTTCCCAACAACCTCTTGCTGATTTCTTCCATCATTCCCTTCTAGTCTAGTCTCATCTTCCTTTCCATCTTTGCAGGGTTATGCATCACTGGACTTTTTTTGTGGCAAGGTGCTGTAAGTCTTACTCCTGACAATATTTTATTACACGTTTTGTATGTTTGTGTTGTGAACTGTCCTGTGATCTTCAGATTTAGGGTGGTATGCAAATGTAATAAATAATAAACAAACAGTGTAATGTCATTAAATCACTGTTATCATTTATAGAAATGAAGAAGAGTAAATTCACATCATTTTGCTAATGGGTGGGAGAAAGTTTATCATTGACTCGCTTCCCTAGCTTTTCTAATAAGGCCTGGAAGTACAGCAATATTCTCCTCTTCACTTGGTAGGAAAATGTTGATTGATTACAAGTATAACCCACCTCTCTTCCATGATAAAGCTGAAAGTGGTGTACATAAGGTCTCCCTTTCCAGGCATTAATCAGACTGAGGACTGCTTACCTTCAGTGAGATTGTCATACCATCTACCCAGGCCCTAGAATGAATATAGCAAGTTCTCTTATTATTACATACAGGGCTTTTCTTTTCAGCCAGAACTCTCCAGAATTCAGTTCCAGCACTTCTCACATGGGCACCATTGCCAGCCATTGCCATTATAAGAGAACAAGAGAGGCATTTGCAGTGAGTTCCAGCACCTCTTTTTTCTAGAAAAATAGCACTGCATACCACCCTACACTCTTCTTGGTGGCTTCTGTCTTCCTAAAGAGACTAGACTGGCTCTCACCTTGTCCTTCCACTGGCAGGTGAAGACTCTTTTATTTAGGCTTTTGGAACTTGATTGCTTTTAAGGAAATGGCTTTTAAATACAGTGGTACCTCTGGTTGCGAACGGGATCTGTTCCAGAGGCCCATTCGCAACATGAAAAGAGCGCAACCTGAAGCACTGTATCTGTGCATGTGCGCAGTATGATTTAGCACTTCTGTGCATGTGCAAAGCGTGATTTAGTGCTTCTGTGCATGCGTGCCGAAACCCGGAAGTAGCTTGTTCCAGTACTTCCGGGTTCGACGTGTTCGTAACCCATAGCGAATGCAACCCGAGGTGTGACTGGCCCTTTTTACCACCTGCATTTTAATATATTTGTTTGTATATCACTTTAATTCTATTATAGCTTAGTTATGTTTTAATTATTATATTTATATGTTTTTAGCTTTCTGTGTTTTATTCGTGTTTGTTTTATTTCATTTGTGTGTGAGAGAGAGAGCTGCCTTAAGTCCCAGTTCTAGGAGAAAGGTGGGATATAAATAATAAAATAAAATAAAAATAATAACAACACCACATTACTTCTAAATGCTCCTTTTCTTCCTCCAAAGCCTGCTATCTAACAGACACTGTGGAGTTTTAACCCCACCCCTATCCATCCTCTTCCTGAAACTCAGCAGGGCCTTGTTGGGAGGCATGCAATACTCTTCCTACGTATAAGCAAAGAAGTAGAGGTTTGGGCAAGTCAAACTACGTCTCTGGTGCTGGGTTTTGACATTGGCCCATCATCTTCTTGCTCGTTAGGCTCTGGGTCATGCAGTAACAAAGGATCCTGGGGAAAGTTACCATATGATGGTTTCATGGTGTCCATTAGTGGGTGTTAATTCCCATTGGTCACATTGAGCTTGCAGCCAGGATAAGGCCCTACTTTTTGAAGAAGATCTCATTGGGTTAGGAGGCTGAGCCTATCACAGTTGTTGGAAGTAGAACTCCAGGGAACATTCAGTCAATAACCTAAGGGATTAATTCTGCAATTATTGTAGGTTACAGAAGACTCTGATTGGATGGAACTTCTAGTCAGTTGGGAGTTAGCCATCAGTGAGAAAGACTGATGAGATTTGCCCGCTGTAGCGATAAGTGGTTTTGAAGGAGTTTTCCCCCTATGGAAGCCTGTAAATAACTCAAAACCCCTCTGTTTATTTCTCCTGATATCATACACTGTTTTTGTTTAGTTCATCTCAGTAAAATTTTATCAGTTTCTTATCTCTCTGGACTCCATCTGCTAAATTCAACTCCCTCAGCAGAGTGTCCAAATATACAAGGAGAAATGTCAGGGCAAACCCTGTTAGGGTGGCTACTTAGGCATTGCTAAAACCAAGAAAGTGCATCACCTGAAAAGAAGACATACAGCAATTTGGATTTGCATACAGTATGTGTATGCTGATTTATTTGTACAGATGCAAATTTAGAAATATCTACTTTTTTTAAAAAAGAAAAGGAAATACAATACATCTCACTATGGTGAGGAAGGTTGTGACCTGGTGATTTGTGTTCCTGCTACAACTGTCCCTCAGGTGCTGACTGTTAACAGACAACTACAAGGCCCCTGTTGTTCTCCCATCTTATGGTCTTGATCTTTAAACTGGACTTCTAGTGGACAATCCTTCAAACAGAGGACCACTATCTGAAAAAAAATAGGATACTTTGCCAATTTATTCTCTGTGCTGATTTTGGGGGGTGTATATACCACACCACTCTAAGGAACTTGGCCATTCCATTTGCCGGAACTGGAAGTTTGCTGTGCAGGTTTGATAGATAAAATTCTTGGCAAAGTAACATTCATAGCACTTACAACTGCAAAAAGCGTGCGTGGGGGGGGCATATTCATCCAACATTTTAGAATTCCAGCTGCATTCTGTATCCACATGAAACATTTATTGAAATGGGATATCATTGGGTAAAGCACTGAAAAGTACATTTGTCATTTCCCTCCTATCAGCAAGAACCGTATATCAAAATAGATGCGGCTGTTTTCCACATTATTTTCATAAATAAATATACAGGTTATTGATAATACATATATACATCTTTGAGCTTTGTCACATCAAATGCAATGAATACATTGTCCAATATATTTACTCCTGGGGAGGAGAAAATATATATTATAATCAATTAATCAATTGTTGAATGAGTTGTGGTGGATTTTGCAGAAATGCTGTCAGGATGATGACATCTATCAGCAAATCTCTTTTTTATGGATGAGATGAATATGTTACATTAAAAACTACCGGTATCTAGTTTCAGCTCTTGTTCCCATCTTTTATTTTATTTTTTGTAGTCATATGCTGTACTTGTTTTCTTACCAGTATTGGCAAAGAAAATATTACTACTTAGGACCTGAGCTTGCTTGCAATGAAATCAATATCCACAAGGTCAATCATTAGCTTCAGTGGCTTTCATATTTTCAACTTTTTAGGGGCCCCGCTTCCATATTAACTTGTCTGCTCAGGATTCTTTGTGCCTCTCCTGTTTCTTTCAAATGATTCTGGGATGTGTTCTAGAATGCCAATTTAATTCATGTGCAGCACTGACTAGATTCCACAGTGCTAGCCAAAAATCACGCAAATGGAATGTATGTATCCTTGAACTAGGTCAAAAGCCAACATTTTATGATGAGTGCAGCCAGGGGACAGGGAATGCAAGTAGCATTTGGGAAAGGGTGGTAGCTCACTGGTAGAGTATTTGCCTTGCAGGTAAAAGATTCCAGGTTCAATCTCCAGCTGTGGCTAGGAATGTCCCTTGCCTGAAACCCTGGAAAACCACTGCTAGTCAATGCAAGCAATCCTGAAGTAGATAGACCAATCGTCTATCTCAGTACAAGCTAACTTCCTATGTTCCTAAAACATAAATACAAGTGTTCTAACACATTAAACATTAATTGCATTACTTCCTTTGGTGAGCAATAGTGTATAATACTGCCTGCCTGCTTTCCACCCTTCTATCTCCATGAGAATTACATCCTTAAAAAAAGAAAAAGAAAATGTGAGAGACGTACTTTGTAAATTAAAAGCTGAACATTGTTTTATGGAGGACCTGAAACATCATGGGAGGGCACCCCAATCCTGTGTACATAGGAACCTGCCATGTGCCTGGTCATATTTGTCCATCCAGCCCAGTACTGTCTACTCTGATTAGCAGCAGTTTTCCAGGGTCTCAGAATGAGCCCATCTTGTGCTGTCTGTCCTTTATAATCGCGGATACTAGGGACTGAAGCTGGGACCTTCTCCATGCAAGATGTTGCTCAACTTTTGAGCTATAGTATCCCTCCATGTCCTTGCCCCTGCCCCAAGTTGTAATGTACCAAACACCATTTTATGTTATGTTGGAGAGGAAAGTTGTGGGGGGGGGATGATTTCTGGGAAAGCTTTCCATTCAGTATTGATGCTTCTCATTGAGGAAATGTGGAAAAAAAAAACTTCTAAGGAAACTTACCACTTGAAACTCAGGACACAGAGGTGGTGTTTTACACTGGTTCTGCTCCTGCCTGTATGGTCAGTATACAGTGCATACAGATGAGATATGGCGAACAATTATTTATTGATTAAAACAACCGGCTAGCCCGGGGGTCTGCAACCTGCGGCTCCGGAGCCGCATGCGGCTCTTTTACACCTTTGCCGCGGCTCCGGGGCTCCGGGGCGGATACGCCTGTCCACTTCTCCAGTTGGCCAGCGGCAGCAGCCGCCCTCCAGCTGGCCGGCGGCCCGCCCTCCGGAGGCTGAGGGTGCTGCTGCTGTGCTGCTCTGCTCATGCGTCGTGCCTCGTTTCTGCCAGCGCAGGCGCAGCAGCAGACAGCAGCAGTTTCCCTCCAGAGGTGTGGCTGCTGCTGCTGGTGTGGAGCTGCTGCTGGCTGCTGCATCGAGGCGACGACGAGGTAGGCAGCTGTGGGCTGGGCCAGGGGCGGCGGGTGGTGGGCGAGGGTGAGGGGGGAAGCCCTCCTTTTAAAAATGGTCGAGGAAGCTGCGCCTGTTTCCCTGCCGCTGCCTCCTTCACTCCTGGTTCCGCTCGCAGCCTCAGACCGCGCTCTCACGGGCCCGCGTCTTTCTCCGTCCCGGAGCAAGGCCGGGACTCGCCCTTGCCCGGGACCCGCGTCTCAGGAGCCAATGGGTGCATGTGTCGCGAGGGGGCTTGGAGGCTCCTAGGAGCCCGAGCACACACAGCAGGGACGTGGCTGCTTAAAAAGGCTGCATGGAGGAAAAGGCAGTTGTGCGTTCTTCCGCAGCAGCGTCGAGCGGAGCCGCCGCCGGACCTCACCAGGCAAGGTTAGTCATGTCGCCCCCGCCTTCCAGGGCGCAAAGCTGGGCTGGCTGGGCAGAAACCACCGTCGAGCTCTCTGCCTGCCGTGGGCGGGGGGCTTTGCAACCCCCCAATGAGTCCCTTGGGGTGGGGGACTGGGGAGGGGGAGTCCTCTGCTGCTGCTTCCTCAGGTGTGTTGCTTAGGCTGCCGGGCGGAGCGCAAGTTGGCCGCCTGCGCCGCGCCCTCCGGCTGTGGCCTCTCCAAACGCGCGGCGCAAAGAGCGGCGCCTTGGCTTTGCCCCGGTTTGGTTGGGCAGCCTGTGGCTGGAGGAGATCCGGGGGATTCCTCCTCGGCGGCTGAAAGAGGGGCTTGTTCTCCCGCGCTTTCTTTTCTCCCAGTTCTAGGTCACTCGACCCACAATAGCACTTCTTTAGTCTCCTTGCCACACGCGCTCTGGCAACTTTTCAGGCTCCGGCTTGCGTAAAAACTGGGAAAGCTTTCTCTCGCTTCCTTCCCCCCTCCCCCTCTCATTTCCTTCCCCCCTCCCCCTCCGATGCTGCTCTCCAACCACCTACCTGCTTGTCACAAGTTTTGGACCCCCCCCCCCCACTCCTTGGAAGTGTTTCATTATTGGAGCTGAGCTTGTCCCCTGCTGAGGTAAATGACTTATTGCTCTGCTTCGACCGGGGTGGGTGGGTGGGTGGGCTGGTAAAGAAAACCAAACCTGAGTAACTTATGCAGAGGCAGAATTTACTAGGTGGGGGGAGAAGCCCCTGTCGTGACTTCCAGGTGTTTGGAAGCACGGACAGCCCACCAAAAAGAAAACTTGTGAAAATGCTTCCTTCGTGAGTGCAAGGAGTAATAGGGGTGGAGATGGGCCGAAAGTCCAAAGGAAATGATTTCTTGAAGGGGGAGGATGTACTACGGGAGGCAGAATAAAGGGCTGGTTCTCACAGAGACATGGGTAGGAGAATGACGCCCCTTGACAAAGCACTTGTTGGCGTGGAAGAGAGGAGTCCTAACTTGGATCTGTGTTCATGTGCAAAATCTATCGCCATTGTCATTAAGGGGGCAGGGAACTCCCCTAAAAAGGTTTTAACACTACGAACTACTACAGCCACCTGTATGCAAGTCAGCACAAACATCACAGGCTTCTCTGGTGCAATTCTGTGCTTTATTTAGCAAGAGAGGAGGTTGGAAGAGGTGAGCATAGCCTCTGGTCTGGAATATTAAGGGTAAAAGACACTAAGATTATTGTAAAAGCCAGCAGTCTTCAATTAGACATGGGACAAACATTTAACACAAGTGTGCAGTTGAGGACTCATTTTTTAAAAAAACAACAACAAATCAAATATTTGTATGCTGTTGCAACCCACCTTGGATCAGGCCTGTGACCTGGTAGTGGTCCCCAGGTTGGATAAAAATGAATGATTTTAAAAAATAAAAATAAAAAATGGATTTTTTTATTAAATCAGATTTTTTTATTTAAATCAGATTTTTTAAATTAAATCGGATTTTTAAAAATAAATGCAGTGTTATATTTGTTTTAAATGTCGCAGTGGTTTTGCGGCTCCCAGTTTCTTTTTTTTTCTTCAGAACGGGTCCAAGTGGCTCTTTTTGTCTTAAAGGTTGCAGACCCCTGGGCTAGCCAGTATTAACAGATCTTGCCAAGGCTACAGTGAAACTCACCTACCAGACTCTAGCCATGTTACCCATATTCTCTGGCTAGAGATCCTTTGCATTAAAGCAATGGTCACGTCTACAACAGCTGATCTCAGAGAATAGCATCAAGGGATTATGTGTCTAAAACCTGGCACGTTAGCTGCAACATACCACATGCCCCCCCTTTGTCTCCCTGCCCCTCCACATTAAGGGTATCCTATCCTGTTAAAGGGATCCAGGGGATGTAGATCCTGTCCGAAGCCTGGGCGTGGGCTAGGGCCATGCCACGACCTCATTGGAGACCCTGGGGGTGCTCTTAATTGATGTATATCACAGGGCTCCTCCTACCAGTGGTTTACCCTTATGAGGCTCCCTGCAGATGGGCAGGAGTCAGGATATAGTCCAGTTTCACCCAATGCCTAAGCCAAACCGCTCACATCAGTAACCAATAAAGTTGTGGCCTATTTTATCCCATTAACTTACACATTCATGTCCTTGTGTTTATTATCTAAGGGAACTGCAGGGCCCGGGGCCTCACCACGCAACAGCTGATCTCAGAGAATAGCATCAGGGGGTTATGTGTCTAAAACCTGGCATATTAGCTTCAACATGCCACAAGGCATTTGTCTCCAATGCTATATAGCATCTGGGACGCTGGTGGCACTATGGTCTAAACTACCAAGCCTCTTGGGCTTGCCAATTGGAAGATGGGTTCAAATTCCTGCGATGGAGGGAGCTCCCATTGCTCTGTCGCAGCTCCTGGAACAACCTAGCAGTTCGAAAGCACGGCAGTGCAAGTAGATAAATAGGTACTTCTGTGACAGGAAGATAAACAGCATTTCCGTGTGCTCTGGCTTTCGTCACGGTGTCCCATTGTGCCAGAAGTGGTTTAATCATGCTGGCAACATGACCCGGAAAGCTGTCTGTGGACAAACGTCGGCTCTCTCAGCCTGAAGCGATATGAGCGCCATACCCCATACTCACCTCTGGCTGGATGTAACCATTCAGGGGTCCTTTACCCTTTACCTTTACCTTAAAACATTTATATGAAGTCACTGGGATCATCTTCACGACTTTGGGCCACTGGGTTAGCAGTACTCTGATGTTGCCTACCTGTGTTTCACTACTAGTCAGGACAGGCCATGCATAAGCTGAACCAGTGCCTGGATGCAGTAGTGGTGTGGTGAGGGTCAATAGAAGCTGGATCCTGCTAAGACAGAGACACTGCAGATGATGTTTCCAGGTTTGATGTTGGAAAATTTGCCTGTTCTAGACAGGGTTGCACTCCCTATGAAGGAACAGGTTCTCCAGTTATGGGTGCTCTTGGAACCATCTTTGTCCATGGAGGCCTAAGTGGGTTTCTGTAGCGAACTGCAGCTAACACCAGTTTCAGCTAGTGCAGCACTACATCTTATCCTGGAAATAAATAACTTGGCCACTGTGATACATGCACTGGCAATCTCATTTTATTTTGCTTTTGGCTTTTATGTGTTTGTTAACTGCCTTGGTATTCTCAAAATGAAAGGCGATACATATAAATCCTGTTCATAATAACTAAACATCATCCACAGATCTATAGCTGCTACATGTGTTATAACTGGGTGGAAGGGATTGCCAATCAGATTTTAATGGTTATAAAGAATTGGGAATATATAAAAAATATATAAAGAGGTGGGAGACCCCCCTCCCCCCCAAAAATGTCATCCCATATCTATTATATGGAAAGTAACTCTGCTTTGTATCACCTTTTATGAAATGAATTAAAAATAAGTAAATCACAAGCTGATGTGAAAATGTGGAGAACTGAATTTAAGACTGCAAAAAAAGTGAACCCAATAGGACCCAAAGTTGACATTTGCCCATCTCTAGAGCAAATATTCCTGCAGATCAGAACACTTGAGAGAGTTTGATGCTCGCCAATAAAAGTGACAATGTTTGCTTGGACATGAATGAACTATTGGGGGGGGGGAGATAACCAAACACAAGCTTTCAAAAAATATGTATGCATGAATGCTAGATATACAAAGGACTGGTCACAGGAAGAAGAGAAATCGTGCGACAGGAAGCTGAGGAAACAAAATGATCACATTAAAAAGTTGTATGATTTCTTTACTTATTTGTTGTAGGAGCGACAGTGATTGGTGGGGAGGGGAAAACTGAATCAATTAACAAAAGTCAAGAAGAGATCATTATATCTGTTGTAAGTCTAGGGCAATTTATATTGGCTAGATCTAAAAACAATTTGGAACCGACTCCAGCACAAGCAAAATCAACTCTAAATGAAACTTAAAAGTTGTTTTATTGAAATAGATTCCAAGAGCTAGCACCTGAATTATCTGCTTAGCCTAGCATAACATTCTGTCTGCAAGATGTCTGATGGCATTGCTGTTTTGTGTTGGGGTTCTTATCATCTTTGGGTTGTTGTGGCTTTTTTAGATGACCCAAGTTTACAAAATTGTGTCTAGGAGCAAGCAGAGTTATGGCCTATATATCTGAGTGTTGAACCAATCATTTAGTTGACCTCCTTGAACTGTTCTCTATCCAGGTGTAAAAATTAAGGGGAGCCATATAATCCCAAACAATAAGAATTCACTATCAAAAACAAAAGCCCAATACATTTCTTCCATCATCCTAAGAATGTGCATTAGAGTGGGGGGGGGGAACAAAAACACCTGAGCTATAAAATAAGGAAGAAATACTGGTATGTGTTTTTTATAACAAGGATATGAGAAAGTTCTGAAACAAAGCTTAACCCCTTTCTCCAGCTAGCAATTCATATATACCATTTAATATTATCAATACTTCATATGTATACGTGTGTGAATATGCAATTTTCCCCAATATACACAATTTTTGCAGAATATTTTTGTGTGCTGCTTACTCAAATAAATGCATATTTTGCACACATCCCCCAGTACATGCATTTTTGTATCCATTGCTTGGCTGGAGGATTGAAGAAGTGCAGATTCTGAAGGATGACTGTCTCAGTTCATGCATATTTTTGGAAAGTGCAAATTAAGTAGATTCGCCTTTAAATGCAAAGGGAACCATATTTATCCCCTATTCCTAGCTTGTGCACACATTACACTGAACAAAGGCACTTGCCATCCCTACACATGTACAAGAGCTTGAGTGAAACAATTGTTTGTGTGTTTGCGAGTGTACACTTGTTGACATACAAGTCAGCTAGTGTGTACATAGACAGAACACTCATTGAATGTGAATACTCCTATAGTTATAAACAAAAGCCACAGGTGTCCCCCAGAAAGCCAGGTAACTGGCTGCAGAAATGTAAGGTAGCTAATGCTGAATGGGTAAACTCATCCTGTATACTACATGGAACCAACACTATAGCTGAATCTAATTTCTTATCATTCCTTCCTATCCTTGTATAAATTTGCTTTCCCTTTTGTTTGGCACTGTTATTCCTTTAGTATTTCGGTTTGATCTATAAAAACAGCAAGCATATTTTAAAACCCGCTTTCATTTTACATCCTTATTTCCTTTGACCCAAAGTAACTTCGACTCCAAAGCTCTATCTTTCTAATTTGTTGTTTGCTTTCCATTTCCCCTCCCGATTCTACGCAGTGCACTTCAAGATATTTTTCTTCCTATTGGTTTGATTACGACAGAGAAATTGCAAAGTGTCTCCGTTATGCGTTGATGGACTGCATTGTTCCTTTATTGCATCCGAGAGAGTATTTTAAAATAGGATTATTATTTATTAAAAAATAATTATTTCTAAACTACCTCTCCCACCCCACCCTCTGCCACTCAGAAGTCTGATGATCACACCATATAGGCAGACAGTAGAGGTTTATTGTCAGCAAGAGTTTAAAGGCTCATTGGGGAGGGGGGGAGAATCCAATTAGAGAAAGAAGTCCTGCTATACCTATTGGTTCCAGGAAGTGAGGAACATAAAGGTTTCAGAGTTACAAACAAGGGAAACCTAATTGCTACTTATCTTTCCATCACTTGCTCATTTCTGTTTCATAATTGTGTTCTGTTGTGCGGAGAGAAAGTGGTTATATTGGTATGATACATCTTTCTCTTTTAAATCTTCAAAGCCTTCATGTCACTGAGCTGGATCACAGTTAACTCACAAAGCTAACTTTGCAAATGCATACAGAAAGGTATTTCTTTCTTTTGAACTTTGCAAATGCTACATATGCTGCTCTCCGACCCCTTTCCTGTTATACAAATGCTAGTGCACTGACTGTCAAAATGTAGATGACAAATGTCATAACAAGTCATATTTTTATACCTTTTTATTTATTTACTACTTTTATACACTACCTTTTTCCTCCAAGGTGCTCACCATTACAAACCATTCTCTCCACCTCCTTTTATCACCACAGAAACCCTGTGAGGCAGGATATGCTGAGTGACTTGACTGGCTCAAGGTTACTGTTGTGTATTGATTCAAGGTCTATAATATCTGTATTATTAGTGTCCATATTCACATTAGGGAACAGTAGCTGCCTTCCTGTTCCAGAAGGAACAGCTACTATGTGGTCATTTAAGTTGCTGCATTTGGATCCTCAGTCTTATTGGTTCCCACCAAAAGGCAGCTTTGTGATTGCTTGAGATTGTTCCCTCCAACATGTATCTTCTACTGTCCCTATAAATGTATCTCCCTCTCCTCAGTTCCCCAGTCTTGTTTGTCTGAATAAAGAGTGTTACATGAAGAAGCTGTCTCCTGCCTGCTCTGTCAGAGCTGAAATCACTTGCTGAATCACGATCCCCACGTTACAACAGTTACCCAGTGAGATTCATTACTGAGTAGGGATTGGGAAATGCTTAACTCCCCCCCCCCTTCAAAATTTCTATATCCTTTATTTAAGCAACAATCCAGCTTTATCAAGATACAACACACATTTAGAAGGATGAAACTCTCACCTCATGGTCCAACATAATAATAATAATAATAATAATAATAATATAATAATAATAATAATAATAATTTATTATTTATTCCCCACACATCTGGCCGGGGTCTCCCCAGCCACTCTGGGCAGCCTCCAACAAATACCAAAATACCAACCATCTCATCCTCTGTTGTCCCCTTCTCCTTGTGCCCTCCATCTTTCCCAACATCAAGGTCTTTTCTAGGGAGTCTTCTCTTCTCATGAGGTGGCCAAAGTACTGGAGCCTCAACTTCAGGATCTGTCCTTCTAGTGAGCACTCAGGGCTGATTTCTTTGAGAATGGATAGGTTTGATCTTCTTGCAGTCCATGGGACTCTCAAGAGTCTCCTCCAGCACCATAATTCAAAAGCATCAATTTTTTGGCGATCAGCCTTCTTGATGGTCCAGCTCTCACTTCCGTACATTACTACTGGGAAAACCATAGCTTTAACTATACGGACCTTTGTCGGCAAGGTGATGTCTTTGCTTTTTAAGATTCTGTCTAGGTTTGTCATTGCTTTTCTCCCAAGAAGCAGGCGTCTTCTAATTTCGTGACTGCTGTCACCATCTGCAGTGATCATGGAGCCCAAGAAAGTGAAATCTCTCACTGCCTCCATTCTTCCCCTTCTATTTGCCAGGAGGTGATGGGACCAGTGGCCATGATCTTAGTTTTTTTGATGTTGAGCTTCAGACCATATTTTGCGCTCTCCTCTTTCACCCTCATTAAAAGGTTCTTTAATTCCTCCTCACTTTCTGCCATCAAGGTAGTATCATCAGCATATCTGAGGTTGTGATATTTTTTCCGGCAATCTTAATTCCGGTTTGGGATTCATCCAGTCCAGCCTTTCGCATGATGATTCTGCATATAAGTTAAATAAGCACCAAATACAATACAAAAGTCACAAATTAAAAACTTCCCTAAACAGGGCTGCCTTCAGGTATTTTCTAAATGACAGGTAGTTGTTTATCTCTCTGACCCCTGATGGGAGGGCGTTCCACAGGTCGGGCGCCACTACCGAGAAGCACCTCTGTCTGGTTCCCTGTAACTTTGCTTCTCGCGGTGAGGGAACCGCCAGAAGGCCCTCGGTGCTGGATCTCAGTGTCCGGGCTGAATGATGGGGGTGGAGATGCACCTTCAGGTATACAGGACCGAGGCCGTTTAGGGCTTTAAAGGTCAACACCAACACTTTGAATTGTGCTCGGAAACGTACTGGGAGCCAATGCAGATCTCTCAGGACCGGTGTTATGTGGTCCCGGTGGCCACTCCCAGTCACCAGTCTAGCTGCCGCATTCTGGATAATTGCAGTTTCCGGTCACCTTCAAAGGTAGCCTCACGTAGAGCACATTGCAGTAGTCTAAGCGGGAGATAACCAGAGCATGCACCACTCTGGCAAGACAGTCTGCGGGCAGGTAGGGTCTCAGCCTGCGTACCAGATGGAGCTGGTAGACAGCCGCCCTGGACACAGAATTAACCTGCGCTTCCATGGACAGCTGTGAGTCCAAAATGACTCCCAGGCTGCGCACCTGGTCCTTCAGGGGCACAGTTACCCCATTCAAGACCAGGGAGTCCTCCACACCCGCCTGCCTCCTGTCCCCCCAAAACAGTACTTCTGTCTTGTCAGGATTCAAACTCAATCTGTTAGCCGCCATCCATCCTCCAACAGCCTCCAGGCACTCACACAGGACCTTCACCGCCTTCACTGGTTCTGATTTAAAAGAGAGGTAGAGCTGGGTGTCATGTGCATATTGATGAACACCCAACCCAAACCCCCTGATGATCTCTCCCAGCGGCTTCATATATATATTAAAAAGCATGGGGAGAGGACAGAACCCTGAGGCACCCCACAAGTGAGAGCCCAGGGGTCCTGAACACTCATCCCCCCCACCACTTTCTGAACACGGCCCAGGAGGAAAGAGCGGAACCACTGTATAACAGTGCCCCCAGCTCCCACCCCTCTAGCCGTTCCAGAAGGATGTTATGGTCGATGGTGTCAAAGGCCGCTGAGAGATCCAGCAGAACCAGGAAACAGCTCTCACCTTTGTCCCTACCCCACCGGAGATCATCAACCAGCGCGACCAAGGCAGTTTCAGTCCCATGATGAGGCCTGAATCCTGATTGGAAGGGATCCAAATGGTCCGCATCCTTCCAGGCGTGCTTGGAGTTGTTCAGCAACCACCCACTCAATCACCTTGCCCAAGAATGGTAGATTGAGACTGGGCGATAGTTGCCATATTGGCCGGGTCTAAAGATGTTTTTTTTACGAAGAGCGGTTTAATGACCGCCTCTTTCAGCGGGTCTGGAAAGATTCCCTCGCAGAGGGAAGCATTCACCACCGTGCAGAGCCCATCACCCAGCCCTTCCCGGCTATCTTTTATAAGCCAGGATGGGCAAGATCAAGGAGGACAGGTGGTCGGTTTCACTCGTCCAAGCAGCCTTTCCACATCCTCAGAGGTAACAGATTGGAATTGATTCCCATGAAACATGACTAGACAGGGCTCTAGCACTCTCCCGCCCTGGCCCTGCTCCCACGGTGGGAGTCTACCTCCTTCCGAATCTGAGCGACTTTATCTGCAAAAAACTTTGCAAAAGCATTGCAGGAGATCTTGGGGTCCCTACCAGACCCCGGTGACAAAGGTGGTTCTGCTAGGTTGCGAACCACCTGGAAGAGTCTCCTGCCGCTGTTTTCTGCAGATGCAATAGAAACAGCGAAGAAGGTCCTCTCAGGATTCTTTCTGGGAATCCATGACTGTTTAAAGTGGTATTATAGCACTTTAAATGTATGGTGCAGAGGGGGTCTTTGTTTGTCTTTTCCCCAATCATGTTCACTTCTCCACATTTCCACATACAGGTATTGGGTCCTCCCTCAAAGAGGGCACGTGTTGCAGTGAGACCTGGAAACCGACACCCTGATTGGTTAGCCACAACACCCGATTGGAAGGTCGCTCAGTGCTGGTTCAATCAGGCCCATGGGGCGCAATCCAAACAGATCTATTTATACCCATGCATGTGACCCAGAGTTTCCTCTTTTGTGCGCCCACCTCTCCCTACTTTAGGGCTTTTGCTCTTGACCTTGCTATGCCGTTGTGTGTCATCTGTCGTTGGGACAGGGGCACAGCAGGAATTTCTCCACTTGGCTGATGGGCTGTTGCTACGTGGTTTTTGCCTGCCATGTAGCAAATCGCCACAACTTGTAAGGTTGCGGATAGGCTCTGATTCAGGTGATAGGGATGGGAGAACATGCTCGCCACCCCTATGTGAAGGGTATTCCATTAAACGAATCCAGGACTCGATGGTTGGGTAGAGGGGGTTGTGCCCGTGCCTGAGTCCAGGGGGACATTTGGGTGGCAGAGATAGTCTGTTCCCAGCTTTCTGCTTATCCAGGCATTCACCCTTGGCTGTTGGAACCCTGGGTCAGTATTACCTGCATGGTTGGGAGCTGGTCAAACCAGAGCCTATGCAACCACTCACTTTCTGTAATCAATAAATTTGTGGCCTAAATTCTGCCACAAACCAAACTAAAATTTGAGTCAAGTGTGAATTTATTCAGGAGGACGGTTTCTGGTCTGAACAAGCAAAAGTCCCCTTCTATGTGATGACCATCACCACCTTAATGGATGGATGAGGAGACCTTGACCCAGCAGTTTAAGCAACCTGCTGGCCAAAGTGCTTGCCCCTCCCTATCCATGAAACTTACCTGGCGAGGGGTGGGGATAACCTTTGTCCAGTGGATTGGGAAGATCTTTCACCCAGCCTGCAGCCAGGAGAGGAGTAAGTAAGTTTTATTTACGGCCATTGGCCCAACACATAAAAACACAATTCCAAAACACATATAATATTTAAAACCTTCGACAGAGGCTGAACTCTCTGCTCATTACTAAATAAAGCACAGACTGTCCGACTATCTATTTTCGCATTTTGGCTCCTGGATTAGCGGGGTTCTCCTGACCATACCAGAGCCCTTTTCCTTCTTTAGAGCTAAGACTCTGTTCAGGTATTTGGCAACAGTTCGTGATCTAGATGGATCTTCGTCGTTCAATAGAAATCTCAGTTTGGTTTCTTTGGCATCACCCGTGCATCCCACTAGATATGGAGCAACCAGGAGAGGAGTGCGTCCCTCAGCTCCATTCAGGCACGGCTGGTTTGCTGATGGGCATCCATTTTCCCCAATCCACCTGCAGTGAAGTTTGAAAGCTCTTTGTAAACATCTCCTGGGAGGGTGTTTACAAAGCACAGTTTAAAAGCCCCATGTCTCACTTTGAAGCCCCAGCAATTGGGGCTTCAAAGAGAAGCATTGCCTGATGTTACTGTGATGTCAGGTGAGGGACAGATGAGCACTGTGGGGGGTGAATGGTGCTGTGGGAGGTTGCTGGTCATGAATGGTGCTGCAAGTTTTTTGTTTGAGATGTAAAGGGTGGAGAGTTAGCAGAGGGGGTTGGTGAGCAGAGAGAGCAGGGGCAGAGCCCTGTGTCACCTAATATAATGCATTTATGTATGTTCTTTTCATTAATACATACATTTATATGCACACTTTACCCTAGTATATCATTTACTTGGCTTGAGAACTGCATTGCAAAATTTGTAGCTATGTAAATTTCATTGGCTGACTATTCTTTGGCTCGTTTACTGTTTTGGAAAATGTTAATTAGCTAGGGTCGCCTTTAAATGTGAACTGAATTTCGTCACCACCCCATCAGCATTCTTCCTAGAGCTCCTTTATAAAACAGCTGAATGTGGCAATCTCATGTGTACTTTCAAACAGTGAGTGGATCGTCTGCCCCCCTCTCCAATTAAAAGTTTGATTAACTGTTCAGGGGAGGCTGACAACATCGTATCAAGAAGCTGAGAGTTCTCAATCATTTTTCTATCACCAGGTCATGGGAAAACCTTTTTTTCCTTTCTTTCTTTTTGGCCAGTTAGTGGCAATATTTCACTTAGGTTCTATAAAACCAGACAGAATAAAGTTGGGCTGAATTTAAGCCTCTCGTGTTGTCTGGTCAGATTGACTTCCCAGGGTAACATGCATCACAAATGTAATCTGTGAAATCTGTAAGCGATAGATGCAATCTGTGAGGGACACCAGCTGAAGGGCAGGTGTTTCATATCCTGTAAAGTATATTTTCTCTGTCTCGCTCTCTGTCTCCAAAACACTAACAGCCACCCAGAATTCTAATGCTGATAGCAAGTATCTAGTTTGTCACTTTTCTCCTGCACACAGGACATGGTCTAAGTTAATAATACCCTCGGCAAAGACTCATAGCTGCAATACAGTTCTCTCTTCTCAGCAGAACATGTGCAGCAACCATTCCCAGAGGGTCCCCACTTATTGCACAAAGTAACCCCTCATATATATATATTTAACTCACTGCTTTCTGTAAAGCATATGTCTATGGGTTGCCATCTGTCCTCTTTTTCCAGGACGCATCCTCTTTTTCATGGGTATGTAAAATGAGAGTCGCCATAGCAATCCATATCTAAAAGTGGAAGTCATCAAATGTGTCCTCTTCGAAATATGGCAACCCTTGAAAGGGAAAAAAGAACATTTACTCACTCAGGATACTTGTTGAAGAGTAACAGATAACAGCAGTATTGTTCAGGCAGGCTTAAAATGGTAATCCAGTTACAAAGACATGCTTTGGTCTATTTTAAAATGGAGTTGGAGCTGTGGCTTAGACTTAGCATATGTTCTACATGAGGTGAAAGAGCAAAGAGGAAGTACCCAGACAAGTGAGGAGATTTTATATGGCTACACCCTCCCACCAGGGCAAAATGGGGGTGTCTCTCAGAGTTCTCTCCAGCAATCTTACAGGAAAGCTATGTGAGATTCAGCTCCTATCATGTGCTAATAATAATAATAAAAATAAAAATAAATTTTTATTTATACCCTTTCCATCTGGCTGGGTTGCCTCAGCCACTCTGAGCGGCTTCCAACACACATAAAAACACAATAAAACATCAAACATTAATAGTAACAATCTGATCCAATGTGAGGGATGTGGGTGGTGCTGTGGGTTAAACCACAGAGCCTAGGGCTTGCTGATCAGAAGGTCGGCAGTTCGAATCCCCACGATGGGGTGAGCTCCCGTTGCTCAGTCCCTGCTCCTGCCAACCTAGCAGTTCAAAAGCATTGCAAAGTGCAAGTAGATAAACAATGTATTTTTCCACTCCACAAGATGCACCTGAACATAAGACACACCTAGTTTTTAGAGGAGGAAAGGGGGAAAGCCCTGTTTTTTTGAGGATCAGCTCAAAGTGGTGCAGCTTCTTTTTCAAAGAGGAAAAGCCCTGTTTATGGGGTTCAACTCACAGTTCTGCAGCTTCTAGTCCTACAGCCATTTCTACAGTTTCCAGACAGATAATCTAATCAGCCAGTCACATGTTGCTGGGGAAACAAACAGCCTCCCTCTGCATTCAACAATTGAGGCCTGGGCAAGGGGGCGGGGCTGGAAAGGGAGCCTTATCTCTCTCCCCATCATTTGCTGAACACCCCCTTCTCTCTTTGTAAAAAAAAGAGCACGATCTGCTTTTGGCCCCAAGGCAATTCGGCTCCAGGGACCATGCATTCGTTCCATAAGATGCACAGACATCTCCTCTTACTTCTTAGGATGAAAAAAGTGCATCTTATGGAGCGAAAAATACGGTAGGTGCCGCTCCAGCGGGAAGGTAAACGGCATTTCCGTGCGCTGCTCTGGTTTGCCAGAAGCGGCTTAGACATGCCGGCCACATGACCCGGAAGCTGTACGCCGGCTCCCTTGGCCAATAAAGCGAGATGAGCACTGCAACCCCAGAGTCGTTTGCGACTGGACCTAATGATCAGGGGTCCCTTTACCTTTACCTTTACTGATCCAATATAAAAAGGTCACAATAACTTTAAAATAAACTTATATCAAATAAAGCAATAATCTACTAAAATCTATTGGTAAACAGTAAAGTTACAAAATCTATTGGTAAACAGTAAAGTTACAAAATCTATTGGTAAACAGTAAAGTTGGCTCAGCCCTAGTTCCTGGAGCACTCACTCAAAGGTTCTATTTTTTAAATGGTCCAAGCACTTCCCAATATCCCAGCACTAAAATGCCCCAGCTGGAGAAAGGAAGGGTTAACCCCTCCCCCGTGATATAGCTCCATTGAAAGTTGCACCCACCTCTTGTGCCTACTAAAAGCATTCCTTGATATAGTTGCTGTGGCAATGTGGTCTAAACAACTGAGCCTCTTGGGCTTGCTGATCGGAAGGTTGGCAGTTCGAATCTGTACGACGGGGTGAGCTCCCGTTTCTCTGTCCCTGCTTCTGCCAACCCAGCAGTTCAAAAGCACACCAGTGCAAGTAGATAAATAGATACCACTGTGCAGGAAGGTAAACAGTATTTCTGTGCACTCTGGCTTCTGTCACGGTGTCCTGTTGTGCCAGAAGTGGTTTAGTCATGCTGGCCACATGACCTGGAAAGCTGTCTGTGAACAAATGGCATCTCTCTCGGCCTGAAAAGTGAGATGGGTGCCACACCCCAGAGTCACCTTCGACTGGACTTAACCATGCAGGGGTCTTTACCTTTACCTAATCACACTATGAATGTAACATTCCCATCCCTCTGCTAGTGGGGGCCTCCCACCAAAAGTGGGAAGAATTCCCCCCCCCCCCAGTGTATATTATCTTTTTTCTCTATATTGCTTTAAGATGAATAAATAAATATCTGTATTGAGTCAGAATGAAAAAGAATAACTGGGAAATAATGTCTCCATTCTGAGCTCTCCCAAATAATGTATTTAGGTTGTGAAGCAGTCTTTAATGTCTCTTCTAAGCTAAAATTAATTACAGAAAAGGAAATAATAATTCAAGTTCGAGAACTGGCTTTTTAGTATTACCATTTTTTGTGGATTTTTGTGTGTGCTGCTGTTGTTGTTTTTTCGCTTGTTTCTCTCCCTCCCCTGTTCTTCTCAAAAGGAGTGTTTAAATACTCATTACAAGCATTGTGGGTCAAATGCATCCATGATTAATTTTGTCCATTTTGCTCCTTCCCTCTTTCTTTTTGTACTAAGTAGTGCTGTAATTGGCTCAATAATTTTTTTAATGCCTGGCATCTCTGTGTAATTTCTTTCCTTCTTTTGCAAAGAAATAGCTTTCTGCACCCACATCCAACCTTAAATACAAACCAACCCACTCCCGGGCCTCCTAAGGGGGTTAAGAGTGCAATCAGGGAGCATAAGGAAGATGGGCTGCCTTCATACAGCAGGCATTGCTCTTATTTCAGATATTATTTTGGCCCTTATTTTGTGTTGGAGAAAAAAAAATCTGCTGTAAACTTCCCTTGTATCAGTATTTTCACACCACTTTCTTCCTCTCATTGCTGCTTCTACAGGTAACATCACAGACAGTGAATGCTATAAACATCACAGCTCCTTTTCAGATTTTTTTCTTTTTTCTTTTGACAGCCAGATAAAAGCATTCAGGTAAACTTGCCATTTCTTCTATTTCTTCTGTGTCATTACTGCTCAAACTAGACTCACTACTTCTTTATTGAGCAACAATTGTGTGTTAGCAACCAGGTGTTACTCTATGCAGTCTCCACTCATAAGTAGTTCGGGGGACTGTGTCAAAAGATATTGTAGCCATATATCCTTGGCTGCAGAACAACCATTTGTTCTGGTGTGATGTCATATATCCTGGATTGTCACTGATGGATCTCATGAGGCTTTAAATATGAGCTCTGTTTACCACCTTTCTATCTGTTTCTGATGTCTAGGCTGTGAGTGCCATTCCTTATGTAGCCAGAATGGCATCACCCATAAACAAGAGGGAGGTATCAGCCATCTTAGGGCAACCTCAAGATTTTCAAAAGTACAAAAATCTTTAGCGGGGTGGGAGACTTAATGGGGGAATATCAAGAACAGCCCAATGGTCCTACAAGCAGTGGAATGCTGACTTGCTGTTGAGAGATAATCAATTTAGCATCCAAATGTCCCAGAGAAGTTCACAAACATAAGGGCACCAGCCCTCTCCAATTTCCCCCCTCCAACTAGAGTTCCTTTTTACCTGTTGTTGCTATCATCCAAGAGCTATCATCCAAGTTGTCCAGTTCCTTGATTGGTTTTCCTGGTATTTTGGTTGACTGCAGAGGCGTAGCATGGGGAGGCAGCAGGGGGCATCACCCCAGGCAGAAATTCTGAAGGACACAACTGGGCCACAGTGGTCCCAAAGGTGCTGTGAGGTTGGGAGGGAGGTGGCTCCCTTTTCTGGCATCCACGTGCAGCACATGCATCTCCCGGGGGCCCTTCCCTGCTGATACAGAGCCCCCTCTCTCAGGATGGCGAGCCACATGCTTCTCACACCATGGCTGGCCCCACCACCATACACATTGGGCCGCTGCTGCACTGGTTGCCCCCTTGGTTCCCTCCTGCCCTGGGGCTGTTCCTGATCCACCTGCCAAGGCCCCCGTATGGGAGCAGGCAGCTGCACACGCAGCAGGGTGTCTGCCCCCAGAGTGCCTTGTGTGTACAAAGAGGCAGCTGCACAGAGAAGAATGGCACATTCTTTGATCTATAGGGTGCTATACATGGTCCTCAGACCATTTCCAAAGTAAATATATACATGGTGTTATCTAAATCTGGGATTGGGCACCTGTGGCCCTCCAGTTGTTGCGAGACCACAAGTACTATAAGTCCCAGCAAGCAAGGCCAATGGTCAGGGATAATGGGTGGGTGTCTGTCAGGCATGCTGTACTTCAGGTGTGGGGAATGGTTGGGAAGGATGGGAGTTGTAGTTCAGCAGCATCTAGAGCGCCAAAGGTTTGCCAAACCGGCTGTTGTTGTTGTTCAGTCGTGTCCGACTCTTCATGACCCCATGGACCAGAGCACGCCAGGCATGCCTATCCTTTACTTTCTCTTGCAGTTTGGCCAAACTCATGTTAGTAGCTTCGAGAACACTGTCCAACCATCTCATCCTCTGTTGTCCCCTTCTCCTTGTGCCTTGGACTACATGACCTCCATGATCCCTTCGAGTTCTATGATCAAATATTTCATCCATTTGACCTACTTCCTACACCTGTGTGTATCCTTCAATCCCTTCAAGGTCCATCCCATATCTAGAAAGCAAGGGGCTTATGGTTTTAATGCTACCTGAGTCCATCCTTGGGGAACACATGAGCCCTACTCCACCGATAGAGATTTAAAGGGAAGTTTGTTCTCCGTATTCCTACTTTAGAAAAAGGAGTCATCAGTGGGGGATAAAAATCTGACAGTGCAGTCATCTTATCCTCAAAAGACTGGACAATGGCACAAGCCATTTCACATCTATTAGCAGAGAAAAGAGGAGAAAACGAGATCTAACTTGGCTGCCAAAAGCATTTGCCCTCCTCCTTCCTGTGTACATATCACAAAGACAATTCATCATTTTTCTACGCAGTTTTACAATAAAAAATTCTGCTTTTGCCAGCAACTTCCCTCTATCCCCCACCCCCACCCCCACCCCAATGCCCTCCCAGTTCTGTTGGCTGACAACATCTGTTGCAGCCGAGCCAGCATTTGTAAAACTGATATATTCAGTTTTTGAAAGCTGGACCAAAACATGTCCAAAAATATTGAATAGAACGGGTGTTGCACTCATTAATAAGCAACAGATCTTTTAACATTCATGGATAATTCTGTGTTAGGCTTACAAATACATTCAATGCAGATGCCAAACAACATTCTCTTGTAATTAGTGTTACCTGCAGTTGGATTTGAAATATGGAATTGTTATGCTAAGTGGGTACAGTGTTGTGCAGCAACTGCAGTACATAGGCAATAAACAGGGTGGTGTTAGGAGAGATAGGCTCTTGGAGTGAGAGATTTACACTTTATGCTCATGGATTTATCAGTCGGCATGCTTAGCTGAAATTTGTTCAAGGAAATTTGGTGCCAAGACCGGACAATGACATATGCTGTATGAGTTTCTTGCATTAATTTTTGTTCTTTGCTGCTGCTGTTAAAGTGGGTCCTTTCTTACCCTGCAGAAACTTGTTTACTGTGCTTATTCTCCTCTGACAAAGGAAGATGGTAGCAAAATTGATGGGAGTACTTCATTTATTAGAGAGCCACACAATTGAGACTGAACTTATCAAGGTGTCTGTCTAATCACCGTCAGTGTTGGGGTTGAAAGACTCAGATTCCTTATCTACAGCTGAGGCCAGTAGGTTGCTGAGATGGCACAGGAACTGTCCAGCCAAGCATCCAGAGAGATGTGTCACCAGCGATATCCATCCAGTGTGAAAAGCACCGCTATCCCATCCCAGCTTAGATCTAGAGATTCATGATTTCTTCTCCAGGGCAGAGTTTGGGCTATGAGTCACATGCTGCATCTTTTGGTTTGGGCTTCACCTCATGCTTTCTGTTACCAGTGCTGCTTTAGGAAACCAGGTATGACTGTGGAGAGTCCGGAGCAAGAGGGTGTCTGTTCAGGACTCGGGGGGGGGGCAGAGCATTCAAATGGGCTATATCCTAGGGCCTAATAATAATAATAATAATAATAATTTATTTGTACCCCGCCCATCTGGCTGGGTTTCCCCAGCCACTTTGGGTGGCTTCCAACAAAGATTAAAAATACATTAAAATGTCACACATTAAAAACTTCCCTAAACAGGGCTGTCTTCAGATGTCTTCTAAATGTCAGGTAGTTGATTATCTCTTTGACGTCTGGTGGGAACAAAATAAAAAAAATCCTTCCAGTGGAAGGAATTATGGCAGACCAACACAGCTATCTACCTGTATCTGGTGGGAGGGCATTCCACAGGGCGGGTGCCACTACCTAGAAGGCCCTCTGCCTGGTTCCCTGTAGCTTTGCTTCTCGCAGTGAGGGAACCGCCAGAAGGCCCTCGGCACTGGACCTCAGTGTCCGGGCAGAACAATGGGGGTGGAGATGCTCCTTCAGGTATACTGGGCCGAGGCTATTTAGGGCTTTAAAGGTCAGCACCAACACTTTGAATTGTGCCCAGAAACATACTGGGAGCCAATGTAGGTCTTTCAGGACCACTGTTATATTGTTTCGGCGGCCGCTCCCAGTCACCAGTCTAGCTGCCGCATTCTGGATTAGTTGCAGTTTCTGGGTCACCTTCAAAGGTAGCCCCATGTAGAGCGCATTGCAGAAGTTCAAGATAACCAGAGCATGCACCACTCTGGCGAGACAGCCTGTGGGCAGGTAGGGTTTCAGATGGAGCTGGTAGACAGCTGCCCTGGACACTGAATTGACCTGTGCTTCCATGGACAGCTGTGAGTCCAAAATGACTCCCAGGCTACGCACCTGGTGCTTCAGGGGCACAGTTACCCCATTCAGGACCAGGAAGTCCTCCACACCTGCCCGCCCCCTGTCCCCCAATGTGACACAGTACTGCCTTTTAGTAGTCTTGTGCAGAGATTCGGTGAATTTGTGGGCAGGAATTGGGACTGGTTCCTCCATCACCACTTTAATTGCCATGTTGCTGAACTGAATAATGTACCATTGGGGACCCTGTCTTTTGCAGATTTTACAGATAGAGCCTATGTGTATATAATGTGCATATTGACCATGTGGAAATCAGGGACACTGGCCACAATTTTGTCCCCACCCTCCACAGAAACATTCACTGGATGTCTGCATGGTGCTACCAAGTAATACTATTGGTCTGTTTACTTCATGATTTTGGTTCCGACTAGCAGCAGGTTGCCAGATTCCATTGGTGTCTGGTATCCATTGGGACTGGTAGGGCGGAAGGCAGGAATCCCAAACAGTAGGTGGAGCTAGGGACAGTGTCAAGCAGAAGCAATTAAGTCTTGTTTTGCCCTCACTCTCCTCCTGTCTAATGAGTTCTCTGGAAGTTCTCAGGAAGAGGAAACTGCCGCAGTTAGTCTTATCTCCTTGACTGGTTGTAAGGTCACCCACTTTGGGAAACACTGGACTATATGGAGATTATGAAATTGATGCCAAAAACAAGAGACTAAAAAACCGAAAGGTTTTGGAAGAGTGGAGACCCTTTTCGGATTATCTGAGAAAATATTATAACCAAACCAAATTGCAGGCAGGACTGGAAATGAGAATGATTAAAAAAAATGTAATGGAGAATATATTTTATAGAAATAAGTATTCTATTTGAGGCAATAGATAAAATGATTTGAACAGAAACCTCATGGAAGTGAGGGTGGGAAGTCAAAATGCTAAGGGACTATAGTATGGAAACTGAATTGAATTTGTTAAATTGTATGGAAATCAATAAAAATCTATGATAGAAAAATCCTGCACTGCCTGGACCTTTTCGGCCCTGTCTACAAGGCATCCTTTTAACCAATGATTCCATATATTAGACAAACCTTATGCATGCAAAGCAGGTTCTCAGTTGCTGAGCTCCGGGCCCTCCCCAGCACTATAGTCTCTCCTTAATGAACCGTGTGAGCACTTCTGCAAAGAAAGCCATGCAAAACTCAGTATGTGGCACAGAAAATGGCAGAGTTTCCTGTCCCCACACTCCCCTTCTTTCCCCCCAGAATAAAATGAACTGCTTCTGAGGGGAATGACAAACACACTTACAGCATGATTTGGATTGCAATCTACAAGATGAAAGGCCTTGATCTGTAGTAAGTTATGCATAGTGTTTGCTAAGTTATAGCATTTCATAATGGCAGCGGTGTGAGTGCAGCCGTGGAAATCCAGTTTTCTCTCTAATTTAAAGAATGCTGCATGCAATACAAGTAAGCACAGCAGAATGTAAATTATCTTTCCCCGCCCTGATACACACCAAGAAAAGGGCTGATGGTTGAGTTATAAGAGATATTTGTTTGTGTGTGCTGCGAGGCGGCGAGCGAGCGGTGGGTCATGGGGCTGTCCCGTCCGTAAAGAAGCATGGATGGGGTGCCGGGAGGCGGGGGAGGGGCTGGGAAGTGTCACCCCCCTCCCCTGGAACCCCGGGCCGGAGCGCCCCTTACGCCCTGCCCTTCCTACGCCACTGTTCCTAAGTAACTCTATCAAGAGGGACCAGGGTCACAAAATAACAAACCAAGGGCCAAACTTGTTGTTTCTATTGAATGTGCAGGGTAGGTTTTTTTAAAAAACAAAAAAAATTCAAATGACATCAGCAGTAGGGGTGGAGGACTGATAATTACCAAGGTCGGAGCATAATCCATTGATAATCAATTATTTAAAAATAATAATTCAACCACATAAATTAAAATTATAAAACAAAAATGTTAAAGTGCTCTGTTTCAATATTTTAAATTAATTTTGAAATATTACACTTTATCTTAAGCCTTTCTACGCCAAATCCCCCTTCAATAAAGTTTGGAGCAGCCCTGGAAAGAGAACAGTGTTTAATTTAGGGTGAATATGGGGTGGGGATCAATCAATACACTGGCTTCTGAAAAAAAGAGAAGAGTTATATTTCTCTCCCTCTCTGGCAAGACTGGCTGTGAAGGCTCATCTTGTAGCATTGGCCTTAAACAGCATCCCCATCTCGTCAAGAGAATTCGTAAGAAAAGCACTGCTGGATCTAACAACCAAAGGCCTAGCTAATCAAACATCCTGTACATACAATGGCCAATCAGATTCATAAGGATGACCGTGCCTACAAATTGCACCTAATTCTGGCAGAAAATGAGAAAGTTATAGACTTTTCCTTTGTTTTAAAACAATTGTAAAAGTGATCTGCATGGAAACCTTTTGATGTTATCTGCATGCAATTTTGCTGGCTTAATCCACTGTGGAAGGGCTCCTCCTCCTGCAAATTTCATCCACTTGAACCCAAAGGGGGAAAGTGGTTAAAGCTATTTTTAGATTCTGCACTATAGTGAATAGAAAGCTTTGTTCGATACAGAGTGACTTGGAAATGGGAACCCAGATTGAAGCGGAGAGAGTACAGAATGACTCAGTAATAGATACAAATTCTAGGCAAATCTTGAGGTCCATGCACAAACCTTTCATATAGCCATCATGACCAGTACTTATTGCTATAAATGTTATGATTGTTATATACAGTAATACTGTTGTGATTTTGAATGTGATTGTAAGCTGCTTTGTAGAGAAGTTTTCTCAAAAAGTGGGGCGTAATTTCTTAAATATCATGAAAGGGAATTCAAGCAAATGAGTTGTGAAGGTTTGTGTGTGTGTGTGTGTGTGTGTGTGTGTGTGTGGGTCATGGAAACAAAGGCAAGAGGAACCACAGTAATAGTGACAGACTGGAACGGTGTCTAATCCGGATCAAGTAAAAAACAAAAACAAAACTTTAGCAACATCTACAAGAGGGATGAGGAATCTTTGGCCCTCCAGATGTTGGTGGACCCCCATTTCCATCAACCACAGCTAACATGGCCAATAGTCAAAAATAATGGAAGCTGTAGCAACACCTGGAGGATCACATTCTCCATCCTTAGCCAACAAGAATGCCTCATGACAATCCCGTTATCATGCAGCCATGTTGGCTGGGGCTAATAATAATAATAATAATAATACCCTGCCCATCTAGGTGGCTTGCAGAATATATAAAACATAATAAAACATCAAAAATAAAAATTTCTGATACAGGGCTGTCTTCAGATGTCTTCTAAAAGTTGTATACTGTAGTTCTTTATCTCCTTGACATCTGAAAGGAGGGTGTTCCACAGGGAGGGCACTTCTGTTGAGAAGGCCTTCTGCCTGGTTCCCTGTAACTTCGCTTCTCACAGTGAGGGAACCAGCAGCAGACCCTCAGAGAAGGATCTCAGTGTCCAAGCTAAGTGATGGGGGGTGGGGATGCTCCTTCAGAGCTGAGGCCATTTAGGGCTTTAGAGGTCAGTATTAGCACTCTGAATTGTGCTCAAAAATGCACTGGGAGCCAATGAAGATCCTTTAGGACCAGTGTTATATGGTCCCGGCGGCGACTCCCGGTCACCAGTCTAGCTGCCACATTCTGGATTAGTTGTAGTTTCTGACTTCACCTTCACCACGTAGAGCGCATTGCAGTAGTCCAAATGGGAGATAAGCAGAGCATGCTCCACTCTGGAGAGACAGTCTGTGGGCAGGTAGGGTCTCAGCCTGCGTACCAGATGGAGCTGGTAGACAGCTGCCCTGAACACAGAATTAATCTGTGCCTCCATGGACAGCTGTGAGTCCATAATGCCTCCCAGGCTGTGCACCTGGTTCTTCAGGGGCACCGTTACCCCATTCAGGACCAGGGAGTCCTCTACATCCACCCATCTGCCCCCTGTCCCCCCAAAAACAGTACTTCTGTCTTGTCAGGATTCAACCTCAATCTGTAAGCTACCACCCATCCTCCAACCACCTGCAGGCACTCTCACGGGACCTTCACCGCCTTCACTGGTTCTGATTTAAAAGAGAGGTAGAGCTGGGTATCATCTGCATACTGGTGAACACCCAGCCCAAACCCTCTGATGATCTCTCCCAGCGGCTTCACATAGATATTAAAAAGCCTGGGGGAGAGGATGGAACCCTGAGGCACCCCACAAGTGAGAGCCCAGGGGTCTGAAAACTCATCCCACAACACCACTTTTTATGGGAATTGTAGTCCAAAACATCTGGTTGGTGAAGGGCTGTTCTATTCTGCAAGATGGAGTGGGAAACCTTTTTCCGTCCAACAGCCCCATTACTTCACAGGCAAACTTCTGGGTGTCGCATGCCAGCACTGGGTAGAGCCAGAGGCAAAAGTAAGTCAAGCAACAGATGTGACTCTTACCTTTGTACAATAGATTATGTTCCAGCCACACAAAAGCCAGAGGAACTTATACATCTGCATAGTCTCAATTCAGGCAAGCAAGAGGTATTAGCACACTGCAAGGACAAATTCCAACACCATGCTTGTTCCCTGTAACAGCAAGCAGCTCATCACTCCAAACTTCCTTTTGTGTGGCGGAAACCCAAATTGCTGGTTTTTAAAGAGAGGGTTTTGTGGAGAAAGCACTGGGAGCGGGGGAGGCGTGTTCAGACACAGAGCTTTAAAGCATGGACCTGTGCCTAAAAAGCATAGAGTAAATGTTAAGTGTGGATGGAACCTTAGACCTGCTAAGGCCCTCAGCACAAGTTGTTAGCTCAGCCAGAAGAAGACAACAAAGCACAATGTGGATTTGCACTCCTTCCCCCCCATCAGCCCAGTCTTACTAACACTCTCAGTTCTTTCTTCCTTCATTTAAAACATTGTCTGCTAGATGTTTAAATGTCATCATGTTGTTCCTCTAGGCTAAATATATGTAACTCCTTTAATCTCAGTGGTAAATTCCTAGTTAAATGTTTTAAATAGATGCATTTGAATAAACAACTTGACACAAGTAGCATTCATTTAGCGTGTCAGGTCTCTGCTATTTCTAAAGACTTCTCTTTTTCCTCTTTTGAGTTTTATCATTTTACCTTGTTTAAATGACCTCTTTCTTAGAAATTGGATCTATAAATCTATGGTGCAATGTGATGGTTACAATAATTATAGAGTGTCAATAGGGAATCTGTACAGGTGGAAATTCTATGGGCCCAATATATTTGCTGAGGAGGTTGGGCAGAATTGTCATAGTGTAGATAAGCTCAGCTGCTCTGCAGTGTGGGCCTGAAGTCTGTATTGAAGATCTCCCAGGTGAGAGGTTATAAGATTCAGCAGAAGGTCCTTCAGTGCTGGTGGAAAGGAAGATATGCCACTGCCATAACAGATACACCAGCAGAACACTCTAAACACACTGGCACAGTACCCTACCAGTGGAGAAATCCCACCAATTAGGCTATAGCAATATAATGGCTGAAGTAGAATGGAGTCATGGATGGGATGCTGTCTGTGGGTCTGTAGCTGCCCTCCTTGCCTGTTTTTTGGCTGCTTATAAAAAGAGTTGTGGGTGGCACTGTGGTCTAAACACAGAGCCTAGGGCTTGCCGATCAGATGATCAGTGGTTCGAATCCCCGCAATGGGGTGAGCTCCTGTTGTTCGGTCCCAGCTCCTGCCTACCTAGCAGTTCAAAAGCACGTCAAATTGCAAGTAGATAAATAGATACCCATCGGGCGGGAAGGTAAACGGCATTTCTGTGTGCTGCTCTGGTTCGCCAGAAGTGGCTTAGTCATGCTGGCCACATGACCCAGAAGCTGTCTGTGGACAAACGCCGGCTCCCTTGGCCTATAGAGCGAGATGAGCACCGCAACCCCAGAGTCATCCGCGACTGGACCTAACAGTCAGGGGTGCCTTTACCTTTACCAAAAAAGAGTATTTCCCTTCCTAGCTGGACGGACTATGTATGCCCTCTGCAGGTGTTGTTCCTAGGAAGCTTTGTGGGTGCAATGTTGTTTGGGCTCCCCTTCCTCCTCCATGTGTGTACCGGTCTCCTAAAACAGTTTTTGAGAGCAGCACGAGAGAGTTCAAACTTGTTTCGAGGGTTGGTCTCTTAGGGGGAAGAGTGCCCTGCCCCGCTGCTCTCAGCTTGTTGCCACCTGTCTTACTTCCTTTTTAGAGGTCCGGTGGGTAAAACTGTATGCCAGCTTCCTACTCCTTATTCTCAGTGCTGCCTTTGCAGGGTAAAAGGCATGGACAAAATAGTTGTTTCTTCCTATCATTGGGTCTGGATTCTGGTTCCACCTACTTTTGAGTTCCCTGACTTCCTCACTAGCAGTCCCAGTGAGTACCACCCACCCCTGTGCTGTGGCATTGTTGTGAACATTGTGATGCAAGGGTGTCCCCCCCATCATCATGACTTCACTGGCATTATTAGAAGAGTTTGAAGAAGAAGAGTTTGGATTTGATATCCCGCTTTTCACTACCCGAAGGAGTCTCAAAGCGGCTAACATTCTCCTTTACCTTCCTCCCCCACAACAAACACTCTGTGAGGTGAGTGGGGCTGAGAGACTTCAAAGAAGTGTGACTAGCCCAAGGTCACCCAGCAGCTGCATGTGGAGGAGCGGAGACGCGAACCTGGTTCCCCAGATTACGAGTCTACCGCTCTTAACCACACTGGCTTTCAAGCCAAGATTGCTTTTATATGCACACTAGCCAAAGTTGCATACAAAGATGTGTATACTAGGAGGGATGTTTACTAAAATACTGGTGAATATTCAAAAGGACTGTTTATTTTGTTTTATTTTTTTAAAACACAAATTGATATGGAAATGTGGCAAACTGAACTGAAGATTGAACAAATAAGAAACTGGAAGTGAGGACCCAAAATTTGTGCATCCTAACATTTCCCCCAGGGATGTGCTAATCATTCTGGAGGCCCCTTCCCAGGGCTGTCTTTAGCATATGCGGTGCTGGGGTGCAAAGATCTGCCCAGCGCCCCCCAATTTTTTTGGGGGGGGGCAGGTCAAAGTTGTTGAGCTGAGCTTTTTTTTAAGTTGTTTCCATTTTTGTGATCATGAAAAATGCAAGACACCACTAGGAGTGCTACCACATAAGTTGATTCTACAGCTCTTCCACAAAAGAGAATGGAGATGACCCATCGACCGCTATCACCTGGGGATTGCGGTTAAGAGCTTAGCCAGCTTCAGCAGCGGACATCCCGGGTAAATACGGCACTGCCCTTTCCTTTAAATAAGAGATATGTCTTCACAATCACCTAACACAGACTAGTTACCTTTTGATACTATTAATGCATTCATAGGCCAGTGGTGTTTCCCAGTCCTTCAGATGTATATTTAATAGTTTTGGCTAAACAAATTAATAATAATAATAATAATAATAATAATAATAATAATAATAATATGTGTAGTAGTGTGCATTTGCTGGAAAACCTGGAATTGTAAACTGCAATGACTGCAAGTAAAGAAGAAGAATATGGCAGTTAATGTATCCTAATATATATCAAGCACAAGGTTGTGCTGTTGTGCAGATGTTCCTTCCCGTTGCTGAGGAATGGTGTTAATCTAGCCACAGATTCATTCATGTACCTTCTAACTGCTTTGGTGAAGCTGTCAGCTATAGAATATTGACTAACAGTGTGGTTTGGGTAAGGGAAATGAAAAGTCATTTTGGCTGGCAAAATCAAATCTGTGGAGATAGGAAAGGCTGTGCAGTTGAAATGAAGAGAGGACAGTAACAATTGTGCTGATCAGGGAAGATGAAGGCTAGTGGGAAGAGATCTGAGGGAATAGAAAGAGATCTGAAGGCTAGAAAAGTCAGGATCTGAGGGACAGATGGGTGGAGCAGGCATTGATGAACAAAAGAGAGATGAAATTGAAACCTGGAGGAAAGATGATCACATAGGGCCTATTACAGGGATGGGGAACCTGTGGTCCTCCAGATGTTGTTGGACTGTAGCTGCTATCAGTCCCAGTCAGCAGGCCAATGGTCATGACGGGAGTTGTATCAACATGTGGAGGGTCATAGGTTCCTTATCTCTGGTATAACAGAATAATATTTTACACTGGAGAACCAAGGGAACATCCAAGAGGTTGTGCTGAATGAATTTCATCTGAGGTTGTGTACCTCTTTTTTCCTACCTTGGTTTACAAATGATGCTTATTCTTTGATTTTGATTTTTTTTTTTAAACCACATCTAGGATATAATCACAGACAAATAGTGTCAGGGAGTGTTAGAAGAAGCTGATGGGATTGCATTTGAGTTCTGGGAAAGGTTGAGGACAGGAAGGTTAACATCTTTCATAAATGTTGAATGATATCTCTGATCCAAAGGACATTTGAAGAGTGAAAACAGCAGAGTTTTATATTGGTGGAGGAGAGAATTAGCTTGAGGCACTGGAAGGACAACAGAGAATGGATTTTCAATCTATCGTAGAAGGAGACTTATTAAAGAGTAATCTGCAGAATACAGAATGAGATTTATTTCTGTTGATATGGAAACCATTTATGGATTATGTTCATGAAGGGGAAAATATTATATATAATATATAGCAGAAATGATATATGGGCATTGACTTGAGTACCCAGGCTTGCCATTTTTCCTTTCAAAAGGAACCATAACCTTCAAGATGTTTCCCCATTTGTTTACTGGCATATTTTTGTTTAGTAGCCACTCTATATGAGAATTTGGGTTTTGTTGTACAATAGGATCTTTGAAATGGACTTTGGTGGGTTTGCTCTGATTGTGGAAATAGGCTAAAGTGAGCACGAGATGCAAAAGCTATGATATGTTACTAATGGTTGTTAACTATATTTACAGGAATGGTTATTGGCAATTGGGACTGCATCTTGAGTGTATCCTACCTGTTTGTCCTTGATGTTCCTTATCAGATATGGTTTTCTGACAGTTGAGGAGCTCTGCCTTTTCAAACAAGAGCGGGTGAAAGATGGAGGGAGAGAGAGAGAGAGAGAGAGAGAGAGAGAACATACATCAGCATACAGGCAGAAATCAAGTCACAAGTGCATCCCTCTAGCAATACAATAAGGCTCAGTGGGTCCATAAGGCAAGACAGGACCAGAACAATGTGGGACATCTTTGCTAGTCTCAGGTACTTTATCCTCCCCATCTGGATTTGGGTCTGAAAGCCCAAGGAAATGTGTGAGTGTGTTTGAGAGTAAATTGTAAGCAAGCATAACATTGCACAACACCATTGTTGGCTGCAAGCATGTCTGTTGAGGCAGCAGGCTTAGGTTCTAATTTGCCAGCTTTATGGAGCTTGAGCCACCATGAGATAGCCTTAACCAATGTTGAGAATGTCACCCAACCACTCAACTGCTTTGATTGATAGAATTGGTGCTACTACAGGTGGTGGTGCATAATACCCATTCCACATTTGATCATTTAGTGTGGTGGCACCTGCACATTGGAACTCCCTGCCTATTGAGAACAAGCAGCTGGCTTCACTCCACTCTTGTCAGCTAGAGACATTCTTGTTTAGACAAGCCTATCCAGATGCTTATGACATTTTGAAATAACTAAATGTGTGCTTTCTTTGACAAGCCTGAAAACAGTTGAGCAGTAGTTTTCATAAAAATGTTCTGGTGACTTAAAAAATATATCAGATTGTCCATAAACTTCATCAGGTAGAATATGTATACAAAATTCCAGGTTATTAGCTCAACAGGTGACATTTTTATAAGCTATCCTTGAGATTTAGAGTGGAGGAATACCCTCTCCTTTTCTGCTACCCTTCTTAACTAAAGACGAAATTCCATGTCCCTTTAATGTTGAACTGTTGGTAGTGAGGAACATAGGGCCAAGTTAAGCTATTAGTCCACCTGCCTCAGTGTGGAGTGGCAGTAGTTCTCTAGAATTTCAAACACGGTATCCTTCCAAACCTCACATGGAAATGTCAATGGGACCTTTTGCATGTAAATCAGATGCTCTGCCACTGTCCTATGACCCTTCGCCAACTATAGCTTTTCCTCAGTATGATAACATAGTGTAGTACAATTATATTTCCTCGGTATATTGACCATGATATCCTGGCTTGTAAATCGGGGAAGGGAAAGCTATTGTAGACACACTAAATAATGAATTCAGCCTATAGAAGGCCAAGTATTCAGGGGGAGATGATTGTTGTTATCAGGTAACGATCCTCGTTGTGAAAACAGGGATCTGTTTTCCTTTGTGCAATGTTGGAGGCAAATCTGTTTTTAGGGGCTGGCCTAGGTTTGGTGAGATCCTGGCATCCATCATTTCAGTTTGCCCAGATGCATAAGCAATGGTGATGAGGTGGGGGGAAAGGTTCTCTCTCTCTCTCTCTCTCTCTCTCTCTCTCTCTCTCTCTCTCTCTCTCTCTCTCTCTCTCTCTCACACACACACACACACACACACAGAGAGAGAGAGAGCGCAAGTGCATGTTAGATGTTAGATAAGGCCTCAGATACACTGATGTATCTGAAGAAGTGTGCATGCACACAAAAGCTCCTACCAAGAACAAACTTAGTTGGTCTCTAAGGTGTTACGGGAAGGATTTTTTTATTATTATTATTTTGACTACAGCAGACCAGCACGGCTACCTACCTGTCACTAGACAAGGCCTGTTTTAGCACATAAATAAACATAAGTTCTTGTCATACTGTGGTAAAGGGTTCAATTCATATACAGTTCACAACACATTTCTCACGGTAAGCCCTGATCACTTTGGTGTCGTCCCCCCCCCCGAAAGCTGGATTAACTTTGCATTTAATGCATATTAAATGTAAATATTAGTGCTGCCACCCTGACTGCAGCTAGGTTTGCACTGACATGTGACAAGAGCTTCTCAGAGGTGGTTCTGCATTTGTGGAATTGGAATGCCCTGTCTAGTGAGGAGTGTCGTCTCCTTCATTACTGACCTACTGGCCAGAAAGAATCCTACACATCTGCTTTTTAAAGAATCCAACCTCTGACTTTCCCATAACTCTCTCTGTTCCTGCATTCTCACTCTCATGCTCTAGTGTGGAAGGCTTCTCTCAGCCTCAAACTTTCCTCCCTAAAAGAAAAAATAGAGCGGGGAGGGATGTGGTTTCCTTTTAGGAAGTCAGATATAAATTAAAGACATTTAGATGGAAACTTTGGATAAGACACTGCTTCTTCTCTCATGCACTTTAATTAAGATTTTATTCCTCCATCTCTTTTCAAACTAGTATTTTTTTTTATTAAAAAAAATGTACCACCATATCCTACCCTGAGAATTGTTTATTCATTATCTGAGCCAGAACCCATGGTGTGGAACCAAAAATTTATGAAAATCTATATAGCCCATGTCATCTCTGCATTTTCATTATATCAGTTTTTCAAAAAAAAAAAAATCTAAATAGGATGTAACACACTCAAATCCCATACGGTTCTGCCCTGTTACTTCATTACAATATATGCAGTTAACTTAGGTACTTCTGACACTGGCTGCTATTTGTGTCATCAGATTTATTGCTTGCTTTAGAATGGGCAGCTCAATGGTCTTCTCCAGTGATTTGTAACGTTGCAGCAAAAAAATAAAATTAAAGAATGGGTTTTTGCGTGGAAGTTGATGCCTAGACTCTTAAGTCATATTTCCAAAATCTGAGATGCAAGCAACTTTACTACTGTATATTCCCATTTCCCACAATGCAAAGATGTTGGCGTCAGTCATCTTCCAGCAGATATATATGTACCCATTTTGGTGAGCGGGTTCAACCCATTTCCTGCTGCCCTCCTACCCATCAGGCCTGGTGTAAAAAACAAAAACAAACCCCTAGGTCTTATTGCAGGGCTGGGGAAGCTTTTCCAGTCCAAGGGCCACAATCCCTTCTGGACAATCTTCTGAGGGCCATTGGGTGGGGCCAAAGGTAAAAGTGGGCAGTGCAACTAAGGTAGCTTTTACCTTTGTAAAGTAGGCTAGTTTCTGCACACACTCATGTAGCCCTCCATCCAGACAAGCAAGAGGCATCATAAATGTTGAAGGACACATTCCAGCCAGGCAAAAGAATTTCTGGGGTGCAGAACAGGGCCCTTGAGGGGTATGGCCTGGAGGTTGTTCTGAGGGCCATAGAGAGAGGCCTTTGGGGGTTGAGATCTCCCATCCATGTTTAAGAGGCAAGTAGCAAGTTGTGGGGTTCTTTACTCAACCCATTGTTGTCAGAAAATCCCTCCTGCCACTTATACCCAGGTTTAGTACTGTGTGAGATACCCTTCCACGCTTTATCTGACCCTCGCTGCTTGTTTTTACATCCAGGCAATGCATTCACAGCACAGTCCTATGCCTATTCACTCAGTAGTCAGCCCCATTGTATTCAGTGTTTCTTGCACCCAGGTAAAAGTGCACAGCCCTTATAGGTCTTCTTGTTTTGGGGGAAGAAAAAAACCCCCGAAACTACTTTCCCCAGATCGAGCCTCCTCCTTCCCTTTTACTTCCATCTTCTCCTGAATTTGTCTTTACTTTTAATTATTTATTCTAAACACTTTAAATATATCTCCCTTCAATCATATAACCAGGGAGATTTACGACAGGATTGAAACAATTAAAAGGTAAATATGAAAAACATGGCAAGCTGGTGATGTAATCCCCCAACCAGGCATAAACATTTAAAAAATAAAGAAAGAGAAAATACATGAACAGCATTTGGAAATTTTATTACAGTTTTGTCAGCTGCTTTGTACTCTCTTTGCTTCAGTATCCACAAACTGGCATTACTAATTTAATATCACCACTTGTTGTCTTGGAATCTTCAGGGTTACAGATTAATTCCAGCTCAAATTGTCACTGGGCTGGACTTGCTTTGTTTTTAATTAGTGCTGTGCTGAAATCTGTCCTCTAGTTTCTTGTACATTTTCTTCTCCTGTGAAAGAGGCGTTAATTTTGCTGCCTCCTTCTCAAGACACTTTACAATTTCTTCAGAATTTTAGTTGGGTGTGAGGTTTTGACCTTATATCTAGGGTGGTAAACCTGAGGCACAGGGGCCAAATGTGGCCCTTGAATTCTCCCCAGGCCACACCCTTCACTGGCCCATGAATGTTTTTACCTGGTTGGAATGTGTTCTTCAACTTTGATAGGAGTATGTGAATGCATGTGGAAAGTAGCCTATTGCACAAAGGTAAAACTGCATCAGTTGCTCTGTCCACTTTTGCCTCAGGCACCACCTACCGCTGACATGCGCCCCCACCCCCAAAGGCCACCCAGATGGGAATGAAGCCCTCAATCTAAAAGAGGTGACCCACATCTGGCTTACATTTTCATCATTGCAAGGTGGCCAAGGGAACTGCATTTTTTCTTTCTGCCCAATGAACATTTCTCCAACAAGCTGCCCACACTTCTTGATTACAAATACAAACAAAATGCATCAGGAGTTGCCTCATTACATCTTCCCCAGGCTTTGACTGAAGTGCAGGCACCTGGGAAGGCTGCAGAGCACAGACCACTAGTGAGATAAATTGCAGAATGAAAGAAAGGACTAGGGCCAGTCCACCCATGAGGGAAAGGTGAGGCAACTGCCTTGGGTGGCAGAATCTGCGGGGACAGCAGATCTGGCCTCCAAAGAATGCACTGTCTGCCACTGCTGTTGCCACAGTGGCAACAACAATTGCAGCACACTCCTTGGAGGCCAGATCTGCTGCTTTCTTGGCAGCCCTCCCCCAATGCTGCCTCTACAACGGCCTCTCAGCGAATAGAAGGCCCTGCTGGTCTCCCAACGCCCACTGGCTGTCCTCTGAGTCTCCTGGACTTTGAACCCACCTGACATGATTCAGAGTGGGCCCCTTTCCAGTTCAACCATTTGGTAAGGTTGATTTGCCCCTCCCCCTGTTCCTGAGGTATATCTTTACTCAACCCTTATTCTCTGGCAGTGGGGGGGGGCACCATTTTGTGGTTTGCCTTAGGCGCCAAAATGTATTGGGCAAGCCCTGGAAAGGGCATTTACAAATATATCTCATTCACATCAAAAGTAATGTACACATGACCAAAATTCTGCATAAGAATTTCACCAAAAGTTTATCTCTCCTTTGATAATTTTCTGAGATAGTTTGTTTTCTCATTTACTGGTGGAAAAACTTGACAGACTTGCCCATCCTCAGCATCACCTCCATAGCAGGATTGCTGAGATCAGTCTCGTAGTTTATATTTTTAAAGTCCCATAATTTAAGCATTGAGCTCCCGAATAAATAAATAAAAATCATACAGCACAGCAGAATGAAAAGTCATCATTCAGACACCCCCTCTGTTCATTACCAACTGTTCTAATCTCAGCTAGAGATGCATAAATCTGTCAGTTTTGGTTTCTCTCTAGTTCTTATTTTTATGTTCTGAAGTTCAGCATCAGTTTGTTATTTTCTTTTCCAAATTTCTTCATGAAAATAAATGCCGAATATCTCCCCCATCCCTAATATTACCTACAATATGTGGGATGAGGACAGACATTTCCAAACACTGAGACAAGAAGCTAGAGCTGAATGGGTCATTTTGGAGAAACCCTGTGTGTGTGTCAATATAAGTCAATAGGATGCACTTGTCACAGAACGAATCTGTGCTATTGACATCAGTTGACAAGAAATCCTTCTTCAGCTAAAAACTGCAGTGAGTAATAGCAAATTCTGGCCCCTACCAGTACAAGTGGGCTCAACAATCCCCCCTCCCCAAATTACTTACAACTGCATAAATTACTCTGCTTCTCAGTCAGGTTTTCTGTGCACTTGCTCCCACAGGAGATAGTGATCAACTAGCGTGGTTTTAGAAGAAGGTTAACCAAATTCATAGAAGATGAGGCTATCAAAGGCTGCTAGCCATGATGGTTATGCTCTTCCTCCATAGCCAGAGGCAGTAATGTGTCTGAATACTACTTGCTAGAAACCACAGAAGGGAGAGAGTGCTGTGCTCAGGTCCTGCTTGTAGGTTTCCCAGAAGAGGCATCTTGTTGACCTCCATGGGAACAGGATTCGGGCAAGATGAGCGATTGCTCTGATCCAGCAAGCTCGTATATTCTTATGTGTGAATGCTCATACACTCATGTACACAAGATTCTGAGAAGGGCCATAAATCAGTAGGAGGGCACATTCTTTCCACTTAGAAGGTCACAGGTTCAATCCCTGGTGTCTCCAGGCAGGGTTGCAGATATCCCTTGCCCAAAATTCTGGTTAACTGCCACCAGTCAGTGTTAACAATGCTGAGCTAGACAGACCAATGGTTTGACTCAGTATACAGTGGCTTCTTTTGCCTCCAGTGAAGGCATAGATGCATGCTGACAGTGCAGTCTCATATACTGCAGCCAATGGAGGTATGGTACACTGGCACTGTTTAAGGCAATCATGCCTCTCCTAACACCTCATTTTCCAGCTCTATAGTGGTTTGCAGTTTCACTTGGCAACCGGAGTGGGTTATTAGGTTGCCCAATAGATCCCTCCCCAACACACATTATTGAAAGCCAGGACTGGGCAACTTGTGGCCTACCAGATATTGTTGGACTTTGACTCACATAAGCTGCAGCCAGAGTAGTAAATGGTCAGGGGTTAGGGGCAATGTGCAGGTAGAGCATCCTCCTTATATGCAGAATATCCCAGGTTAATTTCCTGGCATCTCCAGCTAGGACTGGGAATGTTCCCTATCTAAAACATTGAGCAGCCACTGATAGTACTGTGTGGACAATACTGAGGTAGATGGACCAATGGTCTTCAGCTTCCTGTGCTCCTATGTTGTCCAGGAATTCCTGAAGAGCCACAGGTTCCACACCCTTCTTGTAAATAAATCACATTGTGGCCTTTTGTTGACCCCAATTACTATGCCCTGTGTGTGTTCATTCCAAAATACAGTATATGCTTCATTTCATACAAACACTGGTGTGGTCCTCTGGTGGAATTATGTAGCAGGAAAGGGACTCATGACTGCCTTGGCCTGGCAGTGGCATCTTAAAAAAAAAAAAAAAAAACATCTTCCTTCCTTTTGCAGCAACATAAAGGATGACACCAGCTGTGCAGAAATTGAGAGTTGGGTCCCTAGCCTGTCATGTTTTGCAGTTCATCCCAAGTAAGTGCTAATAAAAGCTTTATCTCTTCCCACACCATGACATATTTTGTTTATGTCACTCATTTTACAGAGAAGCTCATCTTCAGAGTTCTAAAAAAATGTTCTTTGGTACTGTTTTATATTATACTGTTTTCACTATAAATCCAGACCATGTAAAGCTAGCGTGCTTCCCATAGCAACCACGGGAATATACACTCAGACTGCCTTTACTTACCAGGAACACACACACACCCCTTCCCTGGTCCCTGTCCCTAGTAAATCAATGGCCCTGTTTTTGCCTTATTAATATTGTTGCACGCCAGCCCAAGATTCAAGGCATTCTAGGTGCTTACCCAGGGTTTGTATTTCTTTTTGTAATGAGGCACCACAAAGATTGTGGTATTTTTACGATATATGGTTTATTTACACACACACACACACACACACACACACACATATAACATGAGCCTATGATGGAGGGGTTTTGGTATTACCCTCCCAAAAAAGGGTCTTGTTTCTCCCATAGTTGCAAACAGAAATCAAACATTGCTCTCTCTCTCTCTCTCAGTTCCCAGTTTGCTGCTTTGCTTCTAGCTCACATCACTCCAAACTCTCTGACCTCAACTCTGCCTTTGTCCTTCTAAATAACTGAAAGCTGTCTTACATAGAGCCCCCTTCCTTTTTTCCCCTTAATGGCCCATCACCCAGGCCAGCACCACAAAAGGAAGCTAGTTTGGCTTATATTTTAACACTTGCCAGATACAGGGGTTAGGAGGGTCTCTGCATATAGTCCACTCTCCACTCCACCCCATCCCACCCCACTCCAAAACTCATAACAATATAAAAAAATTAAAAAATCCTTCCAGTAGCACCTTAGAGACCAACTAAGTTTGTTCTTGGTATGAGCTTTCGTGTGCATGCACACTTCTTCATATACATGCACATGTGCATGCACACGAAAGCTCATACCAAGAGCTTCTGAATCTGTGTACATGCAGAAGTGTGCATGCACACGAAAGCTCATACCAAGAACAAACTTAGTTGGTCTCTAAGGTGCTACTGGTAGGATTTTTATTTTATTTTTTGTTTTGTTTCGACTACAGCAGACCAACAAGGCTACCTACCTGTAATCATAACAATATGTTACTCATTCTGAGGAGTAGTGGATGGCATGGTGGGGCCATGATGTTCTGTCCTCCTGCCAGCTGAGTCACTGCAACTCACTGGGAAGTAGAGGGGGAGGTGGTGTGTTTTGTAAAAGCACTGGGAGGAGAACTCAACTTGTGTGTTTGTGCCGGGTCAACCTCCCCACCACCAGTCCCTCTCCTTCCTGGTAAACAGCAGTGACTTAGTTGTGAGGTGAGGGTGACTGACTCACCACGTGAGTTGCTTCGGTTGTCATTCCCCATCAGCACTCTTCCCAGGGTGGATGAGTTAACATTAAAATTTATTTATTGATTAAAAAATATGTATTCCTTCATATTTTTGTTTAACAGAGAAGCCTTGAGGGATATAAAGATGAGTAATTTCCCCTTACTATCCAACAAAGAACATGTGAGAGAATTCTAGCATGAGAACTACTGTTCCAAATTGCTAGACCCCTCCCATCCTCAGGTCAAGCAACCTAGCCAATTTAAATGGGTGAGATGAAAGAGAGAAAGACAAAGTCTGTTTTGAAACAAGGGGCTCTTTTATTTCTTTTTAATAACATAGACAGCTTTCTAAAGCTAACATTTTAGGGTATATTAATTCAGGAACAATATACTGTTATGAACAAAGTGCTAAATGGATCCATCATTATTCCATGCCTTTCTCTTTCATACCAGCAGTGCTTAAAGGTGTTTCCATGCCTAGCAAACCAGCATCATTCAGAATGAGTCTTTTGTAAACTGGTACAAAGTGGAGGATGAGCTCCAAATAAGAAGAGGGGACAGAAGCAAGGAAGGGAGAGGAGGAGGAGGAGGAGGAGGAGGGAAGAGATCATTCATGAAGGTTAAAAAAAAAGTAGGGGGCAGATTTATGGATTCCAGGTGGCTACTGTCATCTCTCCCAGCGGCCAAATATTACTATGGAACAGTAGTTGTATCTTACACAACTCTCAAGTGATTTATACATCCATGAGAACTGATCCAACAGCAGCATACTGTGCGTGCATGCATGCAACAGGAATAGAGTAATAAAATCATTAAAAAGGCCTGCTGGATTACAGCAAAAGTCCTAGCCCAGGGGTCATCAGTCCTTGAGTGCCCCCTTCTGCCTCCTTGATAATGAGGTGGTGTGGGTAGTTACCTTTTTCTTCCTTTGAAAGAACTTAAGAGATGAAAGAGGAACAAGGAAAACTGACTTCCTCTTTCAACTCTTTGTTCTTTTGAAGACTGAGATTAATTCTGCTAAATCTGACTTTTATCCAGAACCCTTGGAAAAATGAAATATGTGTGCACATGGTTTCTCTCTCTCTCTTGTATCTGTGTCCAGAAACAAGTCGGATGCAAAAGACAAGCTTATACAATATAAGTGTTTTGTTGCTATATTGAACCTGTCTAAGGGCCAAACTAGATGTGACGTTATTGTGGCCTTTACTAAATAAATAAATAGCTGGTAGAGTCTTTGAGTTCAAATGGAGGGATAATTGTCACTACCATCATGGGCTTAACCTGAATCAGTGTGGCCCAGGCACTAGCTATTCTCATAGTAAATACCCACCATGATAAAGAGAAAAGGTTGAAAGATCTTGCATGACTTGGCATACCCTGACCCAAAGAACAGAGGAGGAATGAGCAGGAGCAGGAACAGAAGTGAGGCTTGAATATGAGTACCGAAAGGTGGAGGAGAGAGGTTGTTTCTTGATGTCTCTAGATGCCAGAGAGGAGGAAGTAGAGACTTACCAACTCTCTCTTCCTGTAGAGTCCCAACAGGGAGGTGAGAAGAAGAGTTTGGATTTGGATTTGATATCCTGCTTTATCACTACCCGAAGGAGTCTCAAAGCGGCTAACATTCTCCTTTCCCTTTCTCCCCCACAACAAACACTCTGTGAGGTGAGTGGGGCTGAGAGACTTCAAAGACGTGTGACTAGCCCAAGGTCACCCAGCAGCTGCATGTGGAGGAGTGGAGACGCAAACCTGGTTCATCAGATTACAAGTCTACCACTCGTAACCACTACACCACACTGGCTCTTCAACCAGGACTTCAACCAGCCAGAAGGAGTTGCTAAACAGGAGGAGAAGGTGGCGGAGCTGGAAGCAGAGGAGCAGGACACAGTTTTGTCACTGAGAACCAAACACTGCCATTGTAGGTGGGATCAGATGTACCCACTAAGATGGAGCCTGTTTGGGTATGCGCAGCAGGCTCACCCCGTCACATCTTCATCTTCATCTTCTGTGATGTTTTGGGACAGGACCCTGACAGAGAGAAAGTGGCTTACGTGCTAAATGGTGCACCCAGAAAACAAGTCATGAGAGACTGTGTGTGCGCACGCACGCTCTTGTACATGTGCAAAGAGGAGAAATGGGCAGAGCCAAAGGAAACAAAGTGATGCAGGGGTGGGGAGGAAACTTTCTGCAAGTGTTGAGTTCAAACCTATGTTAATGGAGGGGTGGTGGTTGTGCGTAGGAAGCAGCACCAAAAGAGAGCAGAGAAAAAGAGATGGGAAGCACATGGCAGAGAAAGAAAGAAAGAAAGAAAGAAAGAAAGAAAGAAAGATAGCATGTGCTATGCAATCCTGAAACCCTATAAACCCACTTCTGTCTCTGACAATGCTTACTAGCAGCGGCCAGCCCCTTACATATTACCCTCAAGGGAATGCAGGCTTATTATTATTATTATTATTATTATTATTATTATTATTATTATTATTCCCACTTCCACTGTTTTGAACTCAATGGTATTTATTTCTGAGCAGACATGCAGACATGTAAACTTCACTGTGGATTTTCCAGGCACATTATAACAATAAAGCAGTCCTAGTTAAGCACTGGAGGGTCTCTGGTTGTTTTGCTGCAACACAATACATTCAGAGCCGTGAAAATCACTATTTTTCCACTGGCTTTTTATGGGGTGGGGTAGACTGCATTAAAAAGAGCTGCCAATATTGATACTGATGGCATTCATTAAATATTGTTTCCATTCTCCCAAGAGACGTAGTGGGTCAATTTGTTTCCTTACCTTGCCTTCATATTGTCAATCTTGCCTTTGCGTGCTCCTCAGCAGGAAAACTGTATATGCAGTATATATGTGTTTGTTTTCTTACCAGAGATCTGATTATCTTTTAATTTCCCAGCATCACTCCCTTTTGGGGACCAATTTAGTTTTAAATTACTTCCCATTTCCATCGTTTTATAAATGGCTCATTTCTACGAGAACACATGATTTGGATCATCACTGTGCTGCATGCTTTGCAAAGCAACTCTTTTTGGGTAGTTTACTTCTTCAGGACTTATTTTATTTGCAATGTCTCCTCTCAGCCAGCTCACATCTTTAGATTCTATGTGGCTTTGCTTTATAGTTGTGCTGGCGCATGCAACCCAAAGCTGCCATTTGTCTTTTTTTTCTTTTCTTTAAGGGGAGGGGTTGGTGACCCATAAAGATTTTTGTGATCTTTGAGCATTTAGAGACTTTTTTTCATATTTTGGTGGACTGGTGGGTGTGAAGTATCATAAGATTGTGGCCAGTCTTTCTTTTGTCTGGCTTCTCCCCTGGGGAGGATGACTGTTTAATTCATTTACAGGTAGGTAGCCGTGTTGGTCCGCCATAGTCAAAACAAAATTAAAAAAAAAATCCTTCCAGTAGCACCTTAGAGACCAACTAAGTTTGTTCTTGGTATGAGCTTTCATGTGCATGCAGAAGTGTGGATGCACATGAAAGCTCATACCAAGAACAAACTTAGTTGGTCTCTAAGTATCTGAAGAAGTGTGGATGCACACGAAAGCTCATACCAAGAACAAACTTAGTTGGTCTCTAAGTATCTGAAGAAGTGTGGATGAACACGAAAGGTCAAGCGCAAAATGCCCTAAAAATAGGGAGATGTGGGCAGGTGTTCCGATGCACGAGCCAAAAGAGGAAGCTCTGGATCCCTCGATCCATTTAGATTGCTCCCCATTGGCCAAATTAAACCCAGCAATGAGGGACCTACTAATTGGGTGTTGTGGCTATCCAATAGACTCAGCCACAACCAGGAGGTCAGTCTCCAGGTCTCACCGCAACATGTGCCCGCTTTGACAGTCATTGCCAGCTCAGATCTCAGACGTTGCTGAAATGCATGCTTAAACATTGATATTGCCTCTACTTGCCTAAATAGAGGACAAATATATGGGTGGGTATGTAGAAACCTCTGACTCTTGTGTGACTGAACTGTAGCCTACAGTACATAGATTAGAGCCAAATCTCTGACCCTCCCATTTTCTCCTCTATCATACCCACCAATAGCATTTTGCCCCTAGTGGGCTGTCCATGAGATATTTTGACCCCTGTACTGAAAATGATCCCTAGCTGTAAAGGTACCTCTGACAAATCCAGTCGCAGACGACTCTGGGGTTGCGGTGTTCATCTCATTTTACTGGCCAAGGGAGCCGGTGTACAGCTTCTGGGTCATGTGACCAGCATGACTAAGCCGCTTCTGGCAAACCAGAGCAGTGCACGGAAATGCCGTTTACCTTCCCAACAGAGCAGTACCTATTTATCTACTTGCACTTTGACGTACTTTCGAACTGCTAGGTTGGCAGGAGCAGGGACCCAGCAACGGGAGCTCACCCTAGGCTCTGTGGTTTAGACCACAGCGCCACCTGCATCTCTGAAAATGATCCCTACCGGGGTGCATTTTATATTAGTACTTGTGAGTTGCTGCTTTGTGGTTGTAACCCTGCATCCACCCAAGAAAAAAAAGCACAGAATAAAAGTGTTCAAATGAATTAATAATTTGTTGAGTTCAAAACTGAGGCTAATCTTCATGGAAGAGGTGGGGTTTGGAGGAGTGGTCTGAAAGGAGCTTATTTCAGGAAGATTGCATTAAATATATTGCTAACTTCAGCACGGTAGAGCTACTGAATGAGTCTATTACAACGGCATAAAATATTTAAGTCTAATGTTGTAATTTCGGTTGCTATTACTTGGTTCCATATGCTGGAACATACATTGTTATTTTATTTTCCACCTTTAGTGTTTCCCTTTTCAAATTCTTTCTCTTTCTTAATAGACTGGAAATGAAACTGATTAGTTGCCTCAGTGAATCTATTATTTCCTTTGGCATGATTCTTTTCAATGTTAGCTCATCATATTTGTGTGTGTGTGTGTTCACACACACACATACACAAGTGTTTTACATAATGTGCTTCCAGCAGTAAAAGGCCACATCCTGTAAAAATTAAAAATGTGGAGAGAAATATAGCATGCCTGGGCAGCAGAATAGGGGACTATACTACAAAGTTCTTTTGCAGGTTTTATTTAGGAAAAAACAAACAGGAAAGAAACCTAGGAAAGAAAGGAAAAACAGAGCAATTGAAATTTTCCAGTCACTTAAATTCTGTAATGGATTCTTATCTAGTATATATTACATATGCCATTGCCTGCTAATTCACTCATCATTCCTACAAGTATGTGTGTGTGTGTGTGTGTGTGTGTGTGTATATATATATATATATATATATATATATATATATATATTTGTTATTTAGTTATATTATTTAATTAGAGGCAGCATCACTCCAACAGGCAGGAGCAATTTATTACTGGCACGACATAACCAAATACAAAATAATAAATTTCTGGAGGGGAAAATATATATGCACCAGGAAAATCTAATGGGATGAAGAAGGGAGGGGCTGACTTATGGAGGATTCTTCAAAAGTGCCTATCTCACCCTTTTGAGCTGTGAAAACTCTGGAGGCAGATGAATTATAAAATCACAGCAGAAAGTTCCCAGGGAGACCACAGCAGGGGGTGTATTCTTCTCTGGGGAGAACTTTGATTCTGAATGTTAATATATTTAAACTAGTTGTGAACTAAATTGTTTCAGATAATGCCACTGGTAATGACACATTTTCCATATTAACGTGTGTGCCTTTTGTTTATAAATTTAACAACAGGCAAACATACCAGGCCCTAGGTGCTCTTCTAATACAGTTTAAGGTTGTAACAAAACTTCCAATGTTAACAGCATGCTTATCTGCGTAAGAAATGAACAGATCCTAATAAATAAAATTTGCTGCAGCCACGTTAACAGATTCTTGATTTGCCACTTAAGGGAAGCTCTGCATTTTGAACCACATATGATTACTCCTCAGATGTTACAATAGGTTATAGCCAACTATGTTCTACTCAAGAGTAAAGGTAAAGGGACCCCTGACTGTTAAGCCCAGCTGTGGACGACTCTCGGGTTGCAGCGCTCATGTAGCTTTACTGGCCAAGTGAGCCGGCGTTTGTCCGCAGACAGCTTCCGGGTCATGTGGCCAGCATGACTAAGCCACTTCTGGCAAACCAGAGCAGCGCATGGAAATGCCGTTTACCTTCCCGCCAGAGTGGTACCTATTTATCTACTTGCACTTTGATGTGCTTTCGAAGTGCTAGGTTGGCAGGAGCAGGGACTGAGCAACGGGAGGGTCACCCCACCACGGGGATTCGAACTACCAACCTTCTGATCGGCAAGCCCTAGGCTCTGTGGTTTAACCCACAGCGCCACCCGCTGTGTACATACTTAGTGTAGACCAATTGAAATAAATGTGCTTAAGTTGACTGCATCTCCTGCCTTCAGTGGGTCTGCGCTGATTATGATTAACATTGGATGTCACCCAATGATTTGTTATGGATGGTGAATATATGCAAGGCGAGGTCTTGAAATGTTGCTGCAAATATTTTCCTTTTCCAACCCCCACCCCGAAACCTGAAAAGATGTATCTTGTCTGAATTGTGCACTCGAAAGCTTGGGGTGTGTGTGTGTGTGTGTGTGTGTGTGTGTGTGTGGTGTGGACCTGCAGCGATGACTGATGTCCATTGGGAATGGTAGGGCAGAACATAGGATGTCCAAACAGCAGGGAGAGCCAGAGCCAATGACAGGTTCAGCTAAAGCCAATGACAGGTGAGCCAACACCTTCCCATTTTGTCCCCATCCTCTTTCTGCTTGCTGAGTTCTACAGCATCGGAGACTACAGAAGCGAAAGCTGCCAAACACAGTGCCACACCCTACACTTGTTATAAGAGAGAAGTCATGAAGGGTCTGGCTGAGGCCAGATTGAGGGTTGGCTGGACAGTGCCTCATTTGCTGCAATGAACCAACCTCCACTGATGCAGTGCAGGGAGAGTTTGACTTGGCTCAGAAAGTGGATCTGGTTTGCCTTCCCCTCTCCATCATCTCTCCTACTTTCCCTCCCTCATGAGTTCCCTACTTATTATTTAGGATGCTCCAACTTTATTGCACTCTTCAAAGTGCCATAAATCAGTGGCAGATCATCTGCTTTCTATGCAGGGGGTACTAGGCTTAACCTCTGGCAACTCCAGGGATGGCTGGGAGAGACATAAGAAGAGACATATGCACAGGAAGCCGTCTTACATGGAGTAAGGTAATTGGTGGATCTAGCTCAGTATTGTCTATATTGAGTAGTAGCAGCTCTTTAGAGTTTCAAACAGAAGATAAAAGGGAATGGAATTTGGGATCTTCTGCCTGCAAAACAAATGCTCTGAGCTACGGCTAGTCCCCTGTTGGAAACCCTGGAGAGCCATTGCTGCTCATTGTGGATAATTCTAAGCTAGATGGCCCAATGGTCTGGTTTGATGTAAAGCAGCTACCTATGCTCTTATAATACTGAAGAGCTAACAACCTCCTAACGTTTCTGGATGCTGCTTGCAGTATCACTTTCTACCTGAACTGTAGTTTTGCAGGGTTGTAGGGTTTCTGTGTGTGGTTCATTTTAGGAATTACTGTGATTAAGAAAGGAGTTGGCTAGAGTTGGTGTCCAGGTACTCTGGGAAATTTCTCTCTCTCTGATCTGTCCAATTCTCTGCTACATGCTGTGTTGCTATTATGCACTCAAGGCCAAAGCACAGTTATCCACAACACCATAAAAGCACTATCCCCAATCTCCAACATTCCCTCTCTCCCTGCACTCTGCACCCTTCATTCCCTGAGCCAGTCTATCTACCTTTCACTTTTCATCAGTGCTATTTTTCTAGGAAAAAATGGTGCTGGAACTCACAATGAACACCTCCCTTGTTCTCTTATAATGGCAATGGCACCCATCTGAGAGGTGCAGGAACTGAGTTCTGGCAAGTTCTGGCTGAAAAAAGCACTGCTTCTCATAGCAATGTGCACCTAATGGATCCTAGAAAGGTTCAGGCATAACCAGGAATGGATGACTCTGTCAATTTCAGTTTTTTACATACCACTCCCCGTCTTAAATTCAGCTCTCCACATTTCCACATTAGTTGGTTGTTGTTGTTTTTTAAAGATCCTCATGAACATTCATCAATGGTTTTCTCCTAATATATATCTTTGTATGCCATCACGTTTTTTGCAAAGCACTTTCCGCAATACAACACATTTCTGTACGTTATTTTCACTAACATATGCATATTATGCACACTTTGAATTTTTATACGGAACTAAAACTGAACTAAATTTCTTCCACCTTCTTATCAGATTTTCAGCTGACATAAGGACCTCTTATTGCGCACACAAGTAATGTTAAAGTGACCACCAATGGTTCCAATGGTTCAGGCAGCCTGAGCAAAATTACCTTTAAACTTTTAAAATGAAGGCTTTTTTTTTTTAAACCATTTGCTCAGAGCCAACTTTTTGATGATAGTATTTGATGATAACATGTTCCCTTTAGATGTCCTCTCCACTCCACATCTTCCATAAAGCTTGTATATTGGCTGTGCTGTCTGGGGATGATGGAGTTGAAGTCTAAAACATCTGGAAGGCTAAGGAAGACTGTATAAAGATGCTTGGTTTCTTCATCGCCATCTCTAACTTGGTTGTGTTCATTTGTCTGTAATTTTAATTTGCAGGAAAAAAATACAGGATGATGAAGGTCGGGGTGGGGGTGGAGAGAAGAGTTTAAAGAAGAAGAGTTTGGATTTGATATCCCGCTTTATTACTACCCGAAGGAGTCTCAAAGCAGCTAACATTCTCCTTTCCCTTCCTCCCCAACAACAAACACTCTGTGAGGTGAGTGGGGCTGAGAGACTTCAAAGAAGTGTGACTAGCCCAAGGTCACCCAGCAGCTGCATGTGGAGGAGCGGGGACGCGAACCTGGTTCACCAGATTACAAGTCTACCACTCTTAACCACTACACCACACTGGTGAAAGGAAGCAATATCTACCTGTAAAAAACTTTTGCCTTTTGTTTTATAAAAGAAAAGAAAAGAAAAGAAAAAAGAAAAGAAAAGAAACCTAGCAAAAATGAGACATTAAGGCAATGCAGGGGGAAATAAGGGGATTTAAAATGGCACAGTACATGCTGATTTGTACTTGTGTACAGCCATGTGGACAGCAGGCCTTGATGTATGCTAATGTAATCAACAGCAAGGAAATGCTCACTTCTGCATCACCGGCCCATGTGGCAGAATTCATAAATCTGAAACAGTGCAAAATGATGCTTGCTTAGGTGCCTATTTACTGGACTTGATGATGCTTAATATTCAAGGAAAGTCCAGATTTCGCTCTGAAAACACACTGTGTGAAACCTCATGTTTCAAGGGATGTTACTGACTTTTACATTCAGTCTTTAGAAAGTTTCACTTTCTTCAAAGGGGGCACCAAGACCTGTGAATACTCCTGTGGAACTAGAAAGGCTGTAGCTCAGTAGCAGAGCATCTGTGTCACATGCAGAATGCACCATGTCATATTTTGGGCATCTGTAGTTAGGGCTGGGAAAGAACCCATCTGAAATCCTGGAGAGCCTCCAGCCAGAAATGAAATTACCAAACTTGATGCAGCCATGGTCTGATTCCATATGAAGCAGATTCCTATGTTGGAGTCCTCATTTTACCTTCCGGCATTCTACTCATGAGTAAAAGTGGCACAAAAGTGAGAAAGAGTGCACTAAGCTCTGCTCCCTTCATTCCCCTTCTGTGGGTTGGAGATGTAACTTCTGAAGTGGGAAGCCTCCCTTGCTCACAAAAGCTCCCTGTAAATACAAAATCGTGACCTGATGTTGGATATCAGGGAGGGAAGGAGTTGATTATGTATTGTCCGCCTGAATGAAGCTAAGGGAATGATGAGTTTCTGAGAAATTTAAGGGTATATGGAGAACTCCAATCAGGTTACCATTCTTTGTTGCCAGAGGTCCAAACTACACTTGATGTGAATCACATCACTAGCAACTGAGTGAAGAATTTTCCTGTAGAAAGAAGCCAGAACAAGAGCCCAAGCTGAATTAGGGACCTGGTGTGGTGTTTGAGGGGCTTTAGCCCTTTGCTGGCCACTGTGATCTAAACTGAATTTGCCCTTGTCCACCCCTGCAATTTGCTTGGAACAGAAAGCTCCCATTAAATCGAGTGGAACCTTTTCTTCATGCCAACTGTCTAGTCTAGACCAGGACTTCGGCTGGGGGAGAAAAGAAGAAAATGCCCTTGGAGAACTGAATTTATTTTCAGGACCCCCATAAATTAATTCAGATTAATTTGCACTCTTTGATTCTGAATTCTGAAGTGCTGGTGCGAGTTTGAAGCTTTGTTCCATCCAGAGTTGAGCATAGGAAGCTGCCTTACTAAGGCAAACTGTTGGTCCATCTAGATCAGTCGTGTCCACACTGACTCTAGAGCTTCAGACTGGGGACATTCCTAGCCCTACCTGGAGATGCTGGGAATTGAACCTGAGACCTTCTGCATGCAAAGCAGATGCTCTACCACTGAGCCACAGCCCTTCCTTCTACTGTAAAGACTGGTCTCTGGCTGTAATCTATTTATATTTTAACATATTTTATATCTGTCATTTTTATATTCATTGTTATTGTTAGAGAATCCCATTCTTTTACTTTCCTAAGGATGCAGTCACACAATTTCCACAATATTTCCATAACCATTCCTTTTCTGCGTTGTATTCGAGTTTTCACACCATGGGAAAAAGCCACTTCCGGGAAACAATGGAAGATTCACCACAGAGAAAAGAAAATACTTACTCAATGCAGTTTGCTCCCAGAAGAGCAATGGCCACCAACATATGTGGTTTAGAAAGAGGATTAAATAAATTCATGGAAGATAAGGCTATCAATGGCTCTATTCTACATCCATGGTTGGAGACAATATGCCTTTAGGGGCTTCCCAAAGGAGGCATCTGATTGGTCTCTGTGATGATGGGATGCTGGACTAGATGGGCCTTCAGCCTGATCCAGCAGAGCTCTTCGTATGTCCTTATGCATGTAAATAGGATAAGTTGGATAAAGGGCATTAAGGGCTAACTAACCTGAACTTCTATGCTATCTGTCTCTTTGTTCCCAAAATGAAGACAAGAAAGCTGAAGAACGTCCAATGTTTTGAATCTTGCTTAAACTGTTTTCTGTGTCAAATGAAGTCTCATTCTCTAGGGACTGTCCTCAAGGGAAAATCTATTTCTTTTTTGTAAATACTTAAGGATATAGGGGCATGTTGATAGGTTGAATAATTATGTATATATGGATTCCCATAGTGAAGAGTCCCAAAGCATTTAATTTTGTTTACACTAAGTTCTTGCTGAAGGACTCTAGGGGAAAACTCTCAGAAAATGAAATTTCAGTACGGGTTTCTGTAATTCAGATTTTAGAACAAGCATAAAAAGAACTGGTTTTGTGTTCATGGGTTATTTTGGTTATTCCCTTCTTTTTCCTCCTCAATGATTTTTATTTTATTTTAATAGGACTCATCAATAAGGAGCTTATCAGATGAATGGTCTCAATGGTTTCCTCAGATCAATGGTCATGTGCTGTCATTGCCTGTCACTATTTGGGGACTTGGTATTGTATATTGTATGTAGGGCTGTATATTGCTGCAGTGCTGTTTTTCTAGAAAAAGAGGTGCTGAAACTCACCACGAACACCTTCTTCATTCTTTAATGGTGTACACCTGAGAGGTGCTTGACCTGAGTTCCTGTGTGTTACCCCTTTTTAAAAAGCCCTGATTTTATGTGATGGCTGGCTGGACAGTGATAGCCAGAGCAACCATCCCACCACCACCACCACTACCACCACCACCACCAGCAGCAGCAGCAGCAAGTAGGCAGGCAACTGAGATGACAAAACAAAATAAAAACATAAAAAATTCCTTCCAGTAGCACCTTAGAGACCAACTAAGTTTGTTCTTGGTATGAGCTTTCCTGTGCATGCACACTTCTTCATATACATGCACACGTGCATGCACACGAAATCTCATACCGAGAACAAACTTAGTTGGTCTCTAAGGTGCTATTGGAAGGAATTTTTATTTTATTTTATATTTTATTTTGACTATGGCAGACCAACACGGCTACCTACCTGTAACTCGGTTCATATTAGTTCATGTGTGAGCTGGCCCTGCACAAAACCTTCTCCAGGCAAAATACAAGGTGGTGCTATGGCCACATTTAGGACACCCATTGCTCAATCGGCTCACAGTCCTTTTTAATTTTTGAAAAGTTAAGGGGGCGATTCACTTAAATTTGTGAGTCAGACTTTACATATATCATGGTTTGCTGAACTGATAATGAATGGATCTATGAGTAATTGATGTTTGAGTTAACAATTATGCCACGCAGGATGCCTTGAATATTTGATAAACATTCATTGGAAGATTATTCTAGGCTTTTGTTCTCTCTCTCTTTTCATTTCTTTTCTTTTTAACTGTGGCCACCCTATGTGCTGAGACTCCTATGGGCACACTCAAGATCACTTAATGTAGTTGATCTAATGCAGATGTTAGAAGCTACTTTTCATGCAATAGTAGTTCGAGACCAAGTCCATACAAACAGTGGATTTCTAGGGCTGAAGAATTTTAAACAATGTTGGACAGGATGGGGTGGGGAAGAGAAGGAACACATGTTTGAGTGTTCACATACATATATGGGTAATTAAAAATTGAGTGTTCAATGTGCTTAACAGCCAGGCATTGTGAACATTCATCAAGCCTCATGGAGAATGCATATATATTCTGTCAATGAGGAGGGAACTGTGCATTTGTCCCTGTCAATATACATAATCTCCAACAGGCCTTGGTTAATGTAGATATCTCCACAGCATTGTATACATTCTTCAGCCATTCTGCATAATCTCAATAAGACTTTTGGGAATGTGCAACATGAAATTATTTTTGTGTAGTGTTTTATTGATTTGCAAATCTACTCCGACTTATTAATACCACTGAAAAAGAAAGAAAGAGAAAGAAAGAAAGAAAGAAAAAAGAAAAGAAAAGAAAATATTAATATCACATTGTGTATAGTTAATTTAAGCTTGGTTTCTTGTGACCTGAGTGATTATGGACAAATTGGGTATTATCACAGCAAGAAATATGCATTTAAATATACGCTTTAAGAGAATATGCACATTGAAATACGTTCAAGAGAATACACACACACACACATACACATGCAGGTTTATGCAGAAATGGAACAGAATGGGATTATGGATAAAAACATGTGAAAGTGACACAGTGTAGAAACAGGCAGATCTATCCATCCCTAATTCATAAGAACCGTTTATGCACAAAGTTTGGAAATGAAAAAAAAAATAGAACAATAAAGAATTACTAAAATATCAATTCCACTTCAGAATGTGGAATGCCAAAATCCAGGTCAAAATTCTGATGTGGAGAATTGTGGAAGCACCTTTAACCATATGCCTGACCATTGCTAAGACTTTCTTGGCTGATGTAAATTTTTCCCTTCACTTGTGTCCTTTGTGAGGAGATAGCCAAGTTTTTAGTACAGTGGCTTGACTGGCTGTTGCCTTGGTAACACAGCACCAGCAAAATATGTCCCCTGTCCACAGAGAGAAAACGTGGAACAGATATAGAAATAGATAACGTAGAACAGATATAGATATAGATATAGATATAGATATAGATATAGATATAGATATAGATATAGAAACAAATTAGTCCTTAAAGGTGTCCTCAACTTGAAACCCATCAGGTTGCCTTTTAATAGCTCAGCTTGAGGGGAAATAGAATGTGAGACATGTTTTACATATGCTGCTTTATAAGGATAATCTTGAAGGTTTGATACAGAAACTTTGGATCAATAGTAAACATTATTTGCTATGTGCTGTTGTTTCTCATTTTAGAACAAAACACTTCTCCACTGGTTGTTGGTGTTTCTGGATACTATTGACCTTTTCTATCCTTCCATTTCCTCATACATTTCCATTTTTGCTAGCTAGAAGGCCAGATTTTAATGCCTCTTGTAGTCTGTGGCTATTTTACGAAAGGGATTAAACTGTGTAATTAAAGTAGATTTGTCACTCTTGTGCAACAACAAGGGGAGGCAAACAGGAATGGGACCACAACGACATATGGGCAGTGGTGCCTAACTCTTCCCCATCAGTGCCACAGTTCCAATGTCCATTTATGAACGTAGCTTAGGAATTTTTAAGAACATAATAAGAGCCCCCTGGGTCATGCCACTGGCCATCTAGTTCAGCACTCCCCCCCCCCCACAGTGATTAACCTGATGCCCATGGGAAACCTGCAGACAGACTCTGGGAGCAGCATTACTCTTCCTATTTATATTCCTAGCAACTGGTATTCAGAGGCATTCTGCCACTGCCTGGCAGAACATAGCTATCATGACTAGCAGCCACTTATAGCCTCATCCTCCATGAAGGATTCCAAGTTGGCGGCCATCACTACCTCTTAGGGGACCAAATTCCATATTTTATGTGTTGTGTGAAGAAGTACTTTCTTTTGTATTTTTTTGAATCTTCCAAAAATTTAGCTTGGTTAGATGGCCTTGAGTTCTTGTATTATGAGAGAGGGACAGTTAGCTCAGTTGGTTTGAGTATAGATAATGCCAAGGATGAAGGATTGATCCCTATATGGGTTGCCTTCATATTCCTACATTGCAGGAGGTTGGACTAGAAGACTCTTGGGGTCCCTTCCAATGCTACAATTCTATGATTCCAGGGCGGAATTCTTTTCTCTTTTCAATTTCTTCACACCATTCTGAATTGTGTATGCCTCTGTCATGTCTGTTCTTACTCGTCTTTTCTCTAAACTGAAATGCCCCAAATATTATTCTAGATAACTTTTGTTCTAGAAAACGTTTATGAGGATCAAGTGGAGGTGGAAGAAAAGGTTAAGCTTGCTTTTAACATGCTATGGTCCAATCCACTTTGCAGCTGCTGTTTTAATTTAAATACACATTGCATACAACCACACGTTTAAATCTAGTTTGGCCCTGACACTCCTAGCTAAGATACAGGGGAAGCGCTTGAATGCTTTCCTGATTTTTAATATTTTTTAAAAAGCTGAAAAGCAGCCAAGGAAGGCTGCCAGTTTCTGCACAGGAACAGCTGTGGGAAGGGGTTTCCAAACCATTTCCATCTTACTGTTGTCTGCTCAAAAGCAGCCACCTACATAGCTTTGACACATGGGGGCAAGGGGAGAGAAGATCAGACAACTTTAGGCTCTTGCAGCACAATCCAAACTCAAGAGCCAGGAGGAAGGGGTAGCTTTGGTGGCTCTTGAATTTTCCTGTTTGAGCCTGGGATCAGATGGGGCTATGCCAGCATAAATCCCTCTGCTTAGCAAGAGCTGGAGAAATCCAGGGGTGACTCCCTCACATCTTCTCAGATGTGTAACATATATTACATAACACATGTTGGCATGCCTAAGTTCAAAAAATGAGCATGGTGGGGGCAGGAGTGGAGCAAGCACAGACTTAACACCTATTCTAAACCCTGTTCAGCTCAGTCATGTCTCAGGCCCACTCTCACCTGCATGCTTAGCTAGCAGTAGCTCCTTCCAGAGGCTCCTGAACAGAGTTTGGAATAGGGATAGCTTACACCACACTAAGTTACATCAGCTTCTCATAGCTAGGACTGCTGAATGGGGCCCTAGACTTCTGCCCAAAGTACTGTTTCCCATGGACATCTGGTTGGTCACTGTGAGAGAACAGAGTGCTGGATTAGGTGGGCCCCTGACCAGAACAAGTAGGGCTCTTCATATGACATTGCCTTTCAGTCCAACCCAAAATCACTGGGGTATCAGATAATGCTGGATGTCTGTAGCCAATCAGTAGCACACATGCTTTCAATATACAGGTGAAAGCTCCCAGGGTCAATCTCTAGCATTTCTACTGGTAGGGCTAGAGACAGTTTCTGTTTGAAACTCTGGAGAGCCACTGCTGGTGAGGCCGCTCTACCATCAGGCAAAGGTGTTGCAGTTGGTGCAGCCAACAGCTGGTGTGGGGCAACAGCAGCAATTCCCCTGCCATCCTTCCTCTGCCCCCTGGCTGTTCTCCTTTGTTGGAAAACAGAGCTCTGTGTATCTTGTCATCAGCCACCTCATGCACTAACCTCCTGTCTGCAGGTGCAGTGTGGGATGGTATCATGTCACCAGCACTGAATCAAAAAACCACTGCCGGTCCCGATGGCTTCTGCACATGGAATAAGGGTATCATCTTGTCCTTTGGCTCAGACAGCAAAAAGTCTTGGTCCAAGCCAGGCCACCAGTCCATGCAATCAGAACTGAGCTTGATGGGTCAATTGTCTTGATTTGGTATACAGCAGATTCCTAAGTCAACTCCTGTGTATCATGTGGTTAGTCCTTAATTTGCTACCATTATATTTATTCAAAAATATTTATATACCCTTTTTACACGTTTTTCTTTTTTTAATGCACACACAATAATAATAAACCTAGCATTAAGACTGCAACATCATTTTACACAATCTTAGGGCACTAATGGTCAATGTAGACTTTCCGCAGACATGTTTGCAAAATTGGTGGGAGAAATTTGCTATCTACTTCCTTTATGTAGGAAAATAAAGGGGACCAGGTTTCATCAAAGGTGTCTTTCTTTTTAACACCTTTTGCTACCCATCTAAGTCCAGTTAGGGTAAAGGTAAAGGGACCCCTGACCATTAGGTCCAGTTGCAGACGACTCTGGGGTTGCGGCGCTCATCTCACTTTATTGGCCGAGGGAGCCGGTGTACAGCTTCCAGGTCATGTGGCCAGCATGACTAAGCTGCTTCTCCTTTCCCTTCCTCCCCCCACAACAAACACTCTGTGAGGTGAGTGGGGCTGAGAGACTTCAAAGAAGTGTGACTAGCCCAAGGTCAGCCAGCAGCTGCATGTGGAGGAGCGGAGACCCGAACCCGGTTCACCAGATTACAAGTCTACCGCTCTTAACCACTACACCACACTGTGCACAGAAATGCTGTATACCTTCCCACTAGAGCGGTACCTATTTATCTACTTGCACTCTGACGTGCTTTCGAACTGCTAGGTTGGCAGGAGGAGGGACCGAGCAACGGGAGCTCACCCCGTCGCAGGGATTCGAATCGCCGACCTTCTGATCGGCAAGCCCTAGGTTCTGTGGTTTAGACCACAGTGCCACTTAGTCACTCTGAAATAGTCATGCCCCAGATATTGTTGAACCATACCTCAAGGAGTAGCTCAGCCTGGGATTTCCAAAAAATACTCTATCACTAAACGTGCAGCCATCAGTTAAAAAAAATCTATTATGCAACATCAAATTATAAACTAGTAAAAAAAGACAATAAATCAGTACAATGCCATTAAACAGTACCACATATGCAATCCAATCTGACAGTTCTGTGTACAGTCAACATTGATCTGAATCGGCATTACTAATGCATGGGTAGTTTAAAGAGAGGATTCAGGGTGGCAATTTAGGCTCCCATTACTACTCATGAAAGCATTGGAAGGGGGGAAGCTCAGTGGCAGGGCACTTGCTTTGCATGCAGGAGGTCCCAGGTTCAATCCCAGACATTTCCAAGTAGGGCTGATAATGTTCTCTGCCTGAAACCATGGAGAGCTGCTGCCAGGCAATGTAGGCATTCCTGAGCTGGATGGACCAGCTGACTTATAAGGCAGCTTCCTAGGTTTCCACATGCACAGAGAATATGCCTTTCACACACCTATCTTTCCTCTGCTTTGCCAACTGGGGTTGGGTAAAAGCAATGATACTTCGCAGCGCTTCCAGTAGACCTCTGCTTTACCATATACTCAGTTTGCAGTGCAATCCTCATCATGCCTGCTCAGAAGTCAAGTCCTGTTGCATTCAATAAGGTTTACTCCCAGGTAAATAGGGTTGGATTTCAGCCAGAGTCAGATAATTACAGAGTCCAATTCAGCTACATCAGAAACCAGCAGGAGGCAAATGTAGCGTATTTCATATTTTAGCTGGTATAACTGAGCCCCATTTATTTCATTTCTCTTTTTTAAAAGAATTGTTTACCAAGTGAAGTCTGTCATTCTCATTTAGTTCCAGTCTAAAGTGGGGGGTGGATTCATCAAAACTGGAAAAAATAAAACATTCTGGTGAATGGAGCCAGGTGTTGTAATGAAATGAGCAGTTCAACGAAAATTGCTGGCTTGAGACTATGTTATGAATTCTTTTTTTTTAAAAAACATATCTTCACAGTGGCTCTATTCAGGCATTTAGAGCCTTAGTTAAACAAACACACAGCGGGGGGGGGGGGGGGGGGTGGGCACCAGCATGCTAGCTCTACAACCTCCCACCTCAGCCCTGCTACCCTCCATTAATTCAAGGGGACTTATTTGTAGTGAGTAGACAGTCACTAGAGATGGACAACCTGGCAGTTTTGGTATCTCTCTCTTTCTTGTTTTTCTAATCTTAAAAGTTCAGTTTTCCACATTTCTGCATCAGGGGCTCCCCCCACCCCTTCTTCTTTTTAATCCTCATGAAATATTGCCAGTGTTCTAGAGTGAATTTCTCCTAGTGCTCTTATTTTTGCATTTTCTACCCAAATCACATATTTGCCTTAATATAAAATGCAGTTTTGTTATTTTTTTCAGTTTTGTGCATACTTACACAGCGCAGGTGGCGCTGTGGGTTAAACCCCAGAGCCTAGGGCTTGCCGATCAGAAGGTCGGCGGTTCGAATCCCCCCCCCCCCGATGGGGTGAGCTCCCATTGCTCGGCCCCTGATCCTGCCAACCTAGCAGTTCAAAAGCACAAAGTGCAAGTAGATAAATAGGTACTGATCCAGTGGGAAGATAAACGGCGTTTCCATGTGCTGCTCTGGTTTGTCAAAAGTGGCTTTGTCATGCTGGCCACATGACCCAGAAGCTGTCTACGGACAAACGCCGGCTCCCTCGGCCAGTAAAGTGAGATGAGCAGCGCAACCCCCGAGTGGTCTGCGACTAGACCTAATGGTCATGGGTCCCTTTACCTTTACCTTTGTTGTTGTTGTTGAGTCATTCAGTCGTGTCCGACTCTTCGTGACCCCATGGACCAGAGCACGCCAGGCACGCCTATCCTTCACTGCCTCCCGCAGTTTGGCCAAACTCATGCTAGTCGCTTCAGGAACACTGTCCAACCATCTCATCCTCTGCCCTCACCTTCTCCTTGTGCCCTCCATCTTTCCCAACATCAGGGTCTTTTCCAGGAAGTCCTCTCTTCTCATGAGGTGGCCAAAGTATAAATATTGGAAATAACTAAATAAAATAAACAGTTCTAATAGACATTGGCAGCCAGCGAGGGGAGCTGCAGTAAATGTGGGGTTGCAGTTTTGGGTGGTAGCCACATATTTAGTGCAATGTCTATTTTGGCTCTGGTTTTGGCTTGGCCTACACACGAAGCACGGTGAGATGGTAGATGGTAGGATGGATTGTACCACTTCAGGCTGGTGCCCCAAGCTCCCTGAAAATTTAAAGCTAGCACAATAAAGAGTAGGATAGGCTAGAAGTTATACCCTTGATGGGCTAGTTCATTCATCCTGGTTTTGACTCCTGGGAAACTTGCTGTCTTCATTGCAGGCCTTTTCTACCTGCCCTGGGAGGGCGGGGCCCTGACTGACTCCAGCTACAAAAGCAGAAGCTGCTGAACAAACTCTTAGGCTAGGATGTTGGGAGGGGTGTTGTTTGTTGTGTGTGTGTGGGGGGGGGTTGTTGATGTTGGTTTTCTGTATCTTTATTTTAGATTTTGTGGTTTATGTGGAAATTACTCAGTTTGGTTCTGTTTTTTTATGTTCTAGGACTCATTTTGTTGTGTTGCAGTTGCATATTGTTTTCATGTTGTAAGCCACCTTGAGCATGCTTGGAACTGTGGAAAGGGGTCATACAAGTAAAATTATGTATGTATGCATGCATCCATCACTCACAGGGAAGTATTTCCTTTTCCTTTTCTAAAAGCATGTTAAAAACTTCAGCCCCATACACCTGAAGTCCAAAATGCTACAGTCATTTTGCTCGTAGCTGTCAACCTTCCATTTTTTTGTGGGGAATTCCCCTATCAGTACTATAGTCTGTAGTATAGTACTGATAGAGGAATATCCCACAAAAAAGGGAAGGTTGACAGCTATGATTTTGCTACCTTAGTACTCTATCACTTCATACTGCTGCATGTGTAGAGACCAGACCGTTCTTGTAAACAACGAGATGGTTCGGGGCTTCAGAACCTTTGGCCCTTCCAGATGTTGCAGGGCTGCAGCTCCCATGATCCCTATCCAGTATGGCTAATGAATTCTGGATTCTGGGAGTTGTAGTCCGGCAACATCTGGGGGGCCAAAGGCTCCCAATCCCTGATTGGTTGAAATACCGGTAATCAAATTTCCTGAATGGAGGGTATTCGCACTGGGAACATGAAAGAACAAAATGGCAGTCAGCATGCATTCCTTAAGTTTGCAAAGCCACAAGGCTCTTGTGTTGAATAAACAAAATGTGGTTTTTTTTAGGTAACGTCTAAGAAAAGTGTTGTCTTTTCTAACCGCTGCTATTCCCATTTTATACCCTTTTGTCTAGCTTCACCATCAGGATTCTTAGGGGGCTTTTTACTTTTTATTTTCTGTATGCTCTCATCCATGAATGCTAAGATTCAGCACAATACCTTTTTCTAGATCCTACACAAAACCCAGGGAAACCTTTACATTTTATCCCTGCTTTATGGAGATTTTTGAAAGCCACTGCCGCCAAAAGTGTCTTTATTTAATTGAATCTACCCACAAAAACAGAGATTTTCAGACAGAGAAAGAAAAAAACCAAGCCTTCATTTTCAAAATTAGAAAGTGTCTGAATTGCTGCATTTCACACACACAAAACCCGTTTATTGAGCATCACAGCTGCTCACTGTATGATCCTTTGTATTTGGGTGCTGGTAGATATTTATATCTAATTAGCTATCTTACACGCCATCAGGCAATCTGCATTTAGGGGAAAAGAAAGCTAAACCGTATGGAGTTAAAAGCTGCCAAAATCCTGTAGTAGAATAATAGTTCCAGTTCAGGCAGGCAGTGCAGAGCAGCCATTATTACACCATCGAAATATTTGTGGATATTCCTCTGCTTAAACTGAGAGGCTCAGGACAGAAAGATCTCAATCTGTTGCATATTGTCCCATACTGGGCTAATTTTGCTTTGCTTCTCTATAACTGAACCTGAGGAACTGGGATTACATTCAAATAAATACATTCAAATTAGTGCTATTTTTCTAGAAAAGGGGGTGCTGGAACTCACCAGGAACACCTCCCTTGTTCTCTTATGGTGCCCACCTGAGAGGTGCCAGAACTGTAAAAGACCCCTGACTTTTAAGTCCAGTCGCAGACGACTCGGGGGTTGCGGTGCTCATCTCGCTTTACAGGCCAAGGGAGCTGGCATTTGTCTGCAGACAGTTTTTCCAGGTCATGTGGCCAGCATGACTAAGCTGCTTCTGGCACAACAGAGCAGCGCACGGAAACGCCATTTACCTTCCCACCGGAGTGGTACCTATTTATCTACTTGCACTTTTGGGCGTGCTTTTTAACTGCTAGGTTGGCAGGAGATGGTACCGAGCAACGGAAGCTCACCCTGTAGCAGAGATTCGAACCGCCGACCTTCTGATCGGCAAGTCCAGGAGGCTCAGTGGTTTAGACCACAGCGCCACCCGCGTCCCATGTTCACATTAGCTTATGTGAAAACTCTTTTGTACTCTGCTGCCTACAGTGGAAAAGTCTGTCCAGCAGCCTCAGTTTTTGTAGCTGGAGTCAGTCAGGGCCCTGCACTCCAAAGTCAAGTGGGAAAAGGCCTGCAAGGCAGGGAGCAGGTCTTCTAGGACTCACAGCCAATATGATTGCTTGCTTTACATACAATTCTAATAGTTCTGAAACTATGTAGAGAGAAAACAACTTTTTGAAATCAGGAAAAATAAGGAGGCGGTGAACAGGAAGGAAGGAATTGTGATGGAGTGGCATAATGGGGCATCTGAAGGAGGTTGGGGCTGCATTAGAAATGAGCAGCCTCTGGTCTGCAGTTTGCCCATATGTGTACTCTGTCCTGGTTCAAAGAAACAATGATTGCATGTGGTTGATTCCCCCGCCCTACTCCCCAGAAAATATCATTTATGACTATTTGTTAAGGTCATGCTCTAACCATGTAATTCCATATCTCAGGTTGTGACACCGCATAATTGATTCACCTCTCTGAGCTGGGAGGACTGTTTGTCTGACCCAGATTTTCCATAAGATCAGGCTGAAGCTGTGATCTCCAATGCATCGGCTGGCGGAGCTGCTGTTGTATGCAATGGGACTGTTGTCACTGGCCTAAGAAAGGTCACTTGTGTTATCATCCTCACTGCCCTGATGTACTGCTCACCTGCCCTTGTTTGCAGCAAATGCACTGGTATTATCCTTCTGAATCCGCGAGGATTGTCCCCGCCTGCCCTTGAAGGCAAACATGCATCACATAAAATTCCTCCACTCTCAGCTCACTGATGTGCTCTCATGAATATCTGGGAAGGGATGATAAATGCAGCCCCAGTAGTGTTTAACATGGCAGCTGACCACTTTTCCCATATCTGTTTGTAAGATCAATCCAACTTGCCTTTCCCAAGAGCAAGGACCTGTTAGAAAAAGGAAAGCAACTGTCACTGCAATTTTTCTTCGGCTGTCGCCTTGCCCCTTTCAATGTTTTCCCTCAGTCATTTGCAATGTCACTAAAATTAGTGTTGTGCCAGAACCTGTCCTCTAATTTCCTGATTTTTTTCTCTCCTCTCTCTCCTGCAAAGGAGGCTTCTGTTTTTCTGCTTCAACCACACGGTTCTTCAAAATCTCTTCAAAAATTTTGGTGGATACAGAATATATCTGACCCTATAATTGCAATGTGGCTCTTTGACGGGCAAATATGTCTATCTCAGTTTCTCTCAGATTGTATTCCCCCCCCCCCATCTTAACTTCAGAATGTATGCAGAGGAGGACAACTAAGATGATCAGGGGTCTGGAAAACAAGCCTTACGAGGAACATTTGCAGGAGTTGGGCATGTTTATCCTGGATAACAGGTGGCTGAGAGGAGATGATAGCCATCTTCAAATATTTTAAGGGAGGAAGATATCACCTGGAGGATGGAGCAAGCTTGTTTCCTCCTGCTCCGGGGTGGGGGTGGGGGGCAGGACCCAAGCCATTGGCTTCAAGTGACAGGAAAGTAAAGGTGAAGGTAAAGGACCCCTGACAGTTAAGTCCAGTCGCGAATGACTCTGGGGTTGCGGTGCTCATCTCGCTTTACTGGCCGAGAAAGCTGACGTTTGTCCGCAGACAGTTTTTCCAGCTCATGTGGCCAGCATGACTAAGCCGTTTCTGGCAAAACCAGCACACAGAAATGCTGTTTACCTTCCCGCCAGAGAGGTACCTATTTATCTACTTGCACTTTGATGTGTTTTCAAACTGCTAGGTTGGCAGGAGCTGGGACCGAGCAACGGGAGCTCACCCCATCGTGGGGATTCGAACTGCCGACCTTCCGAGTGGCAAGCCCTAGGCTCAGTGGTTTAGACCACAGCGCCACCTGCGCCCCCAGGAAATTACATCCTGACTAAACATCAGAAAGAACTTTCTGATGGTAAGAGCTGTTCAACAGTGGTACAGATCCCCTTGGAAAGTGGTAGACACTTCTTCCCTGGAAGTCCTTAAGCAGTGGTTGGATGGCCACCTGTCATGACTGCTTTAATTGAGCTTCCTGCATTTCAGGGGGTTGGACTAGATGACCCTCAGTGCCCATTTCAACTACAATTCTACGAGTCCATGATTCTCTGCATTTCCACATCAGTTTGAGATTTTATTTTTATGAAAATGAATTTCCTCGTGAAAACTCATCAGCATTTTACTATGATCCTCTACACATGTTTGTATGAAGGGGCATAGTAAGCCTCTTCACCACCTGGGGCGGTGTGCGCGGAGACACCCCTCTGGGGGCGGAGAGCCAAGACGCATGCGCTGTGACGCAACGTCATGGCGGGCTGGACAGAGCCGCAGTGCGGAGGCGAGGAGTGGGCCAGAGAGGCAGCGCTGAAAAAAGCACTTAAAAACAAGGAGAAGGAAAGGAAAGGAAAGCAGGCTGATTTCCTTTCCTTCTCCTTTTTTAAAGGGCTTTTTCCAGCGCTCTGCTCCCGCCCCTCACCTCCCTATCGCCGAGCCAGCAGGAAAGTAGGCGCCGGGGGCAGGCCAAGGGAGGAGCGGCTCGTGGGGGTGGTACCCAGGGCGGCCCCCCCGCCCCCGTCGCTTTGCCCCTGTTTGTATGTAATTTTGCTTAATACCCATTTTTGGAATTTTTATGAATAGATGCATTTTTTTATGCCAACAACAACTTTACTCTTGATTATGCAGTTTTGTACACATTGCTTGGCTGGAGTGCAGCATTGTAAAATCCGGGTGTCAATTTTGAAGGATTGTTGTGTTTCAGTTGGCTTGTTGTTTCAAAAAGTACAAATCAAGGTTGGCTCACCTTTATATGTGAACTGAATGTATCTCCCCTTTCTCGTGGTGTTTCCTCCACCTGTACCTGCTTCCTTTAAGTGTCTTCCACGTGTTCTGTGACCTTGCCGACCACCCAGGCTTTGTGATCTGAGAAAGCTCCATGGGAGGAAATATATCGTGATGTGTCCTCCTGGGCATTGACTGAAGTATGGGAAGCTGAGTAACCTGGCTACTAAGTTCCTGAAGAATGTGTACTCACTGGTTTCGGATGTCCTTCCTTTTACATTAAAAAAGGGGGGTGGGGACCCCACCACATTTTGAAGAAACAAATCTCACCATCATCAACAATTAACAATTCTGAGGCAGATGGTAGACAGCCTCTCTGTCCTTTTAGGAAAACCTAGCTAAGGATGTGATTGGGCTTTCAGGAACTGTGTGAGCACCTGAGAAGACTGAATAATCAAGAGTGCAGAGAAGGACAGCCACAATCACCTTTTTGCTCACCTTGAAAGTCAGGTAAACACAACAAAATGCCTGCACTCAGAAGGGATGCATAAGTGAAACAAAAACCCTGCCCCCCCCTCCGCTATGAGAATTTCCTCAAACACTTCCCTCTAATAATTTTCGAATGCGATTTCTTTTCTTATTAGATGACAAGGAATGGTTTTTTTTAAAAAATGTGGGCAAAATATGCAGTGCCATGCTAATTAAAATACTCAACATTGTTGAATGCTTGCAGTAATCTTGCCCAAACAGAAAAAGCAATATCATCTTGTTTGAAGCAATAAGTAGCACCAGGGTCTGTCACACACTGACCCCCATTGTTAGCAAGTGTGAAGAGTGGGATGGGAAAACTGCCAAACAGTGCAAACTTTGTATTGACACAGAGGTCACAAACTGCATGCAGCTATATGCTGTTACAAAAATGGATAAAGCTCACAAAAAAAAATTCTATGCCCATTACTGATGCGAAAAAAGAGCAGTGCCATGAAGAAATATAATTGCTATGTAAAAAATAAATAAATGAAAGTGGTTATCAGCCTTCCTGCAAAAGATTTCAATAGCCATCTACATGGTTCATTGAGAGTCTGAATGCGGGTTAGGGCAGCAGTCCAAATGTTAAACTTAAAGGAACATGCTCTGGAAAGGCTCAGGGAACATGCCACAATATAAAACCATCCATACCCACACTCTGAATACCCTGAATGCAATCTTTATTCTAGCAAAAGGGATTTGGAATAATTGGGAGGGGGGATGTAAAGGGCAACAGCAAAGGTCAGAGAATAAGCTTACTTCCATCAGAGGAGAGGCTTAGAAGATTTGGCTTTGTCACCCTGAAGAAGATGATATTTATTCAAGATTGATTATGACTTTTACAAGACCAGCTCCAGTTTATGGGGTTGTCAGAAAAAAAAGAAAGAAAACAAGATCTCTGCTGGAACTAAGGCCTATCTAGTCCAGCATCTAGTGGCCAACCAGATGCCTCTGGGAAACCCTCAACAGGACCTGAGTGCAGCAACACTCCCATTTTCCCAGCACCAGAAATTCAGAACCATAGTACCTCTGACAGTGGACGCAGAGCATAGCCTTTGTGGCTGGTAGCCACGGATAGCCTTATCTTCCATAAATCTGGCCAATCCACTCCATCCAAATATAGCCCCATGAGCAGTCAATGGTTCCTCAAGATTCAATTTTATCCCCTATGTGATCTACTTGAAACTGCTGAGTGGGGTCATCTGGAGTTTTGGAGTACGTTGTGTGCGTTATACATGGGGCTGCCTCTGAAGATAGCTTGGAAACTTCAGCTGGTGGAGAATTCGGCAGCCTGGTTGCTCAGCGGGGCAAGACAGTTTGAGCATATTACGATGATTCTGGCCCAATTGCACTGCCAATTTGTTTCCAAATCCCACCTCCCCCAGGATCAGGAAGGGGATTTCAGCAGATATGTACAGATAAATGCAAAAGGCGTTCTGCACTTTTGTAAATGTTCCTAAAGTACCACAACACAGTTTTATAATACATATTTTGTTCCATACAGAATGATGGAACCTATCTGGTCTTGCTGGCCTCTTGCGACTCAATAAGATGAATTCATATTTAGAAAACACTAAGGGAAAATTTACACAGTGCTTTTTTAAAAGGGAGTACTCAAGTACAGCGCAGGGCTTGCCGATCAGAAGGTCAGCGGTTCGAATCCCTACGACGGGGTGAGCTCCCATTGCTCGGTCCCTGCTCCTGCCAACCTAGCAGTATGAAAGCACATCAAAGTGCAAGTAGATAAATAGGTACCGCTCCGGTGGGAAGGTAAACGGCATTTTTGTGCACTTCTCTGGTTCGCCAGAAGCGACTTAGTCATGCTGGCCACATGACCTGGAAGCTGTACGCCGGCTCCCTTGGCCAGTAAAGTGAGATGAGCGCCGCAACCCCAGAGTTGTCCGCGACTGGACCTAATGGTCAGGGGTCCCTTTACCTTTACCTTACTCAAGGGTATGCAGCACCGGCACTGAATCTACATTATCAGTTTTTACATTTTACATTAGTTTTGAATCTACATTTGATTAATGTTGCCATCAGGTAGGGATTTTTGGGTAGAAGTCAGCAGAATGAGCAAGAGGGCCACCAAATCTAGGGCCATAGGTTTGAGCCCCACATTGAGCAAAGGATTCCTGCATTGCAGGGAGTTGGACCAGATGACCCTCGTGGTCCCTTCCAACTCTATGATTCTGTTTTCCACATTTCTACATCCGTTTGCATTTTTAAAAAAGTCCTTATGAAAATGTATCAGCATCTTGGTACAATTTTCCCTAATATACTCATATTCACAAATTGGCTTTCCTTAATAGAGTGTATTCTTTGTACTCTATTTTCAACAATGTATGCATTTTTTGTATATATGTTTTTGATTGGCTGGAGATCTACATTGAAAAATTCAGAAAACTGTGAATTCCCAAAGGATGGCTTTGTTTCTGCATTGTTTCAGAAAGCATGAATTAGGTATGCTCACCTTTAAATGTGAACTGAATCAAATTTCTTCCCTATCTCTACTTACAACATTTCAGGTAAAATGACACACACAGCTGTCTAAAGAGGAGGTTCCTCCATACAACCATTAAGTCCATAGTTCAGAATGGGAATACATTTCCCTGTCATGAGCAGCCCGTCTTCCCTGAAAATCTAGTCATGTTTTTGTTCATTGCTGTCTTCCTTCCACCAGCCCTTTCCCATGTGCAATGTGATGAAATTTAGGGAGGGACTACAGTTCAGAAGTAAAACAATTACAAATTATTAGCAATAGTGCATGCATATTATGTTTTTAATTAATCAATATGTACCCTACCTGTTGAGATATATTCTCCCAATGGTGGTTTCCACTGTATTTTAAATTGGTTTGCAAATGTTACAGCACATACAACAAATGGGGTGGGGAGATTGGGGGGAATAGTTCTATAATTTCATCTGATAAGGAAAACAGTTAATCAAATTAACATTCAAGGACCTGCAGCACAACATCCCCAATATATACAAGTCATTAAAGCAGTGAAAAGAAGTGGGTCTTCAAAGCCCTATTAAGCATTGCAGAGACACAAAGGTCCACAACTGCAGGGGGCACTGCTGCAAAGGCTCTGATTATCAGTGGCCATCAACTGGTGAGCATCTGAGGAAGCCTTCTAATGTTGGTCTCATGGTATGGACAGGTTGAAATGGGTGCAGGCAGTTCTTCAAGTAACCTGGGCCGAAACCATGTAGGGAAATAGGCCTGGAAACTCACTTTCTGCCAGTGAAACAGGTATAGTCTAGGACTAGGTGGAATATCTGCAGTCACCTGACCGCAGACAGTAGCTGGATAGCCACATTTTGAGCCAGATATTCCTAGGTTCAGCCCTCAGTATCTCTGGTTATGAAGAAAGACCTTTGCTTGAATCTCATGGAGAGCTACTGCTAGACATTGTAGAAGAAAATGGCCAACCTTTTATGCTCCATGTACACTTTTGTATACTGGGAAAAAATTGTTGTGTGCACCACAATACACCGAGCATAGTCTGCATGCTATTTTACTGGCTGTAAGAGAATGCTTATTTCAGTGTGGACAGACTTACAGGCAAATCCTTTTTGGGTTCAGGTGCAGGAGCCAATGCTGGTGACCCAGGTCTAAACAATAATATGCTAGATGAAAAAAATTGCCAGACCTGCTGTAAGGCAGGCTCTTGTGAACTTTTTTTTTCTGGCAAGTGTGCAGTTTATCTTTTGTAAGAAAGAATAAGGTTTCTCTATCCCTAGATCAGGGATGGAAAACTTTTGGTCCTCCAGTTGTTGTTGGACATCAACATATATATGCCCCAGCCAGCATGGGGAACAGCCAGGGATAACGGGGTTGTATTTCAGCAGCATCTGAAAAGCCAGATACTGTATTCCCTATCCCTCTACCAGTATTTATTATTGGTCTCTTTGAGGTGCAATATTAAACTTCAGATTCCTTTCTTCTGGCCCAAAACCGCAAAGCAAAACAAACAAACAAACAAAAAACAAGCTATGCATATATTTCCCTATTTGTAGGGGCATGCACTTTTAAATCAAAATCCACAGTTGTCTTTTCCAGAACCCAGGTGACAAAGAACAAGGAGATAACTGCACACATCTTGATTGTGTATAAACTCACCCTAATGCTGCTTCCCAGGAGATGCTCCCCTTATCAGCAGGTTCCTCGATTGCCACATTCTCCGCTCTTCAGGATTGTTCTGTTCTCAAGATTTTATCCGAAGCACAAAGAGAAAGCTGGCAACAATCAACATAAAACCAATTTCTTGGAAGAACAGAATCATGTTTGCAGTCATGTTTTCTCTCTCCCCCCCCCCCTCTCAATTCAGCAAGCGAATTTTAAAATATTCCTTAAACATGCTATTGATGTTTGTTATTTATATCCTCTCTCTCTCTCTCTCTCTCCCCCCCCCCCCTTTGTATTTTCAAAAGGCTGGGAAGGAAGTAAATGTTTCTTTCCTCGAGGTGTAACAGCAAGAGGTGGGTGTTAATTTAGATAGAGTTCACAAGCGAGTGATATAATGCTGCGAGCGTTCCAGTAAATAGAAAACTGCTGTACATCTTGGGTAATGCAGTGGCGGCATTAAATAGATTGAACAGTTTTGCTGAAAAGAGATCCAAACCACTTTGAAGAGGTTTGTTGCTCAATTGGCAATCATTGTATAGGCAGTTTCCACTGATTTAGCATCTGGTAGTCAGTCAGAATTCATAATTCTGAATAACTGTGAAATGCCGCTCAGACACTAGCTTGTTCCAGTTGATTGTATTTTATTTTATTTATTTTTTTGTTACTTGGGAAAAGAAGAAGAGAGGATCAAAAATGTTGAAAGAAATCAGAAAATCTCATTAGGGGAAAAATGCATTGCATTTGTGTTGCTCCTCTAAACTACAGCCTTGGAATGCTCATTGGTGCTTGTTCATTGCAGGAGAGGAGCTATTCATGAGACTCGTACTTTGGCTGGCTTAGCCCAAATTAGATAAAAAATGAATACAGCCTCAATTCCTTGGATGTGCAGAGCTGCAATAGATACTAAACAAAGGGACTTGAACTTATGTAATTGTAGCTTTATCAAGTGCAAATCCAGGAGATCAGCATTGTATGTAAAGAGCCCCTGGTTCAATCTCCAGCATCTCCAAATAGGGCTGGGGGGAAATTCTGTCTGAAACCTTGGAGAGTGTCTGCCAGTCAGACATGAAGGAGCTAGTATAAGGCAGCTTTTTATGTACAGACATACATAGTGTGCCCCCCAGACTCATTATTTTGAGGATGGATGCATGCACGTACCCAGAATTTAGGTTTGTGCAATTAAAAATGAATTAAAGTGTTGTATTGCCCTAATGCAACAAGTCCACTTTTTACAAACAAACAAACAAACAAACAACAATGACTTTTTGCAGTTAGGAAAACAGTGCGTAAAAGTATGGAATGAGCAAATGATTAATGGGAATATATAGAAATATCCCACAAGCAAATTAGAAGGAATGCTCAATAAAGACCAGACATAGTCTAATCTCTACATGAACCTTGTGCAAGCAAATCAGGACGAATGATGAACACACAGTTGATCTGGAGGAGCCCACATGTGTACAGAGCCAACCCCAGGCACTTTGCTGCCTGAGGCAGAGAAGCAAATGGCAGCCCTTCTTCTACCAAATCAAGATACAAAATATCCAAGGCTAATCAGGGTATTTTGCCATCCCTCAGAGAACATCCCACAAAAGCTCCTCCTCCCAGACAACAAATAATTAACATTCAGCTGGAGGCAGCTCAATTAGTTTGCCTAATGGCAAGATAAACCCTGTATATGCATACTTTTCATTTTACACTGGAATAGTCAATGGATTTCTCAGATGTCTGAATGCAGCAAACTATAGTTGCTCCCGATCAAGAAAGCACATGAGAGCAGATGAGAATGTGGAAGCCTGAGATTAGGGACAGGTGAATGTTTTGGTTTCTCATTTTTCTGATCTTAAGTTCAGCTCTCTGCACTTCCCCATCAATTTGTAGATTTCTTTTTGAAAGTCTTTATCAGGAGGATTCACCTGCATATTTGTGCAAATTTCTCCTACTAGACATATTTCTATATGCAACTTTTTTTTTTGCAAAAAACAGTTCCCCATAATTTATTGCATATTTTATTATATGATCAGTAATATATGCAGTTATATGCACATTTTAGTCTGGTATATACATCTTTATACACATTCCTGGAGCACAGCATTGCAAAATCCACATCAGTGCAAATTGTGAAGGAAGGTTGTGTTTTGCCTAATATATTGCTTTAAAAAGGGCAAATTAGGCAAATTCAGCTTAGATATAGCATTTTGCCTGTACCATGTCACATATATCTATCTTTCTGTCAAAGACTGTCTTTAAATTTATTCCAGCTCTTGATCAGGTTGAAACTGGGAAGGGGAAGGGGAAACCACACAAATGGCATGTTCATAATGAGGAGCGCACATCTGAGGTGTATATACATGCAGACACATACACAGGCCTCATTTCTTCTTCTTCTTCTTTCTTCTTCTTCTTCATGGTTTTGTTTTAAATGTAGAAACAAAGACCAAAAGCCTGCACCTACATTTCATTTTAATGGCGAGATTAAAAAAATTATACCCATAAAGAGATTATGTTTAATCTATTGTTCGGGAAGTTCAGAGAACAGATTTGTTTGCTGCCTTATGTTCACTCTTCATATATCAGGATTGCTGAATGTAGACTCTTCAAAAGGGCTCTGATGTGCCTTTTTCCCTGAAGGAGGTGGCTTGAGCAGTATCTGCAGCTGATGAAGTATTTTACAAGTTCCCCTTCACTTTTGTGAACCCAAAGCATTTTGTACATTTACTAGATCCTTAACTTCAAAACCTCAGAACCTAAGGAACAGCAATGATTATGACAAAAAAAAACCCCTCAAAGGGCTTTCTCCTCACTCTCCCTGACACACAGTGGGAGGAAATCGCCAGTGACTATTTCAAAAGATGTCACAAATCTTTGCACACCCATCTACAGATGAATGGGTTAGGGTTTCAGGGGATGTGATTTGCAAAGATAGATATTTAGAGCACATATTGTGGGAAAGTGCCATGAGTGTCGCAAAATGGCTAGCACGAAATGGCTTCCACATATAAAACCAGCAGGGAAAGAGACACAGTAAAAACAAAACACTATGCAGACATTTTCCCATCACCCACTCGTCAATCAAGGGGTAAAAGACACCTGCACCAGCCACTCAGAAATAAGCTCTTTGCACCTCCTCTCTGTTCAAAATGGAAGGGAGGGTGGGTGTCCAATGAAATGTGAGCATGTTCACGTCAGGAGAGACTGACCTAGTGCAAACAGGAACTGAGCAGGAAAAGCTATCATATCTCTTGCATGTTGTAGGGGATATTTTACTGTGACCACATACTGGCACCACAGGAGGTACTGGCAGGCATGGGGGGGAAACCACCCTGTAAGACACAGCATTTTAATTGTCCTAACCCACCCTGGGATCTTGGGATGAATGGCAGATAGTAAAATGTGATAATGATGATAAATGACCATAACTGGAAAAAGGAGAAGGAGCTGTTCTTTGGTTTCCCTGACATATTTTTACTGCTCAGTGTACTATTCATATGTAGTTGGAAGGGTCACTCTACCCTAACTTTCATCAACTTTAGCTAGACTTATTCTATTCCCAGCTTAATAATGGAAAATGAAATACTGGTGGACAACAAAATAAGTTTAAAGATGCTCTCAAGGCAAATCTTTAAAAATGCAGTATAAGCATGGATAATTGGGAAACACTGCTAGGACTCCAGGACAAAAGGGAGAAACAAGCTAAGAGGAAGGCACGTTTGGCAAATCCTCACCATGATCAACTCCCACCAGGAAACCTATGTCCCCACAGTGGAAGGATATGTGAATCCAGAATTGGCTTCCACAGTCACTTATGGACTGTGTTTTTTGAAGACAATCTTACTCAGCTGCAAAAGATCGCCAAAGAAAGAAGACTGGTTTCACATCAGAACTGGGTGGATTTCTCCAAAGCTTACAGGCATATGCTCTTAGTTAAAGGAGTGCATATTCAAATGAAATCTGCTGGCTAAACTGGAGTGACTCCAGATGTGTTGTTGCAGAGTAGAGTAGAGAATATGTATGTGGACAGTGGCGTACAGAGCCGCTTGGCTGCCCGGAGCGGCAAACACGGAGCACCCCCCGGGGGTGGGGTGTCGCTCCACAGCGCGCATGTGTCGTGACGTCACAATGCACAATGCACGCATCAGGATGAACGGCACATGTGCGGGATGCCGCACATGTGCAGTCTATCTGTGCTGCTGCTCCCGTGGCAACATTACGAGCCGCCGAGCGCGAACAATGCACGTAAGGCTACCCCGTCTGTGCTGCTTTTCGCGCGTGGCAGCCTTATGAGTTGCCGCTCGCTCGGCGGCTCGTAAGGTTGTCGCGGGAGCAGCAACACGGATGGACTGCGCATGTGTGGGATGCCGCACATGTGCAGTCCGTCTGTGCTGGCGCTGCTGCTCCCGCGGCAACCTTACGAGCCGCCGAGCGAGGCTTTTTTACCGGGTGGCGGGGTTCAGCGTGGAAGTCGCGGGGGGGGGGCACCGGGTGTCACCCCCCTCCAGGATGGAACACGGGGCATACCGCCCCCAACACCCCCACCTTGCTCTGCCCCTGTATGTGGAACCTCTTTTGCTCAGACTCTCGGAGGAAGTCTTCACAGGCCTTTGGTGCAGCCACATCTCCTTGCAGTGTACTCTCTGCTATACCTATAATTACTACCTTTCCCCTGGTTTGAAGTTGGCTATCCCACTGGGTTCTTTTATGGACACTGATCAAGTAAAGAGAACTACCAGTTTCATTTTGCCACTTCAACTGCTTTTTGTTTCTCTTCTTAATAGGTACTGTAATGCTTATTACAGCTCCTCAGATGTTTTAATAGTCTGTAAAAACACCTTTCCTTTGAGGGGTGGGAAATCATCCTACAGGACAATTAACAAGTATTTACTTGCATCATGATACACAGTGTTGCTTTTTGCTGAGCTCAAAGACCTGATCACCACTGCTTCTCCAAAGAGGAAATAGTTGCAGCTGCAAAGTGGTAATGCTTTTCAAAAGGAAATTTTGAATCCTTTCCCAAATCCCCACTGGATTTCTCATGGATAAATGCTTTCCAACAGCTGGAATCCCTCACAAATCTCATGATAGAGATCTAGCTGGAATATGTCAGTGTTCTTCATTTTTTAAAGTTCCCCTGTTGCTCAGTAACTCTCCCTCCTGTTTTAATTAATCAATGCATTTTCATCTCTGCCTGCTATAATCCAATCGATGGTCTATTCGAGACTTCCATCCTTATTGGATCCCAACAATCAAAGGGGTGTTCATTCAAGCCCATATCTGCATAAAAACTAAGCTAGCAAGGGGTGAGCGAGAACATACCGGCTTGTCTCCAACAATGCCCTCAAAGGATGTATGAATCTGTCAGTTTCATGCATGGTGGGGGTGATAAGAATGGACATCAGAGGAAAAAGAAATGCCAACAGGGGATAATGTCATCTGTTCTTACCACCAGCACTGCTTTGCTAATGACCACTGTAACTATTTTGCTTTTATGCAATTGCCGGGCTTCTTCACATGCAACTCTGAATACAGATACTAACTGTTGCTATTCATGCAAACACTTCTTGATTTTGTAAAGATGGGGAACTGTTACATTGTACAACTGTTATGTTGACAGGCACACAAACAGTACACTCATTGCATATAATGTGTGAACACCCCTGCTTTTGTATTTAATTACCCTCTGTCCTCACTCCTCTCTATCTCCCACCCCAACCATATGAATACCTGCCTGCCAATGTGGGGTTGCATTTTAGAATCTCATGAAATGGACTGCACTCCATGAAAGAATATGCTTTCATAAATGTGTTCCAAGGATCTTTGTGGTTTTTGCTGCAAAAAAAAACTAACCTGGCTGCTACTGGACAAATTAATGCAGCTGCTGTTAAAAGCACAACTACAAATACAGTGTGAAAGGTGTCAACCCTTCATGAAAGCTGTTGCTGTGTTTTGTTCCAAAGGAGAGAAGGAGAGAAATATCAATGATTTCTCCGTGGTTTGATTGCTTTTAACATAGAGTGAGAAGCAGAATGGCCCTTTGCAACTCTAACTAAAAGAGTTATAGCAGGCCAAATACACCCTTGAGAAAAATCAGCAATTCCAAGTGCTGCTTACACTTTCCTGATTATATGTCTCTTAAAAAAAAAAAAATCAAGGAGGGGAAAAATGATTAAATTGCAAATGACCCTGAGGAGCAGTAAATTGGCTTAGCATTCTGTTCCAGTGATAGTATCTTTCACTTCTTGCACCACTGAAACATAAGTGTGAAAACCCACTCCACAAAGTTAATGCACTTAGGGTCTAAAGCGAGTTCTCCTTCATGGAGAGCATGTATTGCGGTGGGGGCTAACAAAACACCCCTCTGTTGCTGGGAAGGATCATATAGATGGCCAAGGACTGTGATTGGGTTCTGCGGGTTGTTGGGGAGATTTTAATGTTGCAAGTTTTGATGGACAGCCCAGAGGCTATATATGTTTCTGGCACGCAGCGTGAGCCCCTCTTCGCTGCGTGCATCGGATCACCCACCCTCCCTCCCTATAATTTAGGCTTGTGCATTGACCTTGCTATGCCTGTCATGGGGTCATCTGCTTTTGGGGCAGGGGCCTGGTAGGACTTTTTCCATTTGGCTGATTGGCTGGTGCCATTTGGTTTTCGCCTACTGCGTAGCAATTAGTCACAACTTGTAAGGTTGGCGGTTAGGCATTGGTTATTAAATTGGTTGGTGGAGGGGTAAGGATTGGCTGTGCCTGCCCCTCCAATGCTGCTGCTGCTCAGGGAATTCCATTAAAAGAATTCAGGGGCTCACCATGCTTTTGTCCGTACCCCCTGGTCAGGGGTTAGGGCCACGCAAGAGCCCCTGAGAACATTAGGGGAGAGGCGAGGGTCAACCCCCCCCCCCTGGCTCCCATTCTCTCCCCAAAGTGTTTTCCCTTTACTGACCCGCAGGTGGGCGGATGTCGGTTCTGTCCCCAGGTGGGGACAGATAGTCGGAACCAATGCCTAAGCAACCACTCACATTTTGTATTTTAATAAAGTTTTGGCCAAAATTATGCCAAAAACCTTAAACTTAAATTTCTGTGTGAAGTGTGTGTTATTTGAGGGGTGGCTTGGGGACCTTGACACGCAACTACATATGTGTTACAATAATTGTAACATTTCCAAACGCATTAGAGGACTACTCTAATGGCACCATTGTAGCAACATAGAAGTTGCTTTACGCTGAGTCGTGCCAGTGGTCCATGTAGCTGAGTACTCTTTACTAGGGTCCCATCTGCACTGTACTTGTAAAGCCATTTCATACCACTTTAAACTGTCATGCATTCCCCCAAAGAATGTTGGGAAGTGCAATATGTTAAGGATACTGAGAGCTATCAGGAGACTCCTATTCCCCTCCCAGAGCTACCATTCCCATAGTTTACTGGGAAGGGGAATTGACTGTGAAAGCAGTGAAGCATACAAAATTTTACAAGAGTACTGGTGTCCCTCTTCAGTCTTTCATAGTCTACACATGAAGGTTGGAGCTTAGCTAGCCTTGCCTTCTTCCTGCATAAACATACCACTGTAGACTTTGGGGGAGAGGACAACAAATCTGTATCTGAGACCAATGTGTGAGAGCAAGATGTCTGCTGTGTGCGCGCGCGTGTGCTTATGATGAGTGTGAAAGAGAGGGAGAAAGCAAAGATTAAAATCAGTACACAAAATTTGAGAAACCAAAATGATAATGTCAAAACAAATACTCTGTTTTTCTTCATGTTTGCAGAGTTTATGTTTACAGCAAAAGTATTGCTGAAATCACCTCACCATTCATGGCAGAGTACAACAACAACAACATTTATTAGGTTTGTGAGGTCCATGCCTTTACACAAAACACCATACAACACCATTAAAAAGTAAAACAATAAAATTATTAAAATAGGTTTAAGATTTTAAAAGCCTGTGCCGCGCTGTCGCAGCAAAGGGGACAAATCCAGACCAAACAAAAAAACAAAGAGGCAAAAAATGAAACCCAACACCCCCCATACAGGAAAAAGGATTCAACAGGTTAGGAGAGCGATGTCATGGCAGAGTAAATACAGATGGTTCAGCAAGAAACAAGAGAAAATGCTTTTTATTGAAGGATGTTATGAATGGAAAACAATGCAGGAGTTTTAACACACACATTTTGTGTGTGGGGGGGGGGGAATCTATCTCCAGGTCCCAACAATATTTGGCCCATATATTTTGGGTATTTGAAATGTCACTGCAAAGTACCGGTAAGCCCTTGCTATAGGAAATTCCATTGATTATAAGGAGGAAATGAAAAGCAGGTATGTTTTTCGTTTTTAACTCTTGTGTCAGAATTGGATGGAAATTGAAAGCATAGCAGCCCATTCTCAGTTGATGCACCCATTCTCAGTAAGGGCATGAATTTTTGTGATAGGTTCTTTTCACACTTAGGGTACCTCCCATTTTCATTTTGGCAGAACTGGGTAAATTTGCTGGCATAACAGCATGCACTAAGAGGATGAAGCATGACAATTTTCAGACAATTAGGTGCAGTCATTTGTCTCGGAGAGAAGTCTTTAAAGATTTTTTTAAAGGGAGAAGGATTCTCCCCACCACCACCACCAATCCCCAACAATCAGATGGAAAAAGACATTTGGAGATCTTAAAAAAACCCACCAACCCATTAAACTGAAGCACTTAAAAACTTGAAAGTAAAGGTTGGCACCCAAACAAGAGTGGCAGTTATAAGCTGTACCTTTCCATTTTGACAACTTGAATATCTGATTGTTGTGGATTGATTGGAGTCAAGTGACAGAGCATGTTATATTTTGCAGGTGGTAAAGGTGTCCTGTCTTTAAAGATGACAGAGAATATAGTAACAGTTTGATTAGAAAAAAGTGGAATGCACTTGAAGTGTGCTATATTGATGACAGTGGCGGTGGCGGTGGCGGGGGTGGGGTGAGGATAGACAGGGATTTCTAGAGACAAAACTCTAGAAATCTAGTCGTAGCAGCTAGACTCACTAGATATAACATATATATTTTTAAAAAGCCACAATTAATTTTTGGATGGCTCTTGTTTAGGGACTTCTTCCCAATTATTTCAGCTTTATTATTTGTTGTGGACTGCTCTTTTTCTTATTTAGAAGTTTATTTAAATTGGGAAACTTATGTAGGCAAAGTGTGCATGAGAAGGTAGAGAATCACAATTGTTGTTGTTTAACCCTCCTCCCTGCGCACCATAGTCCCAGTCATGATAATTAACCCAATGCCTGCTACTAAATGAATGAACACAGAAATGAATCTGCACATTTTAATGTGCCATCTACTTTAGTCTGAAATCAAATGGCTAAATAAATATGAAATAATGTGATTAAAAAAAAACATATTGTGAGAGGGAAACAGAGCAAATACGATTTGCCCCTCCCTTCATCCCAAACACTCCCCCTCTCTATCCCCTCACCATTTGCTCCAATCCCAAGTTCCCTCTTAAAGGAGAGGAGAATGAAGAAGAGAAAGTATTTCTCCTCTTTGTTCCACATTGCCAAAAAGAGAATAAAGTGTGTGAAAGAAGTGTCACAGGGTAAAAGGCTTTCTCCTCTTGACTCTCCTCTCCTTTGAAGCAGCAGGATCTTGATACTAGGGAAAGTTGTGAAGGAATGGGGAGTCTGGGGGCAAACTGTGGCTGGAGGGTACAACAGTGATAAGCAACCCTTGCTGAGCTGGGTTGCCCGCTCATTCAGACCCTGGGCTTTCCTATTGTGCATGCCTTTAAGCGGGTAGGTTGATGGTAACAACACAGGGAACAGGGGATGGCCATTTGGGCCACAGACCTGCCTGCTTTACTCACCTGTCCTGCCTGCTGTTGGCATGCTGCAGTTCATGGGTCCACCTGTTGGCAGCCACGTGAACTGCAGTATGACGACACCTTACATTTTTATGTATGCAGGGAGATCTATCATGCAGCCATTTCAAACATATGATTATGTGTTCTTAAATGAAGTGAGGTGTTACTGCTGCAAAGAGACATCAAGAGTTGTTGCCATGGGAAACTGCATGTCTTCTCTATAGAATCTTTAGTCTGAAATGCCTGCTCTTAATGATGTTCCTGATCTCAAATATTGTTTCATCTGATTCCAAGAGGCTTGACAGGGTAAAGATACAAAAGGCGGTGGTGACAAGCAGGCTTCTATAATGAATGGATTTTATATCTTTGTGTATCATGGCAATAAAAAAACAAAGAAATCACAAAATAAGCCTTATATAAACATGACCTATGCTGCACTCTGCAAGAAAGCTGAATAATACTGGCAAGCAACGTGCGGTACTTTTCATTCCAACATTTTAAAATACTAAGAATAGCCAGAAATTTGCATTCAAAACTTCTTGAAAACATTCCTAGTTAAGTCAAAGATCTTTTTGTGTTTGCAAGTGGAATGTAGAGTACTAGCAGATCTACAATGGAAATTCCTGAACTCTTCCTTCATTGCCTGCAGCAAGTTTATAGCTAATATTATAGCGAAGGAACTGGATGATGCATTTTGGACAATGAGACTCAGAAGTGGAATTTTCAACAAAGGAAATGGGAAAGCAGCGAGCAAAGTAGAAGTCATTGCTTAACTGAATCAGGTATCCAAGTGTGACATTCATTCAAGCCATCCCAGAAAATCAGCTGCTGTTTTAAACTGTCATCTAATGCAGTGGTAATGAAGCATAACTGCATGCACCTTTCACAACAGAGGAAAGGGGTTTGCAAAAGAAGGGTTTTTTGTGTGTGTTGTCAATATCATCTGTTTACATACTACAACATCAAATTCTGGTAGCAAAAGCAACAAGGAAAACAGCTCTAAAGCTCTTCGATAAGCAAGCACATTGCTACACTAGCACTGACATTACATCTTGTGCAATTATGAGATTCAATGAAATAGGCCATGGGTGAAGTACGTTATTGTGTGGTTTCATGCCAATGCCCTGGGGTCTCTGTGTTATGTAGTAGGCAGTAACACTCTTCTTCTTGGATCAAAAAGTTATATGCAAACTCTCCTGATGTTTTGTCACACTTCACCATCTTCCCATGGAGAGGCCACCTTGTGTGTTTTGCACAGTGACCCACTAGAACTGGCTGGGATTTGCAGAATTATTCGAGCACCTCAATAGTTCTGTTTGACTTCCAGAGAAGGCTGTGCTTCCCAGGACCTCAAAAGGGAGCCCCAATGACAAAGCCCTGCTTGATTCATACCAGGTCTCCCTTTAGGGAGAGGTTTATTGCTGAGAACTTTGTTGGGTACTGGTTGACAGGGTAAAAAAGGGATATTGTTCACACACAATTGGCCCAGGATGAGAGGTTTCTCACCTTCCCTTCAGCCAAAGATGGTTGCACTGCTAGAAGTTTGGTTCTATTTTCTGTTTCAACTTGGGCAGAATAAAGCATTGGGTAGGATCATTAATAATGGGGGAGCCTATGGGGTCTTGGGGATGGTGTGGTAGACCTTGGCCAATCCTTAAAGGATTAGGCCTTTCACCATGCAGCCCAGATTGCCAGCTGGAACCCAGATGCTTGGCCTGTGTTGTGGGGACTGTTCTGCTGGCAACTCCCAGGAGGTGGCCCCAGCAGAAGGCCAGAGTGTTGCTATCAGACAACAGGTGGTGTCTCTGATATCCTTGTCCTGACCTAGCCAACCCTGCATTCTCCTCTATTAATGAAGTTATGGTTTATTTTTACCCATACCTATTTCTTGTATGTCCTCTGCTCTGCACCTGCACATGATGTAAAACTGCTACTGTACCTTAAACAAAATGGTCCCAAAATCAACAATGAACCAAGTTTGAGGCTATAATAGTCATACTTTTTCCCCAAACCGGGACCCCAGGGGGATGACTGGAAAAAATTATTCAATTTATTGAAAGAGAAAAGATGGAGAAGAGGAACAACACAATGTGTATGACATATGCAGATAACATGCTTATTCTTCATATATCTTCCAGATTTCATAAACAGCTGCTGGACATCCAAAGCTTGGTCTGTCAGCGCTCCCACCCCATTTTGCACACTATCAGAAACTATGCAACAATCAGACAATGCACATTAGCCACCCATTCTCCTTTTCTGCTGGGGCAATACATATGGTACTTAACTGTGTGCTCCATTTGGATCCTATGCAAAGTAACTAGGGAGCCAGAATAATTTATTTAAGAACAATGATGTCTGTAAGCTCTCCCCATGGGAAAATAATTACATATTGAAAACTCTGAAGAAAATTTGGATACACAAAGCTAATTATATTTAGGGGCAGACAAATCTGTCAAGTTCACTTCTCTCAGTCTCTCATTTTCTCAGTTTTAAAGTCACAATTACAAACCACACCTTCATGGCTTTTAAATTAGGGAGAGACAAAGTTAAATTAATATAGAAAATAAAGGATTGATTGCATCAGGGGTGGGGAACCTATGGCCCTCCAGATATTGCTAATTGACAACTCCCATAATTCCTGATGGCTGGGGCTGATAGGATTTGGAGTCCAGCAACATCTGTAGATGCACAGGTTCTCCACCTCTGGATTAGAGACTTCAACAAGAGGTAAAGTGTTAGTCAAGGATCCTTGCAGTGGACATGTTGTTGTTGTTTAGTCGTTTAGTTGTGTCCGACTCTTTGTGACCCCATGGACCAGAGCATGCCAGGCACTCCTGTCTTCTACTGCCTCTCGCAGTTTGGCCAAACTCATGTTAGTAGCTTTGAGAACACTGTCCAACCATCTCGTCCTCTGTCGTCCCCTTCTCCTTGTGCCCTCAATCTTTCCCAACATCAGGGTCTTTTCCAGGGAGTCTTCTCTTCTCTTGAGGTGGCCAAAGTATTGGAGCCTCAGCTTCAGGATCTGTCCTTCCAGTGAGCACTCAGGCCTGATTTCCTTAAGAATGGACAGGTTTGATCTTCTTGCAGTCCATGGGACTCTCAAGAGTCTCCTCCATCACCATAATTCAAAAGCATCAATTCTTCAGCGATCAGCCTTCTTTATGGTCCAGGTCTCACTTCCATACATTACTACTGGGAAAACCATGGACATACAAACCCCTATTTCTATTTGTGAAATGTTGGGGGTTATGTATCCTGACACATGCGAAAATTCCATCTTACTCTTTCAAAGAACCACAGCTTTCATGCAAATAGGAATGAGAAATATTGCTCAGTTAATGCTTTCCACCATGCCATTTGTTGCACTTTCTAGCAGTTAAAAATCTTGCCCTGTATCCATTCTCAAGGCTCTGTCTTTCTGCAAGCAGTGTAAACATAGTAAGACAGCCGACAGCAAACTGCATCCTCAGAGACATATAGCAAAGTTTTCTAAAAACATTGATTGAAGCTTAAATTTGCAAGGCTTCCTATGGTGAAAGTTGCACTGCATGTTTATGGCCTCTCTCCAAAAAACAGATCTTCTCAACTAAATCCTCCCTGTCTCCTCTTTGCCTTTAAACATCTATACCATTTAAATACTGTTAAGTCCCAGCAATTAAGCTGCTTTTGAGAAGCCTTCTGTGCCATGTTTTCCTCTGTCCTTATGCTGAGTCCTTGATAGTTATTTTTTTGCATCCATTGTTTTTTTTGGGTGTTTGAAGTCAGTTCCTCTTTTAGAGATGCTGTTGCCCTTCTAGAGGCTAATGTTGCATGTTTTGTTTTGTTTTATATATTTGCAGATTTATAAACTGCTTCAGAGCCAAAATCTACCAGTGGAATGCAATAAATAAGTAAGATACAAAAGATTAGAAACTCAGTAAACCAAAAGCAATAAAACCATCTCTACAACTGTACAATTTGTATTCCACAAAATGATGGGATCACAGTTCAGGATAGGGATGACAGAGAGATTTGATTCAGCTTGCATTTAAATGCAAACTCACCTAATTCTCACTTTCTTAAACTATACATGAACCAAAACAAAGCCATCCTTCAAAATTTGCATTTCTTCAAATTTTGCAGTGCAGTTCTCCAGCTAAGTAATGTGCATAAATGCATATAATAGTGAAAGCAACAAAAAAACAGCAACATTATATTATGGACACTGTTTTGCAAAAATATGCAAAAATATGTACACTGGGTTAAATTGCGCACAAAAATATGTACTTTAGGAGAAAATTGCACTAAAAGACTGGTGAGTTTTCTTGAGGACCTTTAAAAAAGCAAACTGAAGTGGAAATTAAGATTGGAAAATAAATGAGAAACTGAGGATTGCCTCTAAAAACAGATGTGCTTTTAAATTTTTACACAGCACTTCTACATTGTGTGCATATTATTATCAAGAATTGCACACCATGCTCTCATTTCTAAATCACAAACTGCTACTGGGCAATATAATAAAGCAACAATATTATCATTGGGGGCGGAACACAAACACAGTACATAGCATTACAATCAGTTTAATTGTGCACCATACCCTCTGTACATCAGCACAGGTGCAGTACAAACAAATGCAGATATGAATTGTGGTTGCACTTTGCACGTGTTGTTAATCACTTTCACATGGATCTGAAAATCATAGCTGCAAGCATCCTGGCTGGTTTACAATAAGCAGCTCCCTCAATTGCTCTCTCAATTGCTTTGACAAGCCCACCCTAGAAAAAGAAAAAAGAAATGTGGCCTGGTCCTCTAGAAGTATTGTGTGGCTGGACCCAGCTGACATTTTTGCCCAATTCTGAAACCAATATACTATCAAAGGTGTTGTGAGAAATTAAAATGGAGACTAGACTGCTAGGAGTATTGTTGCTGTTCTGTTGCTCACCTCTAGGTAAACCCACCAGGGCCCACTGGTGGCAGAAGGCAGCCTCTAGAAATCAGGATTGCCCAGCCACCTTACTCAAGCCTGGGGCTGCCCCTGAGCAATGTGGATTTTTATTTTTTTATTTTTATTTGCTTCAGGAGCAAAACCCCCCACAGATATCTGTGAACTCCCTACATCTTTACTTTAGTCTAAACAGCCAGCAAACTTTTAGCCACAAGTGGATCCATAACTCTGTTATTTGGGGATATGCAATTACTCTTTCTCCTTTTTACAATTTGTCACTGAACCTGCCAGCCTCATCGTAGACATCCCATGTTATCTTCAAAGGCTTTCCTTTGGTGTACCTTTCAGCATTGCTTTGGGGTTCTTCAGCTTGCTTGTGTTTTCATCTGAAATAGTCAATCATCTAAGCAGTCCTATAGACTACTTTGTTCTGTCATGTTACCTTGGTTGTACATAGTCTTCTTCACATATTTTGTTTTGTTATAGTTTGGAAAATGAGAGGATACAGACTGAATAATAGTGTCAGAATATGAAGTTAAAAGAAGAACCAGGGAACACCGTAAACAATGGCTGTCAAGGAGAAGGTTTAAACATTGAATTTTGATTCATCTTTAGGGAGGCTGCTTTCTTTTATCAAAAGGACTTGCAGAGTGAATGTCTAATACAGGGGCCACTAACCTTTTTAGGAGTGTTGGAACATATGGGTTTGTGAGCAAGTGCTATGGGTACCATATCTTCTGTTCACAGCTCTCCCATTCCCTGGATCAGTTCTCCCTCCTGCCCCCCCCCCCCAGCCTGCCTACGACACAGAGAAAGAAAGGGATCTTGGGGAGTGTAAAGCCAAAATTTGACACCCCTCAACCTAATGCTGCCTTTCCAAAGCCAGAAAGGCAAGGTGCTGGGCTTTGGTAAGGAGGTGTGAGGCTGCAGCAGGGTCCTAAAGCCCTTTCTGCTTCTTGCCAAAGCTGGGAAAGTGCTGACTAGGCTTTGTGAAGGAGGCGGGAGGACTCTATGACACTGCCTCCCTTAACTGGCTTTGAGAAGGCAGCATGAGGGCTGTGGGGCAGTGGGGCAGTGTCAAATGTTGCTGAGGGCCACCAAAACAGGCATCAAGGGCTGCATGTGGCCCCCAGACTGTGTGTTGGACTGCCCTGATCTAAAGGGTGATGGTCATTAATATGCACAGCTGGGGACTTCTCAGAATGTTCTCTTGATGTTACAACCTTCCGCTCTAGGAGACCACCTCATTGCTCTCCATTGTGATGCCACTCTAGGGGATTTTCTTATTATTCCAGGCTTGGGGGCTTACCCGAGTTGCCCTTTCACAGAAACCAGAGGTACAGAAAGTAACTGGAGTTTTCTTGCTAGCTTTCAGAGACGCCTAATTTATTCATAGAGGTTTTATTTAGATGTAGATGTGATATGCACTACAATTACGGAAAGCTTTGATATTTTGTCCACTGGTAAACCCATGCTCTACTCCAGTCTTAATAAGCTGATCCCCAATTGTGGTTAAAAGGGAATTTCGGCTTCCCTGCATTGATTTAACTTCAGTTAGGAACCTGAGGCTTCCAGTTTATGGCTGCATACACTCTCCATGCTCTATTTACAGTACAGCGGAGAAGGGATAATATTTCCTGCAACATGAAAATGTCTTTAGTCCCATCTCTTTGCATAAATACAGTAAGCAGAACATTAAAGTTGGGAGTGAACTGAACTGAACTGACAAACCCTAAACACCTGAAATTTAGGATTGCATTTATGGATTGCATCAACGGTATATCAACATAAAACTGTCAGAGGCCGTAAGACACAGATGAACAAACATTTATGTGGCTTTGGGAACTTTCAGCTTAGAAGCTGTCTTCTTCTGCATTGACTAGCATGAGCCAAAGCAGCAGTGTGAATGTCATCTTGAGGTTTGTTGAACAGCAGAATGGGAGGCTTAAAAACAAAACACTGAACCCAGGAAAGTAAAATTCCCAACTAAGGCCAATGAGTTAAGATATTCAGTAAAGTTGTACAATGAAGAGCTTGCCTCAATTTTGCAATGTTAGGTTTGGTTAGGAAAGGGCCATAGCATTTGCTTTGCCTGCAGAATGGCCCAGTTTCCACCCTCAGCTTCTCCAGTTAGGGCTAGGATGTTGAATAAGGGTAGCAAAGAAGCTCTAATCTTATATATGACTGATACCCTTCTTTGGAAATTAAACCAATGTCCAGACTTTAACATTCAAAAGTTTTACTTGCAGAAACGTATAGTTATATGCTTCTCTAAGCATGGGCCCACAGTCTCCTCTTAACTTCCAAACAACTGTATTTTTATCTCTTTCCAGAGCTCAGTATCTAAATTAGGCCATGCCTTGCAGCTCCTATGAGATATTTTCACTCTCACCTCCTCCTGCAGCTTTGCTTTCTTTCAAGCAGAGAAGCAGCACTCCAACACTCTATTCATCTTAGCAGTGCTCACAGTGGAGTCTAAAATACGGTAGTAGTAGTAGTAGTAGTAGTAATAATAATAATAATAATAATAATAATAATAATAATAATACTTTTTTATTTACCATATACCACGCTTATCTGGATGGGTTTCCCCAGCCACTCTTGCTTCACATAAAATGGATTCTCTCCTTCACTAGATACATCCTATGTGACCAACGTTAGCAAATCCCATGAATACTACTAGAGAACTCTCTAGAATTCAGTTACCAACTAATCAAATTTAAACACATAGTAACGCATACAAGCATTTACAGTTTCAGTGAATTAAATTACTATACTTAACCAAGGAAAGACCCTCTTTTTTGTCCTGCAGTAAAGGTTTGCTGACTGACCATTTACATGATAAAAGGTAAAGGTAAAGGACCCCTGGCAGTTAAGTCCAGTCGCAAATGACTCTGGGGTGGCGGTGCTCATCTCGCTTTACTGGCCGAGGGAGCCAGCGTTTGTCTGTTGACAGTTTTTTTGGGTCATGTGGCCAGCATAACGAAGCCGCTTCTGGCAAAACCAGAGCAGTGCACGGAAACGCTGTTTACCTTCTCGCCAGAGCGGTACCTATTTATCTACCGGTACTTGCATTTTTACGTGCTTTCAAACTGCTAGTTGGGCAGGAGCTGGGACCGAACAACAGGAGCTCACCCCACTGCGGGGATTTGAACCACGGACCTTCCGATCAGCAAGCCCTAGGCTCAGTGGTTTAGACCACAGTGCCACCCACGTCCCTATATTTACATTATAAACATAATCAAAAAGGAAAACTTATTCCTACCTACCAAGCACAGTCTCAGTACCATGCAAATACATGCCAATATTTCTTGTTAAAATAATTATATTTCCACGTTTCTATGTGTTGTTAGTGGCAGGGGTCAGCAAACGTTTTCAGCAGGGGGCAGGTCCACTGTTCCTCAGACCTTGTGAGGGGCCAGAATATATTTTTAGGGGAGAATGAACAAATCCCTATGCCCCACAAATAACCAAGAGATGCATTTTAAATAAAAGGACACATTCTACTCATGTAAAAACATGCCGATTCCCATACTGTCCGTGGGCCGGATTGAGAAGGCGATTGGGCTGGATCCAGCCCCCGGCCCTTAGTTTGCCTCCCCATGGTCTAGAGTCATGCTCTCTTGGAGTTGTGATAGAAATAAGACTGAACTTGTCTTATTTTGTGTTGTTTCTTTGGTCTCAAGCTTTGTTAATCAGTTTTTCCATTAATACCAAGTCTTTGTATATATCACATTTGAAACAAATAAGCATTTAGACCTCTGCAGTATCTAGTGATTGTAAGGCAGGCTGCAATCGTTAGGTGAGTTATGAAGTCCTTCTGGGTTAGGTGCTGGGTGTCTGCAGATTAGATGGAAATAAGAGCAATAATTCTGGGGTCTACATCAATCATTTAGTTTAGTTTACCAAAAAAAGGCCTGCTTTCTGATAAGATGGTATCTGCAGGAAGCCCTCACATGCAGAGTACAGTGATCAACGGAGGAGGAGGAGGAGGAGGAGGAGAAGAAGAAGGAGAAGAAGAAGAAGAAGAAGAAGAAGAAGAAGAAGAAGAAGAAGAAGAAGAAGAAGAAGAAGAAGAAGAAGAAATAATATGCCATTCATCTGACTGGGTTTTCCCAGCGACTCTGGGCAGCTTCCATCAAACACAGCAAAAACACCAAACATTAAAAACCTCCCTGAACATGGCTGCCTTCAGATGTCTTCTAAAAGTCAGATGGTTGTTTATTTCCTTGACAACTGATGGGAGGGTGTTCCACAGGGTGGGCGTAACTACCATGAAGGCCCTCTACCTGGTTCCCTGTAGCCTCAGAATGAGGGAACTGCCAGAAGGCCTTTGGAGCTGGATCTCAGTGTCTGGGTTAAACGACAGAGAGATCAAATGGTGAGATGATCTTTCATGTATCCTGGCCCCAAGTAGGGGAAGGGCATTTTGCCAAATACTGGGAGGACCGGATTTGAAATTCTCCAGCAGTTCAGGAAAAGCTTGAGAAAGAAAATTCTCAGAAACTTGATCAGGAAATTACATTCTGAGAAATGTTGTCCCAGCTCTAGAAATAACACATTCTCTAAGTTCCTTTTTCTTCCTTTTGCACATCCCTCAGCACACTGCGTGAGGATTGATGCCTCCACTTTCAGAATCTTTAATGTTTTAATCATCACTTCCTTATCAGAACACTTAAGGGATCCTTGCCTGCCATTCCGGAGAAATATGGTTCCTTTAGGCAAATCTTTGCAGCTCTTTTTTCTTAAAAATTCAGACACAGCAAGAAGCCACATAGACAGAGAGTGAAAGCAATTTTTCATTGACAGAATAGAAATAACAGGCTGTGCTGTCTTGTCACTTACTCTCCCACTTATGAATCTGTATGCAGGAGATTAATCTTGGGTGGCTATTTTTTAAATGTGCTTTCTAATGGCTTTCCCCCTTTTCTAGCTATATTGGTGGTGGTGCAAACAGTTGAGTTTAAACATGGCTGCATCCTTCTGCTGTGTTTGATGCTGTGCAACTTCACAAGAATTAGCTTACTTCATCTTAATGTACCTGCCCCTGTTTGCCAATGGACATACAGCTTTTTAATGGACAGGAGGCAGCAGGTGAGGTTGGGAAAAATTATATCGAGCAACAATACCATCAATATAGGTGCTCCCCAGGGGTGTGTGCTTTCCCCACTGCTATACACAAATGACTGTACCTCAACTGATCCATCGGTTAAGTTCTTGAAATTTGCCGATGACACAACACTTATTGGGCTTATCTGGGAGGACGATGAATCTGTGTATAGGCGGGAAGTAGACCATCTTGTTTCTTGGTGCACCAGAAATAATTTGGTGCTAAATGCCAAAAAAACAGTAGAAATGGTAATTGATTATAGAAGGCACTCTTCCGTCCTGCTGCCACTTTCCATCCTTGGTAACATGGTTGTAGTAGTAGAGTCCTTTAAGTTCCTGAGCTCTATAATTTCTCAAAACTTAAATTGGTCAGGCAACATCAACATTATTATTAAAAAAGGTCCACCAGAGGTTGTATTTCCTGTGTCAACTAAGGAAATTTAAATTGCCCCAGGAAGTGTTGATCCAATTTTACAGAGGCATCATTGAAAGTATGTTGGGAAATGTACTTGGCTAATAAATTATTCCTTCCTTCCTTCCTTCCTTCCTTCCTTCCTTCCTTCCTTCCTTCCATGGGTTAATGTCACAAAAGTCTCAGTTAGGCACCTTAAGAAAAGAAGAGGCATCTTCACAAAGGATGACAATCTCTTTTTTTTTATGAAGAATTTATTAGCATTTTCATAACACAATACACACCCAAACCCACACCTACAAACATAAAACAACTACAAATACAAATATTGCCAGGATTCTTCTTCTTGTTTATATACCTAACGAAAAAAATTCTATTTCCAAATCTTGACGTTTGACTCCCCCTGCCTTTTCACCTTCGGTTTTAAATCCATATTTTACTTTCTTAACAGCTTTTCTCTAAAAAAAAAAAAAAGGATTTAACTTCAATACAAAGGATGACAATCTCATCTACTTAGGAACAGGAGTCTCAGGTAGCGAGGTCGTCTTATTTTTCTAATGCAAAGGATAAGGCATATCCTATATGCAACTTCCAAATTCAGAGTCAACATGCCCCTGAATAGCAGTCACTAGGGGACAAGATGCATGCCCTTTTGCCCTGATTGTGGGCTTCTTATAGGAGTTGGGTGAGCCATTATGGAATATGGGATGATACATCTAACAGGGCTCCTTTCAAAACTTTCTCATCATCTGTAACCTGATCCTTTTAATTGGAGATGGCAGATACTGAACCAGGCATAATCAATATGACTTTGAGGGAGATGTTCTTGATGGATTTTCTGCCACAGGTACCAAGTTAATGTGTCTGGGATTAGGGGGCTATGTGTCAGCTCAGCTCCATCATGTTCCAGCATGCTTTGGCAGTGCCAGATGGTAGAGGAGGAGGAGGGAGAAGAAGCAGGTGAGTAGCTGGGAAGGCTGGTAGCTCAGGAATGGAGGACTTGTGACTCTAGGTAACAGAGAGGTTGAAGCAGATCCGATAGCCCTCTCCACTGCTTCTCCTGTGGAGCACAGAGCTGCATCAGGGAGCGGGGAGGACTTCAACTAGCCAAAGGGAAGGACTGAGCAGGAGGCAGTGGCAGTGGAGCTGGAAGCAGATGAACGGGAGAGTCTTGTCACCAAGAACCAGGCACTGACAACATGGGTGGGATGAGACATGCCTGTGTACATGGAGTGAACATAGTCATGTACAGCAGGGCAACAGAGTCTTACGAGTGAGCTTACCCTGTCTTGGCTTTAGAAGCTTGGTGGGAGTGGTATGTCAACTATTCGGACCTCTTCATAGCTTCCATTCAGCCTGAATAAAGATCTCTTCCTGGCGCTTATTGTGTCTGGGGATGGGAGCCTAACACGCGTGCTTTTGAAGATGGGGGATGTGGGCACTATTTGCTGCTCCATCTAAGTGCTGCTCCTAGGCAGACTGGTCCAAGGCAGCTTACAAGGAGGGCTTTTTTAAAATAAGTCTAACAACTATCTCCTTTATGCACGCTGGAACCCTGCCTCCATGCAAGGAGGAATGTCAAATGCTCTGACCTCCTGTGTGGCTATGGTGATATATGGGGTGTAAATAGAAACTTGTTCTCACCCTCACATGTATATAGCCTTTCATGTTCTCTGAAAAAGCAGATTCAGGTTATATGAGAGGCTGTATTACACCAGTATACAACTGGGAAGAAAATGCTGTTTAGCAGTTAATAATGTGCCCCATTGACATTTCCATAATTATATGAAAACCATCCTGTAATTAGAGATACTCTATTAATAATGTTACCAAAATACACTTAAAAGACATCTAAAGAAATTTCAGAGTTTAAAATTTCAGAGCCCCCGAAGAGAGGAGGAGGATGCAGGCTGAATTTGCATTTCCATGTTCAGTCCAAAACTATTTTGCCTCTAGCGCAGCCAGTTTTTAGATTAATTACGCAAAACCCTTTTATAATTAATGAGACACCCCATCAAAAAGAACTTTGAGCTGATATCACCTTGTGGAGAACACTATTTCTACATCTTATTGAAGATTCAAAACCAGTAAGTTAAGAACAAACATTTTTAGAATAAAACTCTACAGCTTGTAACCCACCAAACCATAAGCTCTCCACCAGCTTCATATGATGGACCATCAGTGATTCAATCAACCTTATTTTTCATCCTTCCTGGGAGTGCAGAATCTAGGAAATGTTGGTTTCTGGCACCTGGCTGTCAGCCTGTCTTATATTTAAGGGGAGGGAATTCCTTAGGGTAGGTAGCACTAAAGGTGTAATTCCTCTATTGTGCAGAAAGCCCCTTCCGCCCATAGAAAGGAGGGGGGGGGGGTTGCAGGCATCACGAGCTCTTCACATGCACAGGGGATGGCTCCATCCCCTGACGCCATTGGTCGCCGTTGAGGGGCCTGGTAGGAATTGGCCTAGTGGTTTTCGCCTACCTCATAGCAATTTGTCACAACTTTGGTCTTGGTGGTTAGGCATTGGATTATCTTGGGAAGGCTAAAGGTGGGGGGGAGGTTGGGCCATCACCTCCCCCAAATGCTGAAGGGTACTTCGTTAAATGAGTCCGGGGGGGCGTGTCCCTGTCCAAAGCCGTGGTAGGTGAGGGCCAAAGGCACGCCCCATATCGGTTACCACAGGGTGAGTCCCTAGCTGATGTGCAGCAGCAGGGCTCTCCCATCGGTGGTTAACCCTTCCCAGACTGCCAGCACGACATACTGGAGTCGGATATAGTCGGTTAGTTCCAATGCCTAAGCCAATACTGCTCAACATCCGGAACCAATAAAGTTGTGGCCTTTTCATGCCCATTAACCTTACTTGTTGAGTCCTGTGTCTTTATTTCACCACGGGAGGGGTCGGGATATTGACATGCAATGGACCTCTTCATAAGAAGGTGTCTGCAGGAGACCTGTGAGTGCTCAGCTCCTTGCATAAAAGGTGAAATAATTATTTAGGTATCCTGGTCCAAATCTGTATAGGGCTTCATACACCAAAGCCAGCACCAGTAGTTAACTGGCAGCCAATTCAGTACTTCCAACCATGGGGTAACGTGTAGGCAATATCCTGTCCCAGTGCATTTCACACCAGCTGCAGCTTACAGACCAACCTCAAGGGCAGCCCCATTGAGTGTACTGCAGTAATCCATCCTGGAGGTTACCAGAAAACAGTGGTCAAGCTATTCTAGTCCAAAAATGGCCATATCCAGATCAGGCAACTGATCGATAATCTAGACTCTGCCTCAGTATTGACGGAGTTATGAATATTCACCTTTAAAAATAAAATAAAATTAGAATAAGGGGCTCCATTGGGGATCTTTTCAAAACAGAGTGCAACATAATTGTATCTGGAACAAATGATCAGCAATTCTGGAAGTGTAAGCAATCTTTGTTTTCATTTCTGCCATCTCCTGGCTCATGCATTCCAAGTCCACCAGGGTGTAGAGCAATTAAACTACTAATAAAAATGGAGCCAGTGGCTTTGGTGCCACAATTTGCTTCTCCTGTCTTCTCCTACAGGGTGCAAGGAGATTTAAATGGGTGACTGTCTGCACATCACCTCTTTCTATAATGAGTTGCTGGACCACTGGAAAACAGGGTGTAGAGATCTGTGTCGCAAAGTATTTAAAGCAAGACTCAAGAACCTGACTGTGTTTTGACAGCATACAAAACTTATGTGAACATCCAGTTAGATGCAAAATGGGAATTCTTGGGAGGTTAACAACACACAAAGACTCCAATATTCTTGAGCTGACAATGCTCTTTTAAAAGACAAAAGAGAGAAGTGGAGGGGTACTTTACATTGGCATGAAAAGGGGTGAACAAAAACAAACAAACCAGTTATTTGAAGGGAAGATTAAAGCTAACCACAAATTTATTCATTGTGAATTAAACAAACAGGAATAATAGGTTTAGCTTGGTCAGATAGTTAACTAACCAGACACCATTCATCCAAGCATACAAAGTCATAGGATAACGGAGAGTTCACATTGTTACATTAATCCAGATTGCTTCTCAACAGAGTACAGTGAGTTACCTTCTCAAGAGAAAAGTAACACTAAAACATCCCTCTATACTGTATTTTGTGTCACCTTTTGGAACAAAATAACATTACATTACATTTCAAGGAGGATAAGGCTATCAGTGGCTACTACCCAAGATGGCTATGTTCTATGCCCAATGTCAGGGGTAATAGGCCTATGAATATCATCTGCTGGGTAACATAAGGTTCAGCACCTGCAGAGTCTCACCTGATACAAATGACTTGGTCAGAGAGGGTGGAATATTGTTGTCATCTACATACTGGTGCCATTGTGCTCCAACTCACTGAAATGACACAACTGACCTCACATTATAATTCCCCCCCATGGTTTGATATTCTAGGCTGTGTCCAAAAAGTGGTGTTGGGGAATGAGTGTTCAGACCCCCTGGGCTCTCACTTGTGGGGTGCCTCAGGGCTCCGTCCTCTCCCACATGCTTTTTAACATCTATATGAAGCTGCTGGGAGAGATCATCAGGGGGTTTGGGCTGGGTGTTCAACAGTATGCAGATGATACCCAGCTCTACCTTTCTTTTAAATCAGAACCAGTGAAAGTGGTGTGAGTGGATGGATTATGGCTAACAGATTGAGGTTGAATCCTGACAAGACAGAAGTACCATTTTGGGGGGACATGGGGTTGGTGGGTGTGGAGGACTCCCTGGTCCTGAAATGCCTCTATCTGGTAAGAGTCCTACAGGTCTTCAGCCAGGGCATCAAGGCTCTTTCAGTTCTGAATCTAGCACCAAAGCCAAAATTAAATGGGTCCAGATAATCCTCTTCCTCCAACCACATCTGAAAGTGACCACCAGCCAGCACTGACCCAACAACCTTGCCCACCCCAAATGGTTTTGTGAATGTATATAGTTCTGTGTGTCTGTCTATAGTTTACATGGAGTGAATGAGGCTTCCGTCCATTGTAGAGTTGCAAAACAATTCTTTTGATAACCAACAGGGCACAGCTAATCTATTTTTTTGTTGCACTGGAGTAAAGTTCCATGTGATTAGGAGGAATCCTGGCAGCACGATGAGTTACTATGACTTTATAGAATACTATTAATTGTTTCTCATGTCCTTAGGTTATGTAGCTCGTATAGTTGTCCAGAGTTATGCTAATGTCCAAACCGGCCATGAATTGCAAAGCCAAATAAACTAATTCATTGTGCTTCTTCAGCAAAAAGTATATTTACAAAAGAAGCTTCATAACAAGGGATAAAAGCTGCAGCAAAACCCCCCCCCAAAAAAAAAACTCAACATACAGTATCTGGACAGCCAGCAATGCCTTGTCTCTGCTCGTTCCCCATTATAGTCACCTTTCTTTGTGGTGCTAAAGCCAACCCTTTTGTAGGCGTTATGTTCTTCCCTCCCCCACCTGCTTTTTCCAGGGAGGAAATAAGGCTACACTTGCTTCCTAAACCAGATAATACTATGAATCAGGAGACAGCCAACCCTTAACAGGATCTGAAGAGGTTAATTAGCTAACCTGGATATATTTACCTGAATGTACTGTTAGAGACTCTTTTAAGAGGAAAAAACTCTTTCCTATGGAGACTCTTTTGAGTGGAGGCTTTTCTGTATGAAATCTTTCTTTTTGCTGTGAACTTTGATCTGCATTGCACTCCTGACTGGCATATTACTGTGTAAGCTATGACTAAGAGTCTGGAGATAACAGTAGAAGGTCAACCTTGCACATGGAAGTAGGAACTGTCTAAGTCAGAGACAGATAGGATGGCCTTGCTGAAGTGCGCATGCTAGCACAGGAACCAACTCAGGGCTAAATGTCCTTTTGCCTTATATGTACAAGGAAATGTACAACAGGAAATGTTCCTTATATGGGCAAGGATGTACAAGAGGCAGATTCCTGGGGTGGGGAGAGCCAAAGACCTCTATAAGAGCTGTCTGGGTGCTGACTAGCTTTGTACTTGCTTGAACACAGCATCTACCTTCTGCATGCAGAATAAACCTTTTCTCTGAAGCAATCCCCTCAAAGTGTCTTTTTGACTCCTCTGATCCCTCCCTTCGGCCCAACGCGAACCCAAGGTTAGCGGAAAGGTCTGCAAGAAGGCTGCAGATCTAATCTGGGAAGATCCCCAGCTGCTTTAGCCGATAGTTAGGGATGATGGTAATTGTAGCCTAACAACTGGGGATGCAAAGTTGAAGAATACTAGTTACTGGCAGTGGCTCCTCAAACGTTCAGACAGAAAGTATTTCTCAACTCTACTTAGAGACACTAGTGGTTGAACCTGGGAACTTCTGCTTACCCAGCATGTGCTCTAGCACTGAGCCACCATAAACCTTTTGCAATCTGTGCACCCTAACCTTTAATTCCATTGAATAATGAAAAGCCAAAACTTGGGCTTGCATAGGGGTGCTCAACAACTTTGCCAAAAAAAAAGCGCTCAACAACATTTGTCTCCAGAATTTCACTTTTTGAAATATGGCAACCCTAGGCTTGTGGGAAAATTCGGCCTGTACAGTTACCCTAGGGAGCATCGTGAACTGTATATTCATATGACATTGTCACCAATACGGGAACTGGGTGTGGTCCATTTGATACATCCACTCTCTGATCAGTGAGAAGAGTATAGATCATGTATGAAAATGCAGCTGAAATGTTAGGACTCCATAAGGTCATTCATTGCATCTGCAATATTTTATCAGAAACTTCTTTGGAAATTGCTATCCCTGTCAAGCAGTTGCAAGGCATCAAGAAAAAACAAAACAAAACAAATCCTTAACTGTTCATCACTTTGCTTCTGGGGGAAAAACTTTTAGGACCCCCCCCCCCTAAAAGAAACCCCAGTTTCATTTATAAATAATTAAATACAAGCTACACTTAGAACTTTTGATCATCAGTCTCCTTTACAAGATATGCTAAGAATTTCTTTTTGGCTCCGATGGGGGTTTCTTCTGAAGTTGCTGAAAGAAATGCCACAGCATCAAAGGTGGGAAGCACATAATTTTTAAATAAATAAAATGGTATTCCCTAGAAGTGTGTGTGTGTGTGTGTGTGTGTGTGTGTGTGTGTGAAGAGGATGGATGCCCCATTAGAAAGATAGCATCCGTTCAACCACAAGTACTGTAGTAGAGCCAGCATAGCTAAACTTGAGGAGAGGGTGTGCAGAAAGATACCACTTTGCATACAGACACATCTACCTCATTGTGGACCAGAAGGGATTTCTGTTGATGATAGCATAAGAACATAATGTAAGTCTGTTGGATCAGGCCAATGGCCCATCTAATCCAGCACCCTGTTCTAACAGTGGCTGACCAGTTGCCTGTGGGAAGCCTACAAGCTGGACATGAGTGCAACAGCATTCTGCCCATCTGCGATTCCCAGAAACTAATATTCAGAGGCATAACGCCTCTGACAGTAGAAATAGAGCATAGCCATTGTGGCTAGTAGCTGTGGAGAGCCTTGCCCTCCGTGAATTTGTCTCATCCTTTTTTAAAAAAAGCCATTCAATCCAATGGCCATCACTGTCTTCTGCAGGAACAAGTTCAACAGTTCAACTGTGTACTGGATGAAGAAGTGCTTTCTTTTAACTGTTCTGACTCTTTCAACATTCAGCTTTATTGGGTGCCCATGAGTTCTATTGTTTTGAGAGATAGAGAAATTTTTCCCTATCCAATTTCTAAATGCCATGCATAATTTTATAAACTTTTATCATGCCACCTCTTGTTGACCTTTCCTCTAAACTAAAAATTCCAGAAAAGGGCAACCAAAACAGTGCCCTTCACCAAGGTCCCTTTCCACCACCAGGGGTTGGAAATTGTAGTCTAAACCTCTGGAAGGCATCAGATGGGTGAAGTTTGATCTAGACTCTGCCAGGAGGGTATTGTTTGTTATTTGCACTAAAACAGGGGTGGGATAGTGGTGACCTTCCAGGTGTTCAACATCCTTATTCCCATCAGCCCCTGTCAGTGGTCAGGAATGATGGGAGTTGGTGTCCAAATGCTCTCCATCCTTGAACAAAAAATTAAACAGTTTGGCACAGGCAATCATAAAGAAGATACCCTTCAGTGAGGTGAGTGTTTGGGTGTCTGGGCAAAAACGTGGCCAAGTAATAGATCAAGCAGGTGGACTGAGTTGGAGAAACCACTCACAACAGCTGAAGATACATTCAGTTCCAATCATACCCACTTAATATACACAGAGATATATTAAGCAGTTTAATCAAATTCTGGCCACGCTGTCAATTCCTCCACAAAGTTCTGACTTTTCAGCGAGCTAACTCTATGCATTCATAAAATTAAATGTTTCCAGTCCATCTATTTTTCATAGCTCTTGCAATTTACATGCTGTACTCTGTTAACCTTCTGACAAAGTAGATTTAGCTTTCGTGACCAATACAATACTTCCCAATTCTAGGTCAGCAACTTCAGCTGTTTGGGTGGGAGAAGCCTGGAGTTCTCATGCATGAGGGTTCAGCTCCGTGTTACTTTTGCTTAATGCTTTCTGCCCCCAATTGCTTCTGCTGGTAAAGCCTCAGATTGCTCTCAGGCCTGAAAGAAGGCCTTTGTCAGTGTTAAAATTATTTTACCATTAACCCTTATCTATTTTCAGCTATGTGTGAAGGAACCTAATTGATATGCTTTTGACTCCTGCCTTATTTTGTGGGTAACACTGTGATGCTTTAAATTAATTTGGCAACCCACAATATCCATTTTGCAAAGAGGAGAAAACTAATCCCTACTCCAACTTTCTGAAATCAATTCACTCAGTCTGGAAACTTGACTGTATAGCCTGTACATGTGATATCTATCTAGCTAGCATCTACAGTTTTCCAGTAAACATAAAGCTAATGCTTCCCTTGAGTTTGGTTTGGAAGCTGCAGCTGGTACAGAATATGGTGGCCAGGGTGGCTACGGTGGCCATCTATTAGTGACAAGCATTTTCAGTGTGCATAGTCTTCAATTCACGCAGAAATGCTAGGACTGTCATGAAAATCCTTCAGCCATCATGGCTTCTCAGTATGTCATGCAGAGTCCTGAATTCTGCAAGCAGGGAACTGATGCCCTCCACCAATCTTCTTCCCCATTGAGTTCTACAAGGGCAACATTGAGACCAAGGAGGAGGAATCTGACAGGGAGTGCCACTAACTAAACTGGTTGTAAGGAAGAAGGCAGGCAAGGAAGGGCTGGCTGAGAACAGGCTGAGATTGGTGGAGTATTGTCTCATCAGCCCAAATGGATCAGCCTTCATTGATTTGAATGTAAGTTAAATGTGATACTTGAATTCTTCCAGCCTTGATTTTCATCATGGTAGTAATACTTCTTTGTGGCTGATACTTCTGCTTCTGAAAATCCTACTTGAACATCCCCAAAGTTGGTTGGGTTTTGTTCTGCTGTTTGATTTTTGTGGTTTTAAAAATTGTTTTTTTAATCTTGTAGGCTGGTTTGTGTGTCCATGGAGTAAACAAATGTAATAAAAAGAATAGATCAAATCAAGCCAAGCCAGACAGAAAAAGAATCCTTGAAGCAGAAGCAAATATCCAAGTGCTGTAGTTCCTCCAAAACTTAGTTGCCTATTTGAAAAATGAAATCACCCACAAAGTTTTCTGGTATCAGTATCTGTCAGGGCCACATACAGTGAAGAAAGGTCTGTCAGACATATTGGGCCAGTGCAAATAGTCGCTTTAAAAAGTACTGTGTAGATTAAAAACCTTAACACAGGAAAATGTCCATGGTTATAAACTCATGTGGTTCTTTCTCTTGCTTTTCTTTCTCCTTTTTAGACAAACAAAAGAAAGTACTTATTTAACATAGCACATAATTAAACTACAAAATTCACTCCTATGAAAGGTAGTGATGGCCACCAAATTGGTGTTTATGAACAGGATTAGACAGGATTAGACAAAGTCATAGAGCATAAGGCTATCTGTGGCTACTAACCTTGAAGGTTTTATCAACACTATTGGAGATAGTATGTTTCTCAATACCTGTAGCTATAAGCCACAGGAGGAGAGAGTATTGTTGCACCCAGATCCTGCTTGCAGGCTTCTCACAGGCTTCTGGTTGGCCACTGAAGGCTGGACTAGATGGGTCACTGGCCTGATCCAGCAGGGCTGTTCTTGTGTTCTCCTTGCAGGCCAAGGCTTCGTGCTTCCCTCAATCTCCACTGGCCAAATCAAATAAAGACACAGCACACTTGACTTTGGCTTGAATCAGGCCACAAATTTCTTGAATACAGATGAAAGAGGCTTGGCATAGGCACTGGGTAATCACTAACTTCCAGCCCACCTTCCAGAAGTGACGCCATGGGTGAATCCAACAGTGGGGGTTCCTAAGACTTACATCAAATATGGTGGACCCCTGTAGGAAAACCTAGGTGGAAGGTCCAGGTGCAGGTTGTTTAAATCCACCAAGAGCAGACCTGAGGGAAGCCTGTCTCCTCTATCAGTCTACCTGCCATTGGCCAATCAGGCAGATAGGCTTGTATCCAGCATCTGATAGGTGGAGGGGGTGTTACACACACACACCCCACCTGTTCAAGCAGGATCGCAACCCTGGAATTCCCTTGTCGGGTCCTGTGGGAGCAGCTGCTGGTCCACAGTGCCAGCCACTGAGAAGGTGAGTGGACTTCTTTTACCAATAATTTCTTCATCTTCCTTTTAAAAAGAAAACTTCAAGTAGTGGCAGAGCTGAAATCAGGGTGGAGCAGATAGTTTCACAAACACACATCAATGACCATAAGAATGGTGCCATGTCGTAATGTGGAACTTTTTTTGAGAATTTTGAGTGCCAGTCACAAAAAAAATGGCTGTGGTGTGGTATGTGATGTTTAGGGATGCATGAGAATTCCAATGACAATGGAAGTGGGAGCAGACACTGCTAATGTTAGCTTATTCGTCCCATGTCCAGAACAGTGAATGCAATTTGGAATTTGCTCCTCTTGTTTCAATCAATCAATTTATTTATTGCCTTAGCCATATGGCCATAGCACATTGTGAGAAACCAGACAGTGACCTGTCGCGATTATACGTCAAATACTACGAATACAATTAGAACATTAAGTGTAAAATCATGCTGGGTAATACAGATGAGATAAAGAGCAATAACAGGGCATGTCGACTGTGACTATGTCAGGAAGTTATGTAGGACTAGGGGTGAGGTAAGTTAGCCAAAAAAGTGGCCCTGAATTTCAGGGCCTGTAATATGTAGATGGCCACTCCACGTGATATCAGTGGGTTGGCATCCGCCAGTAAGTATTTCATGCGGTCATCGTCCCGGGCAATGATCGGTGGAATTAAAAGGAAAAGCCTGGGTCTTACATATATTGGGCAGTAGAAGAAAAAATGAATAAGGTCCTCTATCTTTCCCTTGTTGCATGGGCAGAGTCGAAGTTCCAGAGGAGTATTGGAAAATACACCCTGTAAGAATGCTGTAGGGATGGCATGAAATCGGGCTAGTGTGAAGGCCCTTCTTAGCATAGGATTTATCAGATCACTCAGATAGTGGACCAGAGATCTAACTACCTTCACGCGAGGAAACCACGTGGAGAGTCTGGCCGCGTTAGATAGTTCTAGATCGAGGGCAGAATCCAGTCGCGAATTTTGTCTTTGTCCCATGTTCTTCTTGTGTCTTTTGGTCTGCCAACAATATGTAATTGATTGTGTCACCCATCCCCATGTTTATTGTGATTCCTTTACATTGAAATGAATTAGGTGGAATAAGATAATGGCAATGTAATTTTTGTAATATATTTCTGCTGCCATTTACGTAATCCAGCTTTGCTGCAAGAGTTGCCAGAAACAGATGTATAAGGACCATCCAACTGTCTTAGGGACTCCATTCTGGATTTCTGTAGGGTTTACTCTTTAGGCCTTTTCTTCTCCTGAAGATATCTCACAAGGCAGTGGAGGTTTAGGACCCTGTCTTTCTTCTAGATGGGCTACCTCCCAGGTTGACGAGTCCCATCTGCCTCTTGTACATATATATAACTGCAGTAAACCACTTCAATTTCTTAAATGAAATTTCAGCATACAAAACAATAAACAAACCACCGAAGGAGAATTTGGGAAGCAAATTCCTTTTAAAAAATGCTTATTGGTTTTAAAAAACAAAACAATATAAAACAGTCAACAAAAAACAATCAAAATCGATACTCATTAAAAATAATAAGTTCACACATAACTAATTCCAACATGACTTCCAAATTACTTGTAAGACCCTCCTCACTCTTTGCAATATATATATATATATATATATATATATATATATATATATATATATATATATATTAACCTAGATGGGGTGGGACACACCCCAAAGGCCATATTCATTCAACCTGCTCTTTGATGAAGCAGAACAGCAAAGAATGAGTGTTTCCATTTTAGATGGGGGAAACAACTCCCATTCCCTCTTGAGAGGATCTGTTAGCCAGTACAGACTGTCTGTTCTTCTCCTCACACTGAGAGCCTTCCAGTATGAGTACATGGCTCCCATGGGGAATGTGCAGTGATGATAACGCCATATGCGAGGATGATATAAAATCAAATGCAAGCTGTATGACAACCGACCAGCATTGTCACCTCATGCCGTGCGGTAAATGAAAAGACCGTTAAAATGTATGAATTAGTCCCCGAACTGTCACTGTCTATGCAGATTAGATAAGTTTCCTAATTGCAGAAATGCTCAGTGTTGATGAGTCAATACACTGTTGTTTTGTGCCCTAAATGCATGTACATTATTAATATGGAGAGAAACGAAATGACTTTGCTTCGGAAATGCTGCAGAATAGATTAAAAAAAAACAAAAACCTTCAAGGCTCATTACAGTTTAGAGCATACTAGGTCTCAGCAACACACTTTGCAATACAGTTCAGATCTAAGCCGTTTGCAAATGGGTAGAGCCAAAAGAATATCTTGCAACCATAAATCAGGATAATATTTCAATTTCACAATTCAAATAAATGTCAAAACACAGTTTGAATTCACAGTTCAAATGTGATTTGATTTATTTATATATTTTTTAAAACTCAATGCTTCAACCTTGTTGGCATTTTTTTTGAGAGAGTGCAAGCAAGCAAGCAAGCAAGTATGAAAATAAAGAGATAGAATCATAGAATCATAGAGTTGGAAGAGACCCCAAGGGCCCATCCGGTCCAACCCCCCTGCCAAGCTGGAAACACCAACAAAGCATTCCTGACAGATGGCTGTCAAGCCTCTGCTTAAAGACCTCCAAAGAAGGAGACTCCACCACACTCCTTGGTGGCAAATTCCACTGCCGAACAGCTCTCACTGTCAGGAAGTTCTTCCTAATGTTTAGGTGGAATCTTCTTCTTGTAGTTTGATTCCATTGCTCCGTGTCCGCTTCTCTGGAGCAGCAGAAACAAACCTTTCTCCCTCCTCTATATTACATCCTTGATATATTTGAACATGGCTATCATATCACCCTTAACCTTCTCTTCTCCAGGCTAAACATACCCAGCTCCCTAAGCCGTTCCTCATAAGGCATTGTTTCCAGGCCTTTGACCATTTTGGTTGCCCTCTTCTGGACACATTCCAGCTTGTCAGTCTCCTTCTTGAACTGTGGTGCCCAGAACTGGACACAGTATTCCAGGTGAGGTCTGACCAGAGCAGAATATAGTGGTACTATTACTTCCCTTGATCTAGATGCTATACTCTATTGATGCAGCCAGAATTGCATTGGCTTTTTTAGCTGCTGCATCATACGTTGACTCATGTCAAGTTTGTGGTCTACCATGAGATGTAAAGTTTGGAATTAATAGGGATGTAGCTTTATTTGCTTTTTACTGTGGAGGTAGGGAAACTTTTTGGCCCAGTGGACCAGGTCTTTTTCTCCCCTTATCCATTGGTCAACTTTTACAGATGAACAGAGTCACCTACTTGTCAATCATCTGACGTCAGCACCTAGTAGATTGAACCTCTCCACTGATCCACTGTTCTCTGCAGGGGCTTGCTATACCAGCGCATCCCCCATAGGGGATCTGACCCAGCAGTATTGAACCCCTCCCCTGCCCATCAGATGATGTCAGATCAGATTGACTGGTGGCCATGGTTCTAGAGAAATGGTCTCATGCACAAAATTATATTTTCCTATAAACTGGATGTTTCTCACACATATTTACCTGGATATGCAAATGTATTATTAGTTCAATGAATTATTTTCCAATTATATAACCTCCAGGAACATCTCCTTGGGGGATGAGCTAATGGTTCTCAGTCTCTATTTGCTGACCCCCAACTTGTCCTAACCTCATGATAGTCGATACAGTATGGTGCCTTCCAAATGTAGTTGGACTCCAACTGTGTGAGAGTTGTTGTCCAATAACAACGGGAAGGTACCATATCCCACCCCTGTCCTAACCACTACCATCATCCTACTACAACACGGATGGGTTGAGGGAACTCTTTTGGAGACACCACTCCATTTCCCTATTAACTTTTAATGGCTCTGCAACAGTTTTCCGATGGTTTTGGTAAGGAGCTGCTTACTACCATGGTGGGGACAGTGACTTTGAGGGAAAGCCATGTGCTTTACATGTCCTTTGTGGATGCAGTCTGACACAATAATTGTTGGTCTTCTGTACACCACTCATACATTATAATGTAAGAAATCTATATACTAGTTTTATAAAATAAATAAATTAATAAAGCATTTTCTCTGTCTTTTTGACTTGTTTTTAAATTGCTGTTGCAGCCTCCCCAATAAGTACATCTTTATCCAAACAGTCACAAACAGTTTGGAGGCCAAGGCTGGTTACATTCATACACACAGTACACGGTACATTCTATCACCTGCAGTAGAAGTTTCTGGACTAGAGAAATTGTCACTAAGACTTATACCTGCCTTATACCCACCTATCTGGAAGATAGCCTCACTGAACTCCTTGAGACTTACAGCACCATCCTAACAGTGTCTACTTAAGGTGCATCCAGACCATTAGCATTTTGCAGGAGGGATCAAATGCACTTTAGGTTTGCACAATTCACGTGGATTCCAGTGCTCTGTCATCCCAGCACAGCCAATGGATATTAAAAATAAATCAACGATATTGCAGTTAGAAAATGCATTGAAAAGTGTGGAGTGAACAGGTAGCTAATAGGAAGGCATATAAACACCCTGCAAGTAAGTCTGGATGAATGTCCATTGTCATATAGTCTCCTCATAAACAAATCAGTATGCAGCAAAGCAGGGCTGGCACAACACATTTTGGCACCTGAGGCAAGTCACAAACAGGTGCCCACTTGACCCACCTACGAGGAAGAAGAGGGTGAGTTAAAATCATATCAGAAACAAGAAGGAAATAAATACCTACATCGGGAACAAGGAGGTACAGCAGCAGCATTAGGTGATGCATTCCTTGGAGGCCGAATCAGCTGCCCCTATGGATCCTGCTGCCTGAGGAAGTTGCCTCATATTGCATCATGGGTGGGCTGGCCTTGCAACAAAGACTCCATATTATCCATCTTCCATGTAAGCTTTGTATAAGTAAATCAGGAGGAGCGCTCAATTAATAGCTCACCTGGAGGAGCCCTTGAATTAAATGGGCCTTATCCCCACCTAGCAGTTCGAAAGCACGTCAAAGTGCAAGTAGATAAATAGGTACCGCTCTGGCGGGAAGGTAAATGGTTTTCCGTGCGCTGCTCTGGTTCACCAGAAGTGGCTTAGTCATGCTGGCCACATGACCCAGAAGCTGTACGCCGGCTCCCTTGGTCAGTAATGCGAGATGAGTGCTGCAACCCCATGACTGGACCTAATGGTCAGGGGTACCTTTACCTTTACCTATCCCCATGTAAGTGGGGCTAGGCTTGAAGTCTAGCTGTAGACTGCAACAGAGTGGTGTAACATTTCTGCTTAGGGCAAAATTTAGTTAATTGTAGAGAAATCAACACCATTATGTTCATTGTATTTACCTTCCATTGTATTTATGTTCCATTACAAGATCCTTCATCTGAAGTGGTGCTTCTGTCATCCCTCTCCAACTTTCTGTGTTCAGCACTGAAAGAAGAATGTGAAAAGAAAAGAAAAATGTGTAGGAGAGGTTTACAAAAATGATTCATGTATTAAAATAATGAACTATTAGTTAAAAAGATAAATGGCCCAAATGATGTTCTTGTAATGTCATCCTTACAATAGCCATCACAGCTGAATTGGTAATGTGCTATTTTTTAAACGCTTCTGTAGTAACACAATAAATTACAGCAAAATATTATTGCAATGGATTAAGTGATTAAATTATAGCCTAGCCATTTATTTTACTCTGAATATCATATTTTTCTTCTTGGTTGGACTGGAACCCATTTGTACAACCCCTTATTTGGCACTTCAACTTCAAAGTAATCAATATTGACTTTTTCAGTAATATATTAGTTTAACATTTATTTACTTGTTTTGCATACACTACAAATGCTAATGTGCTGTATAAATAAGCCATATATTTTTTCCCCAGCTTCAAGAAATGTTATTAGGATAATTATCTCTCGTCATTCCTCATACTGGAATAATAATGTTTCACTGCAGGCGTCATCCTTTAGAAACCAAACAAGGAACTTTAAAAAGAAGGAAATATTTTATAGGCCAGAGAGAGAATGAAGTTTTGCAATCAAATATGGCCTTAATCCATAGAAAGTTAACTAAGTCTAAGCATGAGCAATGAACAAATGCATTTTCTTCTCCTGCTTACCAAGACTCCATATTCCTTTTCTCTCTCTTTTACCATCGCTGTATACAAATTTAAATTGTAAATTTGGTGGTCAGGGGCTCATCCTCTTGTGCTTTGCACAGTGCTTTGCACATTGATGGCAGTTATCATTATAAATATTGGGGCTGTATATTGAATTCGGATTGAATCAGGCTGATTCAGGGGTATCCTGACTTTGGCTTAGTTGGCTTAAGATGACCCTGGATCATCCTGAGTTGGCTCAGGTCATCTGGAGCAGTCTGGGTGTGACAGGGATTAGAACATTGGGTGGAAAGTCTGCAGAGACTGGCTGCTTCCATGGTGTTTTCTCTATACTGAGGAAGTAGCATCCAGCAGAACTAAACCTTCAGCTAACTGTCAGGTGGTGGGGGAGACACAGCATCTCTTTTTCCCCCTTCCCCCTTTCAACTCTATGTTTCATTGGTGGATTTTTTTAAAAAAAGGTTAGCTAAATATTAGCCCCATCTCCTCAATTGATTTGGGACTGGATATAGGGTCCCCGTTCCCCAGCTTGGCCTGGATTGAGTCAGGATGTTCTGCACAGTTCTAATAAACATCATCATGGGACAAATTCGGAACAACCAATCTTAAATTTCATTTATTCCAGTAGAAGATCCCCACCCCCTGGAATTGGGGTGTAAATTGTCATGTTTGTACTTCCAATTAGTGCTCTGTGGGATCTAAATGTGGGCATGCAGGACTTGCACATACTTCTTGAATGGACAATGGGATGCACACTTGAATGTGAGCTTCTGACTGGAATGAGTGGGGAAACCTTTGAGTACATGGCATATCAAAGTCTCCAGGATCCTTGAGACATAACTGGGTTAGGTGTACTTCCACTTGGGGGTGGGTATTCTGGCCAAGGGGAACATTGGTGGCATCTTATATGCTTCTTAAAAATGACCAAAGATTCATTGGAAGTTCAAGTACTGAACCACTTCAAATGTTGTGTGTGTGCACGCACACACACAGTGCTTTCAGATATGGTGTAAAAATTATGGTACATTCAGGAAATTTATTTTTTTTTTGTTCAGCCAGAAAAAACATACTGTTTGAAAAAAAGAAGATGCAATGTGAGCCAGTGTAGAATATTTTGAATTTGAGCTTGACAGGAGACTTGGAAACGAGACCCTGTCAGCATATAACACCTCTGCTCAGAGATCTGCAATGGTTACTGATTTGTTACCAGGCCAAATTCAAGGTATTGTTCTTGATAGATCAAGCCCCAGTTGACTTGCAGCATTGTCTTGCCGCATATGTGGCCACTAGACCACTTAGATCTGCAGAACTGGCACTGTTACATGCACCACATAAAATTCATTCTACAGTTGTAAGAAATTGATCTTTGGATTGCCTTGTCTATTGACATCAGGCAAGTGCCTTCGCTGTACACTTTTTGTGCCTGCTTAACACATTTTTGTTTAGGCAAGCCTACCTAAAAAGGTAGGAGTTGGCATGCTTGAATATATTTTTTACTGTTAATTTTTTATCATCTTTAATTGTTTTCCATTGTTTTAAAAACTGTTTTATTGATAATCTTAATATTTCTTTTACTATAATCAATCAAACAAACAATTAAATATGATTTGCATTTCAGGTGGATGAAGTAGTTTACTGCCAGTCAATTCCCAATGATCCATATCAACAAGCAGACCATACCAAAATCTGAAGCAGGGTTGGAAAAACCTGTGGTCTTTCAGAGGTTGCTGAACTGCAACTCCCACGAGCTCCAGTCAGCATGGTCCATGATCAGGGATGAAGGAGACTGGAATCCAACAATATATGGAGTGCAGCAGGCTTGCCATCCCTGGTGTAAAGGTAGGATTGCCACCTTGGACATCGGCGCGCGCACATGCACACACACACACACACACACACACACTGCATAGTGGTTGGTAAACCTGGATATATACATGTAAATACATATGAAACATAGTTCAGCCAGATGGGAATTTGGAAATCCACTGATTTCAATGCAATTGTTAAATCTCTCATATCCAAAGCAAATGCTGGATTCTGCTTATTATAATGCATCAGGCCAATATACAAGGCCCTAAACATTATTCTCAAAAAAATTAAGCTGCATGCTACATAAACACCTATAATTTAATTCCAGGAAACTTGCAAAAAGAAAGCCCTCACCCTCGAAAAGCTTGTAACAAGAGTTCAGTAATTTATGTACACAGCCAATCCAATTACCATATGTCAAATCCCCATTTATTACTTAATTGTTATGTAAGCAGCGTTTTGACATCCCCATATTTTAAATAAGCATTCTCATAAATCAAGGCAAGCCAGTTTGGAACTAGTCCTGAAGCTGTAATTCTGCAAGATGTTAACTTCAGCTCCTAAGTTCACTTTTTCTCTTTCTCTCTAGTTCTGTTGTTTCAATTACATTTTGTTGTTGGTGGTTTTATGGGCTTATTTTTTATTTTAAAAAAACACAGAAAGAAAGAAAGAAGAAAGAAAGAAAGAAAAGAAAGAAAGAAAGAAAGAAAGAAAGAATTTTCTTTATTGAATGGAATTGAGCAAAAGCTGAGGAGCTGGCAATGTTGGCTTCACCCACTGAGCACTCAAAAACAACTTGGGCACTGGTCACAAGGCTCTTTCACTTCCATAAGCAGACCTGGCACCAAATTTGGCCAGATCAGGCACTGGCCAAGAACCCTAGTACTCAGAAGCCCTGGTACTCATTGGCTCAACCTGCCATCTACCTGTCCATTGCTGGGCCAGCATGGTAGTACGAAGATAGTTCTTCTCTTAGGATATGGATTAGCTTGTAGAAATTCTCTGATTAGCAAAAATCAGTTAACTGGTACTAATATTAATTGTTCCTTTTCAACATTTTACAGCAGGGCTTGGGGATCTCTGGGTGCAGTACGATTCCTACTAGCTTAGACCATTGAACATTGACCATGCGGTTCAGGTGCTGATGGGAATTGGAGGCCAGCAACATCTGGAGGGTAGAGGGTCCCCAACAATTCCAGAAACCAATGTTTCTCAAGCTGAACTACTTCACATGATTATGATGAGGATAAAATGAAATCTTAGAAGCACTTCAGAGGCTAGGAAGATAGAGATGCCACTGTCTGGGCTCTTGTTTCTTCCATATAATTCACGGTGGTTCCTTCTCAGTGCTTATACAATATTTTTGAATGAAATGATACAATAAGTCTCTGCTAGCGATTAGAGAGAAAGAAGCTCTGTTTAAATCAAGATGTGAGAGAACGTCACTTGACATAACCTGACTGCCATTCTTTAAGTTACATAAAACACAAGTCCTCCAAGTTCTTTTGTCTGCAAGATAAAATAAATTTTTTTGAAAGAAAAAGTTGGGCTGGAGGGTAGGGAAAGAACCTTCAAGGATATAGACTAACCTGAAAGGAATGTCATCTTCCTGTCATATTCATTCACAATCTTTCGTCAATAATTTGAATTTTTCTTCTGTTGTGTCTCTCGGCTGATTTCTTTTAAGAAAATGCTTTTCCCCTCCTGCCTGATGTTTGAGTTTAAAAAAACAAACGAATCCCAAACATTGTGACTTTTGAAAGAAGTATAATTATTTAGAGTGTGGAATTCTGAAGGCAAGAAAGGCTTTGAATTTTATGGGTTGAAGTTATGCGGAAGGTATCTCATGACGCTCACATTGCAAAAGCAGCTTTTTAATCTGTCAGGGGGGAAAAATGTCTTTGGTTTATCTTCCTATCACCTCAGAGAGATTGGTACTTTTCTGGCCTATTTGAACACCTTGCTCACTGCAGCCACTCACCGTGATAGGCTGTCTTCAGTATTTTTAGGTGGATCTTCATTTGAGCTTGTTTAGTTTGCATGATCCTACACTTGGATCTCTGCACATTTACAACTTTTCTTAACTGTATATAAAAGGCGTATTCCAGTCTTTCTGTGGACTCTGATCACAGAGCTCCACAGGGGATGATAGTGCCAAGCTCTTTAATGTAGCTCATCCTCTCTGTGAGCACTAAGATTTCATTATACTGAAGTAGACTTTGCTCCTAAATAGCCACACACATTTTAGACCAAACTTTGCCAACCTGGTGCTCTCCAGGTGTTTTGGACTGCAACTCCCATCAATCAGAGGAAAACAGCTGTCCATAACATCTGAAGAACATCAGTTCCAAACAGAGCAAATAAAGGGGGAGTAGAGAGAGAAAAAGCAGAACTAGGGGTGATATAATCTATATGGGCAAGTGAATCAGTTCAGAATTGGCTCCAAGGACTAGTGGCAGATAGTTCAGACCAGGAGAAAATGTGGCCCTCTGGATATTGCATGACCAGGCGGTGACAGCCCAGCCCCCCAGGGATCATAAGGAAGGAATAACGACTCTGACAACGTTATATGAAATTAAAATTAGGCCACAACTTTATTAAACTTGCAAATGTAGGAAGACCTTGGCTTAACCTTGGACATGTATCCATCCCAGCCCCCCAGCTGGGGGGAACTGGGGCTCATCAAGGTAAATGAGATATGGGGGTGCTCTGTGAGACGTAAGTGTAGCAGGCAGCCAAGCCCATACCCTGCATGTAGGGTAGTTCACTGATGACCTTTCAGTATATGGCCAGTGACACCCATATATATAACCCCTTTAAACGGGGGGCCCTGGAATTGCCGTCGCAGGGGGGCTAGTCACCACTTCATACCCTCCCCCATATAGGGAAGAAAAGACTAAAGGATTCCACCCAAGGCCATAACCACCAAAGTTGTGACGAATTGCTATGGGGAGGACAAAACCTGCCAATGCAGGAAAATTTCTTCCTGGTCCTTCAACAGCAACCAGTCAAAGACCGTAGCAGTGCCCGCTAAACAGGAAGAAAAACAGCAACAACAATATCACCAGCAGCTGCACAGACTGTAAAACGTGAATAAGGGAGAGGGATGGCAAGATGATAGGTTCTAAGTTCCATCTCCTTGCATTTGACTCCCAGCCCGTGCTTCCTTGCTGCAGTGCTCTTCAGGTTTAGCTACCCAGGTGAAAGCTGAAGCACTTATCCGCAATAGATTTGATGCACTAGAAATTGCTATGAACTGAAGGACGAAGACAACAGCTTGCCTCTGGGTTTGAATGAAAAAGAACAAATATAGTTATCACTTGGCCTGTACATGTCACTTCCACCACAAAGCATGAGGTCAGTTATATTTTAAAACCTGACACCTGTTTCCTTTTTGCCATTTGAACCATATATCTCCGATCTGCCTGTTTTAAATTTTCTGCCTTTCCAATCCAGCAGCAGACTGCTTGTAGTGAGCATTATAGCAAGATTGTTCTTACCATTTTGAATTTTACAAAGGCATTTGATCAAATATCACACAATGGCAACAGTTTTATGACTCCCCCAAAGCCCCACAAAGTGGCGTGCTTCTGGGTGGATTTAATAGGTTCTGGTATGCTGATGCTCCTGTTATTTACCTAAAGTAATTCCATGTTGTCGGGATTTCTAAATCGGCAGTAGACTACAAAGAGGTTATAAACTGGATATATTCCCAAGTCACTGGCATTATGGTTTTTTCCCCTCCTCTCCTAATGAGTAAATGTTTCCCTTTGGGAATGAGCTTTGGCAAAGAAGAAGAGCTAATTTTCTTCAAAGCACTTAGTGAAACAAACTCATCCCCTCTTGTTTTTTCTTCTGTTGTATTATTCACTGGGATATGCAACTCTCTTTTCTCTCTCATAGAACCCAGAGTGTAACTAACTAAGAGTGCAACCCCCTCCCACACAAAGTCATGCTGTGAAGAGAACCACATGGATCATAACCGCAGCAGTTACTCATGCATGTGAGATGAAGATCGACACTAAAAGTTGTCTTTCCTTGTTATCCATTCCCATCCCTACAAGTCCATCTGACCCATTCTGGCTCCTAGGGGGGAAATGAAAGGCTCTGAATAAGCAACAAATGAATTTATTCCACAATTCACAGCTGGCCAATTCTAGGACCGGAACCCTGTTAGGATAAATACAACATTAGGAGTATCAAGGTGGGGAATGATTTAGTCCATATCTAATGACACTTTCTAAAACAATATACGAACATGAACGCTTTTAAATCTGTCAAAAGATTTAAACCTCTGACAATTTTGAAGATAGGGAATGTGTAGAAAAATGCACATGTGATGATGCTAACTGCTGAATATACTTTGTTCAGGGTCATTAAACAGAGATCACTAAGAGCTCCAAAACTGAGTGAAGGGCTGGTAAAATGGCAAAAGTGATTCAATGTAAGTAAATGTAAAGTGATATACTTTGGGAAATTTCACATTTAAGCTCATGGGATCCAAACTGGCAGTAGATGACCAGGGATGAGACCTTGGGGTGACCCACTGTGAGGCAGTTGTGGGGGGGGGGAGGCAAATTCCATGCTAGGGATCACTAGGTAAGGTATTGAAAATAAAACTGCTGATATCATCACACTTTTATTCAAATCTGTGGTGCAACCACATTTGGAATACTGTGTACACTTCTGGTCACCTCATACAGGATATTGTAGAATTCAGGGAAGGGCAACCAAGATTATCATGGGGATTGAGCAACTCTCCTATGAGGAAAGGTTGCAGTATTTGGGACATTTTAATCTAGAGAAAAGGAAGATAAGAGGTGACATAACAGAAGTTTATGAAATTATGCATAGCATGGAGAAAGTGGATAGATTTCTTCTTCTTCCACTCTTATAACACCAGAATTCGTGGACAAGCTATGAAGCTGAACATTGGAAGATTCAGTACAGATGGGGGGAAAATCTTCATGTACTGTAGAACAGGCTTCCTCAAACCCGACCCTCCAGATGTTTTTGGCCTACAACTCCCATGATCCCTAGCTAGCAGCACCAGTGGTCAGGGATGATGGGAATTGTAGTCTCCAAACATCTGGAGGGCTGAGTTTGAGGAAGCCTGCTGTAGAACATAGTGAAACCATGGGACTTGCTCCCACAGGAGGGAGCGATGGCCACCAAAATATGTTTTAATATTAAACAACATGGTTATGCAATTATGCAATGAAAAAGCAACTAAGTGAATGATTTTGGCTGGAGGAAAAGATAATTTCTTTTTATTTTCAAATTTTCTTTTGGCTGGCTGCAACTGCAAAAAGACAGAAGGGAACAGGACACACATACACACTTTGACCTAACATGGAAATGTAACTGAAAAAAGTACAGATATGTACTGGGTTTTTGAGATTCATTCCAGTGTACATATTGTCAACGTGGAACCTCAAAATCAGGGGAATAATCCTATAGAAGTGGATTCTATAGGAATCTTTTTTAAAACATTGATGGTAAGGAAGGGTGTAACTTAAAATGTCCCTTGCATTGCCCTGAGGCACCCATGGTTTTTCTTAACTTCTCCCAGATTTTGCTAGATCTTTGCACATGGGTGTAAGTCTGGATCAGCTTTGTTCAAATTGATGCCTCCCATAAATTTTGGGCTACAACACTCACCTTTTCCACCCAGCAATGATAGAGGAGACCAGCCTGGTGAAGGATGCATAAGATGTAATTCTCTTAGACAATTACAGAAAAATAAGCTTTCTACCACTTTCTGCAGGCTGCTCCAGAGTGATGCTACATCTGGGGGAATTGGGGGCTGGGGCTGGGCATGAAGCAAGGCCAGCCACCAATAAGAATTCTGGTTCTGCTGCTACCATCAATGATGTCCCTCGTTATTTCTTTAAATATTTTTGCTCCCTTTTCCAAATTGCCTTCTAGGTTCAGGCCTCAATTTCAGGCTTAAGTATCTCATGTGATAATTCTCTCTTCCATGCTACCCTAGTATTTAGACAGCTCTCATGTAATGCTTCAGGATGTTATTTGAAAGCACAGCTCATTGAAGTGCATCATCACTACATTCCTTAAGAAACCCCCCCTCCCAATGCCAAAAACCAACTGTAGCAGAAGCAGATAAATTTACTGGTGGGCGAGATCTGGGTGTACAGTAAGCTTCAGCAGGGTGAGAGAAAGACATCACAGAAGATTCGACTAGATGTCGGGAAGGGTGCTTAAAAAACAACAACACACGAACACACACACCAGAAACCTGCTGTCATTTCCAGGACAGCAGCCATGAATTTCAGGCATGTGTCACATTTTCAGTGCTGTCAGCTTGAGCATTAGGGCTGAAGGATAAAATGAGAGGTCACATGTTCCTCCATTGGGCTATAATTCACAGCAGGATGCTGATTAAGGGACAGAGATGTTTGTAAAATAAAGTGCAAACTTGGAGAATAAATCCAAGCCTCCCTGACAGGCCTATCTGTTATGATGCCTGCATCATAGATAACTTATGTCTTCAGGCACACACTGGAAATGTTGGTGCCATATTGCTCAGAATGTAGGAAGCCAGGAGTCAGTGTTGCCTAGATGGAACTGGTTGGTCCAGAAACACCCTCTGAGGATTACAAGAACAAAAACCTTTGAAAGCAAGATCTCTCCTTCCCACTGAGGGCAAGATGGTTGGGGACAAGGGAGGCTGCTTCACCAGGAACATCAGGAGCTAAAATGGTGGGCTGCTCTTCCTTTTATCTCTCTTCTGCCCAGGGCAAGATGGTTGTGAGGTAGCTATGCAGACCCTCCAAGTGTCCCTATTTTCCAGGGACAGTCCTGGATTTACAGAAGCTGTTCCAGTTTCTGATTTGATCCCAGAATGTCCTGCTTTCCCTTAGGATGTCCCTATTTTCACCAGAGAAATGTTAGAGGGTATGGTAGGGCGTAACTATTTTTATCGGAGAAATGTTGGAAGGTATGACATTATGTGATCCCCAAGCCAAGAAGACAAGTAACTATACAACCTCTATACAATGTTTTATTATGTTTTTATATATGTTGGAAGCCACCCAGAGTGGCTGGGGCAACCCAGTCAGATGGGGAGGGTATAAATAACATTATTATTATTTGAAGAAGTGTGCATGCACACGTATCTGAAGAAGTGTGCATGCACACGAAAGCTCATACCAGGAACAAACTCAGTTGGTCTCTAAGGTGCTACGAGAAAGAATTTTCGATATTATTATTATTATTATTATTATTATTATTATTATTATTATTGAATAGGACGTGGGCATGAGCTATGTGGTAGGAGTTAGTGAGAAAAGTCAGTAGGCTATTTCTCTATGTTTCTTTATAGTCTCCCTTTTCCATTCCGTTGCCTCCTATGTTCTACACTCCACTGCTTCAAACACAGCATGTCAGCCCTTATCATCAGCATTCAGATCTTCATCATCTGAAGTGGAGATCTTGCCATTTCTTAATCATTGTTTTCTTATGTCTTTATGATGCCTGAAAAGTGGTATGTTACTCTTGGTTATTTATTTTTTAATGTTTGCTCCTTTTAGGCCTAATTACACCCTATCCCCAGCATTAAAAACCAAACTAACAACTACTAAAAGTCCCACAGAATAAAAAAAAAAATACTTTCACTGCCTACCTAGAAGTAATCAGGCATAGGGTCAGTCTGCTCCCCTCCCATATGGTAGAAATTCCATAACCAAAGTGCAGTCAGAGAAAAAGGCTCTGTTCTGCATTCTCAGCAACCCAACCTCTTTTGCTTGTCAGTCATACAATGAAGCTCCAGAAGATGATTCCACCCTGGGATGGCAGGCTAGTATGGAAGGAGGCAAACTTTCCAATATCCTAGGCCTATGCCACAGGTAGCCAATGTGGTGTCCTCCAGATGTTACTGAACCACAACTCCTATCATCTCTGAAGATTGGCCATGGTAGTTGGGTTTTATGGAAATTGTAGTTCATGGAGGGCATAGCATAGGCTATATCCATGCAAATAGCCATTTATCTAAAATCTTAAATAAATCTCAGCACTTACAAATATTGCCCATTCTTGAAGCCAATATTAAACATCATAATATGCACATGGCAGCAAACAAACAAACAAATGAAAAGACAATAAAATGCCTAGTTCCCACCTTTCATAATGGAAACTAGATGATATAGGTGCCCACTTTCCTCACTGTGGATTATATTGCTGCATAATTTGGAGGGGACCAATATGCAGTGGGTTTAAGGGCCACCATCAGATTAGTAAGGTAGTGCCATAGACCCGAGGATTCTTGCAGTCTGAGGCAAAGGGCAGGATGGCACCCATTCTCATTCTTTGTAGAGCAGCTGACTTCAGTGCTGGTCATGGGAGAGTATCCTCCAATGCACCTGTCAAGAGACTAGTTTAGCAGGTGCATAAGAATGGGGCACAAAACTCTTCTCTCCAATTGGCTGCTGCCTGAGTCAATCATTCTATTCTACCCAATGGTAGAGCCAACCCTGTTGGAAACTGTCATAGAATGGCCACTGCAGCAGATGTTCCCTAGAGCTTTCTTCCTGCTGAGCAGTTTCTCCACAAAAAAACATGTGGAATACCATGTCATATATTCTGTATGTTTGCTTCTCACAGTATGCCGCTGCCTTGCAATTAATTTGGAAAGACTATCCTGGGAGTGTCGTAGGTTCCCAAATTTAAAACACATTGCTATACTGTGCTAATCTCAGTGGTGCTACATGCTAATATGACTGACAGATTTATGAGCAAAGGGCTTATTAAAATGTTGTGGAGATGGGAAGACTGATTGTTTAGTGGCTTTGTAAATCAAGCAGCTTTAGGCAACTGGGGGTGCTTTTCATTTTACCCACTACTTGCCATCTTCTTTTAATCTGGTTGGCAGCAAGGGGGGGAGTCCTATTTATTTAGAACAAGTTTGGTTCTTTCTCATGGACCTATCTCATAAATCAGATAACTCTGAGCAGTTTTATTAATAAGCATTTGCATTTTTCTCCATTATGAATACTTAAAGGCTCCCGCTGACAATTTTATCAAGTTTGGGGAGCTATGAGACCAAGCACAGCAGAAATTGAGAAGGTATGCAAGTTTCTGGAACTCTTAAGAGCTAAAAAAACTTGAGATTGAAGATCAGTATCTTGGGAACTCAATGCTGCATGCTATGGACCATGTGAAGAGAGTCAGAATAATCAGACTAAATGTTGAATTTTTTTAAATATATATTTTTCTTGCTTTAATTCTGGGGATTTCCGTCATGTGTTTGTTATTTATGATTTGTAACCTTGTTTTTTTGTTCCTTCTTAAAACATTACAGAACTTTATATTATATTTTAAAAACACCCATATATCAATTCCAATCTCTGCTTGAGAGGCATTTCCAGATTATGAAATCTTTTCGCTTTGCGAGATCTTCAAACCAGCCATTTCCCCACAACACCAAAAAATCTATGCTTAAGTCCAAATGAATTTCATAATCTTAAATGTAATTTTTAAAAAGCATACTGTAAAAGGGTATCATGGAGTTCAGAGCTTAAACTGGTGTGAAGTTTAGACCTAACAATTACTCTATGTACCCAGGCCTCAGAAACATCCTGTTATGAAAACAGAACTTAGTTTTAAGGGGAAGTGGTGGTTGTAGTGCACTTTCTTCTTTTGTGGCCAGCCGTTTGCTTCAGCTTTGGCTGGCAGTGTGTGTGTGTGTGAGAGAGAGAGAGAGAGAGAGTGACACGGGATACAGGGGTGTAGGGAGCCGCTTTGCTGCCCGGGGTGGCAAATGCGGGGGCACCCCCCTGGGGGCAGGGCGCTGCTCCATAGTGCGCGCGCGCCGTGATGTCACGGCGCACGCACAGCATCCTGGTTGGATTGCGCATGTGCGGACATGCACAGTCCACCCAAGATGGCGGGCACGAGCGACCGGCACCCCTCCCAACCGTGTGACGGCACGGCAAGTTTTAAGGCTGCAGTGTGCCCGCCATCTGCACATGTCCACCCAAGATGGCGGGCGTGAGCGGCCGACACCCCTTCCGTGCGGTGGCATGGCAAGTTTTAAGGCTGCAGCGCGCGAACAGCAGCACAGACGCTGCTGTTCATGCGCTGCAGCCTTAAAAGTTGCTGCACCCCATGCGTGCCGGCACCGCCGATCGTGGGGGCGGGGGACCGCCCCGAGTGCCACCCCCCCCAGGGCGGTACCCGGGGTGGACCACCCCCTGCCCCCTTGCTCCGCCCCTGACGGGATAGCTCACCAAGTTTCAAATTTAAATTGGCCAGTGGTGGCCTGAATGTGGAGTGAGGCTCAGTGGCAGGCTGGAAAAACCAAGGCTTCACATGGATCTTCCGCTGGGGAATCTAGGCCAGTAGCAGACACAAATAAATTATTGAGGGCGAGATTAGTAGTGAACAGCCCTCTGCCTCTCCCATAGCCAATTTACTGCTGTCCTTAGAAAGGCCTTATTTTCTTGTGGTTGGAACCCCAAGGATTATGCTGCACACCCATTTGCATAGGTGCTGCCACGAAACAGGAAGAGTATTATTATTATTATTATTATTATTATTATTATTATTATTATTATATGTCAATGATGTGTACATTTGTGAAGATACTTGGAATATGGAAGGCAGATTGAGAACATATATGTAAAAACTGATGGAAACAATGGCTGTGTAGTTCTGAGGGCATGTGTACAAGGCCTGACCAAAGAAAGAGAAACCTCTCTGTTCTCTTCAAATCATTCACTACTTTTATTCAGTTTCCTCAGTAGAGTGTTATCAGGACTTTTCTCTCTGGACTCCCATCTGTGCTATTCAAATTGCTACGCTCTCTTTTGATGGTAGTCTTACTCTGGACTGTCCCTGACAGGTGTAGTAGTTCTACACAACATCGTTTTGTTTGGACCAGGCTGAGAAGCTGTGAGATTCCAGACATGTTCTTAATGTAATGGTGATGAATCTATCGGCCTCCATATTTCACTAGACTGCAACTTTCATCAGAACCAGCCAGTGAAGTTGTTAGTCAGGAATGATGTGTGCTGTAGCTGAGCAACATCTGACAGGTCACATGTTCCCCACCCATGCCAGAAGGAAACCATTCTTTGAGAAAGTCATTTTTTTGTATGCTCCACTGAAGCATATGAAGTGCACGAAGCTTCTGGTCACATTATTTAATGTCCACTTGGAAAGAGGTCCTCTCAGAAATGGGAATCCAGAAGAGCAAAGTTCTTGGTGGATTCTGTTTTAAAACCTTTTGCTATTATCATTTCTGCTGACTGAAGACTGATTGGAAAATTAGATGCTTGTGCAAGTACTTCACCCTTAATGATGTATGCATTATGTAAAGTGATGCACCACTTTTTCGTTTCCGAAAACATACGAAGAAATTGAATGCTTCCTTCCATATTTTATTCCAATTTTGGTTTGTCTGCTTAATTCCTCCCCCCCCCCAATCCACTGTGGGCTGTGTCAATCATTTCCCTCCACCCTCATTTTGACAGAAACTAAGAACTTGCATATGTATACGGTCTGGTGGAGCCAATGCTTTTTGAAACTTACTATACAGTGAGATTGCAAAACTTTGCTTTCAGAGGCTGTAATCCACCAGGATGTTGAATATGCATGTGATGCCCCCACACACTTCAGGAGTTTTCTGGCTCTTTGGGGGCTCTGGGGACCTCAAGGGGGTTCAATAAGTGCTTTGGGAGTTTCAGCAGGAGGAAAGAGAAGATTTTGATGAAAACTCTCATGTGCGTGCATAGTTGGAGCATAGGCATCCATGGACAATGGCCAGGAATGTTCAAACAGCATTGCAAAGTGTGCTCTGTCTTGGGGATTTAAATGGAGGAAATTTCAGAACCAAACAAATGATTAAAAGGTCTGTTGGCACTCGTATAAAGTTAATTGTTCCATCTCCTAGCTGCTTGGCCATTGGAAACTTAATTCCTAGTGGGGGTGTTCATTAAGATTGTTAAAAAGAAGCACATCCTTATACCCACAAGTTTGCACTCAATGTAGAATCAAAAGTTTTCTTCATAGGTGGGAAACATCTCTATCTGGGAGTTTTCTGGTGCATGGAAGTAAATCTCTTGTTAATGCCAACATTTTCAGAGCTTGCAATGCTGGACACCCCCTGGAATAAGTGGGTTGATCTTGACTTTTTGATGCCAACTGCTAGTCAGATAAAAGTCTGCAAGTCCTAAGTGACAGGGGCAGTGCTAAAGGGTAACAGCAGGGCTGGGAAAGAAGCAGCACATGACTTTTTGATTCTGCTCATTTATTTAGCATTCTGAATTTAGATTACGAAGAGGCTTTTGATACATTATCCATTACAAAAAGACACCAGAGAGATAGAAGGGGAGGGCGAATTAAAACATATTTGCTGCCCTAGGCATGCTTTAGTTTATTATTCTGTTCAGGTTGCTTCATTCATCTGTTTGTATCTAAAGGTTTCATAACAAGCCAGAAAGAACTCTAGGAGAAGGGCAGAAGGGAGGGGGGGTAGGGGTGTTGTTCAACTTTTTTTTTTTTGTAGCTTAGAACGTTTCACAGCAAAGTGATGATTCAGTAGTTATTCTTCGTTGATTCTCTTAGCCAAGGATTATTTTGGTTCATGGTCTGCTCTGTGTGCCAGGTTTTCAGAGAAATGGTCACTTGCAATGGGATATCAATGTTAGAAACCGCAAGTATTTGACAGTCAACCTGATACGGAAGTTTGTGTGTCAGATGAGGATGTGAAGAGCCTGGGGTGCTGTTCAGCTCTTCAGCTGCTCACTAGGAGACCTCAGCCCTGTTGCTATTTCTCAGGCTAACCTACCACACAGGGCTGTTATCAGGATAAAATGGGGAGATGGAGAACCTAAGTTCCTTAGAGGATGGATGGGATAAAAATACAATAAACAGATTTTTGGGTGTGTGACTGTATAAACCAGTTCTTTATGTCTGACAAAGGGCCCCGAAACTAATGGTTGAATGAGTTTAAGAATTTGAGTTGCAATAGGGAGTTAGGTTGGATCTTTGGCCGTATGATGAAATTTCAAGATTTTTTTTCTATGCAGCAGCAACTTAATAATTTAGGACTTTTTTACATGTGAAAATACCATCCTTAATTACCCAATCCATTTTGCCTTTCAGTCAAATGGGTAAATGGTCTCAGCTGAAAAGTGTTGCATTTGAGCGACATTGGAAAAACAAAGCAAGACTGGTTCCCCATCTCTGCAAAATACAAAAACCTTTTGTTAACCAGGTCTGTTTTCATCATTAGGTAAAACATACAGATTTCTTGGTAGGTAGAAAACTGGAATAAAGAGGAACCCAGAAACTGTTATATGAGCAAAGACTGAGATTAATTTCAGGCGGTAGGATATGCAACACAACAACCACTCGGTAACATTCAATAGAAGCCAAACTTGGTAGCTTTACCTAGCGGCAGGAAGGCAAGTTCATGAACAAAGCACCATCTTCATCTGAGATAAGATCCTGTTTCTCCCGTTTAGGATCCTGCTGCCAAATGGCTACATTTTATATTTTCCAAGCCACATGGAAATTAAAAGTGTGTCTGTCCCCACTGACGAATCCCAAAACCAATGCCATAGCAATACCTTTATTAGACCAACCAAAATATCACAAAACCATGTGACATATTCATCAGTCTAAAAGTGGGTTGTAACAGGTGTAGTGCTTATCCACATTTCTGTTTGTCCCATGCCTAGAAAGCATAGATCCAAGAGGTTTTCCAATTGGTTTTCTGTTTACTCCACTGCTTTCCCTGGGAAAATCCTTTGCTCCTTACTTCTGAATCAGAGCAAATGTTACTCCGCAGAAAAACCAAGTGATGTTTGCTTTGACTGAATGGTAAAGAGTGGGTTTCTGGGTGTGTGTGTGTGGGGGGGGAAGCAATGGAGCAAACAGAAAACCAAGCCCTTAAACTCACTTAGTGGTCCAGGCAACTCCCCATTTGCACAGCAGTTGCATTCTGTGTCGTAACAAAAATTTAAAAAATCCTTCCAGTAGCACCTTAGAGACCAACTAAGTTTGTTCTTGGTTTGAGCTTTCATGTGCATGCACACTTCTTCATATACCAAGAACAAACTTAGTTGGTCTCTAAGGTGCTACTGGAAGGATTTTTTAAATTTTTGTTTCGACTACGGCTACCTACCTGTAACTATTCTGTGTCATAGTGTGAGTCGGCAGAACGTGCATAAGCCCTACCTGCCCCATTCTGCCCCTACCCTGCCCTTCCAGGGTCAAAAGTGGCATGCACGTCAGCGGTTACATGTGCCTTGAGCTTGTGCAAAATGGGAGTCCCCTGTATGCTTGCTCTGCTGGTGAAATTATGGGTACAACCATGGCCACCTTTACTTTTTGTATTGGGTAAGCAGTGCATCTCCCTCCTTTGGAGTGTGAGTTGTGTTAGCCCGATTCTCCTAATTTCATACATAGCAGCTGCCATTTAACCAGTGTGGCAGACAAACAAGTTCGTGGAATCATCATTTAGCTGACACCTGAGGCTTTCACCAGTCTCATTCTGTTAGGTCTGCCAAAATAATGCCAAATTGCTCTGAATCCTCTCTGTTCAGCCCCTCCCACGTGAATCTCACAACAGACAAAACAAACAGAAAGAAGACACATTTCACTGACACCAAAGGGCACAGAGTCTCACTTTGCTTGCTTCAATCTGCTTAAATTATCATACGATGAAAATGCATTTGGAGGGGGTGGATAGTAGCCTTTCCTGTGTCAGAGTGATGACAGACACACATAGCTGTGAGGAATGGTTTTCTTCCCCACGGCATTAAGCACAATTGAGGGGAAATATGGTGTTGTTTACAGTTTGTTTTGTTTTTATTCCTACACTGCCTCTCTTTTTTTGTTGCTGGAGACAATAAATGCTAAAAGCATTTAAGGTGACTTGCAAATCTAACAAGTTCATTAATTTATTTTTTGCCTTAGCACTTAAAGTTCATTCCCTGGATAACAAGAAATCTGCTGGGGTGGAAACCCCCCAAACATGTCATGTTAGCTATTGAGTTAAATTTGTTAGTTTGTTTGTTTATGGCATTTATATTCCACCTTTTTTCTCCAAGGATCTCAAAATGGTATACATACCCCCCCCCCATCTCATTAAATCCTCACAACAAGTTACAAGTGTGCATGCACACGAAAACTCATACCAAAAACAAACTTAGTTGGTCTCTAAGGTGCTACTGGAAAGAATTTTTTTATTTTCTTTTGATCCTCACAACAACTCTGTGAGGCTGAGAGGCTGACTCACCTACAGTTGCCAAGTTCAATGTACTGGTGGACAAAACACTACACAGCTTGGGACTTGGACCAGCGGCGGAGTAAGCCGATCTGGCACCTGCGGTGGCATGCATGCCCTGTTCCCAGGGACTCGGCTGGCTGCCCGCGGGAGTGGGGCCAGCCAGTCGCAGGGTGGGACCAGCCGCGGCAGGACGCCCTGTGGGGCCTCCAAGGAGTCTGCCTGCCTCCTCCCACTCAGCTGCGCTACAGCTGAGGATGAGGTGGCGGGTGGACCGTTTGGGAAAGACATGGGCAAGAAATGAATAATGTTCTGCAATGAGGGAAGTGGTTGAACATTTCCAGGCTCATGCAGCCCCTTCTTTCTACAATACTAGTAGGGCCTAGCACAAATCTGAAGTTATTCTTTTTTTTGGGGGGGGGGTTGTGGAGAGTAACTCAAGCTTTGAAAACTTTGGGTCCAGAATACATTTACAGAATCCAAATTTTGCCTTGGAAACTAAAGCACCTATTACTCATGTGTAGGGCAATGCACATTGAACCCCTTGAAATTTTCCCCAAAGCTCTCATAGAGCCCACAAAGTGTAGTTTTGAACTAGGGCCTGGGGGACCAGGGTTCAGATCCCCATTTGGCCATGAAGTAACCTAGGTGACCGTGAGCCAGTCGCAGGCTCTCAACCTATCCTCACAGTGATATTGTCAAGATAATATGGTGAGGCAGAGAACCATAAATGCTAGCTTAAGCTCCTTGGGATAGAAGGAATAATATACATGTAAGTAAATAAACAAAAGAAAGGAAAGAGCAAGTATCAGCTCGCCTCTACAGCAGACTTATGGAAAGGTGTACCACCTTAACAGCTGCATGTTTGAACTTGCCCTGTGATGCTCTTTCCTCAGTAATGTTTGTTTGTTTACTTGTTTGTTTATCTGAACACATTTTAATTGCCTGAAATATGCTGTTGTTTTGCTACCTGGGAAATTTCCTATTCAAAAAAAGGCTTGCTGCAGGGAATATTGAGGCATCAAGATTTTCACAGCCGAACGCAAGCCAGCAGTATAACATATTAACCAGATAAACTGCATTAGTTTACAGCAAACTGTATAAATATTCTGAGTAGTAAGGCAATAACCCTTTGTAAAAACAAAAAAACAACAACAACCTGAGGAATCTGAAGTCTGATTTTATTAGAACTCACAGGGTGGGTTACTCCCTCCTCCTTGGAATTTCTCTCTAAAGTGTAATGTGGGGTGCCTGAAGGGTTTCCACTGAATATTAAAGATACAGAAAGAATACAGGAAATGCAGGGTGGGGAAAAAACCACATTTAAAAGCATAATTCTTGAATGGTGGATGTGTGCAGGTTCTCTAGCTTTACCGCGGACAGTCCTCTATATAAAGGAGTCCTCCAATTGACAGGCTGTCCAGTTAAAGTCCAGTTAAAGATAAAGGGCCATAAGATAAGAGAGCAGGGACCCTGGAGTTATTCATCAGCAGTCCGGGAAAATCAGCTCAGTAATGCAAACCTGCCTAATTCATACTTCCCAGAAGGGGCGTGCCCAGGATCAAAACGGGGTGGGGGGGGCAAGCCATGGTCATTCAGGTTGTGACATTTCAGCACGGAAAAGGCGAATGAAACCAAAATTTTAAGAAAATTATATATAATTATAGCAGTGCTTTATTATGGTAGTTATTACAATTATTTGCTTGAATTTTTTAAATTTTTATTCTAGTTACATGTCTTATACTAATATCATTTTTCTTGGGTTTGAAGAAAACTTGTTCAAAACTTTCGTTTCAATCCAGTCCTGATTTTCCTTGAAGAATTTCCGATGGATGCTCATCAAACACAACCCAGTCAGTCTGTCCTCTCCCATTGTACTTCTGAGCCAGGTCTTTACCCTTCGAAGGGTACTGAAAGATCGTTCAACAGTAGCCGTGGTGGACAGGAAAGCACTTAAAATACTGATCAACTAGTGGTGGGCGGCTCAGTTTATATAGTGACGAGGAACTCACTAGACCCTTCTAGAAGATTCCCTCTTCTCTCTGCGAGAGGCCGCTAGAGACCTCTCCCTCCCTTGAATCCCACTGGCTGGCTGCCATAGATTCCTCTACCAGTCGCTAGGTGGCTCTAGATACTTCTTGGTTTTTACACCATTTCAGTGTGGTAAACAACTGATTATTCGCCATCGCCCTACCTAATTTTGTTTCATTTCATCACTTTATAACCATTTAATTTTTTTTTGCTTCGGGGGGGGGGGGGGGGGCAGCTCCCCCCCGCCCCTCGCTGGGTACGCCCATGCTTCCCAGAGCAACTGACAAACCCTAAATGCAGGTGAAAATTCACATCCACTAAAATGCATATGTTTATGAGAACAATGTGCAAAATGCATTATATGAAGGAAAATGGCTTGCAGACTTGCACACAATAATGTGTATTCCAGGAGAAGTGCATGTTTAAATGCTGCTGAATTTTCATGAGGACTTTTTTTTTATAAAAAAAAATCGCAGTCCGATATGGAAGATGAACTTAAGAGAAGAAGAAGAAGAAGAAGAAGAAGAAGAAGAAGAAGAAGAAGAAGAAGAAACTGAGAGGAAACCAACATTGGCAAGTTCATTCATCCATACAATAGACTAGTCTAGAAGTGATCAAATACATTCAAAAATCACACAGGCTGCAAACAGACTAACTGTGAGCACAAGGTGCTCACATGACTTTTTAAGGACCAAACAACTTAAGATACAAATACCTGAAATCTCGCCTCCTTCCCTAGAGTCCTCTCAGTTGTTAAGATCAGAAAAGGCCCCTTGGTCAAGCCCTTGCTCTCAGATGCATGGGGTGGTGGCGGCCCAGGAAAGGGCATTCTCCCTGGCCGCCCTTAAATTATGGAATTCCCACCTCACAAAGGTGTGCCTAGCGCCTTCACTATATTGCTTTTGATGACTTCTGAAGATGCTGCTCTTTTACCCTGGCCTTGGACACCTGAGATACATATTTTAGGACCAGCCCTATTCCCGTGACCGTAATTTGTTTTGACTGGTTTTAACATCAGATTTTAAATTACCAGAACCTGCGCTGCTCGGAAATGACAACAACAACTCTCCTTCCATTCATGGAGGAACTATATAGGATCCAGCCATATGTGTAGATCTGTGGTACATGGGAAGGAGAGATATGAACACAGGCAGTGTAGACAGCATATCTGAAATGATACAGGGTATAACTGTAAATGTCCTTCCAGTGAGATAAACCGCAGTATTATTAAAACAAATGACCACGTTTTGTGAGACAGAGACAGTTGGTATGTGTGGGCAGCACAAGCTGTGGAAAATCTGGTGGTTTTTTATAATAATAATAATAATAATAATAATAATAATAATAATAATAATAAAGCAGAATGGCCTGAAATGACAGAGCAGTAGTTTTTCCTGTGTGTTATGAATATAATGAATGTTATGGGGGGAACACTTTTTTCAGATAGCACAACAAAACAGAGAAAAACTGGAAATAAATGCAGGCATCAACCCAGAGAAGACCCAACAAAATCATAATCTTTTTCGCACAATAATTATGGAATAATGTTTCACGAATGCCCATAGGTACCAGGAGGATGGGATTAATGTTCCTTCATTGAAGCATAACCAAAAAAAGTGAACCAAGTAATAGAGTAGAGATGTTGTCTGTGTTTTGATTCTTGAGATGTTCCCGTAGTTGGTAAATTTATTTTTCCACTAGTGCTAAGTTCTATATTTGTTGGTATCTTGCCCTGTCTTCTGCCCAAAGCACAATGACAGTAATGAAGAGGTCTTTGTTAATGCAGAAAGGAGATACAGGCTCAGCCACAGCTGCTCTGCTCAGGCTAGACTATAGAAGAGGCCAAGTTAGAAGCAGCAGTTGGAAATGCATTGAAACAATGCAGCATCCACCATGCTGTTGAAGATATGGGCTAGCTTACAGGTGAGATTCATGCCTTGTGAAACTGTTGAGTGTGCAGATGCTCACTGCATCTGTTCCCAACAATGACAGCACTACCAGGGAGAGCTGGCCCACTTATGACACAGGGTGAGGCACGTGCCTCAGGTGGTGGAAAAGGAAGAGGAGGCAATCCCAAGAGTCCTCTGCATACCCCACTGCTGCTGCAGAAGCAACCCTGGTAAGGGGAACTGGTGGATGTGGCAGAGTGGCACAGCATCCCACTGCCCAGCTTTGTTGCTGGCCTCCGCTGCCCCTTGGGACAGAGAGGGACTGGTAGCAAAACTCTGTGGAATGCTTCCCCTCTCACTGTCAGCAAGAGGGGAGGCGTTCCGCCAGCCAGCTTTGATGCTGAGTGGGAAGGGAACTTCAGAAAGGACTTCTTCAGGAGAAGTGCTTTGCAAAGCTCCCAGCCCTGCCCAGCAGCAAGTCTTTGCAAAGGTTTCTTTGCAGAAGCTCTCACCAAGCTTGGGTAGGAAAGGAGCTTTGGATAGTGCATCTCCCTGCAGAACCTTAAGCACACCCATCAACCCCACCACCAACACAAGTGGCAGGGGGCATTTCAACTCAGGTGCCAAAATGTCTTGGGCAACCTCTGCTACCAGGTCCTGGGTGACAAGGCTGTGCCATGCTCTTCTGACACTGTTTCTTCCATTCGTAGTGTTTGGCTGATGCCCACCCTGGATGCTGTTTTCCCTAGGCTGGAAGAGGGGAGTCTTACTTTCCCAGCCAGGGAAATCAGATATTAGGAGAGGGAAGTACCCATCTCTTCCCTCACCCCAGTTATCCTCCTGTTTCCCCCTCCTTGTCTGTCTCAGCCAGTCAACCATCAATTCAGCATGCAGATATTTTGCAGTAGTTCTGTTTGCCACTTATGTAAAGTAACTAATAAACTCAAATAAATGGAAAAAATGGAAAGAAGGGCAATTCTGCATTTCAATGGAATGTTTTGGTTTATAATTTCCACTTTTTGGAAAAAACTTTGCCCAGAAAAGAGGACCAGCCCATCACATATCACAAGAGGAAACATAATTATTACATTTCCTTCAGCAGTTTGACCTACTTTTTGTGATTTTATTTAATAAAGATGAAGATGTGTATTTGTGCTGTATAACTTTTATGACATTTCCCCAAATCTTGGCTGACACTGACTTAACAAGTGCTTTGTCCCAATTTTTTTATCCAATCTTCATGGTACATAGACTTTTTGTTCATAAAAGGAAGCTCTGTAGGATGTCTTTTTTGTGCATGTGCCAACAAAATGAGAGACACGTCTTCCCATACAGTAGCAAGACTGTTGCGCTCTCTTCTTTATCTCTCTCACTCACACGCATGTACACACAGTGGTCACTAGCTACTTTTCTTGCATTCCCCAAAGATTTTTATCTTACAAATGAAAGAGCCTAATTATTTCTATAACAGAAGGATTAGAGCTCCCAGAAACTGATTCTTTGAGTTTGAACATCATTGTAGGTATAATAAATTGCATGTAGTCTGTGACCAGCACAGCTGCTTCAGGAATTACTAGAGTAAGAAGAAATTCTCAGAGTGGGATGATTAGAAAACAGAAACAAAACAGGTGTCACTATTGGATGAAACCATTCAGGTTTGGACCACAGAGAATAAATTAGCGGGGAAAACTATGGTACAATAGTTGGCACCAAAGTAACCTTTTATGTTGTTTTTGTGTGTGTGTGTGCATTTTTTTTAACCATACTCTTTCAAGACTCGGCTAGGAGCCTTCTGAAACAGCTGCCAAGAGAATTTCTCTTTTGTATTATTCAGCACAATGAAGAGATTCTTTGTTCTCTTTCGATATGTATCTTGTTTGTGAGGTGTTGAGAACCAATTTGCATTTCCATTATGGATTTTTCTAGTCAATGAAATGGAATTTCACGTTGCCTTGCTGGATATGTGATTTATTTGTTTTTGTTTGTTTGTTTTCGATTGATACCCATTTATTTATTCACATGCTTTGCTCTTCATTTATGCTGTATTCATTTTCTCTGCCTCATTCACACAGCTTCTTTGAAGTAGGTGTGGTAATAAGCCTTCCTGTAAATTTCCTTTCTAAAGGTGGGATGTCAGAGTGACAGTTGACTCCTATAATAGGTCTAGTTGTAGTTAATATCTGTGACTCAGCAACACATTGCTCCCACAAAACGAGGTGATGGCCACCAACTTAAAAAGGAGTTAGACTCCTGGAGGATAATGCTACCAATTTCTATTAGTAAAGAGGTCTATGTGTTACCTCCAGGATCAGAGGCAACAGGACCAGCTCACCCATGAGGCAGGGTGAAACTGCCACCTTGGGTAATGGAAACCCTTAAGGTGGCATCCTGCAGGTGTCCCACCTTCCCCACCTCCTCCACTGCTGGCATCAACGTACATTCAGAGAAGGAGACCTACAGAGGATTTTGTTGTTGTTCAAGACCTCCTAAAACCCAGAGCTGGCACTTTGTTGCAGAACTGCAGAGGTGGTGTTCCTGTAACTTACCGGTATCTCCAAAAGGAGGAGGGCCTTTATGTTCTACAGCAGCAGGGACACCAAAGTGGTCATCAACAGCCAAACTACATTAAGTGCATTAAGGATGGAAATTGTGGTCAGTCCTGAGCAAACACACACGACAAAGATACCTTTGAGGGCTCTGATTCATTTTTTTTAAAAAAAAAAAATGAACAGGGTTAATGCAATGTGCGGCCCAAATAACAGCCAATAGTGCTTACCATTGTGGCTTTTTCATTCACAGAAACTAGCACGGCTGTTTCTGTGAACTGACATGGTCTTATAAATGTGTATTATGTGTCACTAACAGCAGCATTTGATGTGTGGAGACATATTGGCAGGCATTTGTTCAGGCTAGAAGGCTCTCCTACCCCCCTACCCCAAATGCTGGTGGCTGTGTTATTTTTAACATTATGAACTTGTCAACTATTGAATATACATTGTGGTGATTTGATGAGATGTCTTAAGGAGTGCAGAAAAACTGATTTCCCTGTTGACAATATGGCCTGATTTTAATATCCTGAGATTCTTCCTGGTTTTATGCCTTGGAAGGTGAGACTATCAAGCAACCAATACTATCATGTTCTTATAAATTATCTGGTGCTAATAAGTAAGGAATGCTGCCCACTGAACAGTCAAGCTCTGGGTCAGAGGAGCTCCCATGTGTGTTAAAGTGAATTAAACCAATATAATATTTTAAAAATTAATCAGTCCCCAGGCTGGTGTAGCAGCAATGCTTTGATAACTCAGGGATTCGGATTTTTAAGTGACTGATCTTCCATGGTCCAGTGGAGAACAGGCAGGGAGTATTAGTAATCTTCAAAGCTTGATTGCTTTTTCTGATAACATTACAAAATTAGTGGATGAAAGAATGTGTAATTTATCTGAGTCTCAGCAAAGCAGTGGATGCAAAATCTTTACTTGCAAAATTAAATTCAATTTGGCTCAGACATGGAGCCCTGCCATTTGGATTTTAAAATGGCTGGTTGAGTGCAAACATAGTGTAATGAGAAATGGCACCACACCAAATCACGGGGAGGTTTTCTAAGTGGGGCATTACAGGGGTCTCATCAGATTTAACATCTTCATTAACAATCTGGACAAAGGTGTGGCATTCTGTGTGAATTAATAATGGTGGAATAGGAGCTATTAAAAGCACTGACAAGTATGAAGAACAACCTAAAGGGTGCTCGGAACTTGGCCTACCTCCAATATTGTCTACAGCTGCAGTCCAGTTTGGATGCAGGTGGCGAAGGATCAGAAGGGTAGTAAAAATAGTATTGATGGACTGTAGGTCACATGCTGGTTCTGGCAGATGAGGATCAAAGGGCCAGAGAAATGGTCAAATCCCAAGGCTGCAACAGAGGGCTGAAGGGACTGGAAGCAGATTCAGTCAAAGGAAGGAAAGTTTGGTTTATGATCTAAGGTAGCAGCAAGGAAAGGAAAGAGCAGGTAGAGTCCTCACACTTAATATTAGCTGATTAGACTGATTAACTGACTTGACTACTCGGGCTTCATCTGAATGTTTGGTTTAATGAGTTGAGTTAAATCAAGTTCACTTAATTAGTTCAAAATTTTCTGAACTGCACCTGAAAATAATTCCCATAATCACCAGGTGAATTATTTTAAAGTTTGTTTTGGAGCAGAATGCTGAACGATTTCTAGTTCACTTTCAAGTTCATTATCTGAAATGTTTTTATGCTTTGAAATCTTTTGGCCTTTAGGTGTAAAGATCATAATGGGGGGGGGGGGATAAATTAAACCATTAACATTGCTGTGTGTGTGTGTGTGTGTGTGTGTGTGTGTGTGTTGCTGTTTTTCTTAGTCATCCTAAGTGTATTTTATATTTCAGTACAACAGCTTGTAAAATTATGCATGCTGAGAAATATTTGCCAAGGGTAATTTGGATAAACTTCAACTTGAACTGTATGTGGACCAAACTAGTTGATTTTCTAAAGGGATGAATTTGAACTGGAACTAGTTAATTTTGGGACTTGTTGACCTTGAACTAGACCTAGTTAGGTGAGTCCTGATTGGCTTGGAAAGTCAGCTGGGAGGTTACCTAACTTCCAGGGTGAAAATTCAGCTAATGAGATGCCTTTTTACCTAAAACCTAGCATCTTAAGGACACAGGTGGCTGTGGTGCAGAAGGCAAGGTGCTGGAAACTAGTGGTTAGAGGCCACAGTTCCATACCTTTGTGCCTTACAGAGGTCCAATTTTTTTTTTAGCTCTGAGGCTTTTTTCTTTTTTTAAAAAAAAGACTTCTAAGAGGAACATGAACCAAGGAACAGAGGTAGATTGCCTTTGTTGATTCTCCACTGCCCTGATTCTCTCACTGGCAGGTAGATTCTCTCAGTGGCTGGTGCGTTATAAACAAGAAACAGACAGAAATGAAGTAAAACATTAAGATGGAACTACAGGTGTTCACATGTTAGGAATAAGTAGAAGTAATTAGGTGATCATTGCACTGTGAAATCAACAAGATGATAAAGGTTGCACACCAATTTATCAAAGGAAGTGTTTTAAAAATAGTCATTCATGCAATTTATTGGATGTCTGTAAAGAGACGCCAACTAAATATGCCCTTTTAATTTATGGAATAGAAATATAGGAATTAACAACACCAATCCACCAATAACTCTTTGGGGATTGGACATTGGCACAACAGCTCATTATCATGCCCATTCTCATCTGTACATACATTCACTGAGCATACTGAAAAAGAGTCACCAGATTGCCTAAAACTGCTAAGCAGTCAAGAGGAGGATCCTCTTGGAAAGAGCCATTGTCATGACCCCTGAACACAGAGTCAAATGCCACAGAGGCACCCACTAAGGACCCAGATCAAGCTTAGGACTCGGGAGATCAAAGGACTACTGCGACTGAAGCTGAGTGACAAGTCCCCAGAGGAACCTCCTGGATAAACTATGGCCAGAGTCCAGATCCTCACAGGTGCCTTCCCCTGAGCCCGAGGAACCACATGACTCTCACCACACTTTACCAGTCCAGTTGCACAGAGAGGGAAGCTATGGAATGGAGGAGTGCCTATCTGCAGGCCAGATATACTTTAAGGCTCTGGATTCTTTTGTGAAGAGGTAGAATTTAGTTGTCTGCTCCGAAACCTTGTTGGAGCAAGTTGCTTGCTCAGAGTTATCTGTTGCATTGGAACTTCTGACCAGCCTTGCCTTGCCTTGCACCCAACATTGTCTTGCCTCTCCAGCCTTGACACCTTTTCTGTGAAGATCCAGATTGGCATGGAATATGACAAAACATGTGATGAACCCAAAATTCAGTTTATGCAGTAAAACTGGGAAGAATTTTTTTCCTAGAGTCGAAACTAGGCTTTCATTATCAGTTGGCAGACCTTTCAAGTTACTAGTGTTGAGGTAGCTTTCATTGGTTCTCAGGTTTCCCAGGCTGACTACCAAGTGTAACTTCTCAAGGAAGTTCCCAAAGAAACTTAGAAAGTCACATGTGTCAGAGGAACACTGTTCTTCTCTCTGTTGCATTATGGCAGCACTGTATAATCTGCTCTGATAATGCAGAAACTTGTTGATTTTCCTTGGGTTTATCACTTACTTGGGTGATCAATCATGGTATGATGATTCTAATGTCTATACAGAATGTTATTCCAGCCCTATGAACTTATCATTTCAGTAGACAAGGATCTGCTTATATACATTTGGGGTTTTTTTAATGTGTATTTATTAAAAAGAATTATTTCCACCCCTTCATCACTACTGGTATGTATTCATTTGTATTTCTTTAAATAAGCAAACAGTAATGTATAGGGATATAAGAAAATGTCTTTTATTGAGCCAGATCATTGGTCCATCTAGCTCAGTATTATCTGCTCTGACTTGCAGTGTCTCTCCAGTGTTGTAGGCAGGAGCTTTTTGCCTTATCCCTAGCTGGAGACATCAGGGATTTAACCTAGGACAGGACCTAACACATGCAAGACAGATGCTCTGTCACTGAGGCATGGCCCATAATTGTGTGGCTGCTTTACTGGGGCAAATGGGGTACTGCCCACCACGCTTGCCTTCCTACTTATGTTCTTGAGTTCTTCAACGCTGCCATTCTGCCTTCCTATTTACAACCAGGGCTGTCACCTTCCTTCTCTTGAGTCTCAGAATTGCCAGGAGGGGGACAAAGCTAGAATTAGTTGGCTCTGCCTCTCCTTGGTTCTGGCTCCACCTATGGTTGGACTCCCAACCAGATGCAATGAGTACCAGCCACCACTCTGTGTGTGTGTGTGTGTGTGTGTGTGAGAGAGAGAGAGAGAGAGAGAGAGAGAGAGAGAGAGAGAGAGCCTGAGGGAGGCACTCAGATAGAAATGCTTGGTGTGAGTATAGAGATTTGTAATCACACAAATGTTTCTATTTTCACCTGTAAAATGCCAGGAGATATGAGTCCAGGGCCAGCCTAAGACATTTTGGCACCTGGGACTTCTGGCTTCCAGCGATGAGATACGGCAACTCCCAAGAGATCGGACAGCCAGTCGTGCCAGTAATTCAGGGTTAAATGAGGGTAATTAACCCTGTTCAAACCCCCCCCCCTAGCCAGGGGGGGGCTGCGCAACCCACAGGTTGTCTGTTATCTGCACTTTGCAACAAGATGTGGAGGCAGGGGCGCTGGGTAATGTCCAAGTCATGAATTTGGCAACTCTCCAAAGTCAGTCTCATCAGCCGGGAGTCCCTGTTTCCTAAAAATTAAAAAGATTTGGCAAAAAAAAGGCATGTTCTGGACGGAAAGAGTTAAAAGAAAAATCTGCTAAACTACACAGTCACTGGAGGCCAAGTTTTGGACTTCTATCTTGTCGTCTTGGTGAATGAGGTGAGAGGCTGCCATGTTTTTGTATTCATTATATCTGCTATTTCATGATTTGGCAAATGTCACCGAGAAAGAATTAATTACCCAAAGGAAACACAGGAGGAGTAAAATATTTGAACGTATTGGCACAATCGCAGTAGTACTCGGTGGAGATCCCTGATCAAAATTGGCAGAGTAAGATCTGGTATGATCAGATCAGCTTGGGCAGAGGAGGGAAGATAGTGACGGTAGAAGCTCTGACGCAGAAAGAGAAAGGATATGATCAGGAAAAGTCTCCTTTAATGGGGGGAGATTGGAACTATTTTTTTAAATTACAAAAGGGGTGTACTTTACAGAGGATGCATTTGCTTGCATGCAATATTATCACATACAGTTTGAAAAGAGAGTTACTGTAAACTCTGGATGCCTGCCAGCTGTCTGAGGGCCCCGGAGATCTGGCGTGGGTTTTTTATGGGGAAACCGAAACAATCTTTGTGTAACTTACTGATTGCCAAGTACACCTCTACAGTACATTTGAAACATTGGCTGATTTGGACAAATCAAAGACAGTGCAAAGTCGCTAATTAACTTCAACCTTGGATGGAAGCCCAGAGCCTATTAGAGCAACAATCAGCAGAAAAGAAGGGGTCATCGAAGGAGGACTGTGCTTTAAAAATAGGAAGACTGAGAACAATGTGGGAAATGCCCCCTGCGTGATTATAGAAATAAGGAATGGTTAAATAAAACAAGATAGAGAGTTATACCAGCGATTGGAAAATTGTCAAGTAACAAAGAAGATAGCAGACAGATAAAGGGTGGACATTTAGCTCTTGAAATCCAGAACATGGGAAGTCCCATTGAAATTAATTAATTTGGAACTCTATAATTGGCTGTATTGTTTTTTTGTTTTTGAATGTGGTAAGATTTGGCTTGATTTGTTATTAATATGAATGGTTTTTTTCTTCTTCTCTTTATTGGAAAATGAATAAAAATTATTTACAAAAAGAAAAAGAAAAAGAAAAGAAGAAGACATTTTGGCACCTGAGGCAAACCCCCCCCCCCAACAGTGCACCCTCCTACCGGCCAGGGAAGAAGGGGTGAGTGAAGGTCTACATAAGAAAGAATGGAGGAATAAAGACATTGGGAATAAGGAGGGGAATCAAAGGTCATCATGGGGGCTGCGGAGGAAGGGACCCATTCTAAATCACACTAGGCGGGTACAGAATGCAGGAGACCCCAGAGGCCAGCTCCCACCATTTGGTCACCAGGGGTGGGAGGAGAACAGCAGCAGCTCCTATTTGTCAGGAGGCTGCTAGAGAGGTGGCACCAGGGGGGGGGGTTGCTGAGAAGGAAGCAGGAGACCTGGTCTCCAAGGTAGCAGTGACATAACAGCTGTTGCTGCCAAAGTGGCAGCAGCAATAGGCAATGCACTCTTTGGGGGCTGGATCTGCTGCCCCTGTGGGTCCTGCCCCCTGAGGCAGTCACTTCACTTTACCTCATGGGTGGGCTGTGCCTTTATGGGTCTCATCACTATGATGAAGGAAAGGAAAAATGCCACACACATAATTAGAATTCCAGTCTTTCTCTCGGATCTAGGCTGGGAATAAGTACTGTTCTTTTGTTTGACCCAAGCAGTTTCTTTTCTTTGCCTGTCACTGCTAAATGTGACACAGCAGCTTGTTATAAGCAAAAAGGAAAAAAAAAGAAGGGGGGGAAAAGAAAACAGAAAACTCCTAGCCGTACTGCAAAATTAAATTTCCTGAAATTGCATAGGAATTAAGATTGCTAGGGTCTGTGTAACAACCAGTCACCTTTTCTTTCACTTTTTAATGATCAAAACTAGCAACAGTCCTCTGTTAGTTTAGGCCTTCGCGGTTTCTCATGAAATAATTACATCAGAAAGAGCTGGTGGTTTATTTTTCCCTCAGGACACATGAATTAAGGGGTGGAAGAATATGTGGTTTTCCTCCCAGCAATAAGGGAAGCAGAGGTCATCTGTCCCCAAAAAGTCTAATTCATGCCTGGAATACAGCTTGCCTCACTTAAGGAGAATAAAATGTTGGTGGCAGAGCAAGTGCATCCATCTCAGCTTTATTTTCCTGCAGGAAAAGAAACTACCATGTTAGACAATAATTTAAAATGTGTTAAAATCTCCCATGGATACTTGAGCTGCATTCTATAATCCTGCTCTGCATTGTAAGACAAAAGAATCACCGACCACAGTGGTTCATCTTAAAAATTTTTTAAAATAGCCTTCCAATTTGAATGAAACTTATTTTACAATGCGATTCTGTGCATAATCCCAAGAAAGCATGGGCAGCATTATACTGTTAATCTTTGCCAGCAATCATCTTCGCCCGTACATCTTGGGCTGTGTTTTTCCTGGGAACGGCTGTTAAAGCTGTGGCTCAATGGGTAGCTATGCAGTGGGAATTGGAGAGTGGGGATGTGTCCGACAGGTCTTTTAATCAGTGCCAAAATATTACTGACATGCTCGATATTAAAGAAATCTCCTGCTGTCCAAAGGGAACATCATTGATTTTAGGGCTTTGCAGAAGCTTCTGCATCCTCGCCAAATTCCTTTACTTTTCTAACCCAGTGGAAATGTTCAGGTTGTCAATGAAGTATGGAAATTGGGTTCAGGTTTTGAGGAGGGGCTGTAGGTCATTGCTAGAGGACATGCTTTACATGCACATGGTGGTCACAGGCTCTATCTTAGACTTCTCCAATTAAGGAATCTTCAAGAGCAAGACTTCTGCCTAAGATCTGGAGAGCTGCTGTAGTCATGGTAGCAATTCTCACTTAGGTCAACTGTTGATCTGACTCAGAAAGAAAGGCAGCTTCAGTATGCTCAAGAACGACACTCAGGTGGCTACCTGCCAACCTGCTCAAAGGGCTTGAACAGGGATCACTGAACATAGAAAGTTGTCCGCTCTGGCTGACAGTGGCTCTCCAAATTTTTAGGAAAGGGACACCCGAAGTCCAACATGGAGATGCCAGGGATTGAACCTTGGACATTCTGTGTGCAAAGCTGAGCTGCGGCCCAGAAAAGTATTATTTCAGCTGATCCTCATTGAGGAAATGTGAATTTTGCTCTCAAGGAGGGTGTCACTCATGACAGTGACAGCAATAAAGAAGAGCACAGAGCTATTTATTTAGTGTCCGGGACATCATTTTCTTTCCTCCAAAATGTTCAGGGTCTGGATACTGCACCATCTTATCAAGAAGGAAAGGAATACGTGAAAAGATTATCATAAACTCATGTGATGTTGTGGCTTTGTAATGTGCCCCAAGAGATTGCCTGAGGCAGTCTGCAGGAAAGAAAATGGTGGCTTGGCCACTGATGAAATCACTCTATGTGCTGCTCTTCTGTCTGCTAGTGATTCTGGAAACAAATCAACCCACCTTTTGGCATGAAAACTTTGATCTGAGTTAAGAATAGTGGGTACACTATTAAAGTGTAATTTAAGTCAGATAGGGAGTAGGGCTAGCTTTATCCTGGTGAGTTGGGAAATGTACAGTATCACCCACTGAAGTGTAAAAATCTAACTTGCATTCATTTCATAGAGAAGCTATCTTTCAGGTTCAGTCCCTAGTAAGGATGGAAGGATTTGTCAAATCTGGTTCTCTCAGTTTTTATTTTCTTTCTTCTTTTTTCAATCTTAAATTCAGTTTTCAACATTTCTGCATCAATTTATGTTTTTTTAAATAAAAAAATCCTCATTAAAATTATTCAACATTTTAGTGTGAATTTATCCTAATGAACAAATATCTGTACATGGTTTAGACCAATGTACACATTTTTGCAAGCAATTTATTTTGCAAGCAATTCAGTATGTTATTTTCACTAGCATCAATTTTTATGCACATTTTCCCCAATATGTGCATTTTTTGGGTTAAACATTATGTGGAGAATTGCACCCCATAATTAAAGGTGTGAATTATGAATGATGACTGTTTCAGAAAGTAAAGACTACTCTTTCAGAAAGTTCAGATTACGTTAAATAAATACAGCTGAACTGGATCAAATTTTCTTCCTCATCCCTAATCCTGACACATCTAGATGAGTCTGGGGCAAAAAAAAAAACAACCCCCACAGAGCTAGATGGACCATTGGCCTGACTTTGTGACCTTCCTGGTGTTGTTGGACTTCAGCTCTCATAAGTCCTTTCTAGCATGACCAATGGTCTGGGAGGATGGAAGTTGTTGTCCAACAACTGGAAGGTTTCAGGTTCCTCATACCTACAGCAGAAGGCAGCTCCCTGTTTTCCACTGCAGTCATCATATCAGCACTCAGTTGCACGTTAGATTTCCATGTCTTTGGTTATGCACTGTAAAACTGGGACAATGAGACAATATTTAGTGCTGCATTGCCTCAGCAACTGACTCCACCCATTATACCAAAGGCATGAACCCATTGAACTGAGCTGGCCAATGAAACTGTGCATGTAATCTTATAACAGCTCAATGGGAAGAAAAGGGGAGAAGCAAATCGTTTAGCTTAGCCTCTGAGCTTGATGGAGTCTGATATAATTAACAAACTTGTGATATCTCTAGCAATTGTAATTCCAATTATTTGCTAGCTGAAGGCAAGTTTCCCTGCTCTGAGTTAGGAAATCATGTAAATAGCCTAATTAATATAATTTGCCTTATGTTCTACTTAGAAAAACAAAAACAAATATGTCATTTTTCAAAGAATAAATAACATGATATAGACTAAATATTAAAAAATATTCCATTTGCAGTCAGTTTGCAGAGCAAATATTGCATATTGCAAATCTTTTTTCTTTTGGCATTTCCAAGTAATTCAACGTGATTTAATGAAATTGTGATTGCTTATTCCCCCACTCTGCCAATTCTACCCAGCATTACAATAAAAGGGAAAACACTTCCTTTGGAAAAAAATAGAGGACTCTCATTTGCAGAAGCATGTGTGGCTACATTTTCAGGAGACAATAGACCAGAAAAGGCAATATCAGTTCCTGTCTCCAGTTCTTTTAGCATCAAGAGATTTCATCCCAATGTAAATAAATATTGGGGGGAGGCGGATGATTCCATGTTGATTAGATGAAAAGCTAAAATAAATAATTTTTTCATCTTCCTTGTGTGGAATGAAGAGATAAAGCTACTTATAAAAGCTTACAAATCATCTTAACAGATTGTCTATATATTAATGTAAGAAAGAATTCAATTGCCTAAGGTAAAATAAATATATATTAGTTCTCCCTGCACCTATCTTTAAAACTGTGCAGTTTTCATAACTCTCTGTTGTAACAAATTTCCCTAAGATGATGGATGGATGGAGGATGGATGGATGAGTTTGGGGGTTGCAGGCTCCCTTAAACTCCTGGACCCGGTAAGTGTTAGAATTTAACCAAGCCTCCTGAACTCCTGGATCCAACACTGGTTAAAATATAAAACAGATTCCTAAACCATGGTTCCAGTTTCCTATGTTCAGGAAATTGCCTGGGAGATGAGCCATTAAGAAAACAAAGGAAAGGAGATGAGCCATTAAGAAAACAATGGGAAGGTAATGAGCCATTAAGAAAGCAAAGGCTCTGAGCCAAACAGCCAAGGGGTAGGGGTGGTGGCCTCCCTCATCTCAGAGTGTGTTAGAAGACAAAGCCAGAGTAGTTTGAAGTAGTTTTGGGGTCAGCTGTGATGCGGCCTAGAGGGAGAAGGTTGTAGGCTGGTAAAGGCAGCAAGCTGGAGAGAGGATCAGAGCATAATGGTTGATTTCTGTTTGTATCCAAGGTGGCAGCTACTGTATGAGAGAAACAAAACTTTCTTGGTGTGTTAGTGCTGTGAGCCCCTCCATCATAGGCTCAGGTTGTATATTTGTGAGAATAAACCATATATCCTAAAGACACCACAGTGTCTGCTGTGCCTCAGTCCTGAAAGGAAACATAAACGCTGGGCAAGTGTGCCTGGAACCCCTGGAATCTCACTGGTGTGGCATGCAACAATATGCATCTTCATGTGCATTACTCTAATGGATAGCCTTGTCAAAGAACTTGCAGGAATGTGAATTTTAAGGAATAGCTGCATTTAAGTTTGCGTGCTGTTTTGGAAAGCGTGAATTAAGTAGTTTCTCATTAAATGTGAACTAAACCAAATTTCTACCCCACATCCCTCTAAGTACATATAAAAGCACCGTGTTTGCATCTGCATGCATATGAACCTCTAGATTAGCTGCAGGCATCCATGCTTAGATTTGGTATGTCAGTAGTTTACAAAGACTTGAATGTCTTTAAAGAGCATTGTTTTGCTTGTTTTAAGAGAATATAAATCTATTTTCCTGGGCTTCTTTGGACTGGACTTGGACATTGAACATAATGTGGGTTCTTGCAGTACTTCCCGTCAAGGCTTTGTTGCCACTGCTCCTTTGAGCTTTGCTCAAATGCGTTTTATGAAGCAATCTTCACATATTATGTGTTAGTGCCAAAGTGAATTGTTTGTTATATTCACCAAGGTATAAGACAAGGAAGGGGGAAACCTCAATATGTCTTAGATGTAGCGAGCCATCTGCAGCCTTGTCTCTAGATATTGCAGTGAAGAATAACTCAACAATGGTAATTTGACCATAATAATCATAATGAGCAGATCATGCAGAGTTTTATTTATTTACAAGGTCTCCGAGGGCTCTTCTTTGGGGATCGTGTGGTGCCTTGAACAATTGATTTATGGACTAATCCATCTGTAGTTAATCTGAGTGGGTGGCTTGTATAATGCTGCAGTCCCTTCTTAGCATTTAAACCATCATTTAGCCAAGTAAAAAAGAAGTGTGTGTGTGTGTGTGTGTGTGTGTGTGTGTGTGTGTTTATGCCCTATTCCTGTGAATGTAATTTTTAAAACTCTTTTAATTCCAAATTTTAAATTATTATAATCTGCCCTGATAACAATAGCAACATATGCGTTTTAAATGTAATCAGTTTCTAGCAAATTCTAAAGAATCTCAAAGTTTTGTTGCAACAATAAGAATCAAGTTCTTAAAACATATCGTAAGCAAGATATCACCATCTTAAAATATGCAAGTATCAAAACTCTGAGCCATACATTCAAGCATTAACAGCACCAATTCTAAAATATATGTTTTTACCTCTCATCTAAAACATGCACCTTCGGGGTAACAGTGTGTGTGTGTGTGTGTGTGTGTGTGTGAGAGAGAGAGAGAGAGAGAGAGAGAGAGAGAGAGAGAGAGGCAGGACTCATCACAAAGAAGGCATCCTCCAGTGATTATTGCATGGGATAGAAGAATGGGGACCCCAGTGTTCATCCTGTGTTTGCCCTTCCTCCCATGATGTCCCATCCTTGATGCTGCCCATGTTTATATAATAGGGAAGCTTGCCAGCAATCCTCAGATATGGGGATATCCAGCACACCTTTATTAGGCTGCTCCACTACAAATAATGTATCCAGGGTGTGGATAACATTGAGGAGGGGACAGGGGTGCCATCTCACCCTCAGGATTGTGGGTGCCCTCTGCTGCAACGCAGACTTGTGACATCACATGTGCAGGTGTGAGTGTGTGCCGTCGCACGTCTACATTGTGTTGGCCGGCACTGGCGGCTCCTCTTCTCCGCAGCCAGCAAGGCACCCTTTTCCACAGGGAGGCACTCAGACTTGGAGGCAGAGAGACTCTGCCATTGGGTCCGAGCCCCACCCCACAGAATAGGGTGCCTCGTTCACTGGCACTCCCCCTTTCTCTTCAAAGTGGTGGCAAAACCCAAGGGGTTCCAAGCACTCACCCAGGATCTGTGTTCCTTTGGAGAATAGAGACATGGTGGAGACTGCCATAGCTTTAACCAATGTGGTTTATTCACCTATCTGCATGGAGAGAGTTCAGATCTCACAGCACGGTCATTTCAAGAAGGGCTTGTACCACACAGCAGTGCAGCCATGGAGTCCAATGCATCTCTCCCACCCAGCCAGGTGCTGCTGCCACTTGCCAGCTTTTCCCATTGACTTTGTGGGTGCCCAGCTCCCACAATTATATTATTGTGGGTGCCCAAGCACCCACAGCCCCCTGGAGTTGGCTCCTATGGAAGGTGATGACATGGGATATACACAGGATTCACTCACCTGGCTCATGTACTTATAGCTGGGGGGGCCTGAAAGCCCAAACAGAGTTTGTGTGAATCAGCAATAATGTCGTGCCACTTAATATATTCCAGGAATACAGCAAGAAATCAACTTGTTCATTTCATGATCAGGCGATACACATCAGCCGGTCCCCTCATTTACAAATTTCCATCTTTCAGGCCATAAAATCATCTGCTTACTTTACAAAAACAGTACTTTCTGTTAGATTATCATTTCATTTATGTAGAAATGGTTGCACTTATTTAAAATATATGAGCCACCACTGCAAGAAGAGTAGTCTCATAAACTACATCCCTAGAAGACATTTCTCTCCCCCCCCCCCAATTCTCCCACCCACTAAAGCTTGACTGCTTTTTAAGATGGAGACAAGCACTTCAGGACTCAAGATTTAAAGCCTTCTTTTCTTCTGCCCACAGTAAAAGTAATAAAAGCTTTTTTATTATACAGAGACGGTAAACATATTTAGCAATAAGTTCAACAGCTGGAAGTATTAAAATGTCACCATTCAAAAGACAAGGGTTATATCAACTGAAGTCTGGTTGGAGAGATTTCACTTATTTGATATTCATTAGCTCATTGGTGGGGAACCCCAGCCCTGTGCCTAATTAGGCCTCCTTATGTGGTCCTCAGGGCCATTTTGGCCAAGCCACACCTACCTTACACCTGACATCATACACTAGGGCTTGCAGAGCTTTGCAGGATCCACAGGTCTATGCCGCCAATGAGCTGTTTGGTGCCATTGGCAAAGCCTTGTGCATGGCACCCCACATAGCTCTTCACAAACCCGAACTTCAGTTCACCAGCAGAACCATTGTGGCACTTTGAAGCCATGGTTATCAGGTGGTTCTTGGGGCTTCAAAGTGCTGCACAAGACTCTTTGCAAATTACCACGTTTAGTCAGTGCAAGGATTTCTGCCCCCACCATGGGACTCCTCGCCCCCCCCCATGCACACCTTGTGCCCTCAACAAATCCTCTGCAGAGGAGAGGAGGAATGGTCTGTCACACAAGCAGAAATCCTTATGCTAATGGGATGTTAACTTATGCTGGATTTTACCCAGAACTTCAAGAACCTCCCTGATGCACAAGAACTCCTACTCTAAAGCAGAGCTCTATGATATTGTTACAAAATTTGGGTGCCTTCCCCTTTCTCTGCTGTGCAGTGGCAAGAGCCCAAGCACTCACCCAGGGTCTGTGTTCCTTTGGAGAATAGAGACATGGTGGAGACCGTTGTAGCTTTAAGAAATATAGTTCAGCCGCCTATTTGCACCTTCAGTCTGCATGGAGGGGGTCCAGGTCATTTCAAGAGGGGCATGTACCGCACAGCAGTGCAGCCATGGAGTCAAAGGCCTCTCTCCCAGCCAGCTAACCTGCCCAAGATGGATCCCAGTCCTTCCTCTTCCTCCTTTTTCATCCCAGAACACCTTGATAAAACTCTCTTTTCCTGTCACCTCAACCCCTGGTTACCTGGCAACCTTCCAAACCCATTTCTGTTCCCATCTCAGGGCAAGGAGGAAGGACAGTCCTCTTGCATTGCTAATGGCCCTCAATGTTTCTTAATGGCCCTAGCTTGGCCTGGTCGTTTTACATAGGCTAGTCCAGGAATTCCTCTGCAGCTGGTATTTCTCCCTTCACATCCCAAATAATCAAAATCCTGCCATTTATTAATGTCTAGGGGTTAGGGGAGTCCTCCCACAAATCTGTAACAAAATGTTTCATCTCGTTCGGCATTATCCACTCTGATTGGCAGAGGCTCTCAAGGCTTTCATTCAGGGGACATACCTTCTAAGCCCTACCTGAAGATGCCAAGAACATTGGACCTATTGCATTCAAAGCATGTATTCTGCCACCAAGTTACAGCCCTTTTCCTGTTCATAGGAAGCTGCCTTATACTGAATAATCAGACTATCGGCACATCCAGCTCTACAGTATTGTCTACACTGAATATCAGCCGCTCTCTAGGCAGGAGTTTTCCCCTAACCTTCTTCTCTACACCTGAGATACGCAATCTATATAAAACTACTCTGCCACCTGTTAATATAAATAGATGGTGAGTAGTTTATGAAAGAACAGGCTTCAAAGCACACCAACACACATTCTTTATTGTTGTGTGTGTATATACTTTGCCATACACCCAATTCTTCCTGAATTCCATTATGCCTGGGAGAATTTCTCAAATTACTTCCAGGATTCGAGCATATGGAGCTTGCCACAGCTTTCAGTTCTTTTGGCTTGTTTAAAGCTTTCCATCCCACCAGTGTGTATGTGCACACTGATAAACCACCAGAGATGCTAGCAAACCTATTTCCTGAGCCATTTATTTATTGCAAAATAAATTCAGAGGATTGTTGAAGCCTTCCTCCAAGGAGAGGCAAGCTTTAAAAGCCCCAGAATTCATCTCCCCCCTCAGACTAAAATCCAAATGAGAGAACAATTTCTGGCTCAGTTCTGGTCACTTAAATTTGGGCAGTGAGTTCTCCTGTCAACCGAACGGGGGGGGGGGACCTAAACCATACTGCTCTAGTGTCTTTCACCATGGCTTGATCTCTAGAAATTAGTGATGCATTGAAATATTTCCTCCAACTTCTTGAAAGTTTTCTTCCACTGTGAATGAGGCTTTTGCTTGTCTGTCTAATTCACAGGATGCTTTAGGTGTGGGGTTGAGTTTTATTTATCATGGTGAGGTGTTGTGTGTGTGTGTGTATGCTTGCATTTCCTTTCCCTCAAACATTTTGCGCACTGTTCTGCAACATCCCTTGTTGCCCACACTTCCTAATTTGAAAGAAAACAAAACAAAATGCCATCGGAGCAGTTACCTTGTGATGTCTTCTCCTGGGTTTAACTGAAGCACTGGAAGCACTGGCTACTGAACACCTCAGATTGGTGCAGTTTTGTTTTTTGTTTTTCAGAGATGTCCTTCCTTTTACCTTTAAAAAATAAAATAAAATAAAATTTTAATTTTTAAAAATCCACATTATTTTACTTTAAGAAAAATTAACAGTGTCAGACATACAGTCAGCTGTACCCCACACTTGCTCTAAAGCTTGGATTGTTCACTGGGTCTGGTTGAATCCTGGGTCCCACACTGAACTATGCCAAAACAAAATAAAATTGATTGGCTGTGAATCACCCATTCCCACCACCCTTCTGAGTAATACCCCTCCCCACTCCCTCACTATATATAAGGGTCTGGTGACTTCTGTTTCAGTGTATCTGAAGAAGTGTGCATGCACACGAAAGCTCATACCAAGAACAAACTTAGTTGGTCTCTAAGGTGCTACTGGAAGGATTTTTTTTTTAATTTTTAATTTTGTTTTGACTATGGCTACCTACCTGTAACTGAACATTGCCAGTTCAGGTTGACTTCAGATTTGGCCAGATCAGACTGAGGCAGTCTTGGATCAACTTGGATTGGATTGTGTCAATCTGGCAAAATTCAGGGATGCCCAAAGAGAGGGTGGTTGGGTGGCAAGAAGAGGGGGGGAGAATGAGATGCACAGGCAGCTTCCATACACCAGCTTGTCTGTATGACACTATAAAACTAGAATTATTCCAGGGGGCAGATCTGAATCAGTACAGCCATGGATTATCCCAGGTTGGACTGAGGACACTCTGGGTCCTTAGTTTGGGCCGTGGATTAGATATAGCCCAAACCTGAAGTGGGTGCGAACTCAAGAGTACCCCATTAAAGGGGTCTGAGTAGAAGTCTCTGTTCAGACGCCGTGTGGGGGAGATGGGCTGTAGACCTTCTAGTGGTAGCCTTAGAATGGTCACCTCAGTAGATTAGCATTTTGGGAAGGCCACAATCCTGGGCACGAGGATTTCTGCCATCCAGCAGGAGACTGAAATGCCTGAGCCAAATGCTACCTACATCTGTAATCAATAAAGTTGTGGCCAATTTTCACCACAGATCATTGTCTTGTCCAGTTTGTTCCTGCACACCCTAGCTATTGCCATCACCCTGGGGAGGGGAGGGGGAGGTGCTGCAACTGGGCCTGCAACTGCATGGCAAAATTTGGAACAGTACAAATTTGGAAGACAATTGTATTTCAGTTTGTGTGCTGGTTCAAGGACAGAAAGCAGATAGTTTCTCATTAAAACAGAAATTGAATTGAATTTCTTTCACATCCCAAGACTACCAGAAATCAGCAGGCAAAAATGGCCACGGCAGGCAGATAACCTTTACTACCAGGTAAAGTCTGCAGGAGGCTTCTGAATGGGGTATAGCTACAATGGCTGGTTGAAAAGTTGATGCCCGGCTCTTCTCTCAATTTGCCTTTGACTTCTACAACACTAGATCAAGTTCTTAATCCCTATTTATCTCCCTTATCATAACATTAACACTCAACATCTTTCCACATGCAAACATCATCGGGAAATGCTAATTTGTTTGTATATATGCTGAACAAAGCACATTCCAAAGGATGAGCTCTGAGATTCTGTTATCTGAAAAGTAGTCCAGTGCTACAACAATCAATAAGAAGACAGCATTTACATCATCTTGTCTTCCTGTGCTTGCTTTTCCTGGCATAATCCTGGGTCGAAGTCCAATTCCCCATTGCCTTTGATTCAGACATTCCACCATTTTTCACCTTGTGGAGGTCTTGATGAGATGTAAAGACATGCATGAAACAAACAAAAGCTGGAACCTACCATCTGAGTTCCATTAATAACTACCCTTCAACACTTTTGCATTATACACCATCATATGAAATAAGTAAAAGCAAAATAGTGCCCAGACTCCATCTCTGAGAGGGGCCTGGGCAGAGTGTATACTGGTGGAACCACTAAGGCTTACCTGGCTGTGATGGTGACTGCTAGCTACACTTGGGCTGCCATTTTCATTTCCCACAATGCTCCATAGTGATACTATGCCAAGGGACTGTGGGAAATTAAAATGACAGCTAGACTGCTGCTGCTTAGAGCATTGGTCCAGGAAACATAATAATAAATAGGGCCCAAAACAGATGTCAACAGTGGGGTTTGCCAGAATAGGGAGGTCCAAACGGTACTCAGATGCTGGGTACTGACTAGTGGAGGCTGAAGCATTAAAGTGAATGGGGTACTGCCCCACCAATTTTAGTCTACTCCTTAGTCATCATCAGCTATCATGTACCTGCCTTCTTACTTACAACCAGTCTGGGGGGTGGCCTTGACTGTCAGCTTCCTTCTTAGTCTTAGTGTTGCCCTTTGTAGATTGTGCAGGAAGGAGGAGGAGGTGGAGTTGAAGAAGGAAGGACAAAATTAGAATTAGTTGGTTCTCCCTGTCAATAGTTCTGGCTCCACCTACTGTTGGTATCCCCTCCTTCTTCCCCACCTGTTCCAATGGACACCAGCCATCTCTGTTGCTCATACTGGCCCTTGTTGCCATGGCTTACGCCTAAGAACTGGCCACATTTCTTTTCACTCCCAAGAAAGCTGCTTTATATAGAGCTGTGCTACACAGTCAGCAGCTCTCTGTATTGAATATGGGCTGCATTTCCTCAGAAGGCACACACACTCACATACATACCAATGTGCAGGTTCTGGCTGCACATCCAAAACTAGCTCATCAAAGGTAAAGAATAGATGCAGATTACAAAGCATTAAAATAAAATTAAAAATGAAGGCTCATTGTGCTCCTCTCCACTCCCCGTTTCTTCCCCTCCAGGGAGGCCTTGTGCTCTGCTCGCACTTCAGAGCCGGTGTGTCACACAAGGATGGGCCTCGGAGGCAGCAGCCTTTCCTCATCCTTGCCCACTCTCCTGAAGCCGCTATGAGCTGCCCAAAGGAGGAGGCCAACAACAGAGGTCTTGGAGAGGCAATGCGGTGTCCCCCTGCAGCCGCCACTGCTGAGGACGAGCATCAGCTCATCCTCCTCCCCAAGCTCGGTGACAGTGCTAGTGGGGGGAATAGGGACATTCTGGGATCAAATAAGAAGCCAAGATGGCTCTTGTAATTCTGGCACTTACCCTGGAAAATGGGGACACTTGGAAGGTATTCTAACTGTCCTAGCATCATGCCCCCGCTTGCATCTTATCAAAGTTCTTGTGATGCACTTCTTCATAGACTTTCATGTATCAACAAATCTTGACTCTCTGGTTCCATCCTTTGCTTCTCTTGCTTCTCTATGACTTAATAAGGATCACTGGAATAAAAACAACAACAAGTGGAATGAATGTATCATTATTTCACTGTGCATTCCAAGTACCAATACCAAGTAATGGCAGTGCTTGATCTCCAAATGATCAAGCCAAATGACTCCATTCAGGCCTCTCTATCAGGGCCCATTCTCCCCTTTTCCTTAATATATGTACCAGCCTTGAGCTATTTTCCTAGACTAAAAATGTTTTCATAGCTGAAAAGTAGCCTTCTATACAAAGGCAAGAATTACATTTGCTGCTTTATCCATTTTGAACTTTGGCCCTCCCCTACACCAGCATGTAGTCCCTGGAAGTATGTCCTTGAGAAAATGCTGCCCTTCTGCATCCCAGCTTTTTCCACTGTTAGAGCAACTGAATTTGCCCAAGTCACCACTTGGTCACTTTGTTGACTATTCCAACTGCAAAAGGCCTGTCTGGATAATTTCCAGTTAAAAGTCTACTCACACAAGTTCCATATATCAAGCACGTGTTGTGTCCTATCAAATAGATGTGGAACAATATTTTATTCTAGTCTTGTAGGTAGACTGAAAGCTCCCTGACTGCTTTGCTGTGACTCGAAATGCCTGATGCATTTTAGCTCCTAAATCAATATTAGTTTATGTCTAAAACTCTTGGTTTTATGATACAAGTCTCATTGACCTATATTACAGCTGTTCTCTCAACTCCAAAATCATATCTAGCCTCATTGGAACAGGTTGCACAGAAGGACTGGGTCCAAGGTCACTCTGAGTGGTGTGGGAACTGCCAAATTCATTTGAAATGTCACACCAAGTTCATGCGCATTCATTTTTTACTTGTTTACAGCACATAACATCAAAAAACCAAAACCAAAAGCCAACAAACAGACGTTGCCTACAAGAAATCAAACAAACATATGCAATATAATCAAATATTTAAGACATACTGCTCCATAGTTATCAATTCATCTGAAAGCAAAAATGTTGACTGGTCAGTATTAAATGTGTCTACAACATGCAATAATAAATGGTGCCAAATGAAACATAGAATTAGGAACATGGGAATACAGGAAGCTGCCTTTTGTAAATTGCTTTGAGGTTTTTTCCTACAATCAATTGGTATATAAATTTAAATAAATACATACCGAGTCAGACCATTAGATCATCTAGCTCAGTATTCTCTACATTGACTGGTAGTTGCTGTCAAGCATTTTAGGCAAGAATCTCCCAGCTGTATCTGGAGATGCTAGAAGATTGAACCCAGGGCTTTCTGCATCCAAAGCAGATACCGGTACTCTACCATTGAGCTAAGACCCTTCCCAGTTATTCAATTTTGAAATTATTTTCATTTATTTTTAAAGGATGTTAACTTAGGCATTGCCACAATACCCCACTTCTCCCATTATCCAGTCCCTTTATATTCGAAATATTGGATAATTTCCAATATTTAGAATATAATAAGTCTGGAAGCTACAACCATCCAACTAAACAGCTCCATATGTTCTTTATGTATAATGTCAGGCATGATGAGAACTATAGTCTAGCAACATCTATATGGCTGTCAGTTACCCGCCTCTGGACCTGTACTCACGATTGTACAACTAAGGTAGAATATATGGAACTGCAGCATTTTATTTAATGAACTTGATTTTAAAATCTATGTCAGAATTTGTTGTAGGTGTCAGAACTTGAACTGCACAGACTGAAGCATTTGGTTTTTAAAAAACAAAACAAAACAAAAAACAAAACAGGAATTGCTCCACTCCATGCTGCTCTGGTAATGTAGGATTGCAGAAAACCAGAATGGGAAGAACTACAAGGCACCCTGACTTGATTCTGCCCTTCCTTCGTGGTTTCTGCATTCCCCCCACCATTACCATAAAATTGGAATGGTGTGGAACCACAAAGAGTAGTGACCACTCTGCTTTTATTAGGTAAGAACTAGGGGTATGCACCAACCACAAGGCTGTGCACAGATACCTGATTCAGCACTTTGGAAAACAGCGCCCTCAGTTGAGATCCCACTTCACTTTGGCTCAGTTAATCTCTGATTGTGTCTAAAGTGACCTACTGTATTTAAGTTCTTAATTCTGGATTCATCCAAACCTGGTGTACACCCCAAGGAAGAAGAGGCCTGTGTTACAGTAGGTATGTGACAGAATTCTGACAAGACTTAACTATGAGACTCTTGCCCTATTCATGCATTACTTACTTGTAAGACACTCACAGCCAGAGCAAGGGCATGCTTTATGCCCCAGCCCAATGTTGCACTGCCATGGAAGTTCCATCTTTCAACATTGTGCACTGAGCAAGCTGCAGCTTATGCACAAGGGCTCCATATCACAAAGAACACACAATTGCATTGAATTATTGAGTGCATGGAGCCCCTGGGCACAAGAGCTGCTCAGACATTGGGATTCCCTTTCAGCTCAGCATGTCAACATTAAAGGGTGGAGTTTGGACAGCTACACAATGCCACTGATTCGCTCTTTCACTGGACTTGTGATGAGCACTTGACAAACAGCAGCAGAAGGAGCCATTCTTGTGACAGAGTGAGGATTCTCAGTAGCTAACCTGGTGACTTCTCATCTGAGCATCTGTTGATTGAATAGTGTAAACAAAGATAAGTGAGTAATTTGAGCATTTACAGAAGAAAAACATCTCAGTAAACAGATGACACACTTAGCTCATATTAGTCAGTCAGTCAAGCAAAGGAATCGTGACACTTGGAGGAACACAAGACAAAATTTACTGACGAGATTTCATCACCATTGATTTTCCATATCTGCTTGAGGGCTTCCCACAAAAATATAGCATTCTGCTCAGATGCACGGAATTCCTCTGTAATTGCAGAGATCAGCCCAAGTACACAGGCAGATGATTGATGCAGTGGCCTAGCAGGAGGAACCACAAACCAGATAAGGTGCATTTAAGTAGGATTGTGAATCTACACCACACTGTTTTCTTTCTCAGTGGAGTTCACCTCACCCCCTACTCCTGGCACAGAAAAAACATGATGGAAAATGTGTCCTTGTTAAAACTTCTGCATGTGAAAGGCACAGTAACAAGGCCAGGAAAAAAACTTGGTCACATTAAATGGACTAAAATATAAAAGGATATATATATATATATATATATATATATATATATATATATATATATATATATCCCATGTTTGAGCTGCCTACTGAAGTCAAGTCTATCAGTTAAGGAACAGCAGCAACCATATCCTGCAGATTCTTCTAGAATCCTTTCCAAATCTCAATATCCAAATGGTTAACCTTCTGTCTCCCCTAGTAAGCTAACCAGCTGGCATCTTACATGGATAGGGAGCCTGCGGCCCTCCAGAAGTTGTTGGACTGCAGCTCTCATCTGCCTCAGCCAGCATGACCAATGGTCAAGGGACGATGGGAACCAGAGTCCAGTAATACCTGAAGAGCCACAGGTTCCCTATCCCTGGGCAAGTAAACGCTTGTTCAGTCAGGTAATGGCTGTTGGAACCTGAAAAAAACAGCAATTCTGTACCTCCTAATCTAAGATGTAACCTTCAAATTAAGAGTTAGCAACTCTAGTCTCTCTTACAACACTACCTTATTAGCATTTGGAGATTTTCTTAAATAAATTTTCTTCAACAGGCAGGAAAGTTTCCTTCTCTAGAATAAAATTTCCTGCTACACCAGAACACGCTTGAAAGCCTATATTGGGTTCAATTTGTAACCATCAGAAATGAAAGTTTAGGAGGAGGAAAACAAAGCTGGAGCCCAATCTGCTGGCAAAATTAAGGTTTGCTAATGGTTTTTAACAGCACACACAAGGAAAATAATGTAGTGTTATTGTTGTCTTTTAAAAAAAACGTGCTGGTAAACCGCTGAGGGGCTCAGTGTGGAAATTTCATATCTTTCCAGAATTAGAGGGCAATGTGAATTCCCATGTTGTGTTTTCATCGCAGCATTCACACATTTAACAATTCCTGATGAAAGCTACCCAATGTGATGAAATATATAATTCCCCCCGCAAAAGCCATTTGTGAAAGGATTATGGAAATAGTCATTTTTTCCCACTTAGAGCAAACAGTTTCTATAATTTTTCAGTGCGCGTTTTTCATCCAAAAAAGAAGAGGAGGAGGACCATTTCTATAGAGTGTGACAAAAGGATTACTGGGCTGGCTTCCATTGCATTACAAGACTTACACCACCTGCTCCCAGCTTCTGAGGTCTGCCCTTCTCCTTAATCCTAGCTAAAGGAGGGGATTCTTTAGGAGGGTGCAGCTTCATTGTGTTCTGTCAGACCCAACTCTTGGTACCAACAAGGAAATGCATTACGCTACATTTTCCTTCTGGGGAGTGTGCTTGGACTGATTAGGGTGGAGGCAAGCACATGGAAAACCTTGCATAATAATGAAAGATCCACATTTACATTCCAGGTGAAATGCAGCTTGCATAAGACTCAGCTACCCCCTGTGATAAACTGGTTTAAAAGAGCATAATATCAGCCATGCGGCATCAAACCTGATCCCCATCTAGTCTATTTGGCTGGAGAGGCCAACCTTTCTTAATAAAGGAGATTGAAGGTACAGATCTGGAAGGCACTGCCTCTGAAGATGAACCCCTCTGGATCATACCAAAGACCCGCCTCTTGTCCAGCAGCCTGTTCCCACAGTGGCCAACCCAATGCTATGAGAAGCCAGCAAGCAGGACCTGAGTTCAACAGTGCTCTCCCCACTTGTGCTTCCCTGCAATTGGCATTCACAGACAATACTGCTTCTGGCAGTGGAGGAAGAGCATAGCCTTCATGGCCAATGATAGCCAATGATAGCCCCATCCACCACGAATGTACTTAGTTCTCTTTTATAGTCATCCAAGTGGGTGGCCAGTGAATGGACTTACATCTGAGAGAGCTGGGTTCCACTTCAACCTAACAAGGGCAGCTAATTCCTTTTTGAAGAGTTGGTGAACTATGCTGGAATTTGCAAAGTTTGAATATTCCTCTGCTGGGTGAACCATTGCCAACGCAGTCCTATGCATGTTTAGTCTGAAGTAATTTCCAGTATATCCAAAAGAATTTAATCCCAGGTTGAAAATATATAGGATTACAGCCTGAATGTGTTTAATGGTGCAGTGCTCATTGGAGCGCTTCTGTTCAAGACAGTGCATCCATCATGCATTGTAATCCATCTAATGTTATCGTCCCAGCAACCTTGTGATGTATGTTAGACTATGGATACACATTATGTCTGAGCAGGGATGGGAACCCAGCTCTCTCAGATTTAAGTCCATTCACTATCCATTACACTAGTGTTCTTCAACCCTGGGTCCCTAGATGCCATTGGACAACAACTCCCGCCATCCTTTGCTAGCTTAGCCAATGGTCAAGGCTGATGGGAGTGGTAGTCCAACACCACCTGGCAGCTCAAGGCTGAAATCAGCTCTTGCACAGAAGAAAGGCACAGGAGTTGAAAGAAATCAGCAGCCAAATAGTACACTCACTGTGTATACAGGGGGAGTATTTCCACTCTGTGTTTGTCTCTATACAGAGTGCTGAGCTATATATAAAGCTACCATTCTGGCAAACAACAAAATTTAAAACAACCTAAATGAACTGATCATCAATAGTAATTAGGCCACACTTCTATTTGCAATTAATCTATTAATATGCTGTAAACAAATATGTGCTGAGAAAAACAGAAGTGGTGGAGTTCATTTCTAAAAAACTGAGTAGGCTACAGGCATATTTCACGCTTTGTTTTAATGGTATCCAATATGCCAGGTGGCCCACTTCTTCTTTGCTGGAAAAATGCCATCATGAGTGGGAGGTGCAGGTCATATCAAAGCATCCTAGGACAGGAATCCAGTTAAGCTGGTGTGAAATAGCAACAGCAAAGACGGAACCCAGTTGGATAGCTTTACAAAAGATCAGAAGAACTGCAAGAGATACATTGCCATAGTGTTCTAGGGGCCTTTAGCATGCACATGGGGCTACAGCATTAGGGCATATAAAAGGAAACATGAAATACTTTGGAGAGGAGAATAAAATGGGCAATATGGGGGTTTCCTAGATCAAGGTGCTTATATACATTTTCTTAATTTTCTGTCACAACTTTTGTTAGGGTGGGAAGCATTGGGCAGGATCCCTCAGCCAATGTAGGAGGGGCTGGGTCTTCTTAAGAGGTCTTGAGCATGGTGCAATATGGCAGTGACTCCAGTTTAGGCAGCTGGGCCACCACACACTCAGGTTGATGTCAGGGCCCTCAGGAGCAGCCCATGGTGGGCATAAATGATGGACAACTCCAACCCAACAGGAGGACTGGGTGGTACCATTGGTCAGCCGGCATACTCCCGCCATGTCCCACCAAACTAGGGTACTGCAATTGTTAAGGTGTGAGGAACCATTGGCCCCCCCAGACATCGTGGAACTACAACTTCTACCAGCCCCACAAGGTATAGCCAATGGCCAGGGATGATGGGAAATGGAGTTCACAAGCACCTGCAAGTCCACAGGCTCTCCAACCCTGCTGTTGCCAACAAAGTTTCATCCCACATTGGGACTTTGTGTTATTGATTCTGAATAGCATGCCAGATGCACTTGGGCCAGAAAGGGGATTTTTTATTGTTTATATTCTTTCAGCAAAGCTACCAGTGGCAGTAGATATGGCATACATTGCTTTAACACCTTACTAAAGAGAACAAATAGGCTGTGAAATGACTGAAGCACATTCTCCTTCCTTCCCTCCCCCCCTTTTTAAAAAGACCTTGTTAACAGACCAGCATGAAAGTTGTAATGAGAGCATGTCCTATCCAGAGAGCGCAGACCACATTAAATAGGGGGAATTAGTCTGGCTGTGCAATTATGCTCCTGTTGCAGTTTTGGGTGCTTTATCATGGTAGGAATATTGTACAGAAATAAAAATCTGAAATTAACATTGAACTGTGCAGGCTGGCCTGGAGGAAACACATGAAGCTGTCTTGTACTGAGTCAAGGCTATTGGTCTGTCTAGCCCATAATTGTCTGTACTGACTGGCAGTAACTATCCTGACTTTCAGGAAGGGTATTATTCCAGTCCTTCATGGAGGAGATGCCCGGGATTGAGCCTGGGGAAGTCTGCATGCAGAACAGATTCTCTACCATTAAGCCACGGCTGCATCCCCCCCCCCCCCAAACTGAAGACAGTTAAATCACCTTACCCAATGCCCTACTGGCTATTGACTAGTAGGGAAGAAGTGAGAGCACACTTTTTCTGTTTTCACACTCACTCCAGTGTTCCTCTGACACTTAAAACATTGGGAAGCAATTGGTTTGGACCATTTGCGGTCAGGAACAGCACCTCTCTGTCCCACTGATAACTTGCCCTTTTATTTTCAGCCCTTTCCCTGGTGCAACAAAGCCTAACAAATCTAGATTCAGGGATATTAGCCTATAAGGGGGCTTTGCAATTTTCTTGTATACATTTGGAAATACAAAACCAAAAACAGAAACTTGTGGGAATCACCACAAAATGGCTGCCACGGTGGCAACCCTAGTCACAAACTGGCTGCCACAAAGGCTTGGCTACTTTCAGTGCTCCTTCTCTTCTAACAGTTCCAGGGATTCTTCATCAGATATCAGAGGGTCACTCAAGGACACCCTTAACATTAGATTCAGGGATCCTGCGTGCTCCTCAAAGTCCTTGCTCTGTGAGGAGTCATCTGAGGCTCCACATCTGGTGTCAGGTCAGGGCTAGGAATGACACCACTGGAAGGTGAGGTCTAGTCATTGGGGCTGTATCATGTCATATTCCTTGCAACAAACAGGGTGGAATCACCCAAGGCAGGAAATTGAATTTAGTTTCCCATACTGTTCCTTTCCCCCTGCAGTTGCTAATTAATGTGGCCTATTCAACTCACTTCTCTCTGTCTCTTTATTCCTGGATCCAGTTCCAAATCATAGTTTGGAATGACGCTTGAAATTGATCCTCTGCCTCTTGCATTTACCAGTTTGTTTCCTTCATTAGTTTGGTTTTCACTTGGAGCACAGTGTGAATATAATGCAGGGTGAACTAGGGCAACACTTTAAGAAGTATTTGAGACAGACAGAGCCATGCATAGAAAGTGATTGCTACCCAGAAAGATAGAGCAGAGAGCCTTATGGGGACAACTGTTGTGGCTCCAACTCCTCATTAAAATCTCATTACTAAAAAAATAAAAACATGGGGAACAACCTTGAAAATGGCTTAAATATGAAGCTGCTAATGGAAACATCTGAACTATTAAGAACTGGAAATAATAAAAAAGATACAAACAACAGAAAGTGCATGAAATTGATGCGAGAGACTGAAATAGATTGTGCAGAGCAACGTGATAAATATTTGAAAAGGAAAGAATTACAAGCCACTTCCATCCCCAGCTGGAGCCTCTGACAGTACATCAACAGTACTAGAGATGTTCAGTTTTAAGGTGTGTGGATTTCCTAATTGGTGCCACAGTGCATCAGCAGTGGGATTGGAAATTGTCCATCCAAGTGGGCTCATGTGATAGGTTGGAAGGATCTGTCAGTTTTGGGACTCTCAGTGACTCAATTCTCCAATCTTAAATTCAAGTTATTTGCATTTTACAGCAATTTTCCATTATTATTATTATTATTATTATTATTATTATTATTATTAATTTCCTCATGAAAATTCAACAGCAATTTTATTGCAAATTTCTCCTAATCAATATAGATAGATATGCAATTTTTACTAGTGTGCACATTTTTATAAGCAATGTCCCCTAATATAATGCATTTTACAATGAATTAGGATAAATTAATAATAATAATAATATCTTTATTACGGTCGTAGACCAGCAAAAGAAAAATAAAACGGTAATGCATAGTATACATATTTCTTAAATATCGTCTTTTAACAATACTATCTCAAATCTCGTATTAGATTAAAATTAAGCTAAAAATTTAATGGGAAATAATTCCATTTAGGTATTATCTGCTATGGCTTGGTGGACGGCTTTATCGCTGTTGTTAGTTGATGTCACGACACATCTCAGACTTGCCGCATGGTAACAAAATTTGGCTACAGATATAGTTCGCTCTGGGTTGGTGTCCTCAATTAAATATCTAGTCAGCATTTCAATTGAACGGCCTGGGAGATTTTTTAACAGGGGTTTGATTAACTCCTTCCTCAAATCTCGATAGAGAGAACAGTTAGGAGAAATTCACACTAATAGTGCATGCTGATTTATTTATTTTTAATACAAACTGATATGGAAATTTGGAAAATTAACTTGCAGATTGGGAAGGGGGGGGGACAACGAGACCCTATGACAAATCACGGCGCTTCGGACCCCAGGGAACTTACCTGTTGTGTGGGCTGGCCTGCCTCTCAGTGTAATTCTTTGGAGGTTCACACCCAGCCTCAGTTAAGTCAAATTATACTGCTGAGAGGTGGAGCCAGAAACATAAATAGGGGGTGGAGCCGGCAGCAGGCAGGCATCAGCTCAGGAGCTTCACCCACCCAACCCTCCCTTTGTTTAATGCATGGGTAGCCCGGGGGCCGGATCCGTCCCAATCGCCTTCTAAATTCAGCCTGTGGACAGCCTGGGGATCAGCGTGTTTTTACATGAGTAGAATGTGTGCTTTTATTTAAAATGCATCTCTGGGTTATTTATGGGGCATGGGAATTCGTCCTCCCCCCCCCCAAAAAAAATATATAGTCCGGTCCCCCACAAGGTCTGAAGGATAGTGGACCGGCCCCCTGCTGAAAAAGTTTGCTGATCCCTGGTTTAATGTTTCTTGTTTGCAGGTTAACCTTTTTCTTCCTGTTTTTTAGCAGGCGCTGCTATGGTCTTTCGACTGGTTGCTGTTGAAGAACCGGGAAATTTTCCTGCATGGGCAGGTTTTGTCTTCCCTGTAGCAATTCGTCACAACTTTGGCGGTTTAAGGCCTTGGGCGGAATCCTTTAGTCCTTTCTTCCCTAAAATGGGGGGGGGGGGGGTTTGAAGTGATGACTCACCCTCCCCCCTGCGGCAGTGATTCCAGGGTCCCCTCTTAAAGGGGCTGTAATATGGGTGACACTGGCCATAAACTAACTACCCTGCGTGTGGGGATATGGGATGGGCTGCCTGTGTACACATGCATCTCACAGAGCACCCCCATATCCCATTCACCCTGATGAGCCCCAGTTCCCCCGGCTGGGGCGCTGGGAGGAATACATGCCCAAGGCCTAAGCCAAGGTCTTCCTACATTTGAAAGTTTAATAAAGTTGTGGCCAAATTTTAATTCCATAACATGTCGTCATGAGTCATTATTCTTTTCTGGTGGTCCCTGGGGGCTGGGGCGGTTGCCACCTGGTCATGCAATCCTATTGCTTCCAGTGGGATTGTTTACCTCTGCTCCAGACTGGCATAGAGCGGAACCTGATCCTGAGACCTCTCTTGACGAAGAGTGTTTGAGTAGTTCACAGGTTGCCTCCACCCACTCCTGTCCTGCTCTTGGAATGGTCTGTACCTGGGTCTAGCAATAGACATAGTGAAAAAATGCAGCAACTGGAGATCCCTGGCTGTAGAGCTACCCAAAGAAATATTTGTTGGTAGGCAGGCACCTCCACTTTATCCTAACCACCTCCAGCCAGCTGATCTAGGGGCTAGGATTTCTCTGCTCAGTGGTGTTTTAAAAGGACTTAGCAATTAATAGATCTGCCTCCATGGATCTTGTTAACAGCCTGGGACTAGCTTTGTTGAAGGATTGACTGGCCCCGTGCATGCCTACTCAATCGTTTAGACCTGTGGCACTTTTACAAGTGCTATTTAATGTTCATTGTGCATCAATGAAGAGCTGATCTTTCAGTGTGGCAGGATTTATGCTTTGGAAGTTTCCACCTATTAACATGAGGCTGTCACCCTCACTATACTGTTTTAGAATCTGCTAAAAAGCTTATAGAAATAATAGTAATCAGCAAGCCCATCCAGATGTGTTCTTTAGTTATGCATACTTGTTTTTCATATTTGCTGTATAGTAGAGAATTGAGAATTGCTTGATAATTGTTTCAATTAAAGGGGCAACCATATCTAGGCTAGAATTATTTCCTAGTTGATCTGCTGTGGCCCAGAGATGCTCCAGCAAAGTGGCAATGGGAACATCTGAAGTTCCAAGAAAATAGTGTGCAAGTTATTTAATGTACAATAGATGAATAGAACTTCGTGGAAAATGCAAGTTAAATCATACTGAAGGAAGATACTGGAGCATTCCAAATAATTTCCCAAGTATGTGAACAGGAAATGGTAGGTCATGCTGAAAGGCAACACATGGAGATGTGAATTTATTGTTGCAATGCATCCCTAATTATTATTGTATAATTATAAGACTATTGCCTAATTTTAGAAGGGGCATGGTTGGGTGGCAGCAGCTGTGACTATCATGAAGGAACCCTGCACTTCTGAATTTACCACTGCACTACTGAGCAAGAGGCTCAGGGACACAGAGTAGGACTGCTGAAGGTCTAGATAGGAGTTTGGTAGTCTAGAGAAGAGATGTAGCCTGAGGAGAATCCCAAGGGCTTGATAGAAAGCCCTGGCAAATCCTTGATGAGGCTTGCAGCCTCAGATAGCACATTGTTTGATAACTCATTCAGGATCCTAAAGTAGATACCTGTGTTGTTGCATTATACAGATCGTGATCCATTTCTTGAGTTCACTGGGCAATGTAAAACATCAATATATATTCTGAGGATAGCTTGTGCACTGATCAGTTATCCCGAGGCCAGCCTAATTATATATTGATCAAAACTGTGGTGTTGTATCCACCAGGTAAAACCTGAAAGCTTTTAACTGTACATTTCTTTGATTTTCATACTTCATTTGAACTTAGAATTTGGGGATTTGTACATCTGTGAACCCACATCACTCAAAATTTGTGAAAAGGTTTTTGATTTAATAGCACGTATACATGCAGCAGCAAATCTTGGAATTTCCTCAGCTTTGTGGAATATCCAGCAAAGGAGTTAAAAGAAGCAGAACATCATTTTTTGATGTTAGTCTTGTGCTCATCTAAGATGAATTTTCCCCTGCGTGATGTAGTTTAGGAATAGGAAGGCAGGCCAGCTGAAGGAGGCAAGGATCAGAACACACACTTGCATGCAAAATGTTTAATCATTGGCATTTCCAGTTTAAATAGATCATTGACAGAAAGGCTGGGAAAGACTTCTGCCTGTATTCTTGGAGATCCACTGCCAGTCAAAAGGGGCAATGCCATGCTAGATGACCCAATGGTCTGATTAATTATGGTAGTTTTGTTAATGCCAAAGGTCTGACTTGTTATAAGGCAGACTCAGAGGACTCGTCTGGTCTTAGAAATGAGTAGGTAGAGAAGTATGAACATGGCACACTTTTGAGTCTGTCTAGAAACACTACAAGTCTATGGTTCCGAACTTTTAGAGGAAGACATGGTTTATTTTAAAGGTTTTCATTAAAACTTTGTAACATTGTTTTACTTGCTGAGGGGCTCTTGCATGTTGCAACTGCGTTGTGGTTTCTTTTTGTGTGTGGCAGGGAGGGTGTGCCAGTTTACGAAGCAGAGCTAGCTATTTTGCAACACAGACCAGACATGTTATAGTGCCATTATTGCCCTAAATAGTCTGGTCAATGTAGTCTTGCATTGGGAATATGCACAGACTCCTCTGTTCAGTTTTGAATGTTTTTGTCACATAAAGAAATGTAACGGTAAGTGGGGACAGTATAAAGGTGCAAAGGATTATTATGCATGGTGCAGAGAAAGTGGACAGGGAACCCCCCCCCCCCCAATCTCATAATACAAGACCTCAAGACCATCCAATGTAGCTGAAAGTTGGAAGATGCAGGACAAGCAAAAGTACTTCTTCACACAACACCTAGCTAAACTATGGAATTCACTCTCACAAGATATACTGATGGTCACCAGCTTTAAAAGAAGATTAGACAAATTCATGGAAAATAAGGCTATAAATGGCTGCTAGCTATGATAGCTACAGTCTGCTTCTGCTGTTGTTGGTAGTATATCTCTGATATCAGTTGCTGAACACCTGTTGCTCTCAAGAGCACTCAGGGCACATGGCATCTTCAAAGGTTTTTTGGGGGGGAGAAACATCATCAGGGAAAGGGCTAGCCCTCCCATTTCCCCCATGGAACTGTTCCTGACCCCTCTTCCCAAGCTGCATTTTTGTCAGAAGAAAATAAGTACACAAATAGGATCACACATATATCATCCAGAATGGCAGTCAGAGAACTGCAATTTCCTTTCATACAGATAGAGAACTTGTGGAGGGGAAAATTGATATTGTGCTCACTCTTTCTGCTCCAGTTCCCCACCCATGTACCTGAAGGTCTGAATAAAACCTACAGTTCGTATCCAGCAAAGGTTTACTTAGAGTACCCCCAGTTGACCTAAATTAGTCATGATCACTAATTTCAATGGGACTGTTCTGAGCAACATTAGAAACAACTCAATGTGCATATTGAGTACTCTGTGCACAGGTTGTCTAAAAGTTCTCTTATGGTCTCTTTTTCAGGGTGCTTCAGATATTTCTTTATACTTTTGATAGGTGCAGGATTCCACTTACTTTACTGCTTAGAGGGGGCCATGAATGGTGTGTGTGTGTGCTTGTTTGGTGTGTGTGTGTGTGTGTGTGTGTGTGTGTGTGTTTTACCTCATTAAACATTTCTTCAGGATTCTGCAGCCTCTCCAACTTCTTGTTATCAAGAAGCCCCATGGAAGGACATCTTCCTCTGGAACATACTTGAAATGTGGGCTGGGAAGGGTAGCTACTGAGAAACTGGGATTGGTGTGCTTGGTGATTTTGTTTTTAAGGAAAGTCTTTCCTTTTACCTTTAAAAAATATTTCGGCACAAATTTCTTTTAAAGTATGATGATGATGATGATGATGAGTGCTCCCCCCCCCCCCGGATAAAAGGTGTTGGTTCTCACCATGAAGTTGTTACAGTAAGTGTCAGACTTTTAAGCTTTGGTTAAAAATAACAAAGAAAGTGGGGTGCTGCTACTGCTTACCCTTGGGTAGCCCCAGGAAAAATAGAAAGGATTATAATGATAGTGGTCCGGCACACATTAGATACTTTCCTGCCTTCTGTATTTTACAGGAAAGCTCAGTCAAAGATGTCATGGGGGCTTCAGAAAGCATTGGCACCCAGAAAGTCTGCAGACCACTGGAGAGATGATTTGTAGAATGAAAAACAAGACACTCACAAACATCTGCCAGCCACTTCAAAAGTCAGCTTAGTGCAACAAAACCTTTCATCCCACCCATGAATGTCACTTTGATAATTTTCTCTTGAAGCTTTGTTTCACATTATCCCCCTGACAAGATTTTATTGAATACATACCAAAAAAAACCGACTACATAAAAACCTGCAAAACTGCCACCCAAGAGTATATATCACAGAGGCGGATTTAAGGCAGCGTGACCGGTTCCCCATGCAGGGGCCAAGAGGAGCCTTCCTGCCTCCTTCCCAAAGACTAGGTGGTGCTGGGGTCTCTTCAGCAGAGATGGAGCATGACCAGGATGGAGAATAGTTGGAGGGAAATGAGTAAAAATTTTTGGCACAGCCCTCTACACCAGGGGAAATGGATGCTGCCAGAGGACTAGATCCTTATCTCTTCTTCCTCCGCCCACTTGGGCAAATCCCACCTACCTGCCAATCACCTGATGTCACCATGACATCAGGTAAAATGGCACTTTGAGGCCCCCCAACAATAAGATGACTGCTAGGATTTCAAAGCACCATGCAGAGTTCTTGCAAACTCCTGTAATGATTTTACGTGTTTCTCCCCCTAATTGTAACTGTTTTATTAGGGTGGGGTGTTTTTTTTGACAATTGTATATTATATTGTTGTGACACACCCTGGACCTTACAGTGAAGAGTATAAATACATTTACAGATAAATAAATAAATATCAAATCGTGCCTAAATAAATACCATAGCATTCACACACTTTCCCCATGCTGCTACAGCCATCTCATGTGCTCCTATCTTGTTGTACTTAAAAAACAAACAAAAAAAATAGAAAAATCCTTCTCTTATGTTAATGTGCTGAAAGAGACAGGGTCCACTTAGCCTGCAAAGCTTTGCATATTTTCCTCCATGCCGGCAAGATTTATTGGTACACTATGGCTTGCTGCCTCAGGCAGAAATGTGTGTGTGTTGGGCAGGGGTGGGTTGGGCATTGAGGGCGTGAAGGAAGGAACAGCCAAACAGAATCTGCCTACAATAAACACTTTCATTTCTTGTGGATAAAAAAAGCTTTTGGCTGAAGGTGTCCACATTAAATCTGGATTGGACTGTCTAAAGACCTCTTTTCATTCACTTCAACTTGTCTGGCTGGGAAACAAAGCCAAGATATCTCACTGCAAATTACGCAAAATGTATCCTGCTTCAATCACTTCCAACCTTTTAACTTAATGTGAAAAAATGCAAAAGAATTTAGATGGAAGGCAATTGATTCTGGGTTGCAAATGATATTTCCTTCCTACTGCAAACTGTCGTTTATATCATGTCTAATATCACTTCATGTCCAGAAGGGAAATGTTTTTTTCTTTTTTTTTTCTTTTTAAAGCACCTTGGATGATTGCCCTCTATTATTATATATTTTTAATCTAAAAGCTAGAGAAAACCTGTTTCATACCAGATGCTTCTGCAGTGGCTGGAGGTTGTCCAATGCAGAAGCAACCTTGAACGTAGCCCATGTAGTCAAGTACATCTCTATATAAATTCCAAACACCTTCCCTATCTAATTACTCTATTACGTTTCGAGTAATTACAATGCTGTGTATTTTCTTTTGAGTGGGAGAGAAAATTGAATATGCCTTTTTAGAGTAAATAAAGAACGGAAGCTGAAAACAGCAGCCTCGCTGGAGAGAAGGGGAGAAAAAAATAATGCTTCAACAACAAACAGCTTGTGGCTTCTCTCTCTCTCTCTCTCTCTCTCTCTCTCTTTCTCTCTCTCTCTCTCTTTTTGCCTGCAAATACATGGCAGCAGCAATGGTATAAGGATGTTTAACCCTTTCACACATACAATTTAAATCTCCCTTCCCTGACTCCCACCTTCTGTTTGCTCCACTGTGATATAAATACATTCTCTTAGAGAATGTATTATTAGCGTCATCAACAGCTGCAAAGTTTACTTACTTGGTAATAGACTTTTTTGATTACTCTGTTTTATTTGGCTAGTAGAATTTAAATAATCAAAAGTTATTGCACTCAAATTGACCCTTTTATTCTGTATTTGGGGCCCTTCTATCTGAGGTGAGATGGCTGATGGCCAGAAAAGGAGCATTCTTCACTCTCGAGCTGTCAGGTATCCCAAGGGTCATTTGGTTCAACCCCGTGCAATGCAGGAATCTCAACTAAAGCATGACAGATGGCCAAACTCTGCTTTAAAACCTCTAATGAAGGAGAGTAGAGCCCACAAGCTACCGAGGGAGTCTGTTCCTCTGTCAAATAGCACTTACTGTCAGAAAGTTCTTCCTGATGTTTAGCTGGAATCTCCAGCTTGAAGCCATTGGTTTGAGCCCTATCCTCCAGAGAAGGAAAAAACAAGCTCGCTCCATCTTCCATATAGCAGCCCCTTAGATATTTGAAGATGGCTATCATATCTCCTCTCAGCCACCTCTTTTCCAGGCTAAACATACCCAGTTCCTTCAATTAAGTGAAGTAATCCACTTCACTATCTAAAGGGGGAGACACCTGAAGTTCGGAGCCCAAAATCAGAAAACTGCATCACTAATTTAAAGAAACTGACACCCTATGAGATTACACAGAGCCTTTTACTGAGTCACTCCATTGGTTCATCTAGCTCAGCACTGTTTGCACAGACTGTCAGCTACTCTCCAGGGTTTCAGACTGGGGTCTTTCTGAGCCTTACCTTCTCCAGCTGCTCTATAATGATTTGGTCCATAGATGCAGCAGAATGAGGTAGCAGGGTGAACTGTTTCAGTACAAGTTGCAGAAGGGAGATGCCAATTTTGAACGCTCTTTTGCATAAAATTCCTTGCAAACATCAAGTAGAAATATCCCAGCATAGCTCACACTTTGCTAGCTTTCTGTTTGCAGAAAAGTTGCTTTGTTTTAATGCAAGGATGTATTTGTTTTAATGCAGGCATAGTCAAACTCGGCCTTCCAGATGTTTTTGGCCTACAGTTCCCATCATCCCTGACCACTGGTCCTGTTAGCTAGGGATGATAGGAGTTGTAGGCAAAAAGCATCTGGAGGGCTGAGTTTGCCTATTCCTGTTTTAAGGCAAGGATGTATTTGTTTTAATGCAAAGATGTATTCAAAATGGGCCTTGAAATGACTGCTTGCTCCTGCATGATTCTGTCCACTTACTAAGATGATTGTGGAAAGCTCTGCTCCATGTCTCACCAGTGTCTATGGTTAAATTTGTGGGCAGGGCCTTATTTGTGCTGGGTGCTAAGTTATGGAACTCACTCCTTTGGTAGGTTCATCTAGCTAACCTTTAGAAATATTGTGAAGACTGTACTCTTTAGCAAGTCTTTAATATTGATTGACCCACAATATCAGAGTGTTATATTGATGCTGCCTATCTTTTTAAGTTTCAACAAGTAAGATTATTATTGTTGTTACTAGATTAAATTTCCGTAGATCTCAGGGCAGTTCATGTCATAAAATTGCAAAATAGCTTAATAAAAAAATAGCATAATAGCATATTGCAATGTATCTTTACACCAAAACAACCACTCTACTGTTCAGGATTCTGGCCATACTCTGCTCCCACATTGCCATTCTATCCCTCCATGAGATTCATCACCTGAGTTTTCTGTGTGAGTGATTTGGCTGTTCTGCTTATTTTGTATTGTATGTTTTTAATTAATTGTTTTGTATGCCTCTTTGATGGTGTTTTCTTGCCAAAAAGCTGCATATGAATGATTAGGTAGACAGACAGATCGATTTGCAGACTAGGAAATGTAACTAGGTCAGGGATTAAACTCCTGTAAGAAAGAGTATGTTTATTTATTGGGATACTGCACATACTCTAAGGTAGGTAACAATTGTTTGTGGAAAGTACACATGAAACAATACTCTCCTCTCCCTTCTGCAGAGAGCAGTAGCAAAGCAGGGAGATGGTAGCAAAAGTTTTACCTGCTCTGCAGTTGTTCTGGTTGCTGCTGTTCACCTGACACGTGGGGTTGCACAAAGCTGGCCTGCCTGCCTGGAAATTTATCCTTCCATCTGGTGTCAAGGCCAGCTGCTGCAATTTCTTCTTGGGTGGGCCCAGGGTCTCAGATAAAATATGATGCACAGAATAGCTCTCTGAGCCAGTTTTTGAGTACCTGAAACACCCTCCTCCTCTCCTCCCCTCCCCTTAAATAGCAGGCAAAACAAGAGTAGCATCTCTAGCTCATGAAGGTTGGAACAGGGGGAGGTTTTCTGGTTCCCCTCTCCTGTGTTGCCCAGGTGTTCTGCATAAAAAAGTGCCAAGGTACAAAACCCTAAAGGATCAGGGGAGTTGTAATTCTCCCTAGGGCTCTTGCAGTTCTTGTGCCTCTTACCATTGTGGGACCCTAACCAAAACTGCTAGCTGCTTTCTGCCAAAACCTGTACTGAAACAAAGAACTGCAGTGAAAGCTGCCTTCCCTGCCCACCACAACTGTGTGAGATGACTCATTCTGAAGCCACCGTTAGCACACCATGCATTCATACCCATTTTGTTGTGTGCCTATGACCTTGTGCTTAACTGCATAAAAATGTTTTTTTGTTTTATTGTTACCATTTTACCAGGCAATGAAAAGATGAAAAGTAGGCTTAATACTACTGAAAGCAAGGTCACACATCACACAGGGAGAAAATGGATCAGGTGGTTTATGTATTTGAAATTCTGCACTGGTTAAATGCATAAAATGATAAATCATGGAGACAAGCATTGGATTTGTGCTGTAGAATACAAGGCAGTGTTGGGAATCTGCTCCAGTTTGCTTATTCCAAATAGGAATGGACAAACCTGTCACTTTCAGTTTTCTCTCAGTTTCTCTTGTTTAACTGTCTCACTTTGAGAATTTTTTTTTAAAGGCCTCATGAAGATATGTTTGCAGTTTAGCACACATTTCTCCTAAAACAGACATTTTTGTATGCAATCTGGCTGAATACACACATTTTTTGCAGTTAATTCTCTTTATAACAGCGGAATTTAGTATACTGTTTCCACTTATATACGCATTTTATGCATGTATTTGCCCAATATACACATTTTGTGTGCTTTTTTTTTAAAAAAAACCAAGTCATTATTAAATTTGACAGAGGTTTTAATAATAACATTTTATATTTAAATTGTTTTCTGTAGCTAAAAAAACCCATGTACTGCAGGCTTCATTTACAGCATCAGGATTAGATGAATCGCGCATATAAGTCATTTCAAATGTGGTGTTAAAGCACCTGTTGGTTAGAGAAACAGTGACAGTGAACATGCAGCAAAAAAGGTAAAGATTTTCATAATTTAGTCCCCCTTCCTGGAAATATTTTATCCCCCCTACTATTTTCTTCCCCCAAATCAAAATGAACAAGCTGTCATATTTGGTATTTCCATATCTGATTGGTTTCACATAGAGTTATCCACACAATGGAATCCACAATATTGGAGGAAAAAGAAAAACAGTGCTGATGTCTCTCTGCTAATTTGAGTTTAAGGTAGAAGCTCTTTGCTGAATATTTAGCAGCCTGTTAAACCCATTGATCTCCTTGATATAGTCTCTTGGATTCCACAGTAGGGTTTGTAATTAACAATGTAGATGAGTAGCTATAGGCAAGATCTTTGTGTGTTGATATGTTCGCTTTTCCTCTCATTTTCAGGGAGCTAATCAGGTTTGCATCCTTTTTCATTGCCAAGACCTTTACTGCCATCTATAAAAGTTTTTAAATATCTCAAGCACAACAGCAAGTTTGCTCAATTGTTCATGGGCTCGGCTCATTCACACTTTAATTGTTAAATGAAGGCAGACATTGCTGAAAGACACAGCCGCTCCAGCACATGAGTGTTATCTCTTCTGCTTTTTTGAAGATAGTGAGAAATTAAAATACTGTGTGTGTGTGTGTGTGTGTGTGTGTGTGTGTGTATCTATATAATGCAAATGGGAGCAAATAGATAGCCCGGCCAAGAGTGTGCGGCATAATAAGATGTTTCTAAAGGTTTTGCATAGGAGTAAAAATTCAGTTTGTCAAGCGTCTCTCTTCCCCTCCCTAAAATAAATATAAAAGAAACACCAAGCTTTAGACAACATGGGAAGCAACAGTATGGTCATTATGGTTAACTATGAAAAGCACAGTGCCAAAACATCACAGGCCTGTGAAGATGCAAGGAGGGATTTGAAAGGCATCTAGTTATCAGTCAAATGGAGCTTTAGATGAAGACTCCAGCAGAGAACAAATGAAGTCTTTGGAAGGTAGCATTGGCCTAATCTTGTAGCACACATTTCAGACTTAGATGTGTTGTACAAACCGATCAGTATATCTGCAATGACATCATATTTAACTAAATGGTAGGGGTGGGGGTAGATTTCATTCTATATGTGAAGTTCATGCCAAATAGTACCACAAATAGGAAAAGTGTTTCCCTGTAATTTGTTTGTTTAATTTGGATTACTTGGTGCAGGACAGCATATGGATGTTCTCTAACGTGCTTAATGAATCACCCAAAACTCAGGAATGTCATTTGCTTAATTGTTACATTTATATTCTGCTCAAAGTGGTATGCATGGTTACCCCTCCACTCCATTTTATCTTCACAACAACCCTGTGAGATAGGTTAAGTTAAGAGACTGTAACTGGCCCAAGACCACTCAGGGAGCTTCATGGCTGAAGGGACCTGGGTCTTCCAGGTCCCAGTCTAACACTTTAACCATTCAAACCATTCAAAGAACACCGTAGAGACCAACTAAGTTTGTTCTGGGTATAGGCTTTCGCGTGCATGCACACTTCTTCAGATACCGATAGACTTCCATTTCATGCGACTCAATGTGGTGCCTTCCATGATTCTAGATTCAGGTAGGTAACTGCGTTGGTATCTGAAGTAGTGTGCATGCACACAAAAGCTTATACCAGAACAAACTTAGTTGGTCTCTAAGGTGCTACTGGAGATTTTAATTTTTTTTAAATTTATTTCAACTGCGTCAGACCAACACGGCTACCTACCTGGAACTTTAACCATTGTTGACAACCCCCATATGAAACAAGGCTGGCACTAGTGCATGTCAAATAAATGTGGCCTGGTGGAGAATGAAGCCATCAATGGCTGCTAGTCACAATGGTTCTATATCACCTCAAGTATCAGAGGCCACTCAATACCAGTTGCTGGGGAAGACAAGCAGGGCAGTGCTTCTCAACATAGAAAAGCAAGCTGGATAGGCAACTTACTATTTCTTCAGTTCTGGTGATAGGTCACTTTCCTCCATCATACCCAAGAGTTGCAGGGTAGCTTGGAAAGCACAGGATAGGCCAAGTAGCACACACTGCTACAGACAGGAGCAGATGGGTCGCTGCTTCCACTGCTCCCATTCCAGGATCTACCTGAGACAGCAGTCTCAATCTGCTTAATGATATAGCTGCCCTTGGCTGCACCCAGTGACTTGGACATAGGGCTTGGGCATGCCTAGGAGGCAGTGGACACACACATAATACATTTGCGCCACTACTGAGTGTGACTGTTACCTTGTTCAACCTGAGCTTGTACTGCAACACACACAACATTGTGTGTTGTAGGATAGTCATGATGAGAAGCACCCTTCTGGATCTGACCACAGCATCCTGCTTCTCCAGTGACCAGCTGCTTCTCTCATTAATGCCTACAACCAAAGTATGAAGCCTAGACCCCTCTCCCACTGTTGCCCTCTCCCAGCAATGAGTACAGCATTCCAATCCATACTGCCTCTGAAGCTGACAGTTGCATAGTGTGCATAGTTATCAGTCATTGGCATCCTTATCCTCAATGAATTTGTTGAATCCCCTTTCTAAACCATCGAAGCTGGTGGCCAACACTAGACCTTATGGGACGAATTCCATCAGTTAATCATATACTGTGCAAAGAAGCACTTTCCTTTGTTCGTCTTCAATCTGCTGTCAATTCATTTCATTTGGTGATTTCAAATTCTAGTATTATGATAAAGATAGAAAAAGTTATCTCTGTACACCACCCTTTTTTAAAATAAACTTCTATCGGGTTAAGTCATGGTGAGCCAATATAGCATATGAAACTAGCCTTCCCCAAGCTGGTGCCCTCCAGATGTTTTGGACTACAACTCTCATAATCTAGTACCAACCAAGCTGGCTGGTGCTGATGGAAGTTGCATTCCAAAACATTTGACAGGCACCAGAGTTTGACTTGGGGAAGCCTGGACCAGAGTGTTGCTTTTGAAGGGGATATTTGCATTCAAATTTCCATGGAATTTCATCACTGGATGAACTTGGGCAATGAGGAACACAATCCTATGCATGTACATAGAAGTAGTTCTTCATGGGACTTCTTCCCAGGAGACTGCATATGATTGTAAGCCTCACTACAGTATAGTGGTGGGGAATCTGTGACCCTCCAGATACTTTGGGACTACATCTCCCATTGGGGCTGACCATTGCCAATGCTTACTGGGGCTGATGGGAGTTGGAACCCAACATTATTTAGAGGGCTGCAAGTTCCTCACCAATCTATATTAACAGTCTCACAGTTGTGGATACCATGTGTTAATTTCACTGGTACTCCACGGATGGAGCATAAAATTTGTTAAATGCTATACTGCATAAACCAAACCTTTTTCTCCATGGACCAGTTTAAAATTCTTGAGGCTCTTGGTGGACCACTTAATTATTTTTCTGCCTGTTGCAACATACTGTGCTAGATACAGTATGCTTTTTAATTGAATCAAGATTCAACTTCTTAATTCTAGCCGCTTATTAACTTTCCTGCTCATCACTCCTTTCAAGTACCTCATCTCCCCCTGTCAATCTCTCCTGCTCACCTGCCAAGTGGACTGTTGGTGCTGTGGCTGCATCTGTCATCATTTTGCAAAGACATGCCACAGACCACCTAGAGAAAAAAAAAAAAATCACTGACTAGTTTGCACTGCTTGGGAACCACTGCTTGGGAACTAACTATTCACATCTACCTCAGGCCTGTCTGTATACTTAGTAGACATAACTGGCAAAAAGACGGTATAATATCAACATTAAAGGAAATGTCTTAACAAGCTGAAACACATGCCATTTCCAGGCAGGAACAGAAGCCAGGAAGGCAACTGTGTTGTGGGAGGACAGTGATCTCTACAATAACAGGCCATATGTGCATTATAGCAAATGCACTTTTTTTTCTTAGCACATCACAGCATAATGGACAGTGAATAGGTCAGGAAGCTTTTAAGGATGGGACGTACAGCACAGTTATATCCATTAATAGCCAGATGAATGCTGAAAATTGCTGGTTAATTAATCTGCATTTTGTTTAAATGTTTCCCTTTTCAATTTTCACTTGGTGTGAAAGTTCCCCATTAAGGTTTTACCGAAATGTTAATACCTCCTACTGTGTAAATCTGTTTTAAACTGTCCTTGATGATTCTAATGTGAGACGGCTGAGTGTATCTTCAAGCAATTCATTGTGAGGACAGCTGTACTGAGTGAACCTAACTTACTTTTAAATTCTCCTTTTATTGATTCAGCTTTTAATTAACATTTGACTTTTTACCAGGGTTTTTTTTTTTTAAAAAAAAAGACAACTAGGAGGAGATCTTAAATAATTACTGTTAAAAGTCCATATTTTCAAATCTTCTATAATCTACTGATGAACACGTATAAAAAATAAATCCATATAGATTTTTACTCTCCTCTTTTATGTTTCTCTCAGTAAATAATGTGTTTGATGGTTGGTAAATATCTTTAGGCACATTTTCTCCCACTCTTTTTACAATGAAAAAGTTGATGATCACATCCCCCCCTTTTATATCTGATGCCAGAATACATGTACAGAAAGTATGATAGAAATCTTTCATTGCAGGGCTCACTGCTGATGGTCCTTCTTAGGGTAAGGGTTAGAATTTTTGTCCATGAACTGCAACAACACACACTCACATGCACACATGCACAGCAACTGGACTCTCACACACATGCACACACAGTTGAAAAAAGGTGTTGCACTTTAATAAGCAATCCAAGCTGTACAAAGCCAGGGTAAATTATGCTCTTGTAATTTACAAAATTCCAAACTCTATTCAACAACAGGGCTACAGCCGGCTGAGGCAACCCATGCTTGGCAGACATTTCCTTTAATGTTGTTAAGGCATTTCCTTTAATGTTGATATTATACCGTCTTTTTGCCAGTTATGTCTACTAAGTATACAGACAGGCCTGAGGTAGATGTGAATAGCCAGTACAGTTGTTCCAAAATTAGTGTTGTATGTTTAGATCATCCTTAACAGTCTAAATTTGAAAAACCTGCATATCTATCTTTTGGGGGGGGAGGGAGGGAAGGTTACAAGTCATGAAGATGTGAAATTAAAATACTTGGTGCATCCACAAGTGCTATAGCTAGGAGTGGACAATCAGTTGATTTCAGTTTCTTTCCACTTCTCATTTTACCAATCTTTAGTTCTCCACATTTCCATATTGCTTTGCAATTATTAATATTTTAAAAAATCCTGATGAAAATGCATCCATACTTTAGTGCAAGTTTCACCTAATATTCACAAATTTTCCACAACACACAAATTATTCCAAAGCAAATTTCCCTATACAGTGGTACCTCGGGTTACAGAAGCTTCGTGTGTATGCTGCCTTTGTGATCTTTATGTCACGGGCACTTCAACCCTGTACAGCACCTCTGGACGTTTCACGGTCTATGAGTGCTGCACCAACGACAAACAGTCCCCAGTTGCAACCCACCAGACTGCTAACTGGAACCTGCTTGCTTTATTTACCATAGACGAGGATTATGTGAATAAAGAAGTTGTTTATTGTGTACAAAAGCTTGTGGTTTCTGATAAATAAACGGTGTTCAATAAGCTTATAAAGATGGTCCTATACCGGCCTATCACCGCTAGATAATACCGGCCTATTAACACTAACAGTCAACTAATTAACAATAACAACACGTTTCACAATAACTGATTATGTTGTTGTTGTTGTTCAGTCGTGTCCGACTCTTCGTGGCCCCATGGACCAGAGCACGCCAGGCACCCCTATCCTCCACTGCCTCCCGCAGTTTGGCCAAACTCATGCTAGTTGCTTCGAGAACACTGTCCAACCTTCTCATCCTCTGTCGTCCCCTTCTCTTTGTACCCTCCATCTTTCCCAACATCAGGGTCTTTTCCAGGGAGTCTTCTCTTCTCATGAGGTGGCCAAAGTATCCTCGCTGCTAACTTCCACCAAAGCTACACCTCAGACTCTTGACCCAGCTCTCACTCCTGCTCAACTTACTTCTCCCACCAACTCTCTCTAACTGACCACAGGGAGGGGTTTTTTATACCCAGGCTGAGCCCGCCCCTTTGGGTTCTAACTGAGACAAAATTTAACCCCTACCTTGCTTAGTCCTGGCTTTGGGCTAGTTCTCCACAGTTACTTTTGCTATTATATGAATTTGTTCGTTTGTTTTGTTTTGTTTTGTTTTGTTTTGTTTTGTTTTGTTTTGTTTCAACAATCTGTATACCGCTCAATCACAGTAATCTCTAGGTGGTATACAAGTGACCCGATACAGTAGGACTAAAAATGAGTTAAAAGAATAAATTGTGAATTCAGTTTAAAAGCCTGCTGGAATTTACAAAAAGTGCTCAGTAAGCACCAGAGGTTTGATAGGAACGGAGCTGTTTATGCCAGTATATGCACTTTTTACACATTACTTGGCTGGACAAATGAATTGCAAATGTCAGAGATGTGTAAATTATGAAGGATAGTTGCGTTTAGGTTCTTGTATTGTTTCTGATAGTGTGAATTAAGAAGGTTCACCTTTAAATGCAAATTGAATTGAATCTCTTCCACCATCCGTAATACTGCCATATATGTATATCATAATCGTATATAAGTTCCTAACAGATATAAGATGCGTGACACAGCACCTTTCTGCAAGCTCTTTGCTTGGTTGTTCTTTGAATGCATTTGTTTATTTATAGCAACAGTGTACACAGCCAAAATCCTCACATCCTTTCAGTTTCTGACTGCACAATAACTCAAGAGAGGGAAATGTGCTCTGACATGCTTGCTGAGTTACGCTAACTCTCTCTTTCACTTACTTGGTTTCACCACTCCAGACAATGTTGTTCATTTCTGGGTAGATGAACTTCCTGCCTATCTTTTTTTTTATGTAAGCTAAACACCATCCAGAGCCAGCAAAGCTGGTCATTGATACAGTTACTTGCAGGGCTTTTTTAAAAGCCCAGAACTCAGTTCCGACACCTCTCAGGTGGGCACCATTGCTATTATGAGAGAACAAGGGAGGCATTCATGGTGAGTTCTGGTACCTTTTCCCCCTAGAAAAATAGTACTGGCTACTTACTGGGTTTGTGTGTGTGTTGTTTTTTTTTTTTAAAGAAAGGCTATTTGATAGCAATTTAAGCCTTTATGCAGTAAGCATAAAATAAAGCCAACTAAACTTGGGGGTTATCCATACATTCCTTTACGCTGGCTTGGAATGCAAGTTAGGACACCCTTCTAATTAATTCCTATAGGGTTTACTTCTGAGTAGGCATGTATTGGCAATTCACTAATCTGAATTAATGGCTCAACATCAGTTATACATGACACAGATGTAAACAGTGACATGCATCATCAGTGGCATGTACCTAGATAATTCTTACACAGATGTTACATTAGTGGCACCTTTTTGTATCATCTTTCTGAACAACAGGGCATAGGTATTTTTAAAAAATGAGGGTTGGGAAAATTGGGACCCTCCAGCTGATGCTGGGCTATGGCTCTCATTATCCCTGATCATTGGCCACACTCACTGAAGCTGATGAGAGGAGTTGTTGTCCAACAACATCAGAAGAACCACAGATTCCATACCCCTATTTTAAACTAAGGGTATGTGGGGTGTTAGTGGAGGGGTAGTACCTCTGTTGGGGAAAACATCCTGCTCCTTCTGGGGTAGTTTGTTCACCATTGGTCCCCACCCAGCACTCAGATCTCACCTGTGGATCCTAGAAGCTGCCAGCATGTGACAGTGATCACACCCTTGGACAGGCCCGTCTTAGAGGGATCAGCCGCCCTGGCGCAGTGATCCCTCAGCGCCCCCAGCCTGCCGCCTCTCCGCCCGCCTCCCTCCCGCGCTGGCCGCCCCTCGGGAGGGGGGGTGGGCGAGTGGGGGATGAGGGGCGTGGCATTGGAGCAGGCGCTCGCGCGCCGGCGGGCGGAGGATGAGGGGCGGGCGGACGGGCGCTCGCGCACCGGCGGGCGGGCGGGCTGCAAGCCAGCCGCCCTCGCCTCCCAGAGCCCCAGCTGGAGTGCTGGAAGGTCACACAAAGCCCCGCGCCGCTCCAGCGCTCCAGCTGGGGCTCCGGGAGGCGAGGGCGGGCGGCTTACAGCCCGCCCGCTGGCGCGCGAGTGCCCGCCTGCCCGTGGGGGCGGGTTGGGGAGGGGGAGCCCGGTATGCCGGCGGGCTCGCGGGGGCGCCCCTGGGGTGCCCAGCGCCATGGCACACCGCGCCACCGGCCTCTATGGATGAGACGGCTCTGCCCTTGGAACAGCTTTGACTGGCTGGCTAAACCAGGTAAAGGTAACTGATGAGACCAATAGTGGGTCCAGTGGTCAAGAAGGCAGAGCAGATTGGGCTCATCAGCCTGGGAAGGTAGCCCATCTAAGAGAAGAACATTTCTGATCCTAAACCTTGTGGGATATCTTTGGGAGAAGAAAAGCCTGCACAAATCTAAGACGGATGTCATCTTGTACTAGCCAAGCTGGTGCCAAATGTATTGCTCTGCTTTCCTTTGGACCACATCTGCAAGGCTGAGAGGGGGGGTGTCTTTTCATCTGGGCAGCCCAGGACCTCCACACACACTTGCCAGGCTTGTGCCCTGGAGAGGTTACTTCATTGCTGCTAACACAGCAAAATCAATGCAGGAGGCAGCAGTTGTGAGTTTACCGGCCTCTGCAGTCACAGCAAGTGCTGTGATTCTTCAGCAGTTTGACTTCATCCCTGGAAACACACTCCATTGTCTCTCCAGACAGACAGATGCCATCAGCAACAAATATTGAACTATCCAAGTCCACTAAAGGGAACTTTTACTGCAGAACCAGAAAGTAAGTGCCCTCCAAATGTTTTAGACTACAACTCCCATCAGCTCTAATCAGCATGGGCAGTGATCAGGACTGAGGGGAGCTGTAGCCCAAAGCATGCGAAAAGCATCATGCTGACTGTCCTTGAAATACTGGTACTTACTAGCTGTATCAAAAAAGCTGTATTAAAAGACTCCATGCCTTTTAACAAAAGCTTTTAAAAGGCAGAATCACAATTATGGCCAGTAGCACAAAGCAGTATAATATCAAATAATAACTGCACACCATTTACTTGAACATGTCCATTATGATGGAAGTGCAATCTGGCAGAGTTTAAGCTTTGAAGCCAGTATAGCTAAAGGATAACTGTTCCCTTTGACGCTGTAGTGATCCCTCATGAACAATTCTGCGGGTGATTAGCAAGATGGCATTTGAGCATCACAGGCCTGTGAAACACACACAGACACAGAGCATTAAATGGCAAAACTTTTAGGGTGCAATCAGACATGGGGAATAATGCATTAGTTTTCCTGATTATAATGCTAGCACTTCTGCTCATTTTCTAATGTTCATTTCACGCTGCAGTACCTGTTGCATTATGGAACAGTGGCTTTTTGGCCAACATACTGGCTAGTCACACTAAATTTCATTCACTCATTTTGTACAACAACGAATATCACTGGGCAACATCACAGCACCCCCCCCCCCAATTCCACACATGCATGCTTCCCTTCTCCCATGAAAATGGAAGAGAAGAAATTTGTGCTGGTATACAGCCCCAAATTTTGTGTGTGCATCCAAGTTTTTCTGAATTAAAGGGATTGCAAATGGATATTATTCTGGAATCAACACAGAACTAATCATGAACCACATTCCACTAGTTTTCTGAAAGTGGCTTTTATGTTGCGTGAAAGCTCAAATATAATGTGGAAGTTAAAAGGGAGATTTCGGAAAGACTGAACAAATTGCTGTGTGGATGCAGCCTTAGTGTAAGAAAGGATGGCCAGAGTGAGGGGAAGACGTCAACCCAACAAGCAAGCATGGAGTGGAATTTTGACCAAGCAGCCTTAATTACCAGAGTTTCTGGAACAGGAGATTGCTTCATGAGGATGTTATTTCAATTCTCCCCTCTGTCCTTCCAGGCACCAGATCTTGCTCAGAGTTATTCTATACTGTATCTCAAGGAACAGTATTCTCTTTTGTGACTTTGTTGTGATTTCTTTTAAAGGATTGTCTGCCCTCTTCTCTGAGGTTGTCATGGAAGCTTTTACTAATGAACTCTATGAACCCAGACCATGTTCTCCTTTGTGGTTAAAATTTACTATTAATCAGCAAGAGTGGCAACACATTTCTAAGCCTCCCATTCTCATCTCTCTGTATCTCTTTTCTCTGTGTGTGTTGACTGTAATTGATACATTCTTAGCTCTCTAAGCACATGAAACTAGGGATGTCGGAGAATTTTGACAAAGAAACAAAAACGGGAGCAGGAATTGCCAGTATTCTCTTATTCATCCCATGCGCAGAATGGAAATCAATGCAGTGAATATGATCGGGATTCCTTTTTGTTGGTTTCAGTCCTCAAACAATACATGCAATTGATTACATCCCCCACTTGCACTGAATTTCCTTTACACTGAAATGAATAGGGTAGAATAACTTAATGACAACATACAATTTATGTAATTTATGTCATTAATTACATAAATTACCTAAGTAATTCCTCCATAGCAGACAGCGAGACAAATAACATAGTTTTTGTTCATACACTGCTACAAAGGAACATGGATAGACCACCTGCCACTCAAGGAAGGCTATGGATTGAAACTTTGAAATATACCCTGATTCAGTGAAACACATATCTCTCTTGAATACACCTTTGCAGCTATTCTCTTTGGGGCAGGGAGGCGGATGGAATTCCTTTCCTTTTTCTTTCCTTACTCTCTTTGTTGTTAAATCATACCTGGTGGAAGTCAAACTTTTGTGGAACAGAAACAGTCTGGCATGTGACCAAATGGGGCTGAATAGAAACAATACATTCTTATACCCCTACTTGCAAGTTACACTACTGCAATCAGATGCTACAATATGTAGGCTGTGTCCTACCATTCCTAGGCTACAATATCCTTGGGTTAAAGGAGTGCTGAGTGCACAGAGACACAATTTTGTGGCCCATTTGCTGCAAAATGGAAGCGGTGCGTTGGTATCTTTTTCTTTTGGCGAAGACTTACTTGTAAGTAAACAGGTATAGTGGGGGGAGGAAACATGGTGCCCTCCAGATGTTGTTGGACTCCACCTCCCATCAGCCCCCCAGACAGGATTATCAATGGTATGGTAAGGGATGATGGGAGATGAAGTTCACAACACCTGGATAGCATCAGGTTGCTTACCCTTGATGTATAGGATTGCTGCACACAAAACTTAGCTGGGAGTGGTGGTTTGCAAGCAGTAAGTCATCAAATGGACATGTGCATTTGATTTCAGATGCTCTGAAGATACTGAAAAATCTATTACAACAGTGCATCAGATACAACCGATCAAATTCAGTACTTGGCATCTATCTATAACATTCAGTACAGGAAAACACTGCATTATGTAGGTCCTGCACTTACCAGTTGGTTGGCAATGATTGACTGACAGACTCATGTTTCAGTTTGTAACTCCACCGCCCGCCCCCCCCCCCCCCAAATGCTCATTATTTAACAGAGCCTTCAGGACACACCCAGATTTTCAGCTTGGCATCCTGCCATCATAGCAGTCCCCACACTTCACTGCTATGATCATTTTTTTTGCCATTGAGCTGTTGGATCCACCTGGTTTCTAACTTCTATTCATTAAGAATAGAGGCAGGTTTTGCTCACCGGGAGCATATGCATTTGGCATAATCATGCTTTTTTGCTAGAATAGTTTAGGGCCTCTTCAAGAAACCCAGAGTGATTTTCTTGTCAAACCCCTCTTGCAATGCAGGAATCGCAGAAAATAAACCTTCCCAGTTTTCTAATCCTTATGATTAAATGCAATGATATGAGAATATCTGGGAGAAGAGCTCTTATGCTCTTTTCTAAATTTACTTATTATAAATGAAGGAAGGTCATGCAGCCAATCAATTCATTGAAAGATGAAACTTATTTATGAAACATCAGTATTCAAAATTTCAAGATAAAACACAGCCACATGTCTTCCTTCCACTCATCTGATTGTGATAGCAAGTTATGAATATTTTCCTTATTGATGATCACCTCCTATTTAATTACTATTTTTTTGCACCAGGAAACAGTATTTTGCTTATCTTTTAGTAGGGTGTGGTTGAGTTGCATCAGCCAGATGTGCGCGTACACACACACACGGTTGTTTATCCTTGTTTTTAATGTTCATTCTTATAAGTTGATTTAAGTTTCATTGTCCTGAAAAAAGTGTCTAATAAATAAAAAAATAATATATCTCAAAATCTTCTTTCTTTCTTCTTCCCTTTTTTATCTATCTTATTTTCTCTCCCCGCCCCCCGTCTTTTTTTCTGTATTTGTTTCTCTGAATAGATAAGATCCATTTAGCCTTCTAGGGCCCCTCCAGGCATTCTTTTCATTGTACATTCATGACGATTTGTGCTCATGATGGTATTGTGACAGTTATCATATAATCCTGCTTTCAGTAATCTTGGGAAAAGGTTTGGGGTGAACATACTCCTTCATTTGCAACTTGTGCATGTTCCACAACTTGCTGCTGAAATCCTGCAACGTTTTATGCCAAAAAAAAGCTGGGGTGGGGGGTGGGGTTGTTCGTTTTTTTGTACTCTGATAGTGCAACATTGCAACAGTGCCCCTAAAGAAAATAATGTGACAACATTGGGGAAGCATTGAAATCCACCACTAATGTGATATTATAATAACATGTTGCAGAATATTCCCTAAAACACACACACACACACACACACACACACACACACAATCAAACACAAATGGTCTAGAGGGAACCTAAGTTTTCATTGCATATGTGACTTGGCATTAAATAGTTTCTATTGTAAATTTATGGTTTCCCACTTCATTAAAGCCAGCATGGTGCAGTGATTAGAGTGTCAGACTAGGATCCAGGAGACCTGGGTTCTAATCCCCACTCAGTCATGAAGCTCACTGGGCGACCTTGGTCCAATCACTATCTCTTAGCCTAAACCATTTCACAAAGTTAATGTGAGAATAAAATAAGGAGGTGAGAACCATGCACACTGCCTTGAGATCCTTGGAGAAAAAGTTGGGATATAAATGAAACAAACAAATTAAATAACGTCGCAAAGAACTAACCATTCCAGTGTTGCACAGAACCACCTTGAAAGACTGTTGGAATCTTTTTTGTTCAGTAGGAAAGAAAAGGAACTATGTCAGAAGTTTAGGATGAACCTAAGTTCAGATTGTTTCCTTTTTCTTTTTATACATCCTCTCCTCCTTCAAGAGTTTAAGTGCCAAGAAAGAGCAGTTGCCATTAGCCTTGGCAGGACCACTGTATCCTTCAGACAGATGGGCCATCTATCCAGTGGGAGTCCCATTACATTGCTATCTACTCTGTACTTGGACACCAGCTGGTTGGACATTTGGCAAGATTTGGGGGACGTGTTAGAGGAGCCAAAAGTTAGCTGACCACTGGAGTGGCTATGAACTTACAGTACCACAACTGTGGAGGCAGAAAGGGATGGATTATAGGGAAGCCATGCTGCTGGCCCCTGCAAAAGACAAGGGAAGAGAGGAAGCCTGACTTTAAGAAAGGATGGGACATTTATTAAATGAATAATGAACCAGAATCAGTGTGGCTGCCAGATATTTGACCTCAGTAAATGAAATGAATTATTATTTGCCTCTTTGCAAGGCTTTAAGAAAACAATGTCAAAATTCCATCTGGCACATTTTAAATTCTGATAATCCTTGCTCCTTAAAAAAATAAAATAAAAATCCTCCACCAAAGAGCTGGAAGCCTGAAATCACAGACTAGCAAGAGAGGCATGGCAACTGTTAGCACTAGTATTAATGCCATTACCGGGTAGCTGTATACAAAGTCACTAGGGAGAAGGGTAAAGCACTGTACTATCTAGGCAACCACACAGGGTTCTTATTGTAGGTTGTGCAGCCCCATCCTTTTCTGGTACATCAGGGAAGGTTTTGATCCTGGAAGCAATTAAGCCACAGTCTCATAGTCAGGAACAGAGGGAGGCATCATGGTGCCAGATGAGCTGTCTGCCTTCTAATTCTTTTTTTCTGTCTGCGTTCATTGTCCTAATTGTCTTGGGCTCCAGGCTACTGTAGGCCACTGTCTGGCATATAACCTGTTAGGGACAAAGGGAAGGATTTTTGGGGCTGCATAAAAAAGAGTTCTACTAAGAGTAGAACCATTGAAATAAATGAACCTAAGTTGGTCGTGTCCATTAATTTCAATGGTTCTGCTCTGAGTACAACTAAGACTGGAAATAAACTTCCAGTTCAGTTTGTCCCCCAATACTGCAAGGCTATGGGAACATGTGGACTACATCTTCCGATATCCCTGAGCATTAGCCATGCTGGCTGGAGTTGATAGGAGTTGGAATTCAGCAACGTTTGGAGGGTCACCCGCATAGTTCTGAGCACTGTGTTTGGATGAAGAATGGCTCTATTTTCCATATGCATTTAGTTGCTGACAATGCATTTCAGAAGTCTCAGCATGTCTCTTACAGAGTTGGTGTGTCTTTTTTATTTTTTATTAAACCGATCTAGCCTCGGAGGTTAGCTTAGTTGGGGTTTGAGATCCTCCTTGCCCATTCTTTTAAAAGGGAAATGAATTGCTGCCATCTCATTTCTCTAATGCCTTTCCAATAGATCTAACAGTCACTCATGTTGCAATGTTGCAGTTGTTACCTTGGAAGCTTGCTATAGGCAAAACAAGCAAACAAAACCTGGGACTAGCTATGAACTCCAATGGTACATGCTTGAGGTATACAGCCCAGGATGAATACATAAAAATATGAATGTTTGGCAATTACCTCTTCTTATTGTTTCATATGAGCTACTAGAAAACCGTGTTCTGCTTGTGCCAGGGAATTGAAGAGCCGTGATTCAGTTCACCTTCTGACAGTTAATAGATGCTGAAACATGACTGTGAGAGAAAGTAAAACCCAGTCAGCATTCAGCTTCTCATTTAGGAAGCTGTTGTTTTCATTTGGAGGAACCTATAGGAACTGCTTATCAACCAACCTAGTCAGACAAAGGCCAGACAGAGCTGTCATCCCCATACACGGGAAACTATGTTTGTCAGCATTCAGCAACTTGTTGTGCATATGGGAGTGATGGATATTCTCTCAAGAGCTGCTCCATCTATATGAATCAGTGGAGAAATATATGCCATAGCTGTCAACTTTTCCCTTTTCTTGCGAGGAATCCTATTCGGAATAAAGGAATTTCCCTTAAAAGGGGGGGGGGGGAATTGACAGCTATGATCTATGCTCACACCATTTGGGGGCATGTAAACCAAGCTATATATTTGAAGGAGGAAGGCTCACAAAGAGAGCCTGGGCAAAATGAACCAGTGGTCTGACTTGACAACATGTAGGTCCTTAAATCCTAAGCAAGTAGAGAAACAGTCGAGCTGGGAACTTCTTTATCCCACCCAATGTCATGTGCAAAAATGTGAAAGGGAAAAAAACAACAACATAATTAAAACACTAGAATTTAAATATGGCCAGATTTAACCGGTGGTGGAATTTTCATCTTTTAATAGGCCTAGGAGATGAGACCCTATGAAAATTGCTGCAGGTTTCATCTACATGTTACATCTACACATGCCATAAAATCACATGAGAGTGGAGTTATGGCTGGGTAGACTATGCCTTTTTTGAATGTACTTGGCAGATCCTGCATCCACATGGAAGTTTATTCCATTTTCTCGAAGTTTCCCTAACTGTTGATTTCTGCATTACATGTGAGTTTCCATGTGACATAAAAGTTACTTCTAGTGCAGGTTTAGAGGATTGGACCAATTCATGGAAGATAAAGCTATCAGACTATGTTAACCATTATGGCTATGCTCTGTCTTCATGATTGGAGGCAGGGATGCTTATGAACACCAGGTGCTGGAAAGCACAGGAGGGGAGAGTGCCCTTATGCTTGAGTTCTTATGGTGTTCCCATGGGCATCTGATTGTCCTCGGTGAGAACCAGATGCTGGGCTAAGATGGGCTATTGGCCTGACCTGGCAAGCTTTTCTTATGTGCTTATGTTCTTTTCTTATGTGCTTATGTTATCATTTAAGTGTCTAGTACAGGGGTCAGCAAACTTTTTCATCAAGGGGCTGGTCCACTGTCCCTCAGACCTTGTGGGGGGCCAGACTATATTTTGAAAAATATAAATACCCTGCAAGCCGGTCCCGCAGCTGCCTCTGAACCTGGAGGAGGAACGCATTCTGCACATGCTCAGGAGTGCGTCTTGGTGCTGCATGCTCACTGGCGTTGTTGACAAGTAGCAGCTGCTCCATCGGCACATCCCATGCGCTGCGGCCTGTCGTCCAAGGCCAAGTCAGCGGGCAGGCCATGCACATGGAGCGCCGAGCAGGCAGTACACAGCTTGCCCTCCAGCTGCTCCAGTGCAGCCCCTGAGCACGCCACCAGCAGCAGTGCCGAGCTGGGTGCCAGACTCTGGGCCAGCAGACGCGCCAAGCTCCAGCTGAAGCACCACAATGCGCCCGTCAATATGCCCATGGCGCGGCCCACACCTGCTGCATGCCCGCAAGCCTCTCCATCCATGGTCTCGCTGGGTATACCTCAGCTGCGGGCAGCGAGGTTTCGGATTGGCTGCAGGAACTTCCTGCAGCCAATCTGAAGCCATGCCAGTATCGCCGCCCGCCTAGAGGCGTCCGTGCTTCGGTTTGGCTGCAGGAAGCTGTGCCAGCGCTGCCACCCACCCAGAAGCCGTGCCAACGTCACGGAAGTCATTCCCCACGTGGTGAGGCATCTGCAGCATGCAGGGACTTACTGAGCGGGCAGCAATGTCTGTGGGCCAGATTTACGAGTCTAGGGAGCCACATCCAGCCCCTGGGGCTTAGTTTGCTGACCCCTGGTCTAGTACAGAGGAAGGATGCCACGCTTCTGTCACTTTAAGCATGTCACCATCTGCAAAACATATGAACTAGAACATAGAGCCATTTGTTTGCATCAGCCTTCCCCAGCCTGATGCCCTGCATGTGTTTTGGGCTCCAATTTCCATCAGCCCCAGTGAACAGCTTGGCAAATGACCAGTGATGATGGGAGGTCTACTTGAAAACATATTTATGGCACTAGACTGGATACGGTGGCTTGCATAAAAGTTGGTTGAAGTACACTGGGTAGATATTTGACTCTTTTGGCCAACTTGGAAACACACAGGAGGCAGGTCCATGTTTGATTCACTGAGAAGCATATTCCTTTGATGCATGATTACTGGTGGAAGCTACATCAATCTTCCTTTGACTCATATCATGACCTGCTTCTTTACTTTTCAAATAAAAATATATTATAAAGCAAAGCAAAGAAGCAGTGGGTAGTCACTGCCTTCTGTCCTGTATCTATTTGCTCTCTGGCGAGTATGGAAAGAAAACACCTTGGGATTATCTGGTGTGAAGCAGATCTCTTTTAGAGTCGGATTCTTAACCCAGTGAAGAGAATTACAGAACTTTGAAACAACTGATTCAAAAAAGTTTTTGCTTCTTCACATGAGCGCCTGTCTTGTTGCAATCAATTTTTAAAGCCCCCCCTCAAAAGAAACCCAAGAGTCCTTTAGCAGTGATTGAAAGAGATTCAATTTGGCCTCGTCTAATTCCTTATCTAATTATTTGATGTGCCGTGCAGCTTGAAAGCTAATTGACATTGTGTCATTTTCAGTTTCTTACAACAGAAGCACAGACAAGCCGCCCTTCCCATTTTGGCATCTTCCTTGAGTCACTTTGCTGGAGAAATAAGTAATCTAAATTTAATTGAGTGCATTATTGCCAGGACTATGAGACCTTTGCACACTATTAGTATAGACACGAATGCAACGAATCGTTTCCCTCCTGAGGATTTAGCAGAGGTGGAAGTGGGACCAGAGGGTTTTGCAGTACAGTAAATCCCTTCCTTTTCTTGAAAGGAAATTAATATCTGTTTGGAATATCTACTAAGCCACAGCACATAATTTCATTACTTATGGAATTACAATTCTTAACCTGATATCAATCTGAAGGCTCAGGGCAGGTAATAATATTTTAAAACACTTAAAGAGGGTGGTGGTGGAAAGAAACATCAATGAAATGTGAAATACATGAAATTTTATAGGAAACTTTATCTTCCAGACTGAGGGCTTCATTACTTGATGGGTAACTTTCATGACTCACACACCCTCCAACATTTCTCCAACATGAAAATAGGGATGGCCTATTCCATAATAATTATTTTACTATTTATACCCCACCCATATGACTGGGTTGCCCCAGCCACTCTGGGGGGGCCTCCAACATATATAAAAACATAATAAAACATTATGGTAGGAGAGGGAAAGCCAGTTACAAGACTTCAGCTAGATTGGAGGGGAGGGGAACTGGGGGATATAAGGGTTGTGGAGGGAAATTGAACAGGCCTGAATACCTAGGCCTTTAGGGGATGCCACACAGAGAAAGGAACTTTAGCTCTCACTCTTTTGCAGGAGGCTGTCTTTAGGTTCTCTCCCTAAGCCCCATTGGGGGGAGGCAAAAATAAGTAGCTGCATCCCAGGTTGAAGCAGCATTGGACACCTCCACTGAAATTGCAACAGTAATGGTAGCCTCTGAATCATCACAGTCAGTAAATTTTATCCTCAACATGGTGGGCCAGATGATCACAGCAGACCTCCATTGCCCCCAGAGGGTTGCCTTGACTAGCAGCTAAGAACAAGTTTCAGACAACCAGCAAAACCTCTGCTGAGTGCTATTACTTGAGGATGTAGCAGATGCAAAAAACAGGACTTCTTTGCTGCATTTATTGTCATATGGTAGGTGCAATTACGTGCTTTTGTTGTTGTTCAGTCGTTCAGTTGTGTCCGACTCTTCGTGACCCCATGGACCAGAGCATGCCAGGCATGCCTGTCTTTCACTGCCTCCTGCAGTATGGTCAGACTCATGTTGGTAGCCTCGAGAACACCGTCTAACCATCTCGTCTTCTGTCGTCCCCTTCTCCTTGTGCCCTCTTACTGGCCCAGTGGTTATTCCTACTTTCTTCAGTTTAAGCTGGAATTTTGCTATAAGGAGCTGATGATCTGAGCCACAGTCAGCTCCAGGTCTTGTTTTTGGTGACTGTATAGAGCTTCTTCATCTTTGGCTGCAGAGAATGTAATCAATTATGTGCTTTAACCAAGACTTAGTCACCTTGGAACAGGAACCTATGCCACATGAGCTCTAGTCACCACCTAGCCTACTTCATTGGCCACTGTTCATTGGAATTTCAGGGAGCATTGCAGGCTTTGCAGAATCAGAGACCACACTCAGGAGTGATCAACGGAGATTCCTGTATTGCAGGGGGTTGGACTAGATTAACCTTGAAGTCCCTTCCAACTCTACAATTCTATGATTTTATTAATTCAACAGCCCTTCTCAACTCACCAATTCACAATGAGACAAGAGCCTTGTTCGGATTACCTGCTCCTATCCACTGGAAAGTCTTCCAGCGCATTCAGGAATCCACCAAGATCCATAAATAAAATATCAGTACCCTCCACCCTTTGGCTTTTGTTCACAAATATTTTCTTCTCCTATTCCAAGTACTTGCATTTACAGATAGATATGAAAAAGATTCCTGTCTGAAACCCGGGAGAGCCTGTACAAATTCAGTGTTGGCAATACTGAGCCACAAGGACCAGTATTTAGATTAAGGCAGACTTTTAATTTGCAATGTCTGAATTCATTGAATTGGGCCATGGAGTGTTGGAAAATGCAGTTTCTATGGATCCCAACAAATCTTACAAGGTCTCTGCTGTCACCAGCTTCAGGTTCTTTCCTCTTCCTTTAGAAGGGTAAAATTTGCTTTGGAAGATGAGACTGTCAAAAAGGGATGAGTTCCCCAAGGGTGGAACATATTTGAGCTTTCTTAGAGAAATGCCATGAGTTTCCCCAAGGGTTCTCTGTTCTGAAAAAAAGGCTAATTATGAACAGAGCTGGTTGTAAGAAAGGGCTTATTGGAGCACCAAATATTTAGTCTTAACTCTAGGTAAGTGATTTCTGTAGGAGTGGATTGGGAAGAACCACACACTCCAGTTCACAGGCACCCACAAAGGCTTGGATCATGTATATTGTGATGTACCCACAAAGCCCTTGAAACCAGAAGATTCCTTCATGGAAGGAACCACAGTGCCCATCATCTTCAATCATCAGTCATGCTGGCTGGGACATCTGTAAAGCCACAGGTTCCCCATTCCTGCCTCATGTCATTTAAGGAGCAGATTTGTTGAGATGAATTGAAAAGATCCTTCGGGTGGAGAAGTCTGTATACAAAGGGTGGGGAACTTGTGGACCTCAGAAGTTGCCAAACTACAACCACCCGGAACATTGGCTATGTTAGCTGGGGCTGATGGGAACTTTCCCGTTTGGGGAGCCACACGTTCCTCACTCCTACTGTAGCTGCACTAGAAAATGCAGGATCAGACTCACTAGTAAATGCAGGATCAGACAACCTAAAGAAACTAGCACAGTTAGAGGGAAGGAGCAATGTAAAATGTGCCAACAGAGCACTACATTATGTTCAACACATTATGTGTGTTGAAACTTTAGATCTTCAGGTGCTGCTGAACTAATACTCCCACCAGCCCCAGCAAATATGGCCAAGAGCTGGGAGTGATGGAAGTTGTAGTTCAGCAACATCTGAAGGGCTATAAGTCCCCTTTACATTGGGTTCAAGCAAGCAAGCCTGTCCACATGATTCTAGGAGGGAGGAGAAAATGAAAGCTGGAATAATCTTTTGTACTAGGTGGAATAGCTCAAAGGCTTTTGGGAACATAAGTACATACCCTCCAGCATTTCTCTAATGAAAATAGGGACGTCCCATTCCATAATGCTAATTTTAATATTTATACTCCCACACAACTTACTGGGCTGCCCCAGCTACTCTGGACAGCTTACAACATACCTGTATATAAAAACATAATGAAAAATTAAACATTAAACAAAAAATGTTCCCTATAGAGGATTGCCTTCAGACAGCTCAGGGGTTGGGTAATTCCATACCCTCCCAACATTTCTCCAATGAAAATAGGGACATACTAAGGAAAAGTGGGACATTCTGGGATCAAATCAGAAACCGGGACGGCTTCTCTAAATCAGGGATGTCTCTGGAAAATAGGGACACTTGGAGGGTCTGTAAGTATGCATGGAAAACTATACCATCTCCATCTGTTTAGACATATAATGAATTGGACACATTGCACATCAATGAATCTGACAATTTAGAGGTTATGGGTCAGAACACAGGAGCCTTTAGCATGGAAGGAAATTAGCTGCAAAGTGAGGAAGAGACAAATCACTCCTTGAAGGTAGTAATAATCTACAACTGAAGTCATTTGGAAAGATATATGCTGGATTGTGGTTATTAGACCCTGAAGTCTAATAGCAGAGAAAGGTGAGCGCTTAAAACCCTCAACAATTAATTACAAAGGATCCATGTTTTACCATTTAGAATTGAGAACAGGTGTGAGAAAATTGTACAAAACACATGCTCTGCCTTTGTGCAATTTAGAACAAGTGATAATTGTTTGAAGACAAGACATATGAGCTAACAGCTCCAATTTCCAGTCTCACTATTTATCTGTCCAATTACGAAAGTGGTTCAAAGGTTGTGAAAGGTGAGTTGCAAAGTTTCTGCCAAGCCAATTCTGTCTTTGAATATCGTATTCAAAGAACTGAGGTGTATGGATGTGGGTGAGGTTTCTGTTATTGTTGTTGCCATGGTGACTGTGTGAGTGATGTATCATGCCATAATTATGTTATGAGACCACAATTCACCAAATATAGCTCATGCTCCATATTTCCAAAGAATATGTGAGCCAGGATGTATGCAGTGCTAGGGGTGTTTTAGGGATTCAGTTTCTGGATGCTAGCTGGCCTGATCTACACCTGCCAGACTTATATGCAGATCAGAAAATAGATAATATTATCACCAATATAGAAGAAGAGTTTGGATTTGACATCCCGCTTTATCACTACCCTAAGGATATATATTTATTTACACCCAATCTTTTTCCCTGATGGGACTCAAGGTGACTTACTAATAAAAACATGAATCTCCAAGCACATCGAAATAATATTGGAAAAACAATAATTAAATATCATTAAAGATTAATAGAATTAGATCTCTCTCTCTCTCTCTCTCTCACACACACACACACACTGTTTAAAACAATTACAATAAAAACAGCATGGCACCAGCCCTTTTCTTAAAATCATTCAGTGCCCAAAAGCCTGTTGGAACAAGGAGATCTTCACCTGCCAGCAGAAAGACAAGAAGGAAGGAGCAAGCTTCTCCAGGGAGGGAGTTCAAGAGTCTGGGAGCAGCTACTGATGAGGTGCCAGAAAGATTGCCCCACGATAGATCGCGGTGCTGCAAGTTTCTCCAAGCCACGTTCATGGATGTAATTCATTTTCCATAATTTTGCAAGGGTAAGTAATGTGACACCTTCATAATTTTGCAAGGTTAACTAATGTGACACCTGTCAGTGCCAGCATGCTCACAAGTACCTCCAAAAAATCCCATAGAAGGCTTTAGTGTATATCTCCTTGCAAGCACCCCGGACAGTTTGTCTCCCTGCTGAGCCTTTCCTACACTGAGCATGCCCCCTTAAATGTGCCAGGACCCATCCTCCCTTCTGTGTGGAGAATTGCAAATAGTTTCTCTTTTGGAGCAAGTGCAGCAGCAGCTGATGTAAGTGCTTTTTCCTCCTATTAGTAGTTGGCTGATGGAGGGCATGTGCCTTTTGTGTTCCTGTCTCTAGCAGATGTAACAGCCATTTTGTGTTATGCCGCCCGCACCCAGCTATTTTGTGACTGGCACTCAAAATCTTAAATGGTATACTACATACAATTCTAGTGGCTCAGAGGTTCTAGTTTTACTAAGATAATGCATTTGTTCCATTTTTGAAGTGCTGAAAAGTACAATAAGCATCCTTCATCAATGTATTGACTTCCATCCACTTTGGATAGATTTGGAGTCATCACTCAGTGGTAGAAAGGGCAACCTGAAGCTGCTGGGGAAACTGTGTACACTAGTCTGAAATATAATTGCATTCTCCCATTAGTATTCTTATGCTTGCATTCTGAGGGCCTTCTCGGTAGTGGCACCCGCCCTTTGGAACGCCCTCCCATCAGATGTCAAGGAAATAAACACAACTATCTGTCTTTTAGAAGACATCTGAAGGCAATCTTTTTAGAGAAGTTTTTAATGTTTGATGTTTTATTGTATTTTTAATATTATGTTGGAAGCCACCCAGAGTGGCTGGAGAAACCCAGCCAGATGGGCGGGGTATAAATAATTTTATTATTATTATTATTATTATTATTATTATTATTATTATTATTATTATTATTAAACTTGTGTTACATTGCAGAAATAATATATGTTTTGACATCTTTGGGTCCTTCTTTCCTTGACTTAAAGGACGAAGGTATATACATAAATGTACAGTGAACTCATGATACCCTTAAACCACACACACACACACACACACACACACACACACACACCAGCTTGGTTTTCACCAATAGGTCCATTTATATGCATTTACCATGGCAAAAGACTTGAAGTTAAAAATAGAATTCTCTCTGCAAGTTTTAAAATAGTCCCAATTCTATTTGTTACTCGAAGAAATGCAAAGTATACTTATATGTAGGTACAGATTAGCATCAACTGCAATTTCTTTCTACCAGAAGAAATTGAATCAGAAGAATAACTAGAAAATAAACACACTTTCACTAGACCTTCTGCCTTGAGAGATGTTGCAAATCTAATTATCAGAATGTTAAAGATGTATTTCACTTACGATATTTCACCTGTGCAAACCTTTCCAAATTCAGATCATAATTTGGTGGCCATGAAGGATGGGGAGGAAATTCAACCCAGTTCACATTTAAAGGAGAACCTGCCTAATTCATATTTTCCAAAACAATATGTGAAATAATAGTCATCCTTTGAAATTCACACTTCTCTGAATTTTTCAATTCCTTCAGCTAAGTAAGGCTTTGACCTTTAAAGCCTTGTGTGGCTCCGGGCTGCCATTGCCCATGTGAAACGACCTGGACCCTGTGTTCATCACCTGAGTGCCTTCACGGTGTGGATCCTCCATGGGAGGTCCAGAAGGCAGCACGCAAGAATGGGTCTTTTCTGTGGTGGCTCTCCACTTGTGGAATGCTGTCCCCAGGGAAGCTCACCTGATGCCAACACTAGATATATTTTGGAGTCAGCAAAAAAAAAAAAAATGCCACCAGGTCTTTGGCTTTTAATTTTCTATGGCCTTCTTTAGTGGGTAGGATGCTGTAATCCTGCCTTTAAAAAAACACACATGTATGCGTTTTAGTTTTTTTTATGCTTTGTTTTATGATGTGTGTTATTTATGGATAATTGTAAATTGCTTTGGGATGCAATGGTAAAAAGTAACTAATAAAATGTATTATTAATAATAATGATTGCATATGTTAGGATAAAGTGTGCATAAAAATAACATACTAAAATGTGTCATATTAGGGAAAACTGTGCTGCAAAAACATGTCTATTACACAAAAAATGCATGCCCCAAATGTGTATACAAGGAGAAATTCACACTAAAATACTGATAACTTTTTTTTAAAAAAAATGGATAGGGGTGATGGGAGTTTTAGTTCAACATAATCTGGAGGGCAACACATTGGCTACCCCAGGGATATCCCCTGGATTGTTTTCCATTTTTCACAATTCCCATAGTGCCAACTGGGCACTGTGCCATCAGCATTCAGATTACACCTTGTTAGCTAATTTAAAACTAAGATGCACACATATTTTGTTCTAATCGAGACAAGCTTTGAGAAATTACCGCCAAGAGACGGAGCAGATTTGAAAGGATGAGCACCTGGAAAGTGATGGATGGGAAGCCGAGATAAAGTCTTGTCCCTGCCTTAATTATCAGAAACTGTCTGATTAGTTTTACTCTTCTCTGACGCAAGGAATAAAATGCAGGTGTCAAACTTTAGCAGTACAATTAGTGCATGCAAGATTCCAAACGTGATTATTAGGCCGTAATGGAGGTGCAGAATAATGAGAGTCAAGCTGATGAAAATATGAGCCCAGGCCTGCTCGTGAGAGAAACGTTTGGTAGTGGGGAAGAGAATATTCATGTGCCTCTACTCAGTGGTGGCTGGTGCTGGGAAGGCAGGGACCCCAGTGGTAGGTGGAACTGGAGTCAAAGAGAGGCAGAGCCAACTCATACTCCCTCCTGAGTTCTACAAGGGCAACTCTGAGACTCAGCAGGAGGAAGCTAGTATGCGGTGACATGCCCGAACAGCGTGTGCTGGACTGACCAGCCTCCACTGCCCATACTGTTACCCCTTTCAAATATCTTCCTCAAGGTTCCTGTAAAAACCTCCTGTAAAAAAAAACCCCAAAACCCCCCACAAAGCTAAATATGGAATCTGCACTGAGAGAACAGCTCCATGCATGCAATATTGTCAATCAGATGTTTTTAAATGGGCAATAGGTACTTGCCCATGTGTGTTTTAATCTGCAGGCCATTGGTGAGAACTGCCAACAAAAGCAATTTTCCATCTTGAAGAAATTCTATCCCTCTCACTCTCTCTCTTTTTATTTTGTGGCAAATTAACTTATGTAGCTCTTTTTCAAAGTGTATTCACAGACCATAACATTTGATTCAGTTCATAGGATAGCTAAAGCCGAGGCATTTATATCTGTAAGATTTATGGGTTCTTCTTGTCCCTGTTACACTTCTTGATGCATATGTCTGTGTGCGTGTGCACATGCAGGATCAGCTAAACCTCTGTACAAAACCTGACAGTAAACATGTTTAATGGAATTGATTGCAGAGAATTACTTGATGGCCCCACTTTGTTAGTGAGGCAACCTTTGTACTTACTCATCTTGACTTTGGGTTGCCTTTCATCAGATGTACAGATGTTAGCACTAAATATATTAGCCTGGGAGCTATTTTTTAACCAGCTGAAAGGGATGGAAGCATGGAGAAAGCAAAATTTCATATGCTGAACGTAGGCTATCATTCAGATATTTGCAACCAGAAGTAAATGATGTATGACTGTTGTACATAAGATAAGAATACTATCAGAACAGACAAGGAGCATAAGCACTGGATTTCTGTGCCCAAGCCTACTTGACTTTCATCAGTCAGAAATAACTTTTGGGTTGGATGGAGCTACTGTGCTCACTTCCTAGGGGGTTAAGTCACTGTTGTTTACCTGGAAAGAGAGGGGCGAGGAGCCAGGGGAGGTTGGTGTGGTGCAAACACACAGGTGGAGCCCATTCAGCCATCCTGCTGGTATTTTGACACCACACCAATCTTCCTGCCACCTCATCCTCTTGGTAAGCAACAGTGCCAAGAAGGTAGTGTAATGTCTCTGTGCCACTCAATGAGCAGCTTCTGGCATCAGTGGAATGTGATGCTCCCTGTAAAATATACATTTTTCTGCCTCAGGCAAGGGGCAAGAACCTCCTTATAGTGTGTACAGAAACCAACTGGACTCACAACTAAAACTTCAACACTGGTAAATGGGACAGTACTCACCACCACCACTAAGGTGGCTGACTGTGCTGTGTGGTCTGTCGTGTTTCCTCTACATGTTAGTGGTGGTGCCCTCTGGTTTCTGTCACAGTGTTCTGTTGTACCATAAGCAGTTTAGTCATGCTGGCCACATGACCCAGAAAGCTGTATGTGGACAAACGTCGGCTCCCTTGGCCTGAAAGCGAGATGAGCAACGCAACCCCATAGTTGCCTTTGACTGGACTTAACTGTCCAGAGGTCCTTTACCTTTACCTTTACCTAATTTGCTATGCCATACAATGATGGGAGATCATGTGTAGCATCCCCACACCCATTTAGTGAAGAGAATTATTTTATCACGCCATGATTTTCTGATCTGTGACATGTGAGCACATTGTAGAATTGACCTGTACAGCTTGTATACTAGGCTCTATACTAGGAGGAGTGGGGAAACTTTATCATCCCAAGGCGGCAAGTGCTTTGAATTCCCAGGTTTAGATTCCCTGACATCTTCATGTAAAATGATCTACTAGCAAATGAGGGGAAGGACCTCAGCCAGAGACCCTAGTGCCACTGGCAGAGTGGACAATACGGAGCTTGCTAGATTGACTCTCTGACCTCATATAAGGCAGCATTCTCTCAGAGCACTACAGAGACACAACTGCATAAAAATTCCCCTGACCTGAAGTTGTTAATGAACTCTGAAAGTTTCTGTGATTGTCATTAATTATTTTGAAAGAAGCTACCTGAACCCTTTTCTCTCTTTACACAATGAAGTTCAGAATGCAGGCCAGCATCTGGGATAGCTAACGCTAATAAATACCATCCTTGTTGTTACTGTTGTATTTTATTTTTTTTACTGAAAATTGTGCCATTCTTTTAAGCCAGTCTCTTTGATCTAGGTGGTTGTCAAGATCTAAACAAAGTTTTGAATTCGCCACCGTCAGAGAATAATCAGAAACTTAAATCCTCCCCATGAAATGAGATTTTTTTTTTGGTATCATAAACTCCTCCAAGCAATGTTTGATGTTTTATTAACAGTCCCCACTTTCTCTAATAAGACAAAGGCTTCAGCATGTATTCATCTTTGTGGACAATGAAAAAAATTTGTTCACAGGAGAATTCATTCTTCCTTCTTTGGGAAGAATGCTTGAGCTATTTCTGTGAGTCACTTTATCTAAACCATCCTAATTGCAGAGTGGCTAGCTTTGCTCTCGGTCGAAAATCCCTCTGCAGTTTCAGAAGTGCACTCAGTAAACCATTGCACGTTTCATTTTTGCCAACTTCCAAACAGCTTTGAAGTGCCACCTAAAATGACTGTATACAAAGAAGGAGATAAAATCATCCAACTGGAAATTTGAAGACATTATTAGTATGGATGGATGGATCTGTCAATTTTGATTTCTCTCTGTTTCTAGGCCTAAATCCAATCTTCACAATTCTAAATGGGTTTGGGATTTAAAAAAAAAAAAAAAGTCTCATGAAAATTAACCAGCATTTCAGTGAGAATATCTCAGGATGGACACAATTTTGCAAGCACGTTTCCCTAATAAAATATCATTTTTGAACACATCTATTGGTTGCAGAACTGCTTAGCAAAATTTAGAATTTTGGAGGGTGTTTTGGAATGTGAGAATTAGGGACCTGTGCATTACAGTGCAAACTGAACCAAATTTCTCTCCTATCACTAGTGCATCCACTTCATCTGTATTTTCTGGTGACATGAGCTCCACATCCCTCACCCCCAATGTGTCATATATAAATTGGACTGCTGAACAAATGTGAGAGAGGCGGAGGGGACATGCCTATCCCTCAAATGCATTGTATAGTATACAGCAATAGGAGAGATCAGAGATGCCTGTTCTATTGCGGTTACCTTACTGCATGGACTGGAAACCTTTGAACCTCCAAATGTTGTTGGATCCAACATTACAGCTCACGCTGACCTGGGGAAGCTGGGAGTTGGACTCCAAAAAAGGCAATTCCCTATTCCTGTCTTACAGAAAAATGGAGTGAGCACCCCTGTCCATTGAAGCAGATTAATGTGACAATTATAACTGAGGAGTTATGTTAAGAAACATTGGTTGACCCCGGTGGGGACTAGGTAATTCTGCAGTCATTGGCTTTGTAGCATAAGGCTTAATGGGTTCACTCTGGCCCAAACTTAGTAGACTTGTGCTGCATTCCCAGCAGAGTTAAATAGGGTTGCCATATTCTGAAGAGCAAAAAAAGGAAAAAAGAAAGAAAAAAAGGACACATTTGCCGATTTCTGCTTTTAACTATGGATCACTATAACAACTCTACCCATAAAAAGAGGACGTGTCCTGGAAAAAGAGGACATATGGCAGGCAGCCTGTGTATTTGCAGCAAGCCAACATCACACTGCTGCCATGCTTTCCCCCCTTTGTCTCAGAATGTTGCAGTGACTCAGCCAGACAGAGGTCAGGTGAGCTGCACAGGTCTACCATGCTATTCCATTGCAGCTCAGTGGTCACAGACCTTTGAGCTATACAGTAGCAGGCCACATTAAGTTCAATGGCTCTGTAAAGGACAGATAGCAACCTCTTTTGTCCCTCAAAATAAGGAATGGTTGTATCAGACTGGGGCGTAAGAAGGGGGGTGCGTTGGGGGCGGACCACCCTGGTTGCCATCCCAGAGGGGAGTGACAAAATCCCCCCTGGGCAGATTGCACTGCCACGCCACGATCGGCCTCCTGCAGGGAGGACCGCGGCGCCTCATCATGATCGCCCCCCCCTGAATCGTGCTGCCATGCCGCAAACAGATCCCCCAGAGGATTGCACCGCCGCGTTGCAATCAGACACGCCCCCCATTTGAATCAATGTGCCAATCGCCCCGCCCATGGGCAGACTGCCCCACCCATGGGCAGATTGAGCTGTCGCTCTGGGTGCAGGAGCAGCTAACTCCACCACTGGTATCAGACATCCAGATATAGATAGATGATAGATAGATAGATAGATAGATAGATAGATAGATGATAGATAGATAGATAGATAGATAGATGATAAATAAGACAGATGATAGCATTTTATAGCAATAGAGGAAATAAAAAAATAAATCCATCCATTACTGCCCAGACACAAACCATCCTCTCCCCATTACTTTTATTATTTACCTAGGGTACCTTTTGACATACACATCTTTTCATGCTCCATCTAGGCAAACACGTGGTGTATTGTCACAGTTGAAGAACACATCCCAGCCAGGCAAAAGCATTTGAGGGGTATGTTGGGAGCAAGTCTAGTGAAGAATGCAGTCTGGGAAGAATTCTGTGGGCCACACAGAGAGGCCTGGGGAGCTACATTTGACCTCTAGGTATGTGGTTTCTTCACTTCTGTGTTATTGCAATGGTGCTGCGAGTGATAGTTCTGAAAGTGGTGGGGAGGCTTAAATGCACATACCCATAAACTCTTCTGTCTGCCTTCCGTCCACCCCCCTGCTTTGCTTGGCAAAAGGCTCTGCACTAAATATCTTTGTTTTATTGACATATGACAGTTCTTTAATAATTGACAAATTTAATATCTGTCACAGCAATAGTGTCAGTGCATCAACCTTTTGGGGGGTGACTACCTGTCTCAAGACATATAGCAACATGCTGAGATTGCCTTGATGAGTGAACAGTGTGCTGAAAGGTCACCATGCAATTATGCTAGGACCTAAACCTTTCCTACAATGATGGTGGTGGGGTGGGGGAGATTGGCAACTTTCCCACTCCAAAGAGGTGGTGGGTACTATATTTCAAGCTAAGAGCAGGATAAAAGGATATAATTTTTTTAGTCTATCCACCTATCTATCTTTGCACAGATATAGCACAATTATGAGATACTGGCTCTATAACAGGAAACCTTTCTTTTCTTTCATAAATGTTTCTCAACTGTCACAGGGTTGTAATTCAGAAAATGTGTATCTTTCCTACTGGAAGAGATAGGAAATAAATTGTGTGAACCAGAGAAGTGGTGCATTATCCACTTGGCCAGGGATAATCCAGCAACTTCTGGGAAACTATTGGGTCTGATGACTGCCAATATCCCTCTCCATGATTCTGCTTTAAACTCTGATTAGTCGGACCTTCACCTCTGCTCCAACCCCCCCCCCCAAAAAAAAAACTCCCACCCCACCAGTGCTGTTGCCTTTGGTTCTCTGGTGAGCCTTAAGCATGTTGCTTTGTGAGCCAGTCATTTCAATCCATTCATGCAGCAGTTCTCTTGCCCTCAGAATTTGTAGATATTCTGGGTGTCATTTGCCATTCAGAGAATTAAACATTCGGTAAGTGACTTGGAGGGACATGGGTGGCACTGTGGTCTAAACCACGGAGCCTTGGGCTTGCCGATCAAAAGGTCTGCAATTCAAATCCCCATGATGGGGTGAGCTCCTGTTGCTCGTTCCCAGCTCCTGCCAACCTAGCAGTTCGAAAGCACGCCAAAAAGTGCAAGTAGATTAATAGGTACTACTCTGGCAGGAAGGGACGTGGGTGGCGCTGTGAGTTAAACCACAGACCCTAGGGCTTGCTAATCAGAAGGTCAGCGGTTCGAATCCCCGCGACGGGGTGAGCTCCCGTGCGGGGATTCGGTGCTGGAGCTTCCCGTGCGTGAGTCTAAGCTACCCACGCACGAGAAACCAGTTGCTGGGGATTAGCGGCCAGCGTTCCTCGTGCGTATAGCACGGGCGCCGGCCAAGTCTCAATATCTGAAGGTTCCGTGAGTAAGTCGGAAATGAATCTGAAGGTGCGTGAGTAAATGGATGCCTCGAAAATGAATGGATGCCTCGAATCTGAATGGATGCCTCGAAACTGAACTTGAAACCACTTGTGACCTCCTGAACCATTACTAAAGTAAAAGCAGTTAAACTAAGGGCAAAGTTAAAGCATTAAGAGAAAAACCCTGACGTTAATTTTAAAATTAAATAAAAACCTTTTCCCCAATAAAGATAGACACCAATGTTTCTTTTATGGCTTTGGCTGACCCGCATAGGCGCTTACGCTTTGCTGTTCCTAGCCCTATGCTAAACTTTCCCTAAACTCTCAGTCCCTGCACCGCCAAATCTTCCGCAATGCTAAGACTAAATAAAACTATACCGCCAAATCTTCCGCGATCTAAACCTATGCTAGGTCTAAAGGCTATCTAACCTTTACCGCCAAGTCTTCCGCGAGCTAGACCCCAACTACCACCTGCACGCGCTTCCAACCCGTCCAGCCCGTCCAACCCGCTCCCTTAAAACCCTTAAACTAAACTTAACCCAAAATAACCTAACCGAACTGAACACAAGAACGCGCCTAAAGCGGGGAGCCTCAGCCTTTTATTGATCACCAAGTATGACATCACAATCAATATATTACCAATAGAAATGCTGTTGCTGCCCTGCAAAAAGGTGGGAAGCAGAATAAACGTCCATTGATAACTTTGAAAACCTCTGGAACTACAATTTTTAGGCGGAGTGATCTCAGTGGCGAAGTGCCCACTGACTCTTACTTTTACTTTCACTTTTAAACGGAAGGACACGAAAAGTAGTCCTTAATAACCATTAATATAAACAAATAACTGCGGATCTTAACGGATCCACAAAGTGTATTCCCACACTCCCGTTGCTCGGTCCCAGCTCCTGCCAACCTAGCAGTTTGAAAGCACGTCAAAGTGCAAGTAGATAAATAGGTACCACTCCGGCGGGAAGGTAAACGGCATTTCCGTGCACTGCTCTGGTTCGCCAGAAGCGGCTTAGTCATGCTGGCCATGTGACCCAGAAAAACTGTCTGCAGACAAATGCTGGCTCCCTCGGCCAGTAAAGCGAGATGAGCGCCGCAACCCCAGAGTCGTCCGCAACTGGACTTAACTGTCAGGGCCCCTTTACCCTTTACCTCTAAGTGACTGGGAACTTTTGTAGTTCACCAGCTCTGACCATTAGATTACATATACCCTGCCCTAGGTTCAGTCATCTTGTCGTCATACTTGTATATTGCTTTTTGAGTGCAATGGGGTTGTCACAATTAATTTTAAGCTGACAAATAATTGCAAAAATATTGCTAGCAAGGTAAGTGGTAAAGGAGCTGCGGCAGCATTAAAGCTCCAAATCGGGTCCTCCATTAAAGAGGGCACGTGTTGTGGTGCGAACTGGCCACCTGACCTGGTGTTGTGGGTGGGTAATCTTGGAACAGCCACAATCCCTGATAGGTGGATCCTGTGTTGTTTGGGTGCAATCTGGCCAATGGGGTGCCTTCAAGAAGCAGCAGTGCAGGACCTATATAAACCCATGCAAGGCTTACGAGTTTCCTTTCGCATCGGAACACCCACCCACTTCTCCCTATATTGAGGGTTTGCACTTGACCTTGCTATGCCGTTGTGTGTCATCTGCTCTTGAGGCAGGGGCACAGTAGGAATTTTCCCCACTTGGCTGATTGGCTGGTGCCATTTGGGTTTCGCCTGCCACACTGCAAATCATCACAACTTGTAAGGTTGCGGATAGGCTCTGGTTCAGGTGATAGGCATGGCACGTGAAGTGGCCACGCCTATGCAATGACAGGATATTCTGGTAAAGGAATCTAGGGACTCACTGGTTTGGCATTCCCCAAGGGGTTCGGCGAACCCGGAAGGGGTTCGGCCTGCGCCCGAGTCCAGGGGACATTAGGGTAGGAAGCAGTCTGCTGTACAAAGGTAAAATTTGCAACAATTGTGCCACCCTAGCCCTGCCCACCACAGGCATGTAATCCCGGAAGGGAATGTGGTCTTTGTGCTGAAACACATTTCCGTGGTGTTGATGTAAAGCAGGTGCACCAATTCTAGGGGTGTCTTCAGCCCCCCTCTCAATGTTTCTTGGGACAGGGCAGAGCCCACCCCCCGTCAACTTCCTCCTTGTGGTGGTGAAAGAACGACTGCCCTGCCCTTCCTTGCCACTGCACTGTCTCCCAACGGGTCACTGCCTCTACAGTGTCTCCCAGTCCAGCCTCCAGTGCAGGTCGAGTGGGGACTACAAATCCTATAATGCCTTGGTGCTGTCTGGCCCCTCTGCCGAGCTCATTTTGTCTGCAGGGCCAGCTGCAATGAGGTCGAAAGCCAGGAACTGAGCACAACACCATGCCATGCGGCCAGGCTCCACGCTCAACCTCCTTCTGATACGACAGTCATACATGCGACTGTGTCTCATCAAACGTGTGTGACGTGTGATGATCACCTTTGATGACACCATTAAACATATCAGAGGGGAAAATGCAAAATCTACTCAACCCATTTGACTGATACTGACATAGATTTATGCTGCATGCTGTGGGCTCCATTTAGACACAGGGTTTATTGCATTAGTTTTACTGGTTATAAACCTAGCACTCCAGTCCCAATTTCTAAAATTCCTTTTACACTGCATTACCTTTTGCATCACGCAACTGTGGATTTTATGATTATTACTATTATTATTATTATTTACATAATGCCATGCTAAATTTTAAATGGTGGGAAAGACCTGTATGCTGGAATATCACCGCAAATTTCATCACATGAATTTATAATGCAAACCCATGATTTTCTGGGTTAACAAGGTTGCAAACAGATATTTTCCTGGAAGCAAGTAACAAAAGAAACAAGTGCTAAAGTTCTGCTGGGATTCCTCTACTTTTCTTAAGGTGCCATTCACATTGTGTGAAAAATCACACAAAATGCGGAAATTATCAGGTAGAGAGACATCAGGGAAATGGAATAAAGTGTTGTCTGTTTGCAGCCAGTCACCTCTCCCCACATGTTTGAATACTAAAGCCGCATTAACTGACTCGCTCTGCAGGTTGTGAAGCTGGATGCAATAAAGTCCATAATAGTTATTGTAATCAGCGATTTCACTCAGTATAACTAAATGTTCTTCAAAATTGATCAGGTAAAAAAGACAAAACAAACAGCTCCAGAGTGATATCAAAGACCCATCAATTACCTGCTAATTCTTTCTCAAGGACATGGAAGAACAAAGCATAGTAAATGTCAGCTATTTGCATACTTTGCAATGCTGATTTATTTAAAAGTGTTATTTCCCCCATTTTTGGAATAGCTTGTTCTCTGTTTGAGGGGAGGTCAGCTGCATGGTTTTTTGTTTTTTTTGTTAAATTGTTAGCTTTTGAAATGTCTTTGTGTATGAGCATGCCGGACGTGTGGGGGTGGGTGTAAAGGGGAGGTGTCTATTTTTGGCATTTTAATTCCCCATCCTCCCTTAGCACTTTTCTCCCTTGTTGTATTTATGGCCAAAACAGACATGGAGGCTTTTTAAAAGAAAAAATAGGACATTTCCCAAACCTTGAACCCTAAACCAGAGCTTTCCAAACTGTGTGTCATGACACGTTAGTGTGTCAGCTGCAGTGTGCAGGTGTGTCATGCAAATGCTCCCCATGCTCCTCCTGGTGCTGTAAAGGGGTTCATTTAACCTCCGGTTTGCTAGTAAAACAGAATTATGCATGTCTAAAAAGTGTGTCACCAATATGAAAAGTTTGGAAAGCTGTGCCCTAAACCTTAAACCCCAAACCTTAATGAAATATACTCGGAGTCAAGTGTGAATTTCATGCTCTTTATTCAGCTCATAGTAGTGAGGAATGCAGTTCCCCCAAAACATTTGCTTTATATACACTATTTACACAATGGGCCCCACGTGATTGGCTAATTCCAGGATACTCCTGTATGCCAATCGGAGTGCGGATTCACTTCCACCTGGAGCTGGATTGGGTGGCTCCTGTGGACCAATCAGACTGCTGCAATCTCAATCCTATTGTTCTGGGACCAGACTGCTGCAATCTCAATCCTATTGTTCTGGGACCAGTCAGACTGCTGCAATCTCAATCCTATTGTTCTAGGACCAATCAGACTGCTGCATTTTGGATCCTATTCAACTCAGTACATAACACTTAAAATGGCCAGTTCTCCCCATGCTGCTTTCAATCAATAGGCCTCATCCCACTCCAACATGCAAACATCTTTGCTAGTCCCCATCAACCTGCCATCTTTCTTGGTCAAGGATGCGGCCCGGGCTGTTAGCTTCCTACACCTTAATCAAAGTTTTGTCCTTGTAAAACTGAGTAAGGAGGAGGAAGGGAGCAAAACCAGCATTAGAGGCTCATTGTATCTGGATCCACCTGCCACTGACCTCCTCTGCTTTCCACCAATGGATAGCAGACACCACAGTTTCTGGGATTTCAGACAGGTTTTCCCTAGTTCTTACAGGGATTGAACTGTGGATTTTCTGAGCTAGATGCCTTCCTCAAAATATTCAGGTAGGTAGCCGTGTTGGTGTGACGCAGTCAAAATAAATAAAAAATTAAGAAAATTGTCCAGTAGCACCTTAGAGACCAACTAAGTTTGTTCTGGGTATAAGCTTTCTGTGCATCTGAAGAAGTGTGCATGCACATGAAAGCTTATACCCAGAACAACCTTAGTTGGTCTCTAAGGTGCTACTGGACTTTTTTATTTTTTTATTTATTTCCTCAAAAGATGTTAAGAACACAGGAAGATGCCTTATAACATTTCGGGCGATTAGGACATCTAGCTTGGGACCATTTGTGCTGACAAGCAGTAACTCTTCAGCAATATAAGTAGAGATCTTTCCCACCCCTACCTAGAAATGCCAGGAATTGGAACTGGTATCTTTCTTTCTTTCTTTCTTTCTTTCTTTCTTTTTTTTGCTGCAAAGCATGTATTCTATCTATACTCTCTCCATTGGAGAAACTGCAGCTTTGGGAAGAAGATTGATAGCAAGTGGAGAATCGATACTGGGAAAAGGGTTAATGTCTACCTTCCTAATACAATTCCCACTGCAACTACTTTTAAATAAATATGTATCAGAAGATCTAATGATGTATGTTTGGACTTTAGGGATGGAGGAGAAATTCGATTCATTTCACATTTAAAGGCAAATCTACCTAATTCACTCTTTCCAAACAATGCACAAACCAAAATATATATTTTCTTCATAATTTGCACTTGCCTGAATTGTACAATGCAGTTCTCCATCCAAGTAACATGCACAAAAATAAACTAGTGTAAAGTGTGCATAAATTAGTGAAACTAACATTTTAAAGGAAACTGTTTTACAATGAAGTGCAAAATTGCATACAAAAATATGATATTGAGGGAAATTGGTATTAAAATATTGACGAAATACAGATTTTTATGAAGACTTATGATAAAACTTTGTGAACTGCTATGGAAATTAAACTTAGTATTGGAAAAATGAGAAACGGAGAAATACCGAAATGACAAATTCAACCATCCCTAGTCCCTCACCTAGTTTTGCTTTCAGCCTCCTTCCCATTCAGCTACAACTGCCTGATGCAAACATGGCCACGACATCTCAGTTTGCCCTTTTCTGGAATAACATGGAACAAGGATTTTATTTATTGTATAAAACAAGATTGGGAAGGGATTTATTCAGATGGGTCCATTACAAATAGAATCTTTGTATACAGAACTGCAGATATAGTCAGAAATCTTGAGGCTTTTTAACTCCCCGGGACACCTGCCATTTCATCATCACAATCGTAAATCAAGGTGATTTTGAGCAAGAAAAATAACACTTGATAGTGGCAGGTGGCACTTAATCTATAGCAGATTTAAAAGTTAAGTTTTAGAGAAACTTTTGTGGAATGATGGCACTTTCATGAAGCATTCCTCATTTTGTTCTCACAGATACATTCCTGCGAAATGATTGGCAACGATCTTTGAACACAGATTCCTTGATGCAATGCCTGTCTAAACCATACTGAATTCCTTTGAGTGACTAGGGAACCAAGACAGTCATTTAGCATGATATCCCTTGGCTGCATTTGCTAAGCTGTGCTCAATTCATTATTATTTCTCAAAACCACCCTCCTCCCCAAGTACATGTGCACAGAAACAACCTTTGTCAAATTGCACACAGCCTAGGTGACATATTTTAGGCCAATTTCTCTCTCTCCTCTGTATTTTTTACATTCTTAAAAGAGGAGAATGGTAATGCAACATTTGAAATAATAAAACTGTCATTAAATCCCAAGTGTCATTAAAGACAAGTTTCATTATTGATCTAATGCTTGGACCTGGGGTCAGATCATCTGTCCAAGGTGGACTGCAGAAAAAAAAGTGCCATAGGTTACCAGTTGTACTCCAGTATTTTGTGAGAAGGGAATAAGAGTTATTAGAACTTGGGCGTCATCTGTCGCAATGGGTTGACAGACGATTCAGGACAGGCAAAAGAAAACACTTCATAATGTAATACATAATAAATGTATGGAATTTGCTACACAAAGATGTCATGGTGACCACTGGCTTTCATGAATTAAAAAGGTGATATGATAAATTAATGGAAAACAGGTCTATCCGTGGCCATGGTAGTTCGTTTAAAAAAAAAAAAGTTAAAAATTGTTTACTTACAAAATCTTCAGATATCAGATTTATGTGCTTTCCCATACAGCATTCAGAAAACACAGGCAACAAAATTTAGGTTAGCTTCAAAGCCATGAACATTCCTAAATTATTTGGTATAAGAATACAAGGATGGCTGTGTTAAAAAAGAAAAACCGTGTGGTTTGAGCTTGGAGCAACCTGCTGAGACCTCCTTATATGCTGGAGTTCACCTGGAAGACAGTAGAAGTAACGTTTCCCCAATGTGAGCAGGAGTGACTTAGCTAAGCCTGGCAGGTCATTTTACTCTATGGCATTAACCATTTCATGCATTAATTAGTCTTAAGCATATTGCTTATATGAGACTAGTTATCCCACATCTTTGATATGGCCTCCTTCCCTATGGTAGTACAACTGAACCTCTAGGTCAGAGGCAGTGTATCTCTGAATGTTTTTTGCTGAGAGACGCACAGTGGGCGAGGGCTGTTGCCTTCATTTTCTGCTTGCAGGCTTCTCTGTTGGGTTGTAATTGTTGGAAACTGGGTGCTGGGTTAGAGGGACATTTGGTTGCATCCAGTAGAGCTCATCTTGCCAGGCTCCTTTTTAAAACATCTATATAACAGAGTTCTAGAAACAGTGGCAACTAATTTGATCCCTTCTCCTTTCAAAGAGGCTCTTAAATTTGATACTCATGAATAAAGCAGTGGAGGAGCTGACATTTTGGTCTGATTAACAGTCTAAGGGTGTTGTAAATGAACTAGAAGAGCACCATTGTTTGGCTACTGACCTCTTTATATGCATTCTTTATGAGCTGTGATCTCATAAGCTGGTGGCTTTTGTTTCCCATTGCTTTCCTCTGGGCAGACAACATTTATGACAACTTAGCTTCAGTTTGGTAAGAGATTTCTTATCCAGCTACACCTTTTTTTTTTTTTTGCATCTGCCTTCTTTGGATGGTTGTATTTACTGCCACATCACAGTGAACGTCTTATAGATTTTCCTGTATAGAGAAGAATTATTTGCTCCCTGAGGGAGAAAATATAATTCCTGGTGCCTTTAACTGAGAAGGCTTAAGTTCAGCCAGCCTGATCCATTCCGTTGCTTGTGAATGAAGAATTTATTCTATGATGCTGGGTGAGTGTCAAAGATTACTTTCCAGACATCCATGCGAACAATAACTGTGTCCGTACTGACTGGAAGCAATTTGTTTATTAAAATAATGTGGTCTTCAATGGGTGGGTCCAGAAGGTAAGGATCTGGCTTCCAGTTCACTGATCTACAGTATATGATCACACAACCGCATCATTTTGCAGGGGATGGGGAGGAGAAACGGCATTCTATCCTCCCCACCCCCCCGGGATGTAAATAACCAATTAAGAAACACCCAGTCCGTCAGCTAAGTGTGTGTGCTGTGGCTGGTCTGCTCCTGGCACAGATTTCACACACCCCACATTGTTGGCATCTGTCTCGAGAGATAATAGAAGGCACCTCTTGGGGGTGAAGTCAAACTGCTGTGTTAGCAGTACTGAAGTGGGCTCCCCAGGGTGCAAGCCTGGGCAGTGTGTATGGCTGTCCTGAGCTGCCCAGGTGACAAAATCACCCTCTTGGCCTCACTGATGTGGCCCAAAGGATAGCAGAACAAAACAAAAAAGCTAAAAACAACTCTTATAAGTGGTGGTGGGGTGACTAAATCAGTTGTGAATTCATTTTATCGTTTGGGCAGCTGTGTAGGTGAGACAAGCACAGGAACCCTGAGAGCGCAAAAAGTTGGCAACTCATTTCTGTGTCCCAAGCTGCCTTGCCCACCCCCAACTTCCTGGGGCTGCTCCAGTCCCCTAGAAACTGCCTCTTTCCCCTCATTCGCCATGTCCGCTTGTGACATCACAGGGAGTTGGTAGATGTTTGTTTGTAACATCATAGGCAGTCTGTAGCCAACAGCAACAGCTGAGGTAACATCTGCACAGACACCCCCCCCTGGCCTCACAGTTGTGGGGGCACCTCAGCAGTCATTTCTTTAAAATACTTTAATTTCAAAATAAATAATTTTAAAGGCATTTGTTTTTTTGGGGGGGGGGCAAGAAGCTGGCTGGCTTAAGCCATGCAGTTCTCTTCATGACTTTTGCAGTTGGTCTCCGAGAAAATTTCACCGGCTTCAGACACCCCTGTTTTTTTAAAGAAATAAATAAAGCAAAGAAAGAAATGACTGCTGAGGTGCCCTCACAATTCTGAGGCCTGTAAGGACTATGCAGATGTTTCACCAGTTGTTGCTGTTGGCTGTAGACTTCCTGTGGTATCACAAACAGACATGGCAAATTAGCGGAAAGAACAAGTTTCTAGGGGGTGGGCGCAGCTTAAGCACACTTTATAGAAATGTGGAAATAATGTAACATGTATTTTGCTCCTGGGATGCAGGTGGCATTGTGGTCTAAACCACAGAGCCTCATGGGCTTGCCTATCAGAAGGTCGGCGGTTCGAATCCCCGCAACGGGGTGAGCTCCTGTTGCTCAGTCCCTGCTCCTGCCAACCTAGCAGTTCGAAAGCACATCAAAGTGCAAGTAGATAAATAGGTACCGCTCCGGCGGGAAGGTAAATGGTCTTTCTGTGCGCTGCTCTGGTTCACCAGAAGTGCCTTAGTCATGCCGGCCACATGACCTGGAAGCTGTACGCTGCCTCCCTCGGCCAATAAAGCGAGATGAGCGCTGCAACCCCAGAGTTGTCCATGACTGGACCTAACGGTCAGGCATCCCTTTACCCTAGTTTGCTCCTAATACCCCTGCCTACATGGGTAAAATGTGGTGGAGGGGAAAGGACATGTTTTTGCTGTTGAAGTGACTGGTCAAAGCAGGTTAATTTGGGAAAGCAAATTACTATTGAAGTACTTGTTAGTGCTGCACCAAGAAAACACTCAACTCCATCATGGGAAAGGTTGCTGAAGATCCAAAGCAGCACAATCGAATACAGCAATAATAGGCAATTTTCAAAATACAGAGATTTGTAATGGGAGAAAGCAGAGAGCATATAAAACAGTTTAAGTAGCAGCGCCCACCACATCAGCTATAATTTACTTATAAAGCATAGTGCAACAGCTAGACATTACAAACAGCATACCACATCAGTTCGATGTTAATTCAACTATTTACAACCACATTCCTGGCCACTTAGTCAATACCTGAATTCCTAATTCAGTTGTTTCTCTCTTATCCAATGCTGATTTACTGTGCTACAATACATTTGTTTCTGGTTGCTGACCCCCAGGTTTTTTACCTGGAATTGGGTTTCTGAAAGGGCCCAAATTGTCATCGTCCCCCCCTTTTTTTTGGGGGGGGGAGTGTCCATTTGGACTGGTATAGTGGAAGGCATTGAGGCCAATTGTAGAAGGAGGCAGAGGCAGAGCTAAGGACTGCAAAGTGAACTCTAATCTTGCTTCCATCCTCTTTCCTGTTGAGTTCTATATTGGCACATCTGAGACTAAAGAGGAAGAGGAAGCTGGCAGCTACTGCTGGAACCTGGACTGGTGGTAGGTAAGAAGGCAGGTAGATGGAGACTGACTGAAGGGAGACCAAGGTTGATGGGGCAGTGCCCCATTTGTCTCAAGGAAGTAACCCCCATTGCTGCTTTTATTACATTATAGCAGCAACGTTCAGGGAAAGTTCCAATCCCCTTAGCCCATTTTTTCCCATAGATGCTTCCCTTTTAGGGGAGCATTTGCAAAGTCCCACCCAAAGACACGCCCACTGGTTCCATAAAGTCTAGAGCCACTTTGCCTATTATACAAAGTGCACATTAGATGTTTGAAGGGTGCATTTCAAAATGGAGCATGTGAATGCATGAAGTACCAATTTACAAGCAATAGTACTCAGCAGTCATTTCTTTCTTTGCTTTATTTATTTCTTTAAAAAAAACAGGGGTGCCTGAAGCCAGGAGTGGACATCAGTCAGTCTTAGTTTCTCTTGGTCCCCCCCCCCCCAATGTTAAATTCCATTTCTGCTTCAGTTTGTGATTTATTATTTATTTTAAACGAAGTCCTTGTACAAATTCAGCAGCATTTTAATGGGCATTAATCCATCCATACACAGCTTTGTTTGCAATTTTCCATGAGTTGCATACACACAAACAATTTCCTCAAATATAATGCTCTTAGGTGTGCTATTTTCAATAATGTGTGCATTGTTGCTGCTGCTGAACTGCAACATCGCAACATTTGCAAAGATGAGGATTTCAAATGTTAGCTTCTTCAGCTTGTATATTGTTTTAGTTAGTTAGGATTTAGTTCACATGAGCAAAGTGAACCAAATTTAACCCCCATTTGTAAATACCATGCTCAGAGATCATGCTTTCTGAGACTTGGGTTTGTTTGTTTTTACAGATTTTGATCGTTAAAAATCAAGTCCCTTAGACTTGCTGCATATAAAGACTAAATGAAACATGGAAGAAAAACCCTGCTCCACATAGCAAAGAAAGTTCTTGTCATATTTTTATAATAGTGACTGCAGCAGCAGCAGCAGCAGCAGCATCATTACAGCTCCATATCACTACTGTGCTATGCCCCCCACTGGGAAAATGGTGGAGGAGTGTGGCTGACTGTGCTGCAGCTTGTCAATCAATCAAGAAATAGCAGAATGAGGTAACTACTGCCATTATTTCAGTCTGGTCCTAGGGGGACATGCCAGGCAACAGTGGAAATTGTGAGCTGATTAAATGGGACTTAATGGGCTACATTTCTCATTGTGGCTCACATTTGTTGCAAGCCTTTTAATTGTGTTAGGGAGCAGCTTCAACATCTAACAGATTGTAAGGATTGTTATTGTTTCACTAATTGGTGACAATCAAATGAAATGCAATGCAAGCGCGCAGCTCGCTTGGGTGCTCCTGGGTGACCCCAGAAGAGGCCCAGAGCTGGCAGAGTTAGTTTCTTTTGCCCAGGGGGATGGTTTCCACATGCCCTTTCAGTGCTAAGCTGGAAAGATTGTTCATTAGGCCAGTCAGAGAACTAAATCAACTGTTGCGCCTCATACACAGTTGTTAAACATAGATGTTGTGCCTTTCAGATTATGTTCTGAAAGATAGCTGGAGGTTGGTGGGCTTTTGTGTGGTTGTCTCAGCAAACTGTAACCTCCAAAGAAATGCACTCCGTATAAATTCATCCACACTACACAGCTCACTCTGTGAACCTATTTGCTGAAATCATGTACAAGTGTATTACTATAGCATATAATCATTTGGAAACTGTAGCTGTGTTTTGTCATTCTTTCCCAGCAGTGATGGTGCTGCTGGGGACTGTGCATGCCTTCCTCGCCCGTTATATCTCACAATCGTCAAGGGCATACGCTCCAACATCTCACTGATTAAAATTAGTGAGACACTTTTTGTGCTTGTAGACATAGCTCAGTGGTAGAGTTTTTACATTGCATGCAGAAGGTTCAACCCCCAAAATCTCCAGGTAGGACTGGGATAGAACCCTGCATGAAATTCTGGAGAGCCAGTACCAGTCAGTGTAGTGGTCTAACTCAGATTCCTATGTTCCTACTCTCCATATTGAGAAAGTGAGGATCAGTGTCTCAGATCCTCCGTAATACACATTGGTTTTCGGCTGTCCACATTATAGCTGTCTATAATTTTAAAATGTAGGAGGATTTAGGCTTCAGTCCTATACACAGGGTGGGCACTCTATGATAGTCCACTTAATTTCATGCTTATTAGCAAGGAGGGGGGAATGGAAGAAAAAGGTTTGGCACAAAAAGATATACAGGGGGGCAGGGAAAGGAGAGAGGGAAGAGATGAAGTGAGATGGAAGGAGGAAGAGATATTCAGAAACTGTTAAGAAATTATGGCTCCCAAGCTCTTGTGTATTATTTTTCATAGAACAGAGTTGCATTTCCCACCCTAGAATGTATGGTAGTTGTATCTTTAAAAATATATTCTCTGCAAGTCTTGTATACAGACATACTGTTATGCATGTCCTCCCCAATTATGTAAGCAATTGAAATACGAAAGCAGTCAAGACAAATGAGACATTTCCAGCAGGTCTACATTATACACACCCAGCTGCAAGCAACATCTTACTACTGTTAGGTGTCTCCCATCTTGACAGCTGGTGAAGCATTCGAGCCATTTGGAAGAGAGGAATGCACTTCTGGGGCCCAATTTGCTTGCTTAGATGCATAGGATTAGGAAACCTTAAAGCACATGGAAGCAATACAATTCCCTATGCTCTCTCTATGATTGATAAATCTAGAAAGTATTTACATTGCTGCATATGCTAGCTGAATCAAACCAATTCACAACACTGTCTCTCCCTAGTTTTAACCTGCAAAGAGTATTTATGACTCCCTCTTGCAAACTCTTTGACCTATCAATGCATTACAAAGACTATGTCCATCAGTGTCCAGCCCTTTTCTAAAGAACACTAAGCTTATCAGAGTACTTGATCCCCCCACTAAGCTTATCAGAGTACTTGATCCCCCCCACTAAGCTTATCAGAGTACTTGATCCCCCACCCCATATTGATGAAGACACCCAACCTGATGATTATGTACTTCAGGAGTGAAAAACCTATGGCACTCTGTATCTTGTTGCACTCCACTTCCCACCAGCCCCAATGACTAGGGATGATGGAAGCTGTAATCCAGCCATGGCTGGGGACCACAGATACTTCATTCCTGATACACATTTTTTTCACTCAGCTTCTAGTTCCAGCACAATGGAAAGCCATCCTCATTGCAGCTGACTGATATTTATATTTGTGTGTGTGTGTGTGTGTATCCCAGTTCAATAATACTCTAACAACAGTACAACAATCCAATAAAACAAAGGCAGCTATGTTAGAACAGACCACAATATAGTTTCAGCCATAGTTTTACGTCTTACTCAGAACAGAGAGCCAGAAAACTATACTGAAGCACCATGAAAAGCAGAGATTAAGATAATAATATACATGGGTTAGAATGGTGCTTAAAGGCCTGGGGAATTATTATTATTATTTAAAAAAACACACCTGTCCTTGACACCAAAATGGGGAGGCATCAGGAGAGCATTCTCTGGTCACAACTGAAAAGTCTATTTCCATAGTAGTCATTTTACACCCTTCAGTTTGCAGGTGCATTTGATGCTTGAAGAAGGGGCTGTGTCTTGAATTGTGACAGGGCCTCTTGACTGTGTGGATGGAGGATGGAGAGATGTGGAGGGGAAGAAACCTCTGGTTTGTGCATTGCTGGAATGTAGCCTAGTGTACAAAGGCAATAGTATCATTTGATGCTCTGGTCATGCAAAAATTTGCCTCTGGCCATGCCCACCACTGGCAGGCAACTCCTATTCGCCCATATGGGAATGTGGCCCTCAGGATGAAACAGTTATCCCACTCTTGCTCTATTGCCTATCCTGTAAACCTGGATTGTCACCACTGAGAGTTCCTGAGTCCACCAGCAGCAGCTCCCAGCAACTTTGATTGTAATGCATTGACACCTGATGAATCCTCATACCTTGGGATAATATGCTGCCAAAAAGAGGAAGACTAAACTCTGCTCCAACAGGTAGATAGTGTTGACTGCAGGCATCCAACATGGTACCTTCATCTTTGAAAGCACATTTCCATCCCTCTTAAGTCTGCTCCAGCACACTGTTTGGGAATCACTGGCCTATTTCAGTCAAATTGTGTTCATCTCTCTGCTACTTTTTAGTTGCAAGACAGAAGGAATTTTATTAATATTACACAAAGTTTTGAATGATTTACTAGAACCCTGCACCCCAGCAGATGGTGTTACTTCACATGCTGTGTGCCAGCATCCCATAATGGCACTGTGACTTTAAGACCATTTGAGGTTATTCCTCGTAACATGTGGCAGCAGATTGAGCCAGCCAGGTGATCTTGCAAATCGTGTTTCTGCACCATAAAGTACCATAGTTTGGAAGCCATTTTCATAAAGCTAATGTCAGCAGAGAGAAAGCAGCAGCAGAGGTGGTAAATAAATGAATGATAGCTAAATTAGATGATGATAGACGATGTGGGAGTATGCTTGAAATCAAGGAATATATGCTCATGGCTATGGTTTGGACTTATGCTTTTAAAAATAACATGATTGAGAGTGAAGCACACAGAGAGAAACATACTTTTTTTTTTTAATGGGTGCAACATTTTGTAAACCTCCTCAAGTCTCCTACTCAACCACCAAGCTTGTTGGCTTTTAACTGTGGATTCCCTTTATGCTGCAACCCTGGCTGGCATTTCAGAAATGGGCAAGATGAACAAAATGTCTACTGCTGTACACAACACACACACAAACCCAGACTATTTAAGGGTGTGTTGGGATGAAGTCAATTTTGCTGCAAAAGGAGCAGACAGTCTCTTGTTTGACCTCCAGCAGCACATGGAAATGTTTTGTTGCATTTATTGGCATCCTCAAATCAAAGGCACCCACAGATGCACATCAACCACATCTGCCCAGCTCTCACACTCAATACTATGCTATTGTTCTTCTCACTACCTGCCAGGTGAGGGTGTGGGGCAATTTGCCCTCTGAAACAGAGGAGCTTCTTTTGTCAGACCAGTGACTATGTTTAGGTCCATTTACCAAGAAGCTGGTCTGGCTACTTCAAAAATTGAACACTCCATTAGGTTTTAACCCTGACTAAAAAAAAAACCAACCTCCAAAGTCACAACAGTATTCATACAATCCTAGCCACAGTCAAGAAAGATATAAATTCCAGGTTTGAGGTCCAGGAGCTTTCTGTTGGGACTTAAAACTCCATCAGCTGCTGCAGACAGCACCATTCATCAGGTTACTTCATAGCTGAGTGGGGATTTGAACCCAGGTCTCCCAGTTCATTTCCAACATACTAACTCTCATACATTTGCCATGGAGGCCATGCCAGCAGCCTCAGTCCTTAGCTTGTGACCTTTGGGCCAATAAGAACACAAGGAGCAAGGACTGACTCCATGTTTCAGAGGACTTCCAGATGATAAGCCACGAGGAGTTGCTTTGACTATGTTCTCTGTTGCCACTCAGGGTCTTCATTGTTGTCCCTTATATTTCTCCTTTTCTCCAACCTGCACAAAATTTGTCTATTTCTTTCAATAGAGGTTTCAAATCCAAATCCAGCTGATTATCAGTCCTGTAGAACAGGAGAAGAGGTGGGAAGACTTCAAGCGTGTCATTCTAGGGTTGTAAGAGGGCACTGTTTTTCATCCCCCAAGTATTAATTGTGAGCAGTATTGTTTCCATTCTGCTACAGTTCATCTTTCACCAAAAGCTTCATTATTCGCCTTGCTGCCTGCTTTGGTGGAATTACATAGCCATTATGTTATCCCACCCAATTCATTTCAATGCAAGAGAAACACAATGCAAATTGTGAATATAGAATCAATTATTTATAATTTGTGTGCTGAAAGCACCACCAACAAATATCAATGACAGCTGATGAACTGATTTTCTTTGCAGACATGGGATGAATAAGTGAACATTGGCAATTTCCTCTCTTGTTTACATTTTTCCCTAGAATTCTCTAAAACCCAAGATCTACCAGCCAGAGCCATACCATTAGAATCAAGGAACAGGGTGCACCTGAGCACACTGCAAGCCTAGGAATTGGTTTTCAATACTAGAACTGAATTGAACTTAGTCTTTTGACCCCTGTTCTGTGAAACAGCATTCATGCTGAGATACGACAGGCACCCACAACCTGCACTTTCTGGAAATGATTGAAGGTATTTTTGTTATGGCAAGAATTCCCAGCTGGACAAATAGGTCTCTGCCACGGGTGTCTTTTTTAAAATTGTTTTTATGTTTATCTGCTGTTATTTCATGTATCGTTGTTTTTAAGCTGCGTTTGCATTTCGTGCATTGCCTTGAGACATGTGTGTGGAAGGCAATTAAATTAGTAGTAGTAATAAAATGCAGCTCCTGCAAACTGGAAGCATCAGTGTTTTCCTTATATGTGAAAAAGTGACAAGCCTTTTACCAAAATATGATTGAAGTTTGGTAGAGCTGCCTGTCAGGGGGCCATTGGAAATTCCATTCTGTTTGGATCTGGCTTTCTGATCTCCAGTTAACCATCCCTGAGTTAGACTGTATGCACACACACTCCAGTTATGTTTATTATTTTCAACAGAATGCTTCCTGGTGGATTGTGTCCTTGCTCTATGCTTCAACCCCAATTTCCCAGTGCAGTCACCCATGTCTTAGATAGATTTCCCAGATCGCATTTAGTATATTTGTCTGTGCATTAGTGACTATTAAGTGGTTTCTCTTTAGGTAGAAGCTCCCTTCTTCTTCTTCTTCTTCTTCTTCTTCTTCTTCTTCTTCTTCTTCTTCTTCTTCTTTCTGGTTAGTTCACACAAGCCCTAGAAATAAATAAGGGACTGAGGTTTGTAGAGGAAGATGGAAAAGCTTGATTGGGTCTCCATCATTTTCTCACTGGCAATTTTCAGGTATTATTTCCCATTGCCAACCTGTCAATCAAAATGAATTCTTCTCTGTGATGCTGTTAGCTCCTGTGTATAAAAAGATTTTTGGATTAACAGGCAGGTCCCTAACAGTTGAAAGTGAGATTGCTTAATAAGATTTGCTGGTAAATACAGGGCTGTGGAACACTATTAAATAAACCACATGAGGATTATGGAGTAATTCACTTAGTGGAGGGCAGAATTGCTCTCTGGGATGAATCTATTTGGGGACAGATGTAAATATACTTTTGATGGGAGACCCTCTGGTCGCTTTCTGGGTCAGCAGTGACTAATCAATCCGTACTCTCTTGTAAACTACATACAGTGAGATTTGCTTCCTCCAATGCACACAGGCTATGGATTCTTCCAAAACTCTCAATTACTTGGTGTAGTTTCTATTGTGAAGCTGATTCCTGCCCTCCAGCACTCCCATTTCCCCCCAGATTTTGTACAGAGCACTATAACAGTAGTGGACCTTGCCATCTCAAATTTCAGCAGTGACCTGTGTGATGCCAAAATCCAGTGCTCCCTGCCTCTCACTGTCCATTAGACTTCATAGTTGTGGTGCCTGCTGTGGTACCCCAGAAGCTCCACACTTGGTGCAGCCAAATTGATCACGGTTGTGCTGATGCAAGTGCACCATTGTGTTTCTGATTTCTGCACTCCTCCCAGCGGACATTCCTCATTTGGTTGGTGGTGTGGATACTGGACTGGTTGTCTGCAAGGTCATACCCACCTTTGCCTCTAGCTGTGCCCTCCTCAAGCACATACAGCCCCCTGTTAAACATGGGGGGAAAGGGGCCATCAGACTGGAATGTAGCCTTTTGTACAAATGCTGGATTTACATGGATTGCTCCACCCACAAATTTCTTCTGACCATGCCCACTTTTGCCCCTGGCTGCACCTGCCACCAGCACCAACAGCCCCTTGGAAAATTAAATATGGGACAATGCAGTCTGCAAGCTAGAAAATGTTCTTCACCCCTGTTCTACTCAAAAGAAAGTCTGGCTGAGTTATACTCCCAAACATACACCCAGAGAGGGTACAGGGTTGTACCCTTTGGCCATAGTGTTATACCTGCTCCCCAGTAGTATTTCCTACTGAAGTCAATGTGACTTACTGCTGAGTAGTACTGCACAATACATAGGATTGCACTGCGAGCCCCCCACATTTCATATTACATTTATCTTCTCTCTGTGGCAGGTCTTATCACCATCAGTTTATCAGCCTCCCTTCCAAAGTAAGAACATTTCTTGTGAAGAAGAAAGCATTTTCTTTGCTGCCAAGATACGGAACGACTATCCTCCAAACTCCACTGAAGCCTCCTGTGTGGGAACTACAGGTAAGAAATCACTCATTCCATTTGATTACAGCCCATCTGCAACCCCCCAAAGAGCAGCACTGGCATCTTAGAATAAAGTTTATGAATCGTTCTGCAGAAGAGAAATCAGCCTTTTGAAACATATTTTGTGCCGGCGATGGCAGGCGAAAGACAGAAAGCTTCCTTTTGAAACCCTTAATAAAATATAAGTGTTGGATAACTGGCTACATGCTTTTCTCTTTGAGAAAGTTTCATATGCTCAGGGACTGAGTCCTGATAAGAAATATGAATGCATTTCAACATCAAAAACCTTGGAAGAAATGCAAAGCAGAAGAGAAAGACAGCTGGAGGTAGCTTGGAGGAGGAGAGGAGCTGATATCCATACAGATGACCTGCACAAAGCAATGCACACATCCTAGAAAACAGAGGCCCATAATGGGAGGGGGTTGATGGGGGGGATTCGTGTGTATTTTTGCTTTTGGACATAGGATGGACAGGAAGATATAGGAACACAGGAAGCTGTCTTATATTGAGTTAGGCTATTTGTCCATTTAGTTCAGGATTGTCTTTGATGAGTGGCAGTGGCTCTGCAGGATTTCAGAGTAGGTTATCTCCCAGGAGTCCCAGCGGTAACTGAAAATATTAGGGATTGAACTTGGAATATTGTGCACTCAGAGTGGGTGCTCTGTGACTCAGCTGTGTTGCCTAGAAACTGTCTGGAAGCTCCTTTAAACAGGATGAGACTGCAGGTCCAAGGTAGGGGTCTTCCCCTACCTGGAAATAGGGGGTGAAATTTGTTTAAGTTCACATTTAATTGTGAATGTACCTAATTTTCACTTTCAAAAAGAATGCACAAAGCAAAAACGGCTATTCTTCAAAAATTGCATTTTTTTAAATTAAAAAAAAATTGCAATGCAGTTCTCCAGCCAAGTAATGATTACAAAAAATCATGAACTAGGGTAAAGCATGAATTAAAATGCATAGATAAGTGAAAGTAAAAGACAAAAACGCATTATTTTACAGGAAATTGCTTTGCAAATATGTATATATTAGGCAAAACTCCAGGTAAAAAAATGTGTAAAGAGAAATTCACATACAAATGCTGATGAGGATGTTTATAAATACAAATTGATGTGGAAAACTGAACTTAAGACTGAAAAAAAGGAGAACTGAGAGAAACTCAAATTGTCAAATTTGCTCATCCCTGGTCCTATTTGGAGATACCAGGGATTCAACCTTAGTGAGAGGTGTGGCCTCAGACAGTTGGTGGTGAGTATTGAGGGCAAGATAGAGAGGCTTGGAAGACCACGTTCAGCCTGCAAGTCTGGGATTCCCATCTCTGCCTTACGAGGAACTGAGCAACAGTGTTTTTCAGAGTAACTGTTGTATAGTACAGGGATGTGGAACAGGATCTGACCAAGAGGCTGCATCCTTCCCTGCCCCCTGTCTTCAACCAAGTGAAAAGGGGCCACCTACCTGTCTTTGCACATATAGTTTGAAATTAGGCAATGGAACAGCACTTTGCAAGCCCTGATGACCAACTGATTGTTGGGACTTGTGAAACACCATGCATGGGACTTTGTGCAGGGCTTTGCAGGTGTTAGGAAACCACCTTTTGACCTAACTGTGTCTCTACTCTACTGAGAGCCAGTGTGGTGTAGTGGTTAAGAACAGTGGATTCATAATCTGGTGAACCGGGTTCGCTTCCCTGCTCCTCCACATGCAGCTGCTGGGTGACCTTGGGCTAGTCACACTTCTATGAAGTCTCTCAGCCTCACTCACCTCACAGAGTGTTTGTTGTGGGGGAGGAAGGGAAAGAAGATTGTTAGCCACTTTGAGACTCCTTCGGCTAGTGATAAAGTGGGATATCAAATCCAAACTCCTCTTCTTCTTCTTCTACTCATCTTAGGTCACATACGACCTCAGTTAGGATGGAGGATGTGGGTTTGCCAAAATGGCCTTGTGGACCAAATCGGGAGGTCTGATAGGCTGCAGTTTCCTCACTGCTGGTTTTGTGGGTATCAGCAGGGGATATACATCGGACATCTCAAGAACTCCAAGTCCTACAATGCTGACCAAGCAGAGTCAAAAGGCTAGGCTGCAAGTACGTATACCATGCCTGGCCAATCCAGAAATGCCATGTTGTCTGCCAATCACAAGAGGAGAAGTTAGACACCTGAAATACCCTTCTGTGCCTGAAAAGGGCTTTGAACCCTGAAAGCATACAATCCAGATAATCTCCTAGAATTTATGTCAGTCTCAATCTCTGATGCCATGCAGTTCTTAATGTATTGCCAAAATCCTTCTCCCCCAAAAGAGCACATTACTGGACCTCTATTAAAAAAATATTTTATTATTTATAAGAGTATTCTTAAACCACCAACTATTTAAAAATATCCTTATGTACAACAAAATCATTAAAACATCATAAAATAATAAAATACAAAGTATTGGTTCCAGCAATCTCCCATGAATTTGATTTACTGAATTTTTTTCCAGAAGCTTCTAGGTGCTGATAGTGACTATATTTTGGGTCAGTGGCTATGCTTGGGACCAAATGTATCATTTTAGTATCACTGGAATAGCTTTCCTTTTTTTCCTTTTACACTGATAATCAGGTAAATCCAACCTTCCCTATAAAGTGAACATATTTTCAGGAGGCTCAGATTCAAGGACTAAGTAACAAACACTTCAAATAAACTCCAAAGTCTGTATGCACAGCACTGTGAAATCTATACAAGGAAGGCAGAAACAATCCAGTCTCATCTTCAGTGGCAATAAACCTTCTTGCAGCTGTAGGAAACGTAGGCAGCCTAAAGATAAGTTGTTGGGGATAAAAAGGTGATATTTATAGCACCAATGTTTTCCTTATTCATAAATCAAGCCAAGCTTGGAATGAAATTTCAACATAAAACCCCAATCTCTTTTTAAAAATGGGGTATGCAGGAAATGGAAGGAGAAGTTTAAAAAAGAAGTTCCAATTAAAATGAATTATTCTACAACATAGTGGTAAATATATTGAGGGGCAAGTGGGAATGTCTGCATGATCTACTCCATTAGCCAACATGGTGCCTTCCAGATATTGAACTTGACTGTCCCCCAATCAGCCCTAAGCAGTAGGTACAATGCTCAAGGCTGATGGGAGAGGAAGTCCAAAGGGCACCAAGCTTGCTTTGCCTAAGCTACAACCTTTGGCAGATCTATTAGCCATGTCCCAGACGCCAATAATTCAGCATCATTATGAAAGGGAGTTTATGTGCATTAAGAAGTAAGTGCATAATGCTCATTCATGGGGAAGAGGAGACGTAACCCTGCTTTCTCTTCTGCCATTCTATTTCCCGCTACAAATGTGGTCAATTACAAGCCTCATGTGTCTACTAGAGACCTTCTTAGTACAGTACATGCATTGTCGCTTTTAACTTCATAACTGCAGCTATCTTTCTTGTTTATTTATTTATTTATTTATTTATTTATTTATTTATTTATTTATTATTTCATGAAATTTCTGGACCATTTGTTGTAAAAACGAAACAAGACATCAAACCTATTTTACTATTGGTGCTATATAACAGTGTCAGCAGTAATACTGCAAGAATGGGCTATAGTCACTCTTAGGGGGGTGGCAGGTTTAATTTCATCCAAAATATCAAATACTGGGATCATAATTTCAAATGTGATCTCTTCTGAATATTCTGACAACACTTGCCCTCTGACATTTCAAGGTAATAAATTGGCAAGCCTGCTGCATAGCTCAAGGGTATCCATTCTGTATTTGCTATGCAAAAATATATATGATTCCCCCACCTCCTGACAACTCTACACTGTGTTAACACAAATGGGGTCTTATCAAGTCATGTCAAGGTTTCAGGGACCATGAGTACCATCTTCCCTTTTGAGATGTAAAGGAGAATCATATAAATGCAGTGTTGCAATTAATATTCATTGCCTATTTCTTGAGAATGATAGGAAAGCTCTCCCCCAAACCAATCTGACATCACAATACGAACAGATTGAGCATCAGGAATGGGACAAAGTCTGGAGCAAATATTTATTCCTTTCAATTAAAGTTTCAGAAGCATAATAAGGGCCTGCTCGTTTTGTCCAACATCCTGTTTTCACAGTAGTCAACCAGATGCCAATGAGAAGCCTATAAGCCGGGGCCTAAGTGCATAAGCTTTCTCTTTACTTGAAATTCCTGGCAGCTGGTATACAGAGACAATATTTCCTCCAACAGTAGAAGTAGAACACAGCCATCAGAGATAGTTGCCTCTGGTAGCCTTATCCTCCATGATTTTGTCTCATCCCCTTTTAAAGACATCCAGGTTGATGGCCATCATGGCATCCTGTGGTTAATGTGTTCTAGAGTCTAAGCATGTGCTGGGTGAAGCTGTTTCTCCTTTTATACTGAATCTTCTAACATTTAGCTTCATTGGATTGCTCCAGGTTCTAATATTCTAAAACAGGGGTGTCCAGCCGGTCGACAGCGATCAACTGATTGATCCGGGGGGGGGTCGATTGCGGCCTCTTTTTCCTTTGTGTGGGAAAAAGAGGACCCACCCCCACCCCCACCCCCCACCCTCCATTCACGCATGACCGCTAGAATGGAAGATGGAGTTTTCACTGCGAGGCGAGGTTGTTTGTTTCCTGATCGATCTTCCCTTTTCTTCCTAAAGTAAGCTCAACTTTTTGACCTGCCCCTCTAAAGAAAGGTTAACAACTTTGTATTTCCTCCCTAAAAAAAGCTCAACAACTTTGACCTGAACCCCCCCCCCAAAAAAAGGGGTAGATCACTGCCAGTTTTTTTATTCTGAGTAGATCACAGTCTCTTGGGAGTTGGACGTCCATGTTCTAAAAGTTCTTTCTACCCACTTTCTTCAAACTATGCATAATTTTCTACACCTCTATCATGTCCCTCTCTTAGCTATCTTTTTTTCTCCTAAGCTAAAAAGCCCAAAGTGTCATAAACTTTCCCAACATCTGGTCAACAAAACTACAATCCTATGGCTGGAATTTGATGCAGCCCTGGTGAAGGTGAGATTATTTGTCAGTCTAGCCCAGTATTGCCTACTTTGATTGGTTGCTGACCTTTAGGATCTCAGGAAGAGGTTTTTCCTGCCACCTGCTATCTGTTGATTGTACCTGAAGTGCCAGAGGCTGGACCTGGGCACTTCTGCATTCAACGAAGAAGCTCTACCACCTAATCATAATTTTCCTTTCCTTGAATACTTACTTGAAACTCATTCCCATTGCACATCAGAGGTACTGGCTTCTGAATAAAAATCAGTTCTTTTTCCAGGGGGTACTCAAGGATACATAGTATTGGCTCCTCTTTTTGTTGTTAAAAACTGGCACTTACTGCAACAACTTCATGGTGAGTACCAGCACCTATTTTTCTAGGGGGGTGGGGGGTGGGATCACTGATAAGAGTCATACAAAGAATTTGTATATAAGAAACCCACCTGTGCATTGCAGGGGTTTGAACTAGGATCCCTTGGGATCCTACCTAACTCTATAGTTCTATGATACCTAAGACTTGGGTGTCAAATGTGACCCTGCCTGACCCTTGGGATTCTCTGCAAGCAACACACCCTTCCCATCTGCATTTCCCCCCACAGACCACATTCCTGCCTGACCTTGGCTAGATCGAGACACATCAATAAAGCATTTCAGGAAAATGCGTTGCAAACCTCAAAGTGGGAAATCACATTGGCGAAAGACAGAACTCCACAGTGCCAACTGATGTCACAGTGTTATAACGCATATAAAATGCTTTTTCTTTACTAATGTAGCTGAGTCCCTTGATTCACATGCTCTTTGTTGGATTCGATTGTGTCTGATGATTCTTCTTGCTTGAGTAGTTGAAGGATAAAGAGGGGTGCAGGTGTGCAGAAAGTGCTCTCCTATGCAAAGCTAAATCTAATATTTGGACCGCCCACCTTTGCCTCTGGCCCTAGTCACCACTGGCATGTGCCCTATGTAAGGTGGCCCAGAAGGAAATGTGACCCTCTGGCTGAATAAATTCTTCACCCCGGACTACAGCAAGGCAGGGAACTTGGATTACATGCCATAGTAATTTCCCTTCAACCCAGCTCCAGCTCTCTGCCTGCTGATGTATAGGATCAGTAATGTAAAGGGTTACTGGGCAAAGATGGCTGATAATGGTCTCTTCCTGTGGACATAATAACCTGGCTATCAAAGTAATGGAGAAAGAATCAGCAGGAGCCCATTGGAACCTCAACATTGTAACCCTTATCCTCGCTATGATTGCTTTCCACCATAAAAATCATGAAAAAAAATTTTTTTTTACAAGGTCATGGGCAAAATTACTAACGGGGAAAAAAGAATTTAATAATAGATGTAGTATTTTTCCCCTTTTGGGGTTTATGCCACAATTTTGTCTTATTATGACTTATTGGGAGAAACCCCAGTAGAGAAACAGCATCTATTATTAAAAACTCTTACCAGATATTCCTGGAAGACCAACTGGTCTGGTGGTGATAGCCTCATATTGCTGTCATGTTAGCTTTGCTTACCACTAAACAAACCTATTTTTTTCCCTCCCTTCTCTTAGTTTCAGCAGAAAAGTACCTCTGAAACTGTAGCATTTAAAATACCATTTACGTCTATTGCTCTTAGGTGCCCCATCATAATTCCAGCTGCAAAAGTGGTTTTTTCCTGTGGCATTTGGCTGTTGATATATCACACACACACACACACACACACACACACACACACACACTTTGAAAAGGCGGGGGAGGAAGCCTGATGTTGCATAATAAACAATTATTATTATTAATTTTACCGAGCTTTTGCATTATGGAGGTGTGAAAAGGATCTCCCTTCCAGTTAAGCAAGCTTTCACAATCTGGGGCCCTTCCATCATCTCCTACCAGAACAACCTTTCTCCCTTTGGCTGTGGCTGAAGCCAAAAGTTTTGATTAAGCCCCCTGATAAATTTTCCTAGTTCTTAAGGCTTTAGCTGATATCCTTCAGACATTTTGCCTGCACAATGACCTTCAAAGTTGCTTAGAATTTTGTTTGGGTCCAATGATACATTTCAACTTAGCCTTTTAGTTCTGTCACTGTGTGCACTTTTAAACAAAACATTCATAAACAGTAACTTCATCAAATACCTCAACAACTCTTAGTTCCCCACTTTCAACTGATGCCTGAAGACAATGAGAGAGGGAGCCTGCCAGATCTCCCATAGCAGGGAACTCCATAACCTAAATTAGGGGTTCCCAAACCATGATCCAAGGACCACCAGTGGTCCTCAAAATTCCTTTATAGATCATATATCTGTAAAAATGCAATTAAAAATCATTCAGCATCTATCATAGCATATTGCAACTGCTGCAATAGGAAGAAAAATCATGAGGTGGTCTGCCCAAGACCCTTAGCAATTTTCAAGTTACCCATGGGGAGTGGGGAAGTGACCCTGATGCCACAAATAGGTAGACCCTGCTTCTTGTGCCCACCAGCCTGAGGTTCATAAAGCCAGACCTCTTCTAACACCCAGCATGCATGGGCAAGTTCACAGAAGTGGAGGTGGTCTTTCATATACAGTGGTACCCTGGGTTATGTAATTGGTTCTGGGTTACAGTTCATAACCTGAAAAGTATGCATGGAAAACCCGGAAGTAGCGGTTTGCGCATGCGCGAACTGCGGAGAACGCTTCTGCGCATCTGTGTGCTGTGCGTGCTCTGGGTTGTGCTTCCGGGCTACCAGAGTTTGTAACCCGAAAAGTACGTAACTCGGAGCGTACGTAACCTGAGGTACGACTGTATCAAGATCCCAAACAGTTTGAGGCACAGCTATCCTGCTCTAGGTTGGCAAAGGCTGGTTGCGATAGACAGCTGAGCTAGACCAGAGTCTGGTGATGCAGTGCCTCAGAAGTCTACTAAAGTGCTGGAGTCTCTCTCTGATTGACTACAAATACAGCTAGGCGGGGTGGGGGTGGAGGAGAGGTGGTGACAGCACTTTGGGAGGGAGAATAAAAGGATTAGTTTCTGTGATAATGTTCAGATAGTTAAGGAGATAGTTAAAGGAGAAGAGCTAGAGTGATATATTTTAAGAGTTAGTTTGGGGATGGAGAGTTAGTGAGTTGGTTCTGGTCTCTGTGTGTAACATCCACTCTGAGGAAAATATCTACAGCTAGAGAAAGGAGTCTCTGAACTTAGATAGAAAGACAGTGTGTAGTGTCTTGGGAGAGCCGTCAGGCAGGAGTTAACTGGGTGGTGGGGCTGAGTATGAGCAGAAGTAATAGCTGTGAGGCTACAGTCTACTGAGGTCTCATTTCAGTCAGGAGGGAAGAGATATTCTAGAAAGAGAAGGCTCCCAAACCAGTTAGGAGGGGTATGGTGACCCCCTGGGTTTGTTATACTGCTAGGTATACCTCAGGAATGTGATTGTTAAGAGGTTGAGAAACTGAGAGAAAGTACCTTCTTGGCTAGGAACCAAAGTATTGAACTGTGAAGGGAGCTGTGCATTAAGCTTGTTTAAGAACCTAAGTATTAAGCTGTAACACCTATGCAATTAAGTTAAGGAACTGAAATACCTGGAAATAAGCTGAACATTTACCACCTAGTCTAGAAACCTGTAACATCTAACTCATGAGTAATAAAATAAGCAACTGAAATTTAAAAGAAGCTGTGCATTAACAACCTTATTTAGAAGCCTGTAACATCCACTAGCTTTAGTATAATTATTAATAAGTTAACTATTCCTCTGAAGAAGTGTGCATGCACACGAAAGCTCATACCAAGAACAAACTCAGTTGGTCTCTAAGGTGCTACTGGAAAGAATTTTCTATTTTATTTCCTGAAAGAACATTATCTCCCAACACATCCTTTGTTTTATCTGTATAATAAATCTTTCTTATTTGTTCAACTTCTGTCTGAGTCTTACCCTCACGCAAAAACTAAAAGCTAACCCGTGGTGGTTATATAGGGCATACAAAGGGGGTGTGCTGCACTGGTTTAAGGTTTTAAAGGGGGGGGGAACCACTGCACAAATTGGATCTATACTGTTGTCTTTCCCCTTAACATCAGTGGGAGTGAATAGCTTCACCAGTTTCATAATGGAACTTTCCCCTTCAGAGGAGTTATGGGATAGCGCTGAGACACTTCAGGACTTAATGGAGGACTTCTGATTGCTGCTTTCCATGCCCAAAAAGAGGAATTAAAAATCCAAAACTATTGTGATGGCAGGGGGGTATGCAGCCATTATTTACTGCTTTCCATTCTTCCAAAATCTTTTTTTTCTTCTTCTGCCACTTTGCAGGAAAACAAATGATTTCTCCAAAGGTTCTTCTTCCAACTCAGCAACCTCCCCTGCTTCCACACCTAACCAGATGAAGTGAGCATGTTTGTTTTAATCTGCTTGTGGCTTATCAATGCAGTTGTCAAAAAAAACAAAAAAAAAACCCAAAAAACAGGGGCATTCACAGGCAGCCTACAGGTGTCGTTGACATTTATGGATCCCATTTTCTCTAAATAGGCTCTCTTTGCATTGAGATTGCATTCCAAGACTCCTTTCAAAACAATTTTATTTCACTTTGAAGTGAGAATATATATATTTTTTCTCACTTTGCTTTTAACATTTCCATTTTTAACATTTTTGTCCTCAGGGATGAACACAAAAAACCCTAATTCTTCCCTCCTTCATGATAGCCTCCCCACAACCCAGCCTGGCCTCTAGCATAATATAGTCACTAAAAAATGTGAACTGCAAATCAAGAAGTCGCAGCCAAAATCTGAGGTCACAAGTTGTCCTTGGGCAAACAGCCATTTTCTCAGCCTCAGTTTCTTATCTCCATATGGCATACTATCTCCTCCTTTCTGCGTATATGTAAAGATTCTCATGCTAAGATGTACATAATATGTGCATGTGTTGATTTAATGTATATATTATATATCTCACTATAGTGAGGAAGACTACGACCAGTTGACCTGTGTGCCTGCTCAAGGATATCTCCATTAACCTTTTGACTCACACTTTCCAGGCATGGGTCCACACTTAAAAGCTCCATATCTGAACATTGTTTCCCCCCGCTGAGCTTTCCTTGTGAAAACCCACTCTTTAAAGCTAAATCGGAGCATAAGTTTGGGTTTTCTGTGGATTGACGTTTGCTCCAACTGATCTTTAGAGAGAGCGTGTCCTCCATAAAAGAGGGCATGTGTTGCGGTGCGACCTGGCCACCTTACCCGGTGTTGTGGGGGGGGGGTAATCTGGAATCAGCCACAACCCCTGATAGGTTGGTCCCGAGTTGCTGGGGTGCAATCTGACCAATGGGGTGTCACGAAAGGGCAGCAACGCGGGACCTATTTAAGCCCATGCGAGGCTACTGAGCTTCCTCTTTGGGGCTTTCGCATCGGAACATGGAACATCGGATCATGGACCGCTGTTGCTCAGAGAGACTTTGATCCTCATACGGTGATCGCTTACCCTTTTTACCTTTCTTTTCCCTTAGACCCTGTTAACTTCCCTCCTTTCCTTTATCTTGCCCGTTTCCCCGCGAATTGCGCTAAATTTCACTTGGGGGTTTAACTCCCCCCTTACCAGGACCCATAGGCCTTTCCCGGTAAATTAAGAGTCACTTCGTGAAATTCTCCTGGGCTGCGGGAGTTACTGGGGTAGATTGTAACTGGGCGGATCAATAGGCAGCGGTCGCTTTCTCTCATTCCCCTGACTCACCGGGCATCGGTGCCTGCAGCTTTTTGGTCCTTTTGGGCTGGCTTAAGTGGTTGTGCCGCTATCCCGGCAGGAGTGGGGGTGGAGTGGGCAAAAGCTTTGCCCCCGAGCCCATTTCCCCTCCCCCTGTTTCTGCATACTGGGTTTCGATTAGTTGGAGCAGCACATTTGGGCAGGAACCACCATTTTGGGCTTGGGGACACCTTCTTTTAGGTCACTACTAAGCTGCCATTTTGTTTTGGTGCAAATTCTGGTTTCCAGTGGGTGCCATTTTGGTTAATTCGAGCCCTAATTAATTGAAGTTGATTACCCTAAATTGTGTTGCTTTTGAGGCCTTGAGCCATGCCGGTTAAGCGCATTCCAGTGATTGGTCAGCAAGGAGCGAGGGCCACGAGGAGTGCATCTCAGCCTCCACCCTCTCCTTCCCAGCCAACAATTCCTCGGGATACGTTGGATTGCATGTCCACGTTATTGTCCAGCGTGGGCTCAGACCCAGCAGCCATTGGTAGGATAAATGCGGAACTGGACAGTTTAATGTGGCGGTTTTCGGAGCAGCCAGATTCCCAGCCGGGCCCTTCAGGCACTCCTACCACCTATGAAGTGCAAGCCCCTTCAGATGCCAGCGAGGCTAGTGAGCCGCTGGATCAATTGGGGGTGCTTTTCTCGCAAATGCAGCAACAGCAGCTTGTTGCAGCTATTCCAGTTAGCCCTGAAGTAGCAGGGAGTAGTGCACCTGGTGCGTCCCAGACTACATGGAGGGGAGCACCGGCCTCCCGCCCAGCTCTGCAAGTGCCATTGAGCATCCCACCTCCCAATGTACAATCGGGAAACAGGCCTTCTACTTCTCGGCAAGGTTCCTCGCTTCTGTTTCTCCTTCTGTGCAGGTATGCTCACTCCAACCATAGAAGTGGTCAGTGTTCAATCATCCGATGAGGATCTTGTGACACCTGCAGTTCCACCGCACGGTGGCAGAAAGCGCAAGAGTGGCCACTCTCGGCGCAAGGCAAAAAGGCACAGGGATGCTGATTCATCCTCCTCTACTGGTACGTCTTTGGATACGAGCGATGAGGAAGCAGATTCTCCCCCCACCCTTTATTGGTGCCATATGGAAGGGTGTCTGGGACTTCCTCGTTGGGCGTGGCAGAAGAGAGCTAATACACATAGAGCCAAATATGGCCTTCCCTTGGAATGCATTAATGGTGTGCCAGTGAAAGATATCTCGGTCTCTACCAATTCGGCTAGAGACATAGTTCCAGGCGCACATTTGTCTTCCAGGATCCACAATAGGATTCTGAATGGTAATTTGTGGAAATGGTTAAGTTAATTCCTCCCAAAGAAGACTCACAGGTGAGGGATAAGGCAGTCGCCCCTTCGAAGAAGAAATCCAGTAAGGCTGGCCTTTATTTTGATGAATGGCTGGATGCCTTTCAGGTTTTTGCAGGGGTAGTTTCAACTGCGTACCCCATCTTTGGATTTATCTATCTGTTGTGTGTTTGGCCTATTCAATGGCTGGTGAAGCTGAAGCCATTGCTTATGATCGGCAATTTCGCACCAGGGCCTGTAGGGTCCATACAGCCCGTTTGGACCAGAAGGACCTTGATGTTTGGTCTACCTATGTGGCGCCACGTATTGAGCCTAAGTCTTCTGAGGTGGCGATGACCAAATCTGAACCCAAGAACAGGGGTGGGGCATTGTGGTGCGTGCGTGTGTCATGACGTCATGATGCATGAACACGCTGCGACGCCCCGCTCCAGGGGATGCCGGGCGGTGGCTTCGGGACTATCTGCAGCTCGCAAAGGCTCCCGAAGCGGCGGCCGGGCATCCCCGGGGGCGGGGGATGCCGGGCAGGGGCTTTGGGAGCCTCTGCAGGCTGCAGAGAGTCCCGAAGCCGCTACTGTAGCACAGAAGGGGTGCCAGGCTGTGGCTTTGGGGCTCTCTGCAGCCTGCAGAGACTCCCGAAGCGGCGGCCCGGCATCCCCGGGGGCGGGGCATTGCACATGCGGCGACACCCCGCCCCCGGGGGATGCCGGGTGGGGGCTTTGGGAGCCTCTGTGGGCTGCAGACTCCCAAAGCCGCCGCCCGGGCCCCCTCGGGGGAGCGCAAGTAGGGCAGGGAGAGGGGCGGGTCAGCGAAGAGGGGTGTCACCCCTCTTCGCTGGCCCGCCCCTCTCCTTGCCGTGGCTCTGCAAGCTAGCCAGCGGCGCGAAAAGCCGCTGGAGGGCGGGGGCTATTTTCGGCACTGCCGGGGCAGAGCCGCAGGGATGATCAGCGAGGGGAGTGACACCCCAACTCGCTGGCGGCCCCTGCGGCTCCACCCCGGCAGTGCCGAAAATAGCCTAAAAAGAATTAAAAAAACTTTTAAAAAAGCCCAGTGGGCGGGGCCGCCACCCGATGTGTCACCCCCAGCAGGGGCACTGCCCGGGGCCCCGCCCCCTCCGCCCCCCTGCGACACCCCTGCCCAAGAAAGCTGATACTATTAGTAACTAATTGTTAGTAATATTAGTAACTGGGTTGGCAGGAGCTGGTACTGAGCAACGGGAGCTCACCCCGTTGCAGGGATTCAAACCTCCGGCCTTCTGATCGGCAAGGCCTAGGCTCAGTGGTTTAGACCACAGCACCACCCACTATTCCACTAGGTATTACCCTAGGCACCACATAATACCCGTTCTGCATTTGCAATAACTTGATTGTTTAGTGTGGCAGCACCCACACATTTCAAACTCCGTGCCTATTGAAACCAAGCAGGAAACTTTACCATACTCTTTTCAGCACCTGCTAAAAATGTTCCTCTTTAGACAAGCCTACCTAGATGCTTATAAAGTTGAGGTAATTTTATTCTGCTTCATTATCTTAACTTTTTTCATGTTTTAAAGTAGGGTTTTAATTTCCCCTTGATTTTACTGTTTTATCTTTTGTAAACTGCTTTGAGGGTTTGTTTGTTTGTTTGTTTGTTACCATCAAACAGTATATACATTTTCTGAAGTAATAAATACATGAATAAATAAATAAATAGCTCTGCTAGCTGAAGCCAAAGGCTCTAAGTCCTGCAGTCTGTTCTCAATAGAAAGTCTCAAAGCAGGACATGAGAACACCAGCACTCTCCCCACTAGTGACTGGCAGCAACTGGTATTCTTCTGACATGGTACTGAAAGAGACGGGTGAGTTCCCAAGTTATTCTCTCAATCAGGCCCTGATCAGAACTAGACCCACTCATCTTCAGGGTGGTGACTACATCATGTGCCTTCACACTATAGTCTTGAGACAACTATGAGGTCCTGAACCACTGGCTGAAAACCAGTTAACTCACTATGTAATTTCAAATAACTTTTTTTTCACCATCATCCATATGTCATTGGGGTTTCTTTTCTTTTTTTTCATCACACCTTTTAAAGACAAACCACTTTTAAATCCAGGCTGTCAGCCAGCTCATTAAAAATAGCCATCCTTTTAGTGATGCTGAACAAAAAGCCCTCTTTGAAAAATCTAACACCTTGGTTGGTGAAGGCTGCAGCTTTAAGTGTGAGTCGAACGAGAGAGGGTGAAGCTATATTGAAACAGATTTTGTAAGAAAATTATTTTGTGACAAAAAGACAAAACTTGTTCTTCCTTATTCCAAGGGCTTCATTTACCTGTCAGTCATCCTGCATAGATCAAAGCTCCTTCCTGGGTTCTTTCTTGAACACATGCAAAGTCTCTTATTCCCATTCCTCCACACCCACCCGAGGAGTGCTTTATTTACACACATTTCATTGTGGCCCTTGTGGATCCATCACTTGCTGGATGGGGAGGATGGGGAGTGGCGAACACAGCTAATGGATGGGAATAGAACAAGCATATAACAAGCTTCAAAAGAACAGCCTATTACAAAACTTAATAACCCTTATAAACCTTGTCATTTTTATCATTTTGCTGTTGTGAGAATGAATGGCAACTATTTAAGTCTGAATTAGGGATGAGAAGAATAATCATTTGGTTCACATTGAAGGAGTGGTAGGATTTATTCCACCTGGCCATGACTTTGCATAGGCCCTGCATAACCCAAGGCACTTAAGTCTTCAGTGCCTTTACAATCCCCACATTGTGACCTTTGGAATTGCAATGCAAGACTGAGCATGTTCTGGAGATGGTTTTCACCAAGGGCCAGCCCAAGACATTTTGCTGCCTGAAGCAGCAAAGAACAAAATCATTCCTGTCTCTGCATCTGATGGACAGAAACGGACCAGACTGCCAATTGGATCTGACTTCAATACTAGCAATTGGGTAGTGTTCTTCACCACACTTGAGGGCAGCAGCTAGTTATGGGCAGGGCCGGTGCGTCCTTTTAGGTGGACTAGGCGGCTGTCTAGGGCGCCGAAATGGAGGGGGCACTGCGCCGCTGGCCCGCCTGCGCCCACACCTCCCGCTAAAGCAGGCTTTGGCGGGGGGCAGGACAGGTGAGCAGCGGCTTCTTCGCTACAGCGGAGAAACTGCTGCTTGCCTCTCCACCCCCCCACTCCCACTAAAACAGGCTTTGGCGGGGGGCGGGGGGCCAGAAGATTGGTGTCGCCTAGGGCGCCAGAAGCCCTAGCACCAGTCCTGGTTATGGGGGGTGCAGAGCAAACCATGGGGCAAACACAAGCTTGTCCACTAGAAGGCAGGGAGCTTAGAAGCAACAGCTGAAAGAGCATCCACTGCTGCCTCCCAGCAATTGCCAACTGAAGCCATTGTCACTCTGCCTAATGACAGGGCCAGCCCTGTCACCTTGCAACCTTGTGACACCAGATAATCACTTAGCAAAATCTTATTGGTTACATGGCACTGTCATGCAGCTAAATAGGTGTGAGGGCAGGAAACATTACTCTGGATATAGTGAAGAAAGTAAAAAGGAAGGGAATTGAGCATTGTTGTTGGTTTGCCATCCCTGAGTTGCAAACTCCTAAAAAATGTTAGATGCAGTATTTTGGTCCAGGTATAGGTGCATCTGCTAGAAAAAAATGCAAGCCAGTTAGGAGTTTTCAGTTATCATAGAATAATGATATGCTGAATATACCTAAACTAACTAAGCAGTATAAACATAAATTGTAGCATGTTGCTATTAGAACACTTAGGCTGTGCACTCTACACCAATTCACAGTTGTCCCTTCCACTTATGGTTCCTGACCGAGTTGCATACCTTGCTGTGTGCAGAAAGGGGAAATATTTTAAAGCTTCGTTTTAAAAACAAAACAAAAGACAAATCACTCAGAGTTCTGCAAATAATGATGGATTATACAGTGAATAAGCTCAAGTAGTGTGACTGCTGCGTCCAATTTTAATAGTATGCTGTCATAGAAAGAATATCAAAGTCTACAGATGAGGTAGGACTCACTACGAAAAACAAGAAAACTGCAATCACAGCTTGAGATAGCTTAGAACTTTATAACCTGGAACACCAACCAAATTGCCTTTGAGTTTTTGTGCAATGTTTGTATTGATTAGAATATGGGCTGCCTAGAGATGTAAAATTTCTGGAAGCGGCTTTGTCATGCTGGCCACATGACCCAGAAGCTGTATGCCAGCTCCCTCGGCCAGCACTCATCTCCCTCATGCGAGATGAGCACCACAACCCCAGAGTCGGACACGACTGGACCTAATGGTCAGGGGTCCCTTTACCTTTACCTTACTAGATCCATTTAGCTGGAGATTGAACCTATGACCTCTTGTATGCAAAATATATGCTCTACAACTGAGTTACAGACTTTTTCCTGGATTTCACCACAGTGCTACTCAAGTAGATTAATTTAAACTAGACCGACAGGCACTTTCTAGGATGAACTAAGTGGAAATGACTTCAGAATAAGCTCTGCCGACAAGCCTCTTTCTTTGTCTCTAGAAATCTTCAGCTTATACCAGATAGTGTTGTACTGCAGTGCCTATCAACCCCAGGCAGTATGACCAATAGTTAGGGTTGATGGGAGTTGTAGTCCAACAATGTTGGAAAGACCAAAAGTTCCTAAACCCTGGCTTTGTGGCTACCATTTTCAATGTCACCATTTCAGCCCTGTAGCTTCAGGGTGACCTGTGAAGGCCCTGCCTCTCCTCACAGGGATATTCTTGGTCCCTTTCTGAATTGTACCTCTCATTCTTCAGCCTTTAACTTGTGGAAATATAAAGCACACAGGCAGTATTCTATCATATTACTCACTGGCATGACTGACAAGCAGTGGGTCTTATTTTAAAATGGTATATTGTTGATATTTAATGAAATGAAATAACTTCAAACATTTTCAGTTACCAATAAGGCTCTGCTGTAATGATTCCTTGACCCCTTAGGCTTGCTCACCATGAAATTTCTAGGTAGAAGCCTGTAGCCTTTTATAGTAATTTATTTTTTTCATATCTGTGTGTGTATCCTTGGAGTTCATTATTAACAGCGTTGTGGTTAGTTCTTGTCCTAGGTGAGGGAGAAAACTTACATCTGCCAGATGCTATTTCTGATAATAGTTACTTTAAGTTGAATTCTTAATGACAACCACTTTAGATATTAAATCTCACATTTAGCATATGGTGTCGCAGGTACTAAAATTAAGAGTCTCACACATCTCAACTGTGTTTATCTGTCCCAAGAGAAAGTGATTTGATTCAGAGGCGTAAGCTTCTGCTACTATTTTGAGAATGCGGACAACCCCCGGCTCCTGGTATCATGTGTTAATAATGCAGTTAGTTTGAATAGCACTACATTATTATTTTTTAAAAAATCTTGTAGGTACAACAACCTGTTGCAACCAGAAATAACCAAACACAAGAAATACAACAAAAATCATCATGATGTAACTGTTATCTGAAAAAAGACACATATAGACATTCAAAACTGGCCAATTTTTCACTGTTTTGAGCATGCAACTGATTGGGTGCACTTTTGCTTTAAGAGTGTGCTTAGTCCAGGCAATTAGAGATGCAAACAATCAGGGAACCTATGGCCACTGTGAAGGATGTACTGGCACCATTGATAGTCTTACCTTCCATGGGCTGGATCTAGACCAAGTTAGTCATGCTTTAGCCCTATTAAAATCAAAGGGACAGGTTAGTCATGAGTAATTTAAGTGCTGTTGATTCCACACCATTTCCCAGCCTTCCCAATTACCCCCCCCCCAAAAAAAAATGGTGAGTGAGTTTGGTAGGGGGCAGATTCTACTTACTCGCTTCTTCTTTTTGTATTTATATTCCACCTTTTTCTACTGGGAATTGAGGGTGACATGTGCCTCCTTCTTTAATCCCCACAACAACTCTGTGAGGTAGGTTAGACCGAGAGGCAATGATTTGCCCAAAGTCACCCAGGGGACTACATGGCCAAGTTCAGATTTGTGCTCATTTGGCACATCCCCAGTTATATTAAATCTAAGAATTGCTACATTCCCACCCCATCTCAGTACACGTGCAAAACAAGCTTGCCTTTCCCAATCTGCTTCATCCTCTCCTGCCTAGCAACCCTGGGAATGTCTTTGGAACGAGAGGAAGCAGGAAAATGAAAAGAATGTCTCTTTTGCTCTTCCTGATTCCTCACTGATTCATCATATACAAAACAGAATTTACACATAAAGGAAGCTTTGTGGTACCTAGAAAAGGGTTACACAACAAAGATATCTGTAGAAGCAACAGAAGTAAAAATGTCTTAGGCTTTAAATGTCTTTGAAGAATGGATTGTCTGGAAGAAGATTGATCCTTTCACTGTTGAAAGTTCAAGGCCTGGCTAAAGAACAAGATGATGTTTTAACCAGCTCTTTGCTTCATGCTGAAGATTAGGCTGACCCTTGGTATGCCCCATCTCCCCCCCCCCCGTTCTTCACAGTTGTGAACTTTATGTTTCCTATACGTGCTGAGGATTTTTAGCAATAGTTGGTAGCCTGCCTAAGGTCCATCCTAAAATACAACATGGAAGGAAAGGTGTAGGCAGATCAACTCTTTGTTTAATAGGTCTTCCAATCTACACTGAACCTGAACACTGAGGATTTGACATGAGGAAAGCTACCAGTGCTCAAAAAGAAAATAAAGAAAATAGAGAATTGTAGTTTCTGTGTTATGTAAGTGAAATTGGAGAGGGGGGTGTTTTAGGCCTAGTCGTGATTAGAGAATCTGTCAATTTCATTTTCTCTCTGCTTCTCATTTCTCCCATCTTAAATCCAGTCCATCCATTTCTAGGTTTGTTTCTTTTAATGTCCTCATGAAAATTCAGCAGCATATTAATGTTAATTTGTCAAATTAGCCATGGTGGCTGAGGCTGATGGGAGTTTTAGTCCATAACATCTAGAGGGCACCAAGTTGGGGAACGTTAAGTGGAAATATTGTTGAGATAAAAGACTTTCTTTCTTTGCCATCACACCCTGAAAGAAGACCCAGGACTCAAATTGTGGAGGAAGGTTGTATATGTTGTAATATACATAATAAGAACTTCGAGGATCTGCAGAAATCAACCTGAGTAACCAAATCAAAATATTCTTCAGTAGGGAATCTCCCTAAATTGGAGGGTTCATATCCCTTCCTACTGATGGGCATGTTTATAGGCAATGCCTGTGGTGCTAGAGAAAAGGATTGTAAGTCAACAAGCACCCTTAAGCCCAGTGCACATGCCAAGAATTAAAGCATCCCCAACGACCCCTGCAAAGTCTACGGTGACCAAGAGTGCCCTTAACCCAATACTGCCTCATTTGATTACTTAATCACTCTTCACCTACATTTCCCATCCAGACTAATGAACAATTAAGCCAAACAACACCAGTCCTAACAAATTTCCCTAACAGTGTGAAGAAGAGTAAAAAGGAAAGAAAAAAAAAGGAACATGCAGCTGTCCCATAAGAGGATTGAACCTGCAACCTTGGCATTATCAATGCTACACTCTAACCCAGTGTTTCCCAACCTTGTGCCTCCAGCTGTTTTCAGACTACAATTCCCATCATCCCTGACCACTGGTCTTGCTAGCTAGGGATGATGGGAGTTGTAGTCCAAAAACATCTGGAGGCACAAGGTTGGGAAACACTGCTCTAACCAACTGAGCTATCAGGTTTGGATTTGAAAAGCCATCAGATCATTCACACACACTCTAACACACAATTACTGAGAGCGAAATGTTGTGCTCATCATATTTTTCAGGGCAAAACAGCATGAATACAGATTCCAAATTGAGAGGGGCCTCTGCACATTTACATTTAATTTGGAATGAGACAGTGTATTAATAATGAATGTTTTCCTCTTTATTTATTAGTAAATAAAGCTGCCAAAAGACAGGCGTGCTTTTGCATAGGGTCAGCAACACCTCCACTAACTAGAGGAATTGGGCCACTATCCCTGCTTGTCCTATGCTGACCATGCATAGGTAAAATGTAAACAGAGGAGAATGGCTGCAAAGGAAGAGGTTGGCTGTTTATGTCTCCTTATTCATGTTGGTTGAGTGGCATCCTTAGACAGTTTGTTAAATGAAGGCCATTGGCCACAAATCATTCACAGCTAGCTTCCATTGTTTCTTGGATAACTAGATAAGCCAAAATATTTGGTAGCTGTGTGCTACTCTGCAGTGTTCCCCATGTTGTGGAACAAGCTCTCCAGCCTTTTGGGCCTATGGGCACATTTCCAAACTGAGGAAGCTGTCATGGGCATCATGCTCAACTTCCAACTAAGAACACTCCACAAGCTATTCTATTGGCTACAATATGATGATTCCTTCAAGCTCAACTTCATCAGGTGCATACTGCTTAGCTGTCTCAATTTAAGCAGGATTGGCTTCTGATTAGATCCTGGTATGTTCAATTTTTTGGCCCGGCGCTGTGGTACGAGTCAGCTAGCTTGCGCCACTATGTCAGACGAAATGACACTTGCTCTGGTGCAAGTCAGCAGGCTCGTGCCACAGTGCCGGACCAGAAGACACTCTTTTTTTTCAGCCTGGCCACCTGGTACGACTTAGCTGGCTCACACCAGAACATCGGACCAAAAGACGTGCAAGCGACAGTAAATGTATGGTGACTATTTTTAAAAGAGCAGCAATGGGAGGAAAGTCTTTCAGTGGATGCTAGTAATGACAGCCAAAATAAATAAATAAATTTAGATTTATATAATGAGTCAGGAGACCTCTAATTACCAGGTGCTGGGAACAAACAATACAGATTGCCTATTTCCACCAGATCCTATTTATTACTTTCTCAGAGGCATCTGGCTCACTGTGACTGGAGTAAGAATGCTGAAATAGAGGCACTTTTGTTCTGATTCCCCATGACATGCTTTTATAGTGTTGGTTGTGTGGTGTTCTGCTATAACTTGATTACAATTTCCCGGTGGCCTCTACCCCATTTTATTTCGCTGCTTAAAAATAGGTTGTTGACCACTTCTGTTGCTACTTACACTGACTTCAAGGAGACAGTATCGACCATGTTATTACTTACAATTGTGCAAGGGATCTCAAATCGTACTGTTTATTAGAAATGCATATAGAGTTCTTAAAAGCATTAAGACAGCACCTGTCCAATCCCACAGTTGAAAACCTGTCAGAGCAGTTTAGGGTGGGGGTGTTTTTGAGCGGGGGGAATTGGTGAAATTATTATCCTGGTATAAAATTGCCTTTGAACACTGTATACATGGTGGACGTTTATGAGCTTGCACAATAAAAACGAAGTTATTCAGGACTTTTTAAACTGCTGCAATTAGATTAGGCTAGGGTATAGTTGCTGTCATATATATGGGAAGCGCCCCTAAATATATGAGATACTGTACACACATACAGTCATCCCTCAGGTTGCGAATGCTGCGGGTTATGTCTTTTCAGGTTGTGCTCCACACTGAACCTGGAAGTACTGGAACAGGTTACTTCCAGGTTTTGGTGCTCGCGCATGCGCATAAGCACTAAATTGTGTTTCACGCTTGCACAGAATCACCAAATTGCGTCACTTGCATGCACAGACATGGCGCTGTGTGATATGAATGCTGTGGATTGCGGACGTGCCTCCAACACGGATTACATCCGCAACCCGAGCGTCCACTGTATATACACATAAAGATATCAGAAAATTTTACTGGGTTTCACTGTGGGGCATAATGCTCACATCAAAGATGTGAATGTTATGCAGTGCCTGAGGGGGGAGATGGGTTTACCTTCTATCTTCCTTCCTAACCAGGCAGTCCCAACTTCCACCCATCCAGTTTCTCTTTATAGCAGCATGTATAGCACACTGGCCACCATAAGAGTACTTTCCAAGTGCCCTAGTACTTGAACTTTAAAGGGGAGGTGACTAAATTCTAACTGAATGAGAAATTAGCTCTGCTCAGCTTATGAATCTACCTTTCTCTTTGCAGAGTAAAAGCGACTACAATAGCTAGATAGATATGGATACACACAAAAGTCAACCTTACAATAAGGAAACTGGCAGTGGTTTCAAAGTAAACCCTTCTCTTCATGCACACCATCTCCCCATTGCAGTATCTAGGCTTCAGGTGAGAGTGATGATGAATCTCTGTGTTTTCTGCACACATTTTTTTTTCTGTCTCCCTACTTTTCTTTTTCATTTTGTGGGATCCTCATGGCTTTTGTTGCCAAAGCATTTCCTTGCTTCACAGTTGGCCATTTACCAAACCATTTTTTTTTTTTACACACAGAGAGAGACACAGACAGACAGACAGACAGACACACACACACACACACACACACAGAGAGAGAGAGAGAGAGAGTGCACTGGATGGTTCACTAAAAATGATGAAGCTGTGAATGCTGAGAGACTTTTAATAAAACAGAACTTGATATTACATTTCCCCTAGTTTTTTGTGATTTATGACAGCTTGTGAATCAAAATGCCGTTTTGAAAATGCCTCTGCAGGAGTGGCCTATCCTATTTCCCTGTAGGAGAAATCTTTTGAACCTAGCTATAAATCTTGGGTGGAAATGTGGGTGCTGGTGGGATGGTGGGTATTGGTGGGCAAAGAAATCTTTCCTTATTTATCACATCGGAGCTAATGTTCAACTCAATGCACAGTCCTGTGTTCTGCAAATGTCCCGGGTGGATTGCTTTTCAATGACATTTTGCAAAGGCAAAGAGCATTTCAATGCTAAAGAAGAGAATTAAAAATGTGCTGTCAAAACCCTAGGTCTAGTGGCTCATACTTTTCTCTCCCCATCGAACGAAATTCACATCAATCTATTAAATAAATCAGGTGGCTTTTTTTTAATGGAACCCTATACCTCATTGTCTTGGAACATATGATGGGAAGAGGGATAAGAGATTAAAGAGGCATTAAATTATATGCATTTTGTTGGTGGTGATGAAATAATAATAAATGAAAATAAAATAGCAACAGCAACAATTCTTTATCATGTTTCATCCAAAAGCCACTAAAGTGATAAAAAGCAAACAATATTAACAAACTATACAGTGGAGTGCAATAAAGTGTCAAATACCAATCAGCAAGTAAAATGAAATTTATCCATTTATTTAATTTCTTAGCTGCCTGTTACTTAAAATAGCCTCAAGGCAACTTACAAAATAAAAATACTGCAAAATATAGATTACTTACTTGCTGTAATTTCCAGTGGGATATAGGTGAGCTAAATCAACACCAAACTCCTATGCAGCTTTTACACTTCTGTTTATACATATAAATATTTGTTTTACATTTGTTTCTGTTTTGTTTTTGTTTTTTAAATATGTTGAATGGTTCTTCATTGCTTTTACAGTTTTCTTGGTTCATGGTTGTTGTGATGGACAGACTTTGGTCATCCTCCTGGCCAATCATGGCTGGGTAGAGAAACAACCAATCAGGACGAAGTGCAAAGTATAATAGTGGAATCTGTCAGATTAACAGCCATATAGAGCCTGGCTGGAAAAGTAGTAATGGGAAAGGGCAAATTTGCACGTGCAAATTTCAGGGAAAGGAAGCCATCACAGAAAGGGGCTAGAGGCATTTCAAAGAGCCATTTTAAGAGGAATTTGATTTGCTAGAAATCATCTTACAGAGGAAAGTTATAAGTTCCATCATAATTACATGTGTAAAAGATGTTTTGACTGAAACTAAGTATTGTTTCTTTACTAGTGAAAACCATTAAGTACTCACAGAATGCTGGTTGATAAAATTCTAGTTTGGTTTCCATCCTGCTGCATCTTGAGTTTATTCCCAATTCAAGGAGTAAGTGGTCACAGGAACCCCACAATGATAGAAGATTCCTTGCTGCTGAATATAATTAAATGCTACCACATATATAGAATTCCTGAATTTACAGATGTTTCTGACAGGGAGTCACTAGGGTTAAGTCACCCAGAATCAGTATGTTACCTTACCCCCAATTTCACTGAGGGATTTTGCCACAGCTGTAATTCTTTTATTTGTTTTATAATTTTACATTTGTATATTTGGCTTTTGTAACCCATAATAATTATAATATAATTATTATATAGTAATATATAATTACTTATATAGAGAAGGCTCATGGGTCTGTTCTGAGTAGAAATAGCATTGGCTAGAACCGATAATGGCAAGCAAAGGAAGGGATTCTGGCAATGCACATGGATGAGAAATTTAATTCCATTCCTGTCTATGGAGTTCTTATAAGAACAGCATATGAAAAGCAGAGAAGGATGTTGAGTGTGTGTTGGCAGCTCTGCCAGAGCCACGCTTCAAGGGCAGAACTGAAATCAACCGTGCGGAGGGGGCAGATACAGGTCACTGGATAGATGGCCTCATAAAACAAGGGGAAGCTGTTTCTTAGGTATTACAAATGAAAAGGATGACCAAGAATCTTAAAGAACCTCTGCAGTTGTGCAGAATACTCTCTCTCTCTCTCTCTCTCTCTCTCTCGCTCTCGCTCTCGCTCTCTCACTCGCTCTCTCTCTCTCTTATTTACAATGATTTGGTAAGGCTACATGTCATTAACTTGGAGCACATGGCAAGTGAGAGGCATTGTTATCTTAACTGTTCAGGGTAATGAGCACATGGCAAGCAAGAGGTATTGTTAGCATAAATGCTCTTGGTGATAAACTGCTTTTTCTTTTGCTCAGTGAGAAAGCAAATGTACTCCTTTTCTTAATTCTGCTGTACTCATGAAATACAAATTAAAGGGGAAACAATGCCTGTATTTGGATAAACAAACAATAAACATGCAAAGATTGGGTGTGTAGTCAGGAGGTGTATTCTGGAACCTCTTGATGCATCTTAAGAGAAAAGTGGTGCCACAGATAGAGCACTGTTGTAAAACGTATCTGGAACTGAACTACACAGAAACACACCCTAAAGGGTAGTGTTAGGCTTTTGCTCAACCCTTAGGCAGAGTGCAGCCTGTGCAGGGAGACTCACATGGGGGAGATGCAATAAAAATACTTCAGCCAATTAATGTCCACTGGTTCCCAGGGATTGCAGCTTCTAGGACAGAAACAAACCAATGCAGGGAAGGAGATAATGTGTCTATTGGATGCTGCCAATGTGGTATAGTGGTTAAGAGTGGTAGACTCGTAATCTGGTGAATTGGGTTCGCGTCTCCGCTCCTCCACATGCAGCTGCTGGGTGACCTTGGGCTAGTCACACTTCTCTGTAGTCTCTCAGCCCCACTCACCTCACAGAGTGTTTGTTGTGGGGGAGGAAGGGAAAGGAGAATGTTAGCTGCTTTGAGACTCCTTTGGGTAGTGATAAAGCAGGTTATCAAATCAAAACTCTTCTTATTTTTCTGCAGCAAGAGGGTCCTCTGCATTTGTTCTGTGGCCACTAAGCTGAGTCCTGGAGCAACTTGACAACCATAAATTCCTCTGCTTTGCTCTCATCACCCCACACTTCTTCTTTTCTTGGATTTTAATGGCATTTCAAAGCCTCATGAGAGGTTCTATTGCTGCCACTGTTTGGTTGTAAGACCCCTGCCCCACTCTGCTAAAGGAGGAAAGCTTTAACCTTGCTAACTTGGAAGTTCCACCCTGTCCACCACCCTCCCTCCTAGGCCTTGATAAAGCTAATACCATTTGTTCTGTGTTGGTTGGCTGATAATTTCAGGTCAACATGGAAGCCATGAGATAAGTTGGTTCTTTTCCTTCAAGGTGTGTGTGGCTTGGACCATTGCCAAATGAGACTTGTAGTCTAGCAACATCTTGAGGTTTACACATTCTCTAACCCTGGCCTTTGTAGGCAGGGTTACTCTAAATAAAATGGCAGGATGTGGCCAACCCCCTCCACATCTTTAGACTAAGGGCTCATCCACACTCCCATTTCTCCCATGGTTTCTAGGCACAGGTCTGAGAGATTTTTCTTTCATCCCACCACTTCCCCCGGGGAAAAACCACTGTTTACTGAATTGGAACAAACATCAATCCACATGTTTTCAAAGTAGAAATGGTGATTGTTTAACATGTCAGCAATAGTATGGTTCTCTTTATGGGATCTCAAAAAGACTATTTTTCATTGCTTACTTCTTCTTTTGAATTTTTGTTACTTTTTATTAGATGCTATTGTCATTTTATGTTGTTTTTTGTGATTGAAAAACTTACAATTACAAAAAATACAAATTGTTTTAATGTTGTATTTTGCTTACTTCTCCCTCTTTTCTTCTCTGCCTGACCATATATTTATCCCCCCCCCTTCAGCCCTTTTAACAGCTCCAAATTGCTTCAGGTGGACCTGACATGGGGCAGGGGCAATTCACTGCTGCCTCAACACACTCCGGACAAACCCCAGAATGACCGAAATTTGGTTCAGGATCCAGGCTATGTCCGGACCAGATGAACAGCCCTAGTTTCAATGCAAGACTTAAGGCATTTACCAGGTGAATCCACCATTCCAAAATCTCACCACCCACACTCTTAAATTGTAGTATGAAATGGTGTGTAGTGGTGTGAAATGGCTTTCAGTTTGATAATCTAATAGGCTCCAGTAGAATCACAGAATCATAGGTCAGAGTTGGAAGGGACTGTGAGGATCATCTACTTCAAAACCTTGCGCTACACGACTATGCAGCTGTCCCTTATGGGGCTCAAACCTGCAACCTTGGTGTTATAAGCCCCACACGCTAACCAATTGAGCTATTTGATGAGTAGATGTGAATGCTTCTGGTGTATAAGTGCTATGATTTGTGCTGGCCAATTTCCTGTCATGGAGGGATCACCTTATTTGTTTGTACCCCTGCCCTATCTTAGCTGAGTAGTTATGATTAAACTATTTAATGCAAAAGTGAATCAGACAGCTCTAGCTCTTCTGGGAATGCAGGAGGTATCATTTACACAGCCGATTAAGACAATATTTTAGATAATATTGGAAACCTTCTCCTTATTTGCTCTCTCTTTGTTAGCTCTCAAAGGGGAAGAGTCAGTATTAAACTTGTTCAGAATTAAACAGGAATAGCTGAAAAAGTCCTATAGGGCAGCCAGGATTTGTGGCATGAGTGTGCACGCATGTCATTAGGCTGCTAAAGCTGAGACAAATAGACAGTGATTCAGTGTTGCTGGGATTGGTTAGATTTATTTGGACTTGGGGCTGTATTTGTTCCCACTTGTCCATTCACAAAGGAGTAGTTGATGAAGGTTGAAATATATGTTCAACATAGCTAAAAAGAAAAGTTACAGTTGGGCATAGGGATATGTTAAAAGCCTTTGGATTGTGCTATGGAGGTGTTTGAGGAACCATTTTTGCAGCATGATGAAATCTTCACAGTTACTGGTGATTATGTTGGGTGGCGGTATTTTCTGTCAACAAAACAGCAGATTTATTGGCATGGGAAACAACATTAGCTCTCGGAGGCTGGCCAATATGGACACATGGAAGCTGACATATACCAGTCATAGGCCCTTGGAGGTGTAATAACCTGTAAGTAAAAATGATGTCTCAATATGTTTGGGAAGATCTTGACATTCAAGGGGATCTGTTATGTGCGGACATCTGTGTTTATCTTAAGACAGTAACAGCACATAGGCGTGTCTCCCTCACACATCTGTTTGGTCAAAGCTGGCAATTGGCTTGGCATACTAATATTTGAGTCACAAGGAAAGGTTATTATGAATGATTAATCCTTTCCATTTGCCTATGGAACACTGCATGGTGTTCTATGGTGGTTTGGCTTCAAAAGTGGTGTTTTGGTTTAACCCTCAATATCACTTTCATGTGTCATTCTCCTCTGAAATCACTTGCATTCTGAACATCAGCATGCCCCAAGATTAATGAAGGCTGGGAAAACAAACCAAGTGAAAGCTTGGTTTGCTTGGTCAGGTGTAGAACCAAGCCAAAATTTCTCAGAAGACAATTTCCTGAGAAAAAAATTGGTAAATTTTCTTTGTAATCCCTCTGATAAAGGAGGGCACTATGCTAAGGTTACCAGATTTTATTCAATGAATCCGGGGACACTTTAAATAAATAAATAAATAAATAAATAAATACTACATGTTCGTGCAGCAATGGCAGTGGCAAAGGGGTGGCCGCCACCTTGAACTCAACCGCCATGTTTCCCCTTCCTTCAAGGCTTCTATCTCCTTTCTCCATGAGCCTGGGCAGCCCCTGAGTTGTTGGTTCTTCAGTAGTGGTGGAGGTGGGGAAGTGCTGCGCGGTGGGTCAGGCATGGAAGGTGGAGAAGGAGGGCCAAGAGTGGCGGCGGCGAGGCTTGGGCAGCGCGATGCCTCCCTTCCCATCGGAGCAGCCCCAATCCCATTCCTACTTGTGTGCAAGCAGGAGGGGGCGGGGATCCCTCAGCTGGGAAGGGAGGCTTCCCGTTGCCTAGCTGAGAGATCCCTGCCCCCTCCTGCTTGCGTGCAAGCTCTGATAGGCAATGTGAAGCCTCCCTTTACAGCTGAAAGATCCCCAGCCCGCTCCTGCTTGCACGCAAGGAGGAGTTGGGAGGCTGCTCCAATAGGAAGCATGAAGCCTCCATTCATAGCTTAGTTGCCAGGGTCAGGGAAGGTGGAGGCAGCCCGGGAGCTGCATCTTAGAGCCCCTGCACCACCATCCTATGGGGACTTCCAAGCAGCTCCTGAAGCCAGCCAGAGCTAACTGCTCCAGGCTGCTGATACTGCTGCTGCTGCATTTCCTGGGGGCATTAGATGAAATCCGGGGACATTCCGGGGATGGAGTTTGTCCGGGGACTTATTCACAAATCCAGGGACTGTCCCTGGGAAAAAGGGACATCTAGCAACCCTACACTATGCAGATTTCTTTTTTAATGGAACATAGGATACAGTCTTACACTAAGTCAGATCATAGGTCCATCTAGCTCATACACTGGTTTGCAACAGCTCTCCGTGGCTTCTTCCAGCCCTACCTGGAGATGCTGGGGAATGAACCTGGGACCTTCTGCATTCAGATGTTCTACCAATAAGCTATGGACCTTCCCTAAGTGAGGATCTGTACAAACATAGGATGCTACCTTATACAGAGTCAGATCACTGGCCTACCTGGCTGAGTATTTGCCTGCACTGATCAGCCGTGGCTCTCTTCACACAGGAATCTCTTCCAAACACAACTTATGTCAGGGATTGAACCTGGGACCTTCTGCATGCAAACCACACACAACAAACACACATTGGTGGCTTCCATTTCCTTCCCACAATGCTCAGGATTGAAGCTGGGGGATGAAAATTTGTTACCCTTTAGCCCCCAACTGTGCTGGCCCCAAGGGTTTGTCCATGAAGCGAGGTCCAAGTCCAGTCCTGGGTCTAGGGGTCCAAAGGAGGTCAGTCCGGCAGGGAGCGAGGCAGGGAGCAGGTCAAGGTCCAAGGCAGGTTCAGGCACAAGGTTGCAGGTTGAGCACACGCTTGCAACTAAGTTGCTCACGCAACTTGGGCTGGGTCTGGCTGGCTTTTATCTGGCCCTATGCTTAGGGAGGTCCCGATCCTCCGGAGACTCGCCTCACCTCCGGGCCTGGAGGCGAGCACTCCTCCTGCAGACACTTAACTCCCTTCGCCTCTCTGCCCTGAGCCTCTGTAGCTCAGGAAAGGCTGGTGGGTTACTGGACCCAGGGGATGCCTCAGTTTCCTCTGAAGAGGCTGGGAGTGGAGCACCTGCAGGCAATGGGTCCTCCCTCCCACCAGGAGCCAGAGCAGACTCTGCTGATGCCTGCACCTGGGGATCCAGCACAGGTGGGGATCCTTCAGGCTCAAGCCCTGGCCCCGGCTCAGCTGGTTCTGGACGCGGGGAATCCTGTGCAGGCTGGGATCCCTCAGGTTCAGCATCAGAGTCTGACTCCCAGGCCATCACACCAACTTTCTCCTGTTGTGATTGGGGTTCTAAATTACACAGAGAGCCTACACTTCCAGAGCAGGCTTCCCATCGCAGACCTTTGTCCTCTAACAAATGGAGTCTTGCACTGAACAGAATGCCACAGAGCAGGTGGTTGCAGAAAGTGCACCCCTCCCCTCCCCTTATCACAGGAGGACTTAGATGCCTAGACAGAGCTCAGTTCTGTTTCAGATGCTAGCCACTGATAGTGAGGAACCTGACTGGAGAGATGCAGCAAACCATTTGTGAATGGCTTTGCTGTCCGTGGTGCTGATTGTTTTACTGTATGTTTCTGAAATGACAATCCAGACATTGAAGGAAGAAACAGACAATGTTTCAATCTATGCAGAATGGCTGCAGGCCGTAGAGCTTTCAAAGCTTGCAGCTGAACTCTGATACCATTATTTTAGCAGAGCACATCCCTTGGTGATGAGGACTGTCTCTTTGAAAAATACAAATGCTTGCTCCTCCACATCACTTTTAATTCCAAATTGCTGGTCCCAATTATTTCCTGTAATTAATGATAAGCACCCATAACCACACAAAGTAATAGAACTAGGAAAGTAAGCTCAGCGGTCCTTCAAGCAAGCAAACAAACAAACAAATAAGCACAACCCATTAAAGCTAAATGGAAAATTAATCCTTACCTTTGACTTCAATTTATAGCACAAGGGAACAGAGAAGGTTATGTTTTCTTTCTTTTTCTTTGTAGACGGGGGATCTCTCCATATTCTCTCCTAAACCTACCAATGGTACATTCAAACCTGTCTAGTTTTGATCAGCAATTTCAGTTGGTGGTGGAAATGGGAGGTGGGACGCTTAAGAGAATGAACGAATGCACAGAGGTCTCTAGTGGTCTCACACTAAGCTCAGTATAATGCCAAAAAAATGCAGAGTTATGTCCCTTGATGACACTTATAGTTGGCAAAAAATAGTCTTTTAGCTGTGCTCTGCACCTGTCAAAAATGGGGCCACAATACATGTTATAGGAAGTGGGGGGCGGGGGAATCTCCATCTCTGAAAAGGGTATGTCTACACTGGCAATTTATTCTAGTTTTGGCATTCACCCCTTCTTCTTAGGGAGAAACCTCTCTGAAATAAATATTCACTAAGAATGGATGATCTACTTTTGTACCAATCTATCATTCTCAGGATTCATTGGAGGACTCCATTCTGGAGCCTCTCACTGGATGTGGTGGAGATCTAATGTTATCTTCCTGGCAGTTGGGTTGCTGTTCCTAACCAGGAGGGATAGGGGATTCAGCCGTGTGGTCAGTATGGTGCAAACACACTGGCAGGAAGCTTGTCCCCCCCCTCCCTCCCAATAAGCAATATCATTCTGCTGCCAAGAAGCTAGTGTAGCAGCTCAAACTGCATAAATCTGTTAATGCAACCTTGAATAGCATTTGTTTTCTTTTTTCTTTTTTCAGCTTCTAGTTGTCCTTCTGAGTGCTCCTTTCTCTACCTCCTTCCCTACCTCCTTTTGCATTCTCTTTATCCCAAACCCGGCACTAATTGTTTTCTTCTAAACCACTGGGGATGCAGTTTGTGCTAATTTCCCTCACATTTTCACATTCACTCTGAGCACCTTCCCTTGCCCCCTCTAACCTACAACAGCACATTCGTGTGCAACCCACTTTCCCACTTCTTTTTTTGGTTCGGGTTTTGTTTTGTTTTAGTACTTTTGCATAGCATAGGGCTCACCCCAACTCACAGATGCCTTTCTTTTGTTCATGGATAGTGTGGTATTTTGGCTACAAAGCCATCAGCACATCCTGCCCAGATTCAGTATTAGAGAGAACGATACGATCAGTGCTTTCTTTCCTTTTCACAAATGCAGCCCTTTAGCTATCAGACTGCATCGGCTTCTTCTATCTCTCACTGCTTGTCACTGATGACCTCTTTATTTTTCAGAGAGATATTTCATCACCATTTGCTTGGATAGCCACTTAATTTTGGAGCCATCTAGCTACACAGGATGCGTGCCGAGTATAATTTTAGAGCATCAGCTCAATGGAGTAAAGGATAATGAAATGTCCTGCATCCAGATCAAGAATCAAGTCCTATTAAGAGGATTCACATGAAAGAGAACAGATAATGGATTCCAATGAGTAAATGAACTGAAGTCTTCTGACATTCATTCACAAGTGTGGTGAGGTTTGATTTCTCTTATCAGACTGAATAATTATCGCAGGGACTTAGCCTTTCCTGGCAGTTATAATTTACAATAAGAAGAAATGCTGGGAGACATCCACATTAGTGGTGAAGTATCAGGTCGACCACGGACTGAGATTCATGATATGCCCTCCTACAGATTTGTTTGAAGGGAATTAAGCACACTCACATACAGAGCATGTTTTAATCTAGGGTGAAAAAAAACCCAGACAGGTTTTAGGAACTAACGTGAACCAAAGATCTAAATCGGGGAAGCCAACATGTTGTCCTCCATATGTCATTGGACTGCAATTCCTACCATACCTTACCAGCATGGCCAATAGTCAGGGGTGATGGGAACAGTAGTGGCTGGTGCCCACTGTGACAGGTAGGACAAAAGGCAGGAAGCCTTATAGAAGGTGGACAGTGACAAGCAGAGTCAACTAATTCTAGTTTTCTCACCATCCTCCTCCCTGCGGAGTTCTTCTGCTGGGTCAAAACTTAGATTAAGGAGGAGAAAGCTTGCAGACAATGCAACTCCTAGGGGCAGACTGTATTGGTGGGGCACTGCCCCATTTGCCAGAATGGACCATCCTCCACTGGATAGCAATAATAGTCAAAGCTGCATCTAGAGGGCATCATGTTGGCTACTACTACTGATCTAAACAGCAATGTTTTAATCCTAATGCTTTAGAGCAGGAATGACTACCCCTTAAGCCTGAATGTTCATACACATTAGCAGTTTGCAGCTGTGGTGAGACTGAAGCAGTTCATTTAAAGCAGGGAGGGACACCAGTGGCCTTCCGGCAGGGATAGAGTAGAAATTAAGTCCAGTTTGCATTTTGATGTGAAACTCTCCTAATTTGCACTTCCTCAAATTGAAATGCAGCTATTCTTCAAAATCCACACTTCTTTAAATAGTGAAAATGAATTATATTATGGGAATTTGCTTGCAAAAATGTGTATTTTAGGCAAAATTGTATACAATAATGGGCTCTTTGGGGGAAAAGGTACAATGAAATGCTAATGAATTTTCATGAGGCCATTTTTCTTTCTTTTTCTTATTAAATTTCTATTCCACCCTTCATTTGAGGATCACATGCTGGTTTACAGTATATAAACACAGACATATACGGTATATAACAGAATAACAAACAAAACAAAATGCTAATGCAGAAGTATAGAGAACTGGACTTAAGATTGTGGGGTGGGTATGAGCCACTGAAAATAACCCAATTGCCCACCCCTGTCCTCCAGATGCTGTTGGGCTACAGCTTCTCTCAATCCCAGCCAGCTTGGTTAATGGTCAGGTATGGTGGGTGTTATAGTCTGTCAGCATCTGGAGGGTCACATGGTCCCTATCCCTGTTCTACATCTGGTTGCACTTAGACTGATGGACAGATACAAACTCATTGCTCATCTCCTTGACATAATTCCCCTCTCTTTCATCCTATAACTGTTACACAACTCCAACTAACTTTTATTCTTTGCTTGCTTTCTACTGGAGCACTATATGACACAATGTTCTCAGGTTGACAAGTTGAACGATTAAACGCAGCACAATTTATGCAGTGCGATACCCGCCTCCATTTGGATGATTTGCTACAAATATCTCTATTCAATGTCAATTAAACTGAGTGTACCTGCTTTACAACAACTAGAATACTGTGCACATCTGAATGTTGTCTCTGAGGGAAGGAGAGATTCCCCCCCTTCCATCAGGGTGAAGCAGAAGTGTCCATGTTAAATTAATAGTGTTAGATTAACATCAACTATAACGTATCTGGGCTATTTTTGACCCTTGAACAGACAATGAGAAGAAATGTCAGATGGCTGCATATCTGGCACCTTGCAACATTTCAAAACTTGAAGTTACACACCTATTTGTAGGAAGACTGGTATTCATAAACTTAAGTCTGTAAAAAACAACAACACATGGACCAGTCTGCTTGTCTCCCAACATTATGCACTAAGAACAGGCAAGTTCCTTAATGGTTGTTTCCTCTCTTTATAAGCTGAAGAAAAATTACCTTTCATGGCACCAAATCAACTTAATCTATAGGTCACATTCATACCTAGAGTGGGCTATGTTAGGGCCAGGACCAGAAATGGAAACATCTAGTTTTCTGTATTCACCAGTAGAAGAAACCCTCCAGCCAAAACCACCCTCTGCTTCACCAGTAGGACCGTGTATGCTTGAGACAGTTCTCTGCTATTTTGCTTCTAGCCTTTTCTTAGGCTATGTGTGCACACACATGCACAGTGCATTGCTTTTCTAAAAGAATTGGCGGTGGGGTACAGGAGACCATGTTGAAGAAACAGGGCTATCTAATTGCTCCCTTTCTTAGAGATGAATTGTCCCATTTTCCTCTAGGATTAATACAAACTGACATGAGCATTACAATTCAAGTCATCAGCCAGAAAATTTAAGAAGACAGCTTTTCTGAAAAGCCAACCACCAGTATTTTTAGAATAAAAAAGGGAAAGAACCAACAACCCTCAAGTATTGCATTAACCTCCACTTTACAAGGAGTAGAAATATGCTATGAGCAATGACAAGAGATGCTGGATATAAGATTCAAAGGATGTATTTGAGTAAAAGAACACTTGGTGTTATTTGGTGGTATTTGCTATTAATTAAGTAATGTGCTAGTTTCAAACAACAGTGAGCTCTGGTTCTCACACCCCAAAAATAAAGACATGAGACATAAGTAAAGGTTATATTTAGAGACAAACTAATCTTTTTCTGGATCACTTTTTTAGGGACCTCATAGGAAATAATGGCACTATGGAGTCATGCTGTTTCCCAGAAGATCCCTCAAAACACTGACCTTTTTTCCCCTTTTCTTCTGCTCATTTTCACCATTTCTCTGGGCAGCTGCCATGAAGGGGGAAAATAAAATAACAGATATTGTTGGGCACATATTGAACAAATCACATGTAATTCAGCCAATCAGGCATCATATAGCCTGGGTGGTGAGGTTGTAGCATTTTGTAGCTAATGAGATTTGGCAATGTAGGAACATCATTAAGCTGAATCAGAATAAGGATAATGCTTATTGCCCTCACTCTCACTAGGAGAACACTTTTGCCCATTTTGCAGGCTCCTAAATTATTGCCAAAAAGGGGGGAAAGTGTTTCCTGAAGCACCCACCCACCCTATCCCTGCCAAAAAATCAACGCAGGGACCAGAGTTGTAAAAACAAGCAGACTCTAGATTGTGGGGAAGCTCAATAACAATTCACTGACCCACTTTACTTTGTTCTTGGAGTAAAAGAAGCTTTCTATTTTCTGCTCACAGCACAGTCAGTTGGATCAGCCTCTATCTCAGAAATCACAGTGCAGCGAATTCAAAACACAAACAGGAAGCATTTTCTCTTCTCTTCTTATTCCGGCTGTCATGACAATAGACGTGATGGATTTGGCCTACCTGCTCACACCACACAAATGCTCAGCTTGAGACTGTTTTGTTGACTGCTTCATGCAGAGCTGCCTTTCAATCAAAGGACACACAAGTCAGGGCCAGAGGTGGGAGACACAAAATGCACCTTAAGACTATAGCAGCCGCTGTTTCATAAAAGAGCAAGAGAAACACAAAAGCATCTCCTGAAAAGGTATAAGGCGGGGTAGGGGGGTGGGGGATAATGCACAACAGGACTGTGTGCTGGACTAGCAATGCCAAAAGAGAGCATAGGGGAAAGGCTTGTGCAGAAATGAGCTTTCAATGTGGCACTGGGAGGTGGAGAATGAAGAGCAGCACAGTGGCATGACAAGAAAGCTAGCAATAAAACAGGTAAACAGCACTCGTGTTACAAGCTTGCCCTGGAAGAGTGAAGAGTCGGCCCTGATGGAGATGGGTAAGAAAGGAGGGGTGCTTAACTCCAAAAATTGAGCTATTTATGGGAGCTACCATTTATATATTTATGTGATATGAAAACAACAATGTGTAGGTGTATGTCTACAAGATTTTTGTTCTTCAGATATGTCTGAAATTCTCTTAAATATGCACCTACTAAACATGTGATGACTTATTTTATTCTGACAGACATTTGGGAACTGACTGCTTTTAAGGAAAGTACTCTTAAATAGTGCTGTGCTGTTTTTACTGTTTTAATCTATGTCTGCATTTTTAACATTATTTCAATTCCATTATAGTTTAATTACTTTTTAGCTGTTAGCTTTTACCAATCAGCCCTATCTCCCGGTAAGAGAGACTAGCTGTACGAAGGATACTCTCCCTTCTCATTCCTTCTCCCAATGCTTGCTCAGTCATGGGGTGCTCACACATTACATTCAACAAGTGTGTGACCTCTGCACTAGTGTGCACAAGTAGTTGATCTGTGCGTATCAAAAACTGTACACTCTTTGACACATACACTTGTACCAGTGTAGAAGCAGTTTGTAACTGTGTTGAGTGTGAAGCACCAGCAAAAGATTTTGAGAGGGAAGGCAACCAGGAAGCAACCAGGAGGTTAGTTGTTCTCTCCCTTTTGAAGGGAAAGAGTAAGGATGAGAATCTGTTGCTCTCCAGATGTTGTTAGGCTCCAACTCTCATCAGCCCCAGCCAGCATGGTCAATGGCCGTGGATCATGGGAGTTGCAGTCCAGTAACATCAGGGGATCCCTATCTAGGGATTGGCAGTGGGCCTTCCAACAGAGTACTTGTCTCAGCAGGTTCCCATTCAATGCCAATCCTACCTTATGTGACAAATCTGTGTTTGCTGCTATAGCATATAAGATAAGCAAATCTGTACATTCACATGGACCACACACAGAACATTCATGGAATTACCTTGGCTATCAAATATGATGATTTTGACAGACATCTAACTGCAACTACAAGGGAAAGTGAGCCTGTAACTTAGCCCTATGATTTAATCAAAGGATGGTGTATTATGAAATGACATATGTTTCTAAGGACACTATGTGTGGGGAGGGGGATTTGCCTCCACCATTGCCATTGTTCAGACAATCTCCTCCCTGAGTCCTTTCTCTCATACACACAGAAGGATAGATATCTATTTTCAACATGGTAATTTGTGATAAACAAGTGGTCTGGGTATTTCCAGGCTGGTACATGCCAAAAAAAGAGAAAGAATTTGCCTTGCTACAGGGACCAACACTTTAGTCATTAATGGAGAGTGGAGTTTTGGCTCATATGCCAGAGAAACTGGCAAACCATACTCTATTAAGCACAAGTGGGATTTGGTCCATTGTGTAGAGTCCAAACAAATATATGTGTTGGGGAGAACACACATTGTTAAATCCTTCAGAAGGGAAAGAGCTTCATTTGGGACAAATGCCATTCAGCTGTAATTACGAAGTAAACAGAATGCCCACGGACCTGTATAATTAAAATCTTTGTTTACAAAGAAGAAAAGCCAAGAACAATGATTAATTTATACCTGTTTCAGAGGTTTGTTAGATGAGTTGGAAGGAAAGAAAACAGAACCCCTCTGATGTTAAAAGCAGAAGGAAACAAAGAAAGAATGAAAAGGAAAGAAAAAAAATGCAGAACCTAAGTGACAGTGTAGTATTAGACTGCCACTATGTTGTGGTGGTAGAGTGTTGGACCTCAGCCTGGAAGATTCCTACACAGCCACAAAACTTAGCAAGTGACCTTGGGCCAGTCACTGTGGCTTAGCCTAACCTCCATCATGATATTGATGTGAGGATAATGACAGGAAAATTGCACATATGTCATCCTGAAATTTCTGGAGGAAAGACGGTAGGTAACTTTAAGACAGTGCTACATTTCTTTTTTATGTGTGGGACATGCCATTTTTATTTAATTAACTGAAAAATATTGACCTGCCACTTTATGATCCAAACCTCCAAGGCAGCTTTACAGGCCAAGTAAAAACTAATGCAAAGCCTAGCCTAAGTAAAATAGTAAACAGAACCCAAACTGTATAGTGAGAATAAATTGAATTAATTGATACATAAAAACAATGGTCACACACATGCATACACACACCACCATCCAGATAAGCAAGAGAGATTATACTAGTTCAAGGAGCCATTCCAGTCAGGTAAAAGCACCTGAGAAAGGTGTGGAGTGGGAGAGGGTTGGTGAGGGGTGAAACCTTAGAGAGAGGGAGGGAGGTCCTAGAGAGACCTGGTGGTCGACCACACTTCTTTGCCCAGCTTTGGTAAAAAATGAATCCTCTCTTTTTTCATCATATATCATCACTGATATGCAACCTCTCTGGAAGATTTTCTCTGGAAAGAACACTTGTTTCCACACTTTCTCCCATGGCTTTTTCCAGCTAATTTTTTTTTTTGCCAGCTCAAATAATGGCCTAGTGGCACTTAACTTGATAGGCAGCTAACATCCCTTGCATCACTGATGTGAGATGTTTGCCTGTCAGGATTTGGGCTAAAGTGGAGATTAAAATGCTGTTTTCTTGTTCCAGTTTGGAAGTAATGCACACCCACACACCCACGTTTACAATCTATTTCAGCATTTCACCCTGGGGTGGGGGGAACACTTTCGTCTGTCATTAAAGCAGACAGCTGAACAACAACAACAAAAACACCCCTTCTGGGATGTGAATATTTGTGTTGACTTCACTGGTGTTGACAGAAATGGTAGCTATGATATTGGCCACAGAATGTCTCTGCAGATTTCATGGCAAAGAGACCTGAAGTAGTTCATTAATAAGCTTTGTCATTTAAATCCAGAATATCACAGGAGTTTTTTATGAAGTTCTAACAGATGTTATGGAGAACCACAAGCTCAGCATGGTTCCCACTGAGAGGTGTGCAGGTGTTGTTAATGTTCTCCAAACTCTGCCCATAACATGGGATTAAAGAATGAAAGCCGAAGAACAATATGCTGCATAGAACCGGCCCTGCTATTAGACCTTACACCTCCTAAACCAGCCTGCTCCTTTCGGGTGCAGTAAAGGGCAGGAACCAAATTCCATTGTAGAAGAAAGTTTCAGTGGAAACTCATCAGTTTCTATACATGCAATAGGAGAGGCACTTTCTTATTCTTAACAATCAGGTTCCAACTCTGCAGAGAGGAAAAATGCAGGCATGGTTTTGTTACTAGGATAGCAGAAAGGGTTGGGTCACTTTCAGGGGGTTTATTGACTATTTCCAAAGGTGTGGGGCACAAGGTGGTAGCTACTCTTCTCCCTCTTTCCAAGGGCATTTTGCAGAAAAATATGATGACTGCCATTAATAAACAATGGTCTCTGTCGCTAGTCTCCATATGTTTGTGGTGGCTTTATTTCCCTGAAATTGGGCATTTGGGGGGTTGGGATTGTGTCTGCCAGCCTACTGGAGCTATGCGGGAGCTCTATATAAATCACAGCCCCCTTCATCCAAAATCCAAATGAGAAGTCATGACAGGAACATTGGAAACTGCTTTATATCAAGTCACCGACCCAGGACCCAGTTTGGTGCTGTCAGTACTAACTGGCAGTGACTCTCCAGGAGAAGAAGGATACTAGTCATGATGGCTATGTTGAATCTCTACCAACGATGGTAATATGCCTCTGAATACCAGCTGCTGGGAATTTGAAGTGTGTGGAGTGCCACTGCACTCAGATACCCTTCATGGGCTTCCCATAGACACCTGGTTGGCCACTGTGAGAACAGGATGCTGGGCTAGATGTACCTTTGGCTTGGCTCTTCTTATATTCTTGTGAAATGAATGCCTATCCCTCACATGGTCCAACAGGACTCAGCCTTTCTTCATGGAAGGAAGGGCTGGGTTGTTGAAAGTGTGACCTTCAGTATCCAATACACACCTTTCACTTTCCTGTTTCAGCTGTGCTTGCACCGAGAGTGGTGCATGCCATTAGCCATACCAGCATGACTCAGGTTTCAAGAAGATTTTGTGTGTGTGTTAGAAATACAGTTGAGACGTCTCTTGAGCTCACATTGTACTAAGTAGTCTGACATCCTAGCATTAAAAAAAACAAAATAAAAAAACAACAATCACAGAAACTGAGCTCTTGAAAATGTTTGGCTGATCTCTGATATTATATCAGTATAGTCTCACTGTGTTAACAGCACCGTGTAGGTGTCAGTACTGGTGTAGAAATTCATACTCTTTAAGCATGGGTTTCACTTACAATTACATAGGTTTTAGTTTAACAGCAGAGTGCTTATTTCCGAAACAATGAAAACAAATCCATAGTAAACTGAAGTTTGGGCTTTGGAAGCAGCCTTATAGCAAATCAGAGCATACCATTAAGCCCAACAGTGATGGGCAAAGGCTCTCCAGCCAACCTGAAGATGCTAAGGATGGATCCTGGAATGTTCTGCATACAATCATGTGCTGAATGCTGTCTTTAAATTGGTGTTCAGCTGGCAGTTTTAGTGGCCCGCCACCAGCTTGTGCATGGAGACCCCACCACACCACCACCAACTTGTCGCCCTCTCGCACACATTCCCTCACACTTACACACTCAGTTACACACACACCATACACACACTGCTGCCCCCCATACTTCCTCCTCCTCACTACCTTGGGCAGCTTTGGCTAGTGACGTCCTTGAGCATGCTCTCCAGCAGGAAAGAAAGTGACCACTCTGAGACACACTGCTTCCGCTTCTGGGGCACAGTGGTTCTACATCACGCTCCCAGAATGGTAGTTCCCAAGCATGTGCAGGCCCCCTTGTTACCAAATAAAAAACCAGAACATTATGGCAAACTCAAAAAAATCCACAAGGACAGAAATTTTACCCCCGAAAAAGAGGGTGCATGATAGCCCTACCTGATACCGATCCTACAGAGTTGGTCCAATGGGGTACCTTGGTCCATGGTATATCTCTATCACAGAAAAATATAGAAGAAGGAGCAAGATTGAACACCCCATGCCTGATTCTCAATAAAAAGCCAACTATCAGGGAAACCAAGGCTAATTTGCTCCCATAACTAGGCCTGGACCCAGATTATAATGGGTTCTAGATAACCCATATCATCCAAGAATGTGTGCAGCTGCACTGCCATTCCACTCTCTGAAGGGGGGCTTTTGTGGTTGTTTGGTAGTTAGTCCAAACAGATCCAAAACTGGCTTCTTTAGATGTCAGTGGTGCTATGATGTCAGTGTCTAGAGCAGTGGTTTTCAACCTGTGTGCCTTGGCACCCTGGGGTGCCTTGAATGATGGTCAGGGGTGTTGTGGGCAACCCTGGCCTCTGTCCCTCTTTCTTTCCCTCCCTCCTCTGATGCCCTTGTGTGTGTGTGCCTCCGAAAGGCTTACACAGCTGTTTATTGCAGCAGCCCTGGCTATAAGCTCCACAGGCGAATGGTGCCTCTGAGAGGCACCTCTCTTCAGGGTGAGTGGGGCAGCTCAGTGATGGCAGCAGCTGCCTGGGAGAGGGGAGAGGAGAGGAGAGGAGGCTGAGGGAACACTCCACAAGGGAGGATGTTCGGAAAAGGGCGAGAGGCTGCCAGCTCTGCAGGCAAGGGGTGATATAACGCGGCTTCTGAGCACGACAGGGATGCCGGAGAAAGAATGTAGTTGGTTAAGGGAGCCAGGGACTCAAAAAGGTTGAAAACCTCTGGTCTAGAGGATTCTGAACATATTATGGCATCAGTGTCCCATGTTGTTGGAACCTCAAACATTAGATCAGATTCTGTTTTAGATAAACATTATTTATCATGACCCCAGCAATATATATCCAATGAAAGTGACCAGTTCCACATTTCTTCTTATTTCATCCACTCCCCCAGTTTGGGCATATCCAGCTTTGGCTATTATTTGATTTGATATTCACCCATAGCAGCGGAGGCCCATGAGGTGGGATGGAGCCACCCTTTCGATGCCAGCATCACTGTAACATATTTGGATGGGGTTGGGATAGGGCTGGGTAGCTAGTGATATACATCAATTATGCTGGTACATGAAGGAAGAAACTGAAATGTTTTGCTCTAAGTAATTCATTTCTGTTAATTGTCACTGCAATAGTTATATCCATGTATATGTGGGATAATCCCAAGAAGAGTTTTTCTTTTTAATGCAAACTTTTCTGTTCTCTGAAAATCATCTTCCATCCTCCTTCTCTGAATAAATATGCCCTTTAGTTAAGTGCTCTTCTGCTTGTACTTGAATCATTGTTCCTGTTATCAAGTAGTGATGAAGCTCCTTAAAGTAGCATTCACTTATCTCGTTGAAGAAGGTAGCATCACCAAGCACCCTCCTCCTTCCCCACTTCCCGTCACTCCCACAAATACTTTGAAATGCAGTGTACATTCCAAGAAAGCTTCTTGAAACAAGCTCTAAACCTCAATAATATGTCAAATCACATTGCATGGCTCTTACAGAATTATTTTAAAGGGTGTTTGGCCCATCTGCAGCACACAGTAGGATTTGATGCCCTAGATTAGTACAAACTAGGATTTGCAACCTCCGTAATAATTGTGCATAGGATTTGCAGCCTTGGTTAGTTATTTCTACCTGTTTGCAGTTTATTAATCAATAACAGATCTCTATACACTTGCAGATGGTGTTGGGGTGTTGATGCATTTTAAAATGTATATTTCAAAGATCTACTGTGGTGAACCCCAGGACAGAGGGCCAATTGTGACCACCCAAGCCTCTTTATCTAACTGTCAAGATTCTTCCAAGGACACATACAATCCCCACTATTCCCTACTGGACCTGCTTCTCACTTTTTTGAGTATTTCTGTTTGGCTGGAATGCATCTTTGAACTATAATAATGATGAAGTAAATGGACCAAACGTCCGACTCAGTATAAGGCAGTTTCCTATGTTGTATGAAAAATGTCTCCCTCTCCATCTGCAGGCTTTTGACTCCATGGGTGTAGGCATATTAGAATCATAGGATTTCAGAGGTGAAAGGGATCCCAAGGGTCATCTAGTCCAACCTCCTGCAATGCAGGAATATCAACTAAATCATACATGACAGGTGGCCATCCAAACTCTGCTTTAAAACCTCCAATGAAGGACAGGACAGTCCACCACCTTCCGAGGGAGTCTATTCTACTGCCAAAAAGCTCTTACTGCCAGAAAATTATTCCTGATGTTTAGTCAGAATCTCATTTCTTGAATCCACTTGTTTGGGCCCTACCATCCAAAGCAGTAGAAAACAAGCTTGCTCCATCTTCCATGAGACAGCCTTTTAGATATTTGAAGATAGTGATCATATATCCTCTCAGTCTCCTCTTTCCCAGGTTAAACATACCCAACTCCCTCAACTCCGTCATTGTCAGGCTTGGTTTCCAGATCCTTGATTACCTTGGTTGCCCTCTACACACATTCCAGCTAGTCAATATCCTTCTTGAATTGTGGTGCCCAGAACTGGACACAGGAATCCATGTGTGGGTCTAACCAAACCAAAATAGAGTGGTTATTACTTCCCACACTGTTGACTCATGTTAAGCTTATGGAGGAGATGCACCACCTCACATGCCATCCCAGGGACCATTGGACTATACCCTCCTACTGATTCTTAAATGAAATGGAGCCTACTACTAAGGAATAGGCAGATCATGATATTTCTGTTGTGCCTTCAATTCCCTGCAGTTATCATGGCCCAATGGTCAGTGATGATGTGAACTGTAGTCTAACCACATCTGAAGGGCCTAAGGTTAGTCACCAACATCTTGTAATCATGAGGTGAAGCTTTTGTGGAAAACAGGGCAGCTTAAGGAGAACGTTCCCAACCTGACATCCTGTAGATGTTTTGGACTCCATAAACCCCATCCAGCAGAGCCAATGGCTACAGAGTGCCTACCCCATCATACTGAAATTCCAAAGACTGAATTTAAGAAAGACTTAAAGCCAATAATGCAATATATTTATTAGCTTAAGCCCAGCCTTTCCCAATTGGGAGGTTCCCAGAAGGAGGTTTTGTAACTGTGATAACATGATACATAGAGAACATCCTTATCTGGTTGTTGCAACTTTTAAAAATGAACTCATCTCACATTCCTCGGGGATCTGTTCTGCAGTTAATCAAAACTGGATTTACTTGCTTAAGAAGATGCTTCTGAAAAAGCAGGGAGAGATCATTCTGCAAAGGTTCCTGTATTCAGTCAGCAGTGGGGTTTGGAACCACACAATCTCTGAAAAAGAGATCACTGGAAAGCTTTATTCCCTCTTCTTTCACACAGTAAAGGAGATCTTGAAGGTGAAAGTTGTCAAACAGGGCAGATCCTATAAAGAAATAAAGTAAGTAGTGAAATGCTTTTCTACTCCAGGAAATACCACATTGCCTTTTTTACTTTCATTCTTTTTCTTCACTGAGGAAGTGAAAAGGTCTAATTCTTTGCCTTTGTCCTTCACTCCCAATCTCCATTTTAAAGAAATACTAATACTTCCTGGCAGCTTAAACAGGTCATATAGCTAACATCAGCTCTGAACAAAGCTCCCGTGGGAATGAGAAAGTGTGCTGCTGTTACCCATTTTTCAAGGGATAAAAAAATCAGGTATTTGGTGAGAAGGAGGGAGAATGGTGCTGGAGCTAGAGTCAGCTCCACATTTAAGAAGAAATGGCCTATTACTATGATATTGACCATGCTCATGGTGGCAATTATTTATTATAATGGAAAAGTGTATTTGCCCTCTTCTGTTCCTTTATATGGCATCTGCTCTTTTAGAGTTAGTTCCAGCATGCACCATCTATTGTTTCCCTTTTCACAAATGAACACTTGGATGATATCATCTTCATCTGGAATGGTGGTGGAGAAATGCACACCCCTTTTTAGACCACCATTAGCTTCTCTGGTGACCATCTGTTCTTGGCTCTCTTTAGTTATGCGAATGACCAGCCTTCGAAGAAGAGGGAATTTGCCATGCTAAGTTTGTCCAACTGATTTGACCTTCTTACCAGTCTCCCTTTACAAATCAGAGTCATGGGGTTAGTGGAAGGGCCCTTCATAGGGAACATTCAGACCAAACTCATTGCAACCTAGTTACTTCAAAATTCCTTTTATGCATCATTTTGTACCAATACACACAATAATATGGGCCTTCTCTGGGAACAAACTTAGCTGGTCTCTAAGGTGCTATTCAAATGGTTTTTTTAAAAAAAAATTGTTTCCAAAATTGTGGAATAACCTTTTAAATATGACTGGCACTGTTGGCAAACACACACACACACACACACACACACACACACACCATAGCTGAGTACTGATGGTTAGCACTGGCTTCATCTTATAAGTTGGGGCAAGACTCACTGCTCATCACCAGAGGTCCACCTCACAGCTGCTACCATTTCCTCTTCTTTCCCAAAGCCCACGTGTAGCATTCCCATGCTAAATGATAATGAAGCATGACTTTAGGTTGGGAACCTTTCCCTGCATTTTTCCTGGGGGACACAGCCGGTGGTGGGTAGAGCCAGAGGTAAAAATGTGGAAAGAAAGTGTGGCTGGGGAGGAGTGTAGCCTGATAAGAGTCACAAGGCTCAGATAGAGAGACCTGGAGGGACACATTTGACCCCTGAGCCTGAAGTTACCCATCCCTACATTACTGCTGATGGGAAATAGTGGTCCCCAGTGGACTAACTGCTTTCCCCCTTTTGCCTTTTTATCAGAAGTTTCCACGAGGGCAGCATTGTTAAAGCTGTTAAAGCAATACTAAATCATCACATGGCATTTTTTTTTAGTGGCAACTATCAGCCAGTGACTCCTGAGAAAGGATTTGTGGTAGTGGTGACATGTTTTAGATACTCTTCATTTTGGTTCCACTCATCCCATGGCAAAGATTGGATTTGGAAGTTCTCACAAAACATTCTGCTCAGCACTAGCCTTGCCTCCATGTCCAACAGAGCTCTCAAAACCACTTATGTTCAAATAATAGTGATCATTAACTTGTGGAAGCCATGATGAATACAGTAAGCACTGCAATACCATTGCAAGTCCATACACCACAAGGAGGAGGATGGATTTGACTTCACCTGCTGTTGGTCTCCCTGCCTTCTGCCCTATGAATCCCAATGGGCACCAAACTTTCTGATCTCCAGGAAGATCTGGGAATGTCCGCTGTGTGAAACCAGAAAGAAACACCCTCTCAGTGTAGACAGTTCTGAGCTACATGAAACTTTGATCTGACTCAAAAATAAGGCAGCTTTTTCATGTTCCTATGAGATGGCTGCTTCAAGCAACTGGTTCTTATTATGAAGGAGCAGTCAACTGATAGTTATTTAATTTTTTTATAATACCATTGTTACTCTCAGGGAAGGAGAGAGGAGCTTGTTGAATTTTCAGCCTGAGATACTAAAACAACTTGATTCATCTTGGGTTTTATGCCCCTTGACTTAAAAGAGCAGGGGGAATAGGAGCATCATTTTATCTTCCACCGCAAGCAGTAAAATGTCAAGAATGGGCGCCTCCTTTGCAGATATGCATTAGCACCCAGAATCACATGTCATTGATGTGGAGGGATAGGATCATGTTGCAAGCTGGATTCCATTCACAGGCTGTTAAATGGCACTGCTGGATCAATCAATTAATGGTAGAAGCAACTGCAGTCCTCACTTAAGCAGAATCCTTCATCAAGTTCTCACAATGTGGTTGTTCAAAGAAGATACTTCTTCTTTGGGTAGAGGGAGAATCAAATGCCCAAGAGAACAAAACCTTGAATCCCATCTACTACCACCACCTCTCATTACTTTTTAATGAAATCAGCTCCTACAATCTTCCCCTCTCGGCTTCTAGTGTTGGTAGATAAGCATAGTGCCTTTCTTATCAAAGACATATCCCAAAGTGGAGAATACATAAAAAGGGAACTTCTTGTTACACCACATCCAATTTGTTCTCAAAGACTTTTTTTTCTTTAAAGGGGGGAAAAAAGGTCATGGTAGCTTTCTCCGGTATAAGATAAATGATAGTTTTGAACAAGAATACAATAGGTACTTGTTCTTGTGTTGTTAGGCAAACAGGTTTAACTCATATCTTTCCAAAGTACCATAACTTTAAATGATGCCCTTGTGGCTTTGGGTTTAGCTACAACCTTTCCTTTTCTGAAAAAGAGGAAGGGCTGGGGGCTGGGACTGAGCAAAAAATAGAGGTTCATCTCTTTGTAAGACTAGATTGTACTTCAGGTTGTTTGATGAGCAAGAGCTGCTTTGAATTCTCACCATGCAACAAAATTTACAAAGAATTATATACAGAACCTTAGAGGTCATTTTCTCCCTTGGGTACCATCAATTTCATTGACGAGCAAGATAGGCAAGCTCATCTGTAAGTGTGCGTGTGCACACATAGTATAATTGCATCATTGAAAGATTCCTGAGTTCTGTTTGCTAACCAGTCTTGAATACTTTCAGGCCCCGAACAGCTTTGTCCCAGCCTGCTTGGAGTCAAATGCAGGTGGTTAAGAGAAAACTGCTATCGCTCTGGACCTACCTTGTAACCTGGATTGTCAGACATCATCATCATCATCATCATCTTTTCATAGCTTTTTACAACAAACATGTTTCAAAATGACAAAAGTAAAACAAATCCATTAAAAAACTGGGGTGCAAACAGGAAACATTCCCAACCCTATCTGGAGATACCAGGAATTGAACCTAGGACCTTCTGCATGCAAGGCAAATGTCCTACCACTGAGCTGCGGTACTTCCCCATCAATATTATTCCCTAGTGCTTCCTCTATAATAACCAATACCCTTCCCCACCCAACCAAAAGGTGAGTATCAATACCATCATGTCCAAATGATGATTTACCAAATCATATCAAAGTCTTTGGTGTGTGTGTGTGTGTGTGTGAGAGAGAGAGAGAGAGAGAGAGAGAGAGAATAATACTAATCACAAGTATTTGAAGTTATATTTGCTCCTGTTACCCTTCCATAAATTTCTTTCAGTTCCAGCCTGGGATGCTGCTGTTTATGATCTAGTACGTTAATGCAGCTTGAGGGATGATTCCAGCTATTGCTCCATCTTCCTGTTCAACACATTTTCATGCAGGATGGATGCTTTAAGTTGGTGAAAAGGAGCAGTTGGGATCTGGAAAGGGGAAGATAAACCTGCCCTGGTGCTTGCAAGCTGGGGAACAATGGCAAAATATCCATCACCCCAGACAATATCTGAACAATGTTGGTCATACGCATGAGAAGAAACCTATTACCTTATATGAGTCAATCACTGATACTGTCCCTAAACATTCAGTATCTGTGAAATGAAATACTGAGTGGCACACGTCCCAAACTAGTTGAGATAAATGAGTCGGCTGGCACTGCAGTGCAAACATGCAGGATTAATTAATTGTTTCATTTCAAATACCGTTTGCTAATCCTTTATAGGAGAGGCCAAATAGGCACCTTCAGGGGATGTTTTCAGAAGGGGAGGCAACACTGCTCCTGGCACAAGGTACAACAACTCGGAAGATTCCTCTAATATATCCTTTGTACACCATTGCAAGGGCTTTATTCTGCCAGGCTAGCAATTTATCCTAACAACTCTTCATTCCTTTGATCTCCCTCCCTCCCTAGTAGGACTAATTGGGGTAGCCTAAGTTATTCCAGTCATATCCTTCTGGCATTTGACCAGCTTGTATATAAAGTGCTGGTACAACCCCTCCTGCTAACAGCCTTTATTCCTTCTGTGGGTGCCTTGACCTGCTTCCAAGTTCTCTTCAAAGATTTCTGGCTACATGGTTTGGAATATTTTTCATTTCCTCTCTCTTCTGTCCCCAACTCTTTCCCCAAACATTCAGCAAATGTGATGAAATCTTTCTCACTGCACATTAAAATGAAAAATAGGAAAAAAATAAAGTACAAATGCAGCTACTGCAATAGAGTTTAAAAAGACATAGGCTTAAATTCTCATTCAGCTGTGACAACTTTGGGCTCATCACTTCTCCTTCAGTGCTCCCAGATCCTCTTGGTCAATGTCAGGTTTAGCAATTCTCTCACACAAGACACGACACACTGGCAGTTCGACTAGTTGAGGTTTATTTATCCACAACAGGCTTACAGCAATCCAAGCTTCCCACAACTCATTCCTCACCGTCAGAGTCAGTTGACTCGACTGGCTTCTGGCCCCTTCCAAGGCCAGATATACGCCAAGCCCGCCCCTGCTTCCTGCTGGTCTTCCTTTGTTCTGATTGCTTGCTCCGCCTCCTACTTCTTGGAGACTCAGGTGCAGCCAATTCCTCTGGAGTTGAATCCAACCCCCTCCTACCACCTGCCTCCTGCTCCTTCATCTCTGTGCTGTTGCGAAAACTTACAGGCAGCAATCTAGATCGAGAAGGGCTTATCTCACTTTTGTTGTGTGAACGAATCAAGTTCCTGTTTCCTCTGCCTCTTCCTCCCCCCCTGCAGATTCCTCTCTGCCAGCCATGTCTCTGACAGTCAATTATTACTTTCCCTATCCAGTATTCCAGCTCCCTGACCCAATTACCTGAGTTTAGAACCTCCCATATACTCTCTATCTGCATTCCATGCTCCAGATAATAGAATTGTAGAGTTGGAAGGGACCACAAAGTCAAACTCCTTGCAATGCAGGAATATTTTGCTCTCCATGGGGCTTAAACCCACAACCCTGAGATTAAGAGATATAGTAGTCATGGGGGCTTCAACTATTCTGATAACTGTTGGAACTCAACCTCTGCCAAGAATGTAAGGTAACTATTAGGTGGGTTTGTAGCTGGTTGACTAACCCAACCCAAAGCATGCTCACTAATGGTATCTCATAATCGGGTGTGTGTGTGTGTGTGACAAGTGGGGTGCCACAGAGTTCTGACCTGGGCCCATTGTTGTTCAACATCTTTATAAACAACTTGGGCGAAGTAATTGAGGGCCAGACCACACCTGGAATACTGTGTCCATTTCTGGGTCCACAATTTAGAAAGGATATTGAGAAACTGGAACATGTGTAGCAGTGGGCAACTAAGATGATCAAGGGTCTGGAAACCAAACCTTATGAGGAAAGGTTGAACGAGCTGGGTATGTTTAGAAGAGAGACTGAGAGGAGATATGGTAGCCATTTTCAAACACCTAAAGAGGTGTCACATGGAAAAGGGTACAAGCTTGCTTTCTGCTGCTCTGGAGGTAGGACTCAAACCAATGGCTTCAAGTTACAAGAAAGGAGATTCCAATTAAACATGAGGAAGCACTTTCTGACAGATCTGTTTGACAGTGGAACAGATTCCCTGAAGGAGATAGTGGACTCTCCATCATTGGAGGTTTAGACGGAGGTTTAGACAGAGTTTGGATGGCCATTTGTCATGGATGCCTTAGCTAAGATTCCTGCATTGGAGGGTGTTGGGCTAGATGACCCTCAGGGTCCCTTCCAAGTCTACAGTTCTATGATTCTATAAGAAGCAAGCGTATGCCCCTGGTGCAGAAGATATACTTTGTGCAGGAGACTACAAAAGATTGCAGTGCCTTGTGCCCTTCTTTTTCAGTAATCTAGATCCCACCCCACCCTCACACTTCCACTGACCATCAGAGGAGCAAGACATCCAGTATGATATTAAAAATTCTCTTAGTATTTCTTCTGCTTTTCTTTTACAGCATTCTTTTGTTTGACATTTTCATGTGAGTAAAATACACTACAGCCAATCCAGTTGTTCTCACAAAGGTTTACAAAAAGAGAGAGAAAAGTCATCCAACGTACATAATAATAATAATAAAAAGTCAACAGCAATAAGAAAGTGCTTGGAGTCAAGCTGTTGTATGAACATGGTATGTTTTTTCCCTCCTCCTCCTTCTGTGCTTTGATTAAACCTGCACACACTGCTGAGGCTTTAGAAGAAAACAATGTTGGTGGTTTTGTTAACATTTTTGGCAAATAGGCAGCTCATTTATTGCAGTATTTCTGCTCCTGTCCTTGAATTCTGATAGCGCATGTAGGGAAACATTGGCATGAATTAGGGTTGTGCTGGTAAAATCTTTAGTGTAATCCTATTCATGTTGACTTCCAATTAAGAGCTACACTGTTTGGTGGGGTTTATTCCCACATATGAATGAAGAACATTGCAGTTTTAGATTCCAGTGGTTTGCAGAGCCTCTGCTTTGCACGCAGAAGGCCCCGGGGTTCAATCCTCAGCATCTAAAGGTAGGGCTTGGAGAAAACCCTGCCTGAAACCCTGGCAAACCGATTCAAATCAGTCTAGGCATTATTGAGCTAGATGAAGAAACGGTCTGACTTGATGTGAGGCTATGTTCCTAACATGAAAACTTTGTGGTTGAATCACCAGGACCCAACAACTTTGCTGTAGGGGGTGGTCAGATCTATTCTGCAGGATACTAATTGACTATCCCTTTTTTGAATTGATCCTTCCCAGTTCTGCACTGGTAGATGAATTTCAGCAAGAGGGCCCTCTTAAGGACTTTTTATTTTATTTTTTTTAGAAAACTGTGAGATGCATGATTTGGGTTTAAAGCCCTGAATAACTTGGGCCAGGATAACAAGCCTTAAGCCTCGGCCCAGTTTGAAATCATGCGGAGGAGTGCTGCTGTCATCTAAGTTACAGAGGCACAACTGACCTTAACTAGAAGTTAGGGGTGATCCTGGGGGAAGACGCTTGGGAAGATGCTCAAGGGCCACACAGAAATACCTGGTGGTCCTACAATTCTCTCTTGGGCCTGAAGTTCCCCATCTCTGTGGTTGGCCCCCACCAGGTGGTATTCAAAGATGCATGGTATCTGAGTATAGTGGTTCCTTTTGTTCTTATTTTAGTTTATTTTGATTAAAGAATAAAATGAGAATTCCCTGGAAGCCTAGATCCAGGTTTGGGGCAAGTACTCTTTGGTGAGAGAACCCCAGCAGAGATTTATAATAATGAAACATGCAGTAATGTTAAGTGTGGAAATATAGAGTCTAAAATATCCCATTCTAAGTTGTTTCCAAAGTTTCCCACTTCCACTAGCATAGAAAGAGAATGCATGTTTGGCTAAATTAAAAATGGTTTACTTACAAACTCTTCAAAGGTCAGATTCATGTGTGTGTGTTTTTTAACACAGCAGCAAGACAAACAGTACAACTTAGTTCATATTTGGTCAATGTTTCTAAATTATTTGTATAGAAACACATAGATGGTTTGCTAAAGTCACATGGTCTGGACTTGGAGCAACAAGCTCAGACATCCTTACTGTTTGGTTACATGATAGAAAAGAGAGATAACAAAAACTTTGGTAACACTTCCCCCCCAAGGTGAGGGTGTGTGATCTAGCTAAGCCTGGCAGGGCAGCTCACTCTATAGTATTAACCCCTTCATGCATTAATTAGACTTAAGCATGTTAGTTATATGAGGCTGATATATCTCACTACTTTGAGCCACAGATTCAATGATTATCTGTATTTTAAACAAATAAATGTTTTGTGTTTTAATAGTGTGCACCACCTTGATATTTTACTATAAGGCAGAACAAACAAACAAACAAACAAACAAATGGAACTCAAGGGGAGGGGCTTGTGAGTTCCATATCTCTTCACCTTCAAATTTGAGCTCTGGCAGTTCTTCTTTGGGAAGGAGGATAAATTTGATTCAGTTTGCATTCAAAGGCGAATCTCCCTAATTTGCATTTTCTGAAACAACATTTGAAGCAGAACACAGTAATCATTCAAAAGTCCCACTTCTCCAAATTTTGCAATACAATTCTCTAGTCAAATAATGTGTGCAAAAATGTATTCACCAGGGGTAGTGTCAGTTTAAAAAATGCCTTCTTCAGTGAATATTCCATAGATAAATGAATTATATTAGAGAAAAATGTTTTGGAAAGATGTGTCTATTAGGCAAAATTGCATACAAAAATGTGCATGTTAGAGAATGTCACACTAAAATACTGATGGAATTTTATGAAGACTTTTAAAATAAATAAATAAATTGCAAACTGATGTGGAAATGTGAAGAGAAGAACTGCACAACACTGGGGAAACTGGGAAATTTAGAGAAACTACATTAACAGATTCACCTGTCCCTCATTCCACTCTCCTTGACAGAAAACGTCAGCTCTACAGTCCCCAAAATGAAATCCTTTTCAGACTGCTTTATCCTTGGTAGAAAGTTCTGCCAGGAATCACAGACTTTAAAGGTTGGATAAGCAGGATGAGAGCACAGATGGTGATGCTGCAATCTCAAGCACCGCTTCAACCCATTCATACCCTGCTTCCTTTAAAGGAAGAGATAAATGTAAAATAACTAGAAAGCCTTGCACAAAAGCTGGCTGGCTTCTGACACCTTTGCTGAAGGCTTCTGAATAATCTCCAAGCCCAAATTTGTTCTTAGACACTATTCAAAGCTTTGGGGGGAGAAAGTGTTCACCCTTTTGGCTTTTATGAGCAAATTTATAATCGTTGCACGCTTTAAATTGTATGTGTGAAAGAATTAAGTGTACGTAATTTCTTTCTCCTCTAAAAAAAAAAGTACATCTGTGCTGCTACAGGAGCCTGCTGTGAATCCCCATGGAGCAAAATGAATAGGGAGCGTAGAAACATGTTTTTTTTTTCCTCCCTCCCAGTGTTGGGAATGAACAGGCACTTCAGCAGAGGGCAAGCCTGAAAACCAGTCCCTTTTCTAGAACTCAAATGTACTCTTGGAGAGGAACAATAAGGTGGTAGGAGGACCAAATCCTAACCAGCTAGGCTTTGAGTAAATTCACTGGTATTGCTGCTGCTGCTGCCGCCACCGCAGCCACCATTCAATAGCAATCATTCACTATAAGAAGAACATAAGAAAAGCTGTAGGTGAGACTAAAAGTCCAACACCCTCTTTCTTACAGTGTGTCAGCCACGTGTTTTCAGAAAGTCCACAACAGGTGAGGAAGGCAGCAGCATGGCATGAATGTGGATAACCTTTTCAACCTGAGAGTAACATTTCCTTCAGGGAGCTGCAAGTCATTGGTGGGCAGGGCATAGAGGCAAAAGTGAGCAGAGCATCCGGCTATCTTAAGATACAGTGTGCCTCTTGGGAGTCAAGTAGAACTGCTGTGTTAATAGCATAGAAGTGACCTCCCTGGAGCACAAGCCTGGGCAGTGTGTATGGAGGTCTTGGGCTGCCCAAAACAAAACAGAGCAATATGTTTGGCACCACCTTGGCTGCAGGAATTGTACAGGAGGCATACAAGGCACCATCCAACTAGGGACTCAAGATCTGTGTAGGGTCTAATCCTTAGCCGTTTCTTCTCCTGAAGATATCCTGTTGTCCCTCAGCATCCACTCTTCAAAGATACATGGCCTTTGAGTATGGTGGTTCTGTTGAGCCATCATAACAGCTGTTGATAATTAGTGTGCATCAGATTCAGATGAATCCCAAATCCCAAGGCAAAGCAGGACGCCTCAGAGGACTTTTGGCAGGTTGGCAGGTGAAATCAATCATAACGGGGACCACTGAAGCACTTCATGGTGCCTTCATGTGCAGACATCACCTATGAAAGACTTGGAAGAAAGGCAAAGGAACTGGTGGGGGAGGATTCACAACTGGAAAGGTTGTTGGTGAGCACCCTGGCAACTGTGCGTGCTATGTAGGTGACTTCTGCACTGTGCTATGCCAGCTCCTACTGTTTGTCTTGGATATTAGCATTTCAAATTCCTCTGTCAGAATTTGGGGATGCATGCGTGACACAATGGAAGCCAGGAACATAAGTCTGAAAATGGGCCAAGCCATGTGTTCACCAAGCTGTGAACTTGATTCATACGATTTAACAATCCACAAAAGGGGTTTTTTCAAGTGGCATCTTGAAACATGCCTATGGTAAGGGAATGGATGTGATTCTGATAACATAGTTAACCTTAGTCACTTTGTGGTTATTATCGGTTCAGAATCTGTTTTTAAATAGTGATGGATCACTCAGTCTACTTCTGGTCCATTTCACTTTCAGATGTGTTCACCCATAAGTCCATCTCATCCAATTTCTTATTGATCTGCATTTTTTTTTAAAAAAAAAAACCCATGCACAAAATATAAATATGTTACTGTTACCCTCAAAATATAATTTTTTAAAACTTATTTTTCTCTTAAGCATTTCTAAATGCTTATTATTATTAAATGCATTCTCTAACCATATTTTGATGTGTGTGTTTTTTCGGCCAAGAACTACTTTGTTATATTTGGAGAAGTTCAATATTAAATGAATTGCTATATTCTGATCCTCACATCAGTCTAGGATCAGGTCAGCTTCATTATGGAATTGATAAGGGCCAAGTCCCTCCAGCACCCTTAATTTTGAATGTCAGGCATTTAGGTAAATGGAACACTGAAATTCTGTTTAGTTGCAAAATAATATATAAATCTTTGCAACACCCTTTATTTCTCCTCTATTTCCCCCTTCCTCCTTCCCTGACTCTCACTGCCTTGTCTGATTTTCATATTTATCAAGTTTGTCATTCCAAAGCTAAATGTTTTCATCCTGCTTACTTTTCTTTTCAGATTTGTCACAATGATGTTGTGGTTTATTTTTTCTTCTCCTTCAAATCCTAGAATACGGCACACATAAATATTCAGAAACTGTCATTGGGTGGTGGGGAGAGATGCTCATCTGTATCCTACACAAAAATGTCACCTCAAATATTTCCAGTATTTTTAATCAGCAACATCACTGAAGCTCATCTGGGTAACATACACAAGGTCTGAAAAGTAAACAGCATTCCCCCCCCCATAAAATACTTTGAAACATAGCAAAACTTTGCAAATTAAGGGGCATCCAATTACACCTAAGGCCAGCCTTAACAGATGGTCCGAATAGCAAGTGCTAGGAAATTGTGCCCATTCAAAGGGAGTTAAAAATTACTCTCTGGAATGTAATGTAAGAGATAGACCGTACTGAACATAGTTGACTTTGGTAGTAAAAAGGCTGCATGAAATTCATACAGTGCAGATGTAGACGCAGCTAACTTTCCATTTGAATTAGTTTTTCAGTACCAAACTGACTGTAACAGGAATGGAAGATTTGTTGTGCATGTGAAACCTATTGTTCAAGTAGAAACAGCACACTGAATGGGAAAGATGGAAAGATAGATTCTCCCCAAAATGTTAGTACCGTAATTCTACCCCTTACCCCTAATGTCACAATGAATTAGGTTATTCTAAAACTGATTGAGGCTGAGCAATTCACCCCCACATACTCCACTGACAATCTAGAGTCTCCTCCACACTTACCTTTGCTCCACATTTCTAGGCACAGGTTTGGGCTTTCCAGGTCCATGTATGAGTGTAGGGTTTTGCATTGTTTGTTTGTTTGTTTGTTTGTTTTTGCCTTGGAGCTTTCCCTGTGGAAACCAACTATTTAGCACAGAATTGGAGCAAACGGCAATCTGCAAAAAACCCAAATTGCCATTTGTTCTGATTCAACAGTAAAGGTAAAGGTAAAGGGCCCCCTGACCATCAGGTCCAGTCGTGTCTGACACTGGGGTTGTGGCGCTCATCTCGCTCTATAGGCTGAGGGAGCCGGCGTTTCTCCGCAGACAGCTTCCGGGTCATGTGGCCAGCATGACTAAGCCGCTTCTGGCGAACCAGAGCAGCGCACGGAAACACCGTTTACCTTCCCACTGCAGCGGTCCCTATTTATCTACTTGCACTTTGACGTGCTTTCGAACTGCTAGGTGGGCAGGAGCAAGGACCGAGCAACGGGAGCTCACCCCATTGTGGGGATTCGAACCACCGACCATCTGATCAGCAAGCCCTAGACTCTGTGATTTAACTCACAGCACCACCTGGGTCCCTTGATTCAACGATAAAGATTGGGTTTTCCTGGGGAAAGCCTGGGTGGGGGTGGGGGTGGGGAGAGCCATCAGACATGGACTGGGAAAGCATGGATGTGTGCCTAGAAAGTACAGGGGTGGAGCAAAAGATGAGCCCTCATGTCAGGGTTGGAGTCAGACGCAGTCAGTGAAGTTCACTCTTTATTCAAATAAGCAACATACAACTCAGCAACAATTCCCAGCAGGTCTTTCCCCTATGGAAGGTTGCCAGGACTAAGAGACCCTGCCTTCCACCTTTTCTAAAGCTCCTCTTCTCCTGGATATTTTCCAAACAGTCTCAAACTGTGTCTGCACACCACTGCCCTCTGTTCTGCCCTCCTCATTTTTCTGTGTTTTCCCCCTCACACATATATAGTTGCAATGCTTTCTGAGTGCAAAGGGGGGGGACACATTTATAATTATTATTATTATTATTATTATTATTATTATTATTATTATTATTACTACTACAACAACAACAACAACAACAACAACAACAACAACAACAATAATATATTATTTATACCCCACCCACCTGGCTGGGTTTCCCCAGCCACTCTATGTTTTTTTTTTTTTTTTTTTTTTTTAAAGCATGGGGCAGAGAGCAAGAAGTGCACAACTACGGGTTCAGGGGGCAACTGGCAAACTTTGCTCATGGAATGGGCAGAGACAGAAAAGGTGCAGATGAAAGAAGAGAAAGAGAAACGACCAAACAATGTGTCATAAGGGAAAGTGCATGTCTTTCTGTTCAGGAGCCTAGAAAGGGGTAAAATCAGAAGGGGAGCATGTTTTTATTCGGGTTTTAAGGGATTTTGCATTTGTTCCATTACAGCAGTAAAAAAGGAGGGGTTTTTTTTTTCCTTGCATCTTTGCGTTGGGAATATAAATGCAAAGCCTTTGGAGCTGTGCTACTGATGTGATACAAATTCTAAGCAACCCCAGGACAAATGGAAGTGTGGACAAACCCCGAGTGACATTCTTAAAGCCCTGTTTATCATTGTCAGAATCTCTTTTCAAAGGGGTGTGTTCATTGAGCATCTGCAGAACATTAGAATAACGATTGCCAGCCACAGCACCCACCACCAATACCTTTAAATCTGCGGAGACTCCTAACAGCCACAAGCAGACTGGAGCCCTGTGCATTCTTTACAAAATGTATACAAACTTTTTCTGCTGAATCAATCTCAGCCTAATGTCTGTGGTAGAAGTTTTGACAAATTTCAGCACAGCACTCCCACTGACCTGGATTCGGTTTTATGCTCCATTTTGTTCCATTTAATTCTCAAAGGGCTTTAGTGTCATGTACTGAACCACATGGGAATTTATTCATAGCTTGAAGACACATTTCCTTCATCATTGAAATGAAACAGTTGGCAAACGTGCATATGATTAAAATATAGTATGACCACTAGAGAGCAGAAGGAATTCCTTGAAAGGAGCTGTTGGTGGAAAGATATAGCTTAGAACAGTGGTTCTCAAAGAGTGTGGTGACACATTGGTGTAGCAGGAAGGGATGGCAAGTAAGGAAGGAAGATTCATTAAACATTTTAGTGTAGTGTATAGTAGATTATCAAAAAAACAAAACATTTTTTTCGCAGAATATGGACAGATAAATTAGACTCAATATAAATGAGATTATCCAGCAAAAGCAAGCTCACACCTCTCATTCAGTTTGTAAACATACTTAAGGTACATAGGTAAGAGGCTTGTGTATAATTATATTTTGGGAATGATTCATGATCTTATGTACCTGCATTGTTTTATTTAATCTGGATGTCCTATGATTATATTATAAAGCGTTTCTTATTCTTATTTCTTTCTTTGTTTTATTTCTTATCAATAAAAAGTTCAGTGTGGCATGAGGAATTTTTTATTCTGAAAGTGTGGCACAGAGAAAAAAGTTTGAAAACTGCTGGTTTAGAGTTTGGCCATTAATTCTATAGATCATTCATGAAAGCGATTGTTGCCTTAAGCATCTTCATGTTCCACTGGTACAGACCAGAATATGTCTCTTTCTTTGTACTTTCCCTCTGTGTGTGTAATAGTTGAGGCCATGTTCTCAGTATAGTTCTTGAAATACTGTTTTAACTCCATAGAAATTAGCAATGGTAGAACATTCCCATCCATTTCACTGAACATATTCCCCACCACCATTGCTACCTGTCCTGACACGTACACTTTTAAAATCTAAACCAAAGGACAAATGACATGAAGTTTGACAGTTTGCTTCTGATATTGCAATGCAGTTGTGAAACCAGCACTTCTCCCTTGATATGCATCTCACATTCTGTAGAACCAAGGCAATTACTGAAATTTGGATTCTCCCTGCTTAAACCCACTGAATGCCTATAAGCAGAATGACTGAATCGCTTACAGCCATTCAGTTTCATGCCACTCTTCTGAAGGGAAGTAAAAGAAAATACATATGAAAGAATAGAAGGGGATGGGCTGAAGGAAGTAAACAGGGTCTGCAGAAGGCAATTAGCAGTTGCAAAAAATAGCCATCAGTTGCTATGGCAAAATGTTTCAGGAATCGGTAGATGAAACTATGCCTCCGATCTAAGGGACTAAAAATATCCATGGAGGAGTCCACTTGGATCTTGATTGATTTGTAAAAAGGCCATTATTCAGAAGAACAGCTTGACACAATGTGTGTGTGTGTTTTGTTGTGCATCCCCACATTACAATCTCCTACCTGAACACTTGAAATTTACATGCTACATTAGTTGTTATATCTGTTACCAGTGTATAGAAGTTAGCCAGTGTCTGAATTTCACAACACCTTTTGGACAAACACTGAAAGGAGGGTGGGGGGAATAATTCTAAAAGGCTAAATAAAGATTTTCCCCCACCCCACCCTGTAAAACTGTGGAACCAGTTTACACTGTGCAAATGGACTCTATGTGAAATTGTCCCATTAGAATTCAGAGCTCTTTTCTCTTTGTGGAACAATGATGTGTATATATCATTGTTTGAAATAGTCAGATTTTCCAAGTCGTTAATTGCTCATCGTTTTGCTTTTAAAAGCACCATCAATTACAATTTGATTACATTGTAAAAAAGGAGGGGGCTTTTCTTGTTCAATTTGCATTTTTGCCAACAGAACTAAGGCAGCTTACCCAGAGGCCTCTAAAGGCTTAGTTACCTACTGAGAGTTAATCCATCATTGCCTGATAAATCCACAGGTGCCTTGGCGCTCAAAACTATCTTCCACTCAACCCTCCTACAGATACATAACCTTAGACATATTGCAGAGAGTAACTTTCAACCCATTGCAGCTTTAACCCCACCTACAGCACAAGATCTTTTTGCACCAGACGTTCAACCTGTTCAGGCATTCTTGCTGTATGAAGTGCTTCTCCTCGCCACACATAGCTAAGCAATGCTCCCACAAGATCATCACTATATGACCACTAACTTGGATGGCATTAAAAGAAGACTAGCCAAATTCATGTAGGATAAGACTATCAACAGATAGTCTGTGTTCTATCTGCATGGTTGGTGCCAGTGTACCTCTGAATACCAGTTTGTGGCAAGGACAATACATAAAAGTGTTGTTGTACTCAGGTCCTGTTTGTGGGCTTCCCATTTTCCCATGTGTACCAGTGTTAATTAACATGGGAGCAGGAAGTGGGGTTATCCCAAGTCACCCTGGTCCCTAGGCTTCATAAAGAATGGAATTGTCTTGTGAGGGTGGAACCTTCACCTGTGCCTCTAGATATGCAAAGCTTGCTACAGACAGTTGCACTCTTCTATGCAAAAGCTGCTTGGGCATCATGGCAGCAAAAGGGCACCCAAACAGGGCTTTTAAAGCCCTAAAGCAGCCTGGGAATTGCGGTATCTAAAGGACTTCTTTGGCATGCCTATTCAGGCCAAGGGTCCATCACTATCCTTTTTTACATAGTGGACAGCCACCTAAAGGCAAAAAATACCCTGCTTTTTTCCTCCCCATTAACTGGTGCAGAAAGTCAACTGAGCTTGGAAGGCACATACATCCAACATGATAAGTAGCTATTGATAGACTTCTGCTCCATGATTTTGTCTAATCCCCTTAAAAGAAGCCAACTAACAGCACAATTGTATACATGTCTACCCAGAAGTAAGCCCCACTGGCATCAACGGGGTTTACTCCCATTTAAGTGGGAATTGGATTGCAGCCTAGATTAGCGACTACATCTGATGCCAGAAAATTTCATAAATCAGTGAAGTGCTGTGTGAAGAAGCAGAAACAACCCATTAATTAAAATCTTCTTTTCAGGTCCTTATTTGGGTATCCACATCTTTTGAAGCCAAGCAAGTGACTTCTGGATGGAAGGTATTTTCTCTAGTGGTCTCTAAGTAAGAAACTGTCTCCCCAGACATGCTCATTCCTGGTGAGCCATAGGGACAGCAATTTTATTTGGACACCGAGGGAAACAATAAATGTATTTTTGTTGGGATTATTTATCTGGTTTAAATGACTCTCCACATAGAGCAGTGTTGTTATTGTTTTGCTGATGTTAGTAAAAGAACTTAACATAGTATGTCAAGTTATTTTCCTTGCTAGATATTTTTCTTTTAGCACCCAGAGTTAAGGGAGATGTTAGTATCGACAGCTATTCCAGTTGGTTGGTTTGTCCTTGTTCTGCATAACAAGGTCCATTAGCTACATTTTAAAAATGCTTGATTACATTTTAATGTTCACTTCAATTACTGACCCTACCTGATAAGAGGTAGAAAAGCAATCTCATTAGAATGAGGTATGTGGGACTTAGAGCCACATTATTTTCTACATAGAATGGGAAGAAGATGGGCCTATGAAAGCTGAGGGGATTGTTAGTCAGGGTTTGAATCGTTATACTAAGTATGCAGTGGAGCATGGCCTTCCTTGTATTGTAGCTTCCACTTTAGTGTTGCTACCTTGATCTTCCAAATGATGTTGGTCTTCATCAGGATGGTGGCAACACTGAGTTCCCTGCAGGCTTCGGCAAAACAGTTGACGGGACTCTGTAGAGCTTCCTCAGAGTGTGCTGTCAATGCTGCATCATCTGCAAACAACATCTCTCAAATAAAGACCCACTGCACTTTTGTCTTGGCATTGAGACATGTCAGGTGGAATAGATTCCCCATCACTCCTTGAATGGAGGTACACATCATCTTCACTTGAGCTGAAGGCATGTGAAAGCACCAGGGAGAAGAACATTCCAAAGAGATATATTTTTAAAAAAATAAAAAATGTCCAGAAGCACCTTAGAGACCAATTAAGTTTGTTCTTGGTATGAGCTTTTGTGTGGATGCCCACTTCTTCAGATACACTGAAACAGAAGTCACCAGAACTTTATATATAGTGAGAGGGTGGGGAGGGGTATTACTCAGAAGGGTGGTGGGAATGGGTGATTGGCTGATAGGTGTGGGAAACCTGTTGATGACTGTTAATGACTGCAATTGGTCTTACTGGGAAAAAGCAAGGGATGAGCTGGCCAAAAATAGCAATGTCTCTATTCAGACCAGGTCTCTCCATGGTTTTAAGTTTGGTAATAAGTTGTAATTAATTATATATAAGGTCTGGTGACTTCTGCTTCAGTGTATCTGAAGAAGTGTGCATGCACACGAAAGCTCATACCAAGAACAAACTTAGTTGGTCTCTAAGGTGCTACTGGACAATTACACACACACACACACACACACACACACACACACACACACACAGCGTCAGACCAACACGGCTACCTACCTGAATCTAGATTCCAAAGAGAGCTGGGGCAAAAACACAACCCTGCTTCACATCACTGTTATAGGGAAAGTGTCTGAGGATGAGCCATTGTACTGGACGATGCTGCACATGTTCAAATTTAGGGTTGCCATATTTCAAAAAGTGAATGCTGGACCTTTTTTTGCCAAAGTTGTTGAGCTTTCCTGGGTGATTTCCACACACTGCCTCCGACTGCAGTATTCTGGCTATGTCCAAGAAATTGCAGACGTATGACAACCCTATCTAACTGAAGGATACGATCATCTTGTGCAGCTTAGGTGGGCATCCTTTCTCATTGAGTAATGTGAATAGTCAGTTTTAGCTGTTAATTGCTGTGTCAAAAACCATATTTTCTTTCAAGTGCAGTTCCTGATAGTGCTCTGCCCATCACTTCATCTGGTCTGTGATTATATTTTCAGACAAGGTTTTCAGTGGGGCAGTTATGCAGACTGTTGGTCCAAATACTTTATTGATGCCTTCATACATTTTGTGAGTATTGCCACTGTCAGCAGCAAGCTGAATGCTTTGACACATTGGCTGGCAATCGGCTGGGCGTGGACCTGTGCCTTTCTCAGTGCAACAAGCACTTCATGCAGGGAGCACACTTGTAGTTCACAAGTAAGTTCCAACTAGTTAAGGTGCACAAAAATTTCACATACCAGGTTAAATTGTACATATAAGTGTTCATAGCAAGTTAGCTATTGCAAATATTAAAAGCAAGACCATCCCTGCAGCTTTATCAAAATGGCTGAAATGGCATGATGGTCTCTCTGATGACTATAAATATTACTTACTATATGTTAGCCAGGCTATTCATCCGGCTGTTTTACTTTTATGGCTCTTGAAGGATGTAGTGATAACTTTTCAGAGCTATTGGCAGTGGACAGGACTATGGGGTGATTTAATTTGGCTTTAGTAAATTGGAATTTAGCCTCCATGATCTCAGCAAATCTGGCTCAAACCACCAATATCTGACAGGAATATAGAAAACCTGTTATTTAATGACAGTCCTCCTGATCTAGAGATTTGTGCACATGGATAGCCACATTCATTTTAGTGAAGGAAGCTGAGGACCCAGAACAGATTACTCTGTAGGAGCACCAACATGAGTGAGAGGTTATGGGGGAATGGATCATACCCAGGGCTTAATTTGATCTGTGCCAGTGTTTAGCTCCCAGAGTCTAAGTGTGCTTGCCACCACCATCATCACATTTACATTCTGTCTTTCCCCCAAGGACCTCAAGTGCACCCAGTTCTTTTCCTCCCAATTTTATCTTCACAACAAGTCACAAGTCTTGAGAGGCAGTGATTGGTCCGATTGTCAGCTTCATAGCTAAGTAGGGAAGCCAAATCTTTCCAGTTCAAGAGTTAGACTCTATCCATGCTACTAATGGTTCACTCAGTGGGCAAACTCTCCCCTAAGAAAAGATCACAATGCACATGGACAGATTTTCAACAAGATGCACTGATTTCTACAGACTGGGATCATTCAGAACTGAGACTAAATAAACCTCTACATTCCAAACTGACAGCATTAAACCTCAGGCTTTGGGCTTCTCCAGGCAAAAACTGTCTTTGGGTGGACAAGCCTATGTACTTCCAGATTTTGGCCAAATTCACAACATGTATTTAAAGAACCATGATACAATTTTAAATAGCCACGGCTCCCCACAAAAGAATCCTGGGAATTGTAGTTTGTTAAGGTTGCTGAGAGTTGCTAGGGTACTCTCATTCCCCTCCCAAAGCTGCTATTCCCAGAATTCCTTGTTGAGAGCAATTGTTTCCTAACCACTCACAATATTGTGAAGCAGCTCTCCAACCAACCAATGTCCACAAAATATGCATATTAGACAAGTGTGCAAAAAGTGTTTTAGTAGGGGGCACTGGAAAAAAGATATATATTAGTCAAGCCTGTACACCAAAAAAAGAAAAAGATGTTTTATTTGAAATGCTGATGGATTCCACAACACACACACACACACACACACACACACACATATATAAGTTGAACATTGCTGCAGGAATATGGGCATGAAACAGACTGAGGCAGCCACCCCGAGTGGCAGAATCCCTGGTGGCAGCTTCTGATGAGATCTCAGATCTCAGTAAGTGAGGCTTTAGGCAGGCTGGGAACAGTGGCAGGGTGGCACCTTCTCATTTCACCTTAGGCAGCATTGTTTCCTGAGACAAATGGAGGCCAACCAGTTGCCATTCTAGTTCTTATTTGTGTTTGTTGCAGGGACTGTAGGTGAGGCTGACAGGAGAAGCACTGTGCGTGGTTACTCTGTTTCCCACTGTTCGTGCAGACAATGTTGTTGCACAAGCTGTACTAAGTTGAGAGGCTTCCATGTCTAAACAAATATGGAACATGATATCCTGAATATGCATACTCTGATAAAAGGTTGGAGTATGGCAAAGCTCCAGATTTTTCTGCAGTTTCTCCGAAACAGTAGGCAATTTGATGTTGGCATCCGCCTTTAGATTGTTTGAACAAGTCAGCTGTATGGTTGTTCAGAGTGAGCGAACAGGCTTTCCAAAAATTATGGAGTAGTTAGAAGGTAATCACATTGTACTGAATCTCAACAAAACAACTGCCATTTCATTTACTTAAAGTCAGCAGCTTGATATAAAAAAGACACTAAAAATTAATGCCAAATGAAACTGTAATATTCACTACTTAAAACATTAGCTTAACCATGTATCTCTGGTTGTAAAACTAAACCAAGTTCACTCATTCAAAGAACATTTAACAGGTCTAATTGGAGAAACAGCATCGAAATGGATTTCCCCCAAAACATGGTAGACAGTGTTTATCAAGCCAAACAATAGAGGATGTTGACAAGGCATTGATTGTACCACTTTAAACATGTTGCAATAACTAGTAATCAACACTAAAGTAAAAGCTTTGAAAATCAAATGCATTTCCAAAAACCTTAACCTATTCACAATTTTCATTAATTCTGTGTTGTTTTGTTGTGGTGGATATTTTATACATTGCAACAATGTAAAAAAATGCATATATTAGTGAACATTACATTAAAATTGTATTAGAAGAAATTGCTTTGCAAACTGTGTATATTGGACAAAATTGCATACAAACAGGTGTACATTAGAAATTTGCTGTGGGATTTTCACAAGGGCTTAAAAAATTGCAAACTGATGTGGAAATGTAGAGAACTAAAGTTTTTCTTTCTTTCTTATTTTTTCAAAGCAAAATTAACAGATTCACCCATCGCTTCCTACCCCACTCCCCAACACACCTTACTGAGGTTTAGCCTCAACGTCTAAAACCCTGCTCACTGGGCCCACTGGTTAGGCTGGTGCATACCATGAACAAAGTATTTTCTGTGGTAGTGCTGTATCTTTGGACTGCTCTCCATTACCGGGGTGGAATAGATGTAATTTGTTATTGCCATATAAATGATGGCATTTCAATATATTGATATGCTGGAACTTGCTTTGGTTGAGTATATACCCAGTGGTGTCCAAACTTTTTCCAAAGAGGGCCAGATTTGATGAAGTGAAGGGCTGTGGGGGCCGACCAAAGTTGTTGGACTTTTTTTAGGATTGAAGTTGTTGAGCTTTTTTTTTCTTTTAGGATTTTACCCCAAGAAATAAACTGCCACAGGGGCTGGATTAAACCGACTGGCAGGCCGCATTAGGCCCACGAAATGGACTTTGGACATGCCTGCCCTAGAGCAACATTTCTCAAGGTTAGGCCTCCAGCTGTTGTGGGATTACAACTCCCATCATCCCTGATCACTGGTCTGCCTAGCTAGGGATGATGGGAGTTGTAGTCCAACAGCAGCTGGAGAATCAAGTATGAGAAACACTGCCCTAGAGGTTGGACTAAAAATCCATTAAAGAAAGAAAGAAAAAAGAGGGGGAAGGGCATGTACATCGGAACAAAGTAGTGGTTACTGCTGTTCGCCACCAAATGACCACATTAGAAAGGTGCAGCTGGGGACTTCCGGCGAGGCCGCCATCGCGGGCGGTCGTGGGTCGCTTCGGTAGCGAAGCGACTCAGGCCGGCCCGGGGGTAGGAGCCCCGCTACCGCAAAGCGGGGCACCGCTAAACCGCGGGTCGAGCGTCCCGCGGCATGGGCTCTCCGGCGAGCCCGCTATGGTTCCGAACCCTTCCCCCGTTCCCCCTGTAAAGGGGGAGTGGGAGTGAAGGGACCACGGAGCCGTGCTGTGGAGGCATGCCCCAACCGGACCGGCGAAGCGGCGGCCGCCGCTCGCGATGAGCGAGATCGTTCTACCTGGCAGAAAAAAAAGAAGCCCGTTGGCCGTGAGTACGAGAACAATGAATTTATCTTTGACATTTGGCGCTCCGGGAGATACGACGGAAAGGAAGCCCGTTTTTCTCCCTTTGGTGGAAAGAAAGTAACTGCTTTGATGGCGACTGCTGTTGCAGTGATGGATATATTGTTTCGAATTTGACAAGTGAGACTGATTGAATCCCTTTCGGGGGACTTAAATTGGTGGGAATATTTCTTCTTGAAGTGGACAGAATGTGGTCTTTTCGCCCTGACTTCAGGGAAAATGGCTGCGGAGTTTTGTGACTGAGATGGAAAAGTACTGTCAAAGAGCAGAGATAATCTACCCTGTTGGCTTCGAACACAGAACGGTGGGGTTTTTTTGGTGTTTTTTTTTTTTTTTTTTTTTTTTTGCTAGCGTCAGATTTCAGGTGTCAAGACACTCTTTAATTCTTCCCACTTGGATAACACACTCTATCCTCTCCTAATTTCTGTAGAAACCCACATTTAATATTTTATGCATACATTTCTCTCTCGACTTCTGCCAAGCACACAAAAATAGTATACATTAGAATGAAGCTCTGTGCATTGCATACATTTCATTAACTTTCAAAAGTCTCTTGAGTAAGGGTGCTCACTTGAGTTTCACTTCTTTAAAGACCTCCAGTTCTATAACCTTTATTTCTGTTGAGGAACTTCATTAAAAGCATTACATGCTCTTGTTAAGATCAATAGAGGACATCTGTTAGAGAACTGGTGTGGGGGAATATCTTCTAAAAAAAATGACACTTTGATCATCCACTACATCCCTCCACCCTGTCCAAAGCTCATCTTCTTCCCTTTTCTTCATCTGTATCTTGCCCCTCTTTGAAGATTCAAGTTAAACAACATGTTTTTAAAAGGCAGGGAATAAAGTATATTAATATGAACTATATAGGTGGGACTTCCATTGTTCTCCTGATTCAGCATTCTGTAGCCATTAAACATGCTCAGTTATCATCATCCAGTTAGGTTCTTTTTGTAAGTGCATACTTTTGCAAACTTGGGGTTCCCCTGAACCAACTGATACCTCCCTCTTATGTGCAGGGCGTGCCATTTTGTCTTTAAGCCTGAACACTCAGAGCCTGAACATAATTCAGTCTGAAGCTTTTTGGAGGTTGTCCAAATCTGAATCTGATTCTGAAAAATTAAGTCTCTCCCATTCACTATCATGGAGAAATAATATTTTTTTAAAAAAAAATGGGCATAGTTGCATCCAAAATGCATTACAAAGGGGAAATATTGCTTGCTCAAATGTTAATATCAGGAGAAATGTGCACTGCAATATTGAGGGTTTTTGTGAGGATTTTTTTTAAAAAATAAGATAACTGATGTCCAAATGTGGTGAACTGAATTTAAAACTGAAAAACCAAGAAATGGATTTGTCCATTTCCACCACCAAGATTTTGAAAATTTTGTTGCAGTAAGTTGTCTAACAGTTAGCTGTACATGGGAGTTGGTTATTGGTGTGGGAATCTGAATAGGTGGAGTTGATAGATAGATGATGGATAAACAGACAGACAGACACAGACAGATGATGAGAGAGAGAGAGAGAGGGGGGGGGGGTCTCTGCCGCAATTTACCAGCTTCACATGAGCACCACTTGTCCTCTTAAGACCTGCCCTTTCACTTCCGTGGTACAAAATAGAAACACTTGCAAAATCTTGCAAAATCGAAACACTTCAAACTCTGGAGAAATTATTGTTTGTGGGTAAATCTGCCTAGGTAATAAGAAAGGTTCCAGAAGATTTTGAGTTATTCATTGTGAATAACTCACTAAGCTTTAGTTATGAGTCTGGATCATGAGGACTAGCACTTAAGTAAAAGAATGGAATCCCTGTATTTGATCCTTACCTGTGCTGCAGAAAAGAAAACACTCCATGCAGCACATAAGTAAACTACCGGTATGTGATTCACGCCCACAGGAGCTAGTGATAGTCATTAACTTGAATGGCTTTCCAAAGGATTAGATGAATTCATGGAGGTAAAGGCTATCAATGGCTACAAGCATTGATGGCTGCTTCCACAGTCAGAGACAAAAAGCTTGTGAATACCTGTTGCTGAAAGGAGCAGGAATCCTGGTGTCATGCTTAGACCCCATACCCTCCAATATTTCTCTGATGAAAATAGGGACATCCTAAGGAGAAGGGAGGAGGAGGAGGAAGAGGAGGAAGAGGAGGAGGAGAATTTGGATTTGATATCCTGCTTTATCACTACCCGAAGGAGTCTCAAAGCGGCTAACATTCTCCTTTCCCTTCCTCCCCCACAACAAACACTCTGTGAGGTGAGTGGGGCTGAGATACTTCAGAGATGTGTGACTAGCCCAAGGTCACCCAGCAGCTGCATGTGGAGGAGTGGAGACACGAACCCGGTTCACCAGATTACGAGTCTACCGCTCTTAACCACTACACCACACTGGCTCTCAAAAATGAAGGACATTCCAGGATCAAATCAGAAGCCACGGTGGCTTTTGTAAATCTGGGACTGTCCCTTGAAAATCAGGACACTCGGAGGGTCTGGTGTCCTGCTTGCAGGCTTCCTATAGGCATCTGGTTGTTGGCATCTGTCTGTTTTGGTAGACAGTGGAGGAGTGTGCCATTTGGGGTGAGGTCAAACTGTTGGCAGGTTGCAGTGCCTGCTGTGGCTGTAGATACCAATGTGGGAGAGACAGGATAGGCCATTGGCCTGATCTAGCAGGCCCTTCATAGAATTTACATACCGCTGTGTCTAAACCACAGAGCCTAGGGCTTGCCAATCAGAAGGTTGGTGGTTCAAATCCCTGCGACGGGGTGAGCTCCCATTGCTCGGTCCCAGCTTCTGCCAACCTAGCAGCTCAAAAGCATGTCAAAGTGCAAGTAGATAAATCGGTACCACTCCGGTGGGGAAGGTAAATGGCATTTCTGTGCTCTGTTGTGGTTCACCTGAAGTGGCTTAGTCATGCTGGCCACATGACCTAGAAAAACTGTCTGTGGACAAACGCCGGCTCCCTCGGCCAGTATTCAGCCCGGACACTGAGATCCAGCGCCGAGGGCCTTCTGTCTGTTCCCTCACTGCGAGAAGCAAAACGACAGGGAACCAGGCAGAGGGCCTTCTCGGTAGTGGCGCCCGCCCTGTGGAACGCCCTCCCATCACAGGTCAGGGAAATAAACAACTACCTGACATTCAGAAAAAACCTGAAGGCAGCCCTTTTTAGGGAAGTTTTTAATGTTTGATATTGTTGTATTTGGTTTCTGTTGGAAGCCGCCCAGAGTGGCTGGGGAAATCCAGCCAGATGGGCGGGGTACAAATAATAAATATTATTATTATTATTATTATTAGTAAAGCGAGATGAGCACCGCATCCCCAGAGTCGTTTGCGACTGAACTTAACTCTCAGGGGTCCTTTACCTTTATCTTTTTTGATTGTAAAAAGCCTCGAAGCCATTTACAAAAAGGTAAAACAATCAAACCAGGAAATAATTAAGCCATACTTAAAAACATACAAGTTAAAATACTAGAACAGCTTAAAATTACCACAGCTTTCTAAGCATCTGGATGGGACTTCCTAAAGAAGGTTTTTAGCAGGCACCAAAAAGTTTTCATGTACCTCAGGACCTATGTGAGCCACAAATACAGCTTTCCTTGCTCTGGACCCACAAAGAGGAAATCATGAAGAATCTGTTGATTCTATGACAATCGGCAGTTGCTCTAGACATATTTGACAATGTAGCATGGTATGAAACACCACCACTACAGATATAATCTTGAAGCAGCCATCCAATCTGTGTGTAGAAGTGGAATTCAATGCTGTCAGATATCTACACTACAGCAGAGGGTCCCAATTTTATCTAGGATCCCTACTGTTTAGCATGCTGAGCTTAAATGTTGCATCCAGTCTTACGGTGAACACAGGATGACAACCTAGTGCATTGATTTGGGTTAAGGCATTATGGTGCAGTGGTTTGAGAATGTTTTGTAAGATAAAGGCTTTACATTGCAATAGGGTTGCCAAAGGCAAGGGAATTTAATTGGAAGTATTCACAACAGCAGTTCCTGAGTCAATGAAGTGATGGAGGCACTGAACTGGCAAGACAGTCCAAAGTCAGTGTGAGAGAGAAAGAAGATGGTAATGGGAAGCAGTGAGGCTGGGTTCATTAATGTGGAAATAGAAGTCACCTAGTATAAAAGCAGTGAACTAAGGAGACAGCAAGAATGCGAGCAGGGCAATGATGTCAAGAGAGGAGGTAAAGAAAAGGGTGGCCGAGGAACATATGGGAAGTATGACAGCATTTATCAGTAGTTTTCAAGCACCCCATTTTAAAACTTCTAAGTCATGAAATCATCAATAAGATTGGGACCATGCAGTGCAATGCCTTTGGAAATTACTATGTCTGGCCCCTTCTAATGACCCGTGGGATACTCATCAAGTCATTTCACTGACAGGTTCTGCACTGCATCAGGACCTGGCAAGATTGGAAGACACAAACCAGTTGCTGTGGCAACCAGGACATCCTTCTGTAGACTATGAAACATCAAATGGTCTCACAGAATTTGTATGCCCTTTGAATGACCACCTTATAGAATACAAGGCAGCAGTCTGAAAAGGATGGTCAATAATGGCCTTGCAAGGCACACTCTGAAGCAGCAGGAAGAACTCAGGGATGAATGCCCAAATCTTTGTGTCTATCATAGACCTTAGCCTCCACTTTAAGTTCAGGAGCAGCATTCCCAAAGTTACCTTGGACAACTAAATGCTTGATTTAAAATGGACAACTAAATGCTTGATTTTTTTTTTTTTTTTGCTAAATATTTTCTATTTCAATCATTTCAAATCTCAATATTTGGGTGAATAACAGTAGTAAAGAAATATTTTGTGGTGAAATATTTTGACTTGAAGCTTTGCCACCCATTCCCACAGATTAAACAGCAGTCCCAGACCATGAAAACGGCTGAGACCAAATACACACATTTATTTTCATGAAATCTTTTGCTACTGAAATTTGCCAATTGGACTGTTCAGACATTACAATGAACACATGCACAAACTGTCTCTGTGTGTGCTTGTGTTAAAGAATACATATCTGTACAGTTCAGATTTTGTGTACATTGGTACACAGACTGTATGCCTGTTGAACATTATGAGTGTACAAACTGAAAACAGGTGCACAGATTATAAACTGGTTGGATGTAATGTATGAACAACCCTTTTGTGTTCATCCATTCAACTCAAGTAATTCTAGTAGAGAAGCTCCTTCTGGCTTGTTTGACAAAACTCTTGATGTTTTGGCGAGTCAATGAAGCTGTCAGGGAGGAAGGAAAGAGACTGTTAGCTGTTGCTGTGGCCGGTTGTCTGCAAAATGATCCTGCCTCTCCATCCTTCTGCCATTAATGCAAAGTTGAGATGTCAAAACTGGCAGCCTTGTATGTCTCATTCAGGACAGCATGCCATGGAGAGAAAATGTAGTGGAAGTAATAAGGCACAAATAATTGAACAGCAAGTCATTTGGTGACAGCAAATGAGCAAAGCTGGGTAAAATATTCACATAATGGAGTGTGTGTCACCTTTTCCTAGATAAATGCCACTCACCAGGTATTAAAGTAACGAAGACTATTCTTGTCCATTGGCAAGGCTTTTTGATTGTCTTGGATTGATTGTAGTATTGCAAAGCTTCACTGCTGCACAACTGGCCTGGCATCATTACAGGTTTTGTGAAGGGTATCATACGTAAGAGGTTAATGTTAAGGTTTATTCAGAGGCTATTTAAGTACAGCCCTGCCCCCATTTTCTTTCAGTTTTGCTTTGTTTTCCAGCAGCAGTTCCAGGCTTAAGAAAGTTACTTCTATTAGGGATATGCAAACCATCAGTGAGAAAGTTAATTTCCATTTGAAATATGCAATGTTACAAACTGGTCATTTACCCAGTTCAGGCAGCTTGGTGCTTAGAAAAAGAGATATTGCTTCAGCTATAAAGCAGCTCAGACTGGGAGCTCATATAGGAGTTCCTTCCTAGAGCCTTCCTAGATCTCAGCTAGGCCTTTATCTAGGCAGGGTATCCATGCAGTTCCACCTTGTCCTCACGAGCAGCAGAATGGGCATTTGGTGGCCCAGAAGCTCCTACCTGGTTCATCATCTTCCCTGTTCCTGTAGCCCTGCAATGTGAAAGATGAGGACAGTCTTAGAGCTGACCAGGAAGGAGAGCAGCTGCTGAAATGACCTCCAGCCCTGGGACAGGGAAATACAGATCTGAAGGCTCACCAGCATCAGTGGCAGTGTGGAGATGTACTTATGGAATGGCCCTTGCTTTCCTTCCTTCTCCTACAGTGAGATCTCAAGTTCCAAGTTTACTCAGGGCTAAACTATGACACAAGCCTTTTGACATATTTCAAATACAGGTTTACATTATGCCCCCTATATCAGTGCTATTCTCTGAGACCAAGCACTCCATCTTAGCTTTATGCATTAGCATATAAACACACTTAAACTGTATACAGTGGCTATCTTCAAGTTTCTTTGACATTTGTGGTGCTTTGGCCTCTCTGAATTGCTATCCTGTGCCTCTGCATTCACACTGGCTAGTTCTATTCCTCTTTCATTTAAGTTGTCATCTTTTTTCCCAGCTTCATCTCAGCATGGAAATTTGCTGCAAACCAGGGTGGAATCTACACACACACACACACACACACACACACACACACACACTGTGAAACTGCTTTATTTTAAAAATACATTGAATTTTGCATAGCTCACTTTTGTCATCTAGTGTCACATTTGTATATTGCACTTTACAACACCTTTAAAACGTTTTATTTGCAGCTGTGTAGCTGAGTCCCAGATCTGCCACAGTTCCTGTTGGCTTTCACTCCACAATCATTTTAAAAGCTGCTCCACCACCTTTTTTATTTTAAGTGCCAGCAGTCTTATTTCATCCCAGTTCAGGTGGGGCACATCCCTTTTGTGCCAGCCCGGCTTCTCCCAAAATGTTCGCAGTGTCTGACAAATCTAAATCCCACCTCCCAACATCATTGTCTCATTCACACATCGAGACATCTGTGCCTGTCAACCTGGTACTGTTTGTGGAACTGGTAGCATTTCAGAGAAAGCTACCTTGGAGGTTCTGTCTTTCCACATCCTACCTAGCAATCAAAATTTTGTTTCCAGGAGCATACGACTACATTTCCCCAAGTCATTAGTGCCAACATGCACCACAAAACTTACTTTTGTTAAACAAAACAAAGCAACAACATATTATTATCCAATAAATTATTAGTCACAACCTTTGCATCAGGCAGGAAATGCACTCTGCGGTGAACTTTCCCAACTATCTATATGTTGAGTACATATAAATCGGAACTTAATCAGAAACTGAAAAGTAACAGAGGGATGCAATAAACATGCTATTTGCAAATTCATGAAAATCAAGAGATCAGCCTTCAAAGCAAATGTATTTAAATGGGAATGTTAATGGGAAATACGCAAGATTTCCCCCCCTCCACTTTCAGAATCCTAACATGTGGGGCAATGTCTTGCCCCTGCAACAGAGGAGTGAGGGCTGGTATCCATAAGCAGAAATTGGTGTTAACATGAAGTTCCAGCCCATGAAGTTAACTCATTATGCACGCAGTTACTATGTGTCCCCCTTGAAGGACAGAAGAAGAATTCCCTGCTAAATCATGGTATTTATAAGAAGAAATCAACTCAAAACCAACACACTCTTGGTCTGCTTTTCTTTTTCCTCTTCCATTGCTCTGTTACAACTCAACAGCAGGGCCTTGGGGGATGCCTCTGCAGAAAAATAAAAATATTTACCCACCTGGCTCTCTAATGGGGGGTGGGGGTGGGGTGGCTTTTGTACTATTCTTTGAGGTCTCTGCTCCTTGAAATGACAGCCTCCTTTAGACCTAATTGCATGAATTCGGCATTAGGGGGGAGCGAGAGACGTGCTGGGGCTGTGAAGCTGGCAAGCAGCCAAGACATTTTGTGCAAGACAGGGCTGGCTGTGCCATCCCCAGGAAGAGCACTTGCCCGACTCACAGCCGGAGGCAAAATGCCAATTGTCTCTAGATCCATCTCTGATTTTTCCTTACTGACTCCTGGCCCACGCTGCCTCTTTAATGCTGAGCTACACACTCCAAAAGTTGAATGAGCAATAAAGCTGCCACCGAGTCAGGTTCAAGGCCCCTGTATTAATTTACAATGCCTTGAACAACTTAGGCCCAACTTCCGGACTACCTGAATATTTATATATAGCAGCTTGATCCCCGAGATCATCTGTAGAAGCACCACTGGTTGTCCCCCAAGTTGGTAAGGTTCATTTAACATCAACACAAAACCACACATTTTGTGTCATTGGCCCATTCCTGTGGACTGCTCTTCCGGGAGTCTTCTATATTAATTGTTACATGTTTGCTGGAAACATTTATTTGCCATCAGGCTTGTGCTGATAATTAAGTTAAATGTTTTCTGTAATAGCTGGTGGCTTGTTTTAAAGTTTTATGTGGTTTATTTTGTGTATACCGTATATAATTGTTGTATAGTATAATTTGCATACCGCCCTATACCTGCAGGTCTCAGGGTGGTTTACAACATAAAATCACAATATAGAAACACAAAAATAAAGAAACAAAAGCAACCCAATAGTCCCCCTCCCCATAACACTTTTGTAAAAGGCATTGGGTGTCAATCAGCCAAAGGCCTGGTTAAAGAGAAGTATTTTTGCCTGGCACCTAAAGGTGTATAATGAAGGTACCAGGAGAACCTCCCTGGGGAGAGCATTCCACAAATGGGGAGCCATTGCAGAAAAGGCCTGTTCTCATGTTGCCATCCTTCGGACCTCCCGAGGAAGAAAAGCATCAGAAGATGATCTCAGGGTCCGAGCAGGTTCATATGGAAAGAGGCAGTTCTTGAGGTACTGCAATCCTTAGCTGTTTAAAGTTTTATAGGTCAAAACCAGCACTTTGAATTGGTAGCCAGTGCAGTCGGACCAGGATTGGTGTAATAGGCTCAAACCACATTGCTCCAGTGAGCAAACTGGTTGCTGAATACAGCACTAGCTGAAGTTTCTGAACCATCTTCAGAGGCAGCCCTACACATTGCAGTAATCTAACCTTGAGGTTACCAGAGCATAGACAATAGTAGTTAAGCTATCTCTGTCCAGATAAGGGCACAGCTGGGCCACCAGTTTAAGTTGATGGAAGGCACTCTGGGCCACTGAGGTCACCTGAGCCACAAGTGACAGCAAAGGATCCTGGAGAACCCCCAAGCTATGTACCCAATCCTTTAGAGGAAGTGTAACCCCATCAAGAGAAGCAATGTCCCAGCCATCCAGTCTAGGGAATGACCCACTAACAGTGCCTCAGTATTATTTGGACTGAGCTTCAGTTAGCTGGCTCTCATCCAGTCCATTACTGAGACAAGAATCCAGAAGGTCCACTGTCACACCTGCAGGTGTAAAGGGGAAGTAGAGCTGGGTTTCATCAGCATACTGCTGACAATGTACCCCAAACCTCTGGATAACTCCATTCAGCTGTTTCATGTAGCTGTTGACCAGCATAGAGGATAGAATCAAACCCTGCGGAACCCCACATTGAATGCTCACAGGGCCGAAAAACACTCCCCAAGCAACACCCTCTCGGAAAATGATCAAATGGACTTGGGAAAGTTATCATATATGTGCTATGAATCTGGTGGTTGGTCTTTGATATATTTATCATGTGCACTAATATTTGTGAGCTTCACACAACCTGTTAAAAATCCTGTGTTCTTTATCCTATACTCCACTATATGCAGGATTCATCTTTCAATCTGTATTTATGCAAGAGCAATGTGGGCTGAACATCAAATCCTTGATGTGGCATTGGACACCATTTTGAGCAGATTAATATGGGAAAGCAGCATATAAATTTAAATAATAAATAAATAAGAAGACCACTGCTGGATCAAGTCAAAGTCCCATCTAGTCCAGCACCCTGTTTTCAGAAGTTTCCTGTTGCAATTCTATTCCTATTTAAGAGACACACATTCCTGTCTAGCTTTCTGACTGATGTGACCTATAAGCCTTTCATGATACTCCTGATTAGTTTACTGCAAAGTGTTCTGTATCAGACTTTGGAAGGTTCACTTGGTACAATATATAGCTGCCAGGATTCTGAATGGTTATGTGGAATAGGCTAGAGTTAAGAACTCTATTAACTTTCTACTTCCAAGCCCAATTAAAAGGGTGAGTACTGACATTTGAAGCCGTAAATTAATGGTCGCAAACTTGCAGCTTTCCGAACCTTAGTTAGACCCCAAGAGTTTTATCCAACACTAGTTCCTACTCAAAGCAGACTCACTGAAATTAGTTGACATGACTAAATATGGTCCATTATTTTCAATGGGTCTACTCTGAGTAGGACTTAGTTGGCTAGAACCCAAAGTCCAAACCATGATGAATGACAAAGGAGCTGTAGTCCACCAGCATTTAGAGGACCACAGTTTTCCATCTCTGCCCTAAATGAGAAAGTAATTTTCCGAGAAAATTTGTCGAAGAATTTACCCCACCAAGAATATTCAGCAAAATGCCCATCCAGTTTTGTCTAAAGCAGGCTGAGAGAATCATAACATTATTGCTAGTCTCTCCTTTTTCTGCTCATTAGCCGAGTCTGCATCTGTATCTTCTCCATCTTTCAAAGTAGACATTTATCACAAGGAGGCCCCCTGTTGATAGAGCTTCCAAACAGCCCAAAAGGTGTTCCTATGCCAAGTCTGATCTTCTTACTAAGTCCGTTTCTGCCATTACCTTTGAGGCTAGGAGGGTTAATTGGGGATCAAGGCAGAACTCACAATGTGGTCAGAAGATCCAGACACTTCTGGTGAAGCACTTCAGGCTGTCTTGGGACCATTGCAGGTTCTTCCAGGTCTTCAGTTTGACTGGGATTCTCCTCGGGATCTCATACCTCTTTGTCAGAGAAGGTGTCCCTGCAATCTGCATTTGATGGAATTCAAACATTAACATGTCTGTAATCAGATATTCCACTGATGGGAGTTCCATATTCACATGACTGGGTAACTCGGGACATGGATTTTGTTTTATAATCACTCACCAGGATCACCAAATGCAAAATGGGGTGATCTGAAAAGAGCCACTCTTGAGGTTTTTTCTATGGGTGTGTGCCTTTAATGAGTGATCACACTCCTCCTTCCAACAGCCATCATTCCTTGGGAGAAGACTGCACAGCCCCTTTATGTAAATTCAGCTGCTTTAAGCCCAATTAAATCTAAAATGATGGCTTTCAAGATAGGAAATAAGGAGGAAGTGCTTTTTTTTTACTTGATTGGCCAAATTGTATATGAAGATGCATTCCCAGAGGGTAGATAGAGCTATTTTTGTACCAGCATGCAACACTTTAGTGGCCCATTTTTATCTCTTAGTTTAGTCAACATCAAAAACAATTATGGCAATTATGAAAGACCTTGGCTTGCTTCCCTCTGGGATATTGCAAGGAAATTTTAAATCCAGCATGTTGCTTTTATTATTATGATTATATTATCACTATTTTTTAAATAGGGATGACAGCTCACATTTCAAATAGCTGATCCCCAAGTGGAGAACTGCTGGCAAAATCATGAGATTTCTCCAAAGCTCTTATATGTTTGCGTTCCAATGCCCCGTTACCCGCAGCCTCCTAGTGGATAAATAAAGCACATGAACAAGCGGATTTTGGTTTATGGGTTCAAACAGGCCACAACTATATTGGTTCGAATCCCCACAACAGGGTGAGCTCCCGTTGCTCGGTCCCTGCTACTGCCAACCTAGCAGTTCGAAAGCACATCAAAGTGCAAGTAGATAAATAGGTACTGCTCTGGCAGGAAGGTAAATGGCGTTTCCGTGTGCTGCTCTGGTTCGCCAGAAGCAGCTTAGTCATGCTGGCCACATGACCTGGAAGTTATACGCCGGCTCCCTTGACCAATAAAGCAAGATGAGTGCTGCAACCCCAGATTCGTCCATGACTGGACCTAATGGTCAGGGGTCCCTTTACCTATACAGTGGTGCCTCGCAAGACGAAATTAATTCGTTCTGCAAGTCGTTTCGTATTGCGAAAAATTCGTCTTGCGAAGCACGACCATAGGAATGCATAGGAATGCATAGGAATTTAATTCCCATAGGAATGCATTGAAATTTTCGTCTTGCGAGTCACACCCTTTCGTTAGCGAATGCCTTTCGTCTAGCGAGTTTTTCATCTAGCGAGGCATTCGTCTAGCGAGGTACCACTGTATTGGTTACAGATGTGAGCGGTTTGGCTTAGGCATTGGGTGAAGTCAGACTATATCTCGACTCCCAGCCTTCTGCTGGGAATCCATCTAAGGGTAAACCACCAATAGAGGGAGCCCTAAGACTTACATCAAATAGGGGCACTCCGAGGGGTCCCTATTGGGATAGTGATATGTCCCTAGGCCACATCTAGGCATCAGACAGAATCCACACCCCTGGATCCCTTTAACAGGATACCCTTAATGAGGAGGGGCAGGCAGAGGCTACAACCTCCCCTCCATCCAAACAAAGGCTTACCTAATGCCTAACCGCCACTCAAGCCCAAATGGCTCACCACCAACATTCTCACACCTACAACCAATCTCATATGACCTCTGTAATGTCATTTGACCATATATCGTTGCCGACATCAGAAAGGTGTAAACCTGCCATTGTGAAACAAGGCATCTTGGTAATGGCAGGGTGATGTATCACATGACCTTTCAAGTGTTGTGCCTTTTGAGCAACTGCACAGTTTGCTTTCTTTCTAAGTTTTATTAACGGCAACTGGGTGAGGGTAATCACGCCAACAACACCTCTCCAGCAGCTGGGACCAAATTATGGTTAAGTCCGGGTATAGGGCAGCAACCTTATCAAAGCCCTCTTTAATGTTCCAGGTTAAGTCAATGCCATTCCTTAGAACCAAGTTGTTTTTACCCAGCTGAATGATCAATGCATCAAGAGGGCCATACAATGCACTTCTTGTTGTCATGATGGGCATGCTGGCCTGAATACGCTTCCAAAATGGCCAATGGCCCCTGCCACCTGGTCTGGCAAAATGGTGGAGGCTAGACCATGTGGGCGTCCAAAATGGTCGACCTTTCCCAACCCGTAGGGGGAAGCAGGACCAAACAACAAACCTTACTGAGAAAGGATTGAGGAAACTTAGGGTTTAAAGAACATTGGGTACAAAGATCGCCAACAAACCTGCGGCTCTCGCACCAGCCCAGGCTGAAGGCCACTCCAAAGGAAACAGCATGCACACACTGTACACTCCATGTCACACAAACCACTTAGCCCTGCAGCCCCACCAACATTAATTTAAAATTAAATCCTAACTAGCTGGCTAATTAGGAGCGGCAGGCACCTAATAGCTGTTCAGCAGGCAACCACCCATACAAACGCCGTTAAGAAACCAGTGGGGCAATGGGGCAAAGCTGGCACCTTCTCATAAAGCCAGCATAGAAACTCAAAGCCTCCCCCCTCCCCCCACTTGTGCTCACACAACTATAGACTGAGCAAAATTAGTAAGGCACCTTTTACGAAATGTTAAGCTCTGGAGAGCGGCAGGGGCCTTTCCAAAAGCTGTGTGGGCATCTGCCGCTGCACAGCTGACCAGGAGTTGCCGCACAGCTGATCTGTTAATTGAACAAGAGAAGTGTGTGTGTGTGGGGGGGGGTGCACCTAGAGAAGCCCTTCAAATCCTTGGTTAAATCAGGCAAACTGGGGAATCCCTGGCGATGCAACCCACACCTTCAAACACACACTGGTACTGGCCAAGGAGAGGACTGAACAAAATCACCACGCACCGTTCGCTCCACCCGAATCCTCAATCCCTGAAGTAGCTGTTTTCCCCTCCACCTTAACCACACACACAGGCACCAATTTCCCTTACCATACAAGCCAACACACAACCACTCCCCAACACACAGGCAAAGTTTACTTCCCGGAGTCCGCAAGAAAGCAAAGTTCTCCATTGCCGCACAGCTGGTCAGAAGCCTCTGCTCTGCCTCAAGTCGGCTCCCACTGCTTGTTTGTAGGGATGGAGCAGAGAGAGCAGTGAGGCTGCAAAGTAGGAGCGATGTGCATGCAAAACCAACGTAATAAACAATGAACAAAACAAAACCAAAGAAGGATAGATCTATCCAAAGGAAGCAAAGTGGGGAGATCCGACAATAAGGTGAGGAGATCTGTAGAGATCTGTAGACGGCATCCCCGCTGTGCCAGAATTTAAATTCCCCACAGAAACTTGCCCATCGGCACTGATTGATCAGTAAAGTCCGCCCCTTGAGCAGGGCACTGCCGAGTACCGACAGTGAGGGGAAGCGGCAGTGGGGAGAGCACCAGTCTCCAACCCTCGGCTGGGTTATGCAGGGCCCAGTAGCAACGCTGCCTACCAAATATGGTAAGCAGACTTATCACATGAATAAATGGGGGTCCCTAGATACCTCAATATAAGCTGCTCCCTTAAAATTCTGCAAGCACTTCCACCCGTAAATGGCAAATGTAGAAGAAAATCCTATGGGTACCTGTCCCCCCCATGCTCCCGGGCTGCTTCCTGAGGGGGGAGGGGAGCCGCGCCACTTTGCCGGTGGCCTTCCGCCCTTCCGCCCTTCCGCCCTCTTTCCGGTCGTTCAGGGGAGGCTTGGGAGCTGTGGTCAGGACGGTTGCCGTTGTCAAGCACCCCCCGGCGGCCCTCATGTTGGCATCCGGGGGGGGGCGCTCTCCATTCCGGTCTTGGAAGGCAAGGCAGGGAGGCGGACCTAGGGCAGCTGTTTCAGCAGCGATATCGTAAGAGCCCATTTTTGTAAGGTCGCAAAGAGTGTTGTTTTCCTGGGGAGACGCAAGGGTACGCATATCCCTAAACATTTTGTGAATCTAAGTTTTGCCTAATTGAGGGGCAGTATTTCAATATGAATATGAAAATGGGAGTACCCCTAAACATTTTCTTGGGGGGAGGGAAGCACTGGTTGCGAATATAAGCCGCACTTTAACTTTTCACAGTCGGAATTTGAAGGAAAAAAAGGGTGTGGCTTATATTCAGGCCAATATGGTAGTTGGCTCTCTCTCCACCTCTCACAGACATCTCTGCCTTCCCCCCTACTAGTCCCAACAGCGACCAGCCACCATTGTTTGAAGCTCTCTTTTGCCTGCTGGACTAAATCCTATCCATTTGCTGCAATCCAGCTCAAAGTTAAGTGCAGTTGTACTCTGAAAGAAACCCTGCTATTTTTCATGAGGTTTGTCCCTAGTACACATTCTACGATTGCAAGTTAAGTGTGCTGTAACGTAGTGATTACATTCCCCACTTAGCCTTCATAACGATGAGAAAGCCAGTGAAATTAACTTCCATGCTACTTTATAAGTATCAAGTAGTCATTGTCTCTAGGGTGGGATGTGTGTCCTGCTCTGGGAAAGTAGTCCACTCTAGGGAAAGAGGCAAAGTGATCTGGTCATCTTGACATTAAAAAAAAAAGGTTTAGAAGTAAGGAGTAAGTGCTACTCCTTAAAGAGGAGTCCCTTAGTCAAGAACAACTTGAAAATCTCTGCAGTGCACAAACACATTAATATAGTTCATTTATTCTAGGGATGCAGAAACTGCAGCCTCCAGTAGTTCATTTCTTATTTATTTCATAAAATTTATATACCGCTTGGTTGTAGAAAGAACTTCAAAGCGGATCCAACATGCATCAGCCCCAGACAAAAGGGTTCCCCCCTCCCCAATTTATACACTACTTTCAGATTTGATGTATTATGACTGCATCTCTTTTTGTGTGTGAGACTCTTGAGAGTCCCATGGACTGCAAGAAGACCAAACCTATCCATTCTCAAAGAAATCAGCCCTGAGTGCTCACTAGAAGGACAGATCCTGAAGTTGAGGCTCCAGTACTTTCGCCACCTCATGAGAAGAGAAGACTCCCTAGAAAAGACCCTGATGTTGGGAAAGATGGAGGGCACAAGGAGAAGGGGACGACAGAGGATGAGATGGTTGGACAGTGTTCTCGAAGCTACTAACATGAGTTTGGCCAAACTGCGAGAGGCAGTGAAGGATAGGCGTGCCTGGCGTGCTCTGGTACATGGGGTCACGAAGAGTCGGACACGACTGAACAACTGAACAACAACAACAAGCATACAAAGCTCAGAACTCTAGAATTCTGGCCATAATGTAAGGTGTTCTTTGCAGAATGGCACAGCATTGTAGTTCAGGAATAGTGTTCTGAGTTTTATAATTAGTCATTTGTATATATGTAAATGTGAATAAGGTATGGAATCTGAGATTAGGGCCATTATGTATACAGAAGTTCAGACAACAAAGTAGGAAATGCTGAAGCAAAAGAGAAGTGCCAATATACATATATAAATGGAACACTAATTTTAAATTTCTGCTCCAGAAAGATCTGAGGGCAGTAATGATCTTTGGCTAGGATATTTCTTAAATACTTAATGGCCATTTAGGGTTTGGGGTCCTACTGCCTTTGCCTTAAGCCATTAGCACTCAGCTGGTCATTAAACATTAGGAAATGTATTTGCCTTATTCATTATTCCCTGAGCATCTGTTTTGTTTCAGATTTCCAAGCCATCATTTAATTGGGGGTTTGCACATGTATTTTCAGTAGCTGGCTTATATCCAGTCAGAGACTGGAAGAAGTTTGCTGAAATCCATCAATGTGTGTTAGCTAATTAAAGCTGGATAAGGCTAAAGTCAGAGTGGTCAGCAGGCATTGCGATCTGGGCAGTGATACATGCTCCCACCTGAGAGTGACGGGGAACTTCTCAAATTTCTAGAGAAAGTCAACTGGCCAACAACAACAAAAGATTCACAACAAGTGATGTGAACTCAGGTTTTCTTCAAGCAAAGCTTGCTGCTAAAAAGAGAAAGAATGGGTCTTGGGTTGAATCAAATATTTATTTTTCCATGGCTTGGTCTCAAGAACTTGCTTCCAAACCAAAGAACCCAGCCTTGGTGATCCAGCAGTTGCCTAATTCACAAGGGCCACCACCCCTCCTGCAATGATACACTCCATCTTTCCAACCAGTGTGGTTCAGGAGACTCCCATACCTTACTGGAACACTCCTAACAGCCCAGAGAAGCAAGAGCTGGGGGGCGGGGGCAGGGGGGGACAAGGAAGAGGCATTATCAGAGTTCAAATACATATTCCAGCTTGGCAAAAACAATTGAGATGCAAATCTGGGCCAGTGAAGGGTGTGACCTCTGGAGAGGGGAAATGGTTTGTGGGGTATTAAAAGGCTTGGAGGGTTGCATTTGGTCCACTGGCCTAAGGTTCCCTGATGCCAGTGTGAATACAGACATGTGCCTCTTTTTTTTTGTCTGCAGAAAGGTGTGTTGTATTCAGGCCTATGAATTAATGACACACAATCCCAATGAAGTACACCCCAACCTTGAGATTCTTGCATCTTCACCCACCCACTACTCAGATTAGGAGAAAACATGCTGTAAGGCAGGCCTGTGTTCAGAGCCCTACCAGACTGCTGTATATGTAAGAAGTTTGATATACTTCTTACATTACTAACAACTGTGTGTAGCCTGAACAAAAGTTCAAAAGGCAATACATAACATTTCTTTACTGCTGATGTGCATGATGTCAAACACTCCTGAAAAGGGAAGGAATGTCGAAGGAACCATGTGAACCAAACAGTTTTTACTGGGTGAAGTGGCAGTCCGCAATGGAGTCATGCTTCTCCTGCAAAATTCTCACTGACAGCAGTAGCAAGAGTTTTGCTAAGAAACAGGTAAGCACAAAAGTAAGGATTTTGGGTTTATTCTCTTCAAAGCACATGCACAGAAAGAGGAAAATGCCATCAAAAGTCTAGCTAGGCAGATACAGCAGTTCACGACAGACACCTTCACCTGCGCCTAAGGCACAGTGTGTCTCTGTGGAACAGAATTAATGGTCTGCTGTAACTTTTCATATTATAGATAATTTTTACACTGTCTTATCTTGTTCTGGATACTGACTGCTGTCCAAATATAGGTCGGCTTCTTCTCTCACATTAGATGACTGTTTTATGTGCACACCATGGTACAATTTGGTGCTGGATCAAAAGTTCTGAAAAGAGAACTTTCTGGAAAAAAAATATTGGGGGGAAGGGGGTTCAATGGAGAAAAGAGACAGATATTTGTGTTCCTCTTTGGCGTAGGTGGGGACAGTCAGAGCTGAGGGACAATACCCTTAGACTGCACTCTCTCTTCATCTAGGAACCTAAGAATACCCTGGAATGAGGCATTTACCAAATAAATTGGTCACAACTGGCAGATTTGGGAGAGAAGGATCATAGATGTTGGTTGAGGCACTGGGGTATGTAGGGCATGTTCCACAAACCAACCTCTCACAGTTTATTACAGGCTCCCTCACCTGATGACTGAAAGACATTTGATTTCTATGCCACTTTCTGTTCAACTGGATTTCAAAGCAGCTTACAAACACTAAACAGCAAAGCAATGTAATGTAACAGAATATCAAAGCTATACTACAAGTTAAAAAATTATTATTGTTAATAGTAACAATAACACTTAAATAATTACACAATTAAATTACAATTTAGAAATCCATAATATATTATAAAAATAACTACATTATTGAAATTAACAAATAATCAATAAAACAATTATAAATAATTACAATCTATGAAACAATTCTAAGAAAACAGCAAGGACTTACCTTAACATTATTAGATTCACACACACACAAAAAGGTTCAATACTCATCCTTTCTGCTCAATCTATTAAAATGCACAGCGAGTATACAGAAGGATCCTGATCCAATAGACATGCCTACAACAGAACTCTCATACACCAAACAGATAGATGGGTTTTCATGGGCCATACCCAGACTGCTGTCCCCCAGACTCAAGCTCACACTGAGAGAGTGAGATAAATTCCGCATCCTTTCCCTTGGAACTCTATACTTCCACTGAGAATTACCACCATGCGGCTACCACAACCCAAAGCAACATGGAACAACATACAAAAGCAGGGCGCAAGGGAGAAACGTGCTAAGAGGAAGGCACGCTTGGCAAATCCACACTGTGAACAACTCCCACCCGGAAACCAATGTCCCCACTGTGGAAGGACATATGGATCTAGAATTGGCCTCCACAGTCACTTATGGACTCATTGTTAAAGCCATGTTTATGGAAGACAATCTTACTCGGCTACGAGTCATCGAAGAAGAAGAAGAAGAAGAAGAAGAAGAAGAAGAAGATGACGATACAATAGTTGAGCTGTACAAACCAGTAAGGGTACACTCATTCACACAAACACTGGTGAATGCGCAGAGACAGGTTGTAGTTTGGTTTGGTTTAGCAAGCCTTATTGCAGATTAGACATGTAAGCTAATAAAGTTGTCTGACATACCAGTAGTTGTTGTGTTGTTTTTATTAATTAATTGGTGGTGGCAGTGGTGATGATGATATCTTGTATTTCCATCACACTTCTATACCATATCTATATCTATCTATCTACATCATCATCTCCTGGCGTAGCAACTGAGACAGTTGTTGGATAACAAAGTTAGGAGAAGAAAAAGACAAAGGAGGCAGAGAAAGCAGAAGGGAAAGAGAGTAAAAATAAAAATAAACTCGTGTAGTTGAAAAGCAAAAAATTGAAGAGGCACCCAGTGAAGGAGGAGTGGCAGTAATGATATACAATGGTATTTCTTTCAGTCTGGGAGGAAGCACACATCAGATTAATCCATGGGCCTGGCATCCTCAAGAGAACAACCCCAATTCCAGGGCTTGTCACAAATGGAATGAGTTTGATGGTTTGTAGCGAGTAGTTGTGCATGACACACAGCCCTGCCTGCTCGGCAGCCTGGCACAGAGAAATCACAAATGTTCCACCTAGAACAAAGTTAATCCCATTTGATGAGAAATAACTCGGACTGCAGTTCCATTCAGTGTCTGGGGAGGGAGGGAAAGGCTGCAGATGGAAAAGACAGTTGATTGCAAGATGCAGAAAGCAAATCTCCCAATTCACATTCCCTTTACCTGACTTGTGAATCTGCCATCACTTCAGGCACTCCCATATTAACTTTCCACTGTTTATTAACAGGCAGCACATTGCGATGCTCTTCAGAGTGGGTGATATATTACAGATTCAGCCCTTCCCCCCCCTCACTTCCACTGATAAGGCTACTACTACTGAGTCCTTTTCCAGGCGTGATGCACAATGTTGTTACCTCTGAATCACAGTGTGATTCACTCCAAACAGTCACAGATTATTGGACTGGGGTGTGTTGTTATTATTTAAAATAATAACTTCGTAATAATGGTGTAATATCCTTGATTTATTATCTTGGCCAGTGTTGCTGGAGAGGAATTCTTCAGCAGCAAGCCTTCATACTTATCCTTGGACAATGAAGGATTTAACCAGATTTAACGAGTCTTTGTCATATGTTCCTGTTTGTTACAGCACTTTCTGAAAGGAACCTGCCATCAATAGTACAAAAAATAAAATAAAATCTAGGACTCTTCAGTATGTGCCCCCACCCTTGTATGACTGTCTGCAAACTTGAATGATAATATGGATATACTCTTGGGGGGGAATAAAGGTGGGGGAAATGTACAATTGCAACCCCATCCCACCCCCACTATAGTTGTACAGCAGATGTTTTGCAAGTGGATGTTCTTAGGTTCAGTCCCCAACATTCTAAGAACACAAGAAGAACCCCCTGGGTCAGACAAATGACCCTTCTAGTCCTGTATCACAGTGGCCAATCAGATGCTCATAGGAAACCTGCAAGCAGGACCTGAGCATGACAGCACTTTCCCCTCCTGTGGTTTCCAGATACTGTACAGTGGTGCCTCGCAAGACGAAATTAATTCGTTCTGCGAGTGCTGTCGTCTAGCGAAAATTTCGTCTTGCGAAGCACCAACGGGGGAAGAGCGGTTTGACGGGGGGGGGGAATCGCGGAAATATTTCGTCTTGCGAGGCAAGCCCATAGGAAAATTTGTCTTGCGAGACAGCCTTTTGCTAGCGAATGCCTTTCGTCTAGCGAGTTTTTCGTCTAGCAAGGCATTCGTCTAGCAAGTTAACACTGTACTGGTATTCAGAAGCATACTACTGCAAGTTGAAGGAAGTTCCATAATCAAGAGTCTGCACTGAGAAGGCCTTGTCCAACCTAAACGATCTTACTGGTGGGCATATAAGCAGGGCCTCTTAATTTACAGGCCAGTTCATTTGAGTGAAGAAAGTCATTCAGATTAATCTGGCCCACAAACCTTTTTAGACTTTAAAGACGGTAGTGAGCAACCTCAGGCCCTCCAGGCCTCTCTATCTGTCCCATGGCACTCTCTCCAGGCAACACCCCTTCCTATGTCCTCCCCTGTGTCTTTTTACCTTGTTGGAGTGTGCGTACTTCAGCTGTGATCATGTCTCTTGCTTTCCTGGATGGAGGATGAGCAAATGTGGCCCCTGGACTGAAAAAGGTCCTCAAATTCTGCTTTAAAGGCTAGCCTCCACAATTTGGATTGGGTCCAGAAAATAGAACTGCCACCACTGTGGATAAATTTGTTCAGCTGAGTACTGGATGTAGAAAACTAGGAAAGGTTTTTCCTTGATTAAACTTTTGCCCCTTCTCCTTTTTAGTCTCCTTTTTATCTTCACCCATGGTGTTGTGAGCCATCAAAGATCTCAAAGCAGTGGGGAATGGATTTCTCAGCCATTGTCTCAGGCTGCATAGCCTTTTGTGTATTTATAACTAGATCAAGGGCAGGGAATTTGTGACCTTACTGGGTGCTTTATTGAGACACACACGGCTATTTATTGCTGTCTATGAAGCTCAATAAATAATTTGGCAGAACGAAAATTCTCAATGAAACAAATCTAGCTCCCCTGCAAAACTTCTCTTGACTACCATTGACGTCGATCCCAGTCATCATGTCACTGTGATGAGACCCATTTCCCTTTTCAAATAGTCACAGCAACCTTACCGTAGCAGAAATGCAATAATACATTAATCAGAGATTATTCATGGCAACGCTTTGCAAATGTCCCCAGATGACTTCTGTAATTTTTAATACAATATGCAGTAGAGTAATACACCTTTTAGGCAATTGCAAGTTACAAGAATGTACTGAGTGATAAACCTTTCATCCCATCCACTTACTATTAAGTGATCAAAAAAAAAAAATCAAAGAACACCGTGTTAGCCTTAATGGCACTTTTGAACATAGGAACATTGTACTAGAAATATTAAAACAGTACTTTTGGCATCCTCTGTGTGCATTATTAGAGTCAGTTCAAGATGGGAACAATGAACCATAACTGTCTTTCTTATGTGTTCTTTTTTTTCCAAGTGACTTTAAAAAGACTCTTATACCTTGTAATTAATTAGCCAACTTGGGAAATCTGCCATTGAAATAAATGCAGTTCAAATAGTCTTCCCGGCTAGATGGCATTTGTTCGAAAATCTTTTCTGAAGACTATTAAAACATGCATGAGAAACTACCAATTACTTACCCCAGTGAGAGTTTCTTACAGTAAAAAAATAAAAACCAAGGGAATTATCATACAATAATAATAATAAAAACACAGAATATGTTACCTAGGGCATGAGCTTATGTACTCTCAAAATCACAAGGCAGTAGGCTTTAGTTCTAATTAAGTCGATCAATGTGGTTCAGTATGAGTTTAAAGAGTTGATTCCAAATTGAAAAATTAAAATTTATTTGCATGAAGTGTGCTGAGCTGCAAACCTCAAAGTGACATTGGGATGTTCACCCTCAAGGATATTTTATTTCTGTAAAGCACTTCTGCATTTTTAAAAAATGTACTGCAGTAAAGGAGGACACCATTTTTTAAAAGGCAGAGCATCCCATAATTCCCCAAAGAACGAACCTATTTTCTATATAGTTCACTTCAAGGTTCAAGGTTGCTCAGTACAAATGAACATGCTCATTGTCACTTTTCAGAACTTTCTGAGAAAGTGGATGTTATTAACCACAAAATACGCAGATCAACTCACTGTGACATGTTTATTGAATTTTACTCTTGGAAGTGTTGGTATGTATGTATGATATGCATATTCATTATATATTGATACTGATATAGACTACAACTCCCATCATTCCTGACCATAGCCCATGATAGCTGGGGTTGATGGGAGTTCTGGTCAACAAAATCATTGACTATCCTTGGGGTATCTTAAACACTGGTGAGTTTAGATGACCTACTAACACACTCAATGGAGGCCAGCGACGGAAGCACAAAGCTGTATTGAGGCAGCACTGGGTGTTGGGATTTTGCTCCCCTAACACATTTGTGCCCAGGGCAACTGCCCCTTTGTCCCCTGAAGCTACGTCACTGTTAAATAGTATTTGTGCTGATGGTCATTTATAGCTTTATCTTCTATGAACTTGTCTAATTCTCTTTTAAAGCCATCCAAGATGCTTCCCATAACTACACCTTGTGGAAGTGAATTCTATAGTTTAACTATGCAGTATATGAAGAAATACTTTCTTTTGTATGTCATCAGCTTCATTGGATGATAGGGGGAGAAAAACCTTTCCCTGAACAATTTCTCTACTCCACTAAGTTTGTTCTTGGTATGAGCTTTTGTTTGCATGCACACTTCTTCAGATACCACAAAAGCTCATACCAATAACAAATTTAGTTGGTCTCTAAGGTGCTACTGGAAGTATTTTTTTTATTTTTATTTTTTATTTTGTTTTGAATATGGCAGACCAACACGGCTACCTACCTGTAACTCTACTCCATTAATTGTTTTATATACCTGCACCATCCCTGTATCATCTTACTCACTAAAAAGTTGTAACATTTCATCACAGGGGATTTCCTCCAACCACCTGATCCTTGGGTTGCCCATTTCCTGAAAATTATTCAGGTTCAAACACATTTAAATGCATACACACATACCACCTATAGTCTGCTATAATAGCTTTTCATAAATATGACATTGAATGGACATATCCTGAAAGACATGTCTCGTTATTGTTTTAATATATGCATTTGTATCATTCCCTTGTTAAGAGCAATCCCTTTACAAAATACAGGAGTAGTGAATATGGTACCCTCCAGAAATTGTTGAGCTCCAAATCCCATCAGTCCCAGCTAGCACTTCTAATGGTCAGGAAGTTACAGAACAACCAACAACATCTGGAGGGCAGCATGTTGGCTACTCCATTTATGTAAGTTGCACTCCATTGAGGGAGCAGTTCTAGGACTGTGGTAATGAGGCACTGGGGGGCAAAAGAGCAAAGAAAACTGTACCTATGGCAATAATGTAGGGGAGGGCTATAGGTCAATGAAAGAGCTCAGTATTTCAATATCCAGGATCTCCAGACAGGAGAAAATTTGGAGAGCTTCTGCCAGTCAGTGTGAAAAATACTGAGTTAGATAGACTAGTGCTCTGATTTGGTATAAGGCAGTTTCCTATATTCCTTTAACAAGAGGTTGGGTAAAGTACAGTATGGATAATGAAAGGATTATAATACAATATTTTAGCCTGATTGCAATGCTCATTTTTGACAGATAAAGACACCATGATGATATACAATTCATTTGTGTGCAATGATCATTTCTACTCAGTTCAGCCTTGTATCGCAAGATCAGAAATTTACTACATCCTGGAGTGTTTCGGATTTTATGGATATCCAGGTACATTTCAGAAATTATCATACAAGAAGAATTACTCTTTACATGAAAGTAACAGATAAAAGCTACATGTTTATCCCAGAATTTTAACCCATCAAAATAAAACATTAAGGTTCAGAGAGAGAAAAGATAACGCTTAACAAAATATCTGCCCAAACCTTGTCCCTTCCTGGTTTATTCATAGCATGCTGTAAGGCAGAGATAAAAATCAACATCATGCCCTAAAGATGCTGAGCTACAGTTCCAATCATCCCATTGAGAGTGCTCACCAGGGCTGATGGGAGTTGCGGTCGACTGATAGCTGATGACATGTTGGCTAATTGCTTTGTAGATTGTCATAGCACTTCATTGTGCTCCCAAGTACTCCCTCTACTTCTAAAGTTTGAGTGTCAATTCCTATGCATATGGCTACAATGCGTATGTGGCCAAATCAGCACTGCCCCTACACAAAAAGGAAGTATAAGCAGACTTGGTGCAGCTTTTGGTGTTGCAGAAGTGCACACAAAGTGGTTAAAAACAACAACCAAAAACCTAAAGTAGGGAGAAATGCTCCAAACAGCCAAATTCAGACTAGGCATAGTTAGTGACCACAACATTCTGGATGTGAGGGAGTAAAGGGAAAACAGGGTGGCAAAAGGGGTGTCCTTTAAGGAGGGCACACTAAACAGGAACGCTCCCTTTGGCAACTTTTGTTGCTGCTACAGGGCCTACTTGTTTATTTTACTAATCAATTAACTGAGGATCAGCAAAACATAACAGTTGGGAAGCAGTCTTCAATGCCACCTCTAGAAACATCCTTTGATTTGTCCATGCAAAAGCCAGCCAGTACTTTCAAGCATTGGTTGTGATAGTCTTTTCTCTCCATTGTCAATTATACGTCTTGCATTGTATCCATGTAATTACTTTATCAAAGCCAATAGAATCCTCTGACCCATATAAGCAAAGGAAATAGAAATTTCAGCCTAATGGAGAATGTCTCCCTCCCTCACCAAAACTAGAAAGGCAGAAAAGCTACAAAGGGGGGCTCACTGTTTCTCAGAACACCCCCCCCCCATTAACACAGTAGCATCTCAGAAGTAACAGAAAATAATTAGAATGTGTGAGAAATTAGAGTCCAAGAATATTGAAAGGGAGAGAACTGAGAGAGGTAGATAAGCAAAGAAGAAAGCTTTCAAGTTGTCTTTGCTAGAATAGTCCTCAGAATGGGAGGGGAAAACGGCTTCAGAATTCCAGACATACAATTTCCGTTTCATGTTTGCATCTTTGTTCAGAAAAAAATAATACAGGAAGGCCATGTTTGTGTAGTTAAGGGGTGTGTGTGCAAGACTGGAATGTATTAGAATGTGTTCATGAGTGGGCTGACTGTATTTTGCTAATGTATTTTGCTAATTCTACACAAGATTCTCAAGGGTAGGTTTGGAGGATGATTATGATGAGTGGTGGGCTGAAGGATTTGGCTGAGACATTTTTCAGCATCTCACTTTGAGGGAAATGCTCTGTGAAGTTTGTGGTTCCTCTGCCTTTGAGCATGGGGGCAGGTTCATCCCACTTGCCTGTTAGGAAGAAAGCCACCTGAGACTCAGGGTCCATCTGCCCCAACACATCTAAAATAGTATCGTGTCACTTTAACAGGCCTGAAACTATGGCTCCTCCCCATAGTAGGCCTCTATACCACCTTGTGTGACATGCCAACTGCCTATTGCTTCAGAGGAGTTCTCAGGGACATTCAAGGTGCAGGGAGATGGCTGCTCCCACTGGCTCCTGTGAGAACTGCGACTGGGCCAGTGTGGGGTTGGAGAGAGCATTGTATAAATAAACTATATGAAGTCATGCTTTCATAAGGGGCATATGCACAAATAGCTTGCAGCCAGGCAAACCCTGCAAAACTGCCCCACTACCTAGCCAGAGTAGCATTGCCACAATAGCGTTGGGCAAAGTAAAGGGCTGGTGAGACAAAGTATGGGACTGGTTGTGGGGTTTGCAGGGCTAAAAATTACTTAATATGGTGTAGAAATGACTTCAAAGCAATCTATTACAATGGCACACAGGGTTTACAGTGGTTTATTTAATAAAAAGAAAGAAAAGCTCTATGATCCACAATTGTAAGGAAAATAATTGCAAATTACATGTACAGCTGGACTTTGTAATGAGAATGGGTTTGACACGAACCAAAATGAAACATAGCACAACCGGACCAGGCCTGTGAAACCCCCTCTCTCAATCTCTGAGCGCAACTCACCTCACCTGTTCTGCCCACGCAAAAATTCTCCCACACTGGATCAGGCCCCTGCAACCTCCCCCCACTCACTCTCTGTGACCCACCCTCTGCTTTTGCAAAACCTCTCTTAACTCCTCTTGACTCTACCCCCACCCTCTGCCCATGTCCTGCGATAATTCTCTCCCTCTCCTTCTTGGCTCTTCTCCTTATGGACCCACCGGCTGCCTGCACAAACTCCAGCCCAGGCTCTTGCTCTCCTCCTTCCACCAGATCCACCCTCTGCTTGCCCAGTTTTGAGGGGGAAGAGGATGAGCACCAATACCTGAAAAAGGTGTCCAAGCAGAACAGGGGGCACTTTTCTCCCCCACCCCCCAAAAAGATGATCATATTTTTCTAGGGATGAGTGTCAACCCTAAGCCACATCCAACTGCATAGTCACTTCCTGACACCAGTTACAGCGGTTGAAGAGAAGGACTGAGTACACGAGAACACAGGAAGTTTTCTTATACAGAATCAGACCATTGGTCTTTCCAGCTCAGTATGGCCTCCACTGACTAGTAATGCCTCTCCAGGGTTTCAGGTGGCGGATATTCAAAACCTCCCTTTGGATTAAAGGTGAGACCTGCATGGAAAGCAGATGCTCTGCCAATGAGCCACAGACCATTCCCCATGGCTCTGACAGTGTAAGCCAAACAGTGTAAGGGGAATATTCAGCCCAGGCGCATTAAAACCTATGACCACCACACACCCAAAAGTTCATCTGAGTTTGTCTTAGTTATCGTGGGAAAATGCCAGCCCAGGTTGGTTAGAACAGTAGAGCTTCCAACCAGTGCTATATGAGGTTTGAGCTGGAACAACCCCCTAAATTTAACCTTAATAACCAAATAACTAGTTGACAGTTTTATTTTGTTTTTAGTGACATTACCAGTAATTGTGTTTAGTTAGTGATTCGACTCCGGGATATTAGCATGCTAAGGGAATTAGCAGTTAGCTCCTAATGAGGAAAGAGGGGCTACAACATCATAATTTGATGACATTATTCAGATATGCCCTAAAACATAAATATTTGCACAGTCAACGGAGTGCCTCCGATCAAAGTTTTGACATATGTTGCTGGCATTTTGCAACAAGACATCATTAAATCAAACATCTGATTATTTTCCCCATCCTTTGATCTCTGAATTCCAGGGATTTAAATTAGTGTTTCCTAGACACAAACAAGCCTATCTTTTTTTAAAAAAAGCTATGTTGATGGCCCAACTTCCATTTCCAGATAGCAACAATTTCAACAGATTGTACAAAAAGGAACGCCACCAGAACCTTTAAATCAGGTCATCTAATCTTTTGTAAAGTTTTTGAACTCCATTACTGTTTTATTTTTTACACTTGAAAGAACAGAAGACTACAAAAGCATTTGGTTATTACTAAGACTGAAAAGGCCTTTAGCTTACTATGGCTATTTGGGCAATCTGGGAGTGGGGCGGTGAACTAAATTGTCACTATTAATATTTTGCCTATCCTGTTCATCTTTTAGTACAACTACCTTCTTTATTTTTTTCAGACATGGAAGTCCATGAAGTTCCAAGGAGACTCTGGGGAAGCTAAATTCTCCATGACATAGTCTCAACTCTTGACACTCAAGAACACATATTCAAAAGAAATAATCACTGTGCAGATAAGACCTATCAAAGTGACAAAGGGAAGGGTCATAGCTTGGTGACACAGCAGTTGTTGTTCAAGCGGAATGTCCCAGGTTCAATCTCTGACATCACTAGGTGGGGTTGGGAGAAACCCCCATGGGCAATCTTGGAGAGCTGTTGCCAGTCATTGTAGACAAGACTGTGCTAGATGGAGTAGTGATCTGATTCGGTGTAAGACAGCTTCTCCACAACAAGAACAGTGAACTATCACAGAGATGGATCTCAGCAAGTTGCCTGAATCCATGCCTACAGAGTAAGTTGCAGCAAATTATTTACTAATTTGCTCAAGAGCAATGTATTCATCCTCTACTTTCTGGAGCAATTAGGTGTTTTTGCTCCATGCACCATGTAATGCAAATGGATCCCATTTCATAAACTTAGCCCTTTGGCTGTTGACATCATGAATAATACAAATCTTTCAAAGTAATTCATCCGCTTTCAACATGGCACCTGTTCTATTTCTCCTTGTGCTTCTTCAACCTCATCAGCGTTATTTACAGTGGTACCTCGGGTTAAGAACTTAATTCGTCCTGGAGGTCCGTTCTTAACCTGAAACTGTTCTTAACCTGAGGTACCACTTTAGCTAATGGGGCCTACCACTGCCACCATGCCACCGCTGTGACATTTCTGTTCTCACCCTGAAGCAAAGTTCTTAACCCGAGGTCAGTGCTGTCAAGTATCCCGTTTTCCCTGGGATTCTCCCTTATTTCAAGCAGTTTCCTGCTGCTCTCCCTTATTTTTTATTTCCCTTAAATTTCCCATTTTTAATGGAAGCAGCTCCTCCCCTGCTGGCCAGGGACTGGGTGGGAAAACCTCGCCTACTTGGAGACAAAAGCCTCAGCCCTCAAAGCAAGTGGGAGCCATTTCCCATGCTTACAGGGGGATGTATTCCTCCCCCTGTATCAGCCCCTATCCGTTGCCGCCGAGCCCCTCAGCCGGCCAATAGGGTTAGCTGGCGGGCGGAGCACGGCTGCCTTTGAGCAGCTGCTGCTTCCTGTCCTGTTTTGATGGGATCAGACAAGAAGACGATGGGGCTCCATCGCGCGGAGCACATGGCTGCCCTCCTCTTTGCTCCGCTCCGAGCCTGAGCCCGCTTGGAGTTTACATTGCTGCTGCGCCCACTTTTGCTTCTGGCTCCGCCCACCACTGACATGTGACTGTCCCTGGGATAGGTGAGACTGCTGATCCCTTATTTTCAAATCCGAAACTTGACAGCTATGCCCGAGGTACTACTTCCAGGTTAGCGGAGTCTATAACCTGAAGCATCTGTAACGTGAAGCATCTGTAACCCGAGGTACCACTGTATTATTTTTAGCATTGTGATCATTTCAGTTGGCCAAAAATGAACAACCAAGCTTATTATCAGTTTGCAGGAGAGAGACACACTTGAGATGTGAGATGTCTAAAGGATCACGCGGCGTTAACTTAGTACCTGACCAAAAGCAAGAACTGAGTATGATTGCTACAATATAATTCAGTCTGGCCTGTCTTTGTGATGCATGTACATGAGCTCCATAGGTCTTTCAAGCATTTCAGCCTAGGGATTTTGCATGACATCAAGAAGGAAATTTTTACAGCTAATATACACTTTGGGATGCTTAGCCGTTTCCATTGGTATTTACTCACAAGTCAAAGTCTGCCCTATATGATTTTCAGCTCTACAAGCTACCAAATACCATACATATTTGATTGAACCTGATTTATACCCCACTGGAGCCAGCGCAACCAACAGCCTATTCTGCAACCCAATTCGTAGGTTGTAACTAGATGCTGCTGCACAAATTACTGTGAAAGCAGCCATCACAAATCACCTCCACACCCTCTCTTAGGAAGTTTCCCTTTTTCAGAGCCAGAACAGTGGTCCATCTAGCTCAGTACTGTCTACACACAATGGCAGTGACTCATCAAGGCCAGGAGACATTCCAAGCCCATGTGGATATTCCACAGTTTGACACTATACTACTACATACAAAGCGGAAGCTATACTATGGCCATTGGAAAACACATCATATCTTCACTGGCACAAAGAATAATCAATTATTCAAGGCAAAAGAAGGGATTTCATGTTTAGTTTTGGCATATAGTTGCAGAGCAATCAGTATCCAAAATTTGGAAATGCTGCTGCTGCAGTGTGTGTGTGTGTGTGTGTGTGTGTGTGTGTGAGAGAGAGAGAGAGAGAGAGAGAGAGAGAGAGTGAGTTATATGCAGTTCTGTATCTAATATCATCATTTAATTTGCCTCAACTTCATTTCACATTTGGGATGGTCAAACTTACCAATTTTCTTTCCCCCCTTTTCCCAATCTTAAGTTCAGCTACCCACATTTCCACATGAGTTTGTGATTATTATTATTATTATTATTATTATTATTATTATTATTATTATTAAAGTACCCATGAATTAGGAGGATATAGGAGATCAGCTGCATGCAGGTCTTATTTCTACTCTCTGTGGTTAAGTGATGCATTAGTCATGAGATGACGAATCCAATAATGCAGATATTAGTGAAGATAACATTAAAAATGCATTATACTAGGGAACATTGATTGTAAAAGTGTGTATAGTAGGCAAAACTGCACACGCACATATTGCACATTAGGATAAATTCTCACCATTTGGAGAGGAGGGAATGGCTCACATCTCCTGCCAGTTTGTGTCCTCACGTGTTCTTTTTCAACGCTGAAGAGCTAGAATCTTGTGTCTTCATCCTAAGTAAACCTGGCCAAACAAATCAATATGCATCAAAAACAGAGAAGAAGTGGAGTAGGTTGCTTGGCTCATATATATTGGACTGTACATCCATATACATTATTTGACATTAAAGGTTTGTAGAGTGGCAAAACAGGTTCAGGCAGCGGGCAGGCAACTGTGATCTTGCTGTCCCATTGTGCACTGAGTGCAAGAAAACAAGTATGTAGACTGCAATCTGATGCACACTTACCTGGGAGCAAATCCATTTAACTCAGCTCAGTTTGCTTCTGGGTGAAGGAGAAATTCAATAGCATTCACATTTATAAGTGAACCTACCACATCCACACTTTCCAAAACACAGTAGACCTTCAGAATTCACAGTTCTCTGAATTCTGCAGTGCATTTTTACAGCCAAGTAATGTGTTAAAAAATGCATATATTGGGGTAAACTGTGCATTAAAATGCATAAATTAGTGAACGTAGAATGCAGAAATGCATTATATTAGGTGAAATTCCTTTGCAAAATTGTGTACTTAAAAATTTTTATTTTCCCCCACAGGACCCCCCCCCCCCAAAAAAAGTGATCAACAAGTTTGTATAAAACTTTGGAACTGGTCTTTGGTTTTCTGTAGAGTTTGTAAACAAAATGAAACACCACAGTTCTCCCACAAAGGTATCTTTGTGCTTTGTTCCTCTTGCCAGTTTTAATTTGTGAGTCCTTTTTTCCATAAGGGGAACACACCATACCCTCTTGTACTGAGTATTCAAGTCTGGACCTTTTAAGTCCTTCCAGACTCATGTGGGTGCAAGCATACATGCTGCCACTAAGAGAAATCCAATTAGTATTTTATCTACCAAGTTTTGATTCTCATTTAAATACAGATTCAGCAATGCAATGCAAGCTCTGAAGACTTTGTGACATGCTGATAATGTAATTTTACTTATGTAATTTTACTTATCTCATTTAAACACTCGCCCCCCCCCCATTTTTTTGCCACCTTCAGAAATGTCCACCACAAGTACCTATAGCTGTGTATGTAAATGGTGTCTATAATATTTGCATATAAACATATATATTAAGAGAAATTGGCACTCAAACAGCAATTATTTTTATTTTAAAAACTTGCAAACTGATGTGGAAATGTGGAGAACTGAATTTTTAGATTGAAAAAAGAAAAAGAAAAATGGAGGGAAATTGAAATTGACACATTCACTCATCCTTACTTCTAAGTAAACACATTGAGGATTGCATTGTCAGGGTCTGATCACACTGTTTGCTGTGGAAAACTGATGGTGCCAGTTGCAGAGGCACTAAATCCTAGACCACCATCTCATTTGTTTTAGTGATGCTTTTGCAAGAGATGGTTATTACCAAGGATTGGATCCATCGTCTCATGGGTAATGCATCACCTAACCACAGAGACTGGAAATAAGAGCTCCACACAACTGATAAGTGATCTCCTATAGCCTCCTCTGTGGTTTCTAGCAAACCTCATATCAGATTCACAGCAGGAACTGTACTTCAAGCTGTGTCCCTTGTTAGACATTCCTCTCCAAAAAGAATATCCAATAACTTTATGGAAAGTGTGTGCAAGGAAAGTAATTGCAGACCCTTTGGGTCCTCTCTGCCAAGAAGCTGAGCACTGAGTGCTTTGCTGTTTATAAAACTATTCCTACTCCTCTATTCCCCCACCCCTCCTGTCAACTTACACTCAGAGGGTTAAGACAAGCAAAGAGGCAATGAAAAGTATTCACTGTTTGCTATCTTCAAGCAGCAGGCAAGAGTGAATCCATGCGAAAAGCCAGTTATGCAGAAGCCTCTACTACAGGTATAGATCAAGTGACTTTCCTTGGTATAAATCTCTGAATATAAAATTTGCAAGCCTGCCTGCAATTACATAGTCAGAAGCGATTTTGGGTTCTGTGTAAAAAAATATCCAGCAAAACAACAAAGAAATCAAAGGAAGAATATATCTGACTGTTGCTTATTTTGCCACCTGTCTCCTGCATGTCTCTCCCCACAATTCCTCTACCTTCCATTCACTGGCCAAGTTCCTTCAATGTCACGGGAAGTTTGCAAACTTTCTAACTCTTCATGGGGAATCTGTAAGCAATCAAATATTGACAAACAACACAGCTTCTGTGAGGCAAATTAAATGACACTTCAGCTAACAAACTTCACACATGTCCTTGGGACAGAAGGAGTAGCGTTTTCTGAAATGCAAGAAAATCCTGCTTTACACAGCATGGTTCCCTTTCTTTCTCAAATTTTGCTAATCAGAGTGTTTAAAATTAGCTCCTAAGAAAGAAACTCTTGAATTTCTCTATGCTATACTCCAGCGGCGAGGAACCTGTGGCTGGCCAGCTGTTGTTGAACTCCAAATCCCATCAGCCCATTTCATGCATTTAATATGTGTGTGACCGTGTATACGTGCAACACACTGAACCCAGAAGTGACCTGGAAATGTCTTAAACATGTCACTGAAATGTCGCTAAAAGGATGAAACAGGGTCAGGGCAGGGCCAGAATGGGGGCAGGGCAGGGGTGTTTGCAGGGTTTTTTTCAGTGGGTTTCAATCATATGCAATTTCACCGACGCATGTGGTGCCTCAGAACATAACCCACATGTAAATGGGGGGCTGCCTGTAGTCAGATATGATGGGAGTTGGAGTCAATTTGGCAGTCTACAGATTCCCCTTCTCTGATCTAAATGGTGTCTATACAGGGAAACATGTGACCCTCCAGGTGATGTTGAACTGCAACTTCTATCAGTGCCAGTTAACATGATTAATGGTCAGGGGTGATGGGTGCTGTAGTTCAGCAATATTTGGAGAGCTACAGGTTTCCTACCTCTGCTGTAATCCTGTAATAGTGTGACATCATCATCATCATCATCATCATTATTATTATTTAACACTGACTGCAGGGCCAGGGGCAAAGCAAGGGGGGTGCGTTGGGGGTGGTCTCCCCGGGTTCCACCCTAGAGGGGGTGACACTCTGGGCGCCCCCCTGCGACATCCAAGCCAAGTCCCGCCGCCCGGCAAAAAGCCGTACTCGGCAGCAGGGCTCGCAAACCTGCTTGGTGGATGCTTTGCTGCCTCCTGCTTCTTCCAGCTGCGGGCAGAGGTGAGGAGCGGGCCAGGAAGGGGCGTCAGTGGCCTCCGCCCGCAGCCGGATGAAGCAGGAAGCAGCAAAGCATGTGCCGATGGCTAACCTGCTTGGCGTGTGCTTTGTTTTTTTTCGCCGAGCAGGTTTGCAAGCAAGCTGCCAAGCGGCTTGCTGGCGGTTTGCTGGCAGTGCCGCTCCATAGCACACATGCACAGCACCACTACGTAGCGATGCATGCATCGTACGTAGCGACGCTGCGCATGCGTGCTATGGAGCAACACCCGCCCCCCGGGTGCCCCCGGGTTTGTCGCTCTGGGTGGCCAAGCGGCTTCCTTCGCCACCGTGCAGGGCAACTTAAAAATAAATAAATAAATCAGTATTTGAATTTCACTTCTAAATTATTCACTGAGCAGGTGTCTGAGAAGGAATCTGTCAGGTAGAATTGCTCTTTGCAGAGATCTCCAATGAAACAATGGAATAGACAGCATACAGATCAGGAGAATTGGATGAAGCCCAAGAAAGCCATCCAATTAAAGATAGCAGCAAGGAGAAAAAAACAACAGACAAAGGTTTTTTTGTGAGGGGGTGGGGAGGTAATATAGTAAAAATTAATTCAGATGGGAAAACAATGCATTTGGCTCTTGGGAGAGAATCTGGCTTACTGCATTTTATAATGATTTAGGGTTCTGGGTGAAAGTGTTGGACACATTTTTGCAGAACAGGGATTATTCAATTTGCAGTGAAAATGATCACCATGTCATACAGTAAGAAGGAAAATCAGTCCTGTGCCACATTGCATTGGAGAAAGCAAAAGTTGAGCTGAGGACTCTGTATCAAGCACTGAGATGGTGAGAGCACAGTGGCTGGCAAGGCTGCAGGTGCCAGGAGGCAAACAGGGATATTGGCTGCAGCTGAGAGAAGGAACCAAAAGCAGCAATTCCTATGGATGTACAGGGTCAGGCCAGATCAGGCAGTACAGGGGACTGATTCACAGGCAGGTATCCATTCAACATGGATTTCTCCAGATTTCTTGGAACTGTGAGGCACAGCAGGCAAGGAGACACCTGAAGGCAGCCCTGTTTAAGGAAGTTTTTAATGTTTGATGTTTTATCGTGTTTTTAACATTCTGTTGGGAACCGCCCAGAGTGGCTAAGGAGACCCAGCCAGATGGGCAGGGTATTAATAATAATAATAATAATAATAATAATAATAATAATAATAATGTTTTTCTCCTAATGTATGCATGTAATTTTCCCTAGAATACGTGGTTTGCTAGCAATTAACCCCCCATCTTATGTATTTTTGCACATCCTCACAAATATATGCATATTTGCAAGCTCTTTTCTCCAATCTACACAATTTCATGTGAATTCATTGGAGAACTGCATCACAAAATCATTATTCTGCTAGTATCCCAGAATAATGTACTAAAAAAAAACCCAAAACAAACACACACGTGTTTCCTTCTACTGCAGAAATAACTTTCTGTGAGAGATCCAGAATTGAGCTGCAATATTTTCATTTGTATGGCACACACACACAAGCATCGTATCATTTAATGTGTGGAGAGACAGGGTATGGTTTGAGAGACATATGTTTCATGCCACTATCTTCTGAGCAATGTGGGTTGTCGCTGTGCAAAGCTCAGTTCAGAGCAGAGATGTGGCAAAAATTGATGATGGTACTGAGTCAAAGTACTGCCCGTTGCATTTGCTGCAGATGAAATCTCATTACAATAGTCATGTATTCGGTAGATACAAAGATAGCCTCCTACACTCTCACAAGATTGGAATTCTGGAATAGTAAACATTAACTAGAAAAAGCTATGAAAAGGTTATCCCTGAGTGCATACTCATAACTCCAACATTTACTGGCTGGAGGAACACAAGGGGCCACAGACATTTTCTCAGTTCAGTCATAGCCAACCATTGATGTGGGAAGGAAAACCTCATGCTCACTCTCTAATAGCAGCAAAATGTGACCAAACAGCAATTATACTGGCAATTATACTGGTAAGTGTGAAAAGGCCCCAGCTCTCAGTCTAAGCTATCTCACAAGCTTGTTGTGATGATGCAACAGGGAGGGGCAGAAATGAGTGAACCTCTTTGAGCTCCTTATAGGGAATATGAGGTGTTGATAAATAAATATATGCATTTAGTGTGCTAATGCACCACCACTGGACAGTAGCCTCATTCTAAGTTTGAGAATTACCATGCCTATACAGGAACAGGGCTACCGGTATTTTAATGAAATTAGTTTGCTATTGCCTAAGAAATTTCCTTCTTCATTCCTGCTCCTCAAACTTCCCTGTCTACAGGTTTTGGTCAAGTGTGACTTCTTTTTGAAGTAAACCTTGAGCTATGCAAAGGGCAATTGTGGATGTGCCTTAACAGGGCTCTGAGCCGTGATGCCTGCAGCTTACATACAGAAAGGAAAAATTTAGACTTACTTGCTGAACTTCCAAATCTGAAAACTTCTGAAAAGAAAAGATTGCCACTGGGGTTGGGGTATAGCTAGAGAAATGATGGTGTTTTTCTCCAGTAAAATACAACATCAAAATAAAAATCAGTTGACAAATGGCATGTCTCATGTGAACAAGTTAGCATTGTACTGAAAACTTGTAGACTGATTCAAACCAAACTTACCTGGCAGTTAAGTCCTATCAATTTCAGTCAGGTTTATGTCCAAGTAAATATGGTTCAGATTACAGCCTTATACCCACTTCCTATATAAAGGAGAACAGGGCTCCTGTAGCATGAATAGTTGTATAAATCAAAGAGCTTCAACAGGTGGAGTTTTATTGCAACCTGGCAAGTTTCTCATGGTCAGATCCAAGGACAAAGGAAAGGGAGGGGAGTTGCCTTCAAGCCCTGTTTGTGAGCTCCCTAGAGGCATCTGCTGGTGACTTTGACAAACATAAATTTGGAGTAGATAGCCCTTTGCCCTGATTTGGGAGTGCTACTTGTCAGTGGCAGGATTTTGGAGCAGGAGCCCAGGGCCCCACTCAGCAGGATTAGTGCAAGGTCCCCCAAATGCACAAGGGCTGATTTACAATGTTTTGAAATAAGACGTTTAAAGAGATGGGGTGCATGGATAAGTCCAGGAGCTAAAATTATTCAAGTATATCACTAGGATTTGTACACAGTTGCCACAATTTCCTCTTTGGCATATCTATTGAAGGCACAGGGGTCCTCTTTTTCATTTGACCACTCTACTAACAACATGTGTTTATTTTCAGAAATGAGGAAAACATACATATTTGGACTCCAGCTCCCATCAGCCCCACCCAGGATGGTGTTCAGTTGTTCAGGGCTTTTTAAATTAGCACATGGACCTTGAACCTGGCTCAGTAGTAGATGGGCTGCTGGTGCAGATGTTTTTAGCAGTGGTGTTCCATGTTGTTGGCCAGATGTACCCATCAGCAGTCTGGCCACTGCATCAGATAACAAGCACGGGCTCCTCACATGATTTAAAACATTGTATGACCAGCGTTCTAAATCACATGAAGAGCGCATTATGCATGCGCAGCAGGTTCACTTTATGCTCAAGCATGTGGCCATCATCAGCGAGCATGGCCTCACTTTCCTCTCATGTGACTCTCATCATGTGAGGGTTTGAATGCCTGTTTCAGAGCAAATTGCCCTTAAATAAGTGTGCCGCTTTAGGGTTCTCTTAGCTCTGTGGTAGAAGCTAAAAATAAACATTGTTCACAGATGAGTAAGTACCATAAGCAAAAGGTGCATATTGATACCTCTCCACGTACTGTTTGAAGTTCCTATTTTGGGGGTGAAGAACCGGGCTTGCATATATTTAATAATTGTTTAGAAGAAGGGGTAGCAGCTTGCTCAAAACTCTTTTTTAAAAGCGCAGCTATTTAAAGGTTCAGGAGACTCTTTTTGACAGATTTATGGTGCAATTCTATGCATGTCTACTTAGACCCATTGAGTTCAGTGGGTCTTATTTCCAGGTAAATGGCTCACAGCCTTACTTGGAGATGTAGGGGATTGAAACTGGGATGTTCTGCATGCAAAGCAGATGACCCACCATGATCCAGTTTACCTGTTTCCTTGATAACCACCAGGCAAAACCCATTTTATTGCAACAGCAGGATTCTTATTTATTTTCTCCCACCCTTCTTTCAATGAGCTTCACAGCCAAGTGAGGATTTGAACCCCTGTCACCCAGGTACTAGTATGACACTCTAACCACTACACCACACAGGTCACTGAGTGAAATTCCAGATCCTCCCAGTGCTGAGTCAACCCCCTATTTCACCTCAAATGCCATCCATTATCCTGGCTCTTGGTTGGAGACAAGTGGTTCCTGGCAGGTAATAATTTGCAAGTCCTTGAAAAGCAGGTAACACAGACTCTTCTTATTGCTTGACACCTCTTCACTGACATGTACAAATTTAGGATTAAAGAGCAATGATTCCAAGTATGGTGCCAAGATGAACATGAGAGCAGGACTCCTGCACCCTCTGTGCAAATGCACCAATGGAGACACTGCAGCACTCTTGAGCTGACTTCCCATCATTCACCACTCTTCTTCTACTTCCCAGTAAGCATCTGAAACATTACTGACTGGAGGTCAAGTGAGTGACAATGCCCCATCACGTTGTCTACTACTGATATAAACAGGGAAATGTCTAAATGAACTGTTCAGTCATTTGAACCAATAAGAATCCAGAGATGTAGTGTATTGCTCATATGTAATGAGGAGTTCAAATGCACTGATCATCTAAACTGAAGCACTTTAGAGTCTCCTCAACATAACAGCTCAATGGTGTGCATTTCCTAAGTGCCTTGATAGAAGGAGTGGTATTGAGAAAGTTTCTGAGACAAACTGTTAAAAATCTATGCAATATACTTCAGGAAAGCAGGTTTGTTGTGTGTGTGTGTGTGTGTGTTTGTACAAAAGAGATAACAGTAAAACAAATTGCAATTACAGTATCCATTTCACTGAGTGTTCTCCCTCTGATCACTTTTAACTCCCTTTCTTATATTTATTGCATCACAATTTCTTTTGTCAGAAAACAGGAGTTTAAAAAAAAGAAAAGAAACCCATTCCTGAAATTTGTAAATTGGCAGCAGTACATGGAAAGCACAGCAGCACAAGGACACCTGAAAGACCCCCTGCTTCTTAAGTCAATAACAAAACCATCTGTGAGGATAGCCAACTGATTCAGGATGGACTTTCTGACACTGACAGCTGAAGAAAGATTAGTTTAAACTGAAGTTAAAACCTCCACCTCTGAGGTCCTGGAAAATGAAGACTGCACAGGTCCAGGGGTGGAGTAATTGGGATGAACCATGGAGACAAATGCATTTAAAAGAAGCTTGCTGCTTTGAAGTCCATAAAACAGATCTAGCTTTAGCTAGGGCAGGCTTGCGGAACTTTTGGCCCTCCAAGATGTTACAGATCTACAACTCCCATCAGCCCCAGCAAGCATGGTCAACAGCCAGGGATAATGGGAGTTGTAGTTCAGCAACATCTGGAGAAAGAAAGGTTTCCAACCCAAGATGCAGAGCCACATCTGCACTATATATTCAGAGCACTATTATACCACTTCAGTCATGTCTTCCCCAAAGTATCCTGGGAAAAGTAGCTTATTAAGAGTTCTGAGAGTTTTTAGAAGACTCCTATTTGCCTCACAAGGGACGCGGGTGGCACTGTGGGTTAAACCACAGAGCCTAGGGCTTGCTGATCAGAAGGTTGACGGTTCAAATCCCCGTGACGGGGTGAGCTCCCGTTGCTCGGTCCCAGCTCCTGCCAACCTAGCGGTTCGAAAGCACATCAAAGTGCAAGTAGATAAATAGGTACCGCTCCGGCGGGAAGGTAAACGGCATTTCCGTGCGCTGCTCTGGTTCACCAGAAGTGGCATAGTCATGCTGGCCACATGACCCGGAAGCTGTACGCCGGCTCCCTTGGCCAGTAAAGCGAGATAAGCGCCACAACCCCAGAGTCGGACACGACTGGACCTAATGGTCAGGGGTCCCTTTACCTTTTATTTTCCCCACAGAGCTACAATGCCCAGAATAGTTGAGTAATCAATCCCCATTCCCAGAGAATTCTGGGAATTATGGCTCTCTTAGGATCAGACATATTCATGGCAGATAAGGCTATCAGTGAATACTGTTACAGGCAATATATCAGTTTCTAAAAATCGCAGGCATTCAGGTCTTGCTTGCAGGCTTCCTATTGGCATCTGGTTGTCCACTCTGATAAAAAGGATGCTGGGCAGATGGGCCTTTGCTCTGACCCAGCAAGGTTCTTCTGTTCCTCATTATTCTTCTCCATGTCTTCTGTGACCTAACAAGGGTTTTTGAATCATATCCCTTCAACTCCATAGGCCACCCTTACCTCCCTGCATTTGCCTGTGCAGTCAGGATCAATCTGGGTGTGTTAACCAATTTCTATTTTCATGCCTCTTGCTTCTGTAGAGCATCCTAGGTGGGAAGCTATTTGTTTGTGTGTATTTTTGAAGCTAAACCTACAACTTTTGAAACAAGTCAGCAGTGTTGCGAGTTGATATTGGCACCTAGCAAAATTACAAAGCTGCGAAAAGCTCACTTCCCCTCTGCAATGATAAAATTGATTTGATTTCTGTGGAGCTAATCTGGAGAGTGGCACCAGTGAATTGTCTCCTTGTGTGATATTGAAATAAAGCGTTCACAAGGAGGGAAGCGGATTCTCCAAGCTGTTCACAGTCTCGGTGAGTTAGTGTCCTTGTTCATTGATTTCTCTTGGTAGGTGTCACTTCTAGTTACAATTTCATCAGCAATCTTTCCACCCCATAACTTTGGTGTTAGCAGTTCTTGGGACCAGTAGTTTTCCTAAGGATTTTGCTAGCAGATCAGTAAGTTTAAGCCTTGCATCTTGCACCTATATTTGCAATAAACTTTCCCTGCCTGCCACTTGCCCATACCACTGATTTTTTCCCAGTGGGGTTCCAAAGGAAAGACTCTGAATTCCTGGAGAGCTGCTGCCAGACAGAGTAGACTGGGTTGGGGAACCACGGACCTGGGGGCCAAATGCAGCCCTCCAAATCTTTCTATCTGGCCTTTGGAATCTCCTAGGCAACACACCCTCCCTAGTTGCACCCCTCAATCCTTCACATCCTCCTGGATGGAAAACAGATATATGTATGTGTCCATATGTGTGTGTGTGTGCGTGCACGTGTGCATGTATGCAGAAACTACTCTTCTACACAAAGGTAAGATTTACATCCATTACTCTGCCAGCTTTTTGCCTCTGGCCCCACCCATTTCTTACTTGTGGCCTTAGGGCTATACAAGGTTTCTAACCCTGATGAGCAAAATACTGACCACAATGGATCGAAACTGTGGTTCTATACTAAGGGAGGTGTCTATATTCCACTGCCAGGCAAAGTGAATTATACTAAGCTAGATGGACCAGTTGTCTGACACTACATCATGCAACACTTGGAATTCAGGGGAAGTGAAAGACTGGGTCAGGAGACAAAATTTGCAATTAAAATGAGAAGGAACCAGGGAAAGGATTTTAAGATTCTCACTCCAAATCTCCTTCCCAACATGGGTTTTCCAAAGGATAAGCATATACCATATTTTTCCGAGTATTGGATGCACCCATGTATAGGATGCCCCCCCTATTTTGGGGGACTCCAAATTAAGAAAATGGGGTGAAATTGCCCTGACTTGTTGAATTTTTTTTTTGGGGGGGGGGGAGGATTACCCAGAGGCTAACAAGCCGCCTATCAGCTGTTCCCTCGCCGGCAATCACTGAGCTTTTTGGGGGGCAGAGATGAGCTTTTTGGGGGGGAGTGGTGAAGCTTTTTTCCAATTACTTTTAGCACTTTTCGCCTTTCCTGTGGGGCCTCCATATTCTGCTTGCCTCCTCCCACTCTGCCTGCCCTACAGTTGGGAGGGAGGCTGTAGGCAGTCTGTTTTTGCTGTGCGGGTGTTCACACAGCTCCATTTGTGTGCAGGCAGCGCAACATTACACAGGAGGAACACACCGATTGAAGTAATACCCCCCCCCGCGCCTTTCTCATTAGCAAAACATCGTGCCTTGCTTTCCTCCTGTGTAAAGTTGCGCCGCCCGCACACAAATGAAGCCATGCAAAAATGCCATACAGAAAAAAACAGATCGTACACAGCTTCCCCCATAGCTGTAGGGTGTGCAGAGTGGGAGGAGGCAAGCAGACTAACAAGGCCATGTGAGAAAGGCGTGGAGGGGAGTGCCTTTCCCGCAGAGCATTCTCAGTCTGCTTGCCTCCTCCCACTCTGCCTGCCCTACAACAATCCTCCTGGAGTGTTAGCTGAGCTCTAAGTGGAAAGACACCAGTGAAGCTGAATGAGTTTTTTGGTTTGTGTGAGGACTTATCTTCATTTCTTATCCTTAGGAAGGAGGGGGGAGAGGGAGAGAACAAACAAAGCTGGATACACCAATTCTTGCAAAGTATCTGCAAAGTATCATTCAGCTGAGCTACCCCCTGTGAAGCTGTTAAGTCTCCACCTTTTGTTCACTGGCATATTGCATTGTTGAAACACTTACCACAATGTTATTTCAATGCATTCAAGGGTATGGTGATTTATTGCACAGCCCTAGTCCATACTAACTGGCAACAGCTCTCCAGGATTTAAGATAGGGAACCTTTCTCTGTCATAAACCAGAGATAATGGGGATTGAACCTGGGCCCTTAAAATGAATGAATGAATGATTTCTTAGTTTGCAAAAATACGTGCATTGTCTCTTTTTTCAAGTTGTGTTTTCTACATATCAGTTTCATTTGTTGTGAGACATTAGTGTTGCATACGGTGTTAGATTAGGAAGGAAAAGGGGGAAAGAGGGGGATGAGGAGGATGGGTAGCAATGTTTCTCTTCTTCTACTTAGTGCCTGTGTGGGGTTTTGTGTCAGCATCACTTGTGTGGGTGCTCTTTCTACTCGCTTGTTATAATTCCTTGGTGGTGAGACAGGTTGGGGGTGGCCTAGGGTGTGGTTGGTTGTCTTTGGTTGGCTGTAGTGAGATGAACCCGGGACCTTATGCATGCAGAGAAGATGCCTTGCTATAGAGTTGCAGAGCTGCTCTAGTAAGCTGCTGCTTTAGCTCTTCTGCAAACATCTTACATATGTTTTGTATTTGTATGGTATGCTGTGGTCTGTATTTTGCTGGTTTATTAGTAGTGCTGTTCTCTAGTGGATCACTCCCAGGACAGGGTGTGGGCTGAAGATGCTGTTTTTCAAGGCTTTCTTGGAGGTCACCCTGTGTCCAAGTTTCTGTTTCCATTAGAAGCTGCGCTGAGACAAGATTTGCAGTAACAAGTAAAAGAGCCTTTTTGCAGTGGCCGCAGACTCTTCCTGTCTGAGCAAGCTTTCCATGGCTGCATCTTAACAGCTTCCTTCTGAAAGTCAACTTTCATCTAGCCACTGGGATTGATATCCCGTTGCATCTTGAAGGATGACCTCTGAGCAGCGGCAAAAGAAGCTATGCCATGTTGGCACCTCTGATGTTTCACCTTGTCGTGTTATGCTGTGGCTGAACAATCTGTTTCCTGACACTGTTGCTTGGCCCAGTTCCTTCATCATGGTTGAAGCGTGGAGGGGGAGTGGAGGAGAGAGAAAATGTCAGCATCTCCCTCCCTTGGCTTGCAAACACCCTTGAAGTTTGCAAGACAGCCTGTTGTCAGCTACAACAAAAAGCCCTATGCATACTAGGAGGAGTTCAAGGCTTCTGGCTTAAACCACCCACAATTAAAGGTAATACCCAGAAACTTATTGCATATGTAATGCAAAATACAGAAGGTACTGAGCCTTATGACATGCACAACTCCCCCATGGGTAGCATATAAAACATAAGCTACAAATGGTGACCTCCTGCTGCTCAGGAAGGAGTCTCGTTTCTGCCTATCACGTTTGCTAATGGTACTTCAGATGTAGACATGACTTTACTTGCTGGCATCTGCCTGTCTCAGGAGACAATGGAGGAGTGCACAGTGGTGGAAGAAGCTGCTTGGCCACCTGGGGTGGCAAATGGAGGCACCCCCTGGGGGCAGGGCATCCTGACGCTTGTGTGCTGGCACTGCTGCTCCTGCGGTGACCGCTCGTGGGGCTGCCGCGCGCAAAAACCAGCACAGGCGGGGCAGCCCCATGAGCCACTGATCGCTCGGCAGCTCGCAATATTGCTGCGGGAGCAGCAGCACCATCCCGGACGGAGTGCACATGTGCGGCATTCTGCACATGCGCACTCCGTCCGGGCCGGCACTGCTGCTCCAGCAGCAACCTTACGAGCACCACAGCGTTTCTTCTCTCTGTGTTCCTCCCAGCAGTCACTTCTCCTCTGGTCACTGCTATGGATACATGACTTAAAGCTTCCCTTTAATGAGTCAGATCATTGGTCCATTTTTAATTCCATGATTATGCATGCTTTCAAGAAAGAATATTTTCCCTGCCTTACCTGGAGATTCCAGAGACTGAGCTTGGGTTTTTATGCATGAGGAAATTATGGCCCTTCCCCCAGCTCATGAGGCTTCCCAGGTGACACAAGGTGGGAAAGTTGAGGAGGGGACACTTGGCTCCTATCCATTGAGAAAAGGTACTTATTTTCCCTACAGAAGAGTTAATATTGCAGAGTGGCACACATTAGCTATGTCCATGGATGGAACCAGCACAAGCTTAAGCTGGACTCCAGCACATGTGGAGGCGTTTCAGGGCTGTGTCTGATCCTGAAATAAATCCTTTTCAGATGCATATGGAGTAGCAGCAGGTGCCATGCTGTGTCCTTTGCCCTGACAGGTATTGATTCCATAGGAAATACTGTTGGCCTTTTAAAATAAAATATGCCTTAACTTTATCATGAAAGGTTAAATCGTATTGTGGCTATTAATTTATTACTGTTACCTCTGTTTCGGCAAAGTGTGTTGGTTCAGTAATTTACTGGATTCCCGATAGATAAATTGTGTCATCTTCAGTTCAGAAAATATAACTGCAGCATATATTTAAAACTGTGCAGTTGCTCTCACTGAATCACAAGGGTTTTTGGCATGGCAAGGTGGAAAAGATAGGTTTAATAGATTAAGAATGGGGAGACTTTCAGAAGTGGTGCAAACAATGATTTGTATTGTCTTGGTCTTGGAAACTGAATATGACTAAGGTGCCATGATTATACACAAGTCAGCCATTTTTAATTCAAATGCTATTTTATATCAATGTGTCTATTTTAATTTGAATGATGAGCTCCATCAGGATAATGTCCCTGTGGCAGATCTTTTTGGCCCTTGCTTTAGTGTCTGGGGCCTATCCTGTTTTGGGGAGGGGGCATAAGGGAAGAGTTAGCAGGGCCAACAGAGCTACATGGAAGTAAGTAAGGGCCAGTCATACAGGTCAGAATGGGTCTGGCTACAAAGAGCCAAGTCCAAAGTCAGTTCACAACTTGCTTAGTCATGACAGGTTCTGGACATGTTCTGGCAATCAGTGATTAGGACCATGGACAACTTCAAGTGTACTCTGCTAGATGAGCTGCAGAAAGATTTGTCTCAGTAAAGGATTGATGTCTTCTGAATCCCTAAAGCTGGTAGAACTAGGCATTTCAGTGATGATCCTTGGACTGAGAGAACTTTCTGCAGTCCTTTAAGGACTTGCAGTTGATTCTGCAGTAGCATACTCTTGCATGATTGCAGTTCAAGAGAAGCTGCAGGGGAGTCATTCACAAAAGTCTGAGGATAATGGAGAATTGCAACTTCATGCTGAGATAGTGTAGAAAGTAGTACAAAAAAGTGGGGCAACCAGTGATTTTCTGAATGTGAATCTACCTCAAAGTGACACTGGGACTCAGGTGCAGGAGCCCTAACCATTGCTTCCTGTGATGGTTTCGTAAGTGTCCTAGGGAAAGTAGATTTGGATGAGAAACTCCAGCCTCTTCAGTGATGATGAGCTGCTGGTTAAGGCCGCCTGGCTGCTATCATTTTCTGGCTCTCTATCCTTGCCTATTTCCTGGAATCCTGCCTGCCTAACCTGGCCCACCTTCTCCACTGGCTGGCTGCCCTTCTTGGCATGCTGAAGCTGTGTTCAATACTCCCTCTCTTGGAGTTCTGATCGTGGCTGAATACCTTGGCATGCACAGCGTATCATGCTGTAAGGACTGTCAGGTTAGGAATGAGAGGGTCTGTGCCTCACCTTGGGCTCCATTCCTGGGGGTAGCTCTGGGGTTGAGTCCCACCACTGTCTCCTCAAAATTCATTACCTTTTGCATGTACATTTCAATTTGCAAGTGAATGGATAAATATTAAAGGGACTCACACAACCCTGTGAGGTAGATTTAAGCCAAGAGGTACTGACTTATCCAAGGGTATATACAGTAAGCTCTTTGGCTGGGGGGATTTGAAAATGGGATTTGAAGCACAAATAGTTATACCTGCCAACACAGCACAGCTGAAGTCATGGACACTTGCCTATCTGTTCCTGCAATCCTCTCCTCCTCCACCTCATTTCCATTCTTTTATTTTTACCCCACCCATTTCCCAAGGAGATCCAGCTCCTGAAGCTATACTACCATGCTCCCTCACAACAACCCTGTAAAATAGTAATAGTAATAATAACAATAATAATAATAAAATTTTATTTATACCCCGCCCTTCCCAGCCAAAAACTAAAATCACAGCAAAAACATAAGAACAATCAATTTAAAATACAGATTAAAATACAAATTAAAAATTAAAAATTAAAAATTAAAACTGCAGTCTCATTTTCAAATAGCCCACCAATAAAAGAATGAAGCATAAGTATCAAACAGAAACCAACCCAAAGGCCAGGGGGAACAGCTCAGTCTTGCAGGCCCTGCAGAAAGATGCCAAATCCCGCAGGGCCCTGGTCTCTTGTGATAGACTGTTCCACCAAGTTGGGGGCAATACTGAGAAAGCCCTGGCCCTAGTTGAAGCCAACCTAGCATCTTTGTTGCTCGGGACCTCCAAAAGATTATTATTTGAAGGCCTTATGGATTAGGGTTAGGATTAGGGATGGCAGCTGGTCCAATAACTTAATAATTTCTGTGGCTAAGCAGGGATATGAACTGGTCTACCCCCCCAGTTTAAATTCAACACCGCAACCGTTCCACCACAGTGACTCCCTAATTATCTCTCTATTACTGCTGAAGGTGTTACTTCTCTTGCTCTGTGCTATTTTCATTTACTCTGTCAAAGTCTGCCCTGCACTAATTTAAAAGCAAGAAGTACATTTGTACTTTTGGTTGGAGAGACACGAAGCACATGAGCACGCACAGTTTGATATGTTGTCACAGTTCACCAGGATCAATGTGTGATACATTCACCATTTATTCATCCATGCTTTGGAACAGAGGTGCACTGTCTGCATGACAGCAGCTGCTCCTCCATAAACCTCTACTTGAATGTGACCCTCCTCTGACCAAAAGACCAGATAACATGTAAACCTATATGGCCGTAGCTACTCATGATTAGGCTTTACCAATGGAAATGTCCATGCCAATGTGTGGATGTTGAGGGACATCAGTATGCATGAAGCATCTGTTACACCAGGGGTGGGGAACCTGAGGTCTGGGGACCATTTCAGCTCTCTAGACCAGGCTTCCTCAACTTTGGCCCTCCAGATGTTTTGAGACTACAATTCCCACCATCCCTGACCACTGGTATTGCTAGCTAGGGATCATGGGATTTGTAGGCCAAAAACATCTAGAGGGCCAAGGTTGAGGAAGGTCTAGACCTATTAAGTCCTTGGGATTCTGCCCAGGCATGCCCCTTCTCAGGTCACTAGTGTTTTCTCCAGCAACATTTTGCTTCTCACCACACCCATCACTGGCATGTGGGCCACAAAAGGTTTACCAGAAGGCCCTTAGGCTGAAAAAAAAAAATCCCTACTTCTGTTTTGCATAATTAACATGTGAAGAGGTTTCCTGCTGTGGAATGATCAGAATTCCAGTTCTTCCTGGGTTCCCAGAGAGAACCAGAAAGTGACATGGAGAGGTGAATAGAGGGGAGGACTTCCTGTGACAAAGCAGCTTATGCATTCACTCTGAAATGGCTCCTAGTCCTTCTTTTTCACAGACTCTAAATGCACTCAGTGGTTGCACAAGGCACAACAGCTCTGCTGCTCTAGAATGCCTTATCATTGCTAAGTCGGCAGCGTCCCTCAAACTTTGACAAGTCAGGCTAACAACTCAACTCTATTTTTTTTAATGCAAATGAAACAGCTTTTGTTCTCCACGTCTTCTTTGTTCTCAACTTCTGTGATCAATTGCCTGATTTCCCTTTTTCTTTCCCACTCCCTGAGGGTGTGCTGGGACTTAAAGATGTGCCCTTCAACCTCCAATACTAATCACCCACAAGATGACATTTGCCATCTATAAAATCACTCCTTGTGTGGCTCTCCTCTTGGTAGCGAACACTATCTTAGACCAATGTCATTTCTATGCAGATCAATTTGAAGGCTCCCCATCCCCTGCACTTTCAAAATTTGTTCTATTCTCTAGATGGACGCCAAAACATTCTGGCTCTACTAAGACATTATCTGTATGGATAATGTGGTGTTTGTTTTTAAATCTTCAAGATAAATGAGGCCCATCGAGCATACCATTGGAATCCTTTGTAGGGAGGATATTAAGATAAATAAATGCAAATATATATTATGGGTGCATGACTTTAATTTGTGAGGCACTGGATCTTTTACAGTCTATGGCAGGGGTCGGCAAAGTTTACCTCACCTGGGCCAGTTCACTCCAGTGGAGGTCCCTCCATGGGCCAGATAGTGTGCTCACCTGCAATTTCCGGCGTCTGCATCTGTGCAGACGTGATTTCCAGCACAGTGGAAGAAAAATCCCCATGCTCAGGGACTCGCTGAGTGGGCAGCTTGGTTTGGGGGCGGCTTGGGGGACGATTAAACGACCCCTGTGGGCCGCTTGTGGCCATGGGCCTTAGGGTGCTGACCCCTGGTCTGTGGGCTACATTCCTTTGTGGGGAGCCTTTCAGGGGTCCAACACCAGTGGTAGGCAGGGCCTAAAGCAAAAGTGGGCTGAATAATGAATGTGACTCTTGCCCTTGTACAGTAGGATACATTACTGCCACACACAAACCAGTGACACATGTTGTTACGCCTCACCTAGTCAACCAACAGGCTATATCACCAGCTCAAAGACACATCCCAGGCAAGCAAAAGCACTGAAGGAGGGGAGATAGAGTAGGGCCTGTGAAATGTCTGAGCTCAGGAAGAGTCCCAAGAGTTGACAGAGAGGCCCTGTCTTCAGTAATGAAGCTCCATCAAGATCTGCCTGCTGTACAAAATTATATATGACATGAATGTTTGAGTATTTTCTTCTGTTCATTTTGTCGCTTTCATTTACTAGCACCATTTTCATACCGCTTACTCGTTATTACTTCCACAAAAAGTCAAAATTAAATATTATTGTGATTCACGATGTTATAAAACAATCCTCACTTACTCTCAAAACGCATGCTAGACAGTGACGTGAACACTTGTATTGCTTCATAGCTGACTTGATCATTTGAAGTCTCCACACACTTTACTGAGCCGCAAGTATACACTAGTCACTAGTGTAACTGTTATACATTCATGGACTCATAGGTCACATATTTAATGTTATTAAGCAACTTGGCCTAGGTAGTAAAACCTGCTTGTTTTTTAAATGCATTTTGGCAAGAGGCCAACCCCTCCTCTTATGAGACCCTGGGCTGCAACCTGCTCAGCCCATATGTAAATCTGGCACTATATTTGTGTATGTGGTTTTTGACTAATATACACATTTTTGAAAGCAATTTCCCCTAGTATTGTTGTTGTTCAGTCGTTCAGTTGTGTCTGACTCTTCGTGACCCCATGGACCAGAGCACGCCAGGCACGCCTATCCTTCACTGCCTCTCGCAGTTTGGCCAAACTCATGTTAGTAGCTTCGAGAACACTGTCCAACCATCTCATCCTCTGTTGTCCCCTTCTCCTTGTGCCCTCCATCTTTCCCAACATCAGGGTCTTTTCTAGGGATTCTTCTCTTCTCATGAGGTGGCCAAAGTACTGGAGCCTCAACTTCAGGATCTGTCCTTCTAGTGAGTACTCAGGGCTGATTTCTTTGAGAATGGATAGGTTTGATCTTCTTGCAGTCCATGGGACTCTCAAGAGTCTCCTCCAGCACCATAATTCAAAAGCATCAATTCTATGGCGATCAGCCTTCTTTATGGTCCAGCTCTCACTTCCGTACATTACTACTGGGAAAACCATGGCTTTAACTATACGGACCTTTGTCGGCAAGGTGATGTCTTTGCTTTTTAAGATGCTGTCTAGGTTTGTCATTGCTTTTCTCCCAAGAAGCAGGCGTCTTCTAATTTCGTGACTGCTGTCACCATCTGCAGTGATCATAGAACCCAAGAAAGTGAAATCTCTCACTGCCTCCATTTCTTCCCCTTCTATTTGCCAGGAGGTGATGGGACCAGTGGCCATGATCTTAGTTTTTTTGATGTTGAGCTTCAGACCATATTTTGTGCTCTCTTCTTTCACCCTCATTAAAAGGTTCTTTAATTCTTCCTCACTTTCTGCCATCAAGGTAGTATCATCAGCATATCTGAGGTTGTTGATATTTTTTCCAGCAATCTTAATTCCGGTTGGGGATTCATCCAGTCCAGCCTTTCGCATGATGAATTCTGCATATAAGTTAAATAAGCAGGGAGACAATATACAGCCTTGTCGTACTCCTTTCCCAATTTTGAACCAATCAGTTGTTCCATATCCAGTTCTAACTGTAGCTTCTTGTCCCACATAGAGATTTCTCAGGAGACAAATGAGGTGATCCGGCACTCCCATTTCTTTAAGAACTTGCCATAGTTTGCTGTGGTCGACACAGTCAAATGCTTTTGCATAGTCAATGAAGCAGAAGTAGATGTTTTTCTGGAACTCTCTGGCTTTCTCCATAATCCAGCGCATGTTTGCAATTTGGTCTCTGGTTCCTCTGCCCCTTCGAAATCCAGCTTGCACTTCTGGGAGTTCTCGGTCCACATACTGCTTAAGCCTGCCTTGTAGAATTTTAAGCATAACCTTACTAGCGTGTGAAATGAGTGCAATTGTGCGGTAGTTGGAGCATTCTTTGGCACTGCCCTTCTTTGGGATTGGGATGTAGACTGATCTTCTCCAATCCTCTGGCCACTGCTGAGTTTTCCAAACTTGCTGGCATATTGAGTGTAGCACCTTAACAGCATCCTCTTTTAAAATTTTAAATAGTTCAGCTGGAATATCATCACTTCCACTGGCCTTGTTGTTAGCAAGGCTTTCTAAGGCCCATTTGACTTCACTCTCCAGGATGTCTGGCTCAAGGTCAGCAACCAGTATAATGCATCTTAATTTATTATTATCCCCTAGTATAATGCATCTTAATTTATTTCAACTAATATATGCATTTTAATGCACACTTTACCCTAGAATATGCATTTTTGTACCCATTTCTTGGCTGGAGAATTGCATTGCAAAATTTGAAGAAGTGCAAATTTCAAAGGATTTCTGTGTTTCATTTCATGTATTGTTTCAGCAAGTTTTCCTTTGAATGTGAACTGAATTTATTTTCACCCCCATCCCTACATGGTGATGGGAATTTTGCCTGGGAACAGCTGAGAGAGGAAACAAATGGGAAAGTAAAGGTGATTGGGTAGTTAGGATTGTGTTTAGCAGATAACTAGTCGCTTCAGATTTCAGTTTACTGTAAATTTTACCCTAATAACCTACATGTGAGTGGTGTGAGAACATTTCTAAAAAGGTATGCAATATTTTTTTAGAACCTCTACCATGATTATTGCAGCCCTTTTATATTGTTTTTGTGCACAACCAGACTTTATATGTAGGATAAATACGCTTCACTGCAGATGATTTCAAAGCAGGGAATGTTCCAGCCCTTGACTGGATGCAGTAATTTTTAGGGTCGATTGTTTGTAATCCCTTCCATACATTGGCTATGTGAACGTGAAAAGAATGTTTGGTGTCTACAAATCATTATGTATATGCAGTTGAATGGTAGATTTGCACAATAAATTGTCATTTTTTTTCTCCCTAGGAAAGAATTTATCTCTGAGCATAATTCAGTCATAAATATGCCTCTGCCAAATATTCTTTAACTTAATGTAGTACGTAGAACTTTACTGTATTAATTCATTTTCTACTTACGACAATCAGGTTTTAATATGAGCTGATTGAAGCGGTGCAATGGATTCATTGGGGCCTTTAAAAGCTTTTATAGCACCACACTAAAAGGTGTATTAAAAAGAAAAAAAGAAAAATGGATTTTGCATAGCTGTAAATCAGGGACTTTAATAAGATTTGGAAATTGTGCATAAAGAGAAATTTAATGCGGACGGTTCTAGTCAGTTTTGAAGGAACTTTTAATAGAGAACATATAGCATCCAAATGGCATTGAAGAATCTAGCTTTGGTCTCTAATAGGTTTTCAAAAAGGCCTGGATTAGCCTTCATATGCCTCACTCGCAATCATGCTTTAGGCATGCAACATTTTTTATGGCTTGTCAAATAGATTTTGGCATAGAAATCCATCAAATAGTGGGTCCTCCAGGTAGGAGTGTGACATGGAGAAATCCAAGCATGGATTTTGGTATGATGGGCAAAATCCTATGAGCATCTGGGGAGCATTAAGCATAGTACCAGCTTAAAACCAAGGACCATGGCTTGCATTAGGGGAATGGCTGTAGCTCTACCATACCCAATGAAAAGATGAACACCAATTAAGATCAAAATGCCTTGGTGAATAGGAACATATTCACTTGTCAGCTAAAGGTTGACAACAATGGCGCCAGGCACAACTCTCGGGAGATATCATTCCACAATCGGGGGGCCACCACTGAGAAAGCCTGATCTCAGTTTTCCCATGCCAGTGGAAGGACAACAAGGAGGGAGACAATCCAGCCTCTCTAGGGAAGGAGCTCCAAAGCCTGGGAGCAACCACTAAGAAGGCCTTTTCCTGCATTCCCACCAAGCTTGCCTGTGAGGGTCACGGGAGTGAGAGAAGGGCCTCCCACAAAGATCTGAGCATGGGCAGGTTTGTATGGGACAATATAGTCTTCATGTAGCCTGGACAAGCCATATAAGGCCTTATAAACAGCACTTTGAATTGTGCCCAGAAACAGACCAGTAGCCAAAGGAGCTGTTGTAACAAGAACAAAATGTATTTTGTGTCAACAGTCTGGCTGTGGTTTTCTGGGCAAGTTGAAGTTTTTGAACACTTTTTCAAGGCAGCCCCATTCAGAATGAATTATAATAATCCAAATGGGTTGCAGCTAAGGTGTGTGCCATATCAGACAACTCCAGGAATGGATGCAGCTGGAACAGTAGCTTTAACTGTGCAAATGCACTCCTGATCACCTCAGAAATGTAGGCATTCAGGGCCAGAGTTGTATTCAAATCCAGAAGCACACCCAAAGTGTAAAATTGTGTCTTCAGGGGGAGTGTTACCCCATCCAGCACAGGCTGAATCCCTAGTCCCTGTTCTGACTGACCAGGAGCACCTCTGTCTTGACCGGAGTAAGTTTCACTTCAGTTACCCTCGTTGAGTTCACTACTGATGGCACACACCTGTTTAGAACAGAAACAGTTTCCTTGTATTTAGGTGGAAAATAGAAAGAGAGCTGGTTGTGAGCAGGGGGTGCAATGTATAAGTTCATTCAGGTTTTTGATAAATACATTCTTTCCACCCATTTAAAAGGGTCGTTGTTATTTCATTGTACGAACTCCCTAGAATCTTAGGTATCAGATGTCTTTCCTTTTTTTAATTTCTTTTTTTTTTCATGCAGGAGGGAATGTCTCTTCCAAGATGTTCCTGCTATAACATGCATACACCCCCTGCAAAATATTTGTCTCCCTAACATTTGTTTTTATTTTCATGCAAATTTAATTGATTGATTAAACATCCATATGGCTAATCAGCCAAGGTTTCTTTAATCAGGTGGCAACCCTCATTTAAATCAGACTGATTTTACATTCATGTAAACAGTTGCTTCCATTTCCCAAGCCTGTCATTCTCTGTAACTCTTGCTTCATTTTCACTGTATGCCAAGTTAAATGCAATGCTCTTTGCATAGAGGGTTTTTTGGGGTGGGGAGGGGGGGAGTGTTGATTTTTATCTCATTTGGTGGCCAAAAGCTAGATCTGTTTACAAATGTCCTCTCACAATTATCCACCCTGTTTGTGAGCAAATAAATTGGGAGTGGTGGATTATTTCTACAGGAGGCATTTCATCACTACAAACAGTGGGACCACAATTTATTACTCCCACACTTTGACTGGCATTGCTAATGGCAGCAACAGCAGCAAATGTGCGGGCAGCCTGGCAGCCATTTTGCATCTCCCACAACATCCATAATGTCCCTGAAAAGTGACCTTCTTTTTTCTGGGGACCCCTGACATTTGATGGTATAACAGGAGCAGTGACCATAGCTCCATGGTCATTAATATCTTCCCCACACTGCTGGAAGAGCTGGCGGTTTTTAAAAAGTATTTTTAAAATAATAGAATAAGAAAAGGGGGGGAGGATGGAAAGCTGCCCCCATGCCATTTGGATACAATCCTATCAACACTCACCTGCTGTGTTTTCTATTAGAAAGAATAATTCTCAAGCAAGTGCAGCTGTGTTGCATGGATCTTAATCCCAGGTATGCAGAGTTAGGATTGCAACCTAAGTGTATTATTCCCCAAGCGCTGATGCAGCGGAACTTTCATTCATTTCAGGAGGCTTTGTGGGGAATTTTCATATAAAGCGTAAATCTAAATTGATTCTTTCCCCTAAGTATTTTTGTTCTTTTTCTTACTGATAATTCCTCTTCCTCTTCCTCCTCCTTTTATGTTCTCATAATCTTGAGTATATTTGGCATTTTAAGTGTGGGGGTGGTTATTTTAAAATGCCACCCACCCTCACTTCCCTATACCCCATCTCCTATGTACTAGTGGCAAGAGTTGACAAATTGATTTCAATACTAATGTATTTATTTCTAAGGCTTTCTAATGTGTTTTTGAAAACTTTGAATAAAAATCAATGATGATATTGCTTAACTAAGGGTTTGGCAATTGATCCTCATAATCATCAAAGCAAATTTTCATAATTTACCCTGCAATTCTGTCCTGTGCTAATTTTGGAAAACTACAGCCTGGGGCCTGACGCTCCTAAAATATCTAGTACTTTAAAGTCCCATTGATTTCAACAGAACAGTGAGCACATACTTGAAATGTCCACCACAAGAAAGTTTGTGGGCATCATAGATTTTGTAGAATCAGAATTGGAGGGGGGTTTGTAAACCATCAAGATGCTCAGGGTTGAACCTGGGAGCTTCTGCATTAAAAGGACCACTAAATGGTGGTCCTTCCCCAAGCATTTCCCCACACATATGCCTCCTCCCTGCCCCCTGATGTTGCTAGTCTGTAACACATAGGGCTGGAAACTGGGGCAAGGCAGGTGGAAACCACCATCCACTGATAGCAAAGTCTACAATTTCTATGCATGTTTTGCTCATGTCTCTCTTCATTCCCTTCCAAAGGTGTGGAAAATCCCACCAGGACATTTTGCTGGAGCTACCAATATATTCTGAAACTCTAGTTTAATTGAATTTTGTGGCAGCTTTGTGATATGCCAACATTTCTGCATCACCCCAGAGACATTTTGCTGGTTTTTATCAAAAATGTTTTCTGCTTTTCTCAGAATTCCTCAGATGTTTTGCCCAAGTGGGGAACGCCAAAAACTCATGCATCAAAATTTGTCCTCAGTTGAAACTGCTTCCATATAAACCTGGAGGCATGACACTGTTGAGGCACTGGCATTCATAATTAGTCTGTGTTACAAATCTAGCCTGTTTGTATAACAAGCCTTGCTCTAGATTCACCAAAACTGTATGTAATATAAAGGTAAAGGTAAAGGGACCCCTGACCATTAGGTCCAGTCACGGACGACCTGGGTTGCGGCGCTCATCACGCATCACTGGCCGAGAGAGCCGGCGTACAGCTTCCGGGTCATGTGGCCGGCATGACTAAGCCGCTTCTGGCGAACCAGAGCAGCGCACGGAACGGTGTTTACCTTCCCGCCAGAGCGGTACCTATTTATCTACTTGCACTTTGATGTGCTTTCGAACTGCTAGGTGGGCAGGAGCTGGGAACCCCCTTGCGGGGATTCGAACCGCGAACCTTCTGATCAGCAAGCCCTAGGCTCTGTGGTTTAGACCACAGTGCCACCCGCGTTTGTAATATACCTGTAATTAAACCCAAGGTTTATTATGAGTTCCGTTCCACTTTTGTGTCTCCATGGTCTTCAAATTCATTTAAGCAAGGTGGGGGGTTGTTGCTTTTCATCCCAAGGGTCATATTCCCTTCTGGGCTGGGCAACCTTCTGAAGGCAGGAATGGAGGCAGAACATTAAATGGGCAGAACATTAAATGGGAATATTATCTTTGCATAGCAGTGCAGTTTCTGCACACACTGCATCTGCCTTCAGATGTAGGGTGCATTGCATTAGTTTCACTGGTTATAATGTTAGCACTTCTGGCATGATTTCTGGTGCTGCATTTACTCTGTAATACCTGTTATAATTTGGAACTGAGGCTTTTTGATTGATATACCTCCGTGTCATGCCAAATTTTTAGAGAACTGTGTGCTCAGATACCACCACAAATTTCATCATGTGAAACCACAACACAAAATTCCTTCAACTTTTGGAGTTAACAGGGTTGAAAATGGATTCTTTCTGCAAACAATCAACTCAGAAATGAGCACTAAGCTTCTATGAGGTTCCACTAGATTTCCAGGAGAAAGGTCACATAAAATGTGAAGGTAAGAAAAGGTCAGGAAAATGGGACAAAGTGTTGCCTGAAAGCAACTTCTATCTCTTTATCTTCCACCCAGGCAAAAGCAAGAAGACTTATAAGAGTTCAAGGGCACATTCCAAGCAGGCAAAAGCAATCCAGGAGGGTGCACTGGTGAGGGTGTGTGGCCTGTGAGAGTGTCAGGCCAGGGGATAGTGCTAAGGGCCAGATAGAGGATTCTGGAAGGCTGCATCTGGCCCCTGGGCTTGAGATTCTCACATCCTGAATTTAAATGATCACTGATGTGGTGTAGTGGTTAAGCACAGTAGACTCATAATCTGGTGAACCAGGTTCGCGTCTCCGCTCCTCCACATGCAGCTGCTGGGTGACCTTGGGCTAGTCACACTTCTTTGAAGTCTCTCAGCCCCACTCACCTCACAGAGTGTTTGTTGTTGGGGAGGAAGGGAAAGGAGAATGTTAGCCGCTTTGAGATTCCTTTGGGTAGTGATAAAATGGGATATCAAATCCAAACTCTTCTTCTTCTCCTTTTTCTGAAATATGACAGCACTACTAATAATGTGATGGGGGGGGTGTTGCAAAAGGGAGAAAAGCAACAGCAGTCAGCCTTGTGTTTGCAGGCATTACTGACGAATGCACCCTGTGTACCCCTTCCATCAGCGACTTTTTATGCCATGACAAGACGCCAGCCACTTCCACTGAGCACTTTTCCTGACAAACGACATCATCCTTCATTGGTCCCTAACGATGCAAATTGCCAGCACCTGGAGCGATTTCACGTGGGTTCCCCCCCCCCCCCAAGCATTCACTCAGCTCAACGGCACTCTTCTCCCCTTGTGAAATAAAGTGGAATAAATAAATAAATAAAAACAGAGGCAACGAACTCTTCAGCAACTTTCGATGTGACATTTCTTTGTACTTGTGAGATTGATTTGCTGATTAATGCTACAAGCTGAAGACGAAATGTTGTAACACTGAAGGACAGCTCAAATCTGAGAAGAGGGAAATTGTGGCCTTCCTCTCCCCACCTCTCTCTTCAGTAGTCTTAAGAGCTGATATTTGCATGTAGACTCAGTAATGTTCAGCTTCTCTGTGCAGCACAGTGATCCCATCTCCATTGTGGCTGCTATTACATCAGTTATAGAATATTCTTTTAGAGTTTGAACAAAGAGCAGCAAGTGCCGTCGTGCAGCACAGCATGATCTACCCTCATTTCTATTGGATACAAATCTAATATATAAATGACACCAGTGTTGCTGTTGCCCTGTCCAGACCCACCTCCACAGTCCAAGTAAGCAGCAGCAGCACTACTTTCTATGGCTTCTGTGGCATCATGCTACTGTGCTGACTATTCCTAGACGGAACCGCCATAAAACTATGCACTCATTACTAATGTTTATTTTTGTTGTAGGATAATTGCTTCTTTTGGCTGCACTGTTTATTAATGAGCAAGAATAAAGTAGAATTTGCCAGCTAAATTGTCCCAGCCTTTGGGCACAATCTAGTGAAAGCCAGCCACAGCTCAATCCCATTGAAAGCAATGGAATAACCAACTTGAGTTCCATTTCATTTTGGCCAGCTCGGATCTGATTAGATATTATTTTCAACAAACTGCTATCAATGTGGGGTCCAAAGATTCAGGCAACATTAATGATAAAAATAATCATTCAATCCTAATCTTAACATATATATGAATATAAGCAGTCCATATTGCCACACAGATGCCCAAATGAAGACTCATAGAATCATAGAGTTGGAAGAGACCACAAGGGCCATCCAGTCCAACCCCCTGCCAAGCAGGGAACACCATCAAAGCATTCCTGACAGATGGATGTCAAGCCTCTGCTTAAAGACCTCCAAAGAAGGAGACTCCACCACACTCCTTGGCAGCAAATTCCACTGCCAAACAGCTCTTACTGTCAGGAAGTTCTTCCTAATGTCTAGGTGGAATCTTCTTTCTTGTAGTTTGAATCCATTGCTCCGTGTCCGCTTCTCTGGAGCAGCAGAAAACAACCTTTCTCCCTCCTCTATATGACATCCTTTTATATATTTGAACATGGCTATCATATCACCCCTTAACCTTCTCCTCTCCAGGCTAAACATACCCAGCTCCCTAAGCCGTTCCTCATAAGGCATCGTTTCCAAGCCTTTGAGCATTTTGGTTGCCCTCCTCTGGGCACATTCCAGCTTGTCACTATCCTTCTTGAACTGTGGTGCCCAGAACTGGACACAGTATTCCAGGTGAGGTCTGACCAGAGCGGAATACAGTGGTGCTATTACTTCCCTTGATCTAGATGCTATACTCCTCAAGCCCATCATCCAAGTCATTGATAAAGATGTTGAATAAGAGTGGGCCCAAGACAGAACCCTGTGGCACCCCACTAGTCACTTCTCTCCAGGATGAAGAGGAGCCATTAATGAGCACCCACCCTTTGGGTTCAGTCAGTGAGCCAATTACAAATCCACTGAATGGTAGCATTGTCTAGCCCGCATTTTACCAGCTTCTTCACCAGAATATCATGGGGCACCTTGTCAAAGGCCTTGCTGAAATCAAGATAGGCTACATCCACAGCGTTCCCTTCATCTACAGGATCCACTTCTATTGTCCACCTGTTAGTTCCCAAATGACAGGAATATAATCTAAAAGTGTGAACAACTGCAAATTTAAAGGATTTCCCCCAGTACAAAACCAATAAAGAAAATTCGGGACAGACCAATTATCACCCATTCAACAACAGATATGCATATCATAACATTAACATATGAACCTAAAATAACATGGGTGTGACAGGCTGATGGTCGTCTTTTTCATCTCCACTATGATGGACAAAAGGAACTAGACTCCTTCCCATCACTCCAAGTTGTTCAAGTTATATTGCAATGGCCATTGGCTATAAACAATAAATTTGATTGAGTGAATGAAACTAAACAGACATATGTTAGAATTCTTAGCTGATTTATAATCTAACTGTACCACCAAGGACTAGGGAAGTGGAAGGGTGGAGAATATAGGGTATTTTTTTTCTATTGCTATGCCTTATCATTTTCATTTTTAGCTTCATAAAATCATATAAAATGAAGACACACGCACACATTATATGCCACAAAGAGGCATTATTGGCTTCACGTTGCCAGCATCTATCTGAACTATCCTTCCTACAATATTCCTATCATTTTTTTTCTGGGGTAGGGTTTGAATCAAACTCATTTTTTTCATATAAAGAAACATCACATGCTAAAGCAACTTTCCATTGGTTGGCTTACGTAACACTCTAACTCCAAACCAACCACATCTAGGATCATGAACATTTAATTTACAACATTCCAATAAACACTTGTAAACACATGAAAATAGAATTGCAACACAGTAACATGCACAAACAGCAGTAATTAGGTTCTACCCCTTCCCCCAGTACAGCACAATTCATCCAAATGCAGACTTGAATCAATATCTCTTCAGAGTTAAGTCCAACATTGATGAGGCCATATATATGTCATTGGGAAAGGAGTTCCAAAGATGTGGGGCCATCATTGAGACAGCCCTAGCATTTACCAACCTAACTCTCCCTGATAGAATAGACAGGAGGGTCTCACATGCTGATCTTAATGCTTGGGCAGGATCATACAGGTCTAGGTGGTCCTAAAACATTTAGGGTTGCAAAGGTCAAAACCCAGAACTGGACCCCGAAACAAATAGGCTTCCAAAGAAATCTGTATAGAATAGGCGCAATGTGATCTAAACACTCAAGTCTGACAAATGTTTTCAGTTACATTGTGCACCAGTTGCAGTTTGTAAACTGTTTTCAAGGGTAACCCCATGTACAGTGCATAACAATCTAGTTTAGTAACCTGGACATAAATAAGGCTTTCATTCCTTTGTCTGGGTCAGCTTTCCCCAGACTGGGTTTAACACAGTACATTCATTAGGACTTCAACTTGCATCATTTTTCTTTAACACTTTTAAAATAACTATCATTAAATTATTAAAAGAAAAGCTGTCTTTTAAAACCTAGGGTTGCATTGCTGGGTTTTTTAAAATGGAAAAAAAAAGTGATAGTGAGAACTAAAACATGAACTTCATTTTAATGAGCAACAAGTCTGGCTATTTAAATGTTAATAGTATGAAAGGTTTTGCCAGAAGAGGAATGCCTAAGCTGAATCAATAAAATGTAATTATGAGGGTCAGGAAGGGTCAGGCTTTGCTTCTGACCCAAAGCCTCTTCAGTGCTTCCTAGGATGAAAAGGAGTCAACTGTCAAGCATCAGAACCACAGAGATTTCTTCTACCAGCTCAGAAGTGCATAAAAATGTCAACAGACAAATATATTTCTCAAGTACTTATCATTAAGGTATATTTCACTTTAAATAATGTTCACTTCCTTGGGCCAACCACAGATGAATAATTTCTGTTAAAGGGTGTTCGTTTGTTCTTTCAAGGAATATAAAGGCAAAGGTTTTGTTTGCCTGGCCCACTCTCTCTGTTTTCTTGCTGTTTTGCACTGCCCCCCAGTTAAAAAGGTAGCAGGAGGTCATGCCAAATGACTTTTGTAGACTTCAGAGCTTGCTAATACAGTGAAGGACCTCACACTTCCATTCCTCCACTCACTGCCTTCACAGCTCGCAAGCAAGACTCCAGTCTGCATGGACTTAAAAATGTCACTGTGCCACTTTGGTTTAATGTCAAACAAACTGTGCTGGAGTATGAGCTGTTAGAACAAGCTAGAGTGTAAACCAATGGAAGAAGGAATGGAAGCTCTGAAAAACGTGGCTCCAGCTAACATGTGTTTTGGGGAATCCCTTGTGTGTGAAACCCCCACCCACATGGTCCCTAAAACATGCTACCCCAATGAGTCTTTTAGCCAGAGTCAAACCAAGTGCACCCAACTGAGCCCTCCCAGAGCCCCGAAGTGTCCCTGTTTTCCAGGGACATCCCTGATTTAGAGAAGCTGTCCCAGTTTCTGATTTGATCCCAGAAAGTCCCACTTTTCCTTAGGATGTCCCTATTTTCATTGGAGAGATGTTGGAGGGTATGGAGTTATCTGACCCCTGAGCCATCTGAAGGAAATCCTATATAAGGAAGTTTTTTGTGTGTGTTTTTTTAAGTTTAATGTTGTTGTTGTTGTTGTTGTTGTTGTTGTTGTTGTTGTATGTTGGAAGCTGCCCAGAGTGGCTGGAGCAACCCAGTATGGGATGTAAATAGTAAAAATATCATTATGGAATGGGATGTTCCTAGTTCCTTTGGAGAAATGTTGAAGGGTATGCCCTCCCAATCTAGCTCTATAACAAAAGGGGAATTAGCAATGGAAGATATAGTTACTTCTCTTAAAACTGGTTACAAGCATCCCTGAAGCTGCACGTGCAGTAGAAAAGGTGGAACCCTGGCAGTGAGCTCAGGAAACAATGCCAAGTAATTTCAGATCTTTAGCAGAAGGCAGGATCAGTGACCCTTCCACAGGCCTTAGGTTTGATGTCCAGCTGTGAGTCAAAGAACTTCCCGGGGTGTATACAGAGAGCTTGCTCAAAGGTGATACCCAGAGATAGTATACAGAGAGGGCACAAACAGAGATGACATTGAGATATTTCATTCATTTCAGCTAAGGGAACAGTTGCACAAATACAAAAAATATTTTTTTTTTTAAAAAAAAGCAAAAATTGCAATGGTGGAAAAGTACACACCACAGCTTCCATGCCCATTTTTCCCCCTATAAAGAATGTTATGTTTGGAGCAAACACCTGCCTAACCCTTTGTAGCAATCTTAAATACACAGTTGGAGGGAGAAACTTTTAATGTGCAAAAATGAATGTATATCTCTTGATTCCTCGTGCCTGTTCACTTCAGTGCACTTTGCAAAGTGCAATGAGAACTGAGCCATATTTCCTATAGGGACAAGTTAATGGATGGAGAGACTAGGCAAGGGAAGGTCCCCATTGGGTGAAAGAAGCATGCTAGGTGAGCTGCAGGTAGAAGGGATTGTGTATTGATTAAGTTATGGCAGAGTATGGGAATGAGCGGCTTGGAGAGCCTGAAGGTCTTTGTCTATTGCTCAGGATGTCATTCATTTTCATCTCCTCGACCTTTAATTTATTGCAGCCGCATTACGTTTTATGCTACTTGCCTGGAGATCCTTTTCCTTCTGAAACTAATGGCACACCAAAGGTTGTCATGTGGGGAAAGAGTCTTAATAGTGTAAAAAGGCAGCATTTCTATAAAGAATGCATGGTCCCATTTGTAGTAACCAAAAGTTCTTTTGAAGGATAAGACAGTGCATCAAGAGCTGCTATAACAACAACAACAACAACAACAACAACAACAACAACAACAACAACAACAACAACAACAACAACATTTTTTCTGGGTTTCCCCAGCCACTCTGGGCAACTTCCAACAGAACATTAAAATGCAATAATCTATTAAACAATAAAAGCCTCCCTAAACAGGGCTGCCTTCAGATGTCTTCTAAAAGTCTGGTAGTTGTTTTTCTCTTTGACATCTGGTGGGAGGGCGCTCCACAGGGCAGGTGCCGCTACCAAGAAGGCCCTCTGCCTGGTTCCCTGTAACTTGGCTTCTCATAGCAAGGGAACTGCCAGAAGACCCTTGGCACTGGACCTCAGTGTCCGGGCAGAACAATGGGGGTGGAGACGCTCCTTCAGGTATACTGGACCGAGGCCGTTTAGGGCTTTAAAGGTCAGCACCAACACTTTGAATTGTGCTTGGAAACGTACTGGGAGCCAATGTGGGTCTTTCAAGACCGGTGTTATGTGGTCTCGGTGGCTGTTCCCAGTCACCAGTCTAGCTGCCGCTTTCTGGATTAGTTGTAGTTTCCGGGTCACCTTCAAAGGTAGCCCCACATAGAGCGCATTGCAGTAATCCAAACAAGAGATAACTAGAGCATGCACCACTCTGGTGAGACAGTCTGCGGGCAGGTAGCCTGCATACCAGATGGAGCTGGTAGACAGCTGCCCTGGATACAGAATTAACCTGCGCCTCCATGGACAGCTGTGAGTCCAAAATGACTCCCAGGCTGCGCACCTGGTCCTTGAGGGGCACTGTTACCCCTTTCAGGACCAGGGAGTCCTCCACACCTGCCTGCCTCCTGTCCTCCAAAACAGTACTTCTGTCTTGTCAGTATTCAACCTCAATCTACAGTTGACTCTGATCTGAGTTCACGTTCTGCCACACTTATGGTCTCACTAGTGGATGTTATAAAGCAGGAATTGCTGCAGATGATTTGGGACTCCAGCTCTCATCATCCCCAGCCAATATATGATGATGGGACTGATGGTCCAAGAACCTCTGGAGGGCATCACTTTGGCTACTTGTACTATATGGTAACAGATATGAATCAAATATCTTTTAGTTCAGTTTTCTGTCCAGTCCCCTTCCCACCCCCCGACATGGCCTTCAGCTATCTAAAAGGGTGGTTGTTAAGATGAAACCCAAAATGATTGTCAACATAAATGCTGTGGTGACAAGTGGTTGACTTTTTCCATACTCTTTGTGGCTTAAAAACATAAGATGAGTCCTGCTGAATCAGTCTAGTGGCCCATCTAGTCCAGCATCCTCTTTCTCCCAGTGGCCAACCAGTGAGAAGCCCAGAAGCAAAACCTGAGCACAGCTGTACTCTCCTTCTTATCTCTCTCACCCGCAATATTGCTCTTCTGACACATTAATGCAACCTTTTTCAACTTGGTGCCCTCCATATGTTTCAAAAGCAATTCCTATCAATCCCAGCCAGCACAGCTTGATATATGCATTGTGTGATGAGTATTCTGAGATCTGGAGAAAGTCTTAATAAAGAGGATGTAGTGCATTTGCTAGCTGAGATGTGCCATGCTAGACAAATGCTTACCTGTGATAAAACAGGCTCAGTGAACAGTCTTAAATTTCTGCTTTGCTAGTTGGTTGGTTGAAATGGAGATTATTCTAGTGATGAAGTTCCTTTCCTGGGGCTTTCACCTGTCAATCGAACAAATTACACAGTGTATCAATTTCCCTTTGTTTGGACCATGGATTTGCTAATTCTGTTGGTGCTGTGAGGCTCACCAGTGAGCCAAATGGTCACAAATCAGTGACAATGAAGGTTGATGGAGTAAAGGAATAAAGGAGCTCACCTCCTCAATGCCTCTCAGGGTATTTAATCGTGTCTGCAATCATTGTGTTAAGTTAATGAGAAGCTGGTTCTAAGGAGAAATACCATTTTAAAAAACTATTCAGTCCTGATTAGAGAACCTGGTCTTGATGAGCTTGGTAGCTGATCAACAGATTGATGAAGATGGAAGTACCCCAAAGGGCCAAAGACAGGATTCCATCCCTTCACCATCCTCAACAGGCTTTTGCCCAGATTCTGCAATGTCATTAGGACTGTGGGCTTCAAAACTCTCCCTTTGAAGTTTATGATCAGTATTACTGTAATCCTAGAGTTCAAAGGGACCTCCTTTTGCTACAAAAGATATTGAGACTTGCTTTTCCTCTGCAAAAAAATGGAAGATTGTGATCTCTGGGTGACTTGCAGTAGATTGACAAGTATTTCATTTTCTTCTCGGACATGCCTACCCTCATACTAATCACTTATCAGCCTGTTTTTCTCTCATGTAATATATGACTATAAATTGGCTGCCTTTGACTAGGTTGTGCAGTTCTGCTGTTCACTTTTAGAGTTTTGAGCTGTACTCAATTTGCACTCATGTATACAGGTTGTTTCAATCTGTGTTATGAGATGTAACAGATCAGGTATTCTCAGGCTCCCACTTCCCCTGCAGTGGACCACTAGATAATTGCTGAGGGTCTTGGCAGACCACCAAATGGCTCCTTTGATGGGAAGGGTAGAATATATATTTATTAGAATTTAAAAACGGAACTTTCTTCTTCTTCACTGCCAGCAGCAACATCAAAATCAGTTTTTAAAAACATGTCCCATATTAGAAAGGCCCCCCTGACTAGTAAATATTTAGCAGGGAATTAGTGGGCTGCACCAGTAACAGTATTATGAGAAGCTTTTGGATATATGTCAAAATATCCTCAGCCTTCATCGTCAGTCAGGGGGGAAAAGTGTAGGGCCAAATGCAGATATGCTCAACTGCTCTATAATCTTTCTGTGGACCACCTGAAGGGAACTTGTAGTCTGTGTTTCACAGCTTGTGAACCTCTGCAGTAGAAGTTCCATCCCCTAAGTCACCATTCTGCAGCTGGCTCTGGTTAAGAAGAGTCCTGCTGGATCAGGCCAAGGGCCCATCTAGCCCAGCCTCCTGCAGTCAGATTTAGGGAAGCGTGGGCACTTCACATACATGGGGCACTGAGTCGAGAGGGTGCCGCAGGGCTGCTCCCTCCCCCATAACAATGACTTGGAAAATCGAAAGTGCAAAGTCTGCCACTGCCTCCTATTCTCAGAGTGGCCAACGAGATGCTTCTTGGGAAGCCCTCAAGCAGCATATGAGCTTAACAGCACTCTCCCCATTCATGTTCACCAGCAATTGTCATGCAGGGAGGCATACTACCCCTGATAGTGAACAGTCATCATTATGAATCAACATCAACAGCCGTATCCTCCATATACCTGTCTCAGCCCCCACTTAAAACCAACCACATTGGTGACCATCACTATATCTTTTGGGGAGTGAATTCCATAGTTTCACTATGGACCTTGTAAAAAAATTCCTTTTGTCTGTCCTGAACTTCCCAGTGTTCAACTTCATTGCATGAAGGAAGGGGCTTTTCCTGACCATTAAGGCGGGATTCTGCAGCTCTCCATTTTTGTATACCCAGTGTTGTATTTTATCATTTCTTTTTGTGATGATTTCAGTGATTTTATGCTATGGTTTAATTCCACGTTTGCATTCCCCTTATACTTTTGCTTTTAATTAGCGGCTCCTGCCCCTGCTCATTTCAGTTACTAGCCCTGCCTCCCTGTCAACCCCACTTCTTATTCCATACCTGACCAAGCCCCCTCCCTTTATGTCCCAACCATCCCCTCACCTGTCTCTCATAGCTCATCCAAATATCCCCTTGCATCTTGCTCCAAGCCCAAACTCCTCTTCTCACAGCTCTCTCAACCCCCTTTCAAAGGAGGGGGGAAGAGCTGTACAGATAGGTTTTCTGAAGCACCTCTCCCCTGCTTGCTTGCTTTATTTATTTATTTATTTAATAAAATTTATATACCGCTTGAGAAGACTCCCTGGAAAAGACCCTGATGTTGGGAAAGATGGAGGGCACAAGGAGAAGGGGACGACAGAGGATGAGATGGTTGGACAGTGTTCTCGAAGTTGGACACTGTTCTTGAAGCTACTAACATGAGTTTGGCCAAACTGCGGGAGGCAGTGAAGGATAGGCGTGCCTGGCGTGCTCTGGTCCATGGGGTCACGAAGAGTCGGACACGACTGAACAACTGAACAACAACAACAAATATACCTCTTGATTGTAAATACCGCCCAAAAAAACCCCCACCTCACAGTGGTTTACAAAAGATAAAACAATAAAATCAAGCGGTGGAAAAATACAACTCTACTTTAAAACATACAAAAGTTAAAATACTAAAATGGACTAAAGTCACCTCAAATTTCTAAGCATCTAAGCAAGTCTTGTCTAAACAGGAATGCTTTTAGCACATGCTGAAAACAGTGCAATGAAAGTGGCTGCTTGATCTCAATAGGTACAAGGAAGCTACACCAGCATCTTCTTCGCGCACTGGAGCCAGGCTCCAATGAGGGAGCCTGTTGTGGGGGCGCCTGATTGTGCCCCCCTCCCAAAAATGCAACCCGGGGCCATACCCTCCTCAGCCCCCCGCCATGCTACGCCAGTGAGCATTCACGCTGCAGCATTCTGCACCAGCTGCCACTTCCAGATCAGGTACATTGCAGTAATCCAGCCTTGAAGTGACCAGGGCATGGCATGGATTTACTGGTCCAGGAATGGTTGTAGTTGTTGAACCAGTCACTGTTGGTAAAAGGCACTTCTAGTCGCGGAGACTACCTGATCCTCCGGTGGCAGAGCTGGATCTTGATATTCCAATAACATACATCGCACCAGCATGAAGCTTGTCCATCCTTGGGTTATGTGTCATCTGCATTGCTTTTAAAGTTTTTTTTAATGTTGCTACACAACACCCTGATGACTTGCAAGATGTTGTTGTTGTTGTTCAGTCGTGTCCGACTCTTCGTGACCCCATGGACCAGAGCACTCCAGGCACGCCTATCCTTCACTGCCTCTCGCAGTTTGGCCAAACTCATGTTAGTCGCTTCGAGAACACTGTCCAGCCATCTCATCCTCTGTCGTCCCCTCCTCCTTGTGCCCTCCATCTTTCCCAACATCAGGGTCTTTTCCAGGGAGTCTTCTCTTCTCATGAGGTGGCCAAAGTACTGGAGCCTCAACTTCAGGATCTGTCCTTCTAGTGAGCACTCAGGGCTGATTTCTTTAAGAATGGATAGGATTGCAAAATGGCAATATATAAATACCTTAATAAATAAATAAATAAATAAATAAGAATGCTATCCATGCCTCTGTGCTGCCCACATCTTCTGAAACAACGTTGGAAACCTTAATCACTGTTTCCAGTTCTGCCATTATGAATAGGAATATTGGAATCAAAGTGATATGCTGCATTTGATTGCAGAGTTTTCTCTTTTAGAACAAAGTGCCAAAGCAAATGCCAAGTATATTCCACAATACAACAAAAATAAAATAAAACTGAATATACATCAAAGAAATTGAGATAATTTTATACAATCCAGGAAGCAAACATTACTTAAACATTTATTCACATCCATCAGAATTATTTTGCAGATTTTTTTATTTTAAAAAGAAAGATATTTGATAGCATCTATTTTTAGATTAGTTTTAGTATATACGGGAGTATGTGTGTTTCTGCATTGCAAAAGCTAACATTATGAAACTATATGAACTCAAGGATGCTTGAGGATTTAGGTAGTTGAGAATTCTTTTATAAAAAGAGTGTATTCTGATGAATATTGTTATTTAGTGGATATCACAAGGCTCCCATTGTTGAGGTATAGTTTTTAGTGCAATTTAAAGGAGAAAATATGCGTACAAATATATATTGAAATACTTATTTTGAGGAGGCACATTTAACTATGTATTTTGAGTGTGTGTGTGTGTGTTTTTTTTTTTAGAAGATTAATGCAGAAAAGGAAAGGCTTGGGATTATGGGCAAATACATGAAAGGTATTAAATAAATATTTTATTTTTCCTTTTTTGAAAATTTTGACAATCATACAGATTAATTAGATTTTTCAATAAATAATATATAGTTTAACTTCCCTCCCCACTTCTGTAGTTTCTTAGGAAAGGGACACAGGTGGTGTTGTGGTCTAAACCACTGAGCCTGTTGGGCTTGCCATTCAGAAGGTTGGTGGTTTGAATCCTTGCGGCGGCGTGAGCTCCTGTTGCTCTGCCCCAGCTTCTGCCAACCTAGCAGTTCGAAAGCACACCAATTAATTTGATCTGCCACTCCTCCTCGGTAGGAACTGGATCTTCTTTCCATCTCTGGGCATAAGTCATTCTAGTGGCTGTCATGTCATTACATAAACATTTTTGGTCTTTAGGTATCTCTGAACCTAATATTCCTAAAAGAAAAGCTTCTGGTTTTTAAATAAAAACCCTCTTCAGCATTTCCCCCCAACTAATTAGAAATCATTTTCCAGAAAACTTTTGCAACTTTACAAGACCATCACATATACAGGCAAAACTCGAAAAATTAGAATATTGTGGAAAGGTTCATTTCTTTCTGTAATTCAACTTAAAAGGTGAAACTAATATATGAGATAGACTCATGGCATGCAAAGTGAGATATGTCAAGCCTTTATTTGTTATAATTGTGATGATTATGGCGTACAGCTGATGAGAACCCCAAATTAACAATTTCAACTTTGGGGTTTTCTTCAGCTGTACGCCATAATCATCACAATTATAACAAATAAAGGTTGACATATCTCACTTTGCATGTCATGAGTCTATCTCATATATTAAACTCCAGTAGCTAATAAAACAATTGCTTACATAAATGGTTTTCCACGATATTCTAATTTTTCAAGTTTTACCTGTAGTAAAAATTGCCATCTTCATGATAAGTCTGCCATGGAATAGAGTTGTCCATTGCATGTGAGGTGCCTTATGATGAGTCAAGGTCTCCTCTGTGATGATGGTACATGTATGATATGCCCTTCTTATGGAGGCATAACTGGTGTTGAAACTAATCTGTTACTAGTGTTTTCAGATGGCAGAGACAGATGATTCAGTTTGCATTTAGAGGCAAACCTACATAATTTGCACATAATTTGAATCAATACTCAAAGCCAAAACACATCCACTTTTTAAAATCAACACTTCTCCAAATTTTGCAATGTCGTTCTACAACCAAGTACTGTATACCAAAAATGCATAAAGGAGGGTTAAAATGTGCATAAAATTAGTGAGAGCAACATACAAAAATGCATTCTATTAAAGGGGAAATTGTTTTGCAAAAATGTCTATATTAGGCAAAATTGGATATAAAAATATGTATATTGGGAGAAATTCAACTAAAATGATTTCATGGGGGCCTAACAACAACAACAACAACAACAAAAAGATGTGGAAATGTGGATAATTGAATTTAGCTTTGAGAAACTGAGATCAGCAGATTCACCTGTTCCTAGCGTCATCTACAGTGTGAAGAGCTGGGCCTATATATTTGTGCAGAGTTCCCTATTACATCCAAACTGGAGAAGCCTGGCATAGTGATGGTTAATAAACCAAAAAGTAAATGAGGATTACCATGGTCTATGAAGCCTGGCATGATAATCTGAAATGGGACCATTGCATCATTCATATGACTTGGTCAGTTTGAAGCAATCCAGTCAGTGCCCCCCCCCCAGCCGATATGCATATTTGTACAGATTAGTTGACTCTGCATTGCAAAATTCAGAGGAATGAGCATTTTGAAAGATGGCTTTGTTTCAGTTCACACATTTATTTCAGAAAGTGCAAAGGTTCAACTTTAAGTGCAAGCTGAAATGAATTGCTCCCCCTTTCCTACCTGATGTGCAAGAGAAGAAAAGGAGGGATGAGGATGGAGTTATTGGCCCTAGCATTTGCTCTCATCTCCATGGACCACTTTTTAAGAACCCTAGAAAAACTGTCTATATCAGGACTGTGTATGTGAATGGATTGTTCAATCCCAGAAGGCATTTTAAATGAAAACAGGGGCAAATGGCTCAGAAAGGTTGATTATTTCTTTTCATTCTTGCCCTTTTACTACTGCTGGGGAGAATGCATTTTTAAAATTGCAGGCTGGGTGGTTATCAAGTGACTCAAAGTATTATCCATGTGTGCTTTAGGGGTGGAAATAAAATTGCTGGGTCTTATTTTTATTCATATAACCAATTAAATACATATTACAGTGTATTGTGACAGAGAAGCTTTTTAAATTACGCCACAAAAATAATTTTGAAGGATTCTGTATAAATTTTTTAACTAAGGGTTTACTTCTGAGATTTCTGAATTGCTCTTGACATTTCTTTGATGTATATTGAATATTTTTCTTCCTTTCTCTTTTTATTGTTGTGGAATATAGCTATATATCAACACTTACATACATTTTTGATGCACTCTGCTCTCTCTTTTGAATTATCTTTCCTCCTTGGTTCTAAAATTAATATGCATAGGTCAGTACCATTTATTATTACTGGAATGTGTGCGTGCTCATTAAATGGAGTGCACGAGAATTATGATTTTAGATTCTATTTATTTGGAAGAATTTATAAGTCACTTAAAAAAACCTAGTGTAAATAATAATAATAATAATAATAATAATAATATACAACATGTTTGGTTTTTTATACAAATTTTCTATATACAAATAGAATCAGCCACATTAAAAAACCAATATAACTAAACTATATGTCCTAATTGACCTGCTTTTCATCTATTGCAAGTAGATATGGAGCAAACTTCATATGGTACTTAGAAGAGTGCCAGTTCTATACATCAAAGTGATTGAATAGGCATACATGAGGCAAGGAGATACTTCAAGATAACAAGCTTATAAGGGTTTTATGTATATACAAATTGGGTCCTCCCTTAAAGAGGGCATGTATTGCGGTGAGACCTGGCAACCAAACCTTGTGTTGTGGGTGGGTATGATTGACAACCACAACACCCAATCAGTAGGTCCCTCGATACAGGGTTCAATCAGGCCAATGGGATGCAAGCTAAACAAATCAAGGGACCTATAAATACCCATGCATGTGACCCAGAGCTTCCTCTTTTGGTGTGTGCATCGGAACACCCACCCACCTCTCCCTAACTTTTAGGGGTTGTGCGCTTGACCTTGCTATGCTGCCGTGTGTCGCCTGTCATTGGGACAGGGGCACAGCAGGAATTTTCCCCACTTGGCTGACTGGCTTTTCCCATTTGGGTTTTGCCTGCCACGTAGTAAATCGTCACAACTTGTAAGGTTGCGGATAGGCTCTGGTTGAGGTGATAGGGATGCGGGAATGCTCTCGCCATCCCTATGTGAAGAGTATTCTGTTAAAGGAATCCAAGGACTTGATGGTTTGGTCAACTGCTGAGAGGGGGTTGTGCCCGTACCTGAGTCCGGGGGGACATTTGAGTGGTGGATAGAGCATGTCCCCGGCTTTCCGCTTATCCAGGTGTTCACCCTTGGCTGACCTTTGCTGGAACCCTGGGTCAGCGGTACCTGCCAAGCTGGGAGCTAGTCTAACCAGAGCCTATGCAACCACTCACTTTCTGTAATCAATAAAGTTGTGGCCTAAATTCTGCCAAAAAACCAAACCAAAATTTGAGACTTGTCTGAGGTGAGGTTAAAAGGTCTGAACACGCAAATAGTAAAACCTTGAACTTCATCCAGTAGATAAGTGGCAGCAGTGGGGGTCCAGGACAGGCTTCTTTAGAAGTGGCTGCACCATTTCTTCTTAAAAGGTGGGAAGGACCTCATGCATTAACCATGCACTAGAACCAACCAGCCCTCTCTCCTAAGCTTATGTGTAGAGCTGCAGCACCCTGTCCATCATCAGATTCCACAAACTGAAAGTGATCTCACGATATAAGATTCAATGGGCCACACTCTTCCTCTGTGCATAAGAACCAATGGCTGTTGGAGCAGTCAAGGCCTATTTAGCTAAAAGGACTTACCACACTGAAGATGGAGCTAACTAGTCAAACCGAGCTATAGCTTTGTTAAAAACTCTGTGGGGAGCTGTACTGTTGATGAAACAACATTCAAAACTTATCATTGGTCAATACAGCAGCTTGGCATCCCAAACCCTAGCTTTGCCTAATTTGACTTACCTTACCTTACTATATCTTGACCCTGCCCAGCCCTGCCTTGCCCTGTTTGATTGATCTTGCTTTGTTTCACATGACTGTTTCAGGAGCCTGAACTCCTGTAATGATCTACTTGTCTGGACCAGAACCCACTTTCTTCTGGAGCTGTCTGCTGGAGCAATACATGACTTGAATCCCTTGGTGCCTTCTGATAGCAAAGGGTGACCCATAAGCCATGAACACCCATTTGGAATGGCTACCCTCCCATTTTGTTCATCCTAACAAGGTTTGGGATGTCACAACTTGCATTTCAGTGGAAAGAGACATGCATTGAAATAGCTATTCTGGTTACACATCCTTAAATCATATAGAGATATGGTTTGTGTGATCTTCAATCTTCTTGTTTTTAACTCAATGCTGAAACTGCATCTTGGTGGGACACTATGCCAGCACGGATATTCATGCAGATGCTGTTGGTCTGCCTGTGACTTTTCTCGCCCATTGAATTACTCTTCAAAGTCTCCCTGTTCTCCATTGATGGTGCCATGGAAGCATCTTGCTTAATGCTTCCATATATTTTGTCATCAAAGTCTTTTGGCAGCTTTTATTTGATCATTTCATCTCTTTCTGACATTTGCTTTGTCTCCCTTTACAGTGAGAGCGTCACTTATAACTAATGCCCCCAGAAATCTTGGGGGAGGGAGATATGACTGGTAATAAAAAGGAAAGGCTGGTATTTTTCAAATCCACAACCCAACATTTCTTTGAGATTCAAGGGATGATATAACCCACACACTTGTCTAATCGCCAAATGGGGGAGAAAGACAAAGGAAGCAGAAAAAGCTATTTATTTGGCATGGGTTGCTGACCATGGCTTTCTAGGGTGAGAAATCATAGCCAGAGGTTTAAATAAGCTTCCCCCCTCCCTCTTCTTCTTTTTTTAAAAAAAGAGTCAATGGGTGTAAAGAGTGGTGACACTGGGAACTGACTAAGACATTGACTTCCTTTAAAAAAAGAAAAGGCATTATGAAAAATTCTCTGAGAACCAGGGAGATGTCTTTTCTTTTCTTTTCTTTTTAAAGTCTGCTAGAGGAAAATAACTGAAAAGTGCTTACATGGTTTTTTTTTTAGGGATTTGAAACTGTCCTCCTGAAGCATCTCCTTCCTGTCAGATTCACAGCTGTTCCTGACAGGTTATTCAATATATTTAATGCGCCAAATTAGAAAGTTATTGGCAATGAAATATACCTGAAACTTCTGGGAACAAGTGCATATTCGGAGATTGCATTACCACATTTATTGAGTAACTGACGTGCCTGTGATAGTCTTTGAGAAGGTGTTTTTGGGGGAACAGGGGTAAGACAGAACAGCACAGTCCAGAAAAGATGTTAAGCTAATGTGAGCATGAGATGTTTCATATGTTTTGCAATTTACACTTGGAATGTCCAACATTTTACGTCTATTAAAACAGATACAAGGAGTGACAAAAAGCCTATAAGAAGGTACAGAAGAAATAAAAAAGGAGACAGTGAGAGGAAGAATTTAATTTGAGAACATGGCTTGCAATTAATATACTCCAGAAGGAAATGTCTGGCTCACAGGGCATTGTTAATTGGATGATATGCAACTGAGCTTCAGGTACGGTAGCCAATTCAAAACTTAGCCAAGGACAATTTTGATTCTAAATTGATGCAAAGGAAGATGTTGGTTGTTTTTGCCTGATATTAATAGCTGTTCTGCTCTCCTTGGCAAAATGGCATTCCCTGTTATCCCAAAGCTTTTGTTTTTCATATTCACCTGCATACTTAGAATCACACACACACAAACACACATGCGATGGTGAATGTGTTTTTGCACTAAAAAAAAAATACAAATAGCAGGCAGTGATTGATCAATCAGTTTAGTTTATTTATATGCCCCCTTTCCATAGTGATCCGTGCATCTTACAACAAACCTTCAGGTTATGGAAAAGTGAAGTATCAGAGTGGGGTGGGGGGTGGGGGGAGAAGTCAGTATAGAAAACTCATCCATAAATTGAAATAGGACAAAAAAAACCCATGAGTTATCAAGATTGAGTAGACTCAATAATTGCAAAAGAAAAATATATATAAACTGAAATACATAAGTCCAGAGCAGAATGAATGTTGCAGCTCCTGGGGCAGATCTTATTGCATAGGAAATACAGTTCAGAAGGGGTTTCTCACCAGGCTAGATGACTCCTCCCTTGGAGGCTGACAGTAGCAAAAGGGAAGTGCTGGAGAGGGCAATGACAACAAGTCCTTTCCTTCAGCCAGTCATCAGTCATTTCCCTGATGCCAGCCATCCTGCACTCCAAGGCGCATCAGCAACCTGGATTAAATGTAGTTCAAAGAGGAGAAGTCTTTCCACTTGTATGCTGTGCAGGTGTGCTAATAATTCTTGGGATTGCAGCTGATGGAAAGGGTGATTTTTCACTGTTGCAGTCCTGATTAAAATTGCTCCTCCAAAGCTGCTCTTTGCATTGGGAAGAAAGTTCCCATTGGCATCCATATGCTATGTAATTATTATTATTATTTTTTAAAAAAGAAAAAAGCATGTTAAATGCAAAGACTCATTTGATGTCATATCTAGGTAGCATCTTATGAGATTTCTGATTTAAATCATGCATCCAAAGCACTGAAGGCAAGATTTTGAACAGATTGACACCACCACTGTTATGTATGGAGTGGTCTATAGGGCTGATTCATACTTGTATTTTCATGAAGTAATAGCTTGCATGTGCAAATTAGCCATTCAGGACCAAACAGAAAAGATTCTCATACTTTCTTAGACAGAAAGCTTTGTGGTGGAACAAGTTCATACATTCAGCTGCTAACCATCAAGAGCTGCTTGCATAAATCAGGATTGAAAAATCAAGAGACGGGGGGGGGGGACCTGAATCATTGTCATTCAGTAATTCAATCAAGGGTTTATAAGAGAACATACTATTTGAGCATTCAGTGACAACATAGAACCTCCCAGACTATGCCACTGCTCTTTCAGGAGGACTGCAATTCCATCAATGGCAGGTTGCCTATCCACTTGCCTTTAGTCTTGATTTACTAACCTAGACTATAAGCACTGGACAGTGACTCCAGGATAACTCTTTCTGGCCCACTTCAACCAAGTCCTCAGTGTCTCACAGCTTCACAAGGAGAAAAGAGAATGACAAGCCTTCTATCTGAGTAATTCAGGAGGTCATTTCTCATCTTCTGCCTCTTCCTCCTGCCTTCAGAAGTGACGACTCTTCCAATTCAGTTTTCTTCCTTCATAATCATGTGTAAAGCTTCACTTGTGAGTGTGCTTGGTTCCCAAACAGGCTAGCTTTGCTGCTTCTGATTACTGGGGAGCTTCAGAATCTGTTACCTCCCACACCTATGATATGTTTAACCCAAACTGGTTCTTTATCTCCTTCTCCATATTTCCACAGATTAGACTTTACTCTTGGGTTCCATTGCTTTGATGTAGTGGGCATACCAGGTTGGGATCACCCAAAAGTGAAACTAAAACAAAACATGAATCCAGAGGTCTTCTTAGGGGATGAGCAGAACCCCAGCACTGTCAATGACCCTGAAGAAACATTGGATCTGAAAACCACTATTACTGGACTACAGGTCACCATACCAGCTACCTTGGTTCTTGTCCAGATGTCAAATCCCTCTCGCACCCCTGGAGCCACAGAAACAGTAGATGTTGAAAATACCTAGGAGTAGGATGTGCTTCCCATCTGAATCAAGGCCTGGGTACAGGAAAAATTAACACTATTGAAGTTGTTGGCCAAATATTGAGCTCTCCCCCCTCCCCAGTCCCACAAAAAGGAAAAGAAAAGTATGATACTATTTACCCTCACATCTTGATTGCGTTGTACTGGTGATTTCTCAATTCTGAATAGTTGCAGCCAATTCTGTAGAGTGGGTGGCAAATCCCCAGCATTATAATTTTAGGACACAGGGCAAGCGGTAATGTTTGTTGTGTTGGGAGAGAATTTTTTTTATGGTGATGCCATTTTCTACAACAGGCCCAGGTTTCTCATAACATTTTGTTCCACCCTCAGTAGGATGGATTTGAGAACAGATGGTGTTTGGGGAGGATTTGTGACTCAGTGAAGCGAGGTCGCAGTGAAGGGAAGCATTAGTCCCATTTTTTTTGTATGGGAGATAGCACGTACTTTTTGAAGTATAGATTCCCCCCTCCCATATAATTATATTTTTTTACAGCAGGTGTAGATGGCGATTATTATTTTTAAGCAGGATATGTGTATAGGCTGATAGGGATAGTAAGCTTATGTCCCATTTTTAAACTGTAAATTACTGAAAATCCATTCTTTAAAGCTGAAGTGAAACAAACAGCAATTTAAGTTGCAGAAAAAATTGGTCAAAACACATTTAGCATGCATTCACTCTAGATAAGGCACCCCCAAACTCGGCCCTCCAGCTGTTGTGGGACTACAACTCCCACCATCCCTGACCACTGGTCCTGTTAGCTAGGGATGATGGGAGTTGTAGTCTCAAAACAGCTGGTGGGCCGAGTTTGGGGATGCCTGCTCTAGATGTTGCACTGAGAGGGTAAACACATGGGCTTTTATGTTGCCAAAGTTTGCTTTGGTACCCTTATCCATGAATTGGGCATTATTGCTAATGTTATTAATTTGAATCAATATTAACATACGCTTTCCGAAGTTCTTAATACCTTCATAGATTTTCTTTGAAGCCTAACCACCCAATTCACCTATATACATCTTGAACAGCAATGACATTGGCCAGAGTTTATCTGCTTAACACATAGGGTGACTGAATTATGTGGCTTTGCTACCTTTGATAGAAATAACCATCTCTTATTTGTTACTGAATAATGTATAAGATGGCTATTTTCCCTGTCAGGAGACAAAACTGGATGCCTGCTAATTGGAAGGAGGGAGGGTGAATGCCGAAAAGCTCAAAGCCCATTCTGAACTGGGACCAAACTCATTTGAAATAGGAGTCCAGCTCTGAATAGGCTTCCCTGTTACTGTCATGGCACGCTCTTTTTCTAACACATCTTATGGATGTTCCAGTGATGTGAAAGAATGGGAGTTGTAACGCAGTCTATAATATTCTCTAGAATATTGTTGCAGTAACACCCCCAGGTCGGGATGCGGGTGGCGCTGTGGGTTAAACCACAGAGCCTAGGGCTTGCTAATCAAAAGGTCGGTGGTTCGAATCCTTGCGATGGGGTGAGTTCCCGTTGCTTGGTCCCAGCTCCTGCCCACCTAGCAGTTCGAAAGCATGTCAAAAGTGCAAGTAGATAAATAGGTACCGCTCCAGTGGGAAGGTAAGCAGCGTTTCTGTGCGCTGCTCTGGTTCACCAGAAGCGGCTTTGTCATGCTGGCCACATGACCCGGAAGCTGTACGCCAGCTCCCTCAGCCAGTAATGCGAGTTGAGCGCCACAACCCCAGAGTCGGACACAACTGGACCTAATGGTCTGGGGTTCCTTTAACACCCCCAGAGGCCAAGGACTATGGAACTCTTAGTTTCCATACTCCGTAATCTCTTAGTGTTGTCAGGTCCCTTGAAAAATAACATTTCACTGGAGTCCTGATTGTGATGCTGCTGTACATCAAGGCAGGTTCCTAGCTGGGCTGTTTCTGCTGCTTTAGTAGTATTCTAGGGTACCATGAATACTACTAAACACATGATGCATTTCCATTACAAGTACTCCAGTTGCTTCTACCACATATACTTTGGAGAAGGGAGAGGATAGAGTGGTGGGATGACATCCACAACCTGATGGGTGCTTGGACATTAGAATGGGCTCAGCACAAAATGATTTGTGTGTGATAAACATCTGTCAAGTCCATTTTGAATTGGTTTTGGAGGATTTTCTCATCAATAATGATGAATTATATGTGTGCCCACCTTCATATCCATCCATCCAACTACCTACTTACCTATTCTGCCACCTTTCAGTCATATAAGAATGATGGGACCACAAAGCAGATTCAGCATGAGGGTAGGTACCTTTGCTCTAATTCTGAATAGGTGAGGAGAATAAAATTGCAGCAGCATCTCATACTGGTAGGGATCATCGTCCCCACTCTATTATCCCTAGTTCTATGTGTTCCCTTGTCTTTGGATCAGTGGCCCAAGCTGGTGCAGAACATGGTGTTTAGGTTGCTTGTGGGAACAAACCACCATCAACATAAAGCACTTTGCTTGCAGGATTTGCACAGACTGCCAGTCTGCTACTGGGACAAGTTCAAGGTTTTGGAATCAACATTTAAGGCCCTATACAGCTGAGGACCAGGTTACTTGAGAGCCTGATTTATTACTTACATACCCGGCAGATTACGGTGGTGTAAAGGAGACCTTCTCCTTTAAGCTCCAAAGGTATGAGGAGCCCACACCATAGAAATTTGCAGCAGGGCTTTCAGTGTGGATCCCCAGTTCTACGGAACAAAAATATTGTTGAGATAATGGCAGATGCACACTATCTGCACTTTACAGAAACAACTGAAGACATTTTCTGTTCTAACAAGCTTTCCCAGCTGGATGAATAGATTTCTGCCATGGACGTCCACATTTTCTGTTGCTGTTGTTGTTTCTTGTGTGTGCTGTTTTTATCTGTTCTTGTTTCACTTTATGCATTGCCTTGGAACAAATGTGGGTGGTGATTAATGATGGTGGTGGTGCTAATGATTATGATGTGTCAATTACCACCACCATTTCAGGCATTTTGACATCTTCCTCTGCTCAGCTGGCCTTTGCTCTCAGTTACTCTTTGCTCTCAGGCTTTCTAGGAAGTTAGAATTGTCATGGAATGAAATAATCATGCCTCCCAGGCTTGCTGTAGTAGGGTATGTCATTTTTGTAATTTCTTCAGTGAGGGGCCTCAAAATTATATCTTTGGGTGTGAGGAATTCAAATACGCTATTATTTTTGTGAAAATGTACATTAAAAAGCCTGTTGACTGCTCTTGGAAAACCAAAGAATTTTATTTTTACCTTCTGAAAATGTCAGTTTCTCTCATATCCTAATAAGCATACAATGTTACCTTGTAATCATAAAACAACATTGGAAAGTAATAACATCAGTTAGTCAGAAATTTAAACAAGTTTCATCATGTCTTGCTTTGATTCATTCTTGGACATCTGCCACCAACTTGCATCTTGGCCTCTAATATAGCCCTCAAGTTTCTCATCAAAGCATAAAATTGTAGATTTGGAAGGGTCCCAAGGGTCATCTAGTTCAACCCCCTGCAACACACACTGCCTGATGTTTCCTCTGACTTGTTTCACACACCTCTTTATAGACTGAGCATGGCAGGGCCACTGTGGAACTTGTATGGGCTCATCCATGACCTTATTTACTTCAGCTGTAGTAAGTTTACATGTCAAAGGAGGTTCATATACCCCATCAAAGCAGTCTATCAGCTCCAACAGGGACAAAGCCCTGGGGTTGATGGAAGGTGTCTTTCTTGGATGTTCAAAAAGAACTCCCAGTGTGTCATTATCTCTGTCTCTCAAGTCAATGATCTTTTGGACACCAGTTCTCCTCTCCTCACTGTCATCTGGGCACAAGAGTGTCTGGAACATCATTTTGCTGAATGCATACTATGCTGAGTGCTGGAAAGTGGGCCAAACAGTATCTGCTACAGCCTTCTTTTGCAGCCTAACTTGCAGCTGAAACAAGGTGTGGCATGGGTGTTCCACCCAATAATGTTTTACTTTGATGTTGAACCAGCAGCGGCAGTACAAGTTTTAAATTACTGGAAATTCCACAAACATGTAAAATATTTTTATGTAGTTATTTACCAAGTAAAACTAAATTATATTAATTTAACAACAAAAAAATCTTTTGAATTTCCAAGTCATGCTACAACTTTTTAGCACCCCTCATTTTGGGAATTTGAAAGCTGAAAAATTCTACACACCCTAGGAAACACAGCTTTCCAAGTGCACCTCAGAGAGTTCTTGAGAGATCTTCTTCCTAGGTCACGTTGGCACCCAGGCTGTTGCTAAAACTGTAGCATTTGCAGCTAGGAACTGCTAAAACACTTGGGAGTCAGATCCTTAAGGAGTGACACCTGTGAAGAAGGGCAACATGGAAGGATCAAATTACTCAAAAAAAAAAAAATGCCAAGAAAAAGCAAAGAAAGCAGACATCTGTGAAGTAGATTCTTTCCCCCCTTTTATTTAAAAAAAGAACTCTTTTAAATCTAAAGGACAGCAGCAAAGCAATCTGTTGTTTGTATAGAAAAAAGCATGAGTAAAGAAAGAGAAAGTACACTCTGGGGAATGTCTGCTCTAAGAAGCCACTTGAAAAACAAGCATGGGAAACATTTGCACAACATGTCACACGCAGAGCAGAAATGAAGAGGCAGGAGCGAGTGGGCGGGTGGAGGAACCAGATCGAAGACAGGTACAGAGCTGGCAAGAACATTCCATTAGTGTGCAAGGCTCTGCCCGTATGTTCAGTACCTGAGCCAAGTTTTGAGAAGAGCCCACTGTGACAGGAGCATTCATAGTGAGGCCAGTAGAAGGCAGTGATGAGAAAACTCCCCTACCCTCCCTATAAGAGTGCTTGAGGAATTGCTTGTGAACTGCAGTACAAAAAGGGTCCTAATCTGCACCTCTGGGACTAATGTATGGACTGAAAGGTAATTAGCACCAAGATGTTGCACTTCTCCAAACGTTGCACCACCGATTAGAATAGCTATGTTATCTTACACAGGAATGTTGGTGTGTCATGATGCAGTATTTATTCCCACGGCTTGGGAATCAAACTGAGAGGCTGAAGAGAGCCTTGAGACTTCTATGAATGTTGGTGAAGCTTTTTTTAAAATGTTAAAAAAGACATCCTTGGCTATGCTAAGGTAACCCTCTACCACTCATATCAGAGAAGCATATCTCTCCTCGCAACAGTAACTGAATACTCTGTCTCCACTTTTGCAGGGAACGAATAGTCTCACAAAAATTGATGAGGTATTTTTAGTCTAATGTTATCAAAGGTATCAAAATATACTTCTAAATTTCTGAGTTTGAGGGGCAATATAACATTTAAATTTCTATTGTGAAACAGAGATAAGAATATTTTTATTGCAAATATAACAGAAACCACAAAAAATAAAGAAACCATGTTATCTCACCTTAACAATAAGGAATTCATCAATCCCAATTCAAACACACACACATTTCAAAGCGAATATTGAGAGAAGAGGTACATTTAAACACAAAATTCTAATAGTATTTTTTAAAGTACTTTTTAAAATTGCAATTCATTGCAGAAATAAAATAGACAAACATGCATAAGGGACATAGACTGGAAATGGGTATATGAGACATCCATAGCTCTGGTCAAAAACAGCTCAATGTTTATAATGAGAAAACCCTCAGAAAGTAAAATAATACAGTATTGGGAGATTGTGCAAAGTGCTGAATAAGCTGCAATTAATATGCAGGACTTGGACCAAAAAAACCAACAACAAAAAACCAGACAAATTATAAGCAGTGAAAAACCTTAACTTTTCACCTTGCTGTTTAGCGTTACTCTTCAATGAAAAATTTCCCCTCATTGGACACCCTTTAGCACATGTACTTTCCCATGCAGCCTTAGCATTGCTTTTTAGGTACATGAGCAGAATGCTATCATACATTCAAATCTGCATATGAACTTTTCAGCATAATATGCAATCCGTAATACATCTGATCATTAAAAGCTGAATAAATTCAAATTCCAAATCAGGTCATTCTAGAGTTCAGCATCACTGCTAGCGAGAGGATAGTTGGGGCAATGAGAAGGGGGCAAAAGGCAAATGCAGAATCAGAAGCCCCACAATTACCAACCCCTGAAATTGTTAGTGGAGAAAAAGATCCCATCAACCTAAAATGACTTGGTTTGGAAATAATGGCTGAACCCTGAGAACACAGGAAGCCATCTTATACTGAGTCAAATCATTGGTCCACCTAGCTCAGAACTGTCTACAGTGACCGGCAGCTAATCTCCAAGGTTTCAGACAAGGGACATTCCCAGACAGGGCTGGCCTGCTCATGAGGACAGGTGATGCAACTACCTTGGGCAACAGGATCCAGAGGGCCAGCAGATCCAACATTCAAGGATATGCATTGCTCACTGCTGCTGCCATAGTGCCAGCAATAGCTGCAGTGAAGGCCAGATCTGCTGTCTCCTTGGCAGCCACCCTCAATGCTGCCTCCACAGTGGCCCCGCAGAGAATAGGAGGTACTGCTGCTCTCCTACCAAACTTGTGGATGAAATGGCAGGAGCTGCCATCTGGAGTCTCCTAGCCTCTGCTTTGGGGTTTTCTGTTTTTCCTGAACCGCAGCATCTCAAACCCTCCAACATGTTGGAGAAGAAAACCAGGACGCCCGTCTTCTGGGGCTGTGCCCCATGACCCATGAGAGAGCATGAAGCCCCAAAACATGCATATTTGGGCGCCATGCTCATAATTGGGGTAGTTGATGGGTACGTGTTATATAGCAATCTGTTGTTTTTAACCAAAGGAATAGCATGAACATGAACACTGAACAGTGCATCTCAGAACAAGATGAGTAATCTGTTAGCTTCACAGTGATTGAAGCATACATACAAATGACATTAAAATCCCAGAGATTTGGAAAGGAGCCACATACATGCCTTTCCATCAGGAGTCTTTTATTGCTTGGCTTCCAAAATGGCAAGAAAAAGCATTATCTCATTGGCATAGTTTGCCATTTCACTCCCCCACCTGGCCTTCTTCAGTTGTCACAGTGTGATGCTTGCATTTTACTATCCACACATTTTACTATATATCAAGAGTTCTGCAAATCCCTCAGTGGCCCCTTAGTGTGCATGACTGTTTGCATTCTTTGTCTTGTGTAGGTGGATCATATCTACCCAGGGAAAATGTGTGGTACCCAAGGATATGGAGAAGACTGCTAGCAGCACAGCAAACATTTTTGATAATTTTCTTTCCCACCTCCCCCCCAAACCCATTTTCAGAGACTGCCCTGTCTTTGCAGCCTGTTTCACCAGCTGCTTCACCAAAACATTTTCTTCCTTGGGATAACCAGCCAGGGACAGTTTATTCTGAGACTTGGAAATGTATCTGCTTTGAAGATGCAAAGCGAAGTTATAAATAACGGCACTGGGAGGAATTCCCTGGATAAACAGGGACTTTGAGGTTAAATTGGAAGCCTGGCCTAGTCAGCTACCACAAGCCTCTGAGCTCTCTTCAGGCTTAGGAATGGTTAGCACTTTGAAAATGTCTCCTTTGGTGATCCTATTCAGTTCCCCTCAAATTGCCAGGGAGCTGTTCCGAAGAATCTGAGGTACAATACCAGAACTGGGAACAGGGGCCTGGACCAGCTGTGATATCCAACACGCAATGGTTTACAGAGCTAGTGAGGAAGCTGCATCCATAAGAGCAGTTGCACCAGCAATTAACACCATACTGGGTTCCTCGGTATGGTATTCCTCTTGTGGGGGCCATTTGAGGTGGTGGTGTTTTACTATACTTCAGGTAGCATTGACTCTCTGTCAATGCCAACAGGGTGAGGTGAAGTAAAGTCCAACTTATTGCAGGAGCTCTTGTCAGATTTGAGGTCCGGGCAAAAGTCGGTCCATTCTGGCCCTTGGCTATCCAAATTTATTAGAACTTGGAACTCATTTTGTTATACTAGATGGAAATGGCATATAAGAGGCTGAAAGGGAGCAGGGAGAGCCTTTCCCAGTCTGAGGCTGGGGGCTGGGGGCCAGGGGCAGTAGTAGGCTGGGCTAGAAGGAAAAAGTGAGTGGAGAAAAGGAACGTGTCTGTCACCTTTGTAATGTAGGCTATATTCCAACCATACAAAAGCCACTGATTTCTTTGCATACTCTCCTCCACCCTTTGGGCAGACAAGCAAGAGGCGCTATTACTGGTCAAGGGGATATTTTAGCCATGCAAAAGCACTTGAGGAGGATGCTGATCAGGAGAAGGGAGTGGCATGGAGAGAAGTCATAGTTTGAATAGACTCCTGAGGGCTGGACAGAAAATCCTGGAGGGCTGTGTTTGCCCCCTGTGGTTGAGGTTCCTAACTCCTGCCCCAGAACAATGTGATGTGGTGCAGGGTTGTTTGGATAGCTAGCAACAGCAAGGAGTTTGGCTTCCTGTCCGCCCCCCCCCCCCAGCTGATCAAGGAATGCTTTCGGTCTTCTACATTTTTGCATCTCATTGAAGTCCATGCTCCCAGCCTCTAGCAAACTAAGCTCAGGCATGATGGGTTGAACAGCATAGGCTCCATATCTGAATTTGGGCCCTTTCTTTGGGAGCCAACCCCTGCAGTCTTCTTTGCAAAGAGGAATGTGAATGCAGCTCCCCCTGAATGTGGGAAATGAAGTCTGGCCTTACCAGTTGAGGAAATCCTGCAATTAGACTTTTCTTAATTGCTGAATGGCTTGTATATTTGGGAAGGACTGTCTGCTGACTTCACCATCTGCATCACCAGCATGGGCAGATTGAGACCTGGGGACCCAAGGTTACACCTATGTTTCATTCTCAGTCCTGTCATCTGGCTTAGTATTCTGCCAGCTACCCTAAGGATAAATATGGAGAAGGAATTCATTTGGTCCACTTTTCATGGCACAATAACTTGACCCAATGCTGCCGAACCTGCTTTCAGATCAGAAAACAACTTCTTGCTTGGTTATGGACTTCTCCATATTTTGTGATGTACTTTTCTGTGCACAAACATATTTATATGCATATTTAATGTGTAGCTTATGGGGAAATGTATTGAAGAACATTTGAAAAAAAATGTGTTTTATGTAAAAAGTGGGTAGCCTACATAAAAAGGGCATACAAAATATTTAAATGAGGACATTATATGTTCTTCCAAATAAAAGATCCACACAAAACAGAATAAACTGAGCACCAGTGACAACTGAAATAGGACATGATTAGACTACCCTACTCAAGGGCTGATCCACCAGTCTCAATGAAGTCCTAGTTCTAGGATTTCTCCCTCAGCATGAGCAATTTGCATAGCCAGACTCTTACTTCCTTTCCCTTTCCCCCCTTTCAGAACCTGATTCCTTGTTTTGCTCTGCATTACCATATACTGGTAGACTTTTGATGCCTCTGGAACTTGACCTCCTGCCTATCTGGGATAACATCACCTTCCTCCAACTCCAACCTTTAGGTCTTTGCTATCACTGAGATATGAACTCTTGCCCATTTTGGACTTTAACCTTTGGTCTCCAACCTTGACAGTGTTAGTCACCTCTGGCCTCTCAGACTGACAACCAGTCCCTCTCCAACCCACTTCAAAATCTGATTCCTACAGGGGCCCTGGCAATGCACTTAAAATTCCAGCCATTTTTGTCCCTTTCCCATTTGATCAGAGAGGTTGGTCAATGTTACATTCATCAGGGGTGTATCCAGGTGTCACCAAAATATGAGCTTTACCAGTAACCTATGCATAATTAAAACAAGCCTTATCGTGCAAACATTTCAACAGAAAGCTGGAAATTGTGAGTGTATTGCAGGAGCCGCTTGTCAGGGCAAGCTCAAAAGCTGCTAGCTACTTTCTCTTGACACCTTGTTAGAAATACGGACACTTCTACTTGGGAAGCAAGGAAAATCTTATCCCATTAGCATAGAGCGTTTGTCAGGTAGAATGGTTTTATTTTGCAAGTAGACATAACCTTTATAATACAATCACATGCCATATAGTGAGTTGCTGGTGTACTCTATACTTTAGCTGCAATTTAAAGGATAAATGGGGGAAAAGTCATTTCAGCCCTTTGTACAATTACAGCCTCCAATCACAGGAAAAAGTCAACCTCCCAGAAGAATTCTCGCCTGGATGGCAATCTGCTTGCAGGTTTAGAAATAGTTTTCCTGCCACTCTGATTTTCATATATATATATATATATATATATATATATATATATATATATATGGATTAAGCTAGATGAGAGTTGGTCTTCATTAGTATTCACTGTCCGATTTACGAAGGCAAAAATCATAATCAATGTCTCCCTCTCTTTGAGACATTAAACTACTTATCCATAATTTTCATGTCTTGTGTGTCTACTCTTGTCTTTCTTTTTTTTAAAAAAACACCATGGGTGAATATTTGAATAGTTGTGCTTGCTGAAGGATAAAGAAGTTCAGGGGGAGAAGGATGGGGGAAACAGCTTGGTATAATCTGTATGCATTTCAGTGGTCCCTATACTTCGAGCAGCACACAAATCCCCTCGCCTTGCCCTCTTCCCATCTTTCTGCCTCTATTTCCCATTATAGTCCCAGGCATGATCTTCTGTTCTTTGACCTTACGCCCCTCAGTTATCCTCAGACACCTTGCTCTCTAACAAACTCAACTCATTATCTTTTTCATCTCCCCTATGCCTAGAATTCCCCTTTTGAGCATGTGTATAGCTGCACTTCACCCTATTCCTTCTAAAAATCTTCCATTGCCACAAAGCTCTTTCTTTCAGCCCCATCATCCTCACCCCAAGACATTACTAAGCTTGAGTCTGTGAACTGCATTTGCCCAGTGCTTTGTAGCCTTCAATATCAGACCATCCAGGTGTCCCTATTTACTAGGGATAGTCCTGGATTTACAGAAACCATCCTGGTTTCTGATTTGATCCCGGAATGTCCCGCTTTTCCTTAGGACATTCCTATTTTCATTAGAGAAATGTTAGAGGGTATGGAGTTATGCGACCCTTGAGCAAAAGAGATATGTTTCCCAACCTTTTCCCGACCATGGCCCCCTTCCAACCTTGTTTCCTTCCTATGCCCCCCATAGGCATAGCCAATGGGGGCAGTTGCCCCCCAATAAGTAAAAAAGTAATACAAATCAATATGACGTTCTGCCCCCCGCAACAAAAGCTTACCCCCTAACAAAATCCTGGCTACGCCCATGTCCCCTCCTGTCCTACCAGTAGAAAGGTAGCTATTTAAATACTTTGCTTGTAAATAGAACATGTTTTATTTGTATTTTTTATAACTTATACAAAATACAATTACATAAAATGATAGGAGCATAATGAAATATTGTTGAAGCAGAAAAATATAGAATCATCTTTCTAGTCCAACCCCCTGCAATGTAGGAAACTCTGCTAAAACATCCATGAACAATAGCCATCCAACCTCTGCTTAGAAACCTCCAAGGAAGGAGAGTCCAGAACCTACCAAAGGAGATCCATCTTCCATGTATTATAAAAAGTAAACAAGACTTATTTGATCCCAGTTATTTGACACAGATGGGGAAACCTACAGATGCAGTCCAAAAGGCGCACAGGGAGTTCTGTATATATGGGAGAATTTTAAAAAGCAAGTGGTTCTTTCTCACTGACCTGGTGCAAAAACACTGTGTCATCCGGAGGAGCCCTGACCCCCTATAGCCCCACACCCCCTTACCTGGTAGTAAGGCCCACTGAACTCAGTGTGGCTTTCTGCTGAATAGACACTTAATTATTTACTAGATGCAAGACAGAAGCACCAGACGCCCCCGTTTGGATAAGCACTGGGGTGTATTGCACACCTGCACCTTGCAGAGTCAGGCCCAGGTTGTCACCGGGCCCAGCACTGGTGGCAGCAACAAGCAGCTCCGGCTCCCCCAGCCCTACCAATTGCCACCCCGCCACCACACTTTCTGACCTGGGGGTTCTACTGGTCAAAATGGGAAGCTCAGCAATCCCCCTCTCCCTCCGGAAACAAACCAGGACTGCTCCAAGAAAACACATGTGGCAAAAAGGAGCAGTAGGCCCTAATAGGCCACCCCCTTACCCACTTGTCATTGGCAAAGCGGATAGCCAGTCAATCAGGATTTTGGGGAGGGGGTTAATGATTTTTTCCTTCACTTCTCACTTCCCTCTGTGGCCCCCTAGCCTCATGCTGGGGCCCCCCATTTACGCAATTTTCACCTGTGCTCCCCTTGGAATATCCTGGGGCCCCCAGCTGGGAAACACTGCTTTAAAAGACATCTGACATTTTTAATGGTTTTGGGGATAAACAGGCTAGAGATGGAGGACAATCAATTTGTGCTGGTTTCATAACTCTTGAATATTTAGCTGGTAACACCCATGTTAATTCCATGGCTGGCAGCTACAGCAAGGAAAATCTTGTAGTGTGACTTTAAGAAAAGCTTTGGGAAATAATTGTGCCTCCTCCTCCTCCTCCTGATTCTAGTCCACCCAAGTGCTCCTCACTTGAATAATTTCTGCTACCATGATTATAGCTCGAGGCTTTTCCCCTTCATTAGATACGTGAGAGGTTGAGAAAAATAAACAGAGTGAACAAGCATTCTGTTTAGAGTAAATTTCTAGGAAATCTGCAAGACTGCCCCGAGTTTAATTAAAATCAAAGGAAAAAATTAATAGCAAATGAAGAGAGAGAGAAAATAACATTAATGGTGAAACTAATCAGGAAAAAGGGGGGTATATTTGCTTCAAGACAACACATACAAACAAGACCTAGTATGTGGAGTGTCATTCATAAAATGCACAAAACCCAGGTGAAAGTGGGATAAGTTTGGATACAACCTAGGCTGATCAGACATATTTCATAACCATGAGCAGTTGTAAGCTTCTGTGTTTTTCATGTGCCGATAGTTTCAGTGTGTGTGTGTGTGCGTGCGCGCGCACGCACACACACACACACACAGTTTTCAACTGGCCTCATCTTTTCTTCTCCATTAGGCTCACTCTGTCCCATATTTCTTTCCTCCTGAATACAAATTTAACGAGGAGAATTTCTGCAATTACTTCATGAATTACAAAATGCATAATGAGCTGCAGCTTTCAGTTCCTTTTGTTCCATTTGCATCTCCCTACCACTGCCACCCTGGTTCTACATTGACGATGTGGACATAAAACATTGCAAAAAATAGCAATATCCATGTGATTGATGTGTATTAAGTCTAGTTTTTAAGTAGGCTTGATCGTATCAAGATTCCGTTTTTCCTTAGTATTATTCTACCAATGTGAACCTATGCTGTGCTTTTATGGATCCCTTACAAGAAACTACAGTATATTCTGGTGTATAAGACTACTTTTTAATCCAGGAAAATCATCTCAAAAGTTGGGGGTCGTCTTATACGCCGAGTGGAAAATCTGTGGTCGAGTGTATCTCAAACTCTATATTTTAACTGGAAAGGTTGGGGGTCATCTTATACGCCCAGTCGTCTTATACGCCGGTATATACGGGTATATCCATCTCATTGATACCCCCCTTCTCCATATGATCCTAACCAATCCCTTTGTTCTCTGTCTCTCCACACCATCTGAAATGAGGTGTGCATCTCAAGATATGAAATGCCCTCTCCAGAGAAGGCAACATTGATGATTTTTCAGTGCCAAGTGAAAACATATCTATATGCCCAGGAATTCTAGCATGCTTTATTTTTATTTCATAAAATTTATCTCATGCAGTGTATCTACCATTTGATTGTAGGGTGGGAGGGACTCTCAAAGCAGTTTTAAAGCTGGCTTTCATGGCATTTTACAGCTTCCTGAATATTAGTGGCTTTTGCTATAGGTCTGGGATTTCATTAGCATTTGCCTAAATATTTGGCAGGTTAAACTGGAGATGGAGACAGCGGTATCCATGCAAGCTCCTTCCCCAACCATAACCTGATGCACTGGTTACTATTTTAATGTTTGCACTGTTTAATTTAATGTGCTGAGAAACCATTCGCAAAATCAGAAACCCCAAAAAGTTAACGTTTATTTTTATAATTATTATTTTGTTTTGACTATGGCAGACCAACACGGCTACCCACCTGTAACTCCATCCTCTATTGTTTCCTTGTGTGTCCAATTTGAAAGGCTGAAACCAGTTTTGTAGATACATCAGAACACATTATTAATAGGAAGTTACCTTAGAGGTTATTGGGTTGTACCCAATGGTAGACTTAGAGTAGATCAATTAAAATAAGACAAGACTAACTCAGTTTCATTAATTTCCTTGGTCTACTCTGAGTAGGACTAACATGAGACAGACAGCCCAACTTGCTGTTTAGAGCAATTAAAGCATTGCTGACAGATAACCGCCCAGCTTCTGCTTAAGTATTTCCAAAAAAATGGGATATTTGTTTGTTTATTCTCATTGGGTCTGAATCCAAGATAGATACAATGAAGTGCCCTGCCTGGTGCAAACATATTGCAAAATCTAAAATGCAAATTCCCAGCATCTCAGAACAACGACGAACAAAAGAAATTTAGAGGAAAGTATTCCATCAGGAAAAGCATGACATCCTCAATAAAAGCTCTAGATGTTCATACTTAATGCAGGTTTTGAACCTGGTTGGTGATGAACAGCCCTCAGATGCATTTATGAAGCTGAATATTAACCAAAGACCACTGTGGTGTGACTCCACATGATCTACATAGGTGGCTCACCCTCATGGAATTGGGGTGATGGTCTTTCAACAACTATGATTGTGTCAGCTGAATAAACCAATACTGTCACTGGATTGATGAGCTGTCAACAAATACAGATTAAGAAGAACATGAACTTTTACAGACTCAAACAGTATTTTGCCATCTAACCTTTACTTTTGTTTTTGCCCTTGAAAAAAATCTTACTTTCAAATCCACAAAGTCTTTGGCAAAAGAAAATAAAAATGGGATGCTGGCCTAGCAATTTCCTGTACTTCAGTAGCATGCACCATTGCACTCTGTAAAACATTTTTATAAAGTCCACTGAGACTTCTGTCTACGGATGCAACTTTATCTTGCTCTCCCCTTGCACAGAAGATGACCCTGGGGAAATAAACTCAGAGGTCTCCGAGTCCCAGCCATCCTATGTTGCCAAAATGCTTTCTTTATCTTTTTATTTCTCCCTTCCTATTTTTGCAGTGAAATGAGGCAAACAGAAGTGAATGTGACTGGTTAGGTTGCCATTGCCACGTGAAGTCCACAAATATGACACCCACTGTGGTACCTAATACAGATGCTGAGATTCAGGGGAGGAGAGTCTAGCAATGCCACTCACACCTTCAAGTGGAGGTGAGTTTTCCACACACCAGTTTCCCCTGGAAGAAGACTAAGATGATCTTATGCAGGGGAGGAGCTTGGGTAGACTTGTGCAGGCCAATCAGGAAGGGTGGGGACTAGGCTCTATAAGCTAGCTCTGCCCCAGTCTCACCACCCTGCACCATGCAGCACCCAACTACAACTCTGTTCGCAGTGTGGGCTTTGCTAGTTGCCTATTTGGGGGTTGAGTAGGAATTGGCTCCTGTCTGGCCAATTCCTACTCATGCCGTTTCAGATTTGATTTAATTGGCTTTAAGTCCAGGCAGAAAATATAATTTTAAGAACTGATTAACCCAAGGCATTACTATGTTAGACACAGACTTTGATGACCTTCCACTGCCTTGCCACCTACCAAAGGTTCTCCAAGCAAGGAGGAGACGTTTTCTTCCAATTGTTTGCTGGGACCCACAAGTGGTTCCTGCAAACATGCTCAGCAGATGGGAGGAAGCAGATCCCTTCCTTGTTAGAGCGCTTCCCTGCCCAGACCAGTTTGATTTGGCTAATTATTGTTAATTAGTCTTAATTGGAGATCCTCTATGTTATATGCTAATACTTATAACCTTTCTCCCCTCCAGAACTATATGCCACATGTCTTCCTTATGCATATGCTGGCCAAGAAAGGATTCCAGATTTATACCATGCCAATCTTTCCATTTTGGCTACATTTGGTGCTTCTGAAATTTAGTGATTAGAAAATCCGTGTGTACTCTTCCCCTCTCCCACAGCCAATTAGGCAAGGAAAGCTAATCAATCCACCCTAATTATTTAGGACAGTTAGAGTTGAACAGCGACACACTGATATTGACCAAGAACCACTAGCAGCTAGTGACTAGCTGATACATAAACTTATTGACCACTACCAAGATAGTTTGGTGTTTAATTGCACAGACATAGAGTCAAGTGCCTTACTGAAACAGATGGATAGCTTGGTTAATAGTTATCTGCACAATAAAGCCTATTCTGAAGAGCTTAGCCTTGACTAAGAATTTGAAGGTGAACTTAGAGGTTCCTGCTCAAACAAAACACGCAAAGAGTTTTGAGAGAAAAGAAGAGTTTTAATGGGGGGGAGACTGGGTTTTTTGGGGGGGTAGGGAGTGGAAATAGTAAGTCATCAAGATACAAAACTGCATGGCAAATTCATTTGGGCAAAACATCAAAAAATAAAATGAAATAAATATGTGGGTATATTGTACATGCCAATACCACTACAGTGTGTGTGGGGGGGGGGGAGTAGGAATTGATTTCTATATGCTGCCATAGCAATTCTACTCAGTTTCAAACTATGAATGCCCCTCATGAAATGACATTTTGGTAACCTAGCACATTCCCTTATTAACCACTGAGACTCAGTGCAGTACATTGGTTAGTGTGCTGAACTACAACTGGGGAGGTCAAAGTTTAAATCCACACTCAGACATGAAGCTCACAAAGTGACCTTGGATCAGTCATTATCTCTCAGCTATAACTATCTCACAGAATTTATTTCATTAGAGCATTTTTATTTTGCTATTCAGTAAAAAAAGGCTCCCAGGCTTACATGCAATCAATTGAGAGTGGACAGTCCATGCTTACAAGCTTACAACCAAAGGCAGGAGTGAGGATCCTGCAGCTGAATCTGGCTCTCCAAGCTCCTCTATCTGGCATTCCAGACTCTTACCAGGCAACACCCCTTTCTGGCCATGTTCTGCACCCCAATTTTTATTTTTAGCATCGCTGAAATGTGTCCTTGAATGCCTTGTGCTTGTATGGGTGGATGATAGAGGGGAGGGTGGGTGTGCAAGCATACTAGCCAATTACACTAATGTAAAACGTACATTCAATGCTCTGTCCACTCTTGCCATTCCAAACCCTCATCTAAAAGATATAACCCTCCCAAAAGGAAAAATAAAAAAATGGGAAGGGAAGAGAGGGAAAGCAGTTCTTAAAGTTAAATATTAGTTCTTATAAAGGGAAGTTATTATGAGGGGGGAGTGCAGGGACAAGAGGAGCCCTATGGACTTGGAATTTTTGCCGAACTGATGGAACAGTGCCTGCTCCTTGTCTCTTCCACTTTTGCAGCCTTCTGTAATGACAGCTACCAAATGAAAATAGAGGGTACAAAGGCCCATTGGGGCTGGTTGTTGTGGGGATAAAAATGGAGGAGAATAGGCACGCATGCTTCCCTAGAGCTCCATGGAAGGAAGGGAAAATATTTAAAAAAAACAAAAGCATCAAAAATGCTCCTGATATCAGAAAGCATTATTTGTGCAAAGTGTAATCTCTTCTGTAAATCACTATAAGATCAGAGTTAAAATTTCCATATTCTGTGATAAACACTGTTTGGTCACAAGCAGCTTTTATGTAACGTTCCCCAATTTTATAATTCATGCTGTGTATGTTGAAATAGGAATGGGCAAAAACAAACAAACAAACAAACAAACAAACAAACACCTCTTCCTGATGCTAGTATTAAGATACTCATGTTTATCACGCAAACCTGCAATGATCCCCCAATTTTTTTTCAGGATACTAAGCATCTGTTTCATCATATACCATTGCAAAGCCTTTTTTAAAAAAATCTCTATTTCCTATGCATATGGGCAAAGAAAAGTGCTGAGCACATGGGGTCTCATTGTTGGATGCTACACAGTGCAGGGCTGCCAATCTTTCTCTCTCTCTCAGGATCTGAGAAGTATTTCTATCTTTGGTGTGAACTTTTCACAGTGTTTGTTGAATGCCCCAGTTTTTATGCACACCTATTTGTTAACCTGGCAAATTATAAATTGTCTCAGAACTACAGATTGGGGAAGGATGAGGAGTCTGGGGAAATGCAGACAGAGGGCATGCTATCAGTTAGTTCTAGAGCGGAACTGGAATTACTCAGAAGTCTCTCTCCCCCCCCCCCTCGAAAAATGATCTGAGATTTTTCTTTTTCTCATTCTCTTGGAAAAAGAAGCCCACTTTGAAAAAATTTCTCCACATATTATTCATGGTGGTGGGAACTTCTGTTCTACACACACACACACAGCCCCAAAGTGATGCTAGAAAAAAAAGAGAAAATGTAAATGAAAGAAGCTGTGCTGTTAATGGTTGCCCCACTATTGAGAAACTCTGTTGCTGGCATCCATCCGTCTCGAGAGACAATGGAATGCACCTCCCAGGGTGAAGTCAAACCGCTGTGTTAGCAGCATCAAACTGAAAAACTGTTGGGGACATTTTTTAGCCTGAAAATCATCTAGAGATTAGTTACAGGTAGGTAGCCGTGTTGGTCTGCCGTAGTCGAAACAAATAATAATAATAATAATAATAATAATAATAATAATAGTAATAATAATAATAATAATAATAATAATAATAATAATACTAATAATAATTCCTTCCAGTAGCACCTTAGAGGGACACCCTGACCATTAGGTCCAGTCGTGTCCGACTCTGTAGCTAAGGCGCTCATCTTGCGTGACTGGCCGAGGGAGCCGGCGTACAGCTTCCGGGTCATATGGCCAGCATGACAAAGCCGCTTCTGGCGAACCAGAGCAGCGCACGGAAACTCCGTTTACCTTCCTGCCGGAGCAGTACCTATTTATCTACTTGCACTTTTGACGTGCTTTTGAACTGCTAGGTGGGCAGGAGCTGGGACCGAGCAATCGGAGCTCACCCCGTCGTGGGGATTCGAACCACCGACCTTCTGATCAGCAAGCCCTAGGCTCTGTGGTTTAACCCACAGCACCACCCACGTCCTTCATACCAATAACAAACTTAGTTGGTCTCTAAGGTGTAATTGGAAGGAATGTTATTTATTTACTTATTTTTATCATCTAGAGAGCAAGCTTTGAGGGAGGGCAGAGGCAAAAGAGGCAGAGAGTACATGCAAAAGGTGGTTGGAGGAAGGGACTACATTTTAGCCACACAACTCAAATGTTTCTGTACCCCTGTACACATACCTTTACAGCCATGAAAGCAAGAGGAATCTTCACAGTTCAAGGAAATATTCTAGCCATGGCTTTTTTTCAGCTAAAACTCACCAGAACTCAGTTCCGGCACCTCTCAGGTGGGCCCCACTGCCATTATAAGAGAGCAGGGCAGGGGCGGTTCATGGTGAGTTCTGGCACCAATTTTACTAGAAAAATAGCACTGATTCCAGCCAAGCAAAAACATTTGAAGGTGCTGGTCAGGACAAGTGAAGGGTGTGGCCTAGGAAGAGAGAGTTTGGCCCGGGGAGAAAGCATGTATTGGGGACAGTCCTGAGAGCTAGAGAGGGAATCCTGGAGGGCTGGCCCTAGGTTAAAATGTCTCAGATGAGTGGAGAAACTAAGCCAGAGATCACTTTACTCCCTCCTTTTATTTTTAGAGGGAGGGTACTGTGTTCAGCTATTATATAAGCCTTTGTGAAATCCATAATGTGCCTCAGGAAAGTGATAAAAGAGGACTGGGGGAGTCAAAAAGATATCTTTGCAGTGTTTCATTTATATGATTTATAGTTTGGCAAATAACAAAACTTGGCCAGTTCATTCTGTGGCATGGTCTGCAGCTCTGCTATTACTCAGCCATTCACACTTCTAAAATGGTGTTGTGGCCCACAAATAAAGTACAATCTATTCTGTGCTGATGAATGGGACAGGGCACTACTACGTGAATGAATCCTGGTACAGTGGCAGCTGGGTTAATCCACATCAATCCATTATAGTAAACTATAGGTTGGGAACATCTGTTTACTCATTGGCTACAGTAACTGACTTTACCTCCAGGTAGCTCCAAAGATCACGAGCAGCTAGCAGCTAATTCAGCACCATGAACAGAATGGCAAGTTCATTCCACATAGTGGATATGGCTAAATATATAACAAAACGCCGAGGGTAGCAACAAACATCAGAATTCATGCACTTATTTATTTCATTAAGAACTCTCACCATGAAGTTTGGAAGACTTCTGGGATTATTTATTTATTTATTTATTTATTCCATAGTTAAGGTTATAGAATTTCTTCCTTTCTCTGGAGATTAAGAACTTTGGTTGGTCTTAGCCTTCTCATTGGGCAATGGGAAAAGGCTAAGGCTACAAACACATGACACTTTTCAATTGAATTCAATGGGGGTTAATTTATGTCATGATCTGTGGGGATGCACATCACCAATGTGGGATAGTAGTACAACCATGGGAGGTTAGTAGACTAGGCACAGCACCTAGGACGGGCATCAAGGTGTGGCTTCAGGACTCTAGAGAGAAGTTTTACACCTGAAATCATACTTCCCTGTTGCCTCAGCGAGGTCCTGGAACAACTGGCTGAGTTTTATAGCAAGGCTAGGTAGTCATTGACTCCAACCTCTGAATGCTGTCTCTTGACCAGTTAAAAATCTAGTGCCTTCTTCTAGCTTCTTTGGGGTAATGGGATTTCCAGCAGTGGGGGCCTCTCCTCAATGTACACTTGATCTTACAAGGAGTCTGAAAGCAGATTGGTGGCAAAGGTGTCTTGTTGGGGCTGAGGGACACCAGTGCCTGTGGACTCACTCATAATGGACCAGTGTGTAGGCCCATTTCTTCCCCATAGTTGTAGTTGTCAGAGGACTCTGCTTTTGCTGATACATAGACATGCACTGTAATTTGCCAGTTCCTTTCTACACTGGCCTTCTAGCACCTCACTTTCTCCTCCTTTTTGTTGCAGTACTTACAATATGGTGCTGGTTATATATGTTGGTTGTGAGCTTCTTCAGCAAACTGATCTCCAAACTGGCCACCCCATTGGCAATTCCCCCCCCCCAAAAAAAAAACTTTGCTGTTTTTAATAGTGCCTAAAATCAACCTCCAGAACTCTCACATGACCTCCTGGCAAGGGCTACTTTGGAAACAATTACAGAATACTTTGGACTGAAAATTCACTAGTTGTTATTGGGTGGCATTGGACCTTTCTGCCTCCTGGCACACTCCACACTTCAGCAGAAACCCAGGAAGTTGTGAACTGTCTCCCAGTATTCGGCTATCACCAAGTCCATAGGCTGTGATGGAAAGAAGGCAGAAAGACCAATGAAGAACAGTCAGAATCTAAATACAGGTATTCCTTATTTTATTTAGATGCATTAAATGTTAATGATATACAGTGGTGCCCCGCTAGACGAATGCCTTGCTAGACAAAAAACTCGCTAGACGAAAGGCATTCGCTAGCGGAAGGCAGCCTCGCAAGACAAAAATGTCAATGGGCTTGCCTCGCAAGACGAAACCCACCCCCACCCCCCCCGTCAAAACCACTATTCTCCGTTGGTGCTTTGCAAGACGAAAAATTCGCTATACGAAGACACTCGCAGAACGAATTATTTTCGTCTTGCGAGGCACCACTGTAATAGCTTAATTTTATATTATTTGACTATAATGCTTGTGAGCTATCCAGTCCTTTTGCACTCATTGGCAAAGCAAACAAACCCTGAAAGGTGGGGACAGGTTAGCTTATAGAAGCATAAATTCTTCAAGCTGGAAGAGGCTACAAAGGTCATCAACAGCACCACCCTGATATGTGGCTATTCCACCTCTGTTTAAGAATCTCTACTGAAAGAGAGTCTGCAACCTTATGAGACCATTTGTTGTACCATCATAAACATAGCATTTGGAAATCCTTCCTAATTTTTAGTCAATGTGTTATATCCAAAGTTCTCTTTCCACTGGCACAAGGGCTCTTGTGATAGCAGATGGGTGAGCTTTAGTATTGCACAACAGAGGAACCAAAAGCAACAATTGCGCTAGCAAAAACTCATGCAAATTTAGCAGCAGGCTGCATATGCATTCTAATGTGCAAAGATGTTCGGCTGGTGTGAAACATTTTGCCAGCAGAATAAGTATACTGCAAGGTAAATTTAACTTAGTGCTACACTGGATAGAATCCAAAACCTTTTTCAGACAACAGTGGGGGGTGGGGTGATCACCACCATCCATGTGGCAACCCTTCAAATGTTACATGATGGTTATCTTTTTGGTTCTTCAGGCTAAGCGTACACAAACTTTCCACTTAAGATTAGCCCCCCCCCCTGTATTCTCTATAATAATTACCTCTTTCAGACTGGAGTGTATCTTTCTTCACTCTTGAGCCATGCCAACCAAAGAATGGGAGTGGGAGAGTACAAATTGCTTAGAAATTCTATCCAAGAAGCCCCACTGAAATCTTAGCAAATGCACTGTGCAATTTCCTTTTGTTTTCAGTGGATTTGACCAGAGAGCTTTCCATCCCAGTGAATTGTGCCCCCAAATGAATGGATTCAGTTGCATCCATCAGCAATTAATTGGATTTTTCTTCTGCACACCCACAAGGTTCATGTACATGGCTGATCTGGCAGGGTTCCTGAAATGCCTCCAGCCTCACAATGAACCTTCTGAAGCTTGAATTCTATTTCCCACTTAGCAGCAATTTCCTCTGGCACCTGGCTTTTAATTAGGTTACATTGCAAGTCCTCTGCCTGGTGCAATGGAATCAAAGCACCCATTACTGTTAATGGTGGGTTGGGTGCCTCACTTCTCTTGCATCCCACACTGAACACTCACTCCTAATTGTCCATAAAATCAAATCATATCCGCTTTGTTGTTTGACTTTGCTCTTACCAGGAGGCATTGCATTTAACACGTTGCAATTGCCCTTTCTATTTTATTTTATTTTTTAGTACATACCCTCTGGTGTCCCGGCCCCCTTTACCATGTTTGCATTAATTAAAGGTGCGTTTAAATGGCATTCTGCAACAAGAATTTAAAGACTGCATGGGAGCTGTGTTCTAACAGATTCCCACACCCACTTGCCAAGTTTTAAGCCAAGGCAGGGTGCTGTTATATGTGAAAATATCTAGTCCTGTAGCAATGGCTTGGCCAGAAATGCAAAGTATGTCTGCGAGAAACACCTCTTCCCTTTGTTGGAGGTGTCACCCTTGTCCTGTGAGACACAGCCAGACCTGCTTTCTGCCTCGCCCCCCATCCTGTTCCACCACTCCAGGCTGCAGATCAGCTTGATCCCCAGAATCTGACAATGCTCTCCACCCACCCACCCCATCAGCCAAACACTGCCCCAGTGTTATAGGCTCCTCTTTCTAGTCCTCCTTATCTCCCTGCTTCTTCCACCAGGGCCTGCCACCCCAGGTCTGGGCATGACAAGACACATGATACTGTGCTGCTGTCAACCCAGAGTTCTTCAGTGCACCTCAACTAACATTTTGTACAGCCTCATCTCTTGCCTGGCCCACTGACCTAGAGAAATGTAAGAGTTGCTTGGGAAATACAGGACAGAATAGCACAATTAAGCTAGGAGGAGGAGGAAGGCAAAGAAACAAGAGTGACACAAGGTTTTGTGGTTGCCTGAATCATCTGGGGATGACATTGACATTAAGCTTTGACATGGGAGGGGTGTGACCCCTGAATCAGCCTGATCCACCTCATTATTTGCCTTCCTCGCCAAAGCCAATGCACACTCCTGCTATTTGTCCATCTGTGCTAAGGATTGCATCAAGTCTCTTTTGCATGCAAAACAAATATTCTGAGCTATGTTCATTTCCCAACAGAACACCAGAGTAACACAAGGCTTTGTGAGGGCCCTGATCCAGGGGGCATGCTGACATTGTGCTTTGACTTGGGGGTGGGGAGGTGGGATTTGCCTCATTATTTGGTCTCCACACAGAACTAAGTGATACAGACCTCTAATATACATAAATAAGCATCGCTTACCAAATTATCCATACATATATAAATCATTACTGTTATAAATTTCTATACATACATTCCCACTTTACATTTAATTAATTTCAAGAACTCTGCATTAAATTGATTCATAATAAATATTTCAATTATCTCTTAACTTTCCACTAATTTGATCCGATTCATTACTCATAAAACAGGGTCTCCAGTATAATGCTAAAACAAGATTAGCAAAATAATGCATTATAACACAATTTCCTCCTTTCTCCCTGTTCCTTATCCAGTTAGCCCGGGGTAGCCAACATGGTGCCCTCCAGGCCAATATTGCTGGACTCCAACTCCCACCAACCCAACCAGCATGGTCAGTGGTCAGAGATTGTGGTAGCTGCAACCCAACCACACTGGCTATGCCTGGACTAATTAACATTACAGATTCAATCTGAGTCTTAATTTCCCAGTTTATCACTTTTGATATTTCCATATTTCCCACTGTTGAGCTACTATTGTGTATGAACTTATGAAGCTTCCTTACACCATTGGTCTATCTGGACCAGTGCTGTCTGTACTAGCTGGCTGGGGCTCTCCAACATATGAGACTTTTTAGTCACCAGAGAAGTTTTCACTGCCCAAGCCTTGTCTCCTCAGTAACCAAAGACATGGCTACCACTGAGCCATGATCACTTCCTCTCTACTTAGGTTCTAGAGAAGCATGACTACCACAAAATCTCTTCCTCTCTTTTATTAGAAGGAAGGAAGGAACTCATATATACCATGAATTCCACTTTGGTCTTTAATAAGAGGCTCTTAAAGTTGTTTCTACTGAAGGAGGGGATTTTTTTTTTAAATCTTATTTCTGAGACTTAAGTACCTATAAAACTGACTAACCTTGGAAGTTACTTCTTCCTTCTCATCCATGTGATCTTTCTGCCAGATAAGTATTTACTGTCACTAAGGGTCCAATATTTCCATTGGAGTGGTGAGTTTTCAGTACAAGAAGGGGAATTTTGCCTGCAAACATCTATGATTTGTTACTCAAGTGTTCTTTTGATTTCTCAGGTCTGCACAGTTAGCAATTCTAGATGAAGTTCAGAGACACAGCAAAACAATACTTGTAGGACAAATTAACCCAATAAATGTATAAGTTACACAGCTCTCTTTCAAAGGGTTGATGTTTGAAAAATTGCACCACAAGCGGCTTAGTCATGCTAGCCACATGATCTGTAAAGCTCTCTGCAGACAAATACTGGCTATCTTGGCCTGAAGTGAGATGAGTGCCACACCCCATAGTCACTTTTGACTGGACTTAACCTTCCAGGGGTCCTTTACCTTTACCTTACTTTTTATTTTCCTTCTCTTTCTCTAAATCTGTTTTTTGGAAAGTTGCCTGTCTGTTTGTTCATTTGTTATCTATGTATTTGGATGTATTAAGATATTTGGGAAGCATAGTTCCTGAGACTCAGTAGCAGGTTTTGGGTGTATATTTGGATACCATTGGGCCATTTTGAATCAAGATGGTGGATTGAATCTTTCAAAACTGCACTGATTTTGACCACTGATTTCAAAACCCTTGATCACCTTGGTCACCCTCCTCTGCACACATTCCAGATTGTCAATACCCTTCTTAAATTGTGGTGTCCAAAACTGGACACAGACTACAAGGTGTGATCTGGGAAAAGCAGAATAGAGCAGGACTATTCCTTCCCTTCATCTAGACATTATATTTATGTGGATTCAGCCCAAAACAGCATTATCTCTGTTGCTGCTGCATCACACTGTTGTCTCATGTTAACATTTAGTGAAGAATAACCCGTTTCTCATCAAAACCAAGCAGCAAGATTTGAAGCAGAATAAAATCTATGAGAACAGGCTCAATATCAATCTTTTCAGAAAATTCCAACCCTAGTCATGATATGTTTTACTAGACCAATTGGATGGTGCTTTAGAAAACAACCTGCCTTGGTCCAAAGCACTTGTAAGGCTGTCTGAATAATCTCAGGGTCTGTCTGCTTTGTTGTTTCAACATTGTATCTTATATTCTGCATGTGCTTTGAGAAGACTTTGTCCAGAAAGAGAGCCTAACAATGCTTAAATTACATTTTATAACTGGCATAATAATAATAATAATAATAATAATAATAATAATAATAATAATAATTTATTTATACCCCAGCCACTCTGGGTGGCTTCCAACAGAATATTAAAATGCAATAATCTATTAAACATTAAAAGCCTCCCTAAACAGAGCTGCCTTCAGATGTCTTCTAAAAGTCTGGTAGTTGTTTTTCTCTTTGACATCTGGTGGGAGGGTGTTCCACAGGGCACGTGCCACTACCAAGAAGGCCCTCTGCCTGGTTCCCTGTAACTTTACTTCTCACAAGGAGGGAACCGCCAGAAGGCCCTCGGCACTGGACCTCAGTGTCCGGGCAGAACGATGGGTGTGGAGACACTCCTTCTGATATACTGGACCAAAGCTGTTTAGGGCTTTAAAGGTCAGCACCAACACTTTGAATTGTGCTCGGAAATGTACTGGGAGCCAATGTAGGTCTTTCAAGACCAGTGTTATGTGGTCCCGGTGGCCGCTCCCAGTCACCAGTCTAGCTGCCGCATTCTGGATTAGCTGTAGTTTCTGAGTCACCTTCAAAGGTAGCCCCACATAGAGCGCATTGCAGTAATCCAAGCGAGAGATAACTAGAGCATGCACCACTCTGGCGAGACAATCCACAGGCAGGTAGGGTCTCAGCCTGTGTACCAGATGGAGCTGATAAACAGCCGCCCTGGACACAGAATTAACCTGCGCCTCCATGGAGCAGCTGTGAGTCCAAAATGACTCCCAGGCTGCGCACCTGGTCCTTCAGGGGCACACTTACCTCATTCAGGACCAGGGAGTCCTCCACACCTGTCAGAGGCCTAGCAAGCCCAGGTGGTACCCAGTGCGGAATTGTTTTTGTCAACCCCCCCCCCAAGATGCCAGAAAACCCCGTGAGCAAGCCGCAAAGTGAGGCAGCCTTGCTCCGTAGCTTGCTCGCAAACCTGCTCGCCGCTCTTCCTCTCCCCCCCCCAACGCCACCACTGAAGCAGCTGCCAGCGTGCTCCGCTTTTGCAACCGGAGAGCTTTTGAGAGCGGAGCGGTGGGGGAGGGAGAGGCACTCAGAGTATCACCCCCTCTAGGGTGGCACTGGGGGCTGCAAGTACCCATCACCCCCACCTTGCTACGCCACTGATACCTGCCCGCCTCCTGTCCCCCCAAAACAGTACTTCTGTCTTGTCAGGATTCAACTTCAATCTGTACCTCTTGACAGGCTTTTCCTTTTTTTAAAGGAATTTTTGGTCCAAGACACCCCACAGGTGCTACATTCAGTGAATTTTCCCCTAAAAGCCCTTTGAACCCATCAATTCCAACAGAGAGCTGCAATTGACAAGAAGTGAAATGTTTGTGCAGAGTGTGGAGGAGGCAATGAGAATTCCTTTTGCCTCCATCCCCAATGGAGTTCAATTAAACAAAATCTTCTTATGTATGTGACACAATCACCCAGGAGGCCTTTTTCTCCTTGCGTGGTTTTTTTTTCCCCACAGCAGTGTGTGTAGCTTGAAAAAAATAATGAAAGTCATTTAATGACAGTCCATCAAAATATATACGTTCAAGCCTCCTCCATCTGCGTCTAATTCTGCCCCGCGTTACCAAGTGCTCACAATGGAAATGCTACAGGCTTTTCTAGGTCATTTGGCATTATGTGAGAAATCACCTCCCTGTGACCCCATATGGTGAAGCGTCAGTAGCTAAACAGATTGGCAGGGCTGGGGTCAGGACGCACTCTAATCCTTCAGGACATCAGTTGCTGCTTAGCCAATTCGAAAACAGCTTGACTTTCCCTTCACCAATGACACTGTTTATTTCTCTGTAACGGTGCTGTCATAAAAGCTAACTGCAGTGGACAGATTTGATATGAATCTCTCCCCCCCCCCAAAAAAAAGTAGTTTGAATGGAGCTAGCCAAGGATTTAATTCCAGTGCATTCTTAATTCAGCTATGGAGGTTTACACAACAGATTGGGCGGAGTGGGGGTGCGCGCATGTGCCTCGGAAGATGCCACAGATCGCTTGACTCGGCCCATTTATTCCGATCCTGGGAAATATGGTGCATGTGTGAGCTCCAGTGAGCACTGATCTAGTGCTTAGAGAGGAAGGCGGAAAGCCAGGTCCCCTGTGTTCCATTCAGAGCATTACCGCTGATTCGCCACATTGCATCATGCCCTTCATCTCTGTCCCACAGTTTAGAGATTGGCTGCCAATTGCTATACTGGCAAGGGACCTCATGGAACAGACTCTTTCTCAGTTACTCCAGAGGGCAGCATTTGAACCAACAAGTGGAAATTGCAAGGAAGCAGATTCCAGTTAAGAGCCGTTTGACAGTGGAAGAGGCTGCCTAGGGAGGTGGTGGGGTCTCCAGCAGAGGCTGGATCGTCATCTGTTAGGGATGAGGTAACCTCCTGCACAGCCCTTCCAGGACTGAGCAGAAGTCTGGGCAAGAGGGCCTCCAAGCTGTCACCCAACTCTATGGAATTTGCTCTATGAAAAACACTAACAACTTTTACAGTTGCGTGGAATCCTGGGAATCCAACAGTTTTGTTAAGAGTGCTGACCCCCTCAGAGCTACAATTATCAGTATCGTAAGCAAACTTAAGATCCCAGAATCTTCCATGGTTGTTAAAGTGCTATAAGAGTGTTTTAAATGCATGTGGTGGAGGTGACCTGAGTGTTCCCATTAGGGAATTTGCTCTTCTCTAACATTCAGATTTTTTAAAATATAGTTTGTCTAACATTGAGGCAATGACTCCATCTAAGTACAAAATAAAACTTTTGGTGTGTGTGTTTTATTTAAAAAAATATGATTACCATAGATTAGCATAACAAATGAGCAGAACTCTCCTCATGACATTCTAGGACTTACTGAAGGATTTACTTATGCAAAGAGGAAATTGGGTGATACAATTCTAAAGCATCACAGAACACAGAAGTAACTTTGAGACAGCTATAAAGCAGAAGAACGTGATTCCCACCCACCCACCTTGCGTGTACAGGTGTGTGTGTGTGTGTGTGTGTGTGTGTGTACGCACACACACACACACACACACACACTGGAATAATGAGAAGAAAGGATGACATCGTATTTCAGATTACTAGCAGCCAGTATTACATTTTCAAATATTTCTGCAACAAAAAAATGTGGAAAGGGGACACCCAATATTACTAAGCAGGAGTACCAGTCTCTTAGCCAGGCTAAGGCAGTGATGTAAGCAGGCATCATTTTCTGTTCTGCAGCACTATTTCTCTTCCACTGCAGTACATTTTGCTGTCCACTGTGATGAAATTACTTAAGTTACATTATGCCATTCATTTCAATGCAAACGAAACACAATGCAAATGGGCCTGGGGGGTATAAGCAATTACAGACTGAAGGCAGCAATAACAGGTACTGATTGTAGCTGCTGGAATAGTTCCTATTGTGGACGTGGGGTGAAAAAGTACACATTGGCAATTTCCATTAATGTTTACATTTACTCTGACTTCCATATGCTTAGGAGGACATATATTGTGTTGTGTTGGTATTGCACCCAGTGACATGAGGAATCACAAAAATGAGACATGAAGAGACCACAAAGCCCTCAAAGTGATAACCCTAGCCAGGTTCACAGAACTGTGCAAATTCTTCATGTATTCATCATGTTCTCATCTTTCACTAAGGGGCATGAGCCTTACACATCAGCCCTATTATTGCATTACTTGAATGTAGAGCATATGTGTGCTGAGGTCAGAGCAGGATTGCTCTTGAAGCTTCAGTCGCACCAACAGGTCTTCTTCCTGCAATGGAGTGTATGATGCCTGAAGAGCCCCTGCATCTATTATTATTCCATTTGCATTCCACTTTCCTTCCAAAGAGCTAAAGGTAGTGTACATAGTTCAAATTTTTTATCACAGCACTCCTATGAGGTAGGTTCAGCTGAAAGGCAGTAATTGCCACAAGGTCACCCAATTGAGCTTCATAGTTGAATGAAGGTTTGAACCCTGCCCTACTCTCCCAGGTTCTGGTCTAATGCCCTAACCAGCACATGGCACAGGTGCTTATGTGTTTCTTTGCAAATAACCATTCAGAACACATGATTGTTGTAGGTGGAAGACGCAACATTGGGAGCAGTGCAAAAGGCACAGCCCCACTCTGCTGTCAACAGGGATATGCCCTGCACTTAAATTAACACATGAATAGATATATAGAATTGCTTACAATATGTTGCATAGTCAATGATGAAGGGTGAGGTAAATACAGAATTAATTTACTGACTTCAACTGAGGGATGCTTAATAAAAATTCACATAGGAAAAGCCTAGGATAGCTAATTCTAGGCTAATGTGAAGACTGAAACTGAACTAACAAACACATTTTGTACTTCTCCAAAAGCTGCAATGTATTGCTCTAGACAAACCAAGAATGTGGTTTTAAATTCGGATTTTCATAGAAAATATTTATTCAAAGGAGATTTTTTTTTTTAAAGTGCTTTGATAGAATAGTTACTTTTTAAAGAACCCAAAGCCCCAGCAGTTTAATGGGGGGGGGGGATACAGTATCTGCCATTTGGGCAAACAAGGTATTATCGGAGAAAATGGGCACATTTCAGTAGGCAGGAAAACACTCAAGGATGGTATAAAGCAAGGCCAGTGATGGATTGCCCTGGGGACAGCCCTTCTGGCCAGAAAGAGATGTCTAGAGGCCTACATTTGGACTTTACACCTAAGGCATCCCACCCCTGGCTTAGAGTGATGTTGTGTCAGGGGCAGTGGGAGGGGAAAGCTGGCTTCATCTAGACACCTGATGCTACTCGGAATGTTAGTCCAGAAAAATATATTTCAGAGGAGGGCAGATCAGGAATCAGCTGTGGGCACAAGGCGCTAGGGACCTGCCAATTGCCCAAAGGTATCAAGTAACCTGGAAGCTGTCTGCGGACAAACACCGCCTCCCTCGGCCAGTAGAGCGAGATGAGCGCTGCAACCCCAGAGTCGTCCGCGACTGGACTTAACAGTTAGGGGTCCCTTTACCTTTTTATCAAGTGCTAATACCAGCCCTGGTGTGGATCTAGGGAACATTGGAAGCAGCCTTATACCGAGTCAAACCAATGCTCCATCTAGTATTGTCTTTTATTTTCTGGAAGTAACTTTTTCAGCCAGGGGTTCTTCTCAGCCCTACCTGGAGTTGTTGGAAATTGAACCTGGGACTTCCTACATGCAAAACAGCTGCTCAGCCACGGAGCTATGCCCCTCCACCCCCTGAAGCCTCACAGGTGTGCTGGCCCCAAGGGTTTGTCCATGAAGCAAGGTCCAAGTCCAGTCCTGGGTCTAGGGGTCCAAAGGAGGTCAGTCCGGCGGGGAGCGAGGCAGGGAGCAGGTCAAGGTCCAAGGCAGGTTCAGGCACAAGGTTGCAGGTTGAGCACACGCTTGCAACTATGTTGCTCACGCAACTTGGGCTGGGTCTGGCTGGCTTTTATCTGGCCCTATGCTTAGGGCCGCCCCGATCCTCTGGAGACTCGCCTCTCCTCCGGGCCTGGAGGCGAGCACTCCTCCTGCAGACACTTAACTCCCTTCGCCTCTCTGCCCTGAGCCTCTGTAGCTCAGGAGAGGCTGGTGGGTTACTGGACCCAGGGGATGCCTCAGCTTCCTCTGAAGAGGCTGGGAGTGGAGCACCTGCAGGCAATGGGTCCTCCCTCCCATCAGGAGCCAGAGCAGACTCTGCTGATGCCTGCACCTGGGGATCCAGCACAGGTGGGGATCCTTCAGGCTCAAGCCCTGGCCCCGGCTCAGCTGGTTCTGGAGGCGGGGAATCCTGTGCAGGCTGGGATCCCTCAGGTTCAGCATCAGAGTCTGACTCCCAGGCCATCACACCATCCCCCCTCCCAGGCCTCCCCCTCAACTGAGGGGCCGGACCAGGCTTGCTGGGGTAAGCTGCATGGAAATCACGGAGGCAGGCAGGTGCGTGGACGTTTTCCACTGGTTCCCATGAACGATCCTCAGGCCCATACCCCTTCCAGTCGATGAGGTATTGGAGCTTCCCCCTGCGGTATCGTGAGTCGAGAATGCGCTCCACCTCGTACTCAGGCTCCCCCTCAACCAAAACTGGCTGCGGTCGTGGATTGTCTGGGTGGAACTCGTCGGGCGGGGCGACTGGACTAAGTAGGGACCGGTGGAATACTGGGTGAACCTTGAGTGATGGAGGTAACTGGAGGCGAAACGCCACCGGTGACACCTGCGCAGTGATGGTGAATGGGCCGGCAAACCGTGCATCCAGCTTTCGTGAGGGCCGAGAAGGATGCAGGTGACGGGTAGAGAGCCACACCCGATCGCCAACATGGAGTTCTGGCCCCTCCTGACGATGTCGGTCAGCTTGGGCCTTGTATGCGTCCTTGGCCTGGCGCAGTTGCTCCATCAATAATTGTTGCTGGGACTGAAGCTCCTGAAGCCAGTCTGTCACTGCGGGGACCGCGGAAGCTGGCAGCACGTCCGGGAACAAACGTGGATGGTAGCCGTAGGAGGCCTGGAACGGGGTCTGCTGGGTGGAGGCGTTCACTGCATTGTTGTAGGCGAACTCCGCCAATGGCAAGTGATCGACCCAGTCATCCTGCTGGAAGCTGCAGTAACACCGGAGGTACTGCTCCAGCACCGCATTTGCCCGTTCCGTCTGGCCATCGGTCTGCGGGTGGTGGGCCGAAGATAGACAGACCTCCGTCCCAAGGGTCTGGTGCAGGGCTCGCCAGAAGTGGGATGTGAACTGGACGCCGCGGTCAGAAACCACACGCTCGGGAAGGCCATGCAGGCGGAAGATGTGCTGCATGTACAGTTGAGCCGTCTCCTTAGCTGTGGGTATGGACGGGCAGGGGGCACAGTGCACCATCTTAGTGAAATGGTCCGTGAAAACCAGGAGGCAGGTACAGTGACGAGATGGGGGCAAGTCTACCACAAAGTCCAGTGAGACCGTGTGCCAGGGACGTGGTGGGACTGGTAATGGCTGGAGCAGACCGGGGGGTCGCCCAGTAGGACCCTTGGCCCGCCGGCAGACATCGCAACCAGCAACATAGCGTGCCACATCAGCCTTCAGGCGGGGCCACCAGAACTCCCGGCTTACCAGATGAGTGGTCCGGTACCGCCCAAAGTGCCCTGCTGCTGGGGCATCGTGGGACATCTGGAGAACCTCAGCCCGCAATGGTCCTGGTGGGATGTATAGACGACCCTGGTGCAGCAGTAGGCCCTGGTGCAGGGCCAGCCCTGGATATCTAGGGCATGACCCGTCAGACAGTTCCCGGAGCCGTTCCTGAGCCCAAGCGTCGACCCGTTGCTGTTCTCGCACCCGAGCCTGCAGTGGCTTGGCCTCCTGAGTGGCCAGGAATGTGGCTGGTGGTAAGATAGTCGTCGGTACTGCCTGCTGTACAGTGTCTGCGACGTCCTCGGGTTTCCGGGACAGGGCATCCGCTTTCCGGTTTTGGGAGCTAGGGATGTAGCGGATCCGGAACTGGAACCGGGAGAAAAACAGCGCCCACCGGATCTGCCTTTGGTTCAACTTGCGGGTGGTCTGGAGGTACTCCAGATTCCGGTGGTCCGTTCTCACTTCCACCGGGTGTCGTGCCCCCTCAAGATGATGGCGCCAGACCTCAAAGGCCACCTTGATGGCCAGTAGTTCCCGCTCCCACACGGTATAGTTACGCTCCGCCGGAAGGAGCTGCCGGGAGTAGTAGGCGCAGGGTAACAGCGGCGCATCGGGTCCGTGTTGCTGAGACAGGATGGCACCGAGAGCCGTACTGGAGGCATCAGTCTCCACCACGAAGGGACGAGAGGGATCAGGATGCTGTAAAATCGGCGCCCTCTGGAAACAGGCTTTCAACCCCTGAAATGCCACTTCAGCCTCCTCATCCCAGGAGAAGGGTGTCTTGGGGCGCAGCAGTCGGGTTAATGGGGTGGTGCGATGAGCATAATCTGCAATGAAGGTCCGGTAATAGTTGGCGAACCCTAGGAACCGCTGTAAGTCCTTGCGGTTCCGGGGCGCTGCCCACTCTCGAACCGCAGCCACCTTCCCAGGGTCCATCTGCACCCCGTCAGGGGAGAGTCGGTGTCCAAGGAAGTCCACTGACCGCTGGTGGAACTCGCACTTGCTGAGCTTGGCATACAGGCGGTGCTCCCGCAAGCGCTGCAACACGGACCGAACATGACTCTCGTGACGGGCTGGGTCACGGGAATAAATCAGAATATCATCTAGGTACACCACCACGTATTTGTCTAGCAAGTCCTGGAACACGTGGTTGATGTACCGTTGAAACACGGCGGGTGCGTTGCATAACCCGAACGGCATAACCAGGTATTCAAACTGCCCATACCGGGTCCCGAATGCCGTCTTCCACTCGTCCCCGGCACGGATCCGAATCAAGTTGTAGGCCCCTCGGAGGTCCAGTTTGGTGAACATCTGCGCCCCCTGCACCCGCTCCAGCAATTCTGCAATAAGGGGCAAGGGGTACCGGTCTGGGATGGTGATCTTGTTCAGGGCCCGGTAGTCATGGCAGAGGCGAAGCTCCCCACACTTCTTCTTAACGAAGAGTACAGGAGCGGCAGTGGGTGAGGTAGAGGGCCTAATGAACCCGCGTTCCAGGTTCTTGCGAAGGAAGTCCTGCAAGGCTTCACGCTCTGGCTCCGAAAGAGAATATAGGCGGCTTACAGGCAGGGGCGCCCCAGGCTGGAGGTCTATGCTGCAGTCGAAGGACCGATGAGGTGGCAGCTGGTCTGCTCCCTGTTCCTCGAACACGTCTAAATAGTCCTGGTACACGGCAGGGAGCGTTGACACAGCCTGCCCCATGGGGGCAGCTGCTACTAACTCGGACTGAGCATGGGAACCCGGGTCTGGGAAGCGTACAGTCCGATTGACCCAGTCGATCTGAACATTGTGCGACTCCAGCCAGTCCATCCCAAGCACCAGGGGAAACCGGGGCATGGTGGCAATGTCCAGGGTTCGCACCTCCCGGTGCTGCTGGTAGCACAGGACCAAGGGCTGGGTCTCCCGAGTAACCGCGCCCGAGCGTAGGAGCCGTCCGTCAATTGCCTCCACCTGTACTGGTTCCGGCTTGTTCTGAAGCGGCACCTGATGCTGAGTGGCGAAGGCAGAGTCCATATAGGAGCGGGTTGCCCCCGAATCCACCAGAGCGTGGGTGAGAATCCAGGGCCCACCGGGGGGGTATAGACGCACCGGTATCATGAGGTGTTGCAATTCCACTGGTGAGGGCCCATCATGCGATGCTTGGGGCCCCAGGTAGCCTGGGCCCTCGGCTACTGGGGTTGGCCGTTTCACCTGCGGCTGGCGTTTCTCAGGGCAGGTTCGGGCGTAGTGTCCACTCCCACCGCAGTAGAGACACAGGTTCCCCTCCCGACGCCGAGTCTTTTCCGAGGGGGAGAGGCGAGGCCGCGCTGCCCCGAGCTGCATCGGCTCCTCCAATGACTCAGCTCTGGCCACGGAACTGCAGGGAAGCACCGGCGCTGGGAGCCCGGAGTGCCGGCGGCCCCGGGCCTGGCGACGGTCCTCCAACCGATCATCTATCTGCAGACTCCGTTGGATGAGGGCATCCAGTGTGGCAGGGCGATCCAACGTGGCCAGCTGATCCAGTACCTCGTCTGAAAGTCCCTCGAGATACTGGTCCCGCAGTGCAGAGTCGTTCCAGGTCAAGTCCTGCGCCAGCAGCCGAAATTCTGTGGCGTAGATGGCCACTGTGGACTTGCCCTGTTTCAACCGCCGAATTGCCCGATTGGCTTGACTCCCCTTCTGAGGGTTGGCAAACGTGGTTTCCAGAAGATTGCAAAACCCCGTATAGTCTGTCAGCAAGGGGGAGTCTTGCCGGAGCAGCGGCAACGCCCACTTGGCCGCCTGGTCCTTCAGCAAGCTGATCAGGAAGTGCACCTTGGTGCGGTCGTCGGGGAAATCCCGAGCTCGCCCCTGAATATACAGCTTGGCCTGGGCGAGAAACATGGGAAAGCTGGCTGGGGACCCATCAAATTTCTCTGGCAGGGCCACGGGGTACTTGCCAGGAGCTGGGGCGGCGGCCCCAGGAGCCGGTAAGGCATCCAAACGCTGCTGAAGCGCCGTAACCACATTGCTTAGCTGCTGCACGGTGTGGGTCAAGGCCTGGTTCTCCTGGGCCAATGCCACCAGCGCAGCCGCCTGGTCAGCCATGGCTATTAGTTCCTCCCGAACGCACCCCAGCGAAGGGGGAGTGCGGGTGTGGCGTGAGCAAACTGTGCTGGCCCCAAGGGTTTGTCCATGAAGCAAGGTCCAAGTCCAGTCCTGGGTCTAGGGGTCCAAAGGAGGTCAGTCCGGCGGGGAGCGAGGCAGGGAGCAGGTCAAGGTCCAAGGCAGGTTCAGGCACAAGGTTGCAGGTTGAGCACACGCTTGCAACTATGTTGCTCACGCAACTTGGGCTGGGTCTGGCTGGCTTTTATCTGGCCCTATGCTTAGGGCCGCCCCGATCCTCTGGAGACTCGCCTCTCCTCCGGGCCTGGAGGCGAGCACTCCTCCTGCAGACACTTAACTCCCTTCGCCTCTCTGCCCTGAGCCTCTGTAGCTCAGGAGAGGCTGGTGGGTTACTGGACCCAGGGGATGCCTCAGCTTCCTCTGAAGAGGCTGGGAGTGGAGCACCTGCAGGCAATGGGTCCTCCCTCCCATCAGGAGCCAGAGCAGACTCTGCTGATGCCTGCACCTGGGGATCCAGCACAGGTGGGGATCCTTCAGGCTCAAGCCCTGGCCCCGGCTCAGCTGGTTCTGGAGGCGGGGAATCCTGTGCAGGCTGGGATCCCTCAGGTTCAGCATCAGAGTCTGACTCCCAGGCCATCACAACAGGGTTGTGTGGCTGTGGTGGCTTTCAGCAAGATCTCACAGAGCTCTTGTGTTTTCTCAACTGAAGCTACTGTAGTCATACAACGCTGCTTGTAGAGGAGGAACGCCTGCAGGGGCACCGCCCGATTTCACCACCCAAAACTGCTAAGTCCATTTGCCTCATGGATGGGCTGGCAGTGCCCAAATGTATATCTTTATGCATAAAAACAAATTAAAGTCACTTTCTTGTCTATGGTTAAAAACAAAGCTTTTCTGATTCTTGTTGCCTGCATACACACACCTCCCCCCCCCCTTTGCTATCATTTAAATTGTAATTTACAATGCTAAACTGAGAGGGGGGAACAGTTCAAATGCATGGTTTGCTCTGTTGATGTTTAAATTTTAATCTACAGTGAATAATAAGTATGTGATTCCTTTGTTATCTGTCAGCATTTTCTCCAGTCCACTGGGGACCCTGTGTAACTTCAGAGGAGACCCATCTGTTTCACTGTTCTGCTCATTATGCCAATCAAAAAGTCACTTCTAATAGAACGAAGGATGCAACACAATCCTTTCAGTTCCGCCGGCAAAGAAAATGAAAAATGAACCATCAAGACTCATTTCTGTCTATTGTTTCTCACAAGAATTTGCATTTTCATGAAAAGGAATGCACAGCAAGTTACCATTTTAACCTAGTCTTTAATTAGTTGGTGTAATAACCATTGGCTTTGCTGTGAGGTGTATGCCAGTGTTTATTGATATGACAGTAAAATGCAAAATGATTATAGTCTATTAACAAAAACTAAGAAATATTTGTATTACATTTGACTAAAATAGGTAAGTTGGTGGGTCACAATTGTGTGAGCATTTGGTTCTAACTAATGTGCCATTTTCATGTTCCCTTGCACGTGCTTCATCTTTGCCTTTGTTGTTGTTCAGTCGTGTCCGACTCTTCGTGACCCCATGGACCAGAGCACGCCAGGCACCCCTATCCTCCTCCTCTTTGCCTTTACTATCGCTTATTTGTGCAAACCAGTAAGTGTTATTGGAATTAATTGACAAAAGCATTTTTCAAAAACGAAAACGTTTTTCCTAGCAGTACTGCTTAACAGAGGGACATACACTTTTCACATGCAAGAGTGTATACAGACAATGCACAAGCAAGCTATTTGCATTCCATTCTCTCTCTCACACAAATATTCATGCATTTGTTCATATACACACACAACATACACTGACAGTCCTAAATATTGGCCCATAACTGGAAACTACTGTCTACGTCCTCCTCTGCTTCCCACTAACAACATACAGTCCCATCTCCCTGTAGGCCTTGAGTGTAGATGGATCCCTCCCAGCTTCTGACAAGATTGAATGTTTATAAACTTCCCATAGCATTTAAGCAGCTTGAAACAATGACTTCATTTTCATCCACCGAAGAACAAATTATTGTTGCTAATTGAAACTGGGGCTTGGTTTGTGCTAATTAGGGATTAGGTGAGGTTTTAAAGGCAGGGGATGCAAAATGTGAACTCAATATATGGTGGCCTCATTTCAAGCCATATACAGCCACCTTTAAGCCGAGGAAGACTGAAGCTAGGGTTCATGTTGTATTCCTGCCGTGCCTCTGCCCCTCTGAGCGTCTTCCCTTCTTTCTTTTGCAGCATCTCACATCCATCTTCGGATATGCTCCTCTTGAAGCTCTCTCCATCATTCTCTGTTTTCTGCTTGCATTCACATAAGCTCTTTCACCTTTTCCAATATTAAAAATACCCTTAGCGGAAAGGGAGACATAAAAGGTGACACGGGACACTTTCAGCACAAGGAGGACTTATTGTGGCCTCTCTTTGACTCAGAATGCATTGGTATAATTGTTCGAGAAGGATGGATCTTCCAATTCTGGTTTCTCGCATTTCCAGTCTGAATTTCAACACTCCACATTTCTACACCATTCTGCAATAATTTGTTTTTGTTTCTAAAAAAGGCCCTCACAAAAATTCGCCAGCATTTTTATGCAATTTCCCTTAGTATGAACATTGCTGCAAGCAATGTTCAGTCTGCATCTATCTGCAACCAGACTGCTTCTGTACTGGATGTATACCTAGCTGTTCTCGTGGAATTGTTTTTTTTTCTTATCTTTTATTCTTGTAACCATTTTAAATTGGTAGCTAATTTCCATACGATAATGTACATTTGTATGTTATTTTCACCGATATATGCATCTTTATGCACAATTTCCCCTAATAAACACATTTTCCTGAACATTATTTGGTTGCAGAACTGCATCACAAAATTCGGAGAAGTGTGAATTTTGAAGGATGGCTATGTTTCAGTCCATGCATAGTTTCAGGAAGTGCGCAATGAAGAGTTTCACATTAAAATGCAAACCAAGCTGAATTTCTCCCCCACCCTTAATCACACCCTGGCGTAGAAGTTTAACTATGTTCTCATTGTAGAAAAATCAGTAAAACAACAATTCACATCTTCGTTGTTATACAGTTAAGCAAAATGCTAGTCTCTGGCAATTCCAATAATGCATTAAGGTCATTTTTAAAAACAGAACCAACGAGAGAAAGCAAGAGCAACCTATATATTTTCTAGCTTAAATTACTTTTCCATCATCCTTTTAGCTGAGTATTTTATTTTGCCCCAGGCAAATCAATGAAAAATTATCTACTGGAATATAACATTTTGTTTACGTACATTCACAAGAGGCCAGTTGTTTTTTTCTTTTTTTGTTTGTTTTTTAAAAAGCTCTTGATTTGGCAGCCCATAAAATCAAAATGGTTATCATAAGGGTTACGCTCTTTTGTTCCATAGATGGCACATTCTGCTTATTATATTTGAATGCCGTCTAATTTTCTCAAAACAAACCCTCTGAAGATGGCGTTCTTGAAAGCATTCAAATAAAAGAATCTCTGAGAATGTCATAAAACTTCTTTTTAGAAAGCAAGTCCTAATTATAGATACGGTGCTTTGCTGGAGTTTGCTCTCTCTCCTCTTCCCCACCTTTCCATTTTTCAGTGTTCCTTGTTGTTAGAGATAGGAAAGATCAAGAGGGGAAAATAATACGACGTGTTTAATCGAAAAGAAAAACAGTAACCACCTGCCAAATCTTTCTATGCAAGAACTTATGCATGTATAGCAAGTTGTGTACACTCTTTTGGCTCAGAGTCGGTTGTAAATGTTAAAGCAAGAAGGAGGGGGGGCTGGTGTCTGAAAATGATTTAAATAGACCGTGTCACAGCCTGAGGGAGTACAAGTGAAAGTGTGACCCTTAGAACTTAGCTGAGAACAAAGACAGCAGGGAGGTCATATAATAAGAAATCACAGAAGTGAACATTGCCAGAAATTAGTTTTGCTGAATGCAGAAGGTCCTGGGTGTAAACCTCTGCATCTTCTGGTAAGGCTGAGAAGTCTCCCGTTTGGAACCTTGGAGAACCATTAACCATGAGGACAGCAGAATTGTGTGGCCTTTATCCTGGAACCTGAGCAAAAGCAATTTGAGGTTAACCCTGTGACCTAAATGTCATCCTTCAAAGAAAACTGCTACATTGGACCATTGGACCATTTGTCTAAGTAGATCTGTATTGCCTACTTTGACCGTCTCCAGGTTTTTGGATGGGAGTCTTTCCCAGCCTTTTTGGTGATGCCAGGAATAAAACCTGGTGGCTTCTTCATGGGAAGTATCTTTTTCCTACTGTCCCCCTACTTCTGTTACTTTGAGAGCCACCAATGATGAATTGACTCATATTGAAAGAAGGAAGATGTGGAGACACTGCACTGCTGACTGCCTCGCCAAGGATGCATCTCAAACATACAATATAACATTTAAAATAACTAACCGTAGGTTAAAGCAGCAGAACTAAAATTAAAATAACCCACCACAACATTGTAAATTAAATTGAATTGTACTTAACCTTGAGACTTCCAGAGCTAAAAACTCATTTTGACAAACTGTCTTTAAGGGTCACTGTGGCACTTAGTCTCACACTCTTGTGAATCATTACCTTATTATGGCTTTCTCATGCCAGCTTGTTCTCCTCCTCCTCCTCCTCCTCCAATGCAATGCACTGCAAGGCTTGTGTGACTGTAACAGCTGTGATATTCTTCTCCCATTGCAATGCGTTACACATGGGGCTGCCTCTGAAGATGGTTCAGAAACTTCAGCTGGTGAAGAATTCCAGTGCCAGGTTGCTCACCGGGGCAAGACAGTTTGAGCATATTACACCAATCCTGGCCTGACTGCACTGGCTGCCTATTAGTTTCTGAGCCCCATTCAAAGTGCTGGTTTTGACCTATAAAGCCTTAAATAGCTCAGGACTGCAATATGTCAAGGATCGCCTCTTCCCATATGAACTGACCCTGACCCTGTGACCATCATCTAAAGCCTCTCTTTGTGTGCCTCCTATACAAGAGGTCCATAAGGTAGCAACACAAGAATGGGCCTTTTAAGTGGTGGCTCACTGTTTGTGGAATTCTCTCCCCAGGGAGGCTCATCTGGTACCTTAGTCACACATTTGTAGGCACCAAGATGTGTCCCAAGGCTCTGGTCCCCAGGCTTTGCCTGGCTAATTAAACAATCTAGGGCCTTTTGAACTGGCAGGATGTGTGTGTTCAGTTTAGTTTGTTACAATGGTATGTATTTTTGTGTTGTAAACTGCCCTGTGATCCTCGGATGAAGGGCAGTATAGAATATAAATAAATAAATAAATAATAAAACAAAACTATGGATATTTGGACTGGCCAGTCAAATCTTATGAGTCAGGCAGGCTACGGAGGAGTACAAAGACAATGACAACATTACACATGCACTTCAACATCATACAGAGGAAAATAAGGAGACTTTTGCAGGCCTTTATGCTGCACAGTGTCCCAGCACCTTTTGCTATCTGAGTTCCATTCCAGCTATAAAAAACCAACTAGACACACACTCTGTCTGTCTGGGGTTCCCCCCCCCCCTCTCTCTCTTACACACACACACACACTTTCTGTCAAGGAATGAGAAAACATATAGAATCAGAAAGGAAAAAATAAACTGTGCATGAAATTCTCTTAAGTGAGATGCAGGTTTTTGTCATACCTACTTTACTTTGAGGTGACCAAGGGACATTTGTGAGTGTCCAGTATTTCATTCTACAAATCATCTAACCAATGGACTGCATTCTGCATCCCCTTGGGTGCTTGTGTTTCATTTAAAGCCCAGATAAGTCACATTGGGGAAACCCTGCTCACAGATTACAACTTGTCCTCCCTGTAGCAAGAGACTAAAATTCATGGGAATTAAGTGGCTAGAGGAGAATGCAGGGCTTGCTGTGATGTGAAGGCTGCCATGTATTTTGACACCCTGATTTTTCCAGGGTCCCAAAAAACAAGAGAGCTTCTATGAGCACAGGAGGCTTCCTTGAAGCAAGCAGTGGGAGAGTACAGCTGGGGGCCAACGGCAAAGGCATGAAGAGACATCCACCAAGGGCCCCCTAGAATTAAGCTACTGGTTCATTGAGCTGTCTCCCTCAGGGACTTCTGCTTTGCCATAAATGCAGGGCCTGCCCAACTAGCAGGCAATTGTTTCAGATGATGGGCATGGGTTGGTGATGAATTGGCACCATCGCCAAGACTCCCTGCTTGTCTCTGCTCACTTGACCTGCCCAATCCAAGCACACACACACAACAAATAAATCAACTCTGGAGTCAACTCCTGGTGGAGCTTGTTTGCTCCTAGTTCTGTTATAAATACCTGAATAGGGTTTTACAGGTATTTACTGTGACAGTAAATACTAGTTGCTGCAGGGTGTGGGATTCAAGGGGAGGGCTTGTGAAAGTCATGCTTGTCAGAAACCTTGCTTCTTGATCAGAAATGGATTTAAGCCAAGTGATTGAGGCTCCTTCGACTGCAGGATGGAGTTGCAGCTGCTGCAACTTCCAGGAGGCAGATGGAAATGGCTCTCCAGCATTTTCCTTTTACTGGTACTGTTCTTCTCTGGAGGAGAGATGAGGGAGCCACTTGAAAGACATTTTTTAAAAAAATATCAAATAACTTTTATTAAATTTGCTTGGTAACCTAACATTATTATATATATTCTTCTATGAAACAAAGAATACAAAACAAAATTCATTCATACTACAGTTCAAAACTACATAACATTTATATATATGGTTTTGGGGGTGGGGGGAGGTTCCATAACTAAATCAGTTCAAAGTGTCATCCGGTTTACCATCTTCTTCTCCCCCCCCTCCCCCCTGCTCAAGCCTTCCTTCTTCAAAACTTTACCCATGTACACAGTCTATTCATTCTAGCTTTTATGTTTGGGTTGGCTTCCCCCCCTTTCTATCCAATTCCTGTAAAATGCCCATTTTTTGTGATTCTTTGACATTTATTTTCCCATCTACCCTCTGCCCCAATCTGTGAAAATACTTCTGATTGTACATATTCGAAAACATAATCGTTCCATTTTTCCAAATTCCATTTAGCCTTTTCTTTCCACCCCAGTGCAATAACCGCCATTCCGGCTAGAATCATAATCTTATACAACTTTTGCATATTACTTCCTTCTTTATTATTTCCCAATATACTGGAAAAGAACAAATCCCTATTAACTTCTGTGTTCATCTGAAATAATTCAGAAATTACCTTTATAATCTTTTGCCAGTAGTCCTTGACCAGATTGCATTCCCACCACATGTGTGCATATAATCCTTTATCCTGACCACAATGCCAGCATTTGGGACTAAACCCTTTCACTATACGACATTTGTGCCGGAGTTCTATACCATTTTAATAAATCTACTTAATTCTTTATATTTTGCCACTTGAAAGTCATGTGACCTGGCGATAAGACCCTTCCTCTGCTGAAGTTTATTCAGAGTACAATAAGACTTTCAACAGCAGCTAAAATTTGATTGGTTTAATCAAGTTTCCTTTATCTCTGTACTTATGAATTTATGTCTATAGATTGTTTCTTCTGTAATATCAGATCTATTCTATGTTTACTAACTTGTTGGTTGTTGTCATATTGGAAATTAATGGTATGTTTTGTAAGTTGGTTTCTCCCACAACCTCCATGCCCTGTAAAAATTGTATGTTTTGATAGGAAGTAGATTTCTGTTGTGAACTGCTTTTGGCAAAGCTTGCTGTGGAAAGGCAGCATATAAATTAAACCAAATCAAACCAAAATATAAGTCAAATCTGGTTGGTCACTACAATATGCTGAACTTGAACCATGCTTTCCTTGCACAACAGCTAAAATTTATTACCAGCAGCTGCCTTCAAACTTTAGATGCTCAGTGAACTTTTTTCTATTCTGTTAAGCCAATGCAGGCAATTAAGAACACATCTTCCCCTATAATTAATCTATGCCTGTTGAGTTTTTTTTTTTTTTTTTAAAAAAGATTTTTATATGGTTTTTATTGTGTGGTTTTATGCACTTTGTAATAAACTGCCTTGGCATTTTTATGAAATAGTTGTACGTTTTACACACACACACATTGTTGTTGTCATCTCAAGGTGATGCATAATAAAAACAGGAAAAAAACCAGTTAAAAACATAAAACCCCACATGTACATTTAAAACAAAATTAATACCATACAAAATAGACACTCCTGGCGAAGACCCATTTATTCATCTGGGAAAGCCTGTCGGAACAAAAATGTCTTCAATTGTTTCCAAAAAGAGGAGATAATGGATGCCTGTCATGCCTTAACAGGAATGCTATTGCACAGAACACAGACAGCCACACATATTGTTGCAGAGAAGCATTCTGAGATCTTTGGAACTTGCAGAAGAAAGTTTCCTGAAGACTGAAGCTGATGTATTGAGTGCATAAGGAATAAAGAAGTCTCTTGAGCAACCTGATGTACCACTGGTGTAATAATAATAATAATAAACGAATACCAGTTAGAATTTTCTGAACAAAGTATTGTTTTTGTGTGGATATTCTGTATCCTGGCCTACCTAATTAGCAAAGGAACTTTCCTGCAGGGAAAGAGAGAGAGAGAGAGAGAGAGAGAGAGAGAGAGAAGCTTTCAAATCCATCAAAGCCGCCTATATGAAACATTTGAAACCATTGCTTCTTCTTTTTTTTTTAGTATTGACAGGAGTAAAAACAGCTTGTAGGTATGCTTCTAGCCACTCTTATTGTTACTAATTAGTTTGTTCCCAGAAGAAGGGTCTACCTGTTCCAATAACATGATGCCATTAAAAATAAAAACCTCAAGAGTTCATGTCCACATCACAACATTTTAGTGTCAGAAATGAATTAACACACTTAGCTACCTATTTTGACAGCTCTTGTAAATATCGGCTTTACATAACAAAATCCATTTGCTTCATTGGCAACCTGGAGCACTGTCTAGATTAGAATTTTCAGGAGACCTTAATCCTTGTTGGGTAGAAGAGAGTAAGAAAATAAAACTGTAATACAGGTTTGACAAGGGAGGCCCCACCCTACAAAAATATGACCGTTTCCTCATCCCCATAGATCAGGAGAGGGGGACCTTTTTTGGCCAAAGCTCAATCGTCCCTTCTAGGAATTCTTCGGGTGGCCACATGCCAATCGCAGGGGGACCAGAAGCAGGAGTGAGCAATGCATGTTAAATTCATCTTTGTACACATCCACACATTTCCCTTTATTGTGGGAATACGCTTTGCCGTTTCTCCCACGCGATAGCCGCTGCGCTGATCCTTCCGCGCTACCGCGCAGAAGGAGAGGAAAATCCAGCTGGAGTTGGAGTTGGGATCCCTCTGCTATGCCAAAAGCGCGCCAGGAAGCCTCCTGTTAACGGCTGTAAGACTGTTTTCCCGCCCGGAAGGGCCTGATAATGCTAAGTTGTAATTGGTTGGTGTTGAGTTGATGACGCTGTATGATTTATCAATAAATAGCCCCTGCCTCAGTTTGAGGCGGCGGAGAGCTCGCTCGCGTTCAGTGAGTGTACTACAAGCTCTGACTGCAGTCTGATTTATTTTGGCCTCCTTCTGCTACTTCGGCCGCACCTTTTGCTTTTCTTGCTGCCTATCGCTATCCTCTTCAGCCCTTCTGCAACTCCTAAAACTCCTCATGACCTTCAACAACCTTCATAACCAGCCAGAGCAGGTTCTCCCAACAACTGGTTATCCCAACACTTTACTCTTCATTTGGACAAGAAAGAGGCGCTACTAGAATACAAGGATGCATGTTAACCAGGGAAAACACTCAAGGAAGGTGCAAAGCATGGCTGGTGAGGCATGTGGCCTGGGGACTTTGAAGGGCCACATTCAGTCACCAGGCCTGAGGTTCCCCATCCCTGCTGAAGATTAATGTTGCTGCTTGCAGCTGCAGCAAGCCTTCTGACTTCTTCAGGACTCACTGAGAAGAGGACAATCCTCCTATTTCTTTCCCACCTCTCTGAGGCCTTCTACTGCTGTGCTATATGTTGCAGAGTTCCGGTTTGAAGCTTGCCCTGAATATGGACATTATAACTACACAGCATGCAATGGAGGAGAGAGTTGTTATGGTGAGTGGGAAAACGAAAAGGTGCCCCTTTTCCATTCCTAACTTTTGAAGCATCCCTACCTCAAGGAACACACACCTAGGCCTAATTCCAGCAGTGGGCATCAACAACACTTACCTGACCTCCTCCATCCTGCTGAGTTGCAGAAGCCACACCATTACTGAGAAGGGAAGAGGCACAGGGATGGTGAGGCAGTGTGATGCAAGCACACTGGCAAGAGCACTGCATTGGCTTTGCTGGTGTGCTTTTGAACTGCACCAACACTGCAGCTGCTACATCCCTTCTCCTCTGTTGCAGTGACTCAGTCAGATGGAGGTCAGGTAAGGTGTTAGGAGCTAGAGCAGGATAATTTTTTTCTCCCCTCCCTATCTTCTCATTTCTAACACTCCTCAACATTCTGTAGGCCTACTTCTTCAAAGCTAACATGCCCTCATTAGGCTTTCCCCACCCTTAACCGCCCCCCCCCCCCAAAAAACCCTGTCTCTCTCCATTTACAAAATCATAGTTTTGCTTCCCTACCGAGTCTTTCAGGAAACTGGTATGTTATTTCTGAGTGGCCCTGTTTCCATTAATAGGCACTCAACTATATCTGAGTTTACTATCAGAAGGAATGATATGGCAACCAAAAAAAAAGTGAGTGTGTGTGTGTGTGGAGTGAATAGTTGATAAGACAGTTGTAAGGCTACATACAGCACGCATCATTAGACTCAAGCAATAGTATCATTTGCATTCCAACCTTTGCAGCATATGGCAATCAAAATGACAGCCGATGGCTGAGAGCAGAAAAGAAGGTGAAAGTGAGAGCTATACCTGTGCCTTCCAAGCCTCTTCGTACTCCATGCACAAAATTTAGCAAAAGGGAGTCTTTCAAGAGACTCAGGAGGAACTTTGCCATGGGATTGTTACCTTACCCAATAATGTATTTTGTGGAGATCGGTTGCTATAGCTAGCCATAACACTCTTAACAAAACAAAATAAAAAAGTCATTCCACTAGCACCTTAGAGACCAACTAAGTTTGTTCTTGGTATGAGCTTTCGTGTGCATGCACACTTCTTCAGAGCAACATTTTATGCCTATTCTTCACTATACATAGTATCCTACTATAGCCACATGGTGTGCCAAAACACCACAAAGCTTACTTAGGTAAACAAATACCAGAAGCAAACAATTAGAGACAGGATTTGAAAGGAAAGGCTTCAAAGACAGATAAATATTGCTTTAGCAAGGCCAGGCTACCACTCCCACCTATGACTTAGAGACAGAAAATAAATGAGAAAGAGAAACTTTGTGCTACTGATACATTGCATGGTGCATGGGCTTATGGGATATATAAGACTCTAGAACAGGACTATTCTGAAGGATCTTAAACAACTCCAGAGTTCAGCTGGGGGGGGATCTGCAGGAGAGTTTTGGTTCCCTATAATGGAGTGCAAAGCCTACACACAGCAAGGCCCTGGGTGTATAAATATGCAAGTCTCACGTGACAAGATACCACCCAGTGATCCACATCTCATCTGGGGTGATAGGCTGAATGCTGCACCAGTCTGGAGCTGACACATTTATAGCACCGGGATCAACCCTTCCATGGTGAGGTGGTTCATCCCTCTCCCCTGGAATACCCTGTTTGTGGGTTTTCTGATGGCTCCCACGGGCAGTGCCAGATTAAACCCTACGGATGCCCCTAGGCAGTCAAAATCTTGTGTGTGTGTGTGTGTGTGTGTGTGCTCATGCACACGTTCTAGTGGGATAACATTGAGCTAAGTGAGTTTGGTTGAAATTTTCTTTCAAGATCGAATCTGTATTATTTTGATCTGTTGCCGCAGAGCCCCTAAAAGGTATGGGGCCCATAGGCTGATGCCTACTCTGCCTATTTGGTAATCCGGCTCTGCCCACTGGTAGGGATCCTCATAACAGTTCTGCCACCCAGCCATTCAGCTGGCGGAAAAAGAGGTTGGCACCAACTGAGTGATTTTTGCATCACTCCATCACTAATTCCTGAGGAGGCCAGGTTAGGGAGCTGCTCCATGCTTGCACCACCTCAACATTTAGTGGATTTAGATTTAGATTTCTCTGTTGATACAGTTTTAGGCCTGATAAAATGATTGGTGTGTGTGTGGGGGGGGGATTGCCATGAGGAAGAGTTACAACTTTGGAGGCTTTCTAGTTTAGAAGGGAGAAAACAAGGGGTAGGGAAGATAGGTAACTATGTGAGAGTGTGTTTTTTTTAATGCATAGTGTGGATAATGATGATACAGAGAACTTTACTTACTCATGATAGCAAAACCTTGAATCAATCAATGGAGCTGAATGGTGTTACGTTCAAGATAGACAAAGGGCATAGTTAAGCCCTGAAATTCACTTCCATTTAAAGAGCTTGAAAAAGAGGACCAGACAAATTCATGAAGGAGAAGGCTATCAATAGCTACAAGTCATAATGACCTCCAGGAATCAGAAGCAGTATACCAGCTGGTGGGGAACTGTAGCAAGAAAGGGCTGTTGCCCTCAAGCCCAGCTTGTGGGCTTTCCAGATGAAAATGGATGCTGGACAACATAGTCCTTTGGTTTGACCCAGCAGGACTTCTTATGCTTTCTCCAGGAAATTACTGGAATGAATGCTTGTACCTCTCCCTTTCATACTAGAATCCAGTGATGGCGCCCTCACCGTTTTCTTTTCTCTTTTTTTGAAGGTAGCAAAATGGCTCTTATTCATTTGCCCACTCAAGATAAACCTCAGATAATTAAAATGTCACTTCTGAGACAAAATAAAGGCGGTGGCGGAGGGGTGGGGGACAGGACACACACACGAAAATGTGCTCAGACATGGTTATAGCCTACTTGAAGCTCCTGCCCTCTTTGAAGAACACTCTGACCCGATGTGCAGAAAGGAAACAAGAAATCCAATAAAATCCCTTTTGACATGATATACATTGTGTGTGTGCGTGCGCGCATGTGTGTGTGTGAATAGTGCCACTAGTACTTGAAAAGCCACTTCGCTGAAAAATGAGCCACTATTTGGGGTGAAAAGGGAACCAATGGCTCTGCATATTCCATAATGGTACATATGAAGCAACTGAACCAGTATATGCCATGATAAAGGGTCATAGGTTTGTTGCATCCAAGCAAGCTGCAAAAGTAACTCTCAGCGAACCATTCACAGCCACCAGATAAACAAGGAGCAGCACATCAATGTGAGGGACCTCCAGAAGGATACCTGCTGAGGGCCTCCTGAACAGTATAATATGTTTATTAGAAGATCACAGTATTAATGTAAAAGAAAATTTATACAAAGTGATAGACCTTTGCTATGTGGCACCTCTAAAACTGGCAAACATATACCCTGAAGTCAGTAATATCTGTTGGAAATGTGAGAAAGGTGTTGCTGATTTCAGTCTCACACATTCAACTTGCACAAAAAACTAACATTGGCTGTGGAAAAGGTTATAGATAAAAGTAAAATAAAATCATTAGCTACTCCATACCTAATAACCCTTTGTATATTATAGTTGGGCATCTTAAATGAGTTTTGAGAAGTCATAAGGAGTCATCTGGAGTTTAGAAACCTCTTAATACCAGCAAAAATTAATACAGCTATTGCTTTGAAAGAACAGTAGATGTGTGCATCAGTTCTGTGTGAGGACTGAGCAACAAGGTGAATCAGGGTGATCCAGGCATCTGCACCCACATCCCATCCCACCAAAGTTGAAGTGCTATGGCAATAAGTCAGATCAGGCCACCACAAAGTTTCTAGTCGCTATGTCCCCCCCCCCATTTCTATGCTTTTCTATACTGCATCTCCCATATACACTTATACTGTAGTTCTATAATCTGCTAGCTCTATATACATTGAAGGAATGTTTGCTGCACAGGACTGAAAAGTTCTGGGGGCTTTGTTTGTTAAAACCCAGCAACAGGAATGATTTAAAAGTTAAATGCATCATTTAAGTTTTTGGATTTATAACAACAACAACAACAACAACAACAACAACAACAACAGAGCTCTTTAGAGCTCTGCAGGTAACCATATTAAACAGCCTCCCATTCCAAGGACTCAGAAATCAGTAAAGGCCTATCAAGGGGCACAACCAAACACCAAAAAGTTTAAACACCACTGCAAAGTTTTAAAAATGGCACAAACAAAAATACACACCACTTGGCCACCTCTTAAATATTTTTAGGTAAGAACGAGACAAATCCCTGCCCCTCCTCCTGCCTCAGGGTTGTGGAGGAAAGTGGTTCCCTTTTACTTACTCTACAAAAAACCTCTGGTCTAATTTGTATGTAATCTGGCAGGCTTAATCCACTTTGGAGGGGTGCCAGTAAATTTCATCCACTTCAGCCAATTGTGGAAAAAAGTTATAACAATTGTAGGCTTTGCCATTATAGTGAATGGGAGAACAGAGAGCTTCATTGTTATTATTTTTACATAATTGCTTGGAAACTGAAAGACAGGCCCAAGTGGCAAGAGCGCAGAGTGACTCAGAAGCAGATCAGAATTTTTTTTAATGCAAAGATACAAGACAAATCTCAAGGCCCTTGCCCATCCCCAGCGGAAAGTTTGACATGCTATAAGGCAGCTTCCCATGTGCTAGGTGTGTTGCCTCAATATGAGGGGGAAGCCAATCATGTGAGCCCCCATCCACAGCCTGGAGAGCCACAGGCCAAAAAGGTGATGAAGGGAAAGGCAACACTGGCGCATGAATGAAGAGAAGAGCAAGTCTCAAAGGTGTACTTAAAACAGTTTAATAAAATGATTAAAGCCCAATACAGTGGTGCCTCGCAAGACGAAATTAATTCGTTCCACGAGTCATTTTGTATTGCGAAAAATTCGTCTTGCGAAGCACGGTTTCCCATAGGAATGCATTGAAATTTAATTCCTATATGAATGCATTGAAATTTTCGTCTTGCGAAGCACAGCCATAGAAAAATTCGTCTTGCGAGTCACCTAAAAAAATCGCAAAACCCTTTCGTCTAGCGAGTTTTTCGTTGCGTGAGGCATTCGTCTTGCGAGGTACCACTGTATGTTTCTCAAGTCATATGGCTGTTCTTCAGGGCCATAATTAGATTTATTAAGGTGGCCCTAATTGTTGTTCCCTACATTTCCAAGTGGAGCAATAATGATAATAATAATAATAATAATAATAATGAAAATATAGCAGGCCATTCAAAGCATTTGAAATCCTACAAAGTTTTCAAACAAAAGAAAACAGCCCAGTATTTTCTCTGAAGACTCTCGGGGAAAACTTAAAATTTCACTGCTCTCTGGAAGCGTCAGTCATATCAGCTGGAAAACCCCCAGAACCGCCTGGAAACCCATTGGATCCATCAGCTTCCAAGGGCAGACCATCTTAACAGATCTCCTGCTTCTGCAGAGGGTAAAATGTGCTGAAAGCCTAAATCTCATCAGGAAGTGATCTGACCATGACAAGGGATTGATGTCAATACCCTCCTTCTCTCTCTGCTCAGTTGTGAAAACAAGGTCCAGAATATGGCCGGCCACATGCATTGGGCTAATGACATCTTGAAACAGCCCCATGGTAATCTCCATAGTCATGAGGTCCTGAACCACCCCAGAGCCAGTCATCTTGGCATGGATGTTGAAGACCCCCAGAACCAGCACTCTATGAGTCCTCAATACCACCTCTGAGACCAGTTCTGTCAGCTCAGGCAGGGAGACTGAGCAAAACCAGCAAAATCACTAATCTGTCCCAACTGACCAGTTCCAGAAACACACACTCTAGATTCCTCCTCAAACTGGACAGAGAGTCTGGAAAGAGAGGTGTTATTTCTACTAACTACAGCAACTCCCCCTCCCTGACTCTCAAGTCTGCCTTGATACTGCACCAAGAATAGTTTGGTGAGACCAACTCCACTCTGCTCATCCACCCAGGTCTCAATGATACAGACCAAATCAGCCTCCTCATCCATAATCAGACCATGGATAAGGGAGATCTTACTCAGAGCCGACCTGGCATTCAACAACAACAGCTGCAGACCTGAGGGCTGGTTAATAGGACAACTGCACTTCCCCAGGTTGGAGGAGGTTCCAGCAAAAGGAACAATCACTAATATACATGATAAAAAATTCTTTCCAGAATTTTTTATTTTGTTTTGACTATGGCAGACCAACACGGCTACCCACCTGTAATATACATGAAAGAGACCAGATTTAACCATAACCTAATCCCCCAATTTGGTGGTGGAAATCCACATAAAGGGTACTTTTCATGGTAGAATTTAAACAAAAGTAAGCCTTGGGTGAGCCTGGAGACATGACTTTGTTTAGGATGCTCTGTTAACCCAAGACACATTGGGATTTGTCTTGGGGAAGCAAAGCATCTGCCCAAAATTGCCCGGGTCATTTTCTGATGAAGAATAGTCAGAACTCCTCATAACCAGACCATCTTAGGGCACGAAAGGTCTCAGATCTCCAGCCCTTTGAAATGGACCCAGAAAAAAAATACTCAGCAACTTATGTAGGTGGAAGAATGGAATGTTGTGCTCTGTTTGTCAAAAGTAGTTTTCCTTTACTGTTTTTCCTTCCCCTCCTTTCTTTTAACAAATAGAGTACAGTATGGTGTGAAGCTGCAGGATATTGGTCATTAATTGCACAGAGGCCCTTGACTGAAAGTTTGTTTAACCATTTTCTTTAAAAAGAAAGAAAAAGAAAGAAAAAAGGCACACTGGAACAAGCAGCCAACATTTTCTGTTATCTCTGCTTTTCCAGCATCTTATCTTTCCTTCGGCAGAACCTCTGTATTAAGGAATGTTGAAATTTCTACAGAAAGATGGCCAGACACCCCAGTGGCAAGAAACACAACTTTCACAGACTGCACTGCTCCCCTCCTGATGAACAGATGTGAGAAGGAGCAAAATGCATGTACAGCACCGCCTTTTGAAATTTGTCTCGCCACTGCATAAGAGGCATGCTCCCACCTTAATAAGCATCTAAGCATACAGCAGGCATTTTTAATGGTGGGGTTTCCTTTGGTTCTTTTTTTTTTTTTTTTTTTTTGGAGTCAGCCCAAGAAACCTATGATTTCCAGACAATGCTCTCAGGATTCACAGGAAACTGGGTACTACATCTGTAATTTGTCATCTTGTCTTGTGCAGAATTATGCTTCAGAACATTAAGCTTTAATTCACAGTTTGGAATCGAAAATCTTAATTTTGTCTGTTGGCCTGTTGCCTGTTCCTAAGTAGAAATTCATGTAATAAGGGGACATGGCTCTTGGATATTATGCAATGTGTGAATGTGGTGTGTGAGGGGGGGGGAGAGGATAGCTATGTGCCCTAATTTGCAGGGGATCGGCCTCTTATGTGAAGGATGTGTCTATTTAAAGGGCTGTCTGGTGCAGCTTAAAGATAATGAACCATCAGAAGAAAGAGCAGGAATGGCCATAAACAGTAAACACTTGGACAGCAAACTGAGCAGACACAAGTCACTTGCTCACAGTTCTTCCTCACTATGGTGAGATGTGTTTCTTATGTGTTGCACATTAGCATATGCTCATTTTAAGCCAATATATGTCATATTTTGTTCTCTTTTTCATGATACATTTACTCTCTTTTGGGAGAGGCAGGGGGCAATAAGCGCAGTGACTGGGACAGCAAAGAACCAAAGGATGTAAGTGGCAAAAAAATGGCAGAGAGAAGGGCTGTTTCTCTGGGAATGAGCCATAAATGGCCTCCTTAAGAGTCTGTGAAGAAGACTCCAACGAAGTGTGGCACCTAACAAGCTATTAACTTTTCAACACATGGTTTAATTCATGTGATCATGTGGTGGGTAATCATACAGTGGGTAATCATGTGTAAGTTATGCACAGCAAAACTTTGAATCTGAGTTTCCAAAAGCTGTCTACCTGCATTGGCTTGCCATGCCAAAATATCTGTAGAAATAAGTTTTAAGTACCCCAGGCACTGCAAAACCCTAAGGTCACAGTGTGGCTTGCTTCAGGGCAGATGCTGGATTTCTGCTGACTGGTGAAGCCCTATTCCATCTCGTAAAATTCCAGAAGTCTGATACCTGCCATGCGGGCATGAAATATGAATTACAGCGAGGCGGGGGAGGGCTGCTTAAAAAATGAACTGGAAGTATATTTTCTGGTCTTCAACAGATGTGTTTCTGGCTTTTCTTTCTTCTTTCTTTCTTTCTTTCTTTCTTTCTTTCTTTCTTTCTTTCTTTCTTTCCTGGAGTTAGTGAGAAGGCAAAGCGAGGAGCTGATAAAAGAGGAAACAATTCCTTCCAAAGCGCACTGCAAAAAAATGCTCAGAGCATACATAATGAGGCTACCGAAATGGGAGTTGAGATTTTTCAGAGAAGAATATGAATATTATTAGATTAACAGAGACAAGGTCGAGGGAGGAAATGACGGAGGGTATAAAAATCAAGACAGCCAAACGTACTGAAGGGTTGAAACAGAAATGCAGCGAGGATTCACCTGAGCTGTGTGTGCTGTGGGATGATAGCGAGCCTTCAGAATGAGAACGAAGTAAATATTTTGGCTGATACATCAGAAAGCTTCAGCGATAAGGAACAATGAAGCTAGCCAAGCACTGACAGCCCTCCAGACCACCTCCAGAAAAACAGAGCAGCAAATGCTAGTCTGATAAGGAAGGAACGCCGGAACTTTGATCATGGAGGATTTTAATTACTGAGATTGGGGTAGTGATTATAACACCTTTTAAAAAAAAAATTAACCCGCTTTTGTAGATAGTGCAGGATTGCTCTCTAACACAATTTTTGAACAATCTTTATGGTCAAAGGCTATTTGGGAAACTAATCTGGTGAATGAGGCACGTGTAATTAATAAAGATGGACACATATAGGATCTGATGATCACAGAGTCATTTCAAATACACACACACTCTCTCTCTCTCTCTCCCCCCCCCCCTCTTGTAATGTTGAGAGATTGACTGTGAGGAAGCAGTAGAAGGCTCGGAGGACTGTTGAATATTAATTGCAAGCGGCTCAGCTCAACCTCTTAGAGCGGTTTCAAATATTCAGGGAACTGTATGCAACAGCACAGTTGAAATCCAATGTAATTAAGCAGAAAGATAGAAACCAATAAAACAAGTGAATATGATGGATTGGTCCAAAGCAAAGTGGAGCTGCAGCTAGGCAGAGAAGCCCCCCCCCCTTCAAATGAGGTTTAGCAAGAAGGAAAAGTAGGAGAAGGGCTGTGGCTCAGTGGCAGAGCATCTGCTTGCATGAAGAGGGTTCCAGTTTAAATCCCTGACATCTCCAGGGAAGGCTGGGAGAGAACGTTGCCTGAAGTCCTGGACAGACACTGTCACTCAGTGCAGACAGTACTGAACTAGAAGGTCCAGTGATCTGGGCTCAGTATAAGGCAGCTTCCAGTGTACCCAGAAGATTCATTAAAAGACACAGGACCTATCTATCATCTATCTTTCTATCATAGGACCAATGCAGAATGCAATATCTTGCATGAAGGACATAAGAGGAGCCTGCTGGTTCTAGTCCAGCAGCTTGTTCTCATAGAAGCCAACCAGCTGCCTATGGGAAGCCTGCAAGAAGAATCTGAGCACATCAGCATTCTCTCCATTTGTGATTCCCAGCAACTGGCATTCAGAAGCACACTGCATCTCTCAACGAAGTCAGGACATAACCACTGATCCTCATTGCCACTGAATACATGGTCATAATGTGGGAGGGGTATACTTCTCTTTTGCTGAATGGGCACATGGTTTTGGAACACAGAGTGCCTTGGAGACTACCTCATTCAACCCCTGATCAAGAAAGGAAAGAGCAGCAGAAGGTTGTCCTGACTTTGCTTGAAGACCTCAAGGGCAGGAGAGCCCACCAAGTATCCAGGCATATCTCAAAGGGTTGTCACATGGAGGGTGAACTTTCCTTCCTTGGAGGTCTTTAAGCAGAGGTTGGATGGCCATCTGTCACATATGCCTTGAGATTCCTGCATTGCATGAGGTTGGACTAAATAACCCTTGGGGTCCCAACTGTACAATTCTATTATCCTATGATTCTATATCCTCACCATCCTCAGTTTTACCTTCTCCAGGCAGCTTTATTTTCTCCAAAGCAATATATACCCAATTCTTTCAACCTTTGCTCATAGGATTTCTTTTAGAGGCAAGTGACAACCTTAGATAGCCACCTTAGAGGGGAGCATCAGTACAGCTGAAAGGGAAAAAAAAACAGTACAAAGAGTTTGGCTTCACTTGCCAAACCTAGTGCCCAAAATACAATGCTATCTTTAAAGGCAGTTTCAAAACATCACACCCACCCAAGGAGGCCACAGATAATTGAGAGCCAAAGGAAGGTGAAATATACTCGGAGTCAAGTGTGAATTTCATGTTCTTTATTCAACTTATAGTAGTGAGGAATGCAGTTTCCCCAAAACGTTTGCTTTATATACACTATTTACACAATGGGCCCCACGTGATTGGCTAATTCCGGGATACTCCTGTATGCCAATCGGGTTGCGGATTCACTTACACCTGGAGCTGGATTGGGTGGCTCCTGCGGACCAATCAGACTGCTGCAATCTCAATCCTATTGTTCTAGGACCAATCAGACTGCTGCAATCTCAATCCTATTGTTCTAGGATCAATCAGGCTGCTGCATTTTGGATCCTATTCAACTCAGTACATAACAGAAGGCCTGACGCAAAAGGTATGATAACATCTGGCAAGCCTTCCTGAGGAGAACTTTCCACAAGTGGGGAGCCACTGCAGAAAAGGCCAATTCTGCTGTTGCCACTCTGTGGACCTGCCAAGGAGGTGCCACGTGAGGAAGGTCACATGATTGTCAGATGACAATCACAAGGTTGGGGTCGTTTCATATGGGGAGAAGCAACTTTGAGGTATTGGTCCCATGAACTGCATAATAATTTATAGGTAAAAACCAGAAGTTTGAATACCTAAATCCCTTCTGGACTAGAGAAGGCGGTATGGGCCAAACATTGTTGTCCTTTCAACACTAGGAAAATGTTGTTGTTTTATTCTCCTGGGCTTTTAAAAAGGGAGAAGGGCATGGTTTTAAGGCATGGTGACACAGCCAACTTATTGAAACTAGTTACAGGTAGGTAGCCGTGTTGGTCTGCCATAGTCAAAACAAAATAAAATAAAAAATTCCTTCCAGTAGCACCTTAGAGACCAACCAAGTTTGTTCTTGGTATGAGCTATCTGAAGAAGTGTGCATGCACACGAAAGCTGATACCAAGAACAAACTTGGTTGGTCTCTAAGGTGCTACTGGAAGGAATTTTTTATTTTATTGAAACTAGGCAGGCTTAGAGCTAGTTAGATCTTTGATGGAGAACCTCCTGCAAACCCCTTTTACACCACCTGGAGTTCAAAAAGGAACAAAGGTGCAATGTAATTGCCCAAAAATCAAAACCATAGTTTTCAAGAGAGAAGACACATGGATGTGCTAACAAAAGACAAACAAGATGTAAAAACTGTACGATGCATTTAATTTCCACACTAATAATATGATATTCCTGATAGTTCATTGCTATTGGACTGCTAACATTAGTGTGTGCTTAATAGAGAAATTTGAGTTTCAACATGCATTTGGTTTCATTAAACCTGAATGTTAATAGCTTGGGGCACCGAGACCCAGAAAGTACAACTAATTATAGATATGAAAGTGCCTAATTTAATTTTATTGAGGGACAGCACACAGTCCCCCCCCCCTTTCTACATGCAACCGACATCATGGCTGCCTTAATAATCAGAAACCATTGCAATCACATAGTGTTTATCTTTCGAATGCCGTGTATGAAAATTAAAAAGGCACTAGAGTGTCCCTTTAAGTTAAGACAAGTAACCAAAAACAAATATATATTGCCTTTAAGCCTAAAAATCCTACAGCATATTAAAAGCAGTGCCTGTTGAGCTAGTTGCCATTCTGGATCTACCTGTTGTAGCCTGCAAATCTGCCAAGTTTCAAACCAATCCCATGAAAATAACCATATCTGCAGCAAATTAAAAAGTGCTGAACATTGAAATATTGGCCATTTTTTACTCCATTTTTTTTTAAAAAAGAACAACAACAGGAAAATCATTGTGAGCACTTATGAGCACTGGTCTAAAAATGCACTGAAATATAAATAAAGTATCATATCCTTGCTTAAAATCAGTATGTTGACTACATGGCCAGCATGCACCTTTTCTTTGCATCTCTTAAAAATGTGTGGCACAAGAAGATTATTTTCAAAACTTGCTTTAATGTTGTTGTTGTTGTTGTTGCTGCTGCTGCTGCTGCTGTGGAGCATCTTGGATGTTTCCAAACACTCCCTCTTCCCCATCTGGATTTGGGGCTGATGGACCACGGAAAACTATGGGTGCACAGAGGACAAGTTATAAGAAAGCACCATTTGTAGAACTGAACTGCATCATTAAAGATCATCATTTTGGCTTGGCTCTGTTGTTGTGCCCACACCACACTCCCCATTGTCTTGACCTTCTCACAATTGAAAACCAGGTGAGCAATGCTGCAACACCTGTAATGTCCCAAAAGCAGCTGCTGGAAGATACCTCATACCAAGTCAAACCATTGGCCCACCTAGCTACATGACTCACCTCCTCCTCATTTAATTCCCACAACAGGTAGGTGAGGTAGGTTATGCTGAGAAGCAGTGGTGGGTCCAAGGTTGCCCAGTGAGTTTCATGGCTGAGTGGAGATTTGAACCCTGGTATCTCAGGTCCTAGTCCAACCCTCTAACCACACTTGCTCTCGCGTACTTTATATGCACAATATCCCTTGCATCTCCAACTAGGGGTGTGAAATAAAAATTGTTCACTTCACGTTTTAGATAGGCCTCTGGCCTTATTTAGTGAGGCTATTCATATGATTTAGCTAGCAACAATCCTCTTTGGATGGGAGAGGGTTGCAGCTCAGTGGTGGAGCATCTGCTGTGCATACAAAATGTCCCAGGTTCAATCCTCAGCGCCTTTAATCCTGGAGGGGTGCTGCTAGTCAGTGTAGACAATATTGAGCTAGATGGACCAATGGTCTGTTTTAATATGACACGATTTCCTATGTTCCCAAGTGTGCTGATTCAGCAGGGCTATCACAGACAAAAGCGCTATGATTGCAGGGGAAAGCATATACCAGGAAGTGTGCCATTATCTTTCTCTTCCAGTCAACCTTTGTATCACCCTCTCTCTTTCTCATTTATGAAAAGCTACACCTTTTTATTAAAGGAAGTGATGTTCCATGGCTTCTAATGATCCATACTGGGTATTGCTTCTTCTCCGTACTGCTGTGAATTGCAAGGACCCCCCCCCCCCTTTTAAGGAATATTTTTAAAACTCTTTTTCACTCACTTAAATGTACATTCTCATGGCTTCATATATTAAGGTTCTCTATAAATATTTGAAAGCTTTTGTGGCATTTACAAAGTGTGACAAAGTTTATGGCCTTTGGAAGAATATAGGTCAATTAAACGTATTCAGCTGTTCAACTTTATGACCTTATCAACTACATTTTCACCTTTCTTTAAATCCTTGTTCATTTACCACCATGTCTGCTGCAACTATTTTCAGTTATTGAATTGACCTTTGGTTTTACAAACATCCGTATATCAACCATTAAAATGCAATAAAAATTTGTTACTCAGTTCATTGTGGAACTAAGAGACATTGGAAAACAAGCTAGTAGTAACCCTTCCATGCCCAGCACCTGATTGCCATTGTGTACACCCATCTGAAAGGTGAGTTATAGGGCAGAGACATCTATTCATCAATCCATGTACATTCCGTCTCATTCCATGCCAAAGAGCTACGATAACTAGTATATCAATTAAATAATTCAATGATTAATACAATAATTCAATAATTAATTTATACAAAAGAAATCTCAGGGTGACTTGACAAGATAAAAACAATACATAAAAGAAATAACCAACAATCCAAAATACATACCATGCTCGTCCAATAATGTATTAATAAGGTCAAGGCTTCAGTCCAGTATACCTGAAGGAGCGTCTCCACCCCCATCATTCTGCCCGAACACTGAGGCCCAGTGCCAAGGGCCTTCTGGCGTTTCCCTCATTACAAGAAGCCAAGTTACAGGGAACCAGGCAGAGGGGCTTCTCAGTAGTGGCACCTGCCCTGTGGAACATCCTCCCACCAGATGTCAAAGAGAAAAACAACTACCAGACCTTTAGAAGGCATCTGAAGGCAGCCCTGTTTAGGGAGGCTTTTAATGTTTAATAGATTATTGCATTTTAATGTTCTGTTGGAAGCCGCCCAGAGTGTCTGGGGAAACCCAGCCAGATGGGCGGGGTATAAATAAATAAATTATTATTATTATTATTATTATTATTATTATTATTATTATTCCTACCCACCCCACTACAAGATGAGCATGGTATGGGAGGCAAATACCCGATTGAACAGTACTGACATATCTCCCAGAGAAGAGCATTCCACAGAGAGGGGGACACCACAGGAAGGACCTGTTCTCATGTGGCCACCTTCTGCAACTCCCTTTCTGGGACATGGAGAAGGGCTTGGAATGAAGACCACAGGGACTGGGCAGGTTCATATGGAGAGAGGCGGTCCTTAAGGTGTTGTGGTCCTGAACCACTTAGGATCAAAAGCAACTCCCCCCCCCTGCTCCATCTAAATTGATGGTCAGTGCGGTCAGGCCATAATTTGTGTAATAAGTTCAAACCTTCTGATCCCAGTCAACAATCTGGTTGCTGAGCTCTGCACTAGGTGCTATCTTTGAACTATCCCACATGTAAAGCACTGCAGTAACTAGCAGCAGTTTCTACCATTAGGCAGAATGCTGGGAGATGGTGAGATGTTGGAGGTCACGGCTGCCTGTGCTACTGTACATTGCTTACCTAGGCTGCTTTTATCCAATTCAGTGGCAGCCACTGTCCCATAACCAGTGTCAAAGTAAGATTCAGCTTCCAGGCTTGTCCTTTGCCTCAGGCTGCAATATTTCCTGGGGCAGCCTTGATGATAAGTAACTGTAATATAAAAACATACACATCAAATGCCCAATTAAATGAAGAAAGAAAAAACCCTGCTAAATAACACACACCTCTAAACACATGTATATTGACTCATTTCAGCTGCCAAGAGTACATCTGAGTAAAAAGATATTAACAGTGATTTATAAATATGTTTGCAAAACTCTCCAATAAAGGAAGAATATCTCTCCAAAAACTACAACTCGGCATCATCCAGTTAAGTGATCTTGCAGTAGGTCCAGGATAGAAAAATGAAATTGTGCACTCACATAATAAACAATCAATATCTGGAATTTGCTACCACAAGAAGCAGCACTGGAAATTAGTTTAGAATGCCCTTTAAAAGGATTGGACAAATAAACAGATGAAATATCTATTCATGGGATAACTAAGTGGGATCTCTCAATTCTTGAACTGAACATAAGAAGAGCCCTGCTGGAGCATTGTGTTCTCACAGAAGCCAACCAGATGCCTGGGGGAGATCCATAAGGAGAATTTGAGCAAAAGAGCACTCTCCCTCCTGAAGTTTCCAGCAACTGGTAGTGCCTCCAAACATGGATGCCAGCCATTGATAGTCTCACCTTCCACGAATCTTTATAACCCTCTTTCAAAATCATCCACACTAGTGTCCATTGCTAAATGAAGAAGTACAGTGGTGCCTCGCAAGACGAAATTAATTCGTTCTGCGAGTGCTGTCGTATAGCGAAAATTTCGTCTTGTGAAGCACGGACGAGAAGCGCTACTGTTTGACGGAAAAAAATGTTTTTCATCTTGCAAGTCGCGCCCATAGGAAAATTCATCTTGCGAGTCACCCTTTTGCTAGCATTCGTCTAGCGAGGTACCACTGTAGTAGCTTTTATCTGTCCTGAATCTTTCAACATTCAACTTCATTGGATGACCACAGATGTTGATGACCACAAAGTGTTGTGAGAGAGGGAGAAAAGCTTTTTCTCTACCCACTTTTTCCATGCCACACATAACTTTACAAACTTTTATCATACCACTGCTTACTTGTCTTTTCTCTAAACTAAGAAGTCCCAAACACCAGTCTTTCCTCATAAGGGAGTTATTCATGCCCTTGATCATTTCAAACACCCAGTTGTTCAGTGAATGCATGGAATATACAGGAAATGGCGATCACTATTTCCTGACCTGCTTGTGATCTTGCTTGCCCCCCCCCCAAAAAAAAAGAAAAAAGAAAAAGGGAGCCATGATACTCAAATTATTTTTTATCATTTTTTATTATTTAATCTATATACTGCTTATATGCCAAAATGGCTTCTAAGCAGTTTACAAGTATAAAAATAATACACAGTTAAAATGCACAAGAAAACCCCTCCACAAAAGCATTAGAAACATACATAATTTCAATATACAATGAAACAGGCCCAGTTTAAAAAGCACAAAACTTAAAACGCTTAAAAGAGCAATTAAAATAATTTGATGGGGAAGTTCAAGGGATTATTTGTGTAAGAAGGTGTGTCTTCAAGAGCTGGTGGGATTCTGGTATCCATGAGGCCCCAAGTATTTCAGCAGCAAAACAAAACAAAAACAAAAACCAAGCCCACCCCTGCTTAGCTTCAGCAAGATGGCAGCCTGGTGTCACTTTGGAACACCATTCTGGGACTCATCCTAGAACTCTGGATAAGAGATCAAACCAATGTTTTGATGGCTTGATGCAACATGAAAGACAACCTCTTGCGGGTCAAGTTTGTTAAGCCAAATGTGTTGTGCAAAGAAAAGATGATTTCATCACAGCATGAACTATTTTGAAGTCATTTTCCTCAAAGTCCAACAGGCAGCTTTTAAACACCAGCACAGAGCCATACATTCACTGTTACTTAATGCAGCATTCATTTAACTGCAGTTCTCCTTTTAAAGCTAGATGAGAGCTTGACAATGGACAAATCTAGCAGCATTGTGGGGCAACTGTTGACCTTATTAGCTCTGATCTCATTATATATTGGGGATGTTACCTTATTATTTCTTGAGAGGCCCAAGAGAAGCAGAATTTTCACTCATTATCTTAGCTTGTTAAGCCACAGAGGAAGTATATGAGTGAGACTACTGTGTGCGTATTAATTATTCTAGGAAAATTAGGGTTTGGTGTGTGTGTCTGAGAGAGAGAGAGAGAGAGAGAGAGAGAGAGAGAGAGAGAGAGAGAGAAGGACAACCAACCAATTTACACATCACAACCTCAGGAGTTTGGAGAATGGTTGCAAAGTCACTTGAACAAAAGAAGACAATCATCAAGTACTACGATCGTCATCTTAGCTCTTCTCAAAAGTATGAAGCAGTTGTCCAAGTCCTTTTTTTTTTTTTTTTTTTTTAAAAAAAATTTATATTTATTTATTTTTACAATACCTAAGCATACACTCATCATACTGGGTATAAAAAATATAGATACAAAATCAAAAAGCAGAAAAAACAAAAACACAAACGACACAACAATAATGATATAACATAAGATACCAGCCATGAATAGCACCAATAACAGCGTTAACACATAACAACATATAAAGAATTATATAAAACGACTATTCTATTATTTTATACACACACACACCCCCACCACCACACCCACACCCACACCCACCAACATTACAATTCTTCTTTAATTCTTAACTTAAACATAAATTATTAACCTTAACTAAACATTAATTTCATACATAAAAAACACACATATGCACACATACAGACTTCCTGTCTTTCCTGATAAGCATTCCTTTTCTGCTCTTGAAAGTACATAACATTTTCATTTATCCTTTATTCAATTCCAAAACCTTCTACAAAACCAAACACAGCTTCTTTTTCTGACTTAGTGTATTTTCCTCCAGGATCATTCAAAGGCCACCACGGACTTTATACCATTTTGGATGCCTTGCAGGTATTTTGTATATCTCTCCCATTTTTTCACAAATGCCTGTCTGTTATTTCCTCTCAAGCTACTGGTTAGCTGGGCCATCTCGACATACTCTTGAAATTTATATTGCCATTCTTTTACTTTTGGTACGCACTCCCCTTTCCAGTTTAATGCTATCAGCGTTCTTGCAGCTGCCGCTCCATACAGAAAAATTTCTTTTGAGCTCTCTGGGATGTCATTCTCAATGATACTTAGGAGGAATGCCTCTGGTTTTTTAAGGAAAGATACTCCTAATATTTTTTTAAGTTCTTCATATATTAGGTTCCAGAACTCCTTGATCTTTTTGCAGGTCCACCACATGTGGTACATGTCTCCGTTGACTTCTCCACAACGCCAACAATTGTTAGCTAGATCTTTATACATTTTGGAGAGCCGTGACGGAGTCAGGTACCACCTATACTGCATTTTTAACATGTTTTCTTTAATGCTGTAACATGCAGTGAACTTCATTGTCGTTTTCCACAGTTTTTCCCACTGGTGTAACATTATGGGGTGGCCAATATCTTGAGCCCATCTGACCATGACTTCTTTTACTTCTTCTTCTTGAACCTTCCATTCTAAGAGGATTTGATACATCTTAGATATTATCTTAGTTTTAGAATTCAATATTTCCGTTTCAAATTTTGACGATTTTTCGGCGAATCCAATTTTTTTATCTTTTTTAAAAATTTCGTGTAACTGATAATAGTCAAGCCAGCTCGTTAGGTGTTCTTTTATTTCCTCATAATCTCTTAGGGCTATTTGGTTGTCCTTTTCTTTTAGTAGCTCGTTATACTTTAGCCAATTCCCTTTCATGTTCTTCTTCTTTAATACAATAGCCTCTTCAGGGGAAATCCATTTGGGAGTTTTGGGTTCTAAAAGTCCTTTGTATCTTTCCCAGACTTTAAATAATGCATTTCTTATTATGTGCCCCCTAAAGCCTTTATGTACTCTTACTTTATCGTACTGTAAATAGGCATGCCAACCATAACGGTTGTCATGCCCTTCTAAGTCTAAGAGTTCCGTATTTTCCAATTGGCACCAGTCTTTGATCCAAGAGAGGCACGCAGCCTCATAATATAATCTGAAATCTGGGAGCCCAAATCCTCCTCTATTTTTGTGATCTATTAAAAGAGTATGTTTAATTCTTGGTCTGTTTCCAGCCCAGATAAATTTGGAAACTTCCTTTTGCCAGGCCTCAATGCAACTTATATTCCCTATAATAGGGATAGATTGAAAAAGGAACAGTAGCTTGGGTAGAATATTCATTTTAACCACTGAGATGCGTCCCCAAAAGGATAATTTCAGCTTGCTCCATGTTTCCATGTTCTTTTTGATGTCAGTCCATACTTTCACATAATTATCCTCATATAAATTTATGTTTTTTGTGGATATCCAAATTCCCAAGTATTTTATCTTTTGACATACTTTAATTTTTGTTAGTTTTTCAATTTCTTCTTTTTCTCCAGGTGACATGTTCTTAGCCAACAACTTGGTCTTACTTAAATTCAATTTAAATCCCGCAACTTTTCCAAATGATTTTATTATTTCCAACACTTTTATTAAACTTTCTTTAGGATCCTCAGTTGTTATAATCAGATCATCGGCAAATGCCCGTAGTTTGTAAGTATTTTTTCCTAAGGTTACTCCCTTGATGGTCTTTTCATCTCTTAATTTCTTATTTAACACCTCCATGACCAAAATAAAGATAAGAGGCGAGAGAGGGCAACCCTGTCTGGTTCCCTTATTTATTTCACAGTCTTCTGTAATATTGCCATTAATTATAATTTTTGCCCTCTGCTTGGTATAAATAGCTTGAATACCTTTACTAATTTCTTCCCCAAATTTCATCCTTCTTAATAAAGCTGTCATAAATCTCCACGAAACGTTGTCGAATGCCTTTTCGGCATCGACCGCCATTATTGTGGATGGTTTATCAATATGCAAGTCCAAATATTCCAAGATGTTAATTATGCTCCTAATATTGTTCTGCATAAGGCGGCCGGGAAGAAACCCCGCTTGGTCTTTATGTATAATTTTTTGTAGAGCTTTTTCCATTCTTTTTGCCAATATATAAGCGTAGAGTTTGTAATCATTATTAAGTAACGAAATGGGTCTAAAATTAGTTATTGCCAACATGTCCGCTCCAGGTTTCGGAATCAGTGTAATGAAACTTTCTTTCCAGGATTCGGGCAAATTACCTGTCTGCATAGTATTGTTCATAACTCTTTTCAAAGGTTCCGACAGGGTGTCCTCCAGTTTTTTATAATAACTTGCTGGGAACCCATCTGGTCCCGGCGTTTTCCCTACCTTAGCGTTCTTAATTGCCTGCTGTATCTCAAATATTGTAATTGGCTCGTTTAACATCTTATTTTGATCTGGTGTGATTTCTGAAAGGTTGTTTTGATCCAAGTATTCCTTTATATCCTCTGGAGTTTCATCTCCCTCTCTGTAAAGATTTCTAAAAAAGTTAACAAAACTCTTTCCGATTTCTTTCGGATCCGTTATTATCTTATCCTCTATTTTAATTCTGTTTATTATTCTGTCACTCTGTTGTTTTTTTAATTTCCACGCCAACAGTCTTCCTGGTTTATTCGCAAATTCAAAATTCTTCTGCTTTAGCAATTTAATTTTCCATTCAATCTCTCCGTTCATTATCATTGCAAACTGCGATTGTAAGAGTTTAATATTTCTCTTAATGTCCTGGTCCTCTGGTTTTTTATAAAGTTCCTTTTCGTTTTTAAGAATCTCATTTAAAATTTCTTGTTTTCTTTTTTCCTTTTGTTTATTTCGTATTATATTCTCTTTTATAAAAAAACCCCTAAGGACCGCCTTGCCTGCGTCCCAGACCATTTTAATATCAGTACCTTTGTTTAGGTTTAACTCCCAAAATTCCTCCAATGTTTTTTTAGCTCTATTTAATATATTTTCATCATATAGTAAGGTCTCATTTAATTTCCACCTTCTGTTTCCCTTGCCTTTTTCTTGTAGCCAAAGAAAGACTGCGTTGTGATCTGATATTGTTTTGGGTTGGATTTCAACCTTATTTGTTTTTAATGTGAGATCTTTGGGTATCCAAATCCCATCTATTCTCCCTGCGGAGCAATTAGGATCTGAGAAATGAGTATATTCTCTCTCCAGAGGGTGTCTAACTCTCCATGCATCGTTTAGGTTATGAATATCGCAAATTCTGAAAAAAGGGGATGGCAACTTAGATTGCTTATTTCCTATGCTCTTTTTGGTTCTATCGAGTTCCGGGGTGGTCACCCCATTAAAATCTCCCAGCATTATGATCTTCTCTCCCACTAAGTCAATTAATTTCTTTTCTAATGAATCGTAGAATTTCCTCCTATTCGTATTTGGGGCATAAATTCCCACCACCTTAATTTTTTCTCCCTGCACGCATATTTCTATTATCACTATTCTTCCTTCCGAATCTTTATCAATCAACTTTGGTTCCAAATTCGATCTTGCATATACTACAATTCCTCTTTTTTTAACTTTATCTGAAGATATGAATTCCACCCCCAGTTTCTTATTTACCAGAATCCTTGCGTGGTTTTGCGTAACATGCGTTTCCTGCAAGCATATTAGATCCAGCTTCTGTTTTGTTAGAATGTGTTCCACTCTATTTCTTTTTACCTTGTCGTTAAGCCCATTCACATTCCATGTTAAGATTTTTAGATTCATCGTAAACTTTATTAATTAAACACTCAGCTTACCGATTTAAATAAATTCACTTAAAATAAATCCAATGTCAATTCAAACAAAATTCTAGCAGAAACAATGCCTTATCACAGACAAGTACTTAACAAAGAAGTTATTTGCATATAATATCTCGATTTAACTATTATGTCTCTTCAGTCTCCTGTGGAGCTTCTGTCTCATCCGCTCCTTCACCCAAATACTTCGAGCCTCCTAATTCCTTCCTATAGGTCCTCCGGAACCTGTCCGCATCTGGCCACGTTATAAACCTCCTTCTCTTTCCTTTGAAAAAGAATGAGATGCCTTCAGGAAATTCCCATCGATGTGAGATTGATTTCTCTTTCAAAGCTTCCACCAATGGTTTATAACTGTCTCTTTTTCTAAGTAACCTAGTTGGGATTATTTTATGGATGATGATGTCACTGTCATCTATTTTAAGCTTGCTTTTACTACTAGCTTGCAGTATTCTATCTCTTATCTCCATTGATGTAAATGTTACAAGGCAATCTCCTGGCCATTTGTTTTGTCTTGCTATTCTTGATCTTACCCTAAAGGCTCCCTCTATACTCTGTGCCATTTCTTGCTCGTCAATCTGCAGCCATTTTGCCAAAGCAAGTTTTATTTTCTCATCCACTCGCTCCCCTGCCTCTTCGGGTATAGCTCTGAATCTCAAGCTCTTCTCTCTCCTGTGCATTTCGATCATGGCTATAGCATCAAGCACCGCTTCATGCGTAGCCTTCATATCTGCGATCTCTTTTTTCATCTTTTCCGTTTCCTTTTTTTGTTCTCTATTATCTATTTGAGATTTCCTCAATGCTTCTTCTAAATTTATTGATTTACCCTTTAAATCTTGCACAGTCTTTGTCAGTTCCATATTTTTGACCATTATTTCGTTCACCTTTCCTGTCAATTCCATCACACTCTTTACATTATCATCTATTTTTGTTCCCATCCTGTCTAACTTTTGATCATTGGCTTTCGCAATATCATTCATTTCTTTTTTCATATCAGATATATCCTTTTTTAGTCCCAAGATTAACTCTTTCATTTCCATATTTACTTCACTTTCCAGTACTGAGTTTCTTCTACTCTGAGTTGGATTTGTCGTTCCAGTTGTATTAGCAGATTTTTTGTTCACACTTGACATTCTATTGCCCCCTTAAATTCACACTTGGGACTTCCTTTAGTTTCCTTTAGTTTAACCAAACTCAAGTCAAGGAGGGGGAGGGAAAGAGAAACAAACAAGCCCACAGATAAGCAAAAAAAAAAAAAAAAAAAAAAAAAAAAAAAAAAAGGGGGGGGGAGAAAAAGAAAGAAGGAAAAAGAGAAAGAGAAAAGAAAGAGGAGGGGATAATAAATTAATTAGATAATTTACAAAGAGAAAAAAGAAGAGAAAAAGAAAGAGAAAAAAAAAGAAAGAAAAAAAGAAAAAGAAAAGAAAAGAAAGGGGAGGCGGGGAGTAAAGATTAAAGAGAAGGAATATGTATCAAAATAACAATATTGATTAAATTTTGAATTAAATTGTTGAATGGGAGCTGATACACAAAATCAAATTTTTCTGCTAACCCCTTCTTTTTCCAATTACAATTATTTACCACAGCATATCCAAATATTATACTAACAAATCACTCTGTACATCCTCCCATTAATTGACCCGCTCAGGTCCCTTGTTAAGATCAATTTTTTAACACCAGTTCTTGGAAAGTAAACACCGTCGAAAGTAAACACAAAAATCAAATTATCTTGAGATATAGTCTTATCTTGAGATATAATCTTTTCCTAAACTTGAATAGCTGTTAAACGTTACAGTGAGGAAGGAATGACAATACAAGGAATGACAATACAAATTCCCAGTTGGTTGCAGTTCCAGGGGAGTCCACTGGGTGTCCCTATGTTGTTATCGTGATCTTCCTGTCTCTTCTTGATGCAGCTGATTCACTTCCTTTATCCCCCAGCGCTTAATTAGATGAGTCAGCAACTTTCCTTAAAGTGAGAGCAATGTTCTTCAGTCCTAAAATACCCTTGCTGCTTTGAACCAGTTTGTCACCAGGAATACAAATGTTACAACTACTGATACAGATATTAACAATGTTAACAACCCAGTGAATCTTCCCTTTTTACTCCAGTATCTTCACACAGTTTGAAAGAAGGCTCAGTACCAACGTCTTAAACAAATTGTTTCCATGGCTTGGGAGCGGTGAAACAGAATGTCTTTTTTTTTTACCCCCTTACCATCATTCTCCCCGTTTTATATAGTAATAAAAAATAATAATAATAATAACAATGGGGGAAGAGGAAAGTACTGACGACGAAGAATACACGAAGAACCCACAGTTTACTCTTTTAAGCCTTTAAGCCTTTAAAAGTTACCCTTTTCTCTCAAATTGTTCCAAATTGGGTAGCGTAGACCTTCTTTTCCCAGGCTTAAATCCTCCTTTCGCTGAAGATAGAAAAAACGCAAGGAGAGCCTGAAAGGCAGCTTATAGTCTCACCCTGGCAAGGCAATTAGTTTTGAAGTCCTTAAGTTTTTAAGTATTTTGTTCGTGCGCGAACCAGTCCAGAAATAATATAAGAGATTCTCCAGACCCTGTTTTCGTCTTAGCTGTTAAATTTCAAGGCTTGTCAGGAGAGACCCCCTCTCCAGCGTATCTTCACACCGGACCTTGGCCAAGACCAGAATGTTTTTAGAGAATGCTTAAAGTTATAAGCTTTTTTCGAAAGCCCTTTCAGTAACTTTTCTTTTCCTTTCTTTCTGAGCTTAGTCTGGGCTTACAGTCTTGCCACGTCCCATCGAAACAACGGAGATTTAGCCGCTTTAGCGTCTCGGAATCGGGCTTTCTCACCTGGGGGAGGGATCGCCGTTTAATGGCGCCCGGGAGCTCCTCTTTCCCAGTCCTTGACTCGGTTTCGGAGACTCCTTTCTGCGCCGCGGCGACTCCTTACAGGTCCAGAACACCCTCCTGTACCTTCTTGGGGTCCGTGAAGCCCTACAGACCCCGCTTCACCCCGTTAGTGAGTGCGCGTTTGCAGAGCAGGCAAAACGCGCGTCCGAGAGCAGCTCCGCGGCAAACCGGAAGTCACGGCTAGCACAGTTGTCCAAGTCCTTAAGGCACCCTTGCCCAGCCTGGTGTCCTCTGAATGTTTTGGACTAAAACCCTAATCATCTCTGACCATAGGCTAGGCTATAAAAAAACAGAATAAAACACAGAAGCACAAATTCTAAAAGCAATAAAAATCAATTCAACAAGCAAACAAGGCCATCCGTACAAACTTTATCAGCTAGAAAACTGATCTCCCATTAATCATGAGTTGAGCAAAGGCAGAGGCTGGGGGAGCTAGAAGAACTGCCTGCTGATGTCCCAGTGGAGGGGCCTGGGTTCAGATGGACTGTGTCAGGGCCAGAGGGGGGAGTTATAAATGAGAGTCAGATCCCAAGGAAGGTCCCAGTGGCATAACCTCCCAATGCTCTACTCTGTCCCCTTCTCCATCACATTTTATGCCATGGTGCCATTGGTTTGGGCCTTTCATATAACTCTGGTGGCTGAAAATTTACAAGCCATGGATGAATCATAGCTGAGTCAAGTTTTTACTTATGGCTCAGAGGATGGGCTTTTGGCTTGGTTCTGGCAGCACCAGAGGGTATTCCTGAGATCAGCTGAAGTGGGTTCAATGGGTTAGGAGCAGGCACTGTTGCTTCCTCCATCACTGAGGTCATAGAGATGCCACCATAGGCATGAGTAGGCAGCTCAGGTCCAAGCTTCAAGAAAGAGTTCCCATTTGCTACTCTGAAGTTGTGCCCATCCCATCCACATTTAATGGGACTCAAGGGTGCACATTCTTTTTTGGATCAACATCTTAGATCGTTTAGCCATGCAGAACACCTACTGTGCCTTAGTGCTTCACTTTGCCTATGGTTCACACTGAAACAAACATTGGTGGTTTAGGCAGAAACTGTACGACTTTGAGTTTTTTATCCAGTGAGGGCTAGGCCAGGACACTGGGTGCATATCTTCCTTCCCCCCTTGTTTCTGATGTAGATCATCCATCACCCTTCTTCCTTGGCTGTGAGGGGACACCATTTTGTAGTCCGCCTCTGGAGAAGAAGAAGAAGAAGAAGAAGAAGAAGAAGAAGAAGAAGAAGAAGAAGAAGAAGAAGAAGAAGAGTCTTTCTGGTTTTGAACAAAGTTCTGCCTCAACCTGCTGAGTCTTGTTTCCCACCCTGGTCTATCAGGTAATCTCCAAAAACAAACAAACAAACAAACAAACATCCCACCCCATAAGAAGTGGTCCATTCATCTATAACTTGTATAAAAATCACAATAGAGAAGAATTAGAATCCACTGCCTGATTAAACTAATTGATGAATTTTCTCAATGCTGCTGCTCCACTTTAAACATCCCAGTTACTCTACTCAACCAATTCCTTGTATCACAGCTCTGCGTCCTCTTTTCTCATCCCCTTAGCTCTAATTAAATAGAGTAGTCACACCTTGCGGTGAAATCAATTACTGGTCAGAACTGGGGGATGCTTACCAGAGTTGTTTAATGTTCTTCGGTAATCAATCCACCCATTAATTAACTCTTTAAAAAAGAGAAGACTGAGAAAAATGGGGAGGCAGGCTGAACCATGCAGTGTCTGGGTAAGCATGAATGGCAGAAATAGGAAAATTGCAGATTGTAAAAGAAATTCATTTTATTGTCTCTTGCTCTCTTAAGCAATTTTGGTTTTCGGCACTTCATTTTGGCACTGCCCAGTGAAGACTGTGGTGTGTGTGTGTGTGTGTGTGTGTGTGTGTGTGTGTGTTTTCCCTCCTTTTATTGCAACACTCAGATGGATTATGCAGTAACCATCAACAATCTGTTTATGAAGGAGGGAGCATCCCGGGAATTGTCAGTAAGAACTTCTGCATATCAGTGCATACTAATGAATATTTGCCATTCCAGAAAACTGCTGCAGTCGGCATAAGAAACTACTTACAGCTTTCTGTTGTTGTTAACAGAATGCCTTTTGGGGTGTTTGTGGAGGGAGGGTAGAGCGAGATCAGAGTCTGTCACACATTTTTATATTCTTTAATAAACATTGCAGAGGAAATGCACAAATATAAAGAGAAAGGAGAAAGTTTCCATTAAAGAGGCAATCAACAAAATCACATTCCATGGAGTAGTTCCACAGAGGTCAATAGGATTACTCTGGAGAAACCCATTTGTGACTTGCAGCCTCTTTCATCTGTGCCTTCTAATAGTACATAAAATATTACGATATCCTGGAAGCATAAAAAGCTAACAAGTCTTGGTGTTTCAGAACATAAAACTCCATTCCATATTGCTCTTTACTCACAAATGTATTTTTTATTTATGGCTGTTTAGACACATGTTACTATATTTTCTTAAAATGTATTCCCAAGCCCACAATTCTTCCATGAGAGAATTTAAGAGGAATGCTTAAAAGGCAATCGTGAGAAGCCGCAGATAAATGTTTAAATTATAAGAAATATTTGCAGGGTGGTTTATGGCTTGCTGATTTGCTTACATCTTTCCTCTCCATCCAGAGTTTTCATATTTGTATCTCATAAAAAATTTCCAATATCCATTTGCCAGTTTTATTGAGTCACATCGTTAACTTATTGGCGGATTTGCTTTCACGAATCATCTAGGATGGGCTACAGAGTGCAGGCAAATATGTCTTGCACAGAAGGAAACCTGATGTTTATCCAGCATGATATTCTTTCAGGTTTACCATGCAACTGTTCTTCAAACCAGTGTGTACAGAACCATATTGACTTCATAGTTGGGCAATCCCTTATTAGGTCCAAATGAAATGACACACAGTAGAAGCTTTTAGCTCCCACAACATTTCAGGCAGAATGTCAAGCAAGAAAAGAAGGGGGGGCGAGAGAGAGACAAAGCTCTTTCTCTTAAATCTCAGAGTGGGCACATGGGTGGGGACTTTATGCTTAGCCTAGGGAATAAAACACATAATGGGGCAGGCATCAAGGTGCACATTATGTCTTTACACCAGACGGTTGGGGACAGGCCCAATCAAGGGCTTAAAAACACAGCAACTGCCTTTTATCAGCCCTCATTGATTCATAAGATTGTAGAGTTAGAAGGATCACCTAGTTCAACCACCTTCAATGCAGGAATCTCAACTACAGCATACATGGCAGCTGTAAAAACCTCCAAGGAAGGAGGTTCCACCACCTTCTGAGGGAGTCCGTTTACTGTTGAACATCGAACATCTCTTACTGTCAGAAAGTTCTTCCTGATGTTTAGTTGGAATCTTCTTTCTTTCACTTGAATTCAGTGGTTTGGGTACTAGTTGCAGAGAACTGTAACTTCACTTCTTGCAGTGAGGGAACTGCCAGAAGGCTCTCGGTGACTGGGAGCAGCCACCAGGACCATATAACACCGGTCCTAAAGGCACTGGCGTAGGAAGGGTGGGGCGTAGGGGGCAGGGCACCCCGGGCAGCACAATCCCAGTAGGGTTCCATCTCGGCTGACCCCCCACGCCGCCCCCAGAACACACGCCACGCCACTGCAGGCGACGCCCCCCGCCCCCAGAACACACGCCACATCCCTGCGGGCGGCGCGCCACACCCCCAGAACGTGCGTCGCCATCACCCCCACCTGTTTCCTGCCCCTGGTTCCAGAGCATGAAGCTCTGCCACTCCCTAAAGGACCCACACTGGCTCCCGGTATGTTTCCGAGCATAATTCAAAGAATAGGTGTTGACCTTTAAAGTCCTAAGCAGCCTCAGCCCTGTATACCCAAAGGAGTACCTCCACCCACATTGTCCATTTTAAGAACAATTCCAGTGCAGGTGCAGACTGGGAAAGATCTCAGTTTGTTCAAAGAAGAAGATCTTTAGTAGGTGATATAAAGGCAACAAATATTGCATCTGTCTAATATTTAAGGGGAGGCAATTCCAATGGGTAGGTGCTACAGAACAAAAGGCCTGGTTCCTACAATATGAGGAATGGACCTCCTGATAGGATGGTATCTGCAAGAGGCCTTCACCTGCAGAGTGCAGCAATTGATTAGATTTCCTGCTCTTTGTGCCGGCCCACCCATGAGGCAAGGTAAGGCGAATATCTCAGGCAAAAGAATTAGAGGTGTATCAGATCCAGCCAAGGAATGCACTGCCTGCTTCTGCTGCTGCGCTGGTGGCAGCTATAGCTGCTGTTCACCCCTCAGAGTCTGGATATGCCACCTCCTCTTGGCAAATAGGAGCCACTCCTTGTATCTTCCAACTCTTGTTCCTGATACAGATCTTCATTCACCTCTTATTCCTTCGCAGGAGGAAGGTGCCATTCTGTGGTTTGCGTCAGAAGTCAAAATATCTTGGGCCAGCCCTGTCCTGGTCGAAACCTGTATAGGACTTTATACACCAAAATCAATACCTTGAACTTAGCCTAGCTGCTAACAGGCAGAACTTAATTATTCTTGTGTAAATAGCTAAGTTGCATATTGACACAACCCAGACCTGTGGTTCCCACCCATGGACCGCTTGAAAAATGCTGATTATTTTTCTGCATATCATAACAATTGTAATGCATAGTACTAGGTGCTGTAAGCTTTCTATTTTTATTGCTTCTTTTATTTCTTATGTTGTATTATATTACATCATAATTTGAATTCCACGGAATTCAAAATGCAAGTGTTCTTTACGGACAGTCAATGAGCCATCTAAATGAAGCTTATAGACCACAGGTAGTTTGTGGACCACAGTTTGGGAGCCCCTGCAACATGGCATAGAACTACAGCTGACGCTGCTAAACTTTGCTGCTTAGAGTTGCATTGGCTGGGGAAATACATACTTTGCTGATTTTCCTGGCATGGGTCATTTAACAGCATGAAACACATAAATAAGATAATAGCCCCAGAAGACGCCTACAATCAGTTCTCCAGTCCTGTTAGTAAAAGTCTCAATCACTAACTCATTGCACAAGATTTCTCACACACATTTAAAAAAGCGAAAATTTAAGTCATTTAATGGATAATAGCATTCATAGACTGCATTTGATATAATACTTGGGGGGGGGGGTCTGTGTGGCACTTTTGAAAGGACGCCACCAGTATATGAGTAGCTCCTGTGTGGCTGGGATAACATTTTAATGTTCTCAATCCTGTGGGTGTGCAGATTTCCCGAGGAACTGAGAGGGCTTTGGAGAAAGGGATTCAGGGCCCCACTCACCAGAATGAGGAGGGCCCTCATTCTATACTAAGGTTTTGGAGATGTTATATTAACATATAAATTGAGAATCATCAGGGATGATGGTTTTTTACCAGTTTGGTTTGACTTTTATCTACTATGCAGGCAAGGATGAATTTGGTCAAGAACCTCCTCCGGCTCATGAATGAATTTGGCTAATACATGGAGAAAGAATGTAAGCTTAATGTTGTGATATATTTCCCTTGACATGGTAGGGTATCTGATATAGCTATCATATATTATTATTGAATACAGAATATGTGCCTATTTTACAGCTCTAAGCACAATTTTCTAAGATGGCATAGACCTTTGGTTTGTTTAAATTGCTTTTGTTTGTGTTTGTGTGTGTGTGTGTGTGTGATTTACAGTTCATTTTTTAATACAATGACTGCTTGCTTGCTTGAAACCATACTGTAACTAAACTTTTTTGTACATCTGAAAACTAATAAATTTTTATTTATTTTTAATGCGGAAAGCTGGGTTACCATATTTTGAATAATGTTTATTTATTTGTTGCTGCTGCTGTTGCTGCTGTTATTCCTAACTCACCCTCCAGCAAAATCGATCCCAGGATGAGGTGCAATGACAATAAAATAATCAGTTTCAAAAAATAAGAACCTTCATTCCACACCACCATACCATACCAGGATAAGCAAACTCATGATAAATAACTAGGAATGGACAGAACTACAGAGTGGCTTCATAATTCAACTAACACACACACCCTGCCACCCAATAAATCCCTATGTCACCTGTATTTCAGAGGCAAGGGACTTTGACAAGCAGGATGCCACCACTGAGAAGGCCCTTTCTCATGTCACCTCATAAGATTTGTCTCCTGGCAGAAGGACATAAAGAAGGGCCTATCTGAAAATATTAGCATACAGGTAGGATGATTTAGGGGACATAAGAAAGGCCCTGCTGGATCAAACCAAAGATTCCTCTAGTCTAACAAGCTGTTCTCATCCGGAGAAGCACTCCTTCAAGTATTGAAGTTCAAAGCTCAGGTGGGGGGGGGGCAAATGTTGTCCTCTGCAACCCTTTGTCTAGCCCCCTAGAATCTGTCCAGATCACACAATCCTAGGCCATTCTCCTCACTGGTTGTGGTCTGTGTTCTCCTATAGTGACTTTACGGGGCTGGAATGAGTCCTTGAATGTGCCCTTGGTAAAAAGTCTGGACCAGACCAATAAATGCAAAGTGTAAAATCCCCACAATGTACAATAATAGCAATGAAGCTGTTTTATACCAAGTTGGGTTATTGGTTCAGATTTGTTTGCAGTGACTGCTAGCCAACCCAGCATTTCAGGTATCACTGTTCCCATAGCCTACAAGATGCCTCAGATGAAAATATGGGCATTCTATTCTACATCAGTGCCCCCCTCCCCCTATGCCCCCATGTGGAAAATGGGGAAAGGGCAGGGCTTGCTGAGCTGCCCCAACAGCTGTTACCAAAAGGAGTATGTAACAATAACATACCAGCAAAAGTCTTGGTTATATGCAGGAGACTTAGATGTTATAAGGTAAAACCGCAAGGGTTCCATTAGCCTGCCTGCTACTGCGTAGCAAATAGTCACGACTTGTAAGGTTGGCGGTTAGGCATTGGTTATTATTGTTGGTTGGAGGAAGGGTTATGATTGATTGTGTCTCCCCCTCCAATTGATGCTGATGTGTGGAGAATTCTGTTAAAGGAATCCAGGGGCTCGACATGCTTTTGTCCGTATCCCCCAGTCGGGGGCCAGGGCCTCGCAAGAGCCTCTGGCGAGAGGGGAGGGTCAGATCCCCCGGCTCCCTTTCTCTCCCAAGAGAGTCATCAGTGGGAGAGATAGTCTTAACCAATGCCTAAGCAACCACTCACGTTATTTATATTTTAATAAAGTTGTGGCCAAAATTATGCCAAAAAACCAAAACTAAAATTCTGTCTGATGTATGAATTTATTTGAGGGGTGGTTTTGGGACCTCAACACACAACACTGTATATAGATGATATGCAATGTCCAGACTATATATATATATATATATATATATATATATATATATATATGCTTTCATAAACTTATAATTTAGAAGAATATATTTGCAATCTCATGCACTGGTTTCTCCTTATTAATGTTTAAAGATCACCCTAACACACACTGTCCTCAGCAGTATCCTGAGAAGCCTCTCTCAGCTGCCATTTTCCCTCACACAAAGAGAACCAGAAAAAACCCAGTTAAAAATGACAGTTACTTGAATAACAGTCACAACAGAATTGAATGCCTCTCTAATAATAATAATAATAATTTATTATTTATATCCTGCCCATCTGGCCGGGTCTCCCCAGCCACTCTGTGACTCACAATCAACCAGTCACACGAGAGCTACTGCCAAAGGAAAAGCCCCATGCTAAAAATACACAGCAATTCAACATAAGAAAACATTCCCATTTCAGGAAATTAACAGCTATAACCATCGAAGGGTACCTGTCTTCCTATGTAAGCCAGACCACCTTAGGCTGCTCCTGACACCACCGTAACTGTAGTCGGATGCATTGAGTGGTATGGGCTGGCGAAGCTGAGGAGTGCCATGGCAGCAGCTGACGGCCCAACCCCTCTTTTCCCATGGGTCCTTCTGTGTCTCCATGAGGGGCTGGGCTCCCTCCTCCCCCTACCCCCACCCTTCCCTGTTCCCGTTTCATTCTTGCAGAATTTGGGGCTCTGCATTACATAATAAGAAGCTATAATGCCTTACAGGTTTACATGTCAGTCCAGACATTTTGGGGGCATGTGCTCCTAGCCCCACTTAGAGATGAGAGGGATTAAAACTGGGATCTTTGGGTGTGTGGTCTCTGCCATTGCAAAATGGCCCAGAATGAATTGTATTGGAATGAAGATTCTGAAAGAGAACATATCCTGCTCAGGTTTAAGATGGAGCTCCTTGGACAAAGGACAATATAACAATGTAACTACTAGGGATGTAGTTATTACTGCAATGACAATAATTAACAGAATGTGAAATAATTTGAATACTCCAAAAGTTTTATATTACAGTGGAAACTCGGTTCTCGAACGTCTCCATTGACAAACGATTCAGAATACGAACGCTGAAAACCCGGAAGTAATTGCTTCCATTTTCAAATGTGCCTTGGAAGTCGAACGGCTTCCGCTGCGTGTTTTTCCATTTTTTCAATGGGTTTCGCCGACTGCCCATTGATCCTTGGTTTTTGAACGTTTTGGAAGTCGAATGGCCTTCCAGAACAGATTACGTTCGAAAACCGTAATGCTAGGATCATGGTGACCTTCCTAATATTGAGTCAGGCCATTAGTCTATCAAACTCAGGACTGTCTATAACAGCCTTTCTCAACTTTGGGTCCCCAGATGTTGTTAGACTACAACTCTCATCATCCCTAGCAAGCAGGGCCAGCAGTCAGGGAGTTGTAGTACAACAATGTCTGGGGACCCAAGGTTGAGAAATACACTTCTGCATTACATTGGTTCCTCTATTTTCTTTTTCCCTGTTGACTGTTTATAAACCCACTCCTACCTCCTGCCATTTTGCTCTACTCTTAAATAATTTTCCAGATATAGACTGGCATGTTTTGGTTTCAGGTGTCTTTAGCATTTTTTCCCCAAGTTTCACATTTCTTCCTTCAAACAGGAGTGAGAGAGTCTGATTTTATTTTCATTTTCATTTTTGCAGGCTGCCAAGAAGGATTTCTTCTTCTTTTTAAAGAACCAACTAGATTGACTCTTTTTTAGAAGGATGTTGCAGAGGAAAAGAGAGAGAAGGGAATCAATTTTTTTTGGTGCGGTGGGGAGAGAAATAAGCATATTCAGTAATTACTTTTCAGAATGCATTCTTTTTACAATGCTTCGGGCTTCTCATTCAGCTTAATCTGGCTCGTCGGTGATGTTAACTGTTTCATAATGATTTCCGCAGAAGTCTGTCGGGACCCAGTTATGGTGCCATTACGACATGAGATTAAGAGGGGGAAATAGTATAAGGATTCAAATCCACAGAGAATCCATTAGGATGCCAGTCTGATGCCACTGTGATTATGGCAGAGAGATCTGAGCAGAAGCCTTTGGAGAGCTTGTGATGATGTGGAAATGAAGAGGTGTCAATGCGAATTATATTGCCATTAGAAAAATAAATTAAACACTAAAGGACGGCTTGGAAATAAAATCCTGGCTGTGCCTTTTCACGGAAGCCAGAAATATTTCATTGCACAGCCTTCTCTGTTCAGCTCCTATGCCTTCTTCTTGTTTTGGATTCATGTTAGTTCAGAAGGACTGTGTCTGAAAAAACCCAGAATGCAAACAGTTTCTAAAAGGCGGTATTCTACACATTTTGTGTTACAATCCTATATCCAATTACCTGGGAGGAATCCCCACTGAGTTAAAGGGATGGACAGTGTAGGGGTGGACAGATCGGTCTATTCCTGGTTCGTTTCAATTTTGCATCTGTTCATTGTCATCTCATTTCTACAGTTTTGGAGGGGGGGGATCTGCACAAAAAAAATATTTAAATTTTGTACTTAAATACATATTTTATCAGAAGAATACAATTTCAATGCAGGTTTCATATGTTAGTTAAGCACATCATTAAGGGCACTGTGATTACTAAGATCCAGCATGAAGTTTCTCTTCTCAAAAGCAAGTCATGCCAGATGAATCTCATTTCTTTCTTTCTTTTTTACAAAGTTACTAGCTTGGTGGATCAGAGGAAAGCTGTGGACATAGTGTATCTTGATTTCAGTAGAGCTTTTGACAAACTCCCTACTGAAATCAAGATAATAGTAATAGGTTACTATTAGGTGGATTTGTAGCTGGTTGATTGACCAAACCCAAAGAGTGTTTGCTAATAGTTCCTTGTCATCCTGGGGGGAAAGCGACAAGTTGGGTGCCACAGAGATCTGTCCTGGGCCTGATGTTCAATGTCTTTATAAATGACTTGGACAAAGAAATTGAAGGGTTGCTCATCAAATTAGCAGAGGACACCAAACTCGGACTCAGCTGTACAACTGCAAATAAAACATTCTGTGTGTTTTAAGTGCAATATACAATGTGACACTAGATGGCGATGGTGAACCTTATGGAAAATTCAATGTATTTTGGAAACCACTTTTAAAAAAAGCATTTTCAGAACAGTTTTTATATGTGTATAGATTCCACCTTGGAGGGGTAGTTAGTACCACAGAAGACAGAACTGGGATTCAATGTGACCTTAACAGATTGAAAAACCGGACCAAAACTAACAAAATTAATTTCAATAAGGAAAAAATGTAAGGTTTTACACTTAGGCAAGAATAATCAGCTGTGCAAATATAAGATAGGGGACACCTGAATTGTCAGTAATATATGTGAAAATGGTTTAGGGGTCTTAGTGCACCACAAGGATAGCTCTGTCGGTAGAGAATGAGACCCTTCATCTCAGGGTTGTGGGTTCAAGCCCCACATTAGGTGAAAGATTCCTGCATTGCAAGGGGTGGGGCTACATGATCCTTGTGGAGAGTAGGATCTGAACCAATGGACTCAAGTTACAAGAAAGGAGATTCCGACTAAATATCAGGAAGAACTTTCTGGCAGTAATAACTGTTGGACAGTGGGAAAGACTCCCTTGACAGTGCTGTAGCTCTTCAGGGGCCTAGCAAGGTTTTTTGCCCTGGGTGAAGTCTCCAGATGGGCACCATTGAGGTTCCCAGCCTGTGTGTGTGTGTGTGTGTACGCAAATACATGTGAAGAGGGATTGCCAAACTGGGACTTTGACCCAGGTGAAATAAAGCCTAGTTTCGCCCCTGCCTTGGAAGCCAGTGAACTCTCCTTCCTTGGAGGTTTTTAAACAGAGGCTGGATGACCATCTGCCATGTGGGATTTAGCTGAGGTTCCTGCATTTCAGTGGGTTGGACAAGATGACCATAGCGGTCCCTTCCAACTCTACGATTCTATCATTCTATGATCCATAGCTCACTGGAACACCACTTAATTTACCTACCACTGAAGTACATTGACTCACCAGCATTTCTGAGTAGGGCTGGGAAAGATTCATGCTTGAGATCCCGGAGAACCGCAGCCAATCAGCAAGGGTTGCCAGCGTACATTTTGAGAATCTGCAGTGGGCACGAGTCTCAAAATGGCTGCTGTGAGGGGTGTGAAATAGCCCCAAATGGCTGCTATATTTAAAATAACAGAAAAAAAGAGATAAGAGTTCAAAGAGGTGTTGTTATGCCATTGCATCACCTTCACCTCCATCAACGGGGGGCGGGGGGAGGGATGCCCATATCAGATATCAACACGCTCACTCAGAAAGAGGCTTCCTTCACCCCTTCTCTGTTCACAGTGGACGTTGAAATGTAGGCATGTGGATTTTGAGAGGATGTTTCTTGAAACCTTTTGCAGGTGTCATAGGAAGCACACTCTGAACCTCTGGGCACTGTATCTGCAGCCCTGAGCAAGCATGGGTTCTGAACTAGACAGGCAAAAAAGTGGTCTGAGGAGTTTCCAATGTTTCTCCATGTTTCAAACAATGTATGTGCTGTTTTTTTTAAATCAGCCACAGCAATTCAGCAGATGAGAGGACAGATGCAACATGCAAGTAAATGGCAAAACAGAAGAGAGGTGGGCTATTCTTATCACCAGGTGTTTTGCATTATGAAGTGTGTTCATTTTTGTTTCTGTTCAACAAATGGTTCACTTATCATTCCTTTGCATATGGCAACATCTTTGCATGTGGTGCTGCAAAATCTGCAATAACTGTCACTCTTTTTTCGACCATCTATAGTGTGGGTTTCGGCAAGGCAAAGGTTATAAGCGGTGTTTACAGTGCAATTTGGATTCTATTTTGGTTCTCATCACACTCAATCATTCTCCTGAGTTCTTTGGATGCCATTGTGCAAAACTGCCCGGCTGTTTTCTTGCTCCACTGCTGCCTAGTGACTCAAACCCATTTTAGTGTCATGCAGCTTTTGAAGGACAAAAAGAAAAAGAAAAGAAAAGAAAAGAAAAAGCACTCCATTATTCTCAAACAGTGAATGTAATGAAGGTTTTACCCCACCAAATGCTGGCCTCCCATATTTAATCACTTTTAATAATTTCCCCCTCAAGTAAGATCTTCCCCAATCTTTCTGTCACCACTTCTCTCCTGGCATTAACTTCTTGACCAATATCATTTAGAATTATGAGGAGAGAGGCAGTGCTTTTCTTCACACATTTTGTGAATCTAAGTTTGATCTCATTGAGGGGAAGAATTTCAATATGAGTAGGAAAATGAGAGTACCCCTAAACATGTCTTTAAGGGGGAAAAAAGCACTGGAGAGAGGAATCAGACAACCCCACTATTAGGAAGAATAAGGCAGCTGCTGTGGCCTTCTTCCCTCAGGTGAGCTGTCCTGTTGCCAGAGTTGAAGGAAAACTCTGCTGGGTATCTAGTCATCTTCTGTTCATGAAATGAGGACAGTCCATAGCTCAGAGGCACAGCATCTGCTTTTCATGCAGAAGGTCCCAGATTCAATCCCTGTTATTTCCAGATACAGCTGGAAATCCTGTCAGAAAACCTGGATAGTCCCTGCCAGTCAGTGTAAACAGTAGTTGAGCTAGGTGAGCCAATGGTCTGGCTCTGTATAAGGCAGCTTCTTATGTTTCTAATGGGAAAGAATTGTGTCTTCAGTATACAACAAAAATCGCACAATGACAATGCCTGATACACCTCTGTGGGAAAGGAGCTGCACTGTTTATGGGCTGCCTCAGATAAAGCTCGCTCCCAGGCTGCCATTCCCCACACTTCTAAACAGGGGAGGTGGGGGGAAGAGATATGATTCAGTTCACACTTAAATATGAGTTTGCCTGATTTGCACATTCTGAAACAATACATGAACTGAAACACATCCTTCCTTAGAATCTTTCACTTTTCCAAATTTAACAGTGCTACTCTCCAGCCAAATAAGTGTGTACAAAAGTGCATATTCTAAAGTGTGTGCATAGATTCATATATTAGTGAAAAATAACATGCTAAAAATGCATTATAGAAGGGGAAATTGCTTTGGAAAAAAGGTTTATGGTAGGCAAAATAGCATGTAAATAGTGTATTGCAAGATACATTCATACACAAATGTTGATGAATTTCCACGAGAAGTGTGTGTGTGTGTGTGTGTGTGTGCGCGCGCGTGCACGCGCAATACAGAAATGTGGAGAGCTGAACTCAAGTTTGGAAAATAGTTGAAAGAAACTGAATTTTATGTATTTGCCCATCACTGCTTCTAAGAGTGGTGGAACTACTAAGAGAGACCTCTCTGTAGATCTCATCGCCTGAAAATGCCAGCAGAGTCGGGAGATGGTCTTCCAGGTACTTCAACATCTTTCCCCCAAATCACTGTGATTGAAGTGGTTAGGAAAAATAATTATCTGTGATTAAAAGCCAGTATTTTCAGTCAAAATGAAAGATCTCCCCACTCCTTTTCCTCTGGACCAGCCAGCTTAGGTTCATTTCTCAGAAGAGGGGATGGTGGGTGGGTGGGAGAAACCTGTGGAAACAGAGCTACTTAGAAGGCTAGCCACTCCCTGGTACTCCTTGGCACGACTTGTTAATGACAAAATCGGATTCGATAAAAGGAAAGGCTATTCCTAACTGATCTGCCACCTAACTGGGGTACAAACAGAGCTGTTGCACACACCCCATTATATTGGCAGGTGTTCCAACTCACCAACTTTACTAAGTACTCGAAGCAAATAACAAAATTGAATGGGTGGCTTTATTTCCCCCAGAAAGAATAAAATAACACCTATCATGTTTCTTTTCAGTGTGTAGCATCAGCGAGACACACACACACACACAGAGAGAGACACACACACACATATAATCAAAACAGCCGCAATGGACAAATCTGCTCTGGGCTGCCAATTACACCATCCCTGGAACCAGTGACCCAGCAGCAAAGGAAGGCCTGAGGAACCCAGCGGAGAGGCTCATAGTCAATCCCTACAAATTGTAAAGTCATGAAATTGTGATGACTACTGGCTAAAAAGGGACAGGAAAAAAAATGCAATTTAAAAGAAAAAGATCAGGAGATATGGAGAAACATCTTCCTTTCCCCTTTCCTTTTCTTTTTTTAAGAAAAGGCATGCTATGTTTTCCCTGAGGGGCTATCAAAGCACCAAGGAAGCTTTAATTAATTAAGCATTTTCCTGGCCTTGTTAGGGGAGAGTTATTGTCGCATAGAACAGATAATGAAACGAGGCCAAGAGGTTAAAATCAACTGTTCTCTTGGAAGGCCAGAGTGATATACTAAATGCATCAGCTGTGGTAGTCTTACCTTGAAGGAAGAAACAAACTAAAATGTCTTAAAAATAATAATAAAATGAGCTCTTCCTGTTCTCATTGCCTTGGTAACTGTTTGGCTGAACATTATAGAACAAATGCTTTCTGTAAGGTCCCAGGGTTTAATCTTGGCAGGAGGGAGAGAACTCTGAGATCTTCCATCAGTCAAAGTATGTAAGTATTCACAGCATACATTTAGGAGCATTATGATACCACTTTAAACAGCCATGGCTTCCCCAAAAAATTCAGGGAGATGTAGTCTGTTAATAGTGCCGAGAGTTGCTTTGGGGCCCCATTCCCCTCACACAGCTACAATTCTCAGAGTTCCCTGTGAAGAAAACTTATCCCACTCCTCATTACAAAATCCAGTCCTGGCTCCCACCCCAAAGCACATAAGCAGAGACTCTTACATATAAATAAGAAAGATATTTTTTTACCCAAACAGATTATGGTACAGGCTCAGTGTCATAAGCACTTCCCAGCCAAAGAAATGCACACAGCAGACAGTTAAGTATTTATTGCCAAAGATAAAATTTACAGTTGCTTCTACAGCTCTGGATACCTAAGCACACCAATCTAACGGCTAGGCAACTATTCCCAGGTCCAAGTTCTGTGGAGCAGTTGCAGCAACAGGGGGCCACTTCCCCTCCACCAGTTTTTGTACCTTCCCCCAGCTGGCTGAGCGTATGCAGCCAGAGACTGCATCTGTGTGGAAACTTCTTCTGCTCATCCTGGTTCAATTCCCTCCTGGTTCTGGGAGACAGTGGTTCGGCAGAAGGTGGTGAAGCAATATGCGAATTTCGCCCGGATGCTGCTTCAGACTGCAGTATTCCAGGTCTGTCCGTACATATGGCAACCCTGCTCCACCTTGGAAGCTTCCCCTGCCTCTGATCCTCACAAACCACTGCCCCCCCATCTCCCAAGTCAGACTCCAGCCACCCTGCCCCTGGTGCACATTTGTCAGAGTTCTGACAGTCCCTGACACTCAGCAGCAGACACAAAGCTCAGAGGTTACAGTTCAGGAGTTCAGGAGCAGGGCAAGGAGTTCCAAACTGGACAGAAGCAATGAAGATGTCCCAGCAAGTCTGACAAGCCTTTAAAGTCTAGGCATAGGGATGCTGGGAATGCAAATACATGCTCCTTTGGGGTGGGTGGGGCTGCTCCCATCTGCGAAGGTGGCACCTAGTTCTAGGGATCAAGTTTGCACCTCTCATTTGAGCCCCTGTTCAGTTGCTGCTACCTGTAGTTCCTCCTTGCATACCCCCTCAGCCAATCAAAGGCCCCCCATCTCTACCGTGGCTCTCTGCTCCGCAGGAGGATTGAAGAGCATATACGGAAGTCACAGTTTCCTCCTGCAACCCAGGTTCACCATTTTCAGCCTCCTCCCACTCTATTTCTCCCCCCCCCACCAACCCATGTCAGAGCTTGACAGTCAAAACCTGTTTCTGACAGCGCCATGAGCTCCGATAAATCTACCCCGAGGTTGCATTTCCTGGTGCCAAAACCAAACAGTTATGTTACTACCACAATGTTACTGACTCTAATTATGAACATTGAATTCCCTTGGGGAATTTCTTTTCCCTCTGGGGGAGAAAAGGATGGAGAATTTTGAGAGACAATTTGTGTACAGCTGTTGACAGAACCCTGGTACTAGCTATGTGTGTGTTTGTGCACATGAATATAAACACACACACAAGTGTATGACTGGGAACATGAGCATGAAAGCACCTCCTCAATTTTGGATGACTTGAGCTCTATTTGTGGCTCAATTTTAACCTCATATTCTTGGCATCTGATGCATCTTTTTTGCATGCACTCTTATTTCAGCTACTTTTACGTTGTTGAATCATTGCAAGCTGACATTTTCCACAATGTTTAATGGCACATGATGACTTTGTAGCCAGAAACCCACAGCATCTATGAAGAAATTTAATGAATGAAGCCATCAACAGAATCAATAAGCACACTGGTTTCTTCTTAAGGTTAATATCCATCTTTTATGAGAGAGAGAGAGAGAGAGAGAGAGAGAGAGAGAGAGAGATTTATTTTCCTAATACTTTTTATTTTCACCCTTGAAGAAGAAGTCCCAGTAAATATGAAAATATTACCATTCTATACTTCTCTGTAATTTGGCACCACTACAGATGTCTTAACGTCTCTAATATATGACAGTAGAAGCTGGCACATAAAATATTTCAGCTATTTTGCCGGCCAAGCCTCCTACCAATAGATTTTTAAAAAAAACCTTATAAAAACCTCAAGGAGGAAATTAATTCCAACAAAAGTGATCCCCTCACCTTTAAAAAAATAAAAAAGGTGTGTGGGTTGGTGATGGGGAGGAAGCAGCAAACATTAACATTTTTCCTTTTTTCAGTTGCTTCACAGACGGTTTTCTACATTGATTAATGTAGATCATAAATCGGTTTAGGCAGAGACAGCGATTAGTGGAAGTGAGCTTTCAGAGGATATGACTCAGGGCCTTGGTTTACGGCTTTCCAGGGAGACACAGAACGCAATCCACTGTGCTTTCATTGGATGAGTCCAGGTGGCATTCTCAAATTATCTCCCTTCCATGTCATTTGAGGAAATAAAGGTAGAAATTAAGCAAGTGCCCCTAACATTGTGACAGAACAAGGCATTTTTCCAGTGGCCTTTGTGACTGCTAGGGTGCAAGGCAGAGAGGTCAACAGTGGGTGGAGGCAAAACCAATGAAAGGCAGAGACAACCAACTCTATAGCTTACTTGGTAGAGTATGTGACCCTTAATCTCAGGGTCATGGCTCTGAACCCCATATTGGGAGCACAATATTCCTGCATTGCAGGGGGTTGGACTAGATGACCCTTGTGGCCCCTTCCATCTTGGCAATTCTACAATTCTATGATAGTCTTGCCCCCACTCTCCTCCCTGCTGAGGGCAACACTGAGATTAAGAAAGCAGAAGCTGGTGGAAAGGGCTTACCCTCTGAAATTGTTGTACCTAATAATGCAGGCAGGTGGGGAATGGCTGATGGCAGATTGAGGTTGGAGGGGGAGCACTTGATTCACCCCAATGCGTAAACCTCATTGGCCTGTTTTCTTTTTCAGACCAGGCTGTGTAAGGACCAGACTGGCCAAAGAATTAACAGCCTTTCAGGAATGAGGTATCAGAAGGGATCCAGGAAGCAGATGAGTTGAGGGAGAAATCCAGGTGTCTAAATTGTAGCTAGGAATAAAATTAGTGCTCAGCTGATCCAGGAAGTCCTTTAC